>NC_049243.1:27438212-28892587 GCF_011100685.1 Canis lupus familiaris
GGATTCTATAAATTGTGGTTTTGCATATTTGACACCTGCAGGAAAAATAAGACCAAAGCCAAAGGCCTAATGGCTTGACAATGACAAATTATAACAGCCAGATAAAGCTATCAAAGGGACACTGGAGATGGGTGTAAGGTCAGCCATTCACATTAACCGTGGGGGACCCTAGATTTCAGCAGAAACCAAATAGTAACGGAGCAAATGACTGATGAAAATGTTGTTTTAACGTGGCCTGACAAAAGTATGCGTTCTAACAATGAAAATGGGATTGTTAAGAAGTAACGTTGATTAATACTTTACCTCTTGGACTGATTCCTTTTGTAATCAGGAGCTAACTTTTCTCCCTATGTGGTCTGATTGTAGTAATTTATTCCAAGGGTATGAATAATGGGAATCATGGAGCAGACCCTTAAGATTTTAGAAAACAAGAACATGATGAAACACTTATTTCATGGCAAATATTTCTTAAATGGAGTAGCATGATTTTATTAAAGGGAACAGAAGACCATACATCAAAATCCTAACGTAAATCGGCAAAAACAAAACAAAATTCTCTGATCTAGTTCTTTAGTCTAAAGGTATAACAGAAATCATTAAGCATACAATATGCTTTGATTACTTTTGGGAAGAAAGCTCTGGAGCTCCTGGAGTAGTTTGGGTTTTTTGTTTAGCTGTCACAGCAAACCTTAAAATCTCTCCTGTTGGAGGTGAAGTTTCGCTAGACAGGGTGATGTTGCATGGCAGATTGACATTAAAAAAAGGACATCTGGCTTTAGCATTCTTTGGAGCAATGATTGTGTTCCATTTTAAAAGGAAATGATCACACTTATAGAATATCTGATATGTTCTAGAAACAAGCTTATCTGTTGTGCTGACATTCCTGTGTCTTTATGTACCATTTTATTGAGTGTTCATAAAACGAGAACACCAAATGCATACCAATGCCTGAGATAAATGATAAAATGTTCCCAAGTATCAACCTCAAGTCAATTCATGATGTGTAATGGAGGCCTACTTCTTAAGGCCTTTTTAGTAGAGATGGCAATGAAGGAATCAGAATCAGTAGGCCCAAATCCAAAGACCTCACCTTGTATAAGATAGCTATGTAGTTAGCAATGCTCCTTTCTGCATTTCAGTACAGTCTTCTATTTTAAAAGGCTAATGGGTGTCCACTGGGATCAATTAATAGCCTCTGAGAATGGTTTCCTTGCAACTCAGTAGAGCGGCATGGTAATATGTACAATATTGACTTGAAGGGTTTAAAAACCAATATTGCTTAAAGTATCACCTACAGTGTTGTCATTTTCAAGCCTCAGGTTTCATGAGTGTGTGATTCACAAAGCTAGTTTAGAATATTTCTAGTTAGTTTTGAGTTTCTAACTCTTGATTAAGCACAAATGGCCCTCTAATAGATGCTTTAACAAGGGAAGACAGGAGTGAACATGAATACTGAGTTCTACAGGTACACGAGCATTTCATGAAGTGAAACTTTGCCTTGAAATCACTGCTCTGCTACTGGAAATAATAGTAGGCTGGCTTGAGCTTTGACCCATCCTCTCTTTTTCTCTGTGCATAGCAAGTGACACTGGCTATTTACCCAGAGCAGGGCTAGGAGGAAAAATTTTAAAAATGTTTTTAGTTTTTTAAATAACAGACCTTTGGAATGCTCATGCACACTGACAGGGGGTCCGGTCAAGTGTAGAAGTGGTTCTCTTCCAGGTAGATCACCAGACTGGGCTGGGATGCCCAGAAGACAATCATTCCTTGGTTTACAACTAAGAGAATCCATTTCTCTCCCAACAAACTTTTCCTTGGCCTCTCTTGAAGCTACAAATCAAAAGACAGGAAGGAACAGGACCCGGAGGAAATCAGATGTAGAAAGTGCCAGTTCAGAGAGAAAAGAAAAGCAAGAGGGAAGAAAGAGAGAAGCAAAAAGGCAGCACTAGGGCTGGACCTGATCTTCAAGATTCAATTTCTCTGATGTGCCGCACCTCCACACCTCATGCCTCTTCTTTTGCTTCTGACTGGAGGTTGGGAGCTGACGAAATAGGTCTTGGGGCAAATGCTATTGCATGCTTAAGGCGAGGCAGTCCCAGAATGCCGAAGGTGGAAGGTGACACTGGAGGTCACTGGTCAAACTCCCTTCTCATAAGACGAGGGATCATGGCTCAGAAAGGTGAAGGGACGAGTGGAAATCTCTAAGCATGAGCCAGAACAAACCAACATCTTTGGCTGGTTTTTGGGTCTAGAGTAAGAGGAAATAATTATTAAAAACATTCCGAACAGGGATACCTGGGTGGCTCAGTGGTTGAACATCTGCCTTTGGCTCAGGTTGTGATCTTGGGGGCTCAGGGATCGAGTCCTGCATCGGGCTCTGCATCGGGAAGCCTGCTTCTCCCTCTGCCTATGTCTCTGCCTCTCTCTCTGTGTCTCTCATGAATAAATAAATAAAACCTTAAAAAAATATATGTAAATAGCTGTCTCTTAGTATTTACTGAGTATGTAGGGTACATTCCATATTGAGCCTGATGTAATGGGGAAGAGAAAAGGATGACTTAACACATTTCACTGACAAATTTGATGCATACAAAGTAGATATGCAGTGGTATTAGCACCACGCTCTAAGCAACTGAGCTAACCGGCCACTTATGCAGTGGTATTATAAGCCGGATGAACACAGATGGCCACACTATGAAGGTGATAGTTCACCATTCAGAGAAAGAAAAGGAACTTTCTCTCCAGGCCTCTGGGACTAACAGGTTGGATGGAATTCTCAGAGGAATCATGTCAAGGCTTTGCCCGTGATGACGGTTTGGCCTGTCACATTCCGATGGAAGGAATCCTTGAGATTTTTCGGTTTGTGGAGGTGGGAGCATTTCTCCCTTCAGCCATTCCAGAGGGCCTATTGCTTAGTGGGAGTTGGAATCTTGAAGTGGTTTCTAATCATTACCTGAATCATCAGGAAGGACTCTTACTATTCTCTTTTCCTTCTTCCTTTTTTGTTTTTTTCTTCATCACGCTGTGGCTCAAGGCTTTTTAGGAGATCTGCTCTGATTTCAGAACCCGTATACAATCTTTCTCAATATTTGTTTTTCTCTTTTGACTGGTTGAATCACATTCATCTTTGATCTCTCACCAACCAGAAATTCCTATTCTTTTGACTCATTCATTTTCTTTACCAGGAAATATGGAAATGAACCTCTGTGTTATCATGTCTAAACCTTACATGATTTTCTGTTTTCTTTTCATCTAACCTTTAAGTTGGTCTCAACTATGTTTTCAATTTACAATGCTTGTTTTAAAACTATTTCTAACAGAAAATGATATTTTACTTATTAATTAGTAAGACCTTTCATTCTATATCCTAACTTTAACTTGGTAGGCCTAATATCCTTTTTGTTTTTCTGGATTGAGGACTCAGTACCTTATGGTTATCCAGAAATCTATAATTCTTTTTTTTATACACTTATTTTGTTACATAAACTCATACAACCATTTCTGATACTTTCTTTTTTCACTTAAATAGTCGTTGGGATCTTTATGTTTCATAGAGTAACATTAATTTTGCTATTATTACAGAACAATCTCTAAAGTCCCAATTTTGGACTTTTAAGCTTTGACCTCCAGTTTTCCTGATGAGGGAATGTACATTCTGTGTCTAAAATGTCACTTCACAGATCCTGGGTGGCTCAGTGGGTTGAGCCACTGAGAGTGGGTCTCTCTCAGGTAGTGAAATCACAGGTTGGGTTGTGGGATAGATAGAGCTCCTCATGCAGCTCTCTTCTCAGCAAGGAATCTGCTTGAAGATTCTCTCCCTCTGCACCTCCCCCTACTCATGCATTCTCTTTCTCTTTCTCTATCTCCCCTCCAACATTAAAAAAAATAAATACATCTTTAAAAAATAAAATGAAATGTCACTCCAGGTAAACTTGTCCTTTGAGGTTTGGCTCAAATCCTTTGTCCTTCTGAATGTCTTAGGTAATCCTGAGACAGGGCATTTCCATTTCTCCTGGCCTCTCCTGGCCCTGGATTCCTGCTTCCCCTGACTAGCTCAGCTCATGGCTAACCCACTTCTGTATACTTTTGCCATTGCATACTCTGTACCCCACAAAGGGCACTGTCTGGGTCTTTCTTCTCTACATTCCAAGGCTCTGAGTTTAGCAGATGTTCACTGAAGTTCAGGGTCAAGGAGTTGTTTCATTAATTAAAAGAAATTTAAATAATAGAACCATTAAAATTTAATATGTAATATTGCAGTGCTCAAAAATCTTTGGTCTTTGGGAACTTTTTACTCTCTACCTTTACCTATTTTATTCTCTGCCTGGCTTGTGATCCTCCTTTCTCTACTCTGCATCTTCCCTCTGGTCATAACTCCATCCCAAGTCTTGAGAGTTTAATTATCTCAGTAAGTCCTGCCTTTCACCAGGGCATCTCTTCAGGATCTCAGCTTACACCGAATGTTTCAGTCAGGTCTCTTCCAACTGGGACTTTTTTTTTCCTATAAAGAACTCTGGCACCTGTCGTCAATCTTCCCTGGCAGCACATCCCTTGTCCCTCCTTCCAAATCAGATGAGTTTACACCAGAGAAAGCTGTACCTTTTTTGCAATAAACCTTTTGGTATTCTTGTTATTTTAAACATCTTATCTCATTTTATTTAAAAATATTTTTAGTGTTCTAATTTATCTTACATTGAAAATTCTCATGAGGAAATTATGAAAGCTACAGTGTTGTCAAATTTAATACAAGTGAATATAAGTGAAAGTTATAAATTGAACATGCATTATTTCAGAAGGCTTTACCCCAATGTTGCATTAAACTTTGTTCTTTTTTCTCCTCTCTAGTGACTCAAAGTTATACATTCTATTCTATTTTTTATGGTTAGTGTCAATTTAAGGGGAAATATATATATATATATATATATATACACCTAGTTCTTGATCATCATCGAGAATGAAAAAGTATGGATTGTCCTTGGGCTAAATGAGAAATTTAACACATCTTTGGAATTACTAGAAACTGTTGAAATAATCTGAAGTTTTCATTCCAGATTATTTTATTATGTATTCTGCACTTTCAATTTCAAGAAGCCCCTTTATCTTTTCAAACAAATGTTTTAAGTCTCACCATTTCATGAACAATTGTTTAGACTTAGCTATTTTACCAAATCTATTAGTTACTACTCTTACAGAGCATCTTTTCCTTTCTTTGGATTCCCTGTTTGAAGGGGAGAAGCCCTCCATTCTATGTCTTCTCTGGACGTCCAAAGCACCTAAGTTAGCTTCTTCGGCCTTTGCCAGTCCTCTTCTCTACACCCAGAAATCACAAACCATAAATGATGCCAAACCTTCCCTGGTCCTCATGAACTTTGACACTGGTCTGAAGCTGAAACAGTTCCTGAATTTGTTTCATTGATTTTTGTGGCCTGTCCTTGTCTATCAGTCTGTTCTGATCTAGAGGGTCCAGGGCAGAATCTTAGGGGAAGGCATACCTGGTAGACTTCTCCTCCACTGGTTGGTTGGTATGCTAACACTTGTCATCACCTGTGCTGTTTCTTGTGCACATTGTGAAACCCTAGTTTTTTATTGTATTATTTCAGGAGAAGTAGAAAGTAACATTGATGTGTGTAGGAATCCAGTAGCTCGAGGTTTGTACATTTCCCAAAAGGGAAAGGACATAGTGTGGTAAATAAAATAATATAAAGACTAGTATCCAGAAATCTATATCAGAACAGTCAAAGCAACTACTTAACAAGAACTGTATTTCTTATTTCCTGTGCTAAATCAGCCATGGTCTCTGCCCTCCAGGAGCTCATAGTTTTGTCAGGGAGATCTGAGGGAAAGAAGAGAAGATGTAGAAAAGCTGAGTTCAAATCCCCATTCCATCACTAGTAGTTGTGTGGGGTTGAGTAAGTCACTTAATTTCTCAGAGCCTTTATTTCTGATTTCTTCTGACAAAAACAGATCTTTTCATTAAGAGCCACATTAAGAGCCCATTCCATCACTAGTAGTTGTGTGGGGTTGAGTAAGTCACTTAATTTCTCAGAGGCTTTATTTCTGATTTCTTCTGACAAAAACAGATCTTTTCATTAAAAGCCCCATAGTTTGACAGCAAGAAAAACAGAAAAGGATAAGAAAATTGCTCTCAAGGGCCATGACCCATTAGGGAGTCAGGACAAGAACATAAGATAATGTAAAAACATTGGTGTCCTGTGTGACAAATGATCCTCTATGGCACTCCTGTGAAGTCAGAAGAGACACAAGATAGTGGGAGAGGAGAGAGATGTTATTTAACATCAACTGAACTAAAGAATACACTGTTTAGTGCTTGTTTTGATCTCTGATCTCAGTTTTAATACAGCAGGTGGGACACAAAATTGGCAAGAGAGAGAAAGGAAAGTTCTGGGACAGGTGGGGTGGCCGCCTGGGCAGCTGGCCAGTGTCTAGTAGCCGCACTCATCCCCACATAGAACATTCTACTATCAGATAGGATATGTTCCACCTCATACAGTGTCTTCCATATGTCTCAAAATATTGACAGCCTTAAGAAATGATGTAGAAGAGCAAATAAAAAGTGAGGAAGAGAGCGATTACCCAGGACAAACAAGAAGGATGGAGGCCAGCTGTTCTCCATTCTTCCCAAGGACAAAGAGTTCCGTCCTCTGATCTGTCCCAGGGCATTATCTTATTGCACTTAGCACTTTCTACCTTGGATCGCAGTTATTTATGTACAAAGCTTATCTTCCCTACTGAACTGCAAGCGTGTGGAGCCCAGAGCCTGCCTCTTTTGCCTTTGGATCCCCTTGGTGCGGGCCTCCCACCTACTAGGAATCCAGTGTGTTAAAGGCACAGAAGGGCTGGAAACAGCAGTGGTAGGGATTTAAATCACATCAACTTAAGGACCATTTTCATGAGAGCTGTTGAGTCAGGGAATACTTTGCTGAGGGAATGTTATCTGCTTCTCTAGAGGTCTTAAAAAAAAAAAATAACATAGTCTCATCCATTTGAAATGATTTAAATATGGTCTTGCATATGGCCAGAGGGAGAGAGCAGCTGAGCTCTCAGGATTCCTTCCAGAGCTCAGAGCTCTGATTCTGTGATGGGAAACAACAGCTTCTTCTTTTCTCTCCTTCATTCTCTCTTCTCCAACTTCCTGGTCAACCACTTGAGAGTGATAAATGATTGATAGAATTTGTGTGTCTTATCCCTTCATGGAAGTTTCCTCTTACCTAAAAGAGAGATCTGGGCTTGGGATGACTCACCTGAACAAGGTCCAGCTCTTATCTGAGGCCGTGGCAGGTCTCTTTCTGCCTACTGTAATGACTGTGCGTGTAAGAGGCAATCAGATGGCGGGGCTGCTTCCCTCATCTGGCCTGAAAGGAATGGAGGTTGTTAGTAATTTGAATGTTTTTTGGATAGGTCGTCTTCTGGAAACCTTCCATATGGGGTCTCGAACCTTGGCATGCAGACTTTTTTGAAAGCATCTAAGATCTCTCTGATTGGCCTATGGATGTAGCCCTGCATGCCAGTGATCATATATGGCGGCCAGGAGAGCTTTTCCCTTCTCCTGTTTCTCACCTGTGGCACTAAGTGAGAATAAAGGGATTTCTGAGAAGAGAACTGCATTCTTCCATTTGACAGTGAAATCATGTTACTCTACCTGAAAGGAACTCTACCTCCTAAGTCTAATTTTCAAGCAGTTTTGGAATTAGATGTTCAAGGACCACTGAGAATGCATCTTTCTATTTTTGATTTCTCATTTCACTTGGGCTCTAGAGATTCCTTGTTTGCTTCTATTTCTTGGAATTTCCTTTTGAAAAATGAAAGTAAATGGTAGAGAACTGCTGGTGGTTTGATGAGACCAGGTTTTTCAGGAAAGGGGAGAGTAGTAGTTCAACATTGGTATTGAGCCCTTACTCTGGGTTATTAGAAGCTAGGAATAGCACCTGCATCTCATTGCTTATCTGTTAGCTCCAGGTCTCCACTGGTGAAAAAGCAGCAGGTTTTTTAGAGGTGGGCCTTCAGATTTTGGTAAGCTACTTGGGGTAGTCATTTTGGGTCATAGAAAGATGAGATATTCAATAAACATATTCTGGAAGTTAATTGTATTGACCTCTGCTCTCCAGTATGGTGTCACTAGCTCCATATGGCTACTGAACATTTGAAGTGGGGCTAGTCTCAACTGAGATGGCCTGTGAGTGTAAAATACACACCACAATTCCAAAGGCTCAATACAAATAAAGGATGTAAAAAAGCTCAATGATATGCTTCATTGATTATAACAATGAAATGATTGTACTTTGGATATACTGGATCAAATAAAATATACTACTAAACTTAATTTTGCCTGTTGCTTTTTAGTTTTCTTAATATGGCTACTAGAACATTTAAAAATATGTATGCAGCTTAGGACACTTGGGTGGCACAGTGGGTTAAAGATCAGACTCTTTGTTTTGGCTTAGGCCCTGATCTCAGGGTCATAAGATTGAGCCCCATGTTATACTCTGCGCTCAGCATGGACTCTGCTTGAGAACCTGTCTTCCTCTCCCTCTCCCTCTGCCTCTTGTGCTCATGCACTCATGCTCTCTCTCTCTATCTCTCAAATAAATAAATCTTTTTTTAAAAAATTTTTTAAAAATAAATCTTTTAAAAAATAAAATAAATCTTTAAAAAAATACATACGTGGCTCAAATTATATTTCTATTGGATGCTACTTTAGATGTAGCATTGGAAAGCAATGGGAATAATTCTTCTCACCAGACTTTCTCCTTTACTCTATTTTCTCTAAGTACTAAAATTGTCCAGTTTTGGCAAAGATGCTGTGTCATCTTAAAAGGAGTACATACCCTTCTCCACATTTCTTGTTTTTCCAATTAGATTGTAAGTATCTTGGGTGGCTTTAACTCATAAACTCAACAAAACCGTAATGTTAAGTATGGTGCTGGGTTCTGGGATTGCAACATTGAATAAGAGCTGGCCACTGCCCTAAGAACTTGCTGTCTGGATATTGGATAGGAAAGTACATACGTGCTAGAATCAAATTCAAGCAGTGCTGTGGTAGAAGCTAGCTCAGGGATTCCATCGAATCACCTATTTCTATAATTGCCTTAGCTCTACTCAAACATCTTTATGTATTACTTGTTTTTATCACATAGATAAAAGATAGTCATTGCAAAAAAGAGAGAGAGAGAAAGAAAAAAGAACAAGGAAGTAAAGATAAAGCAAAAACACAAAGTTCCTGATTGCTCCTGTTACCATTTGGATATAATCCTTTCCAGTAATAAGGCTGTAAAGTGTCAGAACTCAAACTCAGATTAGGCATAGCAGAAAGGGAGTTCATGGATTTTCAATCACTGGATTCAGAGAGTCAAGCAATTATCAACTGTCTATCTGTCCATCCCTCTCTCTTCATTCTCAGGCAGACTTTCTGCTTATCCTGGAAAGACAGACCCTGACAGTTCAGGCTTATATGATCTTTAGTACGTGAAATTTCAGTTGGGGAGAGAGAGAGAAAGAGGGAGAGACTGGATCAATCATTGTGTCAAGAAAGATGAATCTAATTGGTTGACCCAACAAAACCCATGGGCTGAGAACAGGAAAAGAACATTTTCCCACAGACAAAGAAGCAGAAAAAAACATGTCTGTCTATGGCTTGTCTACCTACTTACCAACCTACTTTTTTTAATTGTAATAAACTACTGTAGGGAGGAATGAGAGAAATAGAAAGTGCCTAACACTTCTTAATTTAACAATACAGACTCATTTTATTAAAAGGGGCAAGACCAAAACCAAGTTAATAGAAGAGATAGCCTTACTTCAATGTAACATTAGACTGCTTTGTCCAAGAAAAATTTTATCCCCTTTGTTGAGGTGCTTATCTCTTCTTCATTGACATTTCTGGTAAGGGAATCAGTTGTGGCTCCTTCTGGTTGGGAGACCAAACTGGACATTCAGGCTCCTCATTCACTTCTGACCATAGTATGAGGGCCCATCTTACACCACCCCAACCTCATCTGACATAAGAGACCTGAGCCCCAGGTTTTAGACAGGGTAAGTGGTGCTGCTCAATTTTGCTGGATGCAGAAAGGGATTTAGAGGCAGAACCTCTTCTTTCTGATGTAAGGTGGAGCATTGCTTCTTTCCACGGGAGGAATTGGGATTGGGTGGGGGCATAGGGCTGATAGACTTGAAGAATGGGCTAGAGTTGGGGAGGGGGAAATCAGAAGAAACTATTCAGGAGGAAGAGAGAATTTCCAGGGGGCACTCTTGTTGCAAAGACCTAAGTCTAGCAAAGCCTCTGTTTTGGTACAAGGGAACAATGACATTAGGTAGCATTCTGCTTTTGTTCCTCCTGTACTTTTCTATGATTTTAAGGTGGACCTGATCCTACAGTAGCTCCATTCTTACCTGACTAGGCAGGGTCTGGGCCAGATCTGGGGAATCTGATGGAGAAGGGATGTCAGTCATAAGAGAAAGGAAGTTTAGAGACCCATGTGGCAGCGATGGCTGAGAAGACTTCCTAGGTTGGAGAGACAATAAGAGAAGAATGAATTCCTTGATCTGCACCCCTTTTCTGCTGAAATGATTAGTGAGATATGTCTTGGGACCAATAAAAGAGAGGTTCTGACATTTCCATACAGATAATCTCTGCCACTCAGAAACTCAGTAGATCTCCTTGTAGATACTTGACTTGAACTTGGGTTTATTTCATGCTTTTATGATAATTGAGGGGCTTCTTTTTTTTTTTTAAGGATTTTATTTATTTATTCATGAGACACAGAGAGAGAGAGAGAGAGAGAGGCAGAGACATAGGCAGAGAGATAAGCAGGCTCCATGCAGGGAGCCTGACGTGGGACTTGATCCCTGGTCTCCAGGATCACACCCTGGGCTAAAGGCGGCACTAAACCACTAAGCCACCTGGGCTGCCCAATTGTGGGGGTTTCTAACAGAGAAGAGCCAGAGTGGCAAATACTGATGCTCGAGTGCTCTGAATGGTAAAAGGTCTTATACCTATTCACGGGGCTCCACAAAGTTGTCTCTGTGGTACCTTGAAAAGGCACCTCTCTTGATCTACTTTAGGATTCTTTTGGCTCCAGATAAAGGCAACATGTTTAGGCTGCAGAAAGGTCAAAGGACACAAATAAATAACGGGTATGCATATTGAATGAAGAGCAGCAACGTTTGCTTCTAAAATCGATATATCGCCTATTAATCTGATCATATAGAACATGGTTCTCAGACTAACATAGGACATGATAAAATTTGATTTACAGAACAATGTACTTTGCAAAATAAATGATTGCAAAACACTTTGAATGTGTAAAGTATTATATGGACGCTTAATGATCATGGCAATTATTTTACAACTTAATTGTAGGAAAATGAAAGCATGGTAGCTTAACGAATTCAAACATTTGTCAGACTACGTACTATGAGGGAGATAAAAAGGAGAGTGTGTAGCTTAATGTCACAGTCTGCGATTGTTAAACCTATAGTCAGACTTCTCAGCATTTTTTAAGATGGAGAGAGCTATAAAATGACTTTGATTATGCAGATCATTAGCTTTAAGTGAATTATATTTTGCATTCCATAAGAATAATCTTTTAAAGAAACAACAAATGTTACAGTCTGGCATGGCACTAGATATGACAGAGCTGATAAAATACATACATGGGGACTTGTGTGATTGTGATGTGACTTTTCCCACGAGTGGAACCTCGAAACCTGTGCCCCTAACTCAGCCCTGAGCACCTGAAATTAGGTGCATCTCTTTAAAAAAAAAATCCATATATTGCAATAATAAGATGATGTAGGTTGGGCTTTGGAGTGGATTTACTAAAGGCAGTAATGCATGCTGTACATTTTGTCAAGGATTACGAAACACTGGACACTGTTCCATCCACAGAATTTCCCTGCTGATCCTGAGAGTTGCATGGAGTAAGTTGAATGTAAATGGGAATTCGAGTTTTATTGTATTTGGCTACCAAGTCTATTGAAGAAATAGCTTACTTTGCCAGTTCACTAGACATGCTTTTGGCCTTGGGATTTTTATACCTTTGGTCCTTGGTTACAGTAGTTCATACATAATAAAAAGAGATTAAAGTTATTTCCTATCATGAGATGAATAATATTTAACATAGCTATTCAACGTATCTAACTTGTAACCTTTGACCAAATAACTGAAATAATTCGATTTTTAAAATCAGATTTCAGTCTGCTTTGACGTGAATTGATTCACTGCTTCCAACTAAAGTTTTGAAATAGGCATTTAAGCGTACGTGGCTTTCCTAACATATAAGGAAGGTCAGTGCCCAAATAATCTTTCATATTTGCAGTTCAGATTTACTCTCTCACAATCGTTTTGCAACCCATCTGCACAGGTTTTACACCTTTGAGGTATAATCCCAAGTAATTTATCACTTTTTCTGTACACTAAAATTAAATGGTTTAATTCTTAGGGGATTAGTTGAGAAAACATTTGCTGTTTCGGTCAAGCCTCTATAATCTATATTTCTCCAAGTTGTTAAAATGTCAGATTGAAAGAGGGTCATGCAAAGTAACAATAAAGTTCAAAGAGAGTAAACTATATTCTCTCCAGTTATTGCAATTTTTTATCAGTCTCATTGATCCTGGATAATAAATGCACATTGCTGTAAGTTTCTGAAACTCAAGAAGATGTTAAGACGATCAATTTTATGAATAAATGTATCACTAAAAAGAGGATTTTGCTGCAAGGTCAAGAGCTGGCTCCTTCTGAAAAAAAATCCTGGGCTTGCGTTTTCACACAGATCTTTGACAATTTCCGAACATTTAAAATAATGTAGTTAAAAGTATGTGTGAAAGGCTAATGTCTGTAGTTCAGCTGCACAATTAACAAATTAATGAACTCAGTTTCCGCTTACCCTTGAATTATAATTGCTAATTGGTTAATCTAAGTAAAGCTTCAGGCCTTTATTGGAAGTGTTCGAATTTGAAAGCCCTGGTGGCTTGAATGTCCTCAACTAATACTCAAGACTTGTGAAATTTAAACATACTTGTAAAATCTAGGCGTCTATTGATGCCCATCAATAGGCTGTCATCAAAGCCCAAATCTATTAGCAAAACAAATAAGCAGCCTTTGGAACTGAAAGGTAAATATAAGAATCTATGAATACACTGATTGCTCTTTCATGTTACAGCTGTTAGCTCAAATTTGGACCCCAGCAATGAAGAGAAACTCCTGCGTGTGTGTGCACGCGTGTGTGTGGGGGGGGGACGTGCAAGTGCACACAGGCACACTTGTAGATATTGCCTCCGGGGAATTCAGTCTTAATTCTGAAAAAATTCTATGTTAACAATTTTATGTGTAATTGGCGCATGGACACGGGTCCTTTCCCACCCTTACTTCTTCTTCCTTCTCGGTCATCTCCCCTTCCCTGGAGCCTGACCTTGCATGCCCGGGCGTTTCCCCGTCTCCCGGCGGGGCCTGCGCATCCCACGGGGCAGAGTCTGGGCCCCGCCGCCGCCCGGCAGCTGCTGCCCGAGGAGCAGCGGTGGGTGCTCCCTGGCAGGGAGGACCGGGCTGCGTTAGGGATGTCCTGCTGGGGACCGAGAAACCGTGTCCCCCGACAGCCAGTCGGTAGGAGGCCCTGTGTTTCCATTCTCTTTGACCAGATACCAGCCTTGAGCCACCGGTGCCCGTAAAAGGCTGACTTGCAAAAACGCCGCAGCCGCTTCGGGGAGCGGCCGGGAAGCTGCAGGACTGGCAGGACAGCGAGATTCGAGGGCTAACGTGCAGTACGCGCTTATGATTTTCCAGGTCTCCCAAATGCATGAAGTAGGAACCCCCCCCCCCCCCCCTGCCCCAGCTGTTGCCAGAGCTCCGAGACAGGTACCGCGGTGGGTGCATAAGACAGGGGTCTCCTGTGGGTCCGGGACTCCACAGACTGGGAGGGAGGGCAGTCGCCAAGCCTAGCACCAAGGCCGGGGGCTGTGGGGGGGGGGGGGGGGAGTGGATGCGCACCTGTCAAGGGAGCACCCTGTCCAGGACCCTTTCTCTGTCCGTGGTGGTGTGGTGTGCTCACAGCAGCACTTTGTGAAGGTTCAGCGCACCGGGACTGTTAGGATGGAAGTGCTTGAGGGCATGGATTCTGGGGTCAGGACTGCCAGCCTGAGGCTACTACAAGAGTGAGGGTGACAAGGACTTGGTCAGTGAGTTTGATGGAAAAGAAAGAAAAGAAAAAAGAAAAGAAAGAAAGAAAAGAAAGAAAGAAAGAAGAAAGAAAGAAAGAAAGAAAGAAAGAAAGAAAAGGGAAAAGGAAAAGGAAAGAAAAGAAAGGAAAAAGAAGAGAAAAAAGAAAAAGAGAAGAGAAAAGAAAAGGAAAAGAAAAAAGAAAAGAAAAAGGAAAAGAAAAGAAAAAAAGAAAAGAAAGGAATGGAGGGGAGAGGAGAGGAAAAGAAAAGAGGTTAGTTACATACATTTTGCAGACACCAAGGCCGGATTTTCTCACCAAAATAAATTCTTTTCAAACACAAACTATACAGCCCAGGGTGATTTTGTGGGATCTAAAGCTTTTGCACAGCATAAAGGGTTAAGTGGGGGTTCTCTGTTAATAGCTCTCTTCCTGTTACAGGGTCTCCTTTCCGATGTAAATTTAGGCAGTTGAGGGGGAGGCTGAGCTTTCCTGCATCTGCTGTGTTTTGATTACTTTTAACTTGAAATAATCTTATGCCACAGTGGCCCGTCTTGGAGCAGCCTGCCCTTGGCTCCTACACTTAGAACATCTTAGGGCGCACTTTCACTTTTATAGAGCAAAACAACCTTTGGTCTTGTTCCTCTGTATCACGACACAGGGTTTGGTAGGTACAGTGGATGTAACGAGCATTTTTTCTACACAAGGAGGGAAGGGATACATACCCACCAAATCCAAACTAAACATATTCTCTACTCCAGCTCCCCTTAGCCCAGACTGTCCAAATGTGACATACAGACATTTTGGACTGGGTAATTCTGTGTTGTGGGGCCTGTCCTGTGCATTGCAGGGTGTTTTGCAGCATCTGTGGCCTTTACTCTGTAGATTCCAATACTGTGTGCCCAGGGGTGACAACCAAAAAGATCTCCAGACATTGCCAAACATGCCTTGGAGAGCAAAGTCACTCCCACTCCGCTTGCCTTTGAGAACCACTGTCCTGGACAGATTCCTCCAAATGTCTATGGCTGCCCTAATGCCATCTAGCAAGAGGGAAGAGTCACAAAGCAGAAGTTGCAAGGGGAATGGCTCACAGCATTAAAGTAGGGCCATGCTAACCCAACTGCAAAATTCCTCCTTATGGAAGTTACTCATTTTAATCTTGTGCCATTCCTTATTCCTGCAAAACAATCCTCTCCATATCTCCATCTACATGATCCCGATCCTCAAAATCAGACATGCCAGAAGGTCTCTTATGATGGAATTTACCAGATCCTGAATACTTCCCTAAGCCCATACATAATTAGTTCATTCAGCAAAACTTTACCGAGTGCCTACTATGTACTAGTCTCTACAAATATCTCTGAACAAAACTGACAACTTTCTCTATCCTTATGGTCTTAATGTTATAGTTGACTGATACAGTATTTATTAGGATGAACTTATCACTGTAGTGTTTTTATATTTTGAGACACATGGTCATTTTTGTCAGGGGACGTATACATTTCCTTACATAACTTGTGACTACAGGAAGCATAGACTCAGTCCCAAGTAAGCCTAGGTTAAGTACTTTCTTCCCTATTTTAGTCAGCTTCCATTTGAGACAATTATCCTTTTCTCCTTGAGAGAGAGCCCATTTTTGCTCAAGAGGCCTTCATCCTCAAAGATTGTACCATCACTAAGGAATTTTAAGTGTTCTGTTGGATACTACTTGAAGAGACACATGCTCATTTCCCCAATGCACCTGTTCCTACGGTGGCCTTCTTCTCCACTCAACTCAGTTAAGAGCACTACCTAAGCACTGGTCCTCTCTCTGGCTTCTTCAGAATAACAAAAATAGCTTGTATGTACTAAGGGCTTATCAAGTGCCCACACTGTCCTAAGCATTTTTATGTGCATTGTCTCATTTCATGCATAAAGCAGTCCTGGGAGATAGACAAAATTGAGGCTAGAGAAATGGAGGCACTTGCCCAAGGTCACCCAGTTGAGAAATAGGACTGAGATTCAAGCCCAGGCAATCTAACTGCAGGGTCTGAATGCTTAGGGTCCATTATGAACACTGTGACTTGCAATGATTTCTGTGTGAGGTCCATATGAAAGCAAAGTAGGTCCAGTGATTGAACTAAAAAGGCCTTGATAAATTACCGTACAACAGGCAGCTGCACTTCACTGGGACGTCTTCAATTCTAATTAAACAATGGTAGCCCCATGATGATTATGGTAGAAAATATTGTAGGATTTTAAAATTGGAAAAAATGATTGGGTAATCTATATGCCATACATGTATTTCTCTGTGTCATATAGACAGATGTACCTGTACATATGTATGTATGCAGGAGTGGCGAAGACTCGTGATTCAAGAATATACTTTACTATACATGAATAGCATTCTTCGAAGGTGCCATCTTCCTGATAAGACACTTAAAGGGTGCTCTCAGTTTTGCATTTGGAAACCTTTTGGAGACTTGTATATGTACCCATGAGTGCATGCACACTTCCACGAGGCTAATTCTTTTTCTTGCCGCTGTGGTACCGTCCTCACAAACCTATGATTCACAACAGGAATGTAGCTTGGAACTTCTGCTATGTAAGCAGCTGCAGATACTTCAAATACCATTGTACATGTGATCCAGGACTTGCTATAAATTTGCCCCTAAAAATAAAGTAACAAGTGACTGAGCAGCAATAGGAATTAATCACTGCAGTGCGTGAATGGAATGTGCTAGGCTCTACCTCAAAATCCTTTTATAAAAAGATTGATATAATTAAAACCCCAAAGAAACAACCAAGGATGCTATATTTGAACAAATGTGTTGCAAAATTTTAGAAAGAAGACTTTCTTTTCTTTTCTTTTTTTTAAAGGAGAGATGTAGTGAAAAAGGATTTCCACACCTTCTACATCATTGGAAGTAAGATAATATTATTACATCACTGAAGAATTTATCATGCAAAGGAATTTAAATTGGATTCAATCTTGGGACACTGGGATTTTCTGAAGGCTGAAGGGATAATCAAGCTTCTCAATTAAGCTGTTTGCCATGATGGGAAATAACAGTTAAAACTTTTACTATAATTTGTAGCAAAGTTTACCTTGGTGATTCAGAAATGTGAATAGCCATTTGAAAAACCCAGACATCTCAAGTGTTCAAAATTAGACTTGAATGGTGAAATTCTTTAAAAAACAATAAACCAACCAACTAAAGAAAAAACCCAAAGAACTGTAACTTCTCAAAATCTGCCTTTTTCCTGTGACTATAATACAGTATCTAAATTCAACAGCCCCTATTCCTCTTACCCTTAATACCATCTCAAAAAGAAAGAGAACAGGAAGGAAGGAAGGAAGGAAGGAAGGAAGGAAGGAAGGAAGGAAAGAAGGAACGAAGGGAGGAACGAAGGGAGGAAAGAAAGGCAGAAAATACTAACCAGACAAAGAAAAAAGAAAAACCATAACAATAACCAGCACTTTAAAAAAGGTCACTAAGCAGACAGTTCATAAAGGCCTCTATGATTCTGAGTACACCACAGGTAACAAAGTGTTTAGATCATCTGAAAGAGATTTTGATTGAAAATCAATTTTTGGACATGGGAAAGTGAAAGAGATTTCTTAAACCCACTTGAATTACCGAAGATGAAAGGTTAAAAGCTTTAAAGACCAAAAACTACATTAGCAACTGAACAGTAAATACCATCAACAGAGACACAGAAGAATTAGCAAAACAAATATTAAATGAAGAGGGAAAAAAGAATTCATTTCAAAAGCCAAAAAAATTTCTTTTCTTTGTATTCCAAAATTGATTTTGCAGTTTTAGATGAAAGGACTAATGGGTAATTTCTATTTAATGCTTTCTGAACAAGTGCACAAAATCACTCCCTGCTCCAAAGGGACAAGGATCAAAACAGGTAGATTTCCTTGAACAGCTTTGCCGCTGCTCTTCACTGTGTTAGGAGCTATGTTTCCACAGTGAAAGATGATGTGTTATGGTTTGTAGCTCTCTTAATCTTACATGAATTAGGCTTAAAACCACATACTATACACTTGGTTTCTGTGGCATTCTTTGGTTTCTAGACTTGCAGAGGAAAACTACTATGGGGTTGAGAAGCACAGGTGGTTATAGCTTATTAATCTAACATTAAGAAGACCTTTTCAGGTAGGTGACAAATATTCCTTTTAATAATAAACCTTAAAAAAAATTAACCACTATTGTTAGAAGCAATAATACATTTTTCTGCCTTCTTAAAGAGGCACTTAAACATGGTTTCTCTCTCTCTCTCTTTTAATAATTCAGGATCAATACTATAAACTTCATTTATTACTGGTATAGTAACATAATACTATCATGGGCTGAAGTATGTTTTCCCTTACAACAAAATACATTTGGTTCTCCAGACAAAAATGCTATGAAAAAAGAAACTACAGAACATTATTGGTACAAAAATTTTCTTTTTAAAAACACTTTATTAAAAAAAATGTATTTCTTTTAGAAAGAGAGAGTACATGCATGTGAGTGTGGAGGGTGGGGGAGGTAAGACGGGGAGGAGGAGAGGGAGGGTGTTAAACAGACTCTGTGCTGAGTGGGGACCCCAACTTGGCACTTGATCTCACGACCTGGAGATCAGGACCCAAGCAGAAACCAAGAGTCAGATGCTTAACCAACTGTGCCATCCAGGCACCCCAGCACAAAAATTTTCAACAAAACGTTTAAAAGCCAAGTTTGACAGCACATTTAAAGGATTATATACCATGACCAACTAGGATTTATCCCTGGGATGAAAGGCTGGTTCAACATGCAAAAACTAATCAATGTGATAAACCACATGAACAGAATGAAGGACAAAAATAACATGATTATCTCAATTGATGCAGAAAAAAAAATTTGACAAAATTCAATGCTTTTCAAGATTAAAATGCTCAACAAACTAAGGGAGAAAATTACCTCAACATATTATGTTAAGATTAGCATAATATGATGCTAACATTATACTCAATGGTGAGTAACTGAAAGCTTTTCCAAAATGAGGAACAAGACAAGGATTATTACTCTCTCCACTTCTATTCAATATTGTTTTGGAAATCTAGTCATTGCAGTTAGGTAAGAAAAAAGAAAAATAAAAACAGCATCCAAGTTGGAAAGGAAGAAGTAAAATGATCTGTGTTTACAGATCACATTTCTTACATATAGGAAACTAAAGGTTCTACAAGAAAACTGTTAGAACGAAAGATGAATCACCAAAATTGCATTATACAAAATCAATGCCAAGAAGCAGTCATGTTTTTGTATACAAATAGTAAACAATTCAAAATCCCTTCAAAAAGGAAATTAGGAAAACAATTTCTTTTATGGTAGTATCAAAAAGAATGAAATATTAGGGACAAACTTACTCAAGAGGCAAAGATTTGTACATTGAAAACTACAAAACATTACCGAAAGAAATGAAAGAAGACACAAATAAGTAGAAAGACATCCCATGTGTATGAATTTGAACAATTAATATCGCTGACATGTCCATACTGCTCAAGGTAATCTACAGATCCAAAGAAATCCCTATTAAAATATCAATGAAATTTTTTGCAGAAATAGAAAAAAATCTGAAATCTGTAATCTCAAAAGACTAGGAATATCCAAAATAATCTTGAGAGAGAACTGAGCTGAAGGTTTCACGTTTCTTGATTTCAAAACACATGACAGACAAAGCTACAGTAAACAAAACTGTGTGCTCCTGGCATAAAGACAAACAAGACCAAGGGAAGCAGGGTCGTGAAGAGAGATTTGCAGCCATGCTCTTTGCAGCATTATTCTCAGTAGCCAAGACGTGGAAGTGACCTAAATGTCCATCAGTGGATGAATGGAAACACACACACACACACACAATGAAATATTATTCAACTATAAAAAAAGAGGGAAATTCTGGCCTGTGCTACATACAACATGGACCTTGTGAGGACATGACCTTGAAGATATGATGTTAAGTGAGATAAGCCAGTCACAAAAAGACAAATATAGCATGATTCCACTTATATGAGCCAAACATTGTTTTGACAATCACATATAAACTTCTAGGGATGCATAACTTAAAAAAACACACGAATGGCAGAATTCTATAAACCTATTCTGCATTTCATTTTTTTCATTAAACGATAGATCTTGGAGATGTATTTATTATCTCATATTTGGATTGATCTCATTATTTTTAATGTCATAATAGACTTAGTAGACAGCCTGAATTAATTTAATTAGTTCTCTATGATGGATACCAAAGTTGTCTTCGTATTTCCCTATCACAAACTCTAAGACTGCTATTTAAAAAAACCTGAAATCTCATGTACAACCCCAATGTATAAAGCAGGTAATAGAGATAGTGTGTAAGGCTATCATAGATATAAGGCAGATAAATTAAAACCATTCAAACCCACCATAGGAGCAAAAAACCTTCTATCATAAAGTATTTATGTGACATGGGACATCACTGAATACTGGTGCCAAGATCAGCACAGAAGCTGATGGGTGACACCCATGACACCTGTTCAAGGATGGTTGACTCAGGAACACAACAGCTATGGTGCCATGTTTGTACATGAAGAGGTATCTGAAAGGATGGATTATAAAAATGAACAATTTGTGGATACATTTATAAGTTCAAATACATGCACAAAATGTCAGGGAAAGCTTCATTTGTAGGTTTGTGCAGAATAAATTAACATATTTGAGATGTCTAATGTGTTAAAATTTGGTATTTAGCTTTTTTTTTTTTTTTGCTGTGTATTGGTTCTACTATAATTTAAAAATATTTAAAAGAATGTAACTTTAAAACCAAATCTCATTTCTCATTTCTGAGATTGGCATTATGATAAAAGTTGATAACTCAAGGTTTGGCAACGATGTGGGAAATTGGCACTGACATGCATTGTTTTTGAGAACATACTCTTGTAGAAATTTTGAAGAGAAATTTGACACTTTTTTTTTTAAAGATTTTATTTATTTATTCATGAGAGACACAGGGAGAGAGAGAGAGAGAGAGAGGCAGAGACACAGGCAGAGGGAGAAGCAGGCTCCATGCAGGGACCCCAATATGGGACTCAATCCCAGGACTCCAAGATCATGCCCTGGGCAGAAGGCAGGCACTAAACCGCTGAGCCACTCAGGGATCCCCTGGCACTTTTAATAAAAAAGTTTAAATATGCATATCCTTTGATCTGTCAACTACATGTGTTGGGACTTTCCCCAGATACACATAAAAATACATATGTAAAATGATTTTAATTATAGCACTGCATGTACTCACAAAAATTAGAAACTCTTTAAGTGTCCAAAACCATGGGTGGGGTTATTTAAATAATTTACAATATGCATATGGTTTATATTAATATGTAGACGATTAAAAGAATGAATATATCTGTATGTGTTGATTGGAAAGATTCCTAAGATATTCCATTAAGTGAACAGGACAAGGTAGAGAATAGTTATGTATAAAACCCTCTTTTTTTATGTGAGAGATGAAAAAAGGTATATATCTTTATGCATTCATCTGTATGAAAAATGTCGCAGCAAACTATTGACAGAATTGACTTCTGGGAGGTGGGTTGGTGGATCTGAGGTGGAAGGCAGACTTACACGTAAAATTTTTCTTGTAGTTAATGAATTTTCTTTATAATCACAAATACATATTTCAAAATGTAAATTAAAATAAAATATTTACAGAAGCACTACAGTTTTTGTGAAATAAAATTTGAAAAACATTTTTCAAAGTATTTTCACTCTTAGAAGACAGTGGTAATGATTTGGGGCAAGGAAGAGCACTTTCAGTTTCCTTGCTTTCCAAACCAAAAGATTTTGAAATAGATGAATTTCATACAATGAATTCAAAGATTTCTTCTGAGAAGATATCATCAAGAAAAATAAAGAGAAGAAGTTAATTTCAGAAGGGCTTACGGTGGCTGGGAATTGGGTGCATGGAACATCTAACTGTCTTAGAATGGTTGCTAAGACTTGGTTTTCATGGGTGGAGCAGGGAATTTTGCAGTTTTTTGACCAGCTCTCACAGAAACACTTGGACCCCCATCTTTGTAGGCAGGAAATTTCTTTCTTTCTTTCTTTCTTTCTTTCTTTCTTTCTTTCTTTCTTTCTTTCTTTCTTTCTAGGAAATTTCTAACATAAAATGTACAGTTTCTCCCAGATTTGTAGCACCAGTGTACAAATTTTGTACATTTTTGTACTTGAGATGGGAGGAAAATTCCTGTTTTAATTATTTATTATTATTTTCTTAGCTTTAAAAGATTATTTTAGACATGCCTGGGTGGCATTGGACTTTTGATTTTGGCTCAGATTGCAATCTCAGGGTTGTGAGATCAAGGCCCACATTAGGGTCCACACTGGATGTGGAGCCTGCTTAGGATTCTCTTTCTCCCTCTGCCCCTCCTACCCTCTCCTCTTAAAAAAAATTATTTTATTTTATTTTTGTCCTTTGTGAAAAAGCATGAACAATATAGATAGCTCGAGAAAAATAGAAAGGAAGTAAAATTTCCATCGTCCAAAAGAGAAGTAACCTTAATATTCTGGTAAATTTTTCTTCCGTGGTTTCTCATTTGTTCACTCATTTAATTTGAGCTTTTATATGGATGTCATCATACTGTATATACAATTTTATTTCCTGTTCAGACAGGCCAGGGGAGTACTCTTCAGGACCCTGTGCTATAATAAAGATGTAAGGAGACCTGGATTATTATTATGATTAAATAGCTACAGCCCACCAAAACAGTCATAAAACTCATCTGGAAAATATGGTAACAGATTATTGAAAGTAGGTTGGAGGGTTGGACTGACCGGGGTATGGATACAAACATTAAGTTCAGGGATCAGAAGGGTTTTTGGTTTATAATATGTGACAGTTTTTCAACTTGCAAGAAGGAAGACTGATCATTTGCTTCCTTGTGGCACAGATGCTCAGATACATCTCTTCCTGGTCTAGCAGAGCCACCCCAGTGAGGGGAAGAACATCTGCTAAGCCAGCCATGGTAGGGTCAAACCAGAAAGGCTTTAACGTCGAGTCACAGAGAGCCCGACTATAGTAGATTAAACAAGTAGGAGTTTAATTTCCTCACCTGCTAAGACTTCTGGAGGCAAGCCGTTACTGGCTTCCATTCAATGAATGGATGATACCAGGGCTGGCACTCTGTGATTCTAGATGCCTTCACTTTATCCTAGCAAGATGGCTGCTATTGCTCAGACACAATGGCTCCTTCTGAGGTGGAAAAATAGGAAGGGTAAGGCACCAGCTCAAAGTGCTTCCTTTTATCAGAAATCAAAAGCTATCTCAGAATTCCCACCTCTGCTTATTTTTCATTGGCCAAAACTGTGTCAGATGGCCACCCCAAGCTGTTGAGGAGGCTGGGGAGAAGAGTGATTAGTTGGTCACATTGCTACATCACACAAACTTGGTGTTCTGTTATCATGGAAGAAGTGGGACATAGGCCTCATGTACATGCAGACAGTTCATTTTGTCTGCCATGGGGGACAGTTTATCCACTTCAAGCTCCTTATTTCCAAAATATATGCAGAATAAATCTTTCCTTTGCCTGCTTGCTGCTCCAGAGGTGGAGGCTGTAGAACATGGATGAGATGGGACTCCAGGCTTGCTGAGGACCCCCTCAACACTGGGCACTGAAACATGGCAGCAAAACAGTGTGTATTGTGGGTCAGCAGAGGGTCACCCTGAAGATGGAGGCCACCACTGTCTAGAAGAATGGCCACCTCATGTCTACCTTGAGCCCATGTGGGGCTCCTGTGAGAAAGCCTGTTCATAAGCTTGATCATTCAAGGAGACCACCCCATTTCATCATGTGCAGTCATATAAGAGGGCAACAGAGATTTACCTCTCCCTCCATTTTAACCCAACATTGGAGGGATAAGCTCTAGGGAAAGGAGAGGGTGTAAGAGAAAAGAGATTGCTCTTCTGCCCTAGACGGTGGAAGCTGCAGAATAGACTGTGGTTTGGGGTGGGAGAGTGAGCCTTAGGTGACAGACAACGACATGAGCTGGACTGGATCTTCCAACCCTAAATGGAAGGGGATTGATAAACATGAGTGCTTGATAATACCAGGATCAGACTGAAATGTTGTGAGGGAGCTGCTATCCAGTAGGAAAGGAGGATTTGTTTTCTTTTTCTTTTTTAAAGGATTTTATTTATTTATTTATGAGAGACACACAGAGAAAGATAGAGATAGAGACATAGGCAGAGGGAGAAGCAGGCTCCCTGCAAGGAGCCCGATGTGGGACTCGATCCCAGGCCCCCAGGATCATGACCTGAGCCAAAGGCAGAGGCTCAACCACTGAGCCACCTAGGCATCCTGGAAAGCAGAATTTGATGGACTACAGTAACATCAACCATATGGATTGAATTGTGTTGAAATCGTAAGCCTTAGGTCCTGTGAATGTGACCTTATTTGGAAACAAGGTCTTTGCAATCAAATTAAATGAAGTCATACTGAATTAAGGTGGGCCCTAATTCAATATGAAGATGAAAAATAGGACCCAGAGACAGAGGAATAATCCCATGTGAAGACAGCAGCAGAGGTTGGAGGGACTGCTGCAAGCAAAGGAAAGCCAAAGGGTTGACAACCACCATCACCAGCTAGTAAGAGGCGAGGAAGGATCTCTACCCAATCTCGAGACAACATAGCCCTGCGGACACCATGATTTTGGACTTCAATCCTCCAGAACTGTGAGAGAACAAATGTCTGTTGTCTTAAGCCACCCATTTTGTGATACTTTGTGATACGATAGCAGCCCTCAGCAACGAAGACAACAGTCTTTAGAGTAGGAGAAAAAATTGTTTCATATGTTGACCCCTATTCACAAGAGACTTCACGAAACCAGTAAGACACTTTGGTGTGGATCAACACCTTTGCCACGATACTATTTTCAAGGACTACTTAACTTTAATGCTGTCCTCCTTGCCCAGGCTAAATAAAAAACATTCTTCAGGAGCCTTGAATTTTTTCCCAACATGGAAACTTGTCAATCTGTTCATGCTTGGAAAATGCATGATGTTTTTGCTTTGGTTCTTAAGCATGTTTCTTGGGACCACAGAGCTTATCAGAGAGAAGGCTTTAATAGCTTCTCCCTCTTAATATTATCTGAAAGAGGGTATCTTTAACTCCGTTTTTTCTGTACCTTTCTCCTTCTTGCTTGTTTTTTCTCTCTTTTGGCAAAAATAAAAAAAATGTTTTATTTTCCAGACCTTGACATCCTTATATCCTTTTGCTCTTATTGCAAAACTGTATATGAGGCAAAATGAAGGAGAAGCTCCAATTATTCTAGTTGTGCATGGTGGGCTTAGTCTAAGACTCTTAGCTACCATGGCAACAGGGCTTGGCCTTTAGCTATTCTTCTATCTCACCTGACTAGTAAATATATTTGCATATCTGGATGGGTAGGGAGAAGTGGGTAAGAAGCTATTATTTACAGAGGGCTTAGGGTATTCTTCATTCATGGAGTATCTGTGCTACATGCTCTATTTTATTTGGAGTTTCTTGGCTAACCTCTTTCAGTATTTTGCAACTTGCCTCACACTTCTTACACAACTTTAAATTTTTTCCTAAACATTTAAAATCATATTTTGACACAATAGAACTTGGCATTTTTAAGTTTACTATGATTTCCTCACATCTTCTTTTTTTACTTTAGAGGATACTAAATCAAATTTTAGCAAATTGCATTTTGAGCTCCCTGACAAATAGTAATTTTTTTCAATGGAAGTTTGACATGGTGAATTCTTATATAACGGCACCCCAAATTTCTGGTTTAACATTTTAAAAAAAATTTGGACATTTGATTTGTTTAAAAGTAGAATACCCATATAATTATGGCACACTAATTCTATTGGGATATTTCTTCATGTCCTAAAATCTATGTCATGGAAATATATTTGTCATTTTGAGGATGTTTGAGATGTTTGTTACTGTAGACACATTTTTAATGGGCCATCATAAATACTTCTTGTTAAAACTTTTAATTCTTTCAAAATTCAAGTTAATATTTAACACATGAAACAAGAAATAAACCGTTAGTGCCAAAGTTTCACCATTAAGGAGTGCTTTTAAGTTTTTTGAACTTAATTTGGACCTTTATTTTCATTTAGGCACCATTAAGGAATCTGAAAAGGGGAGTGACAGAAACATTGTTTGAAATTTGCCTCTGAAATGACCTTAACCTTTTGAATGCATATTCCAGGGTAGCATTAGCAAGCAATAAACCCAGGAGAGAATTAGGAGACAGAATGATTTCTGGAGCCTCCTGTTCATGTCTGGTGCTTCTTCTCTTCCTGCAAGAGATGTCATTGAGGTGCACGGGTATCTTGGGGAGAGGATGAGTGAGTGGTGAGGCCAGTCACCAAGATCAGGAATCCACAAGAAGAAAAATGGAAAATTTGCCCCGCTTGCTTTTCTTCTTCTCTCACCTCTCTCGAGGCTACTGACTCTGCCCCCCCCCAAGTCATGAACCTGAATGACTTTCATGATACTTCCTTTTCTCCGTCTCTACTCTTAGCAGTATCTAAGTCTGATGTGTCCTCCTATGTTCTTTCTCCCCTATCCCTTGGAATCCCTCAGAAGAATAATGATGGCAGGTTCCTAACTGGCCTTCTACCCCTGACTTCTTTCTAATCCAGATTTCATGATCATCTCAGAACCATAGATATGACCATGTTACTTACAAGCTTAAAAAACAAAAACAAAAACAAAAAGACCACAACACTTTAAAGGGTTCTCAATGCCTCTAGGATAAATCTTAAATCCTAGAGCTGGTCCTTATCATTAATTTACCTTTTGTTATGGGTGCCTTAAATTTTTGCTCATATCCAGGGTCACTGCATCTGCAGTGGTCACTGATCCAACTCTAAGGGGATGCTATTCATGGGTAGTCGGTGTTAACAATGACATTCCCTCTGCCAGAAATGGCTTTCCCTGCCTTATTCTTCTTGTAAGACACATCTTTCTTGGATTTCTCCAAGTACTCCCCTTCCCTGGAAATAGAGCCCTTTAGCCTCTTTAGTCCTCTCTCTACCATGTATTTTATATTCCCTACAACTCATAATATTAAGTATTAGTGTACATGCTTTTCTACCTCCTTCTCTTCTCTACCCCAGGTTAGGAGTAAGCTTCTTGAAAACAGAGGTTCATCTATTTCCCAGCACTAAACACTTTGCCTGGCATATGGAGGTGCTTAATATTTGGAATAAGCATACGAGCAAACAAATGAACACAATACGATTAATTTCAGGTTGATGTGGGCACCTCTGAGTTATCTCTTTAAATTTTTTTCTGAGTGCATTTGGAGTGTTTCTTTTCTTTTTTTTTTTAGGATTTTATTTATTCATTCATGGGAGACACAGAGAGAGGCAGAGACAGGAAGAGGGAGGAGAAGCAGGCCCCATGCAGGAAGCCCCAGGTGAGACTCGATCCTGGGACTCCAGGATCAGGCCCTGAGCCAAAGGCAGACGCTCAACCACTGAGCCACCCAGGCGTCCCTGGAGTGTTTCTTTCTATACTAGCTCTGGTCCCATTCTAACAGTACCTGTCCTTCCCGATTGTTTTCTAGTTCCTTTGCGTACAGCTTCTGTCTCTCGCAGGATTTGGCTTTCTTCTGGAGCGGGTATTATCCACCACCATACACTATCTGCTCCCTTGTACCATATTTTCCTTTGTGGGGTTGAGCAAAGGTTTACTGTGGCTGCACCACAACTGGCAGCTGTCAGAATCAAAACTCATTAATAAAAAAAATGATAATGCTTCAAAGTACATCACATTTTTCCTTCAAAGTCCTTTGTGAACATTATCTTATTAATCATCATAATAGCTCAGAGGAAGATAAACATTGTTGGTTATCTTACCTAGATCATATTTTGAAGGAACGTCTTTTTCTTGTTATTGTTTGATTATGCTATGAAATCTGGATAGTGATTTTCATATTGGCTATTTGGATATAATTTGATATGCTGATGTAAAAATTTCCCTGGATCGGTAACGTGGTTTTTATTTTTATTTTAGATGTCTCACCCTGACTCTTGTCAAATCTTTTCAGAGAGCTGAGCAAAGAATAACAAGCAAAAGACTCAGATATTTCTACTCAAGGACTGGGATTTTTCTGGGTAGTGTGAGACTCATTAAACCATCATTGGCTTATGTTCTAGAAATCAAAAGATGAACTAACTGCATTCATAGTGCTCAAATGATTGTTGACTGACTGATATACTGAATCTGAATGTTTAGAGGAAGGGTTTATGTAGGAAATTAGGATTCCTAGTCAGAAATTCCACTAGTAACTGGTATCAAATAGCTGAAAGAGAATTCTTTTAGGAAAGGAATTTTACTTAGAAAACTGGTTGAAAAAGTTTACTCAATAGTTCTGTCCCCAACTCACCTCTGTCATCCTATGTTTCTTTTTCTCATAATACTTTAAAAAAATTATTTATTTATTCATGAGAGACAGAGAGAGAAGCAGAGACATAGGCAGAGGGAGAAGCAGGCTCCCTGTGGGGAGCCTGATGTGGGACTTGACCTCAGGACCCTGGGATCACGACCTGAGCCAGAGGCAGACACTCAACCACTGAGCCATCCAGGTGCCCCTCTCATAATACTTTTCACACAGTTTGTAATACATTTATTTACAGTTTTAGTTTCCCTTTTGTGGCAGGGACCATATGTCCCTATGTACCTGACAAATATGGTCAGTTGAATTGACTATTGAGTTGAAAAAGTTAACTAGCAAAATCTTTTCTGTAGAAAAATTGAAAGAAGGATAGATTCCATTTCAAAATTATAGAGAGGGACTGTCTGATAGTTGGCACTGTATTCAAATTGGGCATCAGCTGTTATCAGTGATCCTTCTGTGAAGAGTTTGAAATCTTCCAATAATTCAACTAACTGTATGGTCTCTGGAAATTGTTTTATTTATTTATTTATTTTTTATTTTTTTAAGAGATGAGAAATGTCACAGTTGATTTTGGCATTTTCTACCTGCTAGGATGGAGTCTTATTTTGTATGAGTGTCCATCTGGGTGGAGTGGCCATTGGAGCCAATAAAGCTCCATTATCTATGGTGCTGGAAAGTGTGTTGGAGTGAGGCTTCATGGGATTTATTCTCAGGTTTCTTCCTAGTTTAGGCAAACATTTCTGACATCATAGATTCTGTCAGCTGTGCCTACCTCATTGACATAGACTGAAATCAGCAAGCTAGAGTCAGGCTACAGTGGTGAGCAAACATCTGCCTTTTCTCAACACAAAGGTTTGTGGCGGTGGGGTGTGGAGATGAGTAGAAGGGTGGAACATTTCTCTATCGTGTAGTTCCACTTCCTGCTTGAGCACACATAGGCTTTCCACTGGCACCCCTTCTTCCCACTCTTTTTAAAATTCTTTTTGTTGTTTAGTAACCTGTATATCCAATACGGAACTTGAACTCCTGACCCTGAGATCAAGAGTTGCATGCTCCTCTGACTGAGCCAACCAGGTGCCCCCTTCTCTTTTTATTTTCATTTTTAATTTTTTTTGGAAAGAGACAGTGTGAAGAGGAGGGGAAACACCAGAGGAAGAGGGAGATAGAGAATCTTAGGATCTCAGGATCATGAGATCATGACCTAACTGAAATCAAGAGTTGAACGCTTAACCACCTGAAACACCCATGCACCCTCAGATACCCCCTTCTTAATGGCACTCCAGGCAGTGCTGGCACCTAGGACAAAGACGGAAGCTTTCTGGAAACCTCCTCGGTTTGAACATACTCTCAAAAACTTTTTCCAACCCCTAGGTAATTGTGACCCATTATTGAAAAGTGCCTGAGTAGAACATACAGGCTTCTATATGCCACTTTTTGAGATTGGGAGATAAAACATCTTTATATCTTTCTAAAATCTTGTTCATACTTGCCTTTTTGTCTTTCAAGAAGGTTGGTATTGACATCCTATAGAAGGAGCGTAGCAAAGAGGATTAAAAGTGATTCTAGACTCTAATTAGTAATGTGTACGTTCCACAGCTCTGTGCTGTAGAGGACAGAATCTTAGCCAATAGCCTCCCAGAAAAATAATGCTTTAAAAGCAAAATCCAAATTCTGTTTAAAAAAAAAAATTCTTGGGGTGCCTGGGTGGCTCAGTGGTTGAGCATCTGCCTTTGGCTCGGGTCATGATCCCAGGGTCCCAGGATTGTGTCCTGCATTGGGCTCCCTGCAGGAGGCCTGCTTCTCCCTCTGCCTGTGTCTCTGCCTCTGTTTGTATCTCTCATGAGTAAATAAATAAAATCTAAAAAAAAAAAAAAATCTTAATAAATCTAAGTTCCTCAGCTTCATCTCTTAAGCTTTTCACTTAGTAGAGCTCATATCAGCATCTATTTCATTCTTTTAACAAAATACTATTGTTTTGATGAAGTTCTAGTGTCTCAATCGTCCGTGTTTTGCCAGCAGTTTGTAGGTGGGTATTCAAAGCAATTATGACAGTGATTACTATCCTGAGCAGTCTGCTAAATCTCCAATGCTGAAACATCTCTCAGGGAGATTTCTGTAGCTTTTGGGAGCTACAGAACTCTTCATGTAACTTGATATTCAAAAGACTCTTTTCTAAAACAGTGGAACCCTATTTTGAAGGTAAACCTCAGAGCTGGGTCATAGTTTGGGTGGAGGAGCCCAAGAAGTTGACAATAAGCAAGTCAGATAACTAGTCTCCAACTCCTTTTCAATCATGTTGGCTCCCCTGGTGATTTAGCCTCTCCTGTCCTGAGCTCTGTCATCTGGTAATCAGCAAATCAAATGTTTTTTGGAACTCTTGAATCTCTTCCTTGCAAGCCAAGCAGTCACAGTTTGAAAGCCACTACAGCAAAATTTTAGCCAGAACTTTGCAATTAGAAGACTGAGCAGAATTTCCAAACTGTTTACTTTCCTTCTAAAAGGTACAAATTACTTTTAATCTAAAGGAATAATTGAACCCATGAAGCTTGGAAGATTATCTTAGAGTTGTAATATCCGTGACCATTTCTGAGACAGAAAACTTGTAACTGGATTGCCATTCTGCCCTAGTCTTCAAGGTAAACTTAATTTGACCTATAGGGGTCAATCCTTAACCTTTTGAGTTGCCAAATTAGTTGCAAAGTGGAGGTAGGGGAGTAGATGGGGTTAATTTTTTCAAGCATTGTGACCTGTAAGATCCAAATGAAAGTCTAACAAACTTGTCTCTTTCATGCCCTGGTCCCCCGCCCCTCCGCCCGCCATCTTCCTTCCCCCATATCTATAATTCCAGTCCTGATATAAATAGAGCAGTTACCTAGCCTCTTAGAGTTCAGTTTTCTATTCTGTAAAATAAGCAGATGTTGGCTAAAATGATGTTACCTTTAGTTGCTAGCAGTTGATAATTACATGGGGTCTGGTCCCCCATGGCCATGCCAGCAGTGCCCTAGGCAACTCCAAAAGCCTCCATCCTCTTAGATGCCCATGCACCTGACTCTGGAGTTGTGCAACACAGTGGCCCCATGTGGGGTGGTTTGAAAGGTGCGACCAAGTTTCACCTCAGCCTTAAAAAATCTGTTCGTTCCAGATGCTTTGAAATGTTGCCACTAGAGACCCAAGTTTAAATATTATTCTCTCCAGTATGATTCTTGGACAGATAACACATTAAATCATTAACAAGTTATGTGAATTGTTTTTGTTTCCTCCATGACAGGAAGACCCTGAAGAAGTATGAGAACTCTGGGTAGATGGTGTAAGGGAGGAAAAACTTCCCTTTTACCTTTTATGTTCTGTGGTCTGAGAATTAACCTGACATAAAACAGATTAACAGGGGATAAACATACACTTTTTATTTAGTATTTTGTGTACACATAAGAGTCTTTAAAAGGAAAATGAAGACCCAAAGGAGCCATTAGGCCTTGAAGCTTAATACCTTTTTTTAAGAAAAGATTTTATTTATTTATTTGAGAGAGAGAGTGTGTGAGCTGGAGGGAGAGGGAGGGGGAGAGAGACTCTGAAGCAGACTCCGCACTGAGCACAAAGCCGGACATGGGGCTCAATCTCATGACCTTGAGATCATGACCTGAGCCAAAACCAACAGCCATGTAACTGACTGAGCCACCTAGGTGCCCCTTACGTTTGTTTTTAAACCAAGAATGATACACTGTGTAGATGTGACAAGACAAAGGGGCTTGTACTCAGGGCAGTAGATTATGGGACAGAGACTAAGAAATACATGAGGGAAGTAAATGGAAGATGGGGCTTGTTTCAGTAGGTCTGTTTGGACAGGGCTGTGTTGGCATTGACTCCCAGTCTTCAGGGATAAGAATGTTCTTTTCCTGGCACAGGAGGGGCACCTTTCTCATGGGAAGTCTCCTTACCTGCTTTTAGGTAGAAAGGGAGAGGTCAGAAAGTGCTTCCCATATCTGCTGTTTCTCAAGTGCCTTCAGCTCATAAGATCAAGACATCAAAGTGGCATATTTTCCAGAGGCAGGTTCTGGACCCCTTCACTGAGAGATGGTGATGACAAGGAAGGGGTGCTTAGATGAAGGTAAACAAGCTGGCAATAACTAAATTCAAATCTTGGCTCCATTGAGAAGTTGAGAAGTTGTGTGACCATGAGCAATTAATTAATTAATCAAAATATTGTGAGCCTCAGTTTCCAAATATGTAAGATTGTAGTATCTCTCCTTAGAGAACCACTGTGAAGATTCAACAGTGTCTCATGTAAAGTCCCTGGTATACAGTAGGTGCTCACTAAATATGACTATTACCTATTACTTCATAATTTTACCCAAAGCTAGATCTGATATTAGACATTTCAATCACCCAGTGGAAAACAAATAGAAGTCTTGGTATTCAAGGGAAAAACAGACACACCTTCCCACTTGAGGAATGATTTTTTGTTTCATAATCTTCTGTGCCTGTGGCACAGCTGGAGAGGGATGCCAAGAAGTACTTGTACTCTGACTTTCCTCACACATCCTCCAATACCTCTGAGTTGTTTGGCACATGTGAAAATGGGATGGTGCTCTCTAAACAGCAAAATCATTATGTTAAAAGCTCATCTTATTTTCTTCCATTTAAATATCAATGATAATGCTGGAGATATTCTTTGTTTTTGTTAGGCAGCAGGTTTTCTCTCGTTTTTAGCTGTCTTCCATTAAAGAAGTATTTTTTGATTGCTTACTCCATTTATTTTGTGGAAATAAGAATCTATTGTTCTATCAGGAAAAAGAAAAAACCCACCTCACTGCAATAACCATTTAGAATGAGAAGAAGGGAAAGTATTTTGGAAAAAAATAATTCCTTTCCCATATTTCTCTTAAGTTGTATATCTTGGAACTAGTTTTCCATTATAAGGACCTTCTCTTTTGTTTATGAAAAAAAATTGAAAACTCTAATAAGACAAAACCCATAGGATTTATCCATTTTCCTAACTAATTTTCAGGCACAATGCAAAGCTGCCATTAAGAATCTCTGTTCTTTGTCCAGTCCGATTTAAAAATATTTCTTTAGAGATTACAAAAGATTTCAAAAACATGTTAAAGGACTCTTCTTAAAAAGTTGACTCCCCTTGGGACCTTGGAAATCAGATTTTCGAACCGTTCTTCTTAGCTGCCTCTGAAATTTAATCTTGAATAGCATTATATTGTCTTCCTAGCAATGGTTCGCTCGATCTAGCTTTCAGGCAGTGTGAGCATGGAGATGGGAGCTGGCCACACAGTGTACCCCTTTGGAGGATTTATTCCCATTTTTAAAAATCTCAGTTTACCATGTAGATTGTAGAGGTGGATTCTTTTTTATGGGGACTAGTTCCTTTTCTCTATCTAGAAATATTTGTACTGAGGCATATTTGTTCACAATTTTTCTTAGTCTGTCTTAGGGGTGTTAGTGTTTTCCCTTAGCAAATAGATGATAAATTCTGTGAAGCTGGGGGACCCTGTATAATACTGGAGTTCTCTACAGTGCTTAGCCCAGTTCTTTGCAGCTGCATCCATAAATACTGTTCTTATCCATTTATTGGTTGATTATCTGTTTGTCAATCTCTAATCCAGTAGAAAATTAGAAAGAGGCTCGAAGTTCTCTCCTTGTGTGCAATTCAGCTAACAGGAAAGAATTTCCAAAGCAAAATACCCAATTATTTCTCTGCCCTCACAGTGCACCCCTTCCCTCCTGATTAGGTATGAGCTGTAAAAGGTAAACCAAGGCGGTAGAGCTTACTTCATCTTTATGCTCTGAATGCTGGAAAGATGGAGCAAGTTCTCAGAACCTTTGGTATTAGATCTGCCGATTGTAGGCAGACAAACACAGCTGTTGGATGATTTGGAGAGAAGCTTCCTTCTCTTAGAAGGGATAATCAAGAATTGGCTGCGTTTCTATTTCACTGTTTTGTTGAACTCCTTCTTTAAGGAGCGATGAGGATCACACAGATTTATCAATGTATTAGTTTGGGAGAGGGCATTATTGTTCATCTGATTCAAGTCTGCCATTTGATTCAAGAGAGGCCCAGAGAGTGCAAGTGGTTAATAAGGCCAAACAGCAGTCAGGGGCATGATCAGTATGAGATTCATTTTTTTTTAAATTTAATTTTATTTATTCATGAGAGGTACAGAGAGAGAGGCAGAGACATAGGCAGAGGGAGAAGCAGGCTCCCTGCAGGGAGCCGAATGCGGGACTCGATCCCAGACTCCAGAATCACGCTCTGAGCTGAGGGCAGATGCTCAACCAGTTAAGCCACCCAGGCATCCCAGGATGAGATTCTTCATCTAGTTCCCCTTCCACTTTGTTTCACTACTTCTCTTTGATAAATAAAGGGATTGACCCAGATTCTTAATCTTTTCCTTTTCTGATTTACCTTGCTTACTAATGAAATGCAGAGATCACGATAATGAAAATGTTTGCAATTTCCACCTGTAACTCTTATGGAATTTACTGTTGAAAATTAGATCAGAATGCGAGGCACTGTAAGCCACCTGGCAGAAACTTGACACAAAAGGTCTATAGGAGTATTTTTTAGGTTTAAATTTCTTAAAAAAGGACAGCCATGGAAAAAGGCCAAAGAGTAAATATCTACCATTGTTTTTCCAGTCACATCATGCTGATAAATTTAAATTGGTATGACAATGAATACAAGATTTTTAGAAGATATATAAAAAGTAGCTTGGATGGAACCAAATAACACAGACTTGTTATTGTTCCCATCACCACAGTTTGAAAGGTGTGGCAGGAGAAAGTGAACAGAGAATCTTAGATGAAACACAATATTGATATTTGGCAGGCTCAGATGAATTTCCACCCAAAGATATGAAATCCCTTTACCCACACTAATTATGCCTCCTTGCCAGGACCAACCTGTGGTACAGCCAGGAAGTCGGCAGAGGTGGACTTTGGCTTCTTCTCTTGCAGTACCCCCTTTTCTTTTTGGTGCTGCTCCCACAGTTCCTGAAAGGTGGCTCCTCAAAGGTTTAATGACCACCTGCAATAGTGCACTTGTCCTTGATCGTTAAGAAAACAGAATTCTGGCTTCAGCTGATCTACTGAATCAGAATGCCTGTAAGTGGAGTCCAGGAATCTGCATTTTTACCACAGGCCTCCAGTACCAGCCCCATGATCTTCTGCACACTGGGCTGTGAAACCTACTGAGCTAATAACCTCTCCCGACTGCCAGAGGTTTATGTTCTTTTATTGACAAACCTGCTCTTCTGAACTGTAAGTGACAGATATGATTTAATGTGAGTGTTCACCAATGATCTTGGAAATGCTTTTCTTTGTTTTAGGACAGAGAAAGAACAACCTCTTTGTGGAATACTGTGCATTTGGAATTGAGCGAGGCAAGTGATTTTTAAAGTCTTTAAAATCTTAATTTATTTTTAATATTTGATTTTATCTTGCACAGCGATTTTTTATTTTTAAGGAGGCTAGGGCAGTTGAACAGGCTTGGTGTTAGAAATCAGAGGATGTTGGGTTTGAATCCTGACTCCATTCCTTATTAACTAGGTGATTTAACCAATTTCCTTAATTGCTCTTAGCTTCACTTTTCTCATTTATAGAATGGAGATAATTATAACAACAACAACAAAATATATATATATATATATATATATATATATATATATATATATATTATTCTAATCAGATGGCTGTGTTTAGAAGCTTGCCTATGATACATTAGCTGCCCCAAACATATTCAATGCATACAAACCACTCAGGGCCTTATATTAATTGGTCATGGTGGGAAGTAAAGTGATGAATAAAGACATAGCTTCCATCTAGCAAAGACCCTAAGTGAAATCAATGAGAAAGTCCTATAAATTGTTTCCATAGGATGTAAGTGTTAAAAAAACATTCATGCATTTGACAAGTTTTAATTCAATGTTTACTACATGTAGATACTCGTCCAAGTTAGGCATAGGTAACATAGCTAGGCATAGATATGACAAATAAACTTCCTCGTGGAGCCTACATGTGTGGGGTGGAGGACAGAATAAAAACGAGTGCACAAATAATTAAATGGATGACATCCAAGTGTTATGAAAGGAGAAAAGCAGGGTTATGCTGGAGAGGTAGTTTAGTTTTGTAGGGCTGCTGTGACAAATTACCATGGACTGGGAGGCTTAAAAACAACACAAATTTATTCCTTCACAGTTCTATAGGCCAGAAATCTCAATCAAGGTGTTGGCAGGGTTGATTCATTCTGGAGTTGCTAAGGGAAATTTGATTCATGCTTCTTTTCTAGCTTCTGATGGTCGCTGGCAATCCTTAGTATTCCATGGCTTGTAGGAACATTGTTACCACTCTGCCTCTGTTTCTCAAAACCTTTTCTCTTTGTGTCTTCTCTTCTTATAAGTACACCTGCCATTGAATTTCAGGACCATTCTAAATCTAGGGTGATCTCATCTCAGGATCCTTAACTTAATTACATTTGCAAGGCACTTTTTTTTTTCTCCTAAATAAGGTCAACTTCATAGACTTGAACATAATTTTGAGGATGTCATGACTCAACCCACCACAAGAAGGATTGTTACTGAATGAGAGGTGGGCAGGCTACTTTAGAATGATTGGAGAAGGCCTTTTAAGGAGGAGACACTGAGCTCAGATTTGGATCATGAGAAAGAACAAGCCATTTGAAGAGTTCATGTGTGAAGGTCCTGTGCTAGAAATGAACACGGTAAGCTCAAGTAAAGGAAGGAAGGCCAGTATGGATGGAGCAGTCAGGGTAAAGGGAACACAGGTAAAGATATGGGATGAGATCAGAGAGGTAAGAGAGGGGCCAAATCATATAGGGTCTTATCGTCAATAATTTTGTGCTTGGTTTTATTATTATTGCACTAGAAAGGCTTTATTGGAGAGGTACAGTAGGCAGATATGCAATTCTGGTGCTCAGGGAGAAAGATCTAGATCAGATACACGTTCGCTAGCCATCCAAATATAGATGGTATTTTATGCAATGGGACAGGATGTGGTCACCTAAGGAAAGAATGGCAAAAAAAAAAAAAAACAAAAACAAAAACAAAAAGACAGAGTTTTGGGTCATCTCAATATTTAGAGTCCAGGAAGAAGATTGAGCAAAAGAGAATAAGAAAGAGTGGTTTGTAGATGAGAGGTAAACCAGAGTCCTGTTGTATTGTGGAAGCTAACAGAGGTTGGAGGGAGGATTTGGTCAACTATGTTGAATACTGGAGAAAGGTTAAATAAAATGACTACACCACCAACTTGGCAAAATACACATCAGTAGTGTCTTGAAAAAAGTGGCTATAGTAAAGTTATGGAGTTGAAAGTCCAATTGAAGTGAATTAAAGAGAAAATGGGACATGGGGAAATGAAGGCAGTAAGTTTAGGTAAAATCTCTGTTAAAATTTTTGTTATGAATATGTAGACAAATAATTTATTATTCAAACCAGGACAATTTTGAGGGTTAAGCGTGAGGAGGGAGGCATGTTAAGAATAAATAAAACCACATAATTAAAAAAATCAGGTTTTCAGAGCATAATTTATATTCTACATAATTTATCCTTTCAGGTATACAGTTTGATGAATAAATTTCGTTACTTTGAAAAAGATTATTTGTTAGCAAATTGGTTTTAATAAACCTGGTGGATTTGTAAAAGTTTTTTCAAAAGCCATTTTCAAAAAGAAAATTCTCTCTAAAAATAAATGTATTCACTATGTGTAATAAGGAAAAAATGTATCCTCACTATATTGATTTTCTGAACAATAAAAACAACATAAGCACAATAATTATTCTTGTCATATTGTTCACAAATTTGTAGTCCTTCATTATATTTTTCTCCATTTTTTTTCTAAAGAATGTACTTTTTCCAGTGTGGTCTTATTATCAGGAATTTTTTCATAAAACTGTCTGCAATCTTTTAGTGTTGATTTTATGATTTAAAATCTGAAATTGTGACACCTTATTTATTCTTTGTAAAACACAATATTTAAAATGAAGAATATCTTAACTAGCGCTGGGATATGTGGTAAGCTCAGAGCAAATCCTGTTAATTGAGGACATCCTCAATTTTCATTTTTTCTTTTTGGCAAGAGATAATAGACTGTTTAAATATTTGAGCTCATTTTTTGGTACACTTACTGTCTTTTTTCCTTCATTCAAATTATCTTCTCAAATATTTTTGTAAGACAAAGCTCTCTAATACACTCATCTCCATTTATAATTCTTTTGATTATTATACAAATTTTGATGCTATAAAATAATACTCTTTCTCAACTTCCTTTTATTTCTGTATAAAATATGATTTTTTTCAATAACAAAAGCTCTATCAAAATATGTTTCCCATGAGTGAAGAAGAGATTCTAAAATATGGTTTTGGAGACACCTGGATAGCTCAGTTGGTTAAGTGTCTGATTCTTGATCTCAGCTCAGGTCATGTCATGAGTTCAAGCCCTGTGTTGGAGCTATTCTCCAGCACGGAGCATACTTAAAAAAAATTTAATAAAATACCATACATTCATACATATGATTATGGAATCTCACAATCAAATCTTGGATAAAGAGTGAGCTCTTATCACTTAATATATTTAGTTACTTTTTGCTTTTGTAAGGATCAATTTCAATGCCTTCATATCTGTAAGCTTTATTTCTAATCATTGCAATTTGTGAGAATTCAAAATTTGAAAAATTTTTTAATGCTCCATCTATCAGTTGCTTTGATTACAGACTTACAGCTGATTCTAAACAAAATGCAACCAAAATTTAGAGGACTTGTTTACAGAAAGCACATTACCATTGCAGGATTCTTTGGTTGATTTACAAAGTAATAGTTCAAAAAGAGAATTTTTTTTTTTTTAAAGATTCACTTATTTATTTATTTTGGAGAGAGAGAGAGAGAGAGCATGCACACATGGCAGAAGGGACTGAGGGAGAGGGAGAGAGAATCTCAATCAGACTACCGGTTGAGCACCCGATGCTGAGCTCCATCTCATCACCTTGAGATAATGACCTGAGTCGAAACCAAGAGTTGGGTGCTCAACTGACTGAGCCCCCGAGATGTCCCTCAAAAAGACACTTCTAAACTCTGATGTCAGGCATTAATGTAAGAAAGAATTCATTGTTACACTGAAATAATTTTTATATTCAATATTTAATAGTCCAGTTGCTTTGTGTAAATATAAAAAGATATTTCTATTATGGTCAGTATGGTACCACAAGCTTTTGCATGCAGTTGTGAACTATGGGCACACCAGAATCAATCCCTAGAATATATCTGCTCCAAAGTTCCTTTGTTTAGTAGCAACACTATGTTGAATCATGACACTGTGTTCTACCACAGTTGTTTTCATATTAGTACTACATACACAAAAATTTTACCTTCTGTGTTGAATTTTGGTGGATTCGCAATAGTGTGCACTATGAAGTGACATATTTCAGTATTTCCAGAATGAACCACTAAAAACTTTATTATATTCCATGAAATAAATTAAATAACCAATTATTGGAATTAACTTAATTGCTTTTTTATTTGGAATATTGAATACTACTGACAAAAAACAGGCATTAATGTTTGCAAAAATCTTTTGTTAATGAAATCATCACATTAGCAGTCATCACTTCACTTTTTGTACATGTAAAAGAAAATCTAGAATAAAAATGGAGAAAATTAATTTACAAGAACAGCCATTTGATCTAAATGAAAAGTCATGCCTCATAGAATGAAATGCACATACGTTTGTAGCTGCACATGTGAAATGACCATCTTTGGGCGTGGTCCTTTTAAATTCACTATTAAATTTTCAATAGATGTTGATGTGCTTTCAACATACAGGAGTCTTCTGGTTTTGGCCCTTATGGCAGATACTAATGTCAACAAACATTTTGTGCAATTAAAATTCTGTGTTAATGTCAACAAACACATGTCACCAACTGTTTTCTGAGAAATTTTGAACTTAATTTTGAACGTGCATTTTTACTTTTGAGTTCATTGTTACCAGGTCATTGAAAAATAAAAATGCTTTATCAAACAAACAATAAATAATTTAAAAATGATTTATATGCTTTAAGGTAGGACTATTCAGGGTACATTCTTTTATATATTTCTTGTTATCTAACTCAGGATTTCTCACCGACACCATTTGGGGACTTGGCAACCTTGTGCTACTTGTAACTACAAGTATTGCCATGGCATGGGCAATAGATCGACTGGCTGGTGCATCAGACCTGGTAAGGTTGGTCTCCTGGGCCCAGAAGGAATTAATTATCCCCATCTGCTCCTGTCAGCCAGTAAATGCCATGTTACCCTGTAGCAAGGTGGTAGTTAGACTGTATCACAAAAAGGTGAGGCCAAAAGGGAAGGGTTACCACTGCTGCCTTTCAGACTTAACCAAGTGTTAAAGTACAATTGTTGTTTGTGCCTGTGGCTTAAATACAGGAGCTGCAACAGAGGCAGATACTTGAAGTACAAAGCAAGAACTCTATCACACCCCTTCCAACTTATTTTGAAGCAAAGATCAGTAATATTGCCTCGTTTTAAAAAATGAAAAAAATCTGGAACAAATGGTAACCAGACAATACACCAGGACAGCAGGTGTAAAAAAGGTATGTCCTAGGGAAACAAGTACTAATGGGTCACCTTAGTTATAAGGAGCAAAGAAATGGGGCTATAGACAGAGGGAGATATAAGGTCAAAGGGATGTGTTTGTCACTTGTTTTTAAGATAGAAGAAACTAAGAAATGCTCTGAATGTTATAGGGTATGGGTTAAAAGGCTTATAATGTAAACTGGAACCTTCAAAAGGAACTTTTCTGGAAGAGACCATCCTTGAGCTAGTTTTGACTAGACTAGTATTGAGGAGAAAGGTTTGGGGATGGCTCATCATGATGGAGGGACCAGCATAATAAAGACAGGTTAAATAAAGTGAAACTCTAAGAATAGAAGCAAATTTCTTTTTTTTTTTTTTTTAAGATTTTATTTATTTATTCATGATAGTCACACAGAGAGAGACAGAGAGGCAGAGACACAGGCAGAGGGAGAAGCAGGCTCCATGCACCGGGAGCCCGATGTGGGATTTAATCCCGGGTCTCCAGGATCGCGCCCCGGGCCAAAGGCAGGCGCCAAACCGCTGCGCCACCCAGGGATCCCTAGAAGCAAATTTCTTAGGAGAATATATATAAAGGAATAGAGAAATGAATCAAGGAAAGAATCCTAAGAAATGAAGAGATAGGATGAGAAAAAGCAGCTAGACAGAGAAAGGTCAAAGTCAGAAGAGCACAGGGTCATTAAAGCCAAAGGAAGAATTTTGAATGTGAGTGAATGTCCCACAGAATCAAGTGCAAAAGAAGACCAGTAACGTTAGATTTGATCATTGAGAGGTCACCTGGCAACTTTCAGAGAGGCAGGGTAGAGGCAGCAGCAGCAGTGATGGAGGTCATTGCCGGCTGGCAATGTTGTTACCTGCAGTGGACAGGACACTGTCTGAGACAGAAGAGCAAAACACAAGGAGAAAAGAAAGCTTCCATCAGAAAGGGGCACATGGTCCCAGATGGTGTCATGGTGTGTGTTTATGTTTCGGGAAGGGATTAAGTAGAATTGGTCGGGTTCGAGGAAAAGGAAAGATGTTAATAGAGGAAGGCCCCATAGGAACCCCGTCTGGTTCTTATCAACCAGAAAGGATGACAGGAGCAGATGAAGAGGGGCTGTTTTTGAACTGATGACCAAAAATTACAATATGTACTTAGAAGTTTATTTCACTAAGACCATGGGAGCTGCTGAATGCCCCTGATCACTAGACCTTTTGGTAGAAAAACAGTTTTCCCTCTCAACATTAGCATATTATCGCCTAGCAATTCACAGTTTATTTTATTTATTTATTTTTTAAAGATATTATTTATTTATTCAAGAAAGATACACACAGAGAGACAGAGACATAGGCAGAGGGAGAAGTAGACTACCTGCGGGGAGCCGGACGCAGAACTCATCCCAGGACCCCGGGATTAGGACCTGAGCCAAAGGCAGACCCTCAACCACTGAGCCACCCAGGTGTCCTGCAATTCACAGTCTAACCGTGGGTTTTTAACAATGCAGTATAGTAAATTCAAGTTATGCTTAACATTTATAACTTTCACCAGTACTTGTAGACAAAAGCACATCTGGGGACATAGTGTTTAATGCTATCTATAATTGAATACTGACTGGTCCACTGCTAACTGTGTGACCTTGAGGAAACAAATTAATTTCTCTGTACCTCAGTTTTCTTACATACAAAATGGGAATAAAAATAATACCTCATAAGGTGGCTTTGAGAATAAAATGAGTTAACAGATGGCAGCTCTTAGACTAGGGAGGGTGTAGAGTTAGTTAGGACTCAGATAGTATTACTCCAAGGTCTCCACAGCAGTGGTGGTGGTGGTGGGTGGGGGGTCTTGGCCACATCCCTCACAGATACTCCTTTTTTTTTAAAAAAAAAAGATTTTATTTATTCATTCATGAGAGACACAGAGAGGCAGAGACAGGCAGAGGGAGAAGCAGGCTCCCTGTGGGGAGCCTGATTGGGGACTTGATCCCCAGACCTCAGGATCAATAGCTGACCCAAGGGCAGATGCTCAACCACTGAGCCACCCAGGCGCCCTCCTCACCCTCCTCACAGATACTCTTTATGCTTTATAGTTTCTGAATATCTTGGGCTCATTATAGAAACTTGCAAGGCTTTAAGCATTCAAAACCAATCCAAATGTCACTATACTTTGAAAGCTCTATTAGCCATGCAAATGTGAAGCTGCCAGTACTGTAAATAATTACAATAAAGAAAGTAATTACATCCACTAACTGGTACTTTGCAGGCCATTCAGGTTTCCAGAAGTTGACTTTGATGAGTTAGTAAAACAAAAGGAAAGAAAGACAGAATAATCTGTTTCTGAGTATATAGAATTTTGCTAATCTTGTTTATCTGAAGTCCAAGTCAATACTCCTACAGTTTAAATAGCAGTAAGAATGACTACCATTTATTGATACTTCCCAAGTGTCGGGATCCCTGCTAATCTTTTCATAAACATTATCTCATCTGACCTTTAATGAAATCCAAAATGATAGATATTATTATTTCTGATAGACAAATGAGGAAATAGAAAATTGTAAGCTTTAAATAACATGTCTAAATTCACATGTCTAGGAAGTAGGTAGAGGTTCTATCTGAAGCCACTTAGGAGTCCTATTTTTAACACCAGGCTTCTAAACCACCGCATTGAGCAGCTCCCATGGTCTTGGTATTCGTTCTGCATTTGGACGGCTTCTGTAGTTGGTTTGCAGACGGGCTACACTTGGAGTCATCTTTTATCCAATACAAATCTTAAAAATGGGTGTAAGTGTGTATCTATATATGGAATATAAACATACAGTACCCCCAAATCCTTTATTTTTGTGAATGCAAAGGACATTAACTTCTCTTCCTTGTTCTCATTTCCCTCCTCCTCTTTATGCCTCCTCTTCTAATTCCTCCTCCTCCTTCTCCACAAAAGACTAGAGAAGCATGAAGACTGACTATCACCCTGGTTGCAGAGATTGACCTGACCACATGGAAAGGAATAACTTCTGAACCCAGAGATGCTCTCAGTTCCCCTGTTGTCCTCCTGCTTTGCTTAGCATTCGTATTTACAATGCATCTTTCTTCTGAAGATCTAAAGGCTCTGAAACTCATGTTATTGTCATAGGGCTGTGACTCAAATATATGCAAATTTAAATTTAAATTTAAAAAGAGAATGATTAATTTAGAGGAAGCCTTGCTTACTTGGTGCTGACTTGCTTCTTTTTCCTGTGTTGAGCATGAATTTTCTGAATCAGCAAGTGTATCCCTCTGCAGTGGAATGGTGACCCAGCATCTCTCTTTGTTGAATCAGAGGGTGCTGTATATTCGCATTTCCTTTGGGTTGACTGTCTACATGAAGCTCTGTCATACGTACTTTTTATTCATGCAACGCATCAGGTAACCAGCAGCAGCAAAGGTTAACTCCTAGGGATGCCAGCAGGACTTCTTATTCAGAGGAAATGGTTTGTGATAAAGAATCATCTGCAGCTAAAGGCTTTTATTCCCCTTCCAAGCTTGTTTTCACGTTTAAATATTGCTTATATGGAAAAAAGCCAGTGATATTTTGAGTGTGTGTGCATTATTTTTTAAGTCGAGGTGATTCTAATATGATCAGCAGAAATCATGAATGACTAATTTGGGCTCTGCTTGTTACAAAAACATCTGTGTGATTTCTTTTTCTGATAAGTACATTTGATTGAGGGTATTCCAGAAAATTCTGCTTTTCACATTTTAATACTCTTGGGAAATATTTATTTATGCTTATTGTGTGCACAGCTCTGTACTAGACACTGGGAAGGGAGGTTATTGGAAGGAGAGAGGAATGAGACATCCAGAAAGCCGCAACAGACTCAGCCCTCAGAAGGGCTTATTATCTGGAGGAGGAGGCATCGCATATACACACCGGACAGCCGGGAAAATGATTGGCCTCTTTTGTTGACTATGTGATGTGAGATCTCCAGTTTCCAAACCGGGACCTTAAAGTTGGAATTACTGCTGCTAATACATCTGGTTCTAGCAATGGCCTTTCAGATCTTTTGATTTCAAATATTCATGCAAACATCACACTTCATTAATCAGCCCATGCTGGATTAATAATATCCAAGTTAACTGGAAGTAATAGAAAATATGAAGAAGAGGGGGAAACATTCTCCAAATTTAAATCTCTTTTATTTTCTAGCTTTAGTGCTAACTTAATGTGCTTTCTGTTCTGAGCAACACTTTCCTAACTTTTGTCTTTCCTGTTCGTCCCTACCCCAATCATAAAACTACTGAGTAGCTCTTTAAAAATAACCATTACCCAGGGGAAGAAAAAAAAAATGAAAGGATGGTGTTAAAGTCTTTTCACTGTGAAGGAGAAGGGAAGAACGTTCTAGGGGAATGCTAAATACATTTTCATAGAATATTAGGCTCAGGAAGCCTCTCAGAGATTGAGTTGAATATTCCTCCAGCAGAAAGTTCCGGTTTTCCAATCTCTGACTTGCTCAAGTAGTTCCAAAGGCTTCACGTGCTTCAGATGACTTCGAGATGACTCCTTTGTGTGTCCCACTCACAAGGATTAGTCAGAGTTTTCTCCTTTGCAGGTGACAGAAAGCTGATTCAGTGTAGCTGATGCAAAAATAGGAATCTTTTGCTCTAGGTAAGTGGGTAGACATAGCTGAACCCAGGAATTTGTGGGCTGTCATTAATGATCTTGTCTCCTTTCTCTGTGTGGGTTCAATATCAGGCATCCTCTTCTCATGTTGTGGCAATGATAGCTACTAGCAGCGATCAACTTATATTATCCTTTTACCTAGGGATTATAGTGAAAAGCCCAAGCCTCTTTCTTTCTTTCTTTCCTTTCCTTTTTTTTTTTTTTAAAGATGTTTTATTTATTTATTCGTGAGAGACACACACACACAGAGAGAGAGAGAGAGAGAGGCAGAGACATAGGGCAGAGGGAGAAGAAGCAGGCTCCCTGGAGGAAGCCTGATGCAGGAACTTAATCCCAGGACCCTGGGATCATGACCTGAGCCAAAGGCAGATGATCAACCACTGAGCCACCCAGGTGCTCCTGAAGCCTCTTTCCTCAAAGAATTTTGGGGTAAAAAAAAAAAATCTCAACAAGAGCACTGATTGGGCCAGCTTGGATCACATGTCTACTCCTGAAACTGAGGGGTACAGCCTCTCCCACTCAAACTGTGTGGATTTAAGATGGGGCAGGGTGATTTCCCAAGAATTCTTAGGTATCTAAACATGTATCTGTGTACTATAAACCTATAATTCAGCCTGTTCCAAACATAATTCTTTACCTCTTTTTCCTAAATCAGCTCCTCCATCTTTAGTCTAGTCTCAGAGAATGATGGCACTGTGTTTTACCAAGTTGGCTACACCAGAAAACTCAGAAACATCCTAGACTTTCCCTTTCTTTGAAGCCCTGTAACCAATCACTGCATCTCTTCATTTTGAAGGTAATATTTCTCAAACCTGTCGACTTCTATCCAATCTGATTCTATAATCCATTATCTCTGGATTTCTTCTGTAAGCTCCCTGACTGGTCTCTGTGCTTTCACTCTAAAGGAATACTCTACAGTCTAAACACATTTCTCAGTGGCAACACAGAGTGAACTTATAATGTCGAATTCTGATCATTTTAGAGCCCAGTTTAAATTACTTCAATAGCTTTCATTGCCCTCAGGATAAACACAAAACTCTTGACAGGATTGAAAAGGTCTGTCATGATTGGACCATTGTGAATACCAGTGCCATAGAATAAAAATGTATTTTGGGGGTCAATTTTGCTTGCTGGTCATTAAAGACTTTCTTTTTATAATAATGGACTTAGCATGAAGCAGAATGCAAAATTCAAATAATTTGAAGATAAAATACTTAGGGTAGATGTGCAGCACTGGTGAAATCTGGCTCTCCTCTCCAGGTATGCAATTGGATTACCCTTCTTGGCCCTTCAAGGTTGGATGTCTAATTCTAGGTAAGAATTTGTGAGTAGATTATTTAATTGCTGATGGGAGGCCTTCTAGACCTCTCTTTCCTTTTGACAAAATGATTTGTAATATTTCAGATAGTAGCTTCTTCATCCACTTATATCTTGATGTCAGAATGATGTTAAGAAGATTCTTCAGTCAGCTTGTGATATAGGTGAAGTGGGAGTAAGAAGCAAACCTTCTTGTTTGTTTGTTTATTTATTTATTTATTTATTTATTTATTTATTTCTTATTGGTGTTCAATTTGCCAACATATAGAATAACACCCAGTGCTCATCCCAACCTTCCTGTTTTAAATGAATGTTAGGGATATTTGTGACTACCGCACAACATAGCCTGTTTGTCCTGCCTGAGGCAGTAAGTCCTGTCTGCTCCAACTCCACAGGGGTAATTTTTCTTACTTTTCTGCTGTTAGAAATTCAGGTGCAGTTTGAAATGTACTGCTTTATGGCATCTAGCCTAATGCCTTATGTATACTAGATGCTCAGCAGGGAGTCTGCTTCTCCCTCTGCCCTTACCCCTGCTTGTGCTTGATCTCTCTCTCTCTGTCTCCAAAAGATAAATAAAATCTTAAAAAAAAATCTTGAAGGTTTAACTTGTGATCTTTTTTGAAGTTAAGAGAATATATTTTTTGGCTTTTCTATATAATGATCATAGAGAAGTAATTATTGAATTGATCTGTGACACATTTTATTTCTATTTTTTCCTTCACAAAGGGTGAATGCTATTTTTGGAAAACATATAATCATAATTCTAACACATGTCCCAGTACTATTTATTTATTTATTTTTATTATTTTTTTTAGAAAGGGAGAGAGATAGAGAGGTGGGTGAGTGGGTGAGGGGCAGACATAGAGGGGAGAAAGAATCTTAAGCAGGCTCTGTACTGGGTGTGGAGGCTGATCCAGTGCTTGAACTCATGACCATGAGATCATGAGCTGAGCCAAAAATCAAGAGTTGGACACTTAACGGACTAAGTCACCCAGGTGCTCCATCCTTTACTATTTAGAAGTCATATACTAGAGCCTTCTTCTGAGTTTATTTGATAAATACCTGAGGAATTTTTAGGACAATTAAATGTATTTTCTTCATCATGATAAAAATGTGATGCTCTCAACTCTGTAAGAAACACACAAAAGTAACTCTCTGTGGATGTGTGTGTTACACATATATTACAATGTCTGTTTTTGAAGTTAATCTTTTCTTGAACAGGCTTAAGAGAGGTCTCAGTGAATGCTTGTAAAGTTGAGTCAGTGTTGAGAGCAGTAAAAAACAAGGAATGAGCAGATTTCAACAAGATAGTCCTTTATTGCTATAAAAGTACACTATGCCCACCCCACCCTAAAAGTCATTGCAATAGGCAGCTATGGGTCTCATAAAGAACTAAAAACATTTACGTTGAACTGCAGCAAACCCTGCGATTAGCAATGCTGAGAAAGGTCCTCAGATTTCCTAGGGTTGGCCAAATTCTCTTTTGATCTAGGTAAAGATTGTTTTCCTGTTTAGGTATATGTGTTTATCTCCAAATGTTGCATATCCTCTACTGATTTTGCTTGCTGGTCATTGTTTCATTCATTCATGGAGCACAAATTCAAGTTTTTAAAGCTAGGTATTTCCACAACTCTAAGTATGACAAGAATTTCTAACCTGGGGTAAAGTGTAAACTCTGTTAAGGTATTCATGTATGTATTTCCCATACTGTTTAAATAGTCACATTTTTATAAATGCTTTTGGAAAGAATTTGCAGTTACAAAGGTAAGTTTATATAGAAACATATTTTGCTTTACCTTCAAATTCAACTTTTATGTACAGTTTTGATTACAGGTATGTCTGTGATGAGGAATTTGATTCAGGAGAAAATGTCCATTTTTATATATTTGCAGTGTTATTCAATAGATTCAACTACTACTTTCTTCAAGAAGCCTTTTGTGTTTCATCATATCCAAATTCTAATTAATCAGAGAAATTTTATATACACACTGCCTTTTTATCTCTTTTTATTTCCTTCCACATATATACATACCTAGTCCATGTTACAGAGTGGAAATGATTTAAACCTAACTGTGTAAGTGGTAAATTATATATGTATTAAGAGATTTTCATACTCGTATCTTTTCAGAAAACTTTCAGATTTTCTCAAATGTTTAAATCATCTATCTTTTGTGGTATAGTAAGCCTAAATATAATAAGTATCTCTTTCATCAGAAAGGTATTATAAAGCCCTCTAAAGACAGGGACTGCATGTTTTTCAACTTATCTGTTTCATAGACTCTAATATAGAAATTTCAAACACTTTCATAAATATAGTTTTCATTAAATTATTTCACTTTTTTTTCTCATGAAGCTCATATAGGTGACATGGAATTTGCTAATTTTGAAATTAAACTGTTGTGCATTCTATCTCACAAAGCTGGGATAAAAAAATTGAACTTTTATTATCTTAAATCTCATAACACTTCTATTTTCTTTTATTTTTATATTTTTTTATTTTTATAAATTTATTTTCCATTAGTGTTCAATTTGCTGACATATAGAATAACACCCAGTGCTCATCCCGTCAAGTGCCCACCTCAGTGCCTGTCACCCAGTCACCCCATCCCCCCACCCACCTCCCCTTCCACCACCCCTAGTTCATTTCCCAGAGTTAGGAGTCTTTCATGTTCTGTCTCCCTTTCTGATATTTCCCACTCATTTTTTCTCCTTTCCCCTTTATTCCCTTTCACTATTTTTTATATTCCCGAAATGAATGAGACCATATAATGTTTGTCCTTCTCCAACTGACTTATTTCACTCAACATAATACCCTCCAGTTCCATCCACGTCGAAGCAAATGGTGGGTATTTGTCATTTCTAATAGCTGAGTAATATTCCATTGTATACATAGCCACATCTTCTTTATCCATTCATCTTTCGATGGACGTGGAGGCTCCTTCCGCAATGTGGCTATTGTGGACATTGCTGCTATAAACATCGGGGTGCAGGTGTCCCAGCGTTTCACTGCATCCGTATCTTTGGGGTTAATCCCCAGCAGTGCAATTGCTGGGTCGTAGGGCAGATCTATTTTTAACTCTTTGAGGAACCTCCACACAGTTTTCCAGAGTGGCTGTACCAGTTCACATTCCCACCAACAGTGCAGGAGGGTTCCCCTTTCTCTACATCCTCTCCAACATTTGATAAAACTTCTATTTTCATTGATAGTGTCATCATTATTATAGAGAACCTGAGGTGCTGCTGCTCATAGAGTGTAGAATTTAATCAATGGTGTGCATGGGAGTGGGTAGGTGCAGGTGGCTCACCTTGGATGCAGGCAATGGGCAGTTGCAATGTTTGTGGAGAGCTGAAAAATAACTTCAAGCCAACTAAATGTCAGTATGCTCTTATTAGGACCACGCATTGCGTTACTAAACAATGCCAGTGATCACGACTCCTCTCCATCAGGTTGCACGGTTTCAAAGCCTTTCTCTCTTGTCCTCTCAGTATGCCAATGCTTTGGACCACAATTTTTTCAAGTTAAGTTGCTCATTATTTCATAAAGTTTAGTTATTTCAAAACTCTAATATTTTATAAAAAGATTTTTTCAGACCCTTGAGTAATATATATTTTCAAAGAATTCAGTCATCTCCAGGCAAGGAGCAATTTTGTTTTCATTTGGTCATGATAAAGCAGTCATTGACTAGGACTCTGGGCTCAAAAAATTGAGTTTTTCTTTGGCTAGAGGCAGGGTGGGAAGTGGGGGGAGTAGACAAGTGGGCGACCTCTCAAAACCTCATCTAGCCCTACGTATTCTAAAAGAACTTTTTTGGTGTCTTTCTTATTCCCTGCCATGATCTTCTCTTCTATCTGCCTTACTGTAAATGTGGGCAACTGTACCTGGCAATTAAAGATAAGCAAGGGGAGCTGGCTAGAATTGAGAAACTGTCCACAAAGAATACATGCTTGAGTAATTAAGATATCAATACATCATTTTTATAGTTCTCGTAATGTGTTTACCTAGGACATCACCACAAATTATTCACAGCATGTGATTTCACTTCATCAAAAACATTAAGGGAACAATCATAATAATGCTCTTTTGCTCTCACAATTCCTCGATTATCTATTATTATAACTTTTAATATTCTAACAAGTATGTATGAAAACTTAAAGCAACAAGGTAACTGGAATTCATTTACACTGCATCTGTTTAGAAAGGTAGTATTTTGCGATAAAAAAAAAGAATTGACTCTAGATCCACTTTTTTTTTTAAGATACACCATTTATTAATTGCATGGTAACTTTCAACATGCCAGTTAACCCCTTACAGCCCACATTTTCTGTTCTAAAAAACAGAGAACATAGTAGCTAACATATCCCTCCTCTGGGGTTGTTATGAAAACAAGGGACACAATGTATGTGAAATGACGTTGAAAACTTGAAAGCAAACTCAAGAGTCTACAGGAGCCAGCAGACAACACAAATGTGTGAATCAGACTCCATGTAATAATAAGGGCTCTGTGGTGTATGGCTGGGCTGGAGACTATGACCCATGGCTAAAGCCATTCAACTGTAATTATTTATTTTGTAAAATGTATCAATCAAACAAAGCAGTTTGAGTATCACTGTTTGTAATCTAACTCAAAAAGTGAATACAAATGTAAGGGGCATATTTATAGGGAGGTGTAGCATAACTTAACTCCTATAATAAAAGAAAAATAATTAGCTCTTGAATATGTTTATATATCAGCAGAAAGAATTTAGATGAAATGAGAGGGAAAATTTCCCAAATACTTCCAAAGTATATTATTTATGTATCAGCTTGGAAGACAAATATGGCGAACTGAACTGTCCAAAGTTCAGAGTGATGTCCCATTCTTGGTGGACAGGTTAGAGCTGCCTTGACTCTTGCTGATAAGCTCAGCTATTTTCCTTCCCATGTACAGTTCTGTGTTGGGTGTAAAGATTCAAAGAATTGACTGAAACAAACAAACAAACAAACAAACAAACAAACAAAAAACTGTGGGTGAAAATGAAAACATCATGTGTAAAGATAAGGGAGAACAAAATTGGAGAGGAAGAGGACAGATAAAGTGATGGCAGAAAATATGATTAATACTTCAGTTACATCGTAGTTACTTTGGGGGGGGGGTTGGAATAATTTGAGCAAAAACCAGTAACTAAAGATGCAATAAAGAAAAGTTTTTCAGCTAAAAATAAATATGAGTATAGAAATTAAAATCTTTTACAGCATTCTATACACATGATGCAAAAGAGGTGATAACCTAAAAACTCTTGTAACATTTAAAATAATCATTTTTAAACTAAGTAAAATCATTATGTAATCAAAATGCAAAATATACAGAATTGTTTATGGAGGAAAGTCTGTATCCCATCTCTGTCTCTTGTCTTTTTTATATAAATGGTGGCATTCTATACATAATTTTTTCTGTGCCTTTATGTTTTTCTTTTATTTAATGGTATATACAAAAGACTGTTCTATATCTTCTAATTAATGAACTTTTCCCTTCTTTTTCTTCTTTTTTCCAATTACTATAAAATGGGCTTTTATCTTTCCTGAAAAATAGTACTGCCAGCTCAAAGTCAATAACCCTAATCCATGTGTTCAGAACTTTTAGTCCCTCTTAATTGTAAGCGGACAATCAAGGATTACTACATATTTTTAAAAAAGATTTATTTATTTATCTATTTTAGAGAGAGGGGGTGGAGCGACAGAGGGATAGAATCTTTAAGTAGACTCCCTAATGAATGCGGAGCCTGATTCAAAGCTTGAGCCCATGACCCATGAGATCATGACCTGCCTGAACTCGAACCAACAGTGGGTAGCTCCACTGACTGAGTCACCTGGCGCCCCTGACATGAGAGAAAGAGATCAGACAAATAGAGCAATAGAAAAAAGCAACTTTGAGAAAATGAGATTATTCATCAAGAAGAAAACTTTCAAAAATATATAACACTTATAACCTTAGGAAGATAAAGGAAGTGTGCATCCAAGAAACAATAACTGCGTGACATAGAAATGGAACATTCAGAGAACAAAAGGGGTTATTAGATATTATAAATATGTTAATAGAAATGAAAATCTCTCTAAGTATTGGAAAATAAACTCGAGCTTATAGTCTAGAACAAAAGACAAAGATTTGGAAAACAGAGAAACAAAAATAAGAAAAAAATGATATAGCACCATCTCAGAAAAACCAATATCTGAATAGTAAAAGTTACAGAAATAGAAAACAGAAAACCCAGAAAAGATGAGATCATTAATGATATGATTCAAGAAAATTTCCTACAATTCTGTTTCCCCAATCAAGAGTTTCTATCAATGGGTGAAAATAGGTCCATAACAAGATTTTTAGGAGCATTGCCTGAATTATGAACCAACTGAGAAATAAGGCAACAGAGGGCAGGGGGAATAGCAAAATTATCTTCATTACTGAAAAAGTCTAACCTGAAGAACATAACTGTATTGATTTCCCTAGGCTGATGTAACATAGTATCACAAATTGAGCGACCTAAAATAACAGAAATTTATGATCTCACAGTTCTAGAGGCTGGAAGTCTGAAATCAAGTTGTTAAGCAAGGCCACACTAAGAATCCTTCCTCACCTCTTCTAGTTTCTGGTGTTTGTTGATAGTCTTTGGCATTCCTAGGCTTATAGATGCATTACTCCACTCTCTGTCTGCATTGTCACATGGCCATCTCTCCCTGTGTGTCTTTCTTCATCTCTTATAAGGTCATCAGTTATCCTGGGTTCAGTACCATGCAAATAACTCTTATAAGGTCATATTAATGGAACCTGAGGGTTAGGACTTCAAAATATCTTTTGGGGATACAAAATTCAACCCATAATAATGTTAGGATGAGAGCCAAATGGACCAGCTACTGAAACTTAAAATATAACAGACTCACTTTTATAGTCATGGTGCTCTATTTTAGGATGGGACTTTCCACTCAAGTAAAACTTATGGCATGGAGAGCAGAGAGGAGCTCTCACTCCCTGCAGTAAGTTAACTCTCAAGAAGAAAAAGCAGAGCTAAGCATGCCCAGTTTTTTCATAATAGATTAGCTTAAGCCACTCTTCCTTTCCAGGGAGATGTTAGTAAAGAGAGAAGAGTGACAAGTGTGTCTGGGTGATTCAGTTGGCTAAGCACCCAACTCTTGATTTTGGCTCAGGTCATGATGTCAGAGTTGTGGAGTCTGCTTAAAATTCTCTCTCCTTCTACCCCATCCCCACCCCTCTCCCTGTCTAAAAAAAAAAAAAAAAAAAAAGTGGTGAGTGACAGGAGAGTTTCCTGTAAGGAAACATTAGGAGTGGAGTGGGGGAAAGCCTTTCCTCAACACAAACATAAAGAAATAAATTTGAAAAGAAAATCCATAAAATGTAAAAAAATAATAATAATAATTTCATAATAATAATGTAACTCTGAAACTCCAAATTATATTAACAAGACTAGACATTCAGGGATAAATTTCTCATCTTGTATGGGTACACTCAAAGTTAACATCATTCTTGACTTTGAAAACCAGGGAAATATTATATGTTATATATTACATATTATATATTATAAAATATATGTATTTCTTAAAACCAAAATGTAATCATTATAAGCATTAGAACATTGGACATATACCTTCTAAAAAAAACTCTAGAGAAGATAAAAGTAAACAAAACACAGTTCATATATTATAGAATAAAAACAAAACATCCAAGATGAAGCACGGAAGCATAAAAGTTTTTACAAATAAGATTTTAAAAGATTAAACATACTTGTTTTAACAGTAAATAAAAACAACATAAAGACTCCGTTAGGTGTCCAAGATATTCAGTTAATTAAATCATAAAATAATAACGGTCAAAAGCTGATCAACAAGTATAACAAAAAAGGAAGCAAGGATAACAATATTTTACATAACAAATACATTCTTAAGATTAAATTTATATTGCTGAATAACAACAGAGAAAGTTATATGAAAAGAAACTTGACAAATAAGAGGAAAAATTGACAGAAACAATAACAATCTCTCAATCTCTCCAGAACCTTCTTCCTGCCCCTAGTCTCAGGTAAGGCATACAGGATATGAATAATGAATTAATGAGGATGAATTGATAATTAAATAGTAACTAAACTAAACTATAAATCTTTTCAAGTGTTGATGGGATATTTCCAGAATTTGATCAGATATGCATACAGAAAATGCCCTAAGAAATGAACCACATTCTCTGACTGCAAGATAAAACACCAGAAATAAATAAAATTTAAAACAAAATCAAATCTGTTCCAAATATTGAAAAATGTCTCTCAAATCACCTGCTCATTCAAATTATTGAGTTAAAAATAATCCATATGAACCTTTTGGGGAAAATTGGATGGTGCCAAATTCCTACTCTGGCACAAATCCATAGTCCTACATTACATGCAAGAATAAAGGGAACTATATTAAGCATTCAACTCAAGGCAGGAGAAAAAGAACTATGAACTAAAACTAAAGAAACAAAGTCAAAATACTCTAGAGAAGATTATAATTTTGACACTGAACATATCTAGTTACTAAAAATAATTACGTCTACAACTCAGTGGGATCAACCAGCAATTTTATTTACTATTCCTCTTAATTCTACTCCTATTTTATAAGATGCTGTTGGGTGCACTCTAGGAGTGTTTACTTACAAGATGGGTTCCAGAGCAATTGGAGAAAGGGCAAATGAGAAAACATGCAAAGTAGTAAATGTGGGCAGGCCAATTCCAATTCTGGATAAGAGAGTTGTTTAGGTTTTCTTGATGTCTTAAAAAAAAGTATTTGTGGACAGCCCAGGTGGCTCAGCGGTTTAGTGCCGCCTTCAGCCCAGGGCCTGATCCTGGAGACCTGGGTTGAGTCCCACGTCGGCCTCCCTGCATGGAGCCTGCTTCTCCCTCTGTCTGTGTCTCTGACTCTCTCTCTCTCTCTCTGTGTCTCTCATGAATAAATAAATAAAACCTTTAAAAAAAAGTATTTGCAAATGACAAACCCTGCACATTTAAAAGAAAAAAAAAAAGAGGCAATTTCCTTTCAGAGGTAGATGGAGCCATTTGTGGGGTAGATAATATCATTTCTGGTGGCTAGTAGAATACCTGATACAGGAAATCTGTTCATTGCTGAAGGGTGTGCTTCCCCCTGCCCCCAGCTTTATTGAGATATAGTTGACAAAATTGTATACATTTAGTGTGTACACCATGATGATTTGATATGTATACATTGAAAAATATACATCATTATCAAGTTAATACATCCATCACCACACATTGTTATTTATCTTTCTCTCTTTTATTTATTTATTTTTTTTGTAGTAAGAATGCTTAGGATTTACTCTCTTAGCAAATTTCAAGTATACAATATGGTATTGTTCACCAAGTCACCATGCTGTACATTCAGTCCTTAGAATTTTCTTATCTTATAATTAAAAGTTGGTATCTTGGGACGTCTGGGTGGCTCAGCAGTTGAGCATCGGCCTTTGGCTCAGATCGTCATCCCGGGGTCCTGAGATCCAGTCCTGCTTGGTCTCCCTGCATGGAGCCTGCTTCTCCCTCTGCTTGTGTCTCTGCCTCTCTCTCTGTGTATCTCATGAATAAATAAATAAAATCTTAAAAAAAAAATATTGAAATTCTAAAATCAAGAAAACTGAGAAGACTTGTAGACAAGAGTTTTTACGTTTATATTCCTGGTGATTAGCACTCTGAATCTGTGCTATAATTAATTGTTGAATGAAGCATCTTTAGTGTATCTACATTTATTATTCCTTAAACGAAGGAATAAATGAAAAGTATGGAGAATAGTCTAGTTACATAAAGAACTAGGAAAAAGTTCCTTGGGAAGGAGTGATCTTTCTGAGATGATAACAATTTTCCATATTTTTATCTGGCTGGTGGTTATAGATTATATACATAAGTAAAAATTTCTTGATCTGCCCACTAAACGTTTGTACCTTTTACTGTATATAAATTATACCTCAAAAGCCAAAACTAAAACCAAACAGATTAAAAGAGCTTATTCTTTGGAACGTTTGACCAATTCTTGCTGCTTGTTTCTTTTCTCCTGTTAAGCAAACCACTTAAATTTGATTCAGTTTTGGTGTGGAATACAGAGTACCTTTGTGAAATTTGTTAATACAGTTGTCTATTTCCAAATAGTACATAACTGTTACTGCTGGCAGTTCTGACAGTAAGTGCAGGGTAAATATTTAAGACCATGCTCACTTTTTCAACTTTACAAATTATTTTCTATACAACACATACTATCAAGATATGTGTTGAAAATGGAAGACTTATCTAATCAATTTTCTAGACACTTTGTTTTATTTAAACTTTTATAATTCGCTTAATGCTAGCTATCTTCTTGAGTCACAGCCGTGAGTAAAGTATAAAGAGCACAAATGAAGGCTGTTCAAGTGATTTGAACAGGGTGATAAGTTTTTCTCTAGAGATGGCCACTTTAGTCCCTTTCTCAAATGAGTGTACACCTAAACTTAAGTTCATTTTCTCTGGGGCCCCTGGCTGGCTCAGTCGGTGGAGCATGTCTCTCGATTGAGGGGTGGTGTGTGCGAGCCCCATGTCAGGCATGGAGCTTACTTAAAAAAAAAGAGAAAGAAAAGAAATCCATATTCTGAAAATGATGTAACAAATTCACAATTTCAGATAGCTCAGATTTTTCACCTATTTCTAGCAAGTGAGGTCCAGTTACCATTTGTTGACATTCGTGTAATCTCAGAAGCATTTTTCCCATAGTCAAGTTGGGTTTCAAAGGTCACATTTATCAAGTCTTAGAAATTGACAAGCATTTTGAGTGGGAGATGTGTGTAACTGTCTGTGGCCTTGACTCAGCCTTTTGGTATGGTGTTTTCATTTGAATACAGGGGCCTGATTGAGTTGTACCAGCACAGAATCGTCTGCTGAGATTGTTGTTTAACTATGGATGTGATCCTACTGAAAGGTAAATTTTCTAACCTTTGAATGGTATGTTGGGTAGAGCAGGAGGACAGGAATAGCACGAAATAATTTCTTTTTTAAGATTTTATTATTTATTCATGAGAGAGAGAAAGAGGCAGAGACACAGGCAGAGGGAGAAGCAGGCTCCACGCAGGGAGCCCGACGTGAGACTCCTATCCCGGGATCTCCAGGATCAGGCCCTGGGCTGAAGGTGGCACTAAACCACTGAGCCACCCAAGCTGCCCCTAATTTCTTAAAAATTAAGTAACAAAAACAATCTTTAAATATTTAACCATTTCCCCCCATATTTAGGACTCATTTATCCAGTAAGTATAAAAAGAAAACCTATAAGTTTATCACCTCAAATTGTGAACAAAATATTTGCAGGACAGCTAAACACATGTGAATTGAATTGTGGCATTAATGTACAACTTTATGAGTGGAAAAGGATTTTTCTTTCAAGAAATTTAATGCACTTCAGGCCCAAAGTGGTCACCCTTAACCCTTTACTAACTCATTTGTTCTACCTTGCTCAAAACTCAGCTGTACTACATTTCTTACCATACGAATCTATTTGAATAACCTCAGTTGATAGTTTTTTAAATTCTCCAAATAGATAAATTTTAATTAATTCATTATTTTTTCTTTACAGATCCATTACTGGGCCGAGATGCCCTCTCAAAGCAGAAAGTAGTCAAACTGATTCTATCAAGTATGTTAAGATATTTCTACCTGGGGAAAGCTGTTGCAGTAGACTTCCAAGAACCGTCAGATTCTAAGATTTTAGTCCTGGGTACTGTTTAGGGCTAAAATAACCAACCAAGACTCTTGCCTGAGTATCTTCCAGGTATTTCACTTCTTTTATCTCTAATCCTCTAAACAATGTGGTAAGGTTGGTGTTATTATCCCTGTGTTACAAATGAGGTCATGGACACTCAGAGAGGTTCATTTAACTGGTGAGTTGTTTATCTGAAATGCAGAACTAGGTCAGTCTCATTCCAGCATTTATACTCTTTTCATTGAACTTGCCCTGGGTGCTGGAAAGATTCTGGGAAAGCACAGTGGTGTGGAGGGATATATCTTTCCATTACTGTGTTATCCTCTTTGATGACATAGTTTATCACATGGTTAAAACAAAAAGCAAGACCAGCCTGTGTCTAAGGACTTCCTCTCTCCTCACCTGGAAGCTGTTCCTACGTGTCCTCTCGTGGCCTATGATCTAACGAGGCTCCCATATGTTCCGACGGTGATATCTCAGTTTCTAGTGTCACTGGCTTTCTGAGCAGCAACCAGAGTCAGGAAATAGTCAAAGTGCATTGAAATGTCTGTGGGTAAGTGGGATTCTGTGGAATATGAAGGGACCATATACCTTCAGACACTAATCCAGGCAGCACCATCCTGTACTTCTCTAATGAGCTTGACCCATGCCTTCTTTGTCTATATATGTCCAAATGCCTCATCAATCCTGCATGTGTGTTAGTTGGGATTGCTCTGTTTTCTGCCTCATGAATGGGAGTGATTGGCCTCAGTAGATGACTGATTATCATAACCCAACTTTTCGCTGGCAAGAATACTGGACTTGAGGGTGCCACAGTTCCACGGTTCTAATTCTCTCTCCTTTGTGTTGGCAAACAGATAATGCAGGATGCAAACAAATAAACCCAGTCAACAAATGCACAAACAAAAGAACCCATTGACCATGGAAACAACTCATGATATTGCAAAAAAAAAAAAAAAAAAAAAAGTATTTATTTTTGAACAGTACAGAGAGAACACATGGCCAGCCTATGTTTGAATCTGTATTTTCCCTTTATTGTTTTATAACCTTGGGTAAGTCACTTAACCTCTTTGAGTCTTTGTTCTTTATTTGTTAAGAGGGGATAATAATTTTGACCTTATAAGGTTGTTATGAGGAAAAAGGAAATCTGTGCAGACATGCACCTAACTCAAGGTATGGCAGTGAACCCTTGGTAGACATCCCTGGCTTCTCTTTCTCCCCCTCCCTCCTGGGTCTACTGGCTTCTCTAGGCAAAGGTTGTTTTAGAAGGTGAAAGGACCCTTTCTTCCCATTCATTTAGAGGCATCAAATAGCCTTTGTCTTTTAAGAATCTTGAATTGTTTATTTTGTATGAGCTTTTAAAAATAGCTTAGTTAGCAATTCAGGAAACACAATTACAAAAGGATAATCTAGACTCAACAATGATTGTAGTGGAAAAAAGAATGAAATGAAAAACAAAAGAGAAAGAAACAAGGAGAGTGGCGTATACATTATTTACAAACAGGAACACTTTCTACGCACAAATTCCAGGCACCTCATTATTTTGTAAACTATATATTCTTCTCAAGTATGGGGCAGTTTAAGTTAATGATGTGATCCATTCATCCTGCCATGTTTTATTTATGTTTTCTTCAACAGTGAAATGAATAGTCAGAAACAATGCCCTGCTTATTCTGTGAACAAGAAGAGGAAAGGGAAGTGTGTGTGTGTGTGTGTGTATGCATGTATGTGTGTATGCATGTGTGTGTGTGTGTGTGTCTGTGTTTCTCCCCGTGATTTACGACTCAGGATGATTTAAACCAATTCTACCACAGGTTTATTTTTTAAAACCTCTTAATAATGTTTAGAAATGGAGCCTAATACTGAGGACAGCAAATGGCAAAAACTCTGCAGACCTCTCTGTTGAAGACCAACCCTGTTTCTCTCCTGCTTCAGTCTGATTACCTCTGGGGAATGTGCTGTTCCTTGGAACGAGTCAGCCCTGCACAAAATAAGAGAGGTTGAAAAGTTTAGGACGTGGAAAATATGTGGAATTTGCTCTTGAATAGTGATTTGTATTTTTCTTTTGCAATAAATATGACCAATGACCCAGATAGGAGGATGGTAATTACTTAATGAATCAAGCTTCAGCAATGTAAAAATGCTTCATAATAAAAATGAAAGCAGTAATAGTAGGAAACCAAGTGAAGTAAACAAGTACAACGCTCCTTGTATTTGTAGATGTACATTTACAAATTCCAAAGTGATGACTGTGGAAAGGATTAATCTCATGACACTGGCACTGTCTACTTCCATTGTTGAATTGGTTCTTTTGAATTTGTGAACAGATAATGTTCTGTGTTGAATTTCTTCACCTACCTGGGAATCAGTTAGCTGGGACGATGTGTCACTCACTTAGGACTGTGATGTAGCAGCCCACGGCACTGACAATCATTTACCTGTACATGAGTCCCCAAACTCTAACAGGCTCAGGTTTTTCAAAGTAAATCATTTCCAAGTCTGTTACAGCCTGTGTAGAAATTGCTTTTTGCTCAGTTATGTACTTAAAATCTGCTGTCCATGTGAAGCTGTCCTTTACTACCTACCATTCCCTTAATTTGTGAAGTGGGATATGCTTCCAAACCTTAAAGAGGAAAAGAAACTGTTTTTATAAAGGGGTGGATGAAGGGGAGGAGTCAAAGCTGTGAATGCACAAATTCTGGCCAGTGCAGAGCCAGATATTCACGGAGCCATTTTTGCCTTTTGAAAGGAAAGTTGGCAGCTCTTTACCTTAAGTACATGGTACCACTAGGTTAGCGGGTTTGGGAAAGTCCCAGTCTTTCTTGTAAGACAAAGGATTGAATTAGATGATATTTAAGAGCATTTCCAGCCCTAAGACACAGTGGGAGCAAAATAACATTTTCGAGGTCAAGAAAATCTTTTAGAGAAAAGTAGAAAGCTCCTTAGATGTTAAAAAAACAACAATAGGCTTGAGCAGCTTTACTTTCCTCCCTGTTCTACGTCTGAGTGGATTGTAGTAGGTAAATTAATCTGAGTTACTTGATGCTGTATCTATGGTTGTTGCTTTCTCTAGACCAATGTTTCTCAAGTATTAGCATAAGAATCACCTGAGATGGGGCCCCTGGGTGGCTCAGTGGACTAAGCCTAAGCATCTGCCTTCTGTTCTGGTCATGATCTCAGGGTCCTGAGAGCCCCATGTCAAGCTCCTGTTTGGTGGAGACTCTGCTTCTCGCTCTCCCTCTGCCTCTACCCACACCTTGTGCGCGCGCTCTCTCTCTCTCTCTTATGAGAGACACACAGAGAGAGGCAGACATAGGCAGAGAGAGAAGCAGAGTCCCCATGGGGAACCTGATGTGGGACTCAATCCCAAGACCTCAGATCATGACCTTAGCCAAAGGCAGATGCTCAACCATTGAGCTTCCCAGGTACCCCAAATAAATAAAATATTTATAAAAAAAATCACCAGAGAAGCTGTTAAAAACATAGTTGTATCTCGAGAAATTGGTTCAGTAGATCGAGGGAAAAGCCCATGAATCCGCATTTTAAAGACATTCCAGGACATTCTAATCCAGTAATCACTAAAAGTTACAGTATCCTCAAGAGAGAGGGGATGTTTTCCTGGGAGATGTTGGGAGTTATCCAGCTAGTGGGAGCAAGGGGTATGTTGTAGTCGTCTATCTCTGCTTAGGAAAACTTGGGTACTAGTGTTGGAGCTAGGGGAATGTATAGTATTCCTCATGTGGGTTGAGGTTGAATCATTTCCAGAAGGCTAATGGTTCCATTCAACTAAAAGCAACAAATAAGAAACCTACTGAAAAAAACACTATTTGAGAAGAAAACAGTTCTAGCATCCAAGCGATTAGTAGAAAGTAAGGGAATTAAAGAAGTATAATGATAAGAAAGAATTCTTATCAAGTTTCTAAAATGTGCCAGGTACTTTATATACATTTTTTCTTTTAATCCTTACAACAATTTATAGCAAAGAATTAGTCCTATTTCACAAATAAAGAACCCTAGACTGATAGACCCAGTAATTCTCAACCTGACAGCATATTAGAATCACCTGGGGGGAGAGGGGGGAACTTTGAAAAATTATCTGTGCCTGGCCCACACCCCCAAAATTTCCAGTGTCATTGGCCAGGCACTGATACCTTTATAAATGCCATGGAAATGTTGATATGCAACGAGGGGTCAGCATCACTGATATTAGCCCAGGTTAATAGTATTAAAATGATTCCTAAAGGAGCACTCACAATGGACCTCCTTCGACCTATTCTGAGCCTCCTTCGACCAATTCATCACTCCAGCCCAAACCTCCAAGGTAAGATTGTTGAATGAAAATCTGACTTCATTAAAAATGTCCTCAGGTCATAGAAACAAAATTTAAGAGGGAATTTTTAAAAATATTTTATTTATTTATTTATGAGAGACAGAGAGAGAGAGGGGCAGAGACACAGGCAGAGGGAGAAGCAGGCTCCATGCAGGGAGCCGGATGTGGGACTTGATCCTGGGTCTCCAGGATCACGCCCTAGGCCGAAGGTGGCGCTAAACCACTGAGCCACCCGGGCTGCCCTAAGAGGAAAATTTTGGATAACGTGATTTACGTTATTTGGTTACTACTATGATCTTGAAAGGTCAATATTATTGTTATGATCTTTCTTACAGATGAGGAAATTGGGGTCTGGGTTATTTTTAATTTTCTTGCCCATTCAGGATAAAAAAATTGTAATCATTAACTGATGAATTCTTCAATATTTAAAATTAGGAATCTGAAATAACATTGGCACTCAGGTGGCATTATGTGTTTTTTTTCATAAGTTTCTAGTGTCTTCTTAATGCATGTAATGCTATTGTAATTGAGCCAATTTAAAGAAAGGGTGAATCAAGTGTTGAGGATGGAGACAGATAAAATGAGGACATTCTAATTAGAGAGGACAATATATTCAAGAAACGACACTAGTGTAGTGTGACAAGAGCATCAAGTGTACATAGTTAATAGGTAGGAGGGAAGGTTAGCAGGGGAAGATCATACATCACATCATATGCTGAAGAAATAATTTTGAACTTTTTCTTCTAGATCTGCACTGTCCTGTACCTGTAGTGAGTAGCCATATGTGGCTATTAAGTGTTGGAAATGTGGTTAGTCCCAGTCAAACTATGTTCTAAATGTAAAATACATATTGATTTTCAAAGACTTAGTCTGAAAAAAAGTAAAACACTGAATAAATAATGTTTATATTCATTGCATGTTGAAAAATATAATTTTTGGTATTTTGGATTAAATAAAACACCATTAAAATTAGTTTCACCTGTTCCTTTTTACTTTTTTCACTTTTTCCTTTTTTAAAAAAAATGTGGGTACTTGAAAATTTAAAATTATGTAAGTGGCTTGCATCATATTCCTATTGGCCAGGGCTGCTCTAGATCAGCATCATCAAACTATAACCTGTAGGTCACTATCCAGTTTTGCAGGGCCAATGAGGTAAGAAAGATTTTTACATTTATTTATTTTTAAAGGATTTTATTTATTTCAGAGAGAGAGAGAGAGAACATGCACAAGCGGGGCGAGGGGCAGAGAGAGAAGTAGACTTCCCACTGAGCAGGGAGCCAGGTGTGGGGCTAGATCACAGGGCCCTGGGATCATGACCTAAGCCGAAGGTAGGAAGGCAGTCGCTTAACTGACTGAGCCACCCAGGTGCCCCCAAGGAGCTACATTTAAAAGAAATTACTTTAGAAGAAGGAAGAGGAAAAAGAGGAAGAGAGACAAAAACTGCATGTGTCGTAAAGGCCTCAAGTATTTGCAATTTGGCTCTCTACAAAAAGAGTTTACTGGCTTCTGCTCCAGATTCTTGCCACTTGATTTTCTGTGGAACAGAAGCATTAGCATCACCCAGGAGCTTGTCAGAAATGCAGAACCTCAAGCTTTACTGTGGACTTATTGAATCAGAATCTTCATTTCAACAGGATTCCCAAGAGATTCATATGCTTGTTAAAATGTAAGAGGCACAAGTGTAGAATGATAATCTTTAAAATATATTTTTTAAAAAAGAGAGTGGTAGGTTTATTCTCCCACGTAAAAGTCCTTCCTTTTAAATAAGTCAATTTATCTAAGTATTTTGTAATATTTCTGTTGAGAGTATGGATAAATATTTCATTTTCCTGAATTGACAGTGTGTCTGAAATGAATTCAACTCGACATGAAAGACATCAAGGTCGTGGACTTCGATCCAGTTCAACGACTTTCAAAATTTTTTTGACTATGAACCACAATAAGAAATACTTTTTAAAAAAATTTTTGACTGAATGTTAAAGTATACCTATATGTTTATAGACATAGATATATATTTAACTGAAAACAGTTTCACAAAACATTATTTGCCTTTACTAGAGACATGCTGCTGTATCATCTTCTATTGTATTGTATTCTCTTACTTTCAGTCCATTCCATTCTGTAATATTCCATTTCCTTTCATTCCATTCCATTAAAATCAGTGCTATTTCTAGTCAAGACAGAGTACCTGGTACTGAACTAGCCTTCCCGCTAGAAACAACTGGAAAATTGGGTTAAACATATGAGATGATTTATTTTAGGCAGTCAACTCATAGGGAAGAAAACTTAAGAGATAGACCTCACAGTCACCCATTCTGCTGGGGATAATTTCCTTTCTGTGTTGCAGAGAGTTGGTGTCTGAGCTGAGCATGGTGATTCCATTGAGCTAAAGACACAGAGATCAGAGTTTAGAAAACCTGAAATGGCTGGAATCCATGTCAGGCTAACAGAGATGAGAGAGCAAGGGGATCCCAGGAGTCCATGGTGGCATCACCCAGGAGTCCATGGCTGAGGGCTGAGCTATTCATCACGATGAGCTGTTCAGCATGTAGTATCACCTGACGCTTGAGTGCAGCTGCTAAAGGATTAGGAGCAGACTGGACTAGGATGAAGCAGGCTGAGGGAAGGTGTGCAGGGAAGAGCTTGGAGTTCCAGCCCTGTCAGAAAAGAGAGATCACAACACCAACCCTGGAAGCCAGAGAAGGCAGCACCCAGATGAAGACCAACTCTAGATCTGCCCTAACAAAGCCAATACCCCAAAATTTCCAGAGGAGACAAAGTTTGTAAGGTCTAGCCTGGTTAGCATTGGCCACAAATTGCAGCCCAGTCTTATCTGGTCAACTTGACAAGCACAGCCTTGGTAGAAGAGTATAGCTGGAACTGGCTAAATCAGCTACTATACCTGAGGTTGAAAGAGAACATCAGAGTGTATAGTTTATATGCTACTGCAGCATTTTCATAAATGAAGGATATTATTTTAGTTGCCCCCTAAATCATTTATTCATTTAATACTTCATTATTAAATAATTTCTGAAGAGCTAATATGTGTCTGAGATGAGCTGGCACTAGGGATACAAAGATTTAAAAAGAGAATTCCAACTTTTATGGTGCATACAGCTAGTGGGAAAGATCATGTTTATCTATGAGCTATTCCAGTTGATAAGTACTGTAGTCACCCCATACGTATGGGGGATACATTCCAATACCCCAGGGATACATTGCCTGAAACTGTGAATAGTCCCGAGCCCTATATACCTATTTTTTTTCCTGTATGTACACTTCTATGATAAAGTGTAATTTATAAATTAGGCACATGAGAGGTTAACAACAATAACTAGTAATAAACAATGATAATAATACACTGTAGTAAAAGTTATGTGCATGTGGTCTGTCTGTCAAAATATCTTCTACTATATTCATTCTGATGATGATGGTAATGTGAGATGATAAGATGCCTGCGTGATGAGACGAGGTGAGGGGAATCACGTAGGCACTGTGACATAGCATTAGGCTACTACTGACATTCTGAATATATGTCAGAAGAAAGATCATCTGTTTCCAGGCTGTGGTTTCCCACAGGTAACCGAAACCATGGAGAAGAGGGGACTACTGTACTTTGATACATGGTCATTTTCTTATATTTCTAAAACGTAGTTCAGAATCCTATTCTTGACATTTTAGATAGAATAATGTTAATGTTACCCTCTCCTCCATAATTTTAAGTTTTTCTGAAATAATAATTTATGAAATATCTATTTTGCTGCTCAAACATTTGTTGCTCTATTATTTTGGTAATATCTGAAATAATTATGCAAGTTCGCTTCCACAAGATCCTTGTTGAATGTTGAATCTGCATTACTATATATGCATTTAGAGATTGGAGATTCAACTGGAGTGTAATTCTAACATTTCATTAGAACACAAAAGTTGAGACAGCTTATGTTATTGTTTTTTTGATGTTGGAGATTTTTTGGTCAAGGTCGTTTTCATAGTGATTCAGTTAAGGATTCATCTTGTGTTCTATCAGAAGGTGGTCATTTCCTTATGTTTGAAAGTAACTCAAAATAAGAGAGCCTTATTGATTGATGTGCTGCTCCTATGACATGTACCTGTAGACTACATGGTAGGAGAGTCCAGGTGTATTACTAATTGTTGAAGCTCTGCTGTTGGGAGTTGTGGTCCATCAGAAACAAGCTCTGCTCTCTCTGATCTCTTGTTCAAGGTATATATGAAATAGATACACATTCCAGCCCTGAGAAGTATTGGGAAACAACTCTTTAGCAATAACATTACTTATTCACCGTGTATCTTTCTGACAGACTCAGTTTAATCTTAACAGCCATTTGTCTTCATGTGCTTGAACTGTGTGAATGTCTACGAGTCAGCTCTTGTAAGGAAGCTGAATACAAAACTAAAAAAAAAAAAAAAAAAGGTCTGCTGGGAAATAATCTCAGATGAAGGCCTCTTCTGGGGCCTCCTTGAATTCCTTCATGTTATTAATTTTTTCTCTCTCTCCCATGTTCATAATTTTGGTTGGAAGCATAACTTCGAATAAAACGCTAAGAAGGAAGATGATCATAGTTTAAAAAATTCAGTGGGGTTGGTTTTTGCCTACTTCTGCCTCAGTATGCAGCAGTGTTGCTTGCCACAAACAGGCATGGGTATAGAAATAACATGGTGTCCTCAGATCCTACCACTTTTGGGTGAAAAACTCAAAGGGAATATAAATCACCTAAATGAAGAGTCCTAATCCTTTCGACAGCTTTCTTACTTATGAAAAGGCTGTCGATTTGTAGCATGTAAGAGAGAAGATGATTTTACTTTGTTGGAATAATTCAAACATCTGCTCCTTACTTTGAATAGATTCTGATTTATGTGCCTGTACCAACTTGATATCTATAAAACCGACTAGCAATGTAATATTTTGAAATTTTATTCTGTCTTTGCTTTGGGGAGCTCCTGAACCTAGGAAGTGACTAATGATCTTGCATGAGATAGATTAACTTAATTCTTTCATCATCAATTTTTGTTTGTGACTACATGGTAACAACCATAAAAATAGAGACTAAGTGTTCATTGCTTGGAGCAGTTCTACTTTTCTGTTGTGCTGCAGTAAGATGTAGCTCTGTTCCATGATTTAAAGATTGCCTGTATACACCATGAACATCACGATGATTCAGCAATTCAACTTTATGCAACGAAAGCAAAAAGCAGAAAAGTAGAATATTCAGATTCTGACTTAATACGGTGTGGTTGGAGGACTCCCCAGCGAAGCAAGCTCAAGCTTTAAACTCAATAGGATACCTTAAGAAAGAACTGCATGATATCGGAAATATGTGTTTCGGCACGATTAGGTACTATATTCTCTCAACAGTGCAAACCTTAAAAGAGAAATTCTTCACTCTTTCTTCTCGCCTGACGCCTGATTTCCCTTAAACTCTTTCCCCTAGGAGAAGGATATTGTTTATTTTCCCCTCATGTTGATGACTTCAATAACCTGTGTTGAAAGTTTGTAGAATGACATTCCCACTTTAGACCTATTTCTCATGTTATCTTTCAAATCTAATGTTCTGTGATATCCAAAAGAAACAGGGTTTGCAAGTCATTGTTTTCTTTTTCTTTTTTTTTTTAAATCAGAGTGTTCACTGTTTCTTCCATTCTTTCTCCCATTTATCACTATTTCCTCGTTTTTTTTTTTGTTTGTTTTTTTTTGCCTTCTCATCCTGAGGAGCCTTGTATGAACTATCTTTAGTTAGGGTCTAATTTAAGTCTGATTTCATAAGCCAAATACTGTGGAACCAAATGACAGAAGAACCTCCCAAAAGAGCACACTTAGTACAGGAAGTGAGGTTAATGATTCAGTGGGTGAAACTCTTATTTCTGACTCATCGTGCCACCTAATAAGATGCTATATTCACAATGGAGATTTAGTAAATGTTTGTTGACTGATTGTTATACCACTGATAAATCCTGACTGTAAAGGAAACGTCGTGGAGAAATCATCGATTTCAGTTCAAAAGATCAGGAAATAGGAGCACCAAGAAATCAAATGACATGTCTGACATGATATGTGAAGGAGTTTGTCATAGAAACATTTCTATTATTGGCTGCATTTTATGTCCTGGCATGTTTTCCCTTTGCCCCTATCTTTCTCATCTCTTAAAAATTTACATTATGTCACTGTACAAACTTACCTTTGAAAGTCTTCTTAGGCAGTTTTTTGGAACAAGGCAGTAAAAAAGAAGTACTAAACAGGTATCAAGACCGTAGATTCAGAAATGTGCCTTTGCCATCTGACCAAATTGAGTGTGACACAAATCAGAGGCCCAGTTTCACATAGTTGATCAGAAACTATGTGGTGATCTGTAGCAACCAGTTCAGTCTGTCAAAGACGCACAACCCATTCTGCTATTGTGCAGTGATTTGCAATTACGCTGGCAGCCTCAGAGAAGTAGTCCATTCTTGAAAACATTCTTTCTGCATTACCTTGCATGATTTAGCTGTGGATCTTAAATTTTCAAAAGGTCTAGGACGTCATGAGAATGCACATATATCCATACTCACAATAATTTACACAGAGTTTCAGCCAACTTAGACCCTGAATCTATTTGAGGAACTTTCCACAGCACCATGACCTACAGAATAAGAATCTCTGATTTAGAGAACCAGTGCACAGATCTACTCTTGTGTGTTCATTTGCCAATTTTAGGGAATGGGGGAAGGGTGGTGGGAGTGGGGCCCAGGTCATCTAATTTTTAAATCTGTTTTATGAAATCAGTGGAAAAGTTATTTTCTTTCAAAGTAGAGAGCCAATTTTTAAAAAATTGTAACTGCCAGGGTGCAGATTTAATTTTGCTGCTAGAATTAGAGATTTCATCTCATATTGAAAGTGATTCCTAAACTCCTGCTATCGAAAACTCATCCTGATGATTGGAATTCTTTCCAATTCCAGAAATAAAATTTAGAGGATTCTATGAGGGAGAAAGGATTTATAGCAGGAGTCAGCAAACTAAGATAGGAGGGTAAAATGGATCTATCCTACCACCTTGTTTTTATAAATAAAATTTTATTAGCACCCATTTGTTCTTGCCTGTAGCTGCTTTTGTGCTGTAGGAGCAGTTGGATAGATGTGACAGAGACTATGAAGGCAGCAAAGCCTGAAATCTGTATTATCTGGTCCTTTACAGAAAAGTTCCCTCACTCCTGTCCTATTCCTATAACAGCCTAAGGAAAAGCCTCTCAACCTCAGTGCTTTGATATTTGAGACTGGATACCCTTTCTTGTGCATTGTAGGGTGTTTAGCAGCATCACTGTCTTCTCCCCACTAGATAGAGACAAGGAGACCCAGACCACCCTGTCCCTGTGGTGACAGTCACAAAGGCCTCCAGATATTTCCAAATGTCCTGATTGAGAACCAGTATTCTGGCTAGATAGATTCTCTCTTCTTGGCTACAGGAGAGAGTCCATTCCGTCTCTGTGACTTAAGGATCTCTTCCATTATGAAGTTTTCCACTAGAGCATCCTTTTCAAGAAGAGATCTATTCTGCTCTTGTATCTGTTTGTCTCTCTTTTCATATTTTTTTAAAAGATTTAATTAATTAATTTGTTTAGAGAGTGCACACACGGGTGGGGAGAGGCGCAGAGGGAGAGAATCTCAAGCAGACTCTCTGCTCCCTCCCAATGCAGAGCTCAATCTTAAGACCCTGAGATCATGACCTGAGCTGAAATCAAGAATTGGACACAACTGACTGAGCCACACACCCTTTGAGTCTTTAAAAGAAGTAGAATACTAGTAATCTCTGCCTCTTAACTGAAAATACCTTAAAAAATATTGCACTTGTTAAGAAGTCACCACTTCCCTCATTATTATTATTATTGGTCCTTCCTTCCTTCCTTCCTTCCTTCCTTCCTTCCTTCCTTCCTTCCTTCCTTCCTTCCTTCCTTCCTTCCTTCCTTCTTCCTTTCTTTGAAGTATAGTTGACATACAATATTACATCAGTGTCAGGTGTATGACACAGTAATTTGACAACTCTATATACTGTGTCCTCATTAGTATTATTATTAGGTGCTACAGTCACATCAAGTCCAAATAAATGAAAGAATTTTTATTTTCTACTATAGGAAAATAGTAGTTATGTAAATGCAAGATATTATCACTATGACTAATTTTATTATTAGTTTCTTCTCTGATATGTAGCTTGAGGTCAGTGTGTAGAACTATCTCCATTAAGAAATTTAGGGAATGAGGGCAGCCTGGGTGGCTCAGCGGTTTAGCACCACCTTTGGCCCAGCGTGTGATCCTGGGGACCCGGAATCGAGTCAGGCTCCCGGCATGGAGCCTGCTTCTCCCTCTGCCTGTCTCTCTCTCTCTCTCTCTCTCTCTCTCTGTCTATCATGAATAAATAAATAAGATCTTAAAAAAAAAGAAATTTAGGGAATGAGAAAGATTTATAATGAGTATCCCAATCAGAGCATCACATTCTGAGAGCGTGAATCTGCTTCCCTTTCTAAACGCTTCAGTTAACGGATTCTACTCTTCTTTATGTATTGTCTTAAGAATATAACTATATTACAAGTATTTTTCTTTTCACATCTTATCTTCACTTAATAACAAAGTCTACACATATATATAAAATCCTGAATGTTTCTTCCATCTTTTTGTTAAAATAAAAGAGTTGTGTAGCAGAGACTACTTTTCTTTAAGAATTTTCTTTTAAAAGCTGCCATCTAAAAAACAAGTCTTTGTCTTTAGTTTTTGATAGGTAAGCAGGGTTATAATTTTAGCCATTTAAACAATATTGTTGAACCTGATGGTATGTGTACTTTCTGATCAAAGTAGATATTACTTTTTAGTATTTATCTTGAGCAGCTATGGGTGAATTGGTTTTGTGAAAAAATCTTGTAGAAATCAGGCAAGAAATATGTATTTCCTCCACAGTCTAATCTAAGGTAGATAACATTTCCACAGAGAAAATGAAGCCATTTCATTACTTCAGAATGAACTGACATGATCTATCCTGCAAATATATTTGAAAAAAAAAAAAAAAAACCCACACACAGATTATTGAGAAAATGTAATTTAGTAGTCAGAACTACATGAAATATTTAGAGGAGTGACAAATGAGTTAAAAATAAATTCATTTACTCCCATGCTGTAATGACCTGCACTTATCCTCTCTGACTTTTACCTGATGAGGTAAATATGACCTAATGTTCCAGAGGCTTGTTCCATACGTGTGACGACTGTGACATTGCCATGGATCCTAGCAAAATATTGTTTCCTCAGTACTGCTCAGATTGCTGTTACCATTATGCAACCTTCATTTTCATATAGCTTAAGTTATAGAGCCATCAGAGTTTAGTCGAGTCACTGTAAAACAATCCAACAGATTGTTTATCTTTGATTTAATAATTCTTTTCAGGAGAGAATTGCTCTGGTCTTATTTGGATATAAGAACTAACTTTTAAAGTACCAGGAAAACAAAAAACCATTAACAACGTTTTATCCAACACTAGTGCCAAAGTGATCAAAATTCCTTATGACAATACAAGTTGGAAACATGTAATGTTTTCTTTATTTTGTCTTCAGTGAAACAAGGTGGTCTCTTTTTCTCTTTTGTTTAACAATCAAACTTCCAGAGCCGGAAAACTATTACCCTTTCATACTTGGAGTTGATAGTTACTCTGACCTTTTTACACAAAGAGTGGAAAAAAAAAATCACTGCAAAACCACAGACCAGTGTTTGTATTTTGAAGAAAAACCAACCTTTTTTTTTTTTTTTTTTTTTTTTTTTTTGTCCAGGCAAAGGGAAAAAAAAGAAAGAAAGAAAAGAAAAAAGAAAGAAAAAAGAAACCATAGCAAACAAATGTTTTGTGATTCACAATTGCATGCTATTCGCAATTGTGGTGGTGATTATCCAATTATATGTGGTTTCTCCTGTATCATCTTGTCTGTGTATTTTATGGGTGTCATTTTGTTTATTTTTGCTTTGATTATTTTAGAATTAGTACAACATATAGTATGTCTGAGTGCATCAGTTCACTTCAGGCCCAATCTTGTAAATCTCCACACCCATTTTGCATAAAAGCTCCCACAGATCAGATAAATCATGTGTTGATGACTTGCATGGATATGGTTACTTGAAGAAAGTCCTAATGTTCCTCTTTCCCTATTTTTTTTCCAGTTGCTTCACTTATATTCACTCATTCACGGAATCAAAAGTCATTGAGATCCTTTTAATGTGCCAAAGGTGACGTTTTCACATTTTCTCATTTCATCCTTAGGCTGATTCTGTGATGTCAACGTACTTATTTCCATCGTACAGATTAGATACCAAGGTTTTAGGGAGGTGGATTTATCCAAGACTATGTAGCTAGTACATATGGCTCTATGATCTGTTAATTTTCTGCAAAATGCATTTGTTTATCAGTGTGGATGGTTGCATGTTTATGGGATGAAAAGAAAAGAGTTTAGTAAATGGATTATAATGTTCCCTAACTGAATCACTGTGAGAGAAAAAGATAAGGTGAAATAATTTATGTCCTAGAGCAACAGCATACGTTTCTTAATTCTTGGGTTGTATATTCAGGATGATGCAACAATTGCCTGGAAAGTGAAATATTGGTTAATCAAAAAATGTTTTTCCTACATGACCTTGCTGTGGTTTTGACTGACCTGAGGAAGTGTATTGGCCTTATGGAGCCCATGGCATAGGCTTGCCTGTCTCAAACGGTGAGATTCTCCAGCCTTCTTTGTGTCCTTTTTCTATGCAACAGAGGAAGAGATTAGCTATGTGTATGGCATTTTACTTAATTTTGAATAAAAGACATTTAATTTTTTTGATTGTGTAAAATATACATGACTTAAAATTTACCACCGGAACCACCTTTAAGTGTGCAATCCGATGGCATTAAATATGTTCTCAATGCTGTGCAACTCTCTTGCCACTATTCAGTTCCAGAACCTTTTCTCCTCTCAGAAACTCTGTATTCATTAAAGAGTAACTCCTCATTCCTCCCTAGCCCTAGCTTCTGGTAACCTGCAATCTATTTTCTGACTCTATGAATTTAACTTATGGATATCTCACATAAACAGAATCATATAATAATTGCCTTTTCGTGGCTGATTTGTTTCACTTCTCTTAATGTTTTTAGGATTTATCTCCATGGGAGGCATATACCAGAATTCTATTACTTTTTCAGGCTGAATAATATTTCACTGTGTATAGATGCCATAATTTGTTTATTCGTTCATTTATTGATGAACTTTTGGGTTGTTTCCACCTTCTGATTATGGTTCATGAATAATGCTGCTATGAACAGTAGTGTTCATCTGAGTTCCTGCTTTCAATTCTTTTGAGTATATACCCAGAAGTGGAATTGCTGGATCATATGGTAATTCTATATTTAACTTTCTGAGGAGTCTCCAAACTGTTTTCCATAGCAGCTGCACCATTTTACATTCCTGCCAACAATGGACAAGTGTTCTAATTTCTCCACATCCTCGCCAATACTTCTTTTCTTTCTTTCTTCCTTTAAAAAATAATAGCCTTTCTAATGAGTGTATCTTTAAATTTTTTAATAAAAGATTTTCCATGAATTATAATTGAATATGCCCATAGATTTTCAGACTTATTTATTTTAAATAATGCACTCTCTCTATTTGCATCTTTTATTTCTGAGTATATGGTAAGGGCTTATTGTTGGGAGGATTTTCAGTGGGAAGGGTGTCCATGTTTTGAAGTGCCAAGCCTATCCAATAGGACTCTTAATCAAATACAACCCTGAACCTCCTGAAATTAATATATGCAGCTTATGACAATGTAATCTTTGTCTGGGTATTAGGCATAAACTATGCACGCTATTAGAACACATTCTGGGACTCAAAACAGCAGTAGCTTTTGCAGTGTAAAATTCTGGGGTACATCAAAGACATGTACACTCTTGATTCTTCCAGGTGAACCAAATCTTCCTGTCCTTGTGCTTAAAAAACCAAGTAGATATGTGAGATCATAAGAAAAATTAGCAACAGCCTTTATAATTATGCACAAATGTGAAGATTGTCATCCATCCTCACCCAGCGGCAGGCATGAAATCAGATAAGTGCTTAAGGAATTGTTACTCTACTCCCCCTCACCCGCTGCCCTGCCTCCCATGTAAACTGTGAATGGGGAAAAGAAAACAAGGCTTTTGGTAAAATGTCCAAAGAAAATCTAATGAATAATACTTCTTTCTCATTATACCTGGGTTTTAGGAAAAGAAAAAAGTTGCTGAGAAAAATGTTCTGAGGCCTAACTACAATGACATTGTTTTCATCATAGTTATGAGAAAATGGAGTTTTCTGCAAAAGATGTTTCTGGCCTTTTATCTTATTCATCTAAATTGAATTGAAAAACACTTCTTTAAAAGCATCAAAAGTTGGAGTGAAAATAAGTTCCTGTTTGACTTACTTGTAAGAAGATACTAAAGCTAAGACCTGGAGTTTGCTTGGATTCTTAAGTGGATGGCCACATGTTAATAGATGTTGGGCCAAGGTTGTTTTCTTTTAGGAAATTTCTAATCTTTTATGATTTATGATGATTTTGAATTTTCTGAAGTACTGCTTTTGCCATCTTAGCAAGAAATCTGCAATAGAGACAGAACTTTAAATTGTAAGATATGTATTTGCATTCTCCAATAATTGAAATTTAAATATTGATTTTTCTGGTCATTGTACATCGACATCAGGTAAGTCCTTGCTAGGATTTTATCATAATCCCCGCTAACCCAGAGCCTGGCATGTGATCATCGTGCACATGGTACAGAGAAACTTCTTAATTCAGGCCTAGAAGTTTAGGAGGGGAAACAATATTTTCCAGGCTGTCATGATAGTTAGAGGGCAGCATCTGGGGGGTTCTGGGAATGGAGAAATCCCCAGAGTCTAGGCAGAAGGGAGGGTATTAAGTGAAGCAATCTGTGGGTCAGGATTAGAGTTGGTAGCTTAGCATGGATTTTTTTTTTCCTCATAAATTTTCTTAGGACCCATCCCACTACCCAAATTTCTTCTAGCCTGATATATGTGCTCCACCCCTTGCTCGTCTGTCATACCTGTATGTTCCCTGTCACAACACTCAGCCTACTGTCCTCTGGATGAAAGTCCTGGCAGAGCAAAGATAACCTCTTGAAGTCATGATGTCTCTCCTCCAGAGCATTCTAAGACACCCCTTCTCAGTAATCTCTGCTCGGTGGCTAGACTGATTGATTTTGAGGTAGGTGTATATGTTAAAGACATATAAGGATAGATTGGTCATTATGGACCCGCCATATTGAAGATTGTGGCTAGCCATAAGCATTTCATCACAGACACTGAACCCATTGCCTTTGGTTGGTGTGGAATATTTTTAAAAAGCACAACACATCTCTCAAGTGATGGGAATGCACAGATAGAAAATCAGGAAGTCATGTGTTAGAACGCATATGTTTCAAATTACAGTTTAGTATTTATGTCAGGAAGAGGGTCTATCGATAGGTAAAAGTTTGATTCTTGAAAAATCTTTGAAAACTTCAGACATTTTGGGTGTCTTCTCTCTGTGTATATATATTACATATGTGTGTATATATTCATATATAGATTTATATTTACATTTATATTCATAATCTGTCTCCTTTCCTCAACTCTCTTGACTTCTTACTCCCAGTGGGGTCAGGACCAGACTGAATTCACATGCTTATTTATTTTTTATTTCAATTTTTTATTTAAATTCCAGTTCATGAACATACAGTATAATATTAGCTTCAGGAGTAGAACCTAGTGATTCATCACTTACATACAACACCCAGTACTCATCGTAACAAGTGCCCTCCTTAATGCCCATCACCCAATTATCCCATCCCTCCCACTCACTCCTCCTCCAGCAACCCTGTTTGTCTATAGTTAAGAGTCTGTTTTATGGCTTGCCTCTTTCTCTCCCCCCCATTCATCTGTTTTTGTTTCTTAAATTCCACATGTGAGTGAAATTATATGGTATTTGTCTTCCTCTGACTGATTTATTTTGCTTAGCATAATACACTCTAGCTCCATCACGTACTTGCAGATCGAAGTCCTGTGTTTAGGAAGAGTTCTCTGCCAGGGTGTTCCAGCCCCCTCCACCCCCTCTGCCCCCTCCGCCTGCAGGGGTTAGCTGTTCTTATGGAGAAGTGTGTATTGTGGTGGTGGGGGTGGGGGGAAGAGGTGCTTTCTCTATTGTAGGGAGGAAGGACTTTTCCATCGTGGATTACTGTTGCCTCTATAGTTGATTAGCTTTATCATCTGCATTTCCTCATACAGATTTTGCTCTTGCTGAAACTTTATTTTGGAATTCTTTGCAGTTCTGTACTGTATCTAGTCAAGGCTATCAGGCAAGATGCACTTTACTGTTTATACTTGGGTGCCCATGTAAATGTCCCAGCTGACCCTCGCAGTTGTGAACCAGGGGGTGCCCTCAGCAGAAGGATACTGTTTTGGGCACAGCAGGTGTCAAATAACAGGCTTTCCCTCAGAAAACCATCTTCTAGACCAGCTTATACTAAAAGAAATTGTAACTCTTCACAATGAAAAGTTTTTACAGAAAGAATGTCATGAAAAATACACTGTTTGGACACATAGTGCTTAAGGTACATCTATGTGGCCATTTTAATCAAATATAGCCAGTGATACTGGGCATGTGTTGTATAGAATATGAGAGACACAGCTAATCAGATATGACCCATTTCTGTAGTATTCACCATGTGACCATCTGCCAGGTTCAGACTGCTTTACAAGGTGGTTCTGATAAAATTAATAATAATAATGGCAGATATTTATTGTGTTCACCATATTACACATTATGCTAAAAGATTTACACGTCCACCTCAGTTGGGTCCTCCAAATTTGTGCAATAGGTACTGTTTTGTTCTCATTTTATAGATGTGGAAACTGAGGCAAAGTAAGGTTAAGGAGTTTGTCCATGGTTAAGCATCTAATAAGAAGCAGAGCTGGTCATTGAACACTGAGTCCAGGACATGTTCTTATAGGACTCTGTGTCTCCAGGCACAGCTGTGCTGTGACCTCTTTAACCCCACTTGCCTCCATGCTGTGTTCACCTTAATCTATGAACCGACCCAAATGTGGTCTTGTTTATATCAAACACCCCAGAAACCGCCCACAAAGCCCCCATGGTTACAAGTGGCAGCATTTCATCTGAAAGGAAGATTAAATGTTTGCCAAAATGAATGTGTATAAACTTGTAAAATAAGTTCATTAAGTGAAAGGCTCTGTGTAAACTCACTGTCTTTTTTTTTCTTCTTCAATTTTCAATATTTAAGGCTTATTAGAGTTTTTACAAAAGACTTAATCATGTATTTTTTTTCAAATGAATAATGTGTTTTTAACCTAATAAAAAGTTAACCAAGCAGCCTCACAATACTTTGTTTGGAAGGAAGTACAGTTTAAATAGTGACCTATTTTTCCAGCCAAGAGTAGATGTAAACTGAGCTGTAATGTTAACCATTTCCATTAGAAAAGAATCATGTTAATTATAAATTCATTTTGGCTTAAAAGTATAGTTGTCAAATGAGGAAAAAAAAAGACATAAAAAATGGACATAGTGAACAAAATAAATCCCACTCATTACCAATCTCCAGCTCTATTTCTATCTTGTATGTCTGTAAGTAGAATAATGGCCATCATATAATGTTGCCACCTCACACAATCTGCTAACTCTTAAGAGAAGGGCATTTTTTCCCCTTGGTTTTCTTTTTGGCAGTTATGCCATCAATAAGAATAGGAAAAGGTTGAGTTTGCTCTTGAGAAAAAAGTACTAGCTGTTGGAGGGTGCCCACTGACCATTGCTGTGATCTATAGGAATTCTGCTCAAATTTGCTTGCAGAGAAATCTGATGATCTGGCTTTTGGTTCTCTGGTTAAATAAGCTATGAAAATAAGCTATGTCATCTTGTCATGGGCATTTGAACGGAGATGTAGTATCTCAAACTCTTTTGCTTCCCAGTTGCTTTTGGGATCCTTTAGGGTTAAAATGATCATAAAATTGTCTCATATTCTATATTAAAACTTTCTACTTCATCTTTAATAATATTCCTCCTCCATTTCTCATATTGTTTATTTATACTTTCATTTTTCAAGCTCAATCTGAGATTGTTAATTTTACTTATTTTGTTCGAAGAATTTTGGATTTGTTGATCCTTCCTATTAACTTTTAATTATTTTAAACCTACTACTTTATTATTATCATTAATTTCTTACTTCCTAAATTTTACTTCCTTTAGGTTTATTTTATTGCTATTTTTATCATTTCTTTTGTTGTATACTTAGCCCTTTAATTTTTAACTCATGTTAATTCATATAAACATTTAATATAAGAAAGAAAACATTTAGCTCATGTTTTCTAATATAAGCATTTAAGGTTAGAGTATTATTTTAGCTATATCGAATAGGATTTCATAGAAAGTGTTTTTAGATCATTCAGTTCTAAATGTTTTCTAATTCCCATATTGTTTTTAAACCCATGCCATTTTAAAACTTGATCTTAGCCAAAAGGCTGAGAAGCGATCCCATGCCATTTTAAAAAATTGAAGTATAGTTAACATACAGTATATTACTTTAGTTTCAGGGCTACAATGTACTGACTCAGCAATTCCTTTTTTTTTTTTTTTAAGATTTTATTTATTTATTCATGAGAGACACAGAGTCACAAGCAGAGGGAGAAGCAGGCTCCATGCAGGGAGCCCGACATGGGACTCCATCCCAGCTCCCCAGGATCACACCCTGGGCTGATGGCAGGCGCTAAATCACTGAGCCGCCCAGGCGTCCCTGATTCAACAATTCTATACATTACTCAGTGCTCATCAGGACAAGTGTACTCCTTAATCTCCATCATCTATGTCACCCATCTCTACACCTACCTCCTCTAGTAGCCATCAATTTGTTCTCTATAGGTAAGAGTCTGGTTTTTTCTTTATTTCTTTTTCTCCTTCATGTATTTGTTTCTTAAATTCCACATATGAAACCATATGGTATTTGTCTTTCTCTGACTGACTTCCTGAACTTAGCATTATATTCTCTAGCTTAATCCATGTTGTTACAAGTGGCAAAATTTCATTTTTTATAGTTGAATAATATTCCATTATATATAATATATTGAATATGTTAATATTCCACATATATGATATAATATTTCATATATTATAATATATAATATGATACATTATATTATTAATATATTGTATATTATATAATTAACATATTATATAACATAATATATTATTTTATCATTTACTATTATTTTATTTATCATAAATATATTAATCATACAATTGTATGATATACAATCTTACACTATATATTAATTATATAATCATACAAAATAAATATACTAATAAAATACATCAATAATTAATATATTATTTTATTATAATATATCATTTATATAACATAAATATAGTAATTATATAATCATATATTAATAATAGTTTTATAGAATGCCTATATTAATTAATACATTAATAATATATTATTTTATTATTCATTTTATATTATATATTCTATAATAAAATAATTTTATTATTAATTATTATATTTATTATAAAATGTTATATATAATTATTATATTATAAATAATGTTCCATCACATATATATTATGTGCATAATATATATTATATACATAATATTCCATCAGATATATATATATAATATATGCTACCTCATATTTATCCATTCATCTATCAGTGAGCACTTGGGGGTTCTATAATTTGGCTGTTGTAAATAATGCTGCAATAAACATGGGGGTGCATATATCTCTTTGAATTAGTGTTTTCATATTCTTTGGGTAAATATGCAGTAGTGGGATTACTGGATCATCTGGTAATTCTCTTTTAATTTTTAGTGGGATCTTCATACTGTTCTCCACAGTGGCAAGCACCAGTTTGCATTTTCACAGACAGTGCATGAGGGTTCCTTTTTCTCCACATCCTTGCCAAGTGCTCGTTGTTTTTTGTTTTTGATTTTAGTCATTCTGACAGGTGTGGGGTGAGATTTCATTGTGTTTTTGACTTGCATTTCCCTGATGGTAAGTGATGTTGAACATCTTTTCATGTGTTTGTTGGCCACCTGTATGACTTCTTTGGAGAAATGTCTATTCATGCCTTCTGCTCATCTTTTTAATTGGATTATTTATGGGGGTTTTTTGGTGTCAATTGTATAAATTCTTTATGTATTTTGGATAGTAACTCCTTTGGATATATCATTTGCAAATATCTTTTCCCAGTTAGTAGGCTGGCTTCCTATTTTGTTGATTGCTGCCTACACTATGCAAAAGCTTTTTATTTTGGTATAATCCTAATAATTTAATTTGGCTTTTGTTTCTCTTATCTAAAGAGATATATCTAGAAAAGTGTTTCTATGGCTGATATCAAAGAAATGTCTGCCTATGTTTTCTTCTAGGAGTTTTATGGTTTCAGGTTTCACATTTAGACCTTTAATCCACTTTGAGTTTGTTTTTATGTAGGCTGTAAGAAAGTGGCCCAGTTTCATTCTTTTGTATATAGCTGTCCAGCTTTCCCAGCACCATTTGTAGAAGAGACTGTCTTTTCCTCATTGCATATTCTTGCCTCCTTTGTTATAGATTAATTGACGTTACAAGCATGGGTTCATTTCTGGGCTCTCTATCTGTTCTATTTTATCTATGTGTCTATTTTTGTGCCAGCACCATACTCTTGATTACTACAGTTTTGTAGCATATCTTGAAATTTGGAAGTATGATAACTCAAGCTTTGTTTTTTTTTTCTCAAGATTGTGTTAGTCTTTTGGGGTTCCATACAAATTTTACTATTATTTGTTCTAGTCCTAAGCAAAATGTTGTTGATATTTTCAAAGGAATTGCATGACTTATTTGAAAAATTGGTTTTGAATTCTTAAATATTTTTTTTCTTTTGTTTTACTAGTTCTTTGAAATTCAATGAGATTTACTTTATGGTCAGTTTTTGGAAATATTCCATATGTGTTTGAAGGTAATGTATTATCAACTTAATGGACACAAAGACCTTTATAAGTGCATTAAATCAAACTTAAGAATGCAACTGTGTACTGACCAGGAAATGACTTGAAGCTGGGGAAAGAACCACCTGAAAGGATTAGAGGTGACAGTGTATGGAGCTTCCATGAGACTGAGAATAGAGACTATTCCCACTAGCCAGACTGGAAAAACCTCATGATTCATGCAAGATTAAGTAGAGTACATGGGAATAATATTGAGGAGTAATTAGCCCTAGCCTGAGCATTGCTTCAAGCCTACATACCAAATCTTAAAAGAAAATCTGATAGGAGCAAACTGTCCCAGAAAAAAGATCAGGAATATTTATGGAAAAACGAAAATGTCAAGCCCGGTATAACTAACAATATCTGCCAACAACAATTAGAAAGCTATCCAGAAAATACTCAAATATTCAGAAACTAAATAACATGCTTGTAAATATGGGTCTAAGAAGAAATCAAAGAGGAAATTACAAAGTGTTTTGAGCTGAGTGAAAATGCAAACCCAGCATATCGAAATTCAGGGGATGACATTAAAACAGAATTTAGAGGGAAATTATAGTGCTAAATGCCTATTTGAGATAAAAAGATTGATCTTAAGTCAGTGACCTCAGCTTCCACCTTAAGAGCCTAGACAAACAAGAGCGAATTATACCTAAAATAAGGGGAAGAGAGAACATACTAAAGATCAGAGTGGAAATAAATGATCTAGAAAACAGAAAAACAACAGAGAGAGTCAATTAAACCAAGAGGTTTTTTTGAGATTAAAAAAATTTACAAAAAAATAAAAATAAAAATAAATAAAATAATTTATAAATTTTTAACTATGCTGGTCATAGATGGCACACATCACCAATATCAAGAATGAGAAAGGGGGATCCCTGGGTGGCCCAGCGATTTGGCGCCTGCCTTTGGCCCAGGGTGCAATCCTGGAGACCCAGGATCAAATCCCACGTCGGGCTCCCGGTGCATGGAGCCTGCTTCTCCCTCTGCCTATGTCTCTGCCTCTCTCTCTCTCTCTCTCTCTCTCTCTCTGTGTGTGACTATCATAAATAAATAAAAATTAAAAAAAAAAAAGAATGAGAAAGGTAACATCAATACAGACTTCACAGATATTAGTTTTTAGTTTTTTTTTTTAATATTTTATTTATTTATTCATGAGAGACACAGTGAGAGAGGCAGAGACACAAGCAGAAGGAGAAGAAGGCTCCATGCAGGAAGCCTGACGTGGGACTCGATCTTGGGTCTCCAGGATCAGGCCCTGGGCCAAAGGCAGACGCTAAACCGCTGAGCCACCGGGGCTGCCCCTTCACAGATATTAGTAACAATACAATCACTTTATGCCAATAAATTTGACAATTTGATCAAATATACTAATTTTTTTAAAGACAGAAACAACAACAAAAAAATAAAGACAGAAACAATACTCAAATAGTTAAACTGAATAACTTAAAAATCAATTTAAACACTGATTTAGTAGTTAAAAACCTCCCTGCAAAGAAAACTACAGATCTGAACAGCTTCATTTAGTGTATCCCACCAAATATTTATGAAAGAATGCCAATTCAACACAAATTTTTCAGAGAATTGCAGAGGAGTGAATATTTTCCAATCCATTTCATAAGGCCAAGCTATTCTGATTCTAAAAACCACACATTTTATAAAAAGAAAACTACAGACCACAATCTCTCATGAAGATAGATACAAAAATTCTAAATAAAATTTTAGCAAATCAAATCTATTCTTTCCTTTAGGGAAGCCTGGAAGAAAGATTAACAGTATGTGTTTGGATCTGTAAACTGGCTCAATCTGGGAATTGATTGAAAGGCCATGACTCTGTTTTTATGATTTAGGTTAGACTTTTGTTCACGTGATCTGGGAACATTTCTGCTTATACAGATCAAGGAAGAATTTGGTAGGTTTCCAATCTATTTCACTTCCAGAAATGCAATGATCAAATAGTCAATACCATAGTTAACGCACAGGTCAGACTATCCTGATTGCTGCTTTTCTTCTGCTGACCATTATGGTTACCACACTCACCTTGCCTCTAGAGGTTGAATGCTGCCATTTGGCCCTGCCAGTCTGGGATCCAATTACTTCCATTGCATTTAGGTTTCCCAATTCAGTGACTTAGTTCCTACTAAGATCTGGCCTACAAAAGGGTGATCAAGAATGCTGGGTCTCGCCTCACATATGTATTTTTCATAGTTGTGATAAAAAGATATGCTTTCCAGGCTCTCCAGTCTGGGAGAGTAGGCCTTAAATGATCAATCCACTCTAATGTTCCAACCTCCCCATGTCTTTGAAGCCCTTCCTCTACATTAAGCCAGGGGAGATCTGGCATTTCTAAATCATTCACTGTGGGCCACTTCTTGGTCCATGTTTCAGCCAACCAACCAAGTTGTCAGAACCCTTCCTGACTCCGTGAGCTGCAACATTAATTGCAGAATCTTAGCTTAGGGAGTCTGTATCACTAAATTTGGCTCAGTCTCCACAATTATTCCATATCATCAGCATCTATTCCCACATATGTCCCTCAGCCTTCTATCTGTATAAATGAGAATACTCAAGTACTTCTTTTGGAGTATAGCATACCTCCTCATGGGTCACACTTTTTATCTAACATCCAGGGGCCTGCTGAGAGTTGAGTCTGGTTATAAGTCTAGAAACAACAAGGAGTGGTAAGGGTGGGTTCTGAGGAGAGACAGGATTGTCTTTTATAGCACCTGCCTCAGGGGAGATCATTACAGTTCTCTCAGACAATACAGGGTTAATCCCCTCAAAGAAAACTCAACAGAATTTGAGGACTCAATGTCTCCAGCTTCATTAGGGTCTTCTCACACATCCCCAATCCAATTTACAGAATCCCATTCAGTCTCCCTACTTGAATAGTATACACTCTATGAGGCTGGGACTTCAACTTGCATTGTAATTCAGCCAGTCACAGGATAAGATTCTGCATTTGATTTTCAGCAATCTTCACCTCGAGGCTATGGAAGATACATTTCTCTCTAGGACACACATAGAAGCTCTCAAGCAATTTATACAGCACTTGAGCTGGGAATTCAAATCCCTGAGCTCATCCTTTTATTTTACCACTTTGTCTGGTGACAGTGGGAGCCATCAGGCCATCTCATGAAACTTATTAGTTCTCCACAAAGTTCAAGGTATCATATACACAGTCACCCAGCTCCTGGCTTCTCATCATCGTTGATTAGAAGTATCCAATGGAGATATTTTGTGTATCTCTTTTGCTAAATCAATCCATGGACTATCAGTGCCTTCTTTACTACTAGAAATAGATTAGTTAGCATCATTAAATCTAATCAGATTAGAGAGTCCATTCCAGAAACTCCAGAAACAATTCAGAAAACTCATCCTTAAAATTCTGTTCCTTGAAAACCAGTCATAGTATCAAAGTCTGTGTTAGTCAGGTTCTCCAGAGAAATAGAACCCAAAGGGTGTGTGTGTGTGTGTGTGTGTGTGTGTGTGTGTGTGTGTATGGAGAGAGAGAGAGGGAGAGAGAGAGAGAGAGAGAGAGAGAGAGAGAGAGAGAGAGAGACTTATTATAAGTAATTGGATTGTGGAGACTGAGATGTGTCAGGTTCTGCAGTTGGCAAGCTGCAGACCTGGAGTGCTGCTAGTGAATATCCAGTTCGAGTCTGAAGACCTGAGAACCAGGATTGCCAAGAGTGTGATTTCCAATCTGAGTCCGAGTCAGAAGGCAGGAGCACATTGTTGTCCCAGTCTGAAGACAACTACGTAGAGAGGAATTCTTTCTTTCTTTTCTTTCTCTTCTTTCTTTCTTTCTTTCTTTCTTTCTTTCTTTCTTTCTTTCTTTCTTTCTTTCTTCTTTCTTTCTTTCTTTCTTTTCTTCTTCTTCCTTTCTTTCTTTCTTTCTTTCTTTCTTTCTTTCTTTCTTCTTTCTTTCTTTCTTTCTTTCTTTCTTTTCTTTCTTTCTTTCTTTCTTTCTTAGATTTTATTTATTTATTCATGAGAGACAAAGAGAGAGAGAGAAAGGCAGAGACACAGGCAGAGAGATTAGCAGGCTCCATGCAGGGAGCCTGACGTGGGACTCGATCCTTGGACTCCAGGATCATGCCCTGAGCCAAAGACAGATGCTCAACCGCTGAGCCACCTAGGCATCCCAGGAATTCTTTCTTACTTGAGGCAGCCATTTTGTCCTTTTCAAGCCTTCCATGATTGGGCAAGGGCCACTCACATTAGAGGGGGCAGCCTTGCTTTATCAGTGTGCTGATTTAAATGTTAATCTTTTTCAATCCCCCCTCACAGACATCCTCAGAATAATGTTTGACCAAATATCTGGGTAGCCTGTAGCACAGTCAAGTTAATACATAAAAATTAACCATCACAGATGGTAACAGTTAAAGTTGCTGTTGGACCAAGAGAGAGAAGTTGTCAGATGAAGTTGGAAGAACCCATAGATGAAAAATCCTGGATTTTCAGCACTCTGGAGTACCCATGCATATCTGACCTGGAAGTTTCCATGGGGATTCCTACACGAAGAAAGTCAATAAACTAGAGCTTATTTAAGCCATTCTTATTTGAGTTTTTGTTACAGCCTTTTAACCAATGTCACAAATATATTTTGCCTTTTGGGTTCTTGAGTATATTTGGTTTTATTTGGAGGAATTCAGAGTGAAGGAAAAATGTTAAGTTCTTTTGAAGATATTGTAGATATTTTCCTATATGTGTGACAATTTCAGGGTTGACAATGTGGGTAAAAAATAAATTTGTGAGAAAAAGGTCCTGTGTTTTCTTTTTGGCCTTAAGACAGTCTACAGCAGTATTTTGCCAAATACATAATAGGATGTAATGTAGGGATGAAATTCTGTCTGTAATTCCTAGTTCTTTCTTAATAATTCCTAGTTCTTTCTTAAACTGGTGGAAAGGCAGGTAGGGGGACACCATGTTATGGTCCTTGATCTAGCCCTAGCTCTGTCTTAGAGATGAAATATTTGTCTGGCTAATCTGACCTAACAGTGTTGAGGTTTACATGTGTGCTTGCTTTTTATTAGGCATGTACTGATCTGACTTGTTTGAATTTTATTGGCACTTATAACCATGAGAGGATTCATAACAGCAGAATTTTAGGTGATTCATTCAATTCATTAATCAAAATGGTTATTTCAGCAATGATGTACATTTGAGAATCAGTAACTAACTTATCTTCTCTCGTTTAAAGATTATTCCATATAAAAACAGGGAGATATTTGTATTTGTTGATGTACAATTTACATAAAATAGAAGGTACACATCTTGGATGTTTTGGTGCCATTATCCTCTGTCTATGTCATGGAGATATTTCATAAGTACTCACATCAGGCTTTTATGAATGAGTATTGGTGGTGATGGAGAAAATAACTCAAAGAGTTCTTCCAGATTTTTCATTTAAGCAACTGGCCATATGGTAACACTAGTTCTTGAGATTGTGAGTACTCAAGAGAAGGCCATCTGTGAAGGTGAAGTGAGGGTCAGTGTGTGTAGGTGTGTGTGTTTGGTAGATAAAAGCATAGATGGAAATGTTGATTCCAATTTTTGACATATATTTTTCAGTGCTTGTAGGGCATTGAAATGGTGATGTCTACAAGACACTTGTCTGAAGCCAAGAGATAAAAGAACTTGATTAGAGATATAAATTTGCTCATAATCAACAAATAGATGGCTATTGAAAGTTGGCAGTGGATGAAATTGCCTACAGAGAGATGTATAGCTCTTGGAAGTAACTAGTGGTTTGTTTCCTAATATGGGTTCCACGGTGGGCTAGTTCTATTGAATACTTTGTAAAAAATTCCTTTGTGGTCAGATAAGTTTAGAAAATGCATCCAAGAGTACCTTTCCCTTGAAAAGGTACAAGGTACACTGGTTGGATTAAAGACCGGGAAATCCACGAGTATCAAAAATATGTTTCATGTTTCATAATGCTGTGTTTCCCAAAAACTCCCCAATTGAAGAAGGAAACCAAATCCTACCAGTCTTCTGCCTTGTGGTTTTACCTTGTGGATGCCCCACACCCAATCAACTTGGCCCTGGGCAAGTGAAGCTCTGATGCAGTTTCCAATAACAGTAGGATGGGGTAAGTCTTCGTGCATAGAGACGCAATACAATTAGTATTTTTTATTTGTTTCTGTTTGCTGAACGTTTAAAATAATAGTTAAAGCAAATTTTAGGTTCCATGACCCATATACACTCATTTTCTTTTTTTTTAAGTTTAATATTTGATGTTGATGTTATTGTTTGAATACTAAGATGACTATAATTTTGCTTTATTGTAGCCTATTATAGCAGAAGACATTAAATCACTGAAAGATGTTTTTGAATATAGTTAATATCCTTCTTTCTAATATATTTATGGCTTTGAATACGCTGCACAGCAGGGTGGTTGCTTAATCTTTCCAGTGGGCAATAATCCCAGGCTGTGAAGATATGCAATATCTATTCAATTAAACTGTATTATCTTATAGTTTAAGAAGGTAAAAGGCATTTGGGTTATGGATTCTAAAAAGTTAACTGCAATACTCTTATCCACTCCATGGATTCACCCAGTGCCAGTATGCTACTGACCTTCAAAGGTCATCAAGTTCTCTTAGCTATATTCCAAAAGTGCCTTCCGGGACCACACTACCTGGATGTCCACAGGCACCTCAAGCCTGATGTATTCAAAATAGAGCTTGTTATCTTACTCTTACTGAAAGGGGATGTGGGAACGCTCTGATCATTTCTATCAGAGCTACTTTTCCTCTTGGTTTCTTATCTTGCTTCATGTCATTCATTGATTGGTTTTTCTCAGCTCAGAAATTCAGTCGAGTATCATGTCATCTTGACATTTTTCTCTCTTTTTTTCAAATCCAGTTAGTCACCAATTCAGTTGGTCTGAAATGCTTTTGCACCTCTGGACTCCACCCTGCCCTCTCATGCTAGACTGTCTCGAGTCAGATCATCATCTCTCACCTGGGTTGTTGCAATACCCCTTATCTGGTTTCTCAGCCTCTACTCTCTCCTTCTTCCAGTCCCTCTTCTGCCTCCACCCTTCTGCTAGAGTCATCTGTCTAAAACACAGATCTGATCAAGGTACTTCTGCTTTTACAATCTTTAATGACCATCTACAGGAGACACTTCATCTTTGAGTGGATTAGAAATTCTAATCTGATTTCAGGTACTTTCCTAATCTCATCTCTCACTTCTTTCTACACTTCTTACACAACTTCTAGACACAATATGGGTTTGTTCTTCTCTGTCCCTCTGCTATGTTCCCACTCTCCATGTGCTTGCCCTTTTATCACCTTCACTGCCTTCATTATTATTAAATCTACTCATTAAATTCAGACTCCTACAGGTAAAAGGAATTTCCCACTATCTATCACAGCAGTAATCGTGTTCTGAAAACTAAGTGTATATGTGGACCTCTGTCCCACTATGGATGGTGGGCTTCTCAAGCAGGATTGGCAACCTTTTTCTTTCTTTTTTTTTTTTTTTCTTTTTTTCTTTTTTCTTTTTCTTTTTTTTTATTTTTTTGGCAACCTTTTTCTGTAGAAGACTTTGCAGGCCACATGGGCTCTGTGTTAAGCACTCAACACAGCCATCTTATTGTGAAAGCATCTGCGGGTAAAATAAAAGCAATGAGTGTGGCTCAATTTCTATACAACTTTATTTACAAATAGAAATTTGAATTGCATGTACTTTTCACATGTCACAAGTATTTTTCTTCTTTTGATTAAACATTAAAATATCTGACAACTATTCTTAGCTCATGGCCCATGCAAACACAGGCTTGGACTGTGGACTGTAGTTTGCTAACCCTGTTCTAAACGGTAGGGCTATTTCATATTTATTTCCATACACTGCCGGCAGGTAACAAGATACCTGGCACTGAATGAATGTTTGCTGAAATGAATCATATAGCTACAAATGGTTTTCATTTTATGTTCTATTCCATTACGAACTGCAGTGGTGTGACAAAGTAACATTTTTTTTTTAATTAACTGAAGATTAACTAGAAAACCATTTTTAAATTTCAGCCTTTGTTTAAAAATCTTTCAGAGGTATGTTTTTCCAATTTTCTGCCCTAGTAAGTACAGTTTAGTGAATACATTTAATGATTATCTTGCAGTGCCCCCAGGTCATGATTGAAGATAAGAATCTCTTTGTGCAGCCAACTAAATGTAGATAGAGAAGGTATAGCTAATTGAACCCCAAATGCATATAGGCTGGGATTTACTCCAGGTATTGCTTTTTTGATGAGGAGTTTAAATTTCTGCTATGCACTTGTTTTCTAGTGATCTCTTTTCTCTAAAAAGTGGGGCATGGGAGCCAAAATCAAACCAAAGGAAACTAATTACTTAAAGGTTCTCATTCATTGGGTTCGAGTTCTAATGCTCCCTGTACAGGGAACTCGGAATGTTGGTGTCATTGATTGCTTCTGTCTCTCTTCTTAACCCCTCACACGAGGGGGTTAAAAGTGCAATGTCGCTTAAAGAGAAAACATTGAAAGCAAGCAAGTTTGAAACACTGACCTAAGGAAAAAAGTCACAAGTATCTATCTATAGCATGAATACCTGGTTTTAATAATCCCATTGAAGTTTTATTTTAAATTAGAGTGTCAAAATGGAAATTCAGAATAGTATAATACTAGAACCATCTAGGGGTCCCTCCAGGAGGCAACAGCACAGAGGCTTGTGATTTTTTTTTTTTTCCTCAAAGTTTAACTGAGCATTTTCCTCTCTTCTACTCATGGTAGATTGTCTACTTATTTTTTAGCATGGGGCAGTGGAAAAAGCACTCATTTAGATCACAAGGACTTGAATCCTTATCTTTGTTCCATAAGTTCTTAAGTATGTTCTAATATTGATCCTCACTTATTTGAATAAATGTGACGTGGGATCCTGGAATAGATCCTGGAACAGAAAAAAAGGCATTGGGAGAGGGATGCCTTGGTGGTTCAGCGGATGCCTGGGTGGTTCAGTAGTTGAGCATCTCCCTTTGGCTCAGGGCGTGATCCAGGAGTCCCAGGATCAAGTCCCACATCGGGCTTCCTGCAAGGAGCCTGCTTCTCCCTCTGCCTATGTCTCTGCCTCTGAGTCTCTCATGAATAAATAAATAAAATCTAAAAAAAAAAAAAAAAAGACATTGGGAGAGAGTTGGAGAAAGTTGAATAAAGTTGTACTTTAGTTAATGTGCTTTAGTTAATGGTACTGTATTATTATTATATAATGTCAATTATACAATATGGTTTATCACATTGCTATTATACAAATTATAAACATCTGGGGAAGCTGAGTGAAGGATATTTGCAAGCTCTATATTTTGGGGGTATTTCTGCAAATCTAAAATTATTTTAAAATTAAAAGAAGAATAAGACCAAAAGGAAAAAAAAGCCTAGATGGACCTTCCTTCATACTTTATGTTGAATCTGTTAACTTATAACCTCCATTTAAGCCACTCTGATTCAAGAGATCATTCTTTCTCCCTTGGATTATTGTAATAACCTCTTAATAGGTCTTTTTGCTTCTTTCTTGGTCCTTCAGAGTCATTTTCCATGCAGTAGCCAGAATAATTATAAGTAAAAAACAAAACCCTACACTACCCTGCCATCATTTTTTTTTTTTTTTTTTTAAGATTTATTTATTCGTGAGAGACACAGAGAGAGAGGCAGAGATACAGGCAGAGGGAGAAGCAAGCTCCTTGCAAGGAGCCCGATGTGGGACTCAATCCCGGGACTCCAGGATCACGCCGTGAGCTGAAGGCAGACGCTCAACCACTGAGCCACCCAGGCATTCCCCCTGCCATCAGTCTTAGGGTGAAGCCCCAAGTTCTTACACTGATGAAGACCAGCCACCATCTGGCCTTTGGTTCTCCAAGAGCCCTTCTCTTGCACACTTTCCCAATGCTCACTTGCTTCAGCCATGTGGGCCTCCATCTGTCCCCTGAAAGTGTCAGGAACACTCCCATGGTAGCAACTGTGCACTGGCTAGGAACCTGTGCACCTCTGCTAGGACCACTCTTCCTCCAGATACCATTATGCTTGAATCATTTCAATGAGGCTGACTTGCTGTCTTTAAACATTTTACCCCCCACTGCCCACCGCTCATCTGCACAGGCATGTCCCACCCTCTTGGCTCTGTTCTATCTAATAGAATTTTTCCGTTGCACTGCTGTCTTCTAAGACACTGTTTCAGTTTATGTGTTTATCATCTTCATCATCACCATTATTATTAGTGGCATAGTTTCCCCAGACTCAAATGTAAACTCCAGGAGGGCAGGAATCTTTTCCCATTTTGTTTGCTGATAGAGCCCAAGAGCCTAAGAAAATTCCTGGCACCAAGTAGATGCTCCATAAACACTTGTTAATGAATTGACTAAAAGGTAGGATAGACAGAAGTTGAAAATTACTTAGTTGGTAAAGAAAAAAGATAGGATGTAGTACAACATTATGGCTATTGATTTGGGTCTTGGGAAGGAAAGATACTCCCTTAATCAATACAGAAAAATACATTTATAAGGGAAGATATCTGTTGGATGTTCCTGTGAAAATGTCCAATAAACTCTTTAATATGTAGCTCTGCAACTCAGGGTTAAAGGTCTAGGGTGAGGAGAGAAATTCAGAAGTTTCCACTTGTAATTGTAGGCATGAGAGGAATGAGAAAAAGAAGGTCTCTTAAAGTTTAGAATTTACTTGTTTATCATACCTCTGTCCTAAGAGGGGTAGCCTGAGTGGCATGGAGCTCTGGAAGCCTGGGGGTGGGTAGGGATGGAGAAGAGCTCACAAGTGACCCTGACAGGGTGACAGAAGCATATTTTCCTAACTTCACAATTTGGCATAAGGCTAAACTGTTTATGGTTGAGGAAGGGGAAGGATTAGAGAGAATGCAGCCGGGCAGCTTCTTGTCATTTGAAGTGAAACAGAACCAAAGGGTGATGGAACAGAGCTCCTATTGCTCTACCCAAAATGAATCAAATCCATCTTAACCTATATGCAGGGTTTGTTTTGTTTTACTGTAACTGGGCTGGAGTTGGGACAGGGTAGGGGACAGAACTGGGGTGTGGAGGGAGGATCATGGCCTAGTTCTTACTTTTCTAAACTCTGACAACTGAAGGAACACTCAGTGGAATTCCTTTCTGTCTTTTAGACTATCACCTTGTCCTTTCCTTGGAGCATAATTTTGTCATTAAAGCTTTCACTTGGCAAAGAATCTGATTCATCAAGGAAGATAGAACTCTGTGTTTGCCTGCTTGAAGGCAGAGTTAAAGTCTACTTTGGCAAGCCTTACAAGGAAAGAGAGAAAAGAAAATAAGAGCCATAAATCATTGGAGGCCAGAATACAGGATTAAAGATACTCAATCCATTTCAGAAAGGACTTCTGCTAGCATGTGTTTACCTAATGACCCTTTATTCCTATCAGCTTTTGGATCCTCTCACATTGAGCTGAGGAAGTGACATCTTTGCGAGAGGCAGCCGAGGGGAAGGACAAAACTTTGCAAGACTGGTGTAAAGGCTTACTTCTTCGTCACCCTTCTGAGGGTCATTGTTCTTCGGCAGTGTCCACTTGGAGAATTTCACGTTCATGTTTATGTAACAGTACATCTTCAGAAATAATAAACACTTGTAACTCAACCCCTGTTGGTCTGTGGTAAACAGAGGAGAATGGCAGGGTTCCCATCTTGTAACTAATCTGCTCCCCTTCACATAACTAATTTAAGTTGTGCCTTTGCAAAGTCCTGATGAGAATCGGATTTTAAGGGAAACAATGCTTCATGAAATTGGGCAATTTTAAAAAAACCTAGGCTTTTAGTTTTCTGTTCTGTACACCTGAACTTTAATGAACTTTTCTTCCTTTTCAGATAGGCTAAGAAGAGCTCGACACCTCATCATGAGTCACCTAGGTAATTATTACCTGTTGATTTTATAATAAAATGCTACTTATCAAATCCATCATGTCACTCTTTACATTATTAAGAAAAAACAATTTATATGTGCCAAATTACACTTGAGGACTGAGGAGAAAAAAAATTTGTTATGATTTTTTTTTAATTTAATGATATTCTGTGTCAAGAAATCCAGTAAGGAAACTTCAGATAGTACAAGGAGCTTTACTTCTCACGTACGGAAGGCTGTCCTGCCTTAACTCTGGTTATCAGTATCCACTTGGAAATGAGGTAATTTGAACAAGGAATCAACACTTTGGAGCCTCCCATAACCCTTCATGTTATAGCTTGAATTGAGTTAAAGGCAGTGAGTCCTCAAAGGATCACTTCTCAGTTCCTTGTTTTCAATTAGAACGTATTTACCCTGAGAAAAGAAAGAAGGAAACTGGCATTTATTTCACTAGGGTTTCCTGCTATAGTGTGTTTCCAGTGTAATGATGCATGTACCCCAGAACTCAGTATACTGTGAATAAATATTTGTTGAATGAATAAATAAGTAATTAGCCAATGGCAAAGTGTTCTCTTTGATTCCCAGGACAAGGGGAGCCTTTCAAGAGCAGTCACCTATTGTTTCCTGGAGCTGAGGTAATATTAATAGAGGAAGTACTCATGGACCTTCCACTCGTGGCTTTTCTGCCTCAGAAATAGCAGGAGAAAAGCACCCTGACATTTTCCTGCACGCTGTGGTGCACTCATTGTCCTCTAGCTGGGAAGAGAAGGTCAAGGGTCGGAGGTGTAATCTCTCTGGGACACTCAGCTTCCCCTGCAGGCCCCCAGGCCACACCTGGAGATCCTCACCAACTTCAGAATGGACCAATCTCTGGTTCCTCCTGTCCCTCCCCCAAACTTTCACTAATCAATTGGCAGTTTGGTTTTTAGAGCTGTACTTTAGAGCATCTGACTTAGTTTGGAAAGATAAATATAGCAATAACTATTTCAGATCCTTTTTTTTTCACCTTATGTGATCAGAACAGCCTAGGTCAGAACCATAACCATGAAGCAGCCAAATAGTCTTCACGTCACAGGAGCAGAATGCTTAGATTTGTCGCCTTCTTTACTTGTATAAGCCACAGAGACAAAAGCTAAACCTGTAGCACAGCCATGGCTCACTTCATTCATGATTGGGCCTAAGAAGTTAGCCTTGGTTTCAGAGCCCTGTGAGTAAGCCATGGTGATTTGAAGTTGGGGAGAATGAGATGTGGTTGGTGACATTTACTGAGGATCTATTGAGTAAGCGGGAGGCTCAATTTTCTAAGGTGCATTCGGTTACTTCAGGTCAAATAGATTTGCATGAGAAATTTGGGCACCTGGAAATATAAATTACCTGCTTAATAATTGCATGTGCGGTACGGAGGTTTTATTAGGGCCTCTAGGAAGAGTGGACTTACGGGCCATACGTGCTAAGCAGCAGTGTGGGGAAGGCACAGGGTCTAGTTGAAAGGGACTATGATCTGGGTTCAGAGCAGGTGGGCACCCAGATGCAGAAAAATACTTTGATGATGAGACCAGGACGCAGAGCTGGGAAATGCCTCTGGGCTAAATGAGCAGCAGCAGAAATCTCGTGCTTTTTTTTTTTTTTTTTTTTTTTTTTTTTATGAAATACTCAAGTTTTGTGGGGGAAGATTAAGCTTGAAAAAAAAAATCTCAGAACAGTTTGACTGGTTACACTCTGGAAATCTGGCAAGATGAAAGGTGAGTGATTAAGGCGGTTTCGGTCTAAACCATAGTGAGTGCTCAGCACTCTTTGGCACAGCTCGGTTTGGCAAAATTGCTACACCCTCCGCAGGAGAGAAGCTTGGGGCTGCGAGATGAAGGGCACTACAGGTCAAAGGTTAATTGTGTTAATGTATTTATTTAGGAAAGCGTACAAAAGCCCTTATTAACCTTGGCTTTTGAAGAGCGAGTTGTCAATCCCTCACTTTCATGATCACATTTTCACCTAAAAATGTTCTTAAGCAGCCCAGTATCAAAACAGAATCTATGTACCTCAGGTAGAAACATGTTGAACTGCGTGGTACCTGTAATGCTATGTACACTGGCAGCTTCCTTGGCTAGATACCTATCATGTGAGCTATTCTTTTGTTCCTATAAATTTAGTTACTATTTCAGGAGAGAAGGTAATTTATTTTTAAAAAATAGCGTGGAGGGAATGTTCCCTATTATTTAAAAAAAAAATCCTCTTTCAAAATTAAGCTTTCAGCTCCCTAATCTTTTGGGGGGAACACTTACTACCTGAAAAAAAATGTGAGGTGTCTCTTAGTCTTCGGGGGGTTTTAGCAACAAACCATTATTGTTTGCAGACTGATTCTTCTGTGAGAAGGCAAGCTGCCTTAATGACAGCTTATGCAATAACAATCCATGATATAGTACTTACTTGGATGTAGCAACAACAGTGCTCTAAGCCAAGAAGAAGGAGGAAAAAAAGTCAGTATCTTGTGCGTGAGAAGCTTGTAGATACCCTGAGGTGACTTCATATAATTCTAAAATAGCAGGTAGCTTCTTGCATAGCTAATCGAGGCATCAGCGCCCGGAGCAAGTGGAGGTGGCTGACAGTGTACTTTGGTTTCAGATGCATTCAGCTCTTTTTGAGTGATATGAGCTTAATTCATATTCTGGTTTCTATACTAAAAGTTTATGTGCTCTGATTTGGCAAATATCCTCCCCGATGACCTGACAGCTCGTGCTTTGATAAAGCTGCTGATCTTAACATCTTACTTGCATTTGTTCATTTGTTCATTATATGTGCTGAGAAAGTTCCTGCAGCTGAATAAAGGGAAGCGAGGGTTTTTTTTTTTTTTGGGGGGGGGGAGCACTGAGTTATACCCCACCCTTCACTTCCATTCATTGCTCAACAAGGGACAAAGGTCTTCAGGCTCACCTGAAAAACTTGAAATACACACGGTAGAGGAGTGGAAAGAGCTTACAGAGAAAGGAGTCATCCTGGCTTTGTCAAGTAGGTAGGTCACTTTGGGAGAGAAGAGTCCTTTCGTCAGAGTGAAGGTCACAAAGTGACATGCTTGGATAGTTTTAATTGCCACTATTTTGAGGTTTTCCAAAGAGAAGTCTAATGTTAGTGGATGGCTTTGGTCTGTCATTATGTCCATCCAAGATGTGGGCAACATTTTGGTTCTACGGATCCCTCTTCTTGAGCACATCGAGGCGAGTTTCTTGCAGGGACCATTGGCCACTTGCTAGGCAATCGCTGTCGGGAGGCTGATCTGCCTTCCAAAACAGAGGGCTCAGTTTCAGCGCTCAGGAAGCTACAAGTGGAAACTCCACATGCAAAGAGCCCATAATTTTACTCTAATAGATATTTAGCAGCTTAAATGAAATAACAAGGAATACATTCACTCAGGCGCCATCCAGGAGGATTTGGTGGGTATTTTACATTCCACTCTTTGAAAGGAAAAACATAATTTTTTATACTTTCCCAAGATATATGAAGATTTTGGTATGCAAAGAGATAATGCATAGCATACCTTTAAGATTGAATCAAGTTCTGTTTGGCCAAAGGGATTTGCTGCTATCAGTATAATGCAGGCCAGTCAATCAAGTTGAATTTTTCTTCCAAATCAGTGCATTTGAGTTTACCCAGGCAGCCACTTGCTTTTTTTGGGCTGGCTTGCTCACAGGCTGTTCGATTTTCTGGTGCACAGTATCAACAAATATGAATGCCATAACTTGCTACCCAGTGCCTGTTTCTCCTTACTCCCCTGGCCCTGGCTCTGCGAGGTTTTTTGTCATCTCCATAATTTTTCCTTTTGGCCACTCAGAACTCTATGTGTCTAAGCAGAATTTATTATCCCTCCCCTCTTCCAGTCATACTCCCTCAAACCACAGTCCTGATTCTTCTTCTGATTTCCCCCTGACATCCATCCAGTGCCTTCCCTTCGTGTCCTGAGGCTAGACTTCTGTCACATTGACAAGACTGAGTGTAGTGATTACCTTGGCTAAGCACTCAGGCTCAGCATTTAGAATAGACTTGGGGCTAACCTGCCTTTGCACTTCATATATGACCTCTGTTATTACCCAGTTGTGGTATGGGGAAAAGAATAGGACTTGCCTCTTCAGTAGGATCAGGCAAGTAAAATGCTTTGCTTAGCACGTTGTTTGTATAGTTAGTGCTCAATAAAATGTTAGTTATTAGGAATGTCGCTGGTCTTCCTCACCTTGCTACCTCATCTTGCCACAAGCAACAGAGTTATCTTCCTTCCACTTGACCTCAGTTTAAGCTGCTACACTTCTCAGGAAATTCCCAGTCACTGCTAGTCCTACTGGCTCGGGTTTGCACGCATTTCAGAGCCATCCCTCCACACCTACATCATGCTCAAGTTTTTTCTGCTCCCTTCTGGCCCCATGGAGTGAACAGCGCTGCATAGTCCACACTTGCACCCATGTGTCTTTCAGCGTGCTCCATCTGGCATGTCGCCCTCTTTCTCTGCCACTTGTTAACATTCTACTCATCCCTTGAGGCCCTGTTCAAGTGCCACCTCCCTCAGGAAACCTTTTTATGTAAATATATTTTGAAGTCTAGTTTGGCCATCTAGTTAGAATTGATTACTCTTTTGGCCACAGTCTCATAGCACTTTGCTTGTACCTCTAGTTAGACTTGCCCAATTGTGTTTTGTAATACAGTTAGTTGCTCCTATCTGACTCCTTCAGGGGATTCTAAACAACCTCAGGGCAGGAGTTGTGGCTCTAAAAAAAAATCTCAGTATCTACATAATGCTTTGTTTATAATACATGATCAATAAATGTTTTAGAATTGATTTAAAATTAGGTATGATGTGGATAGTCTCTAAGTATCTGTAAGTGGGCTGGAGCCTCTGCTCTGGGCACATTTATTAGAAAACTTTGTAGGTACACATGGCTCTGGTGATGAGTGGACCCTCCAATCTCTTTGCAAGTCAGCAGCAGGGGGCGTCCTCACTCATCCAGAGTCTTGAATGAGATGCTAGGTGGAATGTGAGCTACTGGTGGGAGTCATCTTTCACTTGACTCATAATGAAGAGGTTAAAGGACAGGGTTTCTCTTCTACTAAGAGGGTTGAGAGAGAGTTACTCTTGCTTGGTGCTTAGTCCCAAAATGTGTCCATCGTGAGATCTGGCTGGGGAGAGTTGAGCTCTATCCCTGGATGACAGGAGGTTGACATTTCATAGAAAGCCCTATTCCAGCATAGAGGACACTCTTTGTCATTGGATAAAGGTTTACTAGCGTGCAGATGGGCAAGGCAGCCAGAGGATCTGTGTCAAGGCTGCTGCTCACCCATGGAAGCCTCTTCTCTCCTTCCTTTCCGGTGACCGAGCAGCAGCTGGGATGTGGCTGTCCAGCTCAGGACTGCAGTTCCGGCTGAAGTTGGCAGCTAGGTTTTAGGCAAAGAAATGTACTTAAAATTTATGTGTGCAACTTCTCACTCATTTCCTGAGGGAAAGTCTCTGGCACCAGATCTCCACTTTTTCTTCTGCTCCTACTGGCTGGGATGGGAGCCATTGACCTGACCTTGGAAGCCATTTGTTGAAGATGGCAGAGTCGCATCAGCCTGGCTCAAGGGCCGCCTGTGTGAAGGGGAGCCTCTGCCCTGCATTCGTTAGGGTGGTTGCCTATCCCCAACACAGGGTCTTCTCTTTTTCCAAAGCTGTCCCCAAATATTTGTTGAATGCTGACTATGTGTTTGGTCTTCACTGTGTGAGGGAATAAAAACAAGAATGAAAGCTTCTCAGCCTCTGTCTTTAAGGAGACTCTAGCCAGATCCAACAGATAAGACACATAATGATCCAAGTAACCGTACAGCCACACTCTTGCCAGACCACAGACAAGGTACACTAGGCACTCTGGGAGGAAAGAGAGATTCCTATAAGCCATAGTGAGCCGAGAGTTCCATGAAGGAACTGGTTTGGAAAGATGGAGAGATGCAAGGAAGACACATCCTGGATGGGCAAGTGCAATGTGTGTCTTGAGATTAGAGGAGGTGACCGTGAATTCACAGGTTTGGACATACTCAAGAGATTTGTTCTGCGCCAGGGAGTAGCTGGGGTTACCTCTGGAAAAGTTGGAAAAGTTGTTGGGGTGTGACTGGGGAGTCTTCAATCCTGGACCACCTTGGGAATTGGTTTCTCCCCGGCAGCCAATGGGGAACTGTCTACGGCAGCATCATTGCACATTGCATGAACCTGCCAGTTTGCATGTAGTAACCCAAGCAACATTTTGTTTGTTCACAGATCTGTTGTCCTGGCACCTTGTAGGAAGCTGTGAGAAATCTGCTTTGGTCTCCAAAGTACAGTTTTCTACAAATAGCTGGTTTGTGTACCAAGGGCCTAAGGCCATTCCACAGAGCAAACTGCAGAGGAACAAATACATGGATGGTTGTGTCAGTGGTTCAACCCTTTTCTTTAAACTCCACCTTGAAAGCAAACTTCCTCTCATCTTCCTAGGCTCCCATTTTCTACACCAGTGACTTCTCACTGCACCTGTCTTTATGTAATTACTTCTTTAAAAAAAAATGCGAGTAAACTTTGCATGTTTAATCTCATTCTTCTTACCTCACTAACTGGCATTTTATTGATTTACCTGTTCAAGAAGTCATGTTCAGACTCGGCTCCTCTGCAGTTACTCTTGTTTGTTTTTATTTATTAACTACCTAGCAACACAGTCTTTAAGGGAGCCCTCCTTCACAATTGGTATCCTACATGCATGTCTACAGGATTGTGTAGATTTTTCCAGCTATACATAAATGTCTCTTCCTTTTGAACCACTGGCAATTATCTTGAAACTTGGGAAAGTCAGGCTTGGCGAAAGTTGACTTCTAGGTGTTTTTCCTTGTCTTATCTCCAAAGAGTTAGATGTCTGTGGTCTTGAAATGGCAAAAGTTGAGATGAAGGAGAGTTTGATTGCAGCTGGCAAAATTTGAGTCATAGCTTTCAACTTGGGCGGGCTAACATTAACTTCAAGGTGTTCCCTAAACATGTGAGGGTGGGAGGCCAAGATGCCGGAACAGTATTCAGTGACCCTTTGTCCAACGGTGACCTTTCTGAAATTACTGAATCAGATGTGGGAGAAGACGGTGTAAAAATTAGAAGATTTCTCAGATGTTTGAATTGTACAAGACATTATTCCTGCCAATACGATGGAAAATGTTGTATAATTTATTCTAACATTGCAGAAAATCAGTAATGGAAGCTTCTTTTGTGCTGTGGAGAAAAAAAAAATCTCAATTTGTAAGTGTTTCTATCTCTGTAACATTTATTTATTTATTTATTTATTTATTTATTTATTTATTTATTTATTTTAGTCACAGAGAGAGAGAGAGGCAGAGACACAGGCAGAGGGAGAAGCAGGCTCCATGCACCGGGAGCCCGACGTGGGATTCGATCCCGGGTCTCCAGGATCACGCCCTGGGCCAAAGGCAGGCGCCAAACCGCTGCGCCACCCGGGGATCCCTATCTCTGTAACTTCTTAAGTTATAGAATATTCTATAACTCTAATCAACAGAATTGTGATCAACAGTGTGGTGATTTAGCTTCATTTTATCACATTCTTGCAAGTTGTGTTTAAACAGGTCTCAGATATCTTGCTATTTAACTACCATCTCTATGTTTGCTCTTCTTAGAGGAACAGGACTATCATTTAGAGAAGTGAGCCTATATTGGTGCTAGCATCACAAGGATATTTGCTACAATATGGATCTGGAGTGAACAGCATGACTATTTATCTCCATCCACATATGGATTAGCTCATGTTTTCCTACCTCTCCCTGGCAGTCTCTATTTCTTCCTTTAGTTTCTACCTTTTGTTCCCCCTACACATTACTTTTCTTAGTTTCTACATACCATTGTTTTTTGTTTTTAAAGTTTATAGCTGGGGAAAAAAATAAAGTTTATAGCTGGGGATAGAAGGACAATGGGGAGTGACAGTTAGTGGGTGTAGGATTTCTTTTTGGGATGATGAAAATGTTCTAAAATTAATTATGGTGATGACTATATGACTCTGAATAAACAAAAAAAAAGTCATTGAATTATATACAGTAAATATGTGAATTTCTTGAGCACTTTTTAGAGTCAGAGTCTGTGTGGGCCCTGGAATCAGTGGTAAATAAAACCAGTAAGTTCCCTCTTCTCAAGGGATTGCCATTCAAGGGATGGAAATAAATACTAAATAATGAAAAAATTATTTCATATAGTGATAAATGCTCTAAAGAATAAAGATGAAAATATTGTAGAGAGTTTATTTTAATTTAAGATGAAGAGACACCTGGGCGGCTCAGAGGTTGAGCGTCTGCCTTTGGCTAGGGGTATGGTCCTGGAGTCCTGGGATCGAGTCTGACATTGGGCTCCCTGCATGGAGCCTGTTTCTCCCTCTGCCTGTTTCTCCCTCTGCCTCTCTCTGTGTGTGTCTCTCGTGAATAAGTAAATAAAATCTTAAAAAAAAAAAAAAAAGATGAAATCATCAGAAGAGTTTCTCTGAGAGGTAACATTTTAGGTGAACTTGAATGATGGAAGAACAACCCAGACATGTGCATATTTGGGACAAGAGCACTCCAGGCAAAGGAAACATACAGGATAAAGTCCCACTGTGGCTGGAGCAGAGTAGAGGGTACATTATGCAGGTTTTGTAGGGCAAAAAACCCTTGATTTGTGTTGTGATTATAATGGGCATTCATTGGAAGATCATAAGTAGGGGCAGGCTGCCATTTGATTTCCATTTTCTAAAGAGTTCAGAGACCAGTCAGAAGGCTGTTACAGTGTTCCACATGTGCTTATGTTGTAGTGAGAGTAGTGGAGATGTAGAGGTGGTTGATTTTGGAGGCACAGCCCAGTGTATGTGTTTTTTATATTTCCCAGCATAGTGTGGCATATACAATGGATATTTTGTTGATAAATGTTCAGAGAGGGCTATTTGGGGAGAAGTATCTAAACAACAACAGAAGGCCAATGATACATTGACCTTTGGTGCCATGAAATATTGACTTTTGAATTTATTGGTAGTTGTTGAGTTGATGGATGCTACTTTGGATTGTAGTCTAAACTTGCAATATCAATAGAGATAATACCAGACTAATTCCTTTGCATGTTACTGTCCATTGCAATACAATGTGGAAAAAGTGGATTTAATTTGAGGTTAAAGATATTGTGCAATGGAGAAGCAAGGGTGACTTTACTTTCAGGGTAATCTCTTTTCCATACCTTGATTTCTTCCTGTCATTGCCTCCACCTGTCCTGGTGACATTTGTTGAGTTATAAATACCTTTAAAAAAACCCTGAAGTCTAGAATTTAGAGGGTCACTATCTTTGTAGTAATGTTCATTAGGGAATAGAAATGGAAACCATGAAATATGGAATCTATTCTCCGCATGATCCATCTCACTGTTTAAGATACAAGGACACCATAGCAGTTGCTGAGAATCAGTTTCCATATTTAGAGTTCTGGTTTGCTAGAAACTAACTGCATCACAATAGGTCCATGCTTAGTTTCTGGGAAGCAGCTGGCATGGAAGGGAAAGAACGTATTCTTTGAATATCGGTTTATATTCTGGTTCTGTTGCTTACTGCAAGGGCTTGGGCAAAACACTTCATTTCTCAGTTCAGTGTGCTACGCTATAATACAATGGTAGTAATCCATTGCTTTCAAAAATAACTGCTTTTGAGTATTATTTATATGTGAGATTACCTATATAAAATAACTCAAAGCATGGTCTTTTTACTTCCTTTCCCTTTTCTTTCCTGAGGAAGCCGTTATCAGATGTAATTTTATTGTTTATCAATATTGCAATTGTCATGAGAACACAGAAGGGCTATGGCTCTGTGGAAGAGGCTCACCATGGTGCTAAATAGGGGGCAGAGTCCTGGCTTCCCTTTAGGACATGCGGGGCTAGCCAAAATCACCAAGGATTAAGTGATTAGATGGTTTTCTGGGACTGTGTCAGAATCTCAACCAGTGGTAAAGATGTACAACTGGGAGAGGTGAAGCTAAAAGCTGACTATAAGTACGTTTGGAAGAAGGCTACAGAGAATGGAAAAGGACTGACCTTCCATTCAGATGTAAGCGTTTGACTTGGTTACACTTTGTTTCCTCTCCAAACTGGTACTTTATTTTCAGCCCTCAAATAAAGAGCAACTATCTGATTTTGTAATGTAAAAACTACTATTGCCCTTAGGAAAAGGATTACTGAACTTTCTGTACCTAGTGTTTATGCCTTTAATAAGCACAGTGTTTCCAAGAGAATTGAAAGCCTTTTTGTACTGTGATGTTTTTCTACCACTACATCTGAGTTTTTGTACCTTAATGTCTGGGAAACTTGTTTTTATAAATTCACAGAAACCTGACAAACAGTAGGAATTTGTTCTCTGTCCTGTAGGGATGGGCAAATCCCTAAAGAGCTTGTCGATTTCATGCTAGCCATTTTGCTCTGAGCCAGGCGCCTTTCTTTTCTCAGGAAAAGATTTATAGAGAGGGAATAAGGTTCATGGGAAATATCAGACCTAGATAACTGCAGCTTTAGCAAGCAGCACCACTTGCTGTGGGTTCATCCACCCCCCTATGAAAACTCTTACAGGCTCTAAGATTGGTTTGAGCTTCAGACTTTGCATCTAGTATTGCATTTTGATTCCAACTATGGTGTCACGAAGGATACAAAGATCGGATATTCTTTCGAGTATTAAAAGCTAAAGCACAAAGAGGAACAATTTAAGTGTGGGGCAATGAGACTCGGGAGAAAAGCAAGAGTCAGATGGCAAAGTGCTTTGTGTGCCACCTCTAGGAGTTTAAACTTCAGGAAGATAAGGAAAAATCATGGGACATTTGTAAGTCAAGACATGAGATTTTCAGACATGTATTTTGGAAAGATTTTTCTAAAATAAAGGGCTGTGTTGAGATTTGATTTGAATAGTGAAGCAGGGAGGCAGGGAGACCAGATGGATAGTTGTGGAGAAATTCAAGTGAGGTAAGAGAAAGTCTTGAAGTCACTCCATGGTCGTGGGGAAGGAGAAATTGGAGCAGATTTGGGTAAATGAATCAATGAAGAAACAGTGGTAATTGGAAGACATGATTAATTCACTCTTTTGGCTAGACAATTTCTTAGCCAATCAATAGATTAAACTGTGTCAAAAGACACATTTTTGTCATTGGTGTCAGCAGGCAGGAGATACCAGCCTTCATCCCCTCTTCCTGCCCTGCCTACCCCTCACCCCTCACAACATTAGGCAGCTATCTAAAAAAGAAAATAGCCTTGAGAGGACTAAAGAACCAACTCCAACTGAGAACCTATAGCAACACAATGGAGAAAAAAAGAAGTATAATAACTGCACAGAAAGGATCACTGGGAGTTCAGACTAGGTGAGATATCTGGAGATGGCTCAGCACAAAGGAGGGGCAATCAGTATTTGCTCACAGCAGGTGCCATCATGGTCCCAGTGGCCTGCTCTGCAGAGAATTCCAGCAGCCTTGCCACTGAGGACCTCAACAATCCCCCCAGCAGCCAGACTCCCACAGCTTTCACAGAGAAGAACCTGGTAGTATTAGTTGACACAGACCCAGTGGCCTGTTCTTCAAAGGACACTGGCTTTTGCCACTGAGGTAACCAACGACACCACTGTTGAAAATTCCCCAGAGAAGGAGTTGCTGCTCTATGTCTTCCAGAAGGAATTGCTGTTTTGTCATTCTAGGGCCAGGGTTGCCCCTTAAAACCCTATGCACACATTGGACCTCAAATGCAGTTGCACATGCACCCTCATTTCAGACTCTGGTTCTGTGTCTGCTCTTTGTGCTCAGGCACTCCAGTTAATGGCTACATGGCTGCTCTACACTTGCCCATGTTTCAGGCATCAAAGTTACTGCTGCTGCAGGCCAGCCAGAGCCCCAGAGCCTGGAGTTGCTGTCGCTCCACGTGCACTTGCATTCCAAACCCCAGTTCTGTGGGTGCTCCATGGGTACCCAAGCATCAGATACCAATGCCACCACCATGGCTACAGGGTCTGTGAGACAGACCTAGCACCTGGAGGGATTCCCCTAGGCCATGACATCCACTGTGGGAGAAAGAGTGATCAGATGGTACCCAGCAGCTTTCCTAACCTAAAGACCTCAACAGCTCTAGATACTTCTGTGGACACCCACAATCTTAACCATTGAGGATCTCTGCAATCATTGCCAACACTAACATTAGCTGACAGATATGCACAGAGACTACACCACTAGTCTTTTCCCAGATCAGCAACTGCCACAAACCACCCAGCCAGCATCCTCACACCCACCTGCAGATGAAAGTCTACCTACCAAAACCAATCCATAAAGTCGGGAAGAGGTAACTGCTCTAACAAACATGCAGACAATAGAACAAGGCTACAAGAAACATGAAAAATCAAGGAAACAAGACATCACCAAATGAACACAATAACTTTTCAGTGACTGGCCTCAAAGGAGTGGAACCTACAGATTGCTGGCTAAAGAATTCAAAATAATTGTTTGAAGGAAGCTCAATAAGCTACAAAAAAACAAAAAACAAAAACAAAAGACCCAGATATTTGACATCAAAAGCAAAGGCAACAGAAGCAAAAATAAACAAGTGGGATTACATCAACTGAAAAGTTTCTGCACACCAAAAGAAATAGTCAACAGAAATGAAGAGGAAACCCGTGGAATGGGAGAAAATATTTGCAAACTATATCAGATAAGGAGTTAATATTCAAAATAGATAAAGAACTCATATAACCCAATAGTAAAAAGTCAAAGATATTCAACATCAATAATCACTAGTAAATACAAATCAAAACCACAATGAGGTATCACCACATATCTGTTAGAATGGCTATATTAAAAGAACAAGAGATAAATTTTGGCAAGGATATGAAAAAAAAGGGAACCCTAGCACACTGGTGGGAATGTAAATTGGTACATCCACTTCAGAGAACAGTACAGAGGTTCCTTAAAAAATTAACCAATTAAAAAAATAGAACCACCATATAATCTAGCAATCCCACTTCCGGGTATATACCCAATGGAAATGAAATCTGTCTAAAAGACATATCTGCACTCCCATGTTCATTGCACCATTATTCACAATAGCTAAGACATGGAAACAACCTACGTGTCCATTGATGGATGAATGGATATAAAGACAACGTAGTGTAAAATGGAATATTTTCTAGCCATAAAAAAGGATGAAATCCTGCCATTTGGAAATCTGTGACATCACGGATGAAGCTAGAAGGTACCATACTAAATGAAATAAACCAGACATAGCAGGACAAATACTGCATGGTATCACTCATATGTGGAATGTAAAGAGAAAAAAAGTGGAAATCATGGAGAATAGGATGGTTGTTGTCAATGGCTGAAGATTGGGGAGAATAGGGAGTTATGGTAAAGGGTATAGTCTTTTAGTTATCGGTAAGTTCTGAGAAGCTAATGTACAGCATGGTGCTTATAGTAACAATACTGCATTATATCCTTGAAATTTGCTGAGCAGATTTTTCAGCATTCTCAGTGCACCCACACACAAAATGATAACTATAGAAGGTGATGGATGTGTTAATGAACTTGAGTATATAATCATTTCACAATGTATGTATATATCAAATCATCATATTGTACACTTAAACACAATTGTTTACAATTGTATTTGCTAATTTTATCAATAAAGTTGGAAAGAAAAGAAACATTTTCATGTAATATTTACCAGGGATGTTCTGTTTAGTTGTGGAGACTCTGCAGCCCCTGACCATGGCTGCTTTTTCATTCACCTTCAAAATTGCTTTATCATCATTCAGAATTGTTTTTTAGGAGAGTCTCCCTCTGAAATGCCAAATTTTATTAAAACCAATCAAAGGAAACCTAAAGGATAAATTATTGTTTATTTATTTTACTTCTCTGAATGCCAACTGTGATTTCTTTTCACCCCAATAACTTTTTAATGCTTCCAATAGAGTTCATTTCATTGGTTACTTTCATGCTAGAGAATGAAGGAGATCTAAATTGAAAGATACAGTAGTAGTAGTACATTTTTTTAAATTATCAAATTTAGAGGATATTGAAACAGATCTGATATGCTTGGTGTGGAACTACATATTATTCGGATGTTTTCCACTCTGTGATTTTTTTAGGAAGTATTTACAGTTCCTAATTTACACTCTCTTGAGCCACTAGATCACAAATGAAGGAGTCATATCATCTATGAAGAACATAGATTGCTAGAGGAGATGAAGAGATGTTGGTCAAAGGGTACAAAGTTTCAGCTATAAGGGATAAGTAAGTTCCTGAGATCTGAGGTACATCATAGTGGCTTTAGTTAATAATTCTGTATTGTGTACTCAAAATTTGCCAAGAGAGTTGATCGTAATTGTTCTCTCCACGTACACAAAGACGTAACTATGTGAGATGATAACTTGTATGTTAATTAGCTTGATTGTGTTAATTATTTCATAATTATTTGTATATCAAAACATTACGTGGGCAGCCCCGGTGGCTCAGCGGTTTGGCACTGCCTTCAGCCCAAGGCATGATGTTGGAGACCCAGGATCGAGTTCCACCTCAGGCTCCCTGCATGGAGCCTGCTTCTCTCACTGCTTGTGTCTCTGCATCTCTCTCTCTCTCTCTGTGTCTCTCATGAATAAATAAATAAAATCTTTAAAAAAACACACCATATTATGTTGTATAATTTAAATATATATAATTTTTGTCTAGTAAACCTTAATAAAGCTAAAAAAATAAAGAAATATAAACATCATCAAAGGCTAGACTATTTACCATAAATGAGATGCATAAACGTCTATCAATAAACCACAAAAATATTTAAAGAAAAGGGAAACATACATTGCTATTATCCCTATGGTAGGCATTGAGCAAAATTGTATCATTACCCAGGTTCTAAATCTGTGCTGTGAGCAACTTATTGAGTTGGGGGTTGAAAAAGTTGAGACATAGGTCCAAAAACTAATAAGAAAAGTTTTTTTTTTTTCCTTACAGTGTAGTTGATGAGACAATATATATCAATATGCATCATTTGGCTGACTAGGTAGAATGAGCAATACAAGTCAACATTGCAAGACACACCACCAAACAACTTATGATTGGAAACCAAATAAACGATGGTGACAGTAAATGTCTGGGAGAGAAAGAAAGTTATGCAAGCTCAAGTGGTGTAGGATGGGCCCCAGTAGAGTTGGTATAGATGGAGAGGAAGAGAATACAAAGATAGGGATGTGTCAGTTATGTTTTTGTGGAAAGGAGAAGTAGGGAATTGCAGTATGAAAAGTAGGTTGGTGTCCAAGGGTAAAGACAATCCATCTAAGGTATTAAGAGCCCCTTTTGAGTCTTGAGTTTGAATCTGAGAACAGTTCTCACTAATTTTCTTTGGGCAGGAAAGCATCTTGCTGATTCTCAATTTCTTCATCTATAAAATGTGGCTAATAATGGTGTGTGTGTGTGTGTATAGTAACTGACATAATGCAGATTTAGCAAAGTGCTTTTAGTGAATGGCATATTAAGGAATGTGCCATGTGTGTCCACAGGTAACCAAGGATGTTTTTTGATGTGAATAGTGACATAAGGAAAACTGTCATAAAAAAGCATGTTAAGATAATAATGTAAAAAAAAAAAAAATGACTGGGGGCAGAGAAGGACTGGGGAGGGGGATGGAGTTACAGGCAAGGACAGTGCTTAGGGAGCCATTGCATTAAATCTGCATGAGTCATTAAATGTCCAAATTGTAATGGTAATAATAGGGATTAAAAATAATAGCAATAGAGGGTTAGGCGTAAGAGGTTTTGTGGAGAAGAAAACTAGGACTTCATGTCTGTTTGAATATGATGGATTAAAGGACTAAAGAGGAAACCTACACAGGTACTTCTGAAAGTTTGGGATTTTCTGACTTAGGAAATGGTGATCTTTTTAATAAAGAAGTGTGACGGAGCATCCAGTTTTCAACCCAGTGGAGCTGGGGTTTCATACTTTTTTCACAGATACGATGTAAAATAAAGTTGTTGAGGTATAGTTAGAGAGGCTCAGACGGCAGAGCTACCACTGGGAGAACCTCATACTGAAGGAAAGCAAGAAAAGAACCTGTAATGAAAGCAAGTGAAAACCCAGCAGGGGTAGAAGGAGAGTTGAAGGGATGTAGTAAAAACATACCATGGAGGAGGGAGATCCAGCCTGGGGTACAAGAGTTAATCTGTAGGTGATACTACAAAGGTGCCTGTGGGATGCGCTAAGACTGCAGTTATCAATAAGGAGGTCATTACTAACCTTTTAATAGGTTGTTTCAGAAAAGGGGGTGGGCTGAGGAAGGAGCAAGGAGAGGGGAGATTGAGACAGAAAGGGTAAAAGGTGGCAGATGAGAATTAGGAGAAGCAAACTGTAGGCAGCAGGAAGGCAGAAGAGAGAGCAATTCAACGGGGGATCCTAAATATGCAGAAGAGAAGCAAATTCCTAGAGCAGAAAGATGATAGAATGGAAAAGAAGCTAGGAACTAGAATATCTCTACTTACTAGATCAGAAGAAAGAAAAACCAATGAGTATAGAAACAGGTGTTTTGAACTAGGACTTACATTGGCCTTGGAAAAAAAATGAAATCTGAAAATGAAATTTGGAGTTGTCTCCAAATTGGGAACTGAGGAAACAGGGAGCAAAAAAGGGAAAATGAGGGGAGTTCTAGGAAAGAAACATGGCATTTCAGCCATCTTCAGGATAGTACAAGAACAACAAACATCATGTCCAATATTGTAGGATGTGCAAGGGAATGGTCAAATATTAGCCCATCATAAGTCACAAAGGTGTTGGTACCTCATCACAGACTTTTCAAATAAATTAACAAGGGCAATGGCAAATTCAAGATGGAGTGGTAGCAGGGAATAAGGTTGCTTTCAGTGTTGAAACTGTCCTACATTGTGAAGGCAGGGACTTGGCATTTCCTGATCAGGTGGAGCTATGAAAGATTAGGGAGAAACAAAGTGAAGTACAACAGCTCAGAGTGTTTTGAGGTCAGTCAACAACCAGTGGGATTGCCCAGAAAGAACATTGAAACAGTGGAAGTGATCCAGAGAACAAGAAACTGTTATTTTCAAACCAACCAATTAGAAAGTGACACGATGGCCTATAAATAGGCAATATGTCAGCATTTTATCACCAAACATCCTAAGTTGACAACCCGACCAACTGAACAAAATGTTACAGAGTGGGACAGGCCATTGTGAAGAGAAACTGCTGGTAAGCCAAAATAAATACTATTACATGTGACATTTCAGAATGGCAAGGCTTCAAAAGAATAGCAGATGAAATAACCCTTACTAATAATGAATGAGGAGGGAAAAATACCCTGGGATGATGAAGAAAGACAAATAAAACAGAAGGCAGAATTTAGATCAATAGTGGTTTAAGAGCATGGACTGCATTTCAAGAAACCTGTCATGTACTCATCCTTTGTGCCTGAAGGTCCAAATCTGTAACTGGCAGGAGGATAGGTTTCTTCTGCCTTAAATGGCAACTGGGTCCCATGCGATCATTTCCCATTTACAAAGGAATGCAGTTGCAGTGAAGATGAGTAAGGTCACTGCTAGTTTTGAAGTTCAGTGATATTTGAGGTTTAGGCACAAATTTTCATGTAAGAACACAGACACGATCAGATATCAGAGACATTGCTTTAGGACTTGGAAGAGTCAAAAGCTTTGGATTCTAGTCTCAGCTCTGCGTGATTGTGTGGCTTATGACAAGTTATTTGACTTCTCAGTATCTCAAGTTCCTTATGTAAAATAACAAAGAGAGGCTAAGTGCTCACTAAGATCTTTATTACATTTTAAAAGTCTGTGCTTCTGCAAGAGTGGGACACCACACTAACGACTGCCTAAATAATAAGGTTGTTTTTTGACAAATAACATTTTTTGACAAAAAACATTAAGTCTGTTGTGGGTAACAGAGCCCTTCTAGAACATAAAGACTTCCTATGGAGAGGAGATCCAGTACTAGAGCAAAAGCACAGAGATTACACTAAAGCCATAGGACTTAATAAAGTGACTTAAGGAGTAAGTGTAGATAAGAAGAACATTCTGAAGATGGAGTCCAGCTTCTTGACTTTCAAGATGGTAGAGACCTAGCAAAGAAGATTAAGAGCAGCCTGTGAGGTGTAGGAGAACAAAGAAAAATAAAGTCCAGGTGACCAAGGAAAGAAAGTGTATTATGGAGGAGGCAATGTCATCAAATTCTATTGATTGAAAGAATATATGGTTTTTAGGAAGAGAATTGTCCATTGGATTTGACAATGTGTGGTCATTAGTGACACTGATCAGAGCAGTTTCCTGGAGCAGTTGGTGGATGACGGCATGATTGAAGTAAGTTCAAGGAAGAATGGAACAGAAGGGAATAGAGCCAGCAAGCACAGAACCCTTTCAGTGAGCTTTGCAGTAGAGGGAAGCAACAACTGAAGAAAAATATAAAATCAGGAAGGTTTGTTTTGTTGTACAGTGAGTGTTGTTCAATGAGAAAGATGCAGTACTGTAGAAAAATTGATGATAAGGGAACCAATAGATAACAAAAACAACAAAAAACTAAGCAAAGTAATTTCAGATCACAGTAAGTACTGTGAAGAAACCAAATAGGATGTGGTAGCCAGAGAAATGTTGGGATCTTACTTTAGGTGAAATGGTTAAAGAAAGCCTTTCTAAGGTGTTTGAGTTGGGAACTGAAGATTTTTCTAGTTTGTTGTTGTTGAGGTAGAGTGAGAAAGAGAGAGAGAAATATTGATTTGCAGAGGAAATAGATGACCCAGTTCAACTTGGAACGTATCGGGTGTAGGGAAGGAGGTCAGTATGGCTGAAGAACAGTGAACCACAGAGAGCTGAGGCTGAAGAGTGGGCAGGTCCCAGATCTTGTCATTGTTTGTAGATCATGATAGGTCTAGATTTTATTGTAAATACAAAGAGAAGTTCCTGGAGGATTTTAAATAGGACAATGTTTAACATGATCATTAATAACATCGTTAATAACAACTTTTATCATCTCACATTTTAAAAATATTTTATGGTTTCAAAGTGCTGGTTCTCGTAAGTGGAGGCTCACAGAGTACACATCGATTGCTTGAAGTCTTAGCACAGACCTGGACATGAACTCAGTGGGAGGTGCAGAATATGGACTCAAACCCAGTTTTACCATTTGTAAAGCCAGTAATTTCTTTCCATCACTCTGCAGTCTGCCATCTGCAACCTTTGTTCATACTCCCCAAACTCAAATCTGTCCCAATGTCTCAAATCTGCTTCTCGACAGAAACCCCTACTGCTGTTCCTTTGCTTTTTTCTTTGGTTCTTGAACACATCAGGATTAACCCCAAGTGTACAAAGCACTTGAAGAGACTTGTTTTTAATGACAAATTTACTTTTATTGGTAAACTACAATATCTGATATTTCAAGCAGAGTAAATGAAGATTTATGTCAGATATGTAGGACTGGGTTAATAGAGACTGATATCTTTGATTAAAATCAATACAATGTGATTGAAACATATGAATTGTATTTTTAAAGCCTGTATCATAGTTCTTCACTTGAGACTATTAAATTCTCAGGTTAATTTGCCAGGCATTTTGATCATTAGTTTTTGGCATAATTCAATGAGCAAAAGGATCCTCTTAAATCTTATAAACAGAGAAAGGACTTCCAAATTAAAGACCATATTTTAATTGATGTTTAGTTAATGAAGACTTCCTTACCAATCTTTTAGATTTCTGTTTGGAACTAGTTGCGTATGATTTGTTTTGAAGGACAAAAAGCATTTACTATAAAATAGAATGTGAAGATAAATATTAACTTTAGGTCTTCACATAGTCATAGGGCTGACCTAAGTGAATTTGCATTTTAAGCACCTCAGGCACAAAAAAGGATTACCTGTAACACTAACATCAGAGAGTAAGTGGCTAAAAATGTCCCATTGGCTCAAGAGGCCCCAACCTATTAAGATGCCCCCAAATAGAAGAGCTGAGAAGTCAGATTGGCACCATCCCCACCATGGAAATGGGCCAAGGTAAATCAAACTTCCCTAGTATTTTACTCACTTCCAATCAGCTGCAGCCACATAGAAACAATATTATTATTAGGGCTTTATTCATTGCAGGAAAGTTAAAGTTGTTGAAGATTTAGTACAAGATATGACTATCTGTACCAAAACATTCAGTTTACATGTGACTACTGAACATGTGTTTTAGTGTGGATCATAAAATAAGTGTGGCACAAGATTCATCTGCAGCGTATTTTTTATCACCTTCTGTAGGAATAAAACCATTCTTTTTGAGTTCAAAGAGCTGACATCAAGAGGCAAAAGGGAAGAAAACCACATCCTAACACTGAATTGTTTTATTTATTAAGGTAGAAGAATAAAGCACAGCTACAACCTTTACTGTACACAGATTACAAAATTAAGGAATTACTTTTACAGTAAGTCAAATTGTTAGATCCCATTTTTACACCACTAAATCCTAGTAATATAAAAAAATAATCTGTCAGGAAATCTACAAATGATTCAACAGCAAGTTGAGACTTGGAAACAAACAGGATTGCATAGTACCCACCTGTATCAGCTTAGCTCTAATTATATAGGGAGAATTATGTGTAATTTTTTTTTCATTCAGTAACTATTTACTCAATTCAATTCAATAGATAATAATGGGGAACATACCACATACAAAGCACTGTGTTGGACACCACTAGGGAGGTACAAATAGTTAAGACATGGTCCCTGTTCTCAAGGAGTTTACAGTCCAGTGAGGGAGATGGCCAAGAACACAACTAAGTGTAGCATAGGTCTGGCTGTGACAAATGCTATAAATGACAGTGTAAAAGAAAGTGCCATTAATGATGCCCAGAGGATTCAGGGAGCCTTCACAGAGATGAATAGTGAGTAGAACTTCTATAGGCAGAGAGAAAGCAAAGGGTTTTCCAAGATGAGGAGTAAACATGATGGAGTCTAAGTTTGGCTGGAAAACAGAGTCCTCCTGGAAAATGGATAGAGATGATTCTATGTGAGGGATGAAAGATACTGGAACTGGGGTGAAGACCAAGGAAGCCTTGATGGAGACCAGAACCGGAGTATATATAGAGGGAATGGAAACGAACCAGGGGCATAGTAGGACTTGTGATTTTTGTCTCAATCATGTTATTTTATTGTGCCTAAATTACCTCCTGGGAATTTTCTGTTCTTCCTTTGAAACTCAGATCTAAAAACCACCTTCAGGTGAAGCCTTCCTTCACCACTCAGATGGCATATGTGTCTCCATTCTTGGTACCTCAATAGCATGTGGATCGGACCACGCTTGGAGTTCTTGTAGGCTACAGCCCATATGAGCAGCAGATTGGAAGGAGGGCTTCATTTTGGATCCACTGTTTGCAAGGGTAGTTTTAGGTGGAGGTAGGCAGTAGGCAGCCTGAATTCCCATCTGTGGCTCGGGAAGTACATAGGATTTAAGGCAAAGATTTGGGAAGAATTTGCATAGAAATGATCATAGAATTAAATAGGATTTAGGGAAAAAATAATTCAGTTTAGAAGATGTTAAGTTTCAGAAGTCTGTAAGATGTTAAACTCAGTATGTTAAACTCAGTATTAGCTGCAGACTTAGGTCTTTGATGAACTTACAATCTAGAGATGGTGACCAAAAGTAAAGTATGTTGTTTGGTGAGTGACTCAAAGTTTTTACGGGGAAAATTTAAAAAATGTATTGATATAAAATAGCAAAACGTTTCCTCAAAAATTTCTAGGTGTCAGTATTCTAATAAGATAATCAAATGCCTAATTGGGGCATAGACTGCTTAGGAAGCTATAGATTATAATTATTATTAGAAAGATGTTGCTTATGTGAAAGTCAACAATTAGCTTTCAAGCATAAGTCAATTCATGAATGAATAAATCCTGTTATAAGATAAACCCAGGTGTGTGTTGAAAGCAGCCATTGGTCCTCCACTCAATGCCAAGTCACTCAGGAATCACTCAGAAAAAGGGCAAATCTGTAAAATGAGGCTCTGGAAGACACAGCTGATGACTTTTTGGCTAAAAATTATGGAGGCTCACAAGTTACTCTAAGTTACAATCTCAAGAAAAAAAATATAGAATTCCTTTTCTTGCCAAGCTATATTGGGGAAGCTCTTCAGAAAGGACTTTTTCTAAGGAGAAAAAGAAGTTATGACTTTGTTTTTGTCACTTGTTCCAAGTGTTGATAAGTCTGGAGTTAGGATATATTTTTCTTTTTTTTTAAGATTTTATTTATTTATTCATGAGAGGCACACACACGAGAGAGGCAGAGACACAGGCAGAGGGAGAAGCAGGCTCCATGCAGGGATCCTGATATGGGACTTGATTCTGGGTCTCCAGGATCACACCTGGGCTGAAGGCGGCGCTAAACCGCTGAGCCACCGGGGCTGCCCCCAGGATGTACTTTTCTATGTTGCATTCTAAATAAGCAGAGAAAGAAGGACAGTTTGGGAGGAAAGAGGATACATAGAGCAGAACCTACCAGAGAGGAAGGGATGATGAGAGAGAGTGAAAAAAGTAATGTCGAATGGAACACTTTTGACGAAGTTCAAGAAAGTGAGGCTAAGGTCAGGAGCAGAGGATGGAGGAGCGCTCAGAAAGGAAGCTACTAGAGGGATGAGCCTAGAGGCAGAGGGCTATTTTGGAAAGAAAACTGAGCATGAGTTGAATCTAGGAGAACAAAAGCAGAAAGAAAGTAGGTAACAATGTTGAAAGTAGGTATTACTGTAAGTGCCAATCCATATTTATGGAATGCATTAATCTCTTGGGATGATGATGAAGATTGCAAAAAGAGGGCACAGAGAATCTGATTATGAGACCATTAGCGATCTCTAAGTAGTTTCAAAAATAATGGGACAGGACAAAAATTGGAGGTGGTCAAGGAAGAGAAGACGTTGGGGAGAGTGAAAGGAGAAGGGGACCAACTGAAAACAGGGTTGGGGCTAAGTGATGGGTGTGCTTGGTTTTCTTTCATTTTAACATGGAGGATATCAGAGACCATTTGACCGAAGGCCATTGAGAGTCTCAGAGAAACCAAGAAGGACCTAAAAACAGAAGATCAGGAAAACTATCAATAAGAGCAAAGAATTTAAAATAATAGAGCAAATCTAGTAAAAATAGGCCAGCCTCAGCAATGCCTCAGCAATGGCTTTCAAACTTTTGCTGGTGTGCACACATGACTGAGAATGTTTATATGTTCCATGCTATCACGGGAGAGTATATACTTTCTGGCAAATTAGCTGTAATTTCACCTCCTTCTCCTCCATCCACTCAAGAAAGCCTATCAAAGTGCAAATGAGAAAGAGTGACACTGAATCCCCTCTCATTTAGCCAAATCTCTCGCATGCATGAGCCAGAAAACAAGAGAAAGGGAAGGTCTAGAGCTATGGATTAAGGGGATAATGTGCCATCAGAGAAATGGACAGGGGGCTTTTGTGTCTCAGCCATTTCAGGTTGAGAGAGGGGAAGGGCTCTTTGCAACCGTGGGCTCCTGGGAACCTCTGGTGAAGTTGTTCAAAGAACTGAGTCTTGAGAACTAAAAAAAAAAATAAAAAAATAAAAAAAGTGTTAATGGACAAACTTGGTTTGGGAGTGAGAGTAAAAACTGGCGAACACGGAGAAGATGGAGAGAATATGAGCAAAAGCCCAGGCACTGCTACAGGGAAGAAATGGTGGGGAGACAGAGAATCTGGGAGGGAGTCCTTGAAGCAAAAATGGGACGGCTGTTCTGTGCTGTCAGTGTTTCACCGTTGGGCAGAGAACAGACATCACCCCAAGACCTAGGGGCCAGGCTGGGTGATCTAGGGTGCGCCCAAGTTGCAGGGTTGTCCAGAAAGGAAGTGTTTTTACTCTTTTGGTGGCAATAGCCTGGTGGGTCGGATATACCAGTTTCTCACCCCCCCCCCCCCCATCTCTCTGTCAAATTATGAAAGCTTCATGGGCAATGTGTATTTTCAAGTTTTTAAGAACCACTCAATCAGAGGGGATTTTCCACAAGGACTTACAAAAATGCAGATTACACTGTAAAAATGCTTTTCAGCCAATAAAAGTCCTGTTTTACTGAGCAAATTTCTTTATGGTGTTTAACTTCGGTTCAGGTTCTGACTCCGAGAAATGAAATTTGGTGGAATGAGAAGGAAAAACAACGTGGAAAGAAGAAAACCCCAAGATAGCCATTTAAAACCCCACAATCAGACCTTGTTTATGTGATAGGGACTCTGAGCTTTCTCTTCAAAAATGCATGCAATTAAGAAAATACTTTGAGAACCTAATAATAGGTCCTTGAAACCTGAGATCCACCTCTCATCTTTCTAACTCTTGGGAACGCAGTTAATAAGAATGTATGTTTTTAATACACTGATTCTTAGCAACAAAGTAGTTCTTTAATTAGTACAAAACTTGAATAATGCATTGCCTATTATTGTGTGCGGCACATAACATTTGGTAACTTGTACTGGCAGATTCGTTTACATATGTCACCACTGTACCTGTAATTTAGTTTAATGCCAGGCCGGTGTGCCAAGTGTGTGTGTCTGTGTTTTTAAAGCTTTCCCCAACAGTTGTTTCATGGGCTTCACAGTAGTAACGAAAACAGTGTCTATATTAGGAAATTGTAATCAGCCAAAATGACTGTCTGTTGCAGGTTTCTCCTATATACTTGCTCACACCAGGGGATTGAGTGGTTCACTTTGAAGAGGATTATTTAATATCTTAAGAAAATGGGAAATACTGGCTGAAGGTGCAGTTAGTTGTCTATAATTTTGCCAAGAGGAAAAGTGAATTAAATCAAAATCAAAGCATGGGGACTCGAAATAAACTCGTGAGACCTAGTCGCATGGTTAATGCACAGGACAGTCCAGATGCAGAAGATCCAATGCATCTCTTTTGGTTTGAATTGTTCTAATTTCTCACACCATGCGGTGCAGTTTTCTGATGTAGGGACTCACTTCTTGACGGAGTAATCAAGTTTCTCTCACGTGACCAATTTGCCCGAAAGGAGGATGTCTGAAAAGGAATGTGTGCCAGTCTCTTTCTACCTCCATCTCAAATCAAAGTTGCCTCTGCAGGTGTTGTAGCTGGAAGCTTCCGATGAAAAAGGAGTTCAAAAAAAAAAAAAAAAATGTGAGAAAACCTCAACTCACAACTATTTAAACCTACCCTCCTGTCTCTTGATGAACTGTCAGTAGGAAGTGTGTAGTTGATTCCCTCACTCCACACCGGATTTAAGTGGGCAGATAGCAGCAGGATTTTAAAAGATTTTCATCATGACTTAAGTCGCTAAGATTTAGAGTATTTTGTTTGTCTGAATGTCTCACCAGTACAAACCTTAGCCATCAATATTAAAATGGAGAATTCCTTCCTTTGGTATTCACAAGCATAACATACATAATCCTTTATCTCTGGCAGAGCTATTAGCTTTTTGGCCTTTGGCTGGTCGATGTATACAGTATCTATAGTTATTGCATGCAAGTGTTCTCAACTGACTTGCAAACCCTTTGATCAAACCAGCTAAACTTGATTTTCCAGATTATTCAAGAGACAAGGCACACATCTATCAGCTTTACAAGTCCTGGCAAGCAATCAAGACCCCATGCTCCCCCACTCCCTTCATCAGAATCAAAGGTAAACAGGGAGCCAGTTCTCATTTAAATATGTAGCATCGGGATCTTGCCTCGACTTTCACAGTTGTAGCACCAGAAGAAAAACAACAGGCAGAGTAAGAAAAAGGTTTCCTTGGCAAGGATGCCAAACTAAATAATGACACCCAAAGCCAAAACATGCTTCACTGAAACTCAACTTCAGTCAATTCAGCCTGCTTAAAACAAAGCTTTTTTTGTGATTTCAAAAGTGAACATTGTACTTTGCTCTGGCAGCCATTTCTGTGTTTTTGAATGATCCGATTATGCATAAATCCCTGGCCTACAGGTCTTTCAGCACCTCAATCCCGTGAGTGATTTGAAAACATGACTGAACATTTCTATATATGGTGCCTGCCCTTTTCTTCCTCTAAACCTTTTGAAATAGACACTTCGAGTTACACTGTTTTGACATACGTTGTCATTGTGTTTCTCTCCCCCACTCTCTCTCTCTTTTATTACTTTAGAAATATTTATAGGACATCAGGTCTCTGCTTCCTGTTCCCTCAAAGCCCGTGTTCTTCATCACCCTGTCATCCCCGCCGTGCTTCGTCGATGCTACGGTCCTATTGACTTCACTGAGACAGAATTACTCGAAGTTGCCATATGTGTCTGCCTTTGTGATTTGTCCAGTTTGTAGTAGAGACAGCAAACAAGAATCAGTTTTTTGTGTGTCTGTTTTGGGTTTTGAAATAATTGGAGCAGTGATGTCAAGCTGTATATTTGAACAATGACACGTGTGCTTCGTTGATGAGTAGTTGATGGACTAACAGGAAAAAATGACACCTGTTTGAACACACACGGCGGCTTGGAAGGGGTTAAAGAAGCAGAGGAGCACTTATTCAGCTCCACTTTTCTTTGTAGAGCTCAGAACCAGCAATGCCGGCACAATCCGTGCTGTGTACATCCTGAATAAGGTTTCAGAGTAACTGTCAGTTGACTTTTTCCCCCTAAAATCGGAGATGTCCTTATCATTTTGGCTGAATTCCTGAATGCACCATCACACTCTGTGTCTCGGGAGTTTCCGCTGATATCAACAGGACACTGTCTTACCTCACTCTACAGCATCATCCGGTAACTCTGTTAACTCTTCCGTGTCATTGTGCAGCAAGTTGATCAGGACTGCCATCTCCACTGGGACCACGCAGGTATGAGTGACAAGCATGGTGAAGCCAGCAATGACACTTCTTACCAGAGCAGATGCTCTTAGGGGGCTGCAGAAATTGCAAGGCAAATGCACCAGAAGTCACCCCAATGTCCCAGTGAAGTCATACATTGGTTTCTCCAACTCAACTCCAGGTTTGGGTTAAGTCTACGATCCATCATGGGACTTCCCTGAAGTTATTGTTGCTAAGATCAACCTTTAAGAAGGATAGATAACTATATTTAGAAATAAAAAATTCTGTGGATCTCAGCAGCTCTTGACATTTGGTTGCTCACTTTATCTTGTGTGTATGTGTGTGTATAAAACTGCATTCTCCTGGGTTTTCCTCCTATCTTTGACAAGTTGTTCTCAAACTCCTTTGCTCTTTCTTCCCAATCTAGATGTTCTAGGGAGATAACATTATCTACTAGAAGAGTTTCAATTACCTACTATACAGTAAGAACTTTCAAATCTAATCTCAAGGCAGCCCTGCTCATTAGGGTTTCAGAATCACATATCCAACTAACTGCCAGACAGTTGCTCTTCGATGTCCTGGTGACCCCCCTCCCTTGTCCTGTGGCCTGCATCCGAGTGAATAACATCACCTTTACTACATTTGTTCAAGCCATAAACCTGAGAGTCCTGATTCTTCCTCTTCCTTTACTTCATACATCTAATCAAACCAGGTGTTATTGATTCTACCTCTCCAAAATCTCTTAGATCTACCCATTTCATTCTATCTCTTCTGGTATGTGCATCCATGGCTCTGCACCATTTCCTGCTTGGCTTCTTAGCTGGGCTCCTTACCCTCAGCTTTGGAAACTGACCTCTCTAAATAATAACTCAAATCTGCCAGTCTTAAAACCTACCTTAGGGCCATCAATGGCTCCTCCTCACTCTTAGGATAAAAGCTAAACCTTCTTGGGGCACCTGGGTGCCTTAGTCCATTAAATGTTCAACTCTTGATTTCAGGTCATGATCTCAGGGTTGTGAGATTGAGCTCCATGGTGGGCAGGCTCCATGCTCAGTGGGGAGTCTGCTCAAGATTCTCTCTCTCCCTCTCCCTCTGCCTCTGCCCCCATTTTATGCATGCTCTCTCAAATAAATACATAAATACATAAATACATAAATAAATTTTAAAGCTAAACCTTCTAACATAGCTTATGAAGCCTGTAAATTCTTGGACTCTGTACTCCCCTAAGGCCTCTTTACTCTTCACCTCTTGAATGCCACTCTTCAGATAATCTGTTTACTTCTCCATCTTCCTTCATGCAGATTGTTGCCTTTTGCCTGATTATGTTTGCTCCTCCTTATACGTGGATGATACACTCAACCTTCAAGTTTTGTTTCTACAAGGGTGTGTTTGGGAATCCTATTCTAATGTTTCAGCTCTGAGTAGAGCACTTCCTATTACCCGTCTACACTCCTATACATCATAATATTTATCTCTGTGTATGATGGGCTTTTTGAGAGTTTCTATTTTTCACTCTCCCACAGTGGGAGAGCAGTGACTTGCCAAACATCCAATGTGTCCTATGTAGTTAATAAATATTTTTGGGAAAAAAAGAACAAATGAATGCATAAAAACAGAATCCATCAGGCAGCCCTGGTGGTTCAGCGGTTTAGCGCAGCCTTCAGCCCAGGGTGGGATCCTGGAGACCTGGGATCGAGTCTCATGTCAGGCTCCCTGCATGGAGCCTACTTCTCCCTCTGCCAGTGTCTCTGTCTCTGTCTCTCTCTCTGTCTCTCATGAATAAATAAATAAAATACTAAGAAAAAAACAAACAATCCATCAGTACTAGCAGGCTCCAACACAATGGATGAGACAAATATCTCTCTTTTATTCCTGAATAGAGTGTTGGTAGAATCATATTTAATTGAACAGAAAAGAAGTTAGGGAAATGTTAGGGCTTTTGGGATTCTTAGAGGTCATCCTCATTTTATGGGTGAAATAAGAAAGGCCAAGAGAGTGTAAATCATTTCATTATCATCCCATAGAATGTTCTGTTACTCCTGCCCCAGTATCCTCTTTTTCTGGGCTTTAAGATTGTTGCCACTTTCAGATGTATGAAATAAAAGCCCACTTTTTGAGTTTATTTTAATGTTTATTTCCCTGGCCTTTACTAAGTTAAACATATTTCTAATACTTATTGGCCAAGTGTAGTCTCTCTTTATTCAGTTGCTTATTTGTATTATTTGTCCATTTTATATTAGATCATTTTTTTCTTGCACATTTTTAGGAATTCTTTATATATTCCACATACTAATTCTTAGCCATTTATATAACTTGTAAATATCCAGTAAGCTTGGAGATATACATAATCTGTGGCCAGTAATTCTATGCTTAGGCATCTACTCTTGAGAGAAACTCTCTCACACATGGCCAAAGAAGCATTTAAGATTTTTCTTGTGGTGCTATTTGTAAAGGCACAAAATTGGAAATAGGCTGAATATATATTCAGTAAATGAATGAATCATTAATTTATGGTATACTCACATATTGGAAATAGAAGCTTAAGTGAATGAACAGGCTTTACACATTATTAGCATTGATGATGTCAGAAAATATGTTGTCCCTCAATAGCAAATAACAAATCAATACACATGGTATTCCAATACATATAATATCACAAAACAATTCTAAATAATATTTATAAGTACATACATTTAAGGAAAAGGTAAAAGACAGAATACACATTTTTCAGGCCTGGAAAAACAGAATGTGTTGGAGAAACTTAGAGAAGAAGCAGAATTCTAGTGATGGGAGAAGGTTCTAGTAAAGATGATGGTGGGAAAAAGCTGATCATGAAATACCTCGCTAGCTGACACAGAGTTGGGAAGAGTTGTAGATCTATGAGCATTGCAATTTCTGGAAGGAGAAACCTATTAGTGAGAATAATAATGTTTGATTATACTTTACAACCCACTTATATTGAATAGATTATAGGAGATGAAAAGGTACTTAAAGCTCATCTTGAAGTCCAACTCCTTCATTTTAGCCACAGAAAAAAGTGAGGCCCAGAAAAGTCAAAGTGTAAAGAAGACGGAGGGTACTTTGCACAAGAATATTGGGACACAACTAATCCAATCATTTGATACATTTTTACTGGCTGACTTAAAAAAATTTTTTTTGAAGATTTATTGATTATTTTTATTTTTATTTTTTAAAATTTTATTTATTTATGATAGACATAAAGAGAGGCAGGGACACAGGCAGAGGGAGAAGCAGGCTCCATGTAGGGAGCCTGACGTGGGATTCGATCCCGGGTTTCCAGGATCATGCCCTGGGCCATAGGCAGGTGCTGAACTGCTGAGCCACCCGGGGATCCCCCCAGATTTATTGATTTATCTCAGGCAGGGGGCATGTAGGGAGGGGCAGGGGGAGAGAGAGAAGGAAATTCTTCACTGAGCATGGAAACCCATCTTGGGGCTCGATCCCAGGACCAATAAAATCATGATCTGAGCAGAAACCAAGAGTTGGACACCCAACCGACTGAACCAGCCAGGTGCCACCTTACGAACTGACTTCTTAATTGATGTAACAACTAATTCTACTATAGTGATAGTAGGTTTTTGAAAGACTGGTACAGAGAATAGATAAATTTCAATTAGGAGGTATGGATATTGTTTTGACAAGTGGATCATAACAATGTAGACTATTGAACATCAAACAGGTAACACCAAATGGACAGTTGCTTGTGATATGGGGTGTTTACAAGGGGGAGACAGAAGACATTGTAGGGGCACCTTGAAGTTAAACTACCTCACAATTTTGCCTGGATGAGTCCTGCTTGCTGCTGACTGATACCATGTTGGAAGCATTTGAGCTCTTACAGCTCTGATAAAGACTATCTCATCTCATTAGGTAGCCCAAGGCCAAGAGATAACTGGAAGGTCCTTCTATAAAGATCTACAAGAAGGTGACCTAAGGGGTCATCCGCCATGGATGGGTTATTTTTTATTTTTCTATAGGATTTTCTTCTGGTATGGTAGGTTGTGAGACCAGAGAAGCACCAGTGATGTCCATCTTTGCCTTGGTGACATCTACCTGAGGCTCACTGTCTATTCCAGCCCAGATAAAGGGCCATTAAAGGGCCACAAAGGGAGGCAGCATAAACCATTCTGGCTAAGTGAGCTCATTCATCCGTTTTCCCATCATAATTGACCTCACATTCCCTCAGTTAGAGATACTGGTCTATGGACACCAGAAAGGCTGGATATCTCCTTTGATGTAAACATATGGGGTTGGTCAGAGAAGAGGTTCTTTTGAAGGTATCTTCAGGAGTTTTTTCCACAACATATCAATTCTATGATGAATCAGATTAGCTAATTGCATTTCAAAAGGAATAGGGAGCTTTGTCCCAAAGCAGAGATGTAAGACTGGCAGGTTTCAGCATGTTGGTGGTAGTCTAGGCCAAATAAAAAACATCACAGCCTTAGACTTCTCCCGGCCAACTCGTACTGAGACATCTTCTGACATCTTCAGGTTAAGTCCCTCTATTTTTACACATTCTCAGAACTCTGCCTTTTCCTTTGTAGCACTTATCAGTTTTTAAATTAAACACTCATTTGAATAATATGTGCTTAATGTTTATCTGCTTAGATAAACTGTAAACTCTATGAATAGAGGGACCACATATCTCTTACTGTTTGCAATATTCTGGAGCCTTAGCCTGGTATCTAGTTTATCTTAGGCACTCAACATGGAACATATAACTGATTAAGTGAATGAGTGTTAAAAAAAAAATGAAGTCAATGAAGAATGAGTGAGTCAATGGATGGTATTGGTGGAGCAGCAGGAACACAAATGAGGAAGGTAGGACTGTGTAAGCCACCATGAGTTGGGCCCTATCCTTTAAACAGTCAATTTGTGGTGAGACAAGGAGCAGCAAATGTTTTAGGGGCAGGATGGAAAAATCCCTGGTTAGTTGGGGATACAGGTTCTTAACCTGTTTTTGAGAATAAAGGAAATTAGTTATCCCTGGAAGTATTCCAAAGTCAACTTTATCTATTTAAAAAGTTTTCCTGGGTTAGCTATACCACAGTGCTTTGAGTGATTCCTACAATGTCACCCTGCAGCCTTAAATGACAATGATAGCTAAAGGAGGACCATGAGAGTGTTTCTTCAAAGGTATATCTAATTCTTACGGAGTTTGTAAGATTTGGACCCTGGTAATCCTCAGAAATCTTAGCACAATGGTTCCTTATAACTAGTATTGTTTTTTATGACTTAATTGAACTACCCAATAGTAGGTGACTCAGGACACAAAGGCATTACACAAATATGAAATATTATTACTATACCATAACTATTTGATTCCAGATGACTTACCTTAAAGAATAGTGTGTTCACTTCCACTTTCCCATGACATTTAAATCTGGGTTTATGAGATTTCCAGAATAGGAAGTACAAAAAATCTGGAACATAGAATTCAGTTCTGTGTGATCTAGCTACCTTCATGTTTATGTGCTGTCTACACTGGTCAAAAATGTAGCAGTGTGATATGATGTGAAATATTTTATATTTTGGTTCTGGATTGAGGAATATAGGGATAGGTTTTATAGGGTCACTGCCGATCTTTATTTTAAAAACTGATACTTCAGTTTGGTTTCTGGTTCAGAATAAAGTGAGAACTCCATGTTAATGTTGCTTCTTTTGAATATGTCACGTGCACGGTCAGGTTAAAGGGGTAGTTACAATAAAGCTTAGCTTTGATGTGCTGTTTTTGTAATAAGGAAATATCATTAGTATTTAAAAAAATATAACCTTCTTGACCTCTTTTTGTTTAAATGGAATTTGTTTATAGCAACATAAAAACTTTCCCTTCTCTTTTGGACTAGGCAATGATTTAAATTTCTTTAAATTAATAGACACTATTTTTAAAAGCAATTTTCGGTTTCCAGAAAAATTGAGCAGAGAGTACAGAGTTCCCATTAAATTCTCTCTCCTCCACCCCACAATTTCCCCTATTATTAATATTTTGTGTTAGTGTGGCACAGTTTTACCAGTGATGAACCAATATTGATATATCATTATTCATTAAAGTTCATAGTTTACATTAGGGTTCACTATTTGCATTACCTAGTTTTATGGGTTTTGACAAATGCATAATGCCACGTATCTGCCATTACAGAATCATATAGAATAGTTTCCCTACCCTAAAAATCTCCTGTGCTTTATCTGTTCACCCTTCCTGCCTTCCCCCAAGCCCCTCAATGGTTTAATTTTATTAAAAATGGAATAATATTCTTCTAATAGCAGCATAGAAGAAAGCCAGAAAACATGCCAAATACCAAAAGGACATGTATAATATTTTATTCACATTCTTCTATTATTATTTTCATCTCATTACTCCAAATTCTCCTTTTGTTTTTTTTCCAAATTCTCCTTTTGAACAATACATTGATAAATATGAATTTAATTAAATTCTCAGAAAGCTTATCAATGAATTCTTTTCATCTATTTTTGTCTCTAAATTCTCTGCATTAGACCGGAAATTTTCTTTCTTCCTTCCCTCCCTCTTTTATTGAAGGTGAGAGGTACTGAATTGTCAACTGTGGTTCATGGTGAGCACAATTAGCTCCACCCCCCAAGTCATCAAAATCATCACATACCCCCTTCTGTAACACCATCTTCAGCAGTAGCAGCCGCAGCAGCAGCAGCAGCAGCAGCAACAACATCACCAAGAATCTCTATTAAGTACCTAAATGTGCATGATGCTGTTAGTTTATCAGAAAGAACTGCTTGACAACCATTCTCTGGATCCCTGAGACTTACCCAGGGCTTTTCCTGCCTCCTGGAGGAGGTGCTGAGATTAAGGAAACCATTCCATTCCCTTGGCATTGCCAAGCAATCAGGATTAGAACCCTGAAGTGGATATCCTTTCTCTTGACATTGCTGCAGTGTGTTACAGAATTAAGGCACATATAAACGATGGTAGGGGCAGCATCTCTCCACTCTGATCAAAGGAACTGGAATTTCCCAGCTCTGTAGCAACTGAACTTCCTAAAGAATAGCTTGCTTAATTCATATGAATATTATATTACCTTCTTTGGCATTCATAGATGCCAACATGTCCTCTAGAGCATGGTACTTAATTGTTTTTCTTATTAGTTCAAAAATAAAACATGTTGAATACATTGCCATGACTGCTCCTCTAATTAATAAAAAGACTGTTGAGTTTGAAAACAACTAACTCTTTTCATGTCCAAGTTACTTTTAGTAGCTACTATAAATTATTACCTTCTTCCACATCAGAGGTGTCTTATGACTAAAGGACAAGACTGCCCCCATGATGCTCTTTAACAATGACTCTTATGTTTCTTTTGGTAAACTCATAATGTTAATTATACTCTGCAACAGATGGAGTGCCTTCCATCAAGGACCTCAGTGCACCTTGCAAATGTCATGAGTCATCAAAGCCCTTCTATAATGGAGGTAAGTATCTGTAGTCACAATTTTATAGTGAAAGAAGCACAGGGAAGGTAAGTGTTTTTGTTTTTTAAAGTGGAATATGTTTTAGTCAAAATACTTAGTCATCATTTAAGAAGGCAGAGACACTATTTACTGAATGAAACTCAATCATACAAATGAATGAAATGGTTCATCAACAAGATTTGGCTCTCCCGGCAATCAACACCTGGGCCATATTAATTATTTTGAAGAATGATGAATAGATCAGAAGTGATTTACTGCTAATTAATCCATCTTTAGAATTATTGGTGTAGAAAATGGTGATTTAACCACCATAATGATATAGCAAATCTAGAAAATAGAAATGACCAAGCATTTTTGTAACAATGTTATAGAAACATTGAAATTTAGAGCTAGCAGCTTCCAGGGATTATTTAATCACTTTCATATTTCAGATAAGAACAGTGAGATCCAGAAAGGTTAATAAGAAGCTTACATGAAATTATTCAGCTTTCAAAACCTTAATTTAATTTCTTTATATCCCCTCCTATTTCAGAAAGTGTTTAATTTGACTCAGCACTCAGCTAGTTAGTGGAATTGCTAACTAGAATCTATGCTCCTAACCTTAAGTGATCCATGTTCTCACTGATTTCATTTTTAAAAAACTTCACGATTGTCTTTTTTGCATCCTAACAATCATAAAATCATAAGATTTGAAAGTTGTAAGGAAATCACTCTTGTTGGTCTTCATCTTTTAATTGGATGAGGAATCTGATAATCAGGGATTTTAAGGGAATCACTCAAGGTTGCCTGGTGAGTTGCTGGCAAACAACCGGAATCTCTATTCTCTCTTCTTTCACTATTTCAGAATCTGGAACTTAATCTATAATCAAGATCTCAGTAACCCAAACCACTAATATAATTTTGTCTTGATTTTTCTGGAATCCTTTTTTACTAAAGACAAATGAAAAATAAATAAGCTAATATTAAAGATTTTAAAAAAATGTCTAAGGTGTGTCATTATGTCAATAATAATTAAAATCCCACCCATTTATTTGATATCTCCCAAACCTGAGAATCCAGATGATGATGACTACAATTATTCATCATAAAGGCACAGGTACTGAAGATCCCTAGGTGCTTGCTGAATTTTCAAAGATTGAACTATCTCCGTCAAGAAGGTTGTATATTTTTGTTTATGATGAAAACTGGTGGTTACAGGAAAATGATGATAATCCTGGTTTGAACAAGAACATCTAAGTAAAACAACAAACATCTTCTTAATTACCATTGATAATCAAGAATTTTTAGCATTTTTAGGTGTTTTAAGTTTGCATCATCCCATTCTACAACCATAATTCTTTTTTTTAAAATTATTTTTATTTATGATAAACAGAGAGAGAGAGAGAGTCAGAGACACAGGGAGAGGGAGAGGGAGAAGCAGGCTCCATGCCGGGAGCCCCACGCGGGACTCGATCCCGGGACTCCAGGATCGCGCCCTGGGCCAAAGGCAGGCACGAAACCACTGAGCCACCCAGGGATCCCCCAACCATAATTCTTTAATTAAATGGAGACCACCAGGTGAGTTTTCAAGATGGCCTTTTTGCTTATTTTATATAGCTTTCCTTGGTTGAAGTTGTCACAGTTAGACACTTTGGGTCAATTCGCCTATTTGTTTGAAAAAGAAAAAAATTCTAAAATGGTAGCACCCATTTCAGAGAAATCTTGCAATATGACAGTGTATTCCATTTGTATGGTGGTTTTAAGTGAAGCTGGTAAAGAAGGTGGTCAAGTCTTCAGAGGTCACTGAGTTGGTGAAGGAGGCTGCTTCTCTCATTGAGATAGAAAATGTGGGGACTGCGGGTGGGGGTCGAGTGGTGAGGGGAGTGATCAAAGCCTTCCCTTGTTTCATGGTTATCAAGTCCTCAAGTGCTTCTGCTGTATCCTCAGCATTTATGATACAAGTAGCAGACCTAAGGAGGTTGGCTGTATTGCACTCTGATTCTGCAAATATTCACCTCTAGACTTACCTGCTAATACTCATATTTATTCTGCTGCCTTTTCATCTTGTTTCCTTGACACACATGAGCTCACCGTAGAAAAATGATTCCCTGCTATTATTTGTATACGAAATTAACCACAGAGCTCCCCATTACTCTGTTTCTTTCTCTGTGTATACTAGGGTCTTTGAAAGGTTGTAAGTGGAATTTATACTGTGAATTGAATATGAATAAGATAAGGACCAGAAATAAGTTTTCCCTTTCCTTTTAAAACCCTAAACTGTCCTATAAGCAGGTACATTAGCTCATACTGGTAGGCATAGTCTCTCATCTCTACACCCAGTTCTCCCCTAGTAACTCATGGCAACTTAAAGAGATCCTTTCAAGACAGTTTGGATTTTCTAAGTAAATCACTCAAGAAAGCGGCATCTTCTGCTTTAGTCAAATGCTCTGTTTTATTAGGAGAGCTGTGAAATTTTTAACATGCTGCTCTTCTTTTTACCTTCTTTTTGAAGTATAGTAAAGGGTTAGCAATGATATTTAGCACAAGAAGCAAAGCATTTCAAACTCTTTAAAGAAATACATCAATCATCTCTTTTATTCCTCTATTTTATAAGTACAAATGCATATTTTTATAAATTTCCCCTCTATTAGGTTCTACTTCCCTTTCCTTGTCTAGGCTCTTAACTTCAACGTCAGAGGCAAGGGGTCCATAGAAAAATATTCTAGGTTTATATGGAAAATTATAAGAAAGAGAACACTGAGATGAGAAAGTTGACTGTGCACATTTCTCTTTATTCTTCCCTAGAGCCGATTGATAGGGAAACCCAGAGGCAAAGTTTGAATCAGTGGCTGTCACACTTTGTGCAGTTCTTCCATCATCTGAAAATACCACAATGTTTGATAGCAGCTGGAATGGAAGCCCCATAATATCTTTTCAAATTAAATAAATGGCTTAAATTATTTGCTTCATTTGTTAAAGAAAGAAATAAGGATGTTAATGTGTATTGCCTGACCCCACAAAACACTGGTAATATCACTAGTATCACAAAAGTCTAACTTCAAGTTCTGGCCCTAAGAATTTGAATTCAGGTCAGTTTACCAAACAGGTAAGGAGGTTCCAGCTATATGCCATGCACTTGGCTGGTTAAAAATTGTAGAGTAGGTGGGAAAGAGAATCAGAGTGAAATCAAGGTTAGTTTTCAGGCCACTGATTTTGGCTTTTAGAATTGTGACTATTCAGAACTATATCCTTTTCGCACAGTATGGTGTTCTGTAATTGGAAAAAAATGAAGAGAGAAATGTGATACTCAGTAAATACTTAGATACCGGAATGGAGTGAATAATTGGTAACTAAATGATTTCAAACTGGAATAAAATTCAAATTTATTTCTATACAACAGAAATTTAAAAATTTGTCAAAGCTCTCTAATATTTCTATTATTTCTAAGAGCCATTCCATCAATAATAATAACTGAATCTTTATCATATTCAAAGTATGGTTCTAGGTGCTAAGAGGAACCAGAAATATGAATCCAAGAGTCTATTCTGAACAGTGTTCACTACGAGGTACTAGCATGGAATACATACTAATACATAGTCATGACTTCTGTTTTACCAGTAACGAAAGTCCTATGTCATTTGTCTGTATTATCCATTCCATAGCCTTGGTGTATACAACCTCGTACTTTCCGTAGAATCTAAAAAACTTTCCTATTGACTATTTTTCAGTACATCTTTTTAACATCCTTGTAATCAAGCAATGCAGTTATTATTATCCTCATTTTATAGACAACAAACTGAAGTTATTAAGAAACAAGTCAATTGTTCAAGGTCAAGCAAATTCTCCTGACTGCCCTATTCATTTCTTTTCACTGAACTTGCCTACCTGAAGGATACTTGAGTTTCCTCACAAAAAATCAGAAGGCACTTAACACATTTTTCCTCAGTAAAGCTTTTTCTAATTAAAATTTTTTATTGTAATACCATACAAAGAAAAGAAGGAAAGAAAAACACGTCTCATCCACTCACTCAGTTTCTCTTTCTAGATAATCCTTTATGCTCATATAAAGTTTAAAAAATGAGATTGTATTACATAAACTGTTGTGTGTCCAATAACTGTTAAATGATTGTCTTACTAACTGTATGAATGAAATATAAAAGAATTTTCTCCCTCTTTGTGGCATGTATTCTCTGCCTTCCATCATTTATTTAATATAGTTCTTGTTTTCTATGTGAGATTTCAATTGTTTAGGGAGAAAATCCATACCTGGTTCACCTTTATTTTTAAACTCCTTAGCACTTGGCACTGTCTAGTCAACAGAGTATGTGTTCAATAAACATATGCTGAATGAATGAATGATTACTTCCACTGGGGAAGATAAACACAAACATATTAGTGACAGTAGATTCTTTGCTCACTGAGCTCCCTGATGGCTGTGGCTTTTCTATTGCTAGTAGCTTAGCTGGTCACTAACAGCCTAACTTAAAATTCTGGGTCTCATATTTCTAGTGTCTCCTTCAGCATTTACCTGGTTCCACACAGATACACCACAAGTGTTCATGGGATGAGGAGAGTAAGAAAAGGAGGAATGGGAAAATAGCTTATACTAATGTTGCACAATGTCATACCTTTTAAGAGCCAGGGACTGCTCTAAATGTTTTATTTGGGTCATGGCCTTGGCTTCTATGAGGTCAAGCCAATCAGTATCCCCACTTACCAAAACCAAAGCAGAGAGAGTAAGTAATTTGCCCAAGCTCACATAGCTGATAACGGTAGACAACAGGATTCAAATTCAGTGTTCTTTATCAGTGAGTTACATTGCCTCTTGATTGAACTACCTGTAGTTTCAGTATAGCACGGAAAGAAAGAAGGAAAGAGTGCTTACTAGCAGAACATCAATCATAGCCAACATATTATGGTGGCAGAAGCACTAGAGAAAGATACAAAAATTCTATGTCCCTATAATAATTTTTCCTGATTCATATAACTTCATCTAATGTCTCTGGACTCACTATGAGTGAGTCTGCCAAATGGGTATGATTATCCTAGGCCAATCTACTCGAAGTTATTGTTAATTTACACAAACATAATTGGAACTGAGTCAAGTATTAAGTGCTATGACTATGTAAGCTGAATATTTTGATGGCTCTTATATACACGGCACTGTATTTTATCTATTGTTTTCAACACATTTTCACACAGCAAGTAAAATTGACTTTATTCAACTGAATAGGGACGCTAAATAAGCATTATTAGACTTTCCATTGATTCTTTACAAATGTAGTTTGATAAAATGCAACATTTTAAAAATCTTTTTATGATGGAGCAATGGTTGGAGTATCAGTTTAGTATCTGACACATCTGGCATTACCCAACTACCTGACAATGGTGGGGGATGAGTGGGGGGCGGAGGGGGCCAATGTATCATCAGAGGGAAGAGCTCCACCTACTGATCAACAATGCCACTTCCTCCCATACCCTTGGAAGTCCACCTAATCCACAGTCCACCTAATCCACAGCTTTAGGAACACTATTACCGCTACCATCGCAGCATACACATGCAAACACACAAACTCTATCATTTCTTGAGTGCTTACTATTTGACAAACAATTGAAAGTTGTTTCCGTTAATTCTAAAGGCGACCTTTGTAAGAGTAGTTAACAGCAGACCATGAACCCAGGCCAGCTGGCCAAGAGCCTGAATCTGCCATTTTTAGTTGTGTCGCCTTGGGCAATTTACTTAATCTCCCTGGGCCTCCATTTACCCATCTGTAGGACAGGGTTTATAATAATTTCTATCTCATGAGGTTGTTATGAGGATTAAATGGATCGATGTTTGTAAACAGCTTACAAAAATGCTTGACATATAATAGATTATTTGTGAGATGGATTTCAAAAAGGAAAGAATGGTTGAGGAAGCTGAAGTTTACAGAAGTATGTCACAGAACTCTTGAGAGGCACGGAACCTCTCTGACCCTCAATACCTGTGCTCTTATGCACTGAGCTATACGTCTTCTTAACATGTGCTCTATGATGGAAATAGAACCAAAAGAAACTAAGGAAGACATGCATTTGGGATCTTATTTACTGATGATGATTTTCTATTTTACTCAAGTTTAAACCTTTTCCATATTAGCTTTTCCATTCTTGGATTCTTAATCATTCCCCAATTCCTTAGCTTTATCCAATTGTTGCTATAAGAATTCTCATGAAAAAGAACAATAATTTCCCCAGACTATGATGGTCACAGAGCATTTCTCTATTTTCCTTGTAATTTTGGGGGATAGTCCTAAACATTTCCTTGTTATTGCTTACAAATTTATTTCAAGGTTCTGTCTCAACCCAATTGTTAAAATCATTATTCAACTTTCTTTTTTTTTCAACTTTCAATATAAATGCCTGCATTTGTAATGATAATCTATTCACTATATTGAAGCTGCTTGTGGGAATGATTGCTCATGAAGATCATAAAGGAGAGACTTGGTGTTTTTTTTTTTTTTTAAACTTGCATAAGCACCAACTGCTAAGTCAGTGACTTTAGACTCACTGGGAGAATTTGGAATTTAGGTTGAATGGTAGGACTTTGATGATTTCTCACTGAAAGAAGTAAATTAGGCTAAAGTTGGAGAGAAATATTAGATAAAAGTTCTGAGCATCAGCAACCTCAAAATGATGAATAAGAGGCAGATCCATAGGAAGACTGATAGTATTACAATTTCTTTTCCTTCCTAAATCAATATATTAGAAGGTATAGTCACAATTTAATGGTATGTGAGATGAGATAAAAATATTATTTGGGAAAATTTTCCCTAAATATTTATTTGGAGAAACTACTAGAGACTTATTATACCTTTTTAAGCATGATTGGGTCTCTCTCTATTTTATATGGGATTTACAAAATTTGTTAAGCACCCAGGGAGAAACAAAGATAATTAAAATGTTGCAAAATAGAATAAATGAAGAAAAAATAAAGGACTGTGAGGAATTTAATCTGGAGGAAAAGCAATTAGGGATAACTTCAGTGTTTTCAAGTCTATGGAATGCTATTTGTTAAAGAATCAAGTTATTTGTTCTCTATTTTGATAGAGCTCAGAAATAGAAATGGACTTGTTGCAAGAAAGCTTATGTTTAAACACAATAAAGAACTTCTTGATTGAACTCTAGAACTTATGAGGGAGGAAAATTGTGGGTCTTTGCTTCAGGAAATCTTTAAGAATTGAAAAGGTAAATCCTAGGTAATCTCATGTGGTGTTGGGTTGAAGCAGAAGGCTTAAGTGGAATTTCTTTAGGTCTTATCTAGTACTTAAATGCCATGATTGCATAAATAAGAATGTGTCCACAAAGCAGGAAGAAAAGTAGACAGAACAATTAGGCATGACCCATTTAGCCATATAGTTGCTATTCCTGAGCAAAGATTTTGGAAATCTCTGTTCTGAAGCAGAGTTACAATGTCTGATACCTTGCATGATACAATAGCCAAAACCTTGGAAGGTTCTGGTCAGCATTCACTTTTTTTAGCTTTATGGATCAGGTTACCCTGAGTAGCAAAGGACACATTTAAAACTTTTCATTTGTGTGGAAATTTGTAACTATTTGTGTGTGTGTGTGTGTGTGTGTGTGTAGGGTGTATATCTAAACCCAGTTCATGTTATAATAAATACAATACTGTAGATAAATTTATCTACAGTGCCTTGAGACAGGCACAGTTTAGTCACTTTTTGGTAGTTGTCTGATGATTGACCTTGAACTGAAATGAAAAGCTGATGTCTGTATCTGGAGGTGATGGTGAGGTGTCCCCCGAGAGTGTGGAAATAAAGTTGTTCTTATTTTATAATTTTTAAAAGGTTAACCTTTACAAAAATTAAAGTTGGAAAAGTTTTGCCCAGTGGATATGATGAGCCTCCTAAATATGGTGAATTGAAAGTTTGGGAACAATTGACGCTTGAATTGAGGTGAATTGAGGAAGGAATATCAGAAAGGAGAGCTAGAATGTGGTTCCAAGTTTATAATTCAGAATGTAGAAATTTAAACATTTGCTTCCTATCCTATCTTAGAGAAAGCCTCTATGAATAAGACAAGGCTCATCAACTATGGAAGCTTAGAAAAGGCCAAATCACAGAAGCCAAAATTATCAGGGGAGACTTAGTAGGACTGTCCTCTATTGGCTGAATGGCTCACACTACTTGAGATTTCCTTAGTCCTCCTGTTCTGATTCCAGACATGCCCACCAAGCAAACTTCAGATGATTTGGCTTTCCACACTGCTTGACTGTGGGAGATAGTGTATTGATCTGCCAACTCAATCAATCTAACCTTTTTGACAGTTAAATTTTTCATTGTAAATGACTTATAGATTAGTCCCTGTGAGCTGAATTAATGTAAATCTACTCAGGATAGATGGCTCACCATCAGCATGTTGATATTAGTGGTCCAAGAATCTAGAGGTTTCATATCCTGCTATAGTCATTAAGGTAAATGCCAACCTTCAGGGGTTTGAGCATTCTCTCTCTCTCTCTCTCTCTCTCTTTCTTTCTCATTACTTGCCTTCCTCAAGCTGAAACAAAAATAGGATTTAAAAATATTTTCACACAAGTGACTATTTTTCAACTGATATACATGAGAGCTCCTCATTAGTCCTAGAGGGTGGAAGTGAGAAGACCAAGGTAAGACTTGGGCAAAGGAAGGCACTGGGGAACTCTCAAGCTGTCCAGCAAGAAGGATAATTCTTATGGCACAACTTTGTGATACATGACTCACAAAGTCAGCAGCCACACTTATCAGAGACTTTGTGCCTCAATCATTTTGAAATATAACAGCTCTGATATTTACTGTGACATATATTAGTAATTTCCTGTGTGCTTTCCAGGGCTCCACTAGAATGGCTTTGTCTAAATGACTGGAAACTACACAGTGCCATACATCGTAAAACATACATGCATTGGCTTTAGATGGTAATGGGTTTCCTGACTCTTGCACAAGCACTGTAGTGCATCTCACTACCACTACCTCTGCTTGTGACCTTATCAAATTTCATAAGCTAAATAGACCTTGGCTGAGGCAGTTCGTGAATGGCAGTGGTCCAAGAAAAACCAGGTGCTACAGGAAGTGGAATTGGTGATTCAGTCAGATGCATTCTTTCTTATGATTCAGGCTGACCCACTAACTCATCATTGTGAGTGGGCACTCTGCTTTCAGGGGTGCTTATGAATAAGATGTATAGTAAAGGTCTTAATCACTTTTGCTGACTGAAGAGCTTTCACAGAGATTGCTCTATGCAATGCCTTCAGAATTTCAAAATGGAGGAATCAATTCCATTGTGGTAATAACTGCTATTGCTAATACCATTTTAGGTATGCTATATGCTCTACTTCCTATCTTTACTCAATATTGCAATGTAGAATATGCTATTAAGTACTCAAGGCATTTTGCTTAGAGGTAGTTTTGCCCTGGGCAGTGATAGAATATATTTATTTATTTATTTATTTATTTATTTATTTATTTATTTATTTATTTTTTAATTTGTGAGGTCTTTGGATTTTAAGCCAATATTTATTAGTAAGATGACTTGTGTGTTTCATTTACTTGTTTATGCTCTTTCTTTGGGATTTGAAAAGGACTCTGAAGTAGAAGCAAATAAATTAATAAGAACTGAAGCAAGAAGAAAATACAGCTGAGAAAGTATGGCAGGAAAGGAAACATATAAAATAAACATATATTAAACTGCCTATAGCACATATTATAGCTAACCTATAAAATACAATTATGACAAAACTATTCTTGCCTAATTCAAAATAATGATTGAGTCTTGCTCTTTGCCATGAGACAATCTGAGTTTGCGTCTGAACTCTGCCATATACTAGCTATGTCATTTTGAGCACATTACCTTGATGTCTAGACTATGAAATGGAGATAAGAATAAGATCTACTTCAAAGAGTTATCAATGAATATTAAAGAAGATAGCCCATGTGACATATTTAGCACGATGTTTGGTACACAGTAAAGTTTATCAAATGGTAGTTATTTTTATTATGATAATTAACTCCCATAAATTTATGATCAACTGGAGAAGTTCCCAGTTGTCTTTTTGTTTTTCTTAACAGCCTTACTGAGATCCAGTTGCTTTTTAAAAACATGTTCACTTTCAAAGATTAGAACAAACATGAATCCAGCAAGCCATGAAGCATATGACATCATTCAAATCCATTTTTTTCCTAAGTACTGAGCAGGATCTCTCAGTGACACCCCCAGTCAACCTTCAGGACTATAACCAGGATCCTGCTGTACTTAGGCTATCCCTTGTCCTTGTCATTTTCAAGTTTTCAAGGGCTATAACTGTGATACCTAAAGGCTTTGCTGGTCAATGCAGGGAGCTGTTAACAATATATTCATTAATTTTATAAGCATTCTCAGTTTTTTGGTTTGTCTTCATTCTGAAGTGTATAGGAGATATACTTGTCTTGGCTGCCCCTCATTGCCCATGGCCTGGAGAAAATGGAATCTTCCCAGAGCTTTGGCAAATATGTTGTACAACCTGCAGGGATCTTCACCTAATCCTTCCGTCTGTTCTTCCTTCTTGAGAAGCTGTCCCTGATTCTCTGCCACAGGCACAACCACCTACTTATTTAGAGTGAAACTTTGATCCTGAAATACAAGCATTATTGTAATGAAGCTGAACCTGCCTTGGGCAGGATCACAGCTCACTATGAATTTGGGGATATAAAAATCTGCCAAGGAAGGGACAGCCCAGGGGACAGAGGCCAGTTGTCGAAAGGGAAGGAGACCTCACTATCCTTCCTAAAAATATTTTATAATATTAGGAAAAAAGATCTAATTTTAAGTACCATTTTATTTCTTGCAGGTATCTAGTATAAGGAAAATAAATCATCCACCAAGAGCATTTTTTCAGGCACCTCATATTTTTCTTCCAACATTTCTTTTTAAAATAGTCATAAAGTTTATGTGTAACTCAGGTAAATTCAAAACTAGCAGACCTTCCCATCTGAAAATAGATCAGCCATATGTGAAATGATAAGCTTTGTGTTAACATTCTAGAAATGAGTTTATCAAGCCCTCCTTTGCATTTCCCTAGCATCTTTTGTGAACCCTTGCCTTTGAACAGGTATTCAATTAAGTAGAGTAGTTGTGTTGCTAAAATAACATCTCTGCTCTGGATGTATTTGTCCTAGTAAATTCTTACCTGGGCAAATACATATCTTACATTTCAAACTTTTCTATGATCTCTGAACTTGTTCTCTTCTCAAATTACTAACGTTGATTACTTTTGGTAAACTCTGGAGTCAGGGTGGGCTCAAGTCCCAGTTCAAGCACTGACTAGTTGTGTACCTGAAAGCAGGCCATCTCTTTTTCTTAGTATGAAGTTTCCTCATTTGTGAGTTGAGCATGAATAGTAAGGTTGTGAGGATTAATACAGGTCGTTGTGTAGTTTACCACCCGGCACATAAAACCAGTGTTAGCTACTGCTATATCATAGTCATTATTTCAGTGTTAAATGTTAACTTCAAAAGAGATCAACTTAAAGAATATGAGCATATAGTTTATAAAAGGAGAAATCCAAAAGACACATAAACAGAGGAGGAAACATTCAAATTCACTAACAACCAGATAAATGCAAATTAAACATTGATCATTTTTACTACAGAATTAGAAAGGACTGTTGAAAAGGATAATTTTCTACTTAGGCAAAAGTACAGTTAAACAGGCAGGTACTCTCATACCTAAGTGTGAGACTGTAAATTGTTATAACCTTTTGGGAATGTAACTTAATATGTATCAAGGGTCTTAAACGTTTTCACACTTTTTGACCTTATAATTTGTTATGTCCCTTAAGGAATTAGTCAGTGAGGCTGTCAGAGATTCTTATGAAGGCATTATATATAATAATGATAAATGTGAAACTAATGTATGAAAAGAGATGAATATTATGAAGTTTAAATGGAGTTCTCAAAGAACAATTAAAATTAAGAAAAATACTACAACATTACAAAATTGAACAGAGTATACGATCTCACTTTGCTATTACATGAATATTATATGTGAGTATTAGTGATGCCTTTTAGATATCTCCACATGGATGGCCAGTAGGCATCTCAAACTTGACCTGTCCACATCCAAATTCTTTCATTCCTAGCCACTGGGCCCTAAGTCTCTCCTTTAGTCTTCATCTCAATAAAGGGAAACCCCATTCTTCTAGTTGTTCAGGTCAAATCTTTCCTGAACATCTCTCTTCCTTTCATACCCACAGCCAATCCAGCAGCTAATCCATTCACCTCTCCTTTCAAGCTGTCTCAAATCTGACCACTGTCCATATCCAACTGCTTCTCTGTCACCTCCCAATTAGGTCACCACAGAAGATCCCCCATTTGGGGTGCTTGCCTCAGCTCTTCTACCCTCTGTGCTCTTTTCTCAGTACAACAACAGAGTGAACCATTAAAATATGTCTGATCATGTCATTCCTCTGTTCAAAGCCTCCAAAATAAAGCCAGTTCTAGTACTGGCCTGCAGAGGCCGTCCTCCTTGACATTTTTGCTTTGTTTCTGAAGGTTTTCTCTACCACTCTTCTCAAACTATTGGTTTCAGCCCCTCCAGCCCCTTGTGTTCCTTTCCTCTGGCCTTTGCCACCTACTCCTTCCTCTATTGGGAATGCTCCATGTGGAGGTGCCATCACTTTCTTTTAGGGATCATCATGTGTCATCTCCCCACATGACCACTCATGTTGAAAGACCCCCAGCCCTCCTGCTTGAACCTCTAAGAAAGCTCCCAAGGTGAATTTGTAGGAGAGCATAGGGTAGTCAAGCTTCCAAGACTCCAGATATGTACATGAGGCACTGCAAGTGGCAGTCTGCTTTTCTTAAAAAAAAAAAAAAAAAAAAGACCTCTGGCCTTATCCCAATATTTCCTCTCCTTACCCCCTCACATAACCTTTTAAAATAGCACTTACCACCAGATGACTTATTTATACTTTCCTTATTCATGCTCTCTCCCTCATAGAATGTAAGCCCTCTGAGAGATGATGATTTTTTTCTTTTCACTCACTATTGAATCTCCATTACTTAGGAGGGTGCCTGACTTGTTTGTTGAATAAATAAATAAATGGGCAAATAAATGACATATCTCTAAACAAATTTGATGGTTTTTTATTTCCTTGTTTCTTTCTTCTGTACTTAAATGTTAAAAAATGAGATTTCTTTCTACTTTTATTATTAAAAAAAAAGAACCCCTGTAAATGTTGTTCTTTTTCATTTTTAACTTGGTAATTGTTGGTATTCAAGGACTAACTGAATACACTAATCTTCCAGTCTTTTCTGCATTTTGTCTTGCAGAGCTCACTATACAGTCCAAATCAGCCTGATAAAGATAGAAGTTATTTGCCTTTCTTTAACTCTCATTTCCCCTTTTTCATGGCATTATTGAAAAATACCACATGTTCTGTGCTTTCTAAATCTGAATCAGTATGTATTAGGTTGGTGGGTTAATTCCTTGCCCATCCTTTCAACCTTACTGCTGCCGTTACTGGTACTTCGATTATTTTGCTGTTTGTAACCAACCTCTAAAATTTCTATCTTTCCTTTCTCCATTTCTTCCAATACAGAAAATGCTATGTTGTGGTCAGTGTATCTGGAAAGATACTAATATCTATAGGAAAGTCAGGTTCTGGGAACCTGTTTTAGTCATTTCACATATACTACATCTTTTTTTTTAATATATTTTTTCTTTATTTATTTATGATAGTCACAGAGAGAAAGAGAGAGAGAGAGAGAGGCAGAGACACAGGCAGAGGGAGAAGCAGGCTCCATGCACTGGGAGCCCGACATGGGACTCTATCCTGGGTCTCCAGGATCGCGCCCTGGGCCAAAGGCAGGCGCCAAACCACTGCGCCACCCAGGGATCCCTTTTTTTTTTTTTTTTTTTTTTAAGAGAGAGAGAGAGAGAGAAAGAAAAGGTGGAGGGGCAGGGGGAGAGGGAGAGAGAATCGTAAGCAGGCTCTATGCCCAGCACAGAACCTGATGCAGGGCTCAATCTCACAACCCTGAGATCATGACTGAGCCAAAATCAAGAGTTGGATACTTAACTGACTGATTCACCCAGGTGCCCCTACATTATATCCTTTTATTCTCAGAATAACCTTCTTTAGCAGCTATTACAGCCCCATATGACAATGAAGAAAGTGTGGCTCTGGGGTCTTTGGAAATTCACGAAAGAGCACACAACTAGGAAGTAGCAGAGAACACATCTAGCTGACTCCAAAGCCCACATTCTTCCCACTTATTATAATACTCTATAGTTGCCTCCCAGCTTGCAATTTGTTTATTTGTACATTTATACACTTCTTCCATTCAGAAAGGATTTGAAGGAGATGAGGCTATTGTTATTGCTAACTCTGGCTTCTGCCTCGATCTTGCCCCAGCCCAGGAGGTTGGGGAGGATGGCATGGGCTGGAGATGTACTGTGGGAGAAAACTAAACCTGTCTACACAATTCATCCTCTTTAGCATCAATACCAAGGGCAGGGAACTTGCAATGGAATCTAGGATGCGGGATGTGCCTGGTAGAGACAGTATGGGGGGGGCGGCATTTGCTATAGGGTGATCCTAAACTTAGCGTGGTAACCACTATACTAATAGATCTTTGACATAGAGCTTCCATTAGTCCTTTGGTGACTATTTCTTTGCAAAATTATTATTTTTTGAGAAATGTTAAACATATCCTTATTCAATCTTCTTTGTGGAGAAAAACTTCGTTACTTTTTAAGAAGGGAAGAAGATGAAAACTAACATTTGTGGAGTAACACGTTAAATGCATTATCTTGTTTAATCTTCACAAATCCCCATGAAGTAGATCTAATTATCCTTTTTTTTTTTTAACAGATGAAGAAATTAAGGTGGAGAAAAATTAAAGAGTTTACGTAGCAGGGCCCTAATGTATTCTGTTGAACTTTAAAGTCTATTTTCTGTCTATCATTTTGTGTGCTCATTCTATATTTACGTATCAAATATTGAGATATGTTGAGCTATGGCTCTGACACACAGGGTCTATTTTTTAAAAAGAAGAACATATAGCATAAGGTTTAGAATTTGAGACTGCTGAGGAAACCAGTAATATTTCAATCAAGTAGAAAAATGTAGCCTCATCCTGGGCTTCCCAGGACGTCTGAGCATTGACAAACTGTTGATATATCTATCTGTAACTTGCTTCGTGATTTGAAATAGGTCTTTACATGTCTGTTTGTAATATAAAGATGTTGATATTTTGATATTCCTTACCAAAATTAACATTACCAGGCTGCTTTGATGGGTAAACATTTGTGTAAGAAGGTTGAAATGTTGGGATCCCTGGGTGGCTCAATGGCTTAGCGCCTGCCTTTGGCCCAGGGTGTGATCCTGTAGTCCAGGGATTGAGTCCCGCATCAGGCTCCCTGCATGGAGCCTACTTCTCCCTCTGCCTGTGTCTCTGCCTCTCTCTTTCTCTGTCTCTCATGAATAAATAAATAAAATCTTTAAAAAAATTATTAAAAGAAAGTTGAAATGTTGTCTTGTCTGGGACAACATGGGGGTTAGCAAAATGGCTTCCTCAGCTCCTTTTCTTATCTTTATGGATATAATTCTATTGTTAAACTTACACTGCAGTCATATGTTATTAATGATATATCACTTATCTAGAATGTGATCTTCTAAAAGTTGCTTGCACTTGGGAAGAATCAAGTTCATCTCTGATGGTATTTAAGGGGCTGTAGAAGTAAACTAGTTCCGCCAGTGTCGGGAAACTGTGAGTCATTTCATCTCTCATGCTATCTGACTCTGAATGAAGAAGGGCAATGTTCACATAGAAACCGTATAATTTGTCACGTTGAGAACAGACTGATCTTGTTCTAATGCTCTTGCAGAACTGCAGATATCTTTATATGAGGAGAAATTTTCACAAATTAATAAAGTAAGGTTCAGCCTTAAGGAATGTGACTAATACATCTGAGATGAGTGACTCAAAACACGAGAAGGGGAAGAGGCTTGTTGTTTCAGTACTTAAATAGTTTTGAGTTACGTGAGTTTTTTTTTTTTTTTTAAGAAAATCATAATGGTTCATTGTTTTCATATTTAATACATACAAAAGTTTCTTTAGTTCATAGATTTAAGTCATCAGACAGAAAAAAAACATAAAAAAACTTGGTCTCTAAAGGATAATATCTTAGTATTGTTATCTCCTTAAAAAGGGCAAGTACTTGTTATAGTTATTTGCATATTGACCTTAATGCATGATCTTAACCCCATGATAATTTCTTAAGATATTTTTCTAATGTCCACATTTCCCTGAGTGCTTCAAGCCACTCCCGGGCATGCATATGTGTGTGTGATTAGGTCTGCAGGCTTGTGGGGACAAGTGTATATATGAGTGCCTGCACAGGTGATAACCAGCCCATCAGGGATTTCAGACATGCTGAACATTGGAAATGGGCAATGTTCTGTGTTTGATGACTTTTACTAAACTGGGAAGTGCAAGTTGGCAGAGTGAATTTGAACATTTACAACCATAGTTTTGGAGATAGAAGAAATATATAACTTAACTCATCAAATCCCTAATTATATGGAGTCACAAACCAAGATTTTTTATGTCATATATCCATCCTTTTGTAATTAAACATGCAAGAGATTGCCTACCCCAACACTCAGTGGGGTCAGTAATGTTCTCCATTGCATTCTTAATACTTAGTACTTAGCACATGATTACTACTAAATACCTGTTAGCACTGAATAGGTGAATACATAAATGAATGAGTAAATGATAGAATGAATCTCAGAGAGGTTGTGTAAGCACACACGAGGAAAAGAAAGCCAAGTGTTTTATTTTTCTTTTTTATAGTCCCTGTGAATTCTTTTTAGATGAGTTAATCAATTCCTTATTCTCTTTTAATCTTTATTCCTGGAAATACTACCTGTTCTTAGCTGAACCAGGCCCTTCTTTCCCCTATTTTCACCACTTTCCCAAAGTTTTGCTTAGTAACTGGGAAAAAAGCAATTTCTTCCTCAACTCCACTTTGCCTGAACATGCAGCAAGACGTGAATCACTCATCACTCCTAAGACACAACAGAGCTTTCCATTGCTCGTGTTTGCTATAAATATTTACTGCCCTGATCTCTGATTTACTTAATGTTAACAAAATGTCTGGGTAACCTCAGGCCTTTGATAGATCTGTATTAGCCTCAGTGTTTGTTTAAGATCTCAAACTCTTTAGGTTCTAAATTTGGTAAATATGGGATCCATTCCAGTTAAGTTAAGGTTCCTGACAACATTGAAAACATTATGTCTGTGTCTTTTTTTCTGGAATGCTAGGTGTTGTTCTAGAGAATGTCTGTATGTCTATCCATCTGCCATGTAGCTTCAAATTTTTCTAATGATCTTATGAGTAGAAGATGTTATCTCCATTTTTTTTTTTCCTAGACGGGGGATGCTGAGACTCTAAGAAGTAGAGTGACTTTTTGAAAGTACTGGATCCAGGATTCAAAGTGAGATCAGTTTGATTCTTCAGATCAAGTTCTTTCCATGACACCATGCACTCACTTCTCCCACTGCATACTTGTGGAGGCCATTTAAAGGCACAGGGATCATTTAAAAAATAAACTCTTTTCTCTTCTTCTTCTTTTTTTTTTTTAAGAGTTTATTTATTTATTCATGAGAGACACACAGAGAGAGGCAGAGACATAGAAAGAGGGAGAAGCAAGCTCCCTGCAAGGAGCCTGATGTGGGACTCTATCCCAGGACCCCAGGATCATGCCCTGAGCCAAAGGCAGATGCTCAACCACTGAGCCACCCAGGCACCCCGCCCAGGCACCATTAAGAACTAACCACTATGTGCCTATCAGGGCAGACAACTGCTTGCTACCCCCTTGTAGGCCTATCAATCCTGGGAAGGCAGAGGGAACAGGGAAGAACAAGAGTATAGAAAGCTGTTCTCTCGCCATGCCTCTCAGACCTGTTTATAGTGTTACTGAATGGGGAGTTAAGAGATATGACCTTTTCATATTCTTGGAACCAAGGTTCATCAAGCTCCCTCTGTATCTATGAAGACACTTCGTTTTACTCAATTGAGTTCAGAATTCCAAGTTGGAGTGGGAAGGTCAGAGCAATTGGTCAGTTATGTTTTCAAAGGCATTTGTGCATGCTTTAACATCCCTGCTATAAAAATATTCTCACACTTTACCATTTTCACAGCAATCATTCACTTTTTCCATCTGAATACTATCTTTATTTAGTGTAAGTAGGCATGCAGTGAGCGTCTATCTTATGGGATTTACGCTAAAAGGTACCAAGAGAATATGAGTATGTATAGTAACACCTCTGCTTCCTTTCCAATGAAGGAGAAAGACATGTAATTCTTGCAAGTTAAACTGAGATCAGTGTTATAAATTCCCTCACTCATCCCTTCCAACAGTAAATGTACATTAAGCTCTACCATGTGAAAGACATAAAATCTTAGTATAAAAGAGAGACTGATAATGTAAAGGATGTGCAGATAAGAAGGTACAGGAGAGACAGAACTTACAGAGAAGAGAGCAGAGTAGGTTTCACGAAGAATGTGCATTTGTACTGTATCTTGATGATTTGGGAAGGAAAGTATCTTACGCAGAAAAGTCTATACAGATTTATAAGGAGATGGGGTCAAGTTACAGAAAGGGAATGGTAAGTTGGCTAGTTTGAATGAAAGAAATTTGAAGAAAACAAGTGGGGAATGTGGCTAGAGAGGATTAAACTCTGGAAGACAGAAACTATGTTTGACAAGATTATTTTATGAGGTTCAGCATATACTTGGGGTGATGCTCAAACCCCACAAATCATGAGTGTAGATCTGTATGCTAGAAAATATGTTAATGGAGGACTTAGTGGTGATGGTTATAGTGATGCTGACAGAAGTGATGATGACTGTGGTGATCTAGTGTTGAGGTGATAGATGAGGAAGAAGGTATACAGTAGGAAAGGCACAGTATTGGAAAGGGAACGGAGATCCCGCATTTTTCCTACATCACATTATTGGTGAAAGTCTATCTTAATTCTATATAAAGAATGCAGCATTAAAGGTGGTATTAAGCACAGGGGAGATCACAGAATTGATAATGCAGTCGACTTAATAGTCAGCTAAACTAATTAAAGAAGGCAATGAATCTAATGAGAGCAATCAGACCTCTTTCAAACAAAAGAAGACCCAATTAAAGACAAGTAAAACTGGTAACAAGGAAACAACCTAAGATATATAATTAACCTGTAGAACTTAGTGTCAGAGGATAGAATTAATGGATAATATTAATTTAAGTAGAACTGTAAGATCTAAAAAGCATTTGGCACTTACACGAATAAGCAATGTTATTAGTATCTAATATCCCCGGAGATAAGTATCATTATCATTTGTTAATGTCACTTAAGATGCTGAAATATATATTCTATTGCTTCCCCTTATGAAGTTCAATAAATGTAAGAATCTTATACAGCCTTGAGTTAATTAGGAGCCACATGAATTCCATAGTATAACATCATTGAAATAAATAGAATCAACGTAACAATTAATCTATGATTTTGCTGCCAGAATTGTTCCTCTTTTTTCAGACTTTCCATTAATATTATTTTCAGCTGGTTTGCAATGTCCCTATGATGGCTTTCATTACTGCTCTAGGGAGATTATTCTTTAAAATAATAGTTGCTACTCTTTAGCAGCTTTTCTTTACTCTTAGGCCTCTTTCTTTTTCTATCCATCAACTAAATCTCAATTCTAGATGTACATTCTTAAGAAAAAAAAAAGGTCAAAGTCCATACTGAAGTCTTATGTCTATTTATTTCTTTCTTCTAATAGTTGCAATCCTTTTTTTCTGAACCCACTTCTTGCATTTATTCATTAGTTTGACAAACATTGTGGAACACTGACTGACAATTTGGAATGGCAGAGAGAGGGATGGCTTTGGAGTCTATTCATCTGATGGATTAGGATTTGGATCCTGGCTATAGTATGTAACAGCTGGGTGGCTATGAACAAGTTGTTTGACCAGCTTGCGCCTCAGCCTTCATTTGTGAAAGTGGGTGGAAATGCCTCCCAAGCAAGGTTCTTGTGAAGATTCAAGACAATGTCTGTCTTGTACATGACATATGGTAGACACTCACAGCAATGGCAAACGCACTGGGCTACTTTAGTTTTGCACCATTGTGCCTTAGGAGAGAATTCAGAGCAAAGTGTCTTTAGCTCTTTTTCATTTCTGCTTCTTCTTCTTGATTTTTATATATTTTACTTCTGGAACTTTATTTCATGCCTAACTAGACTCCTAGTCCCCTCAGTCCTCCTAGGGCTCCTCTCTATTTTCCAGAAGGTAGTATATTGGCGTTGGTGGACTTGGCTATTGGGAAGGCCGCCCCTACATCCTCAGAGAGTTTACCTTGATGTAGACAGTTTTTCCTTGCCCTCTCTTCCAGATTTATAGGCTATCATGATGCTGGAAAGCAAAAACTATATTCTATGAAATAATTTTGTTTGATTTATAGGAAGGAAATGACTTCATAAGAAGGAGCTTTCTTCTAGCATAAAGGTTCAAAAAACATGAATGGTATTTCTGGAGGAGTAGAGAAAATTTTATCTGTTTGCTTTGTTGCTGGCTGCAAAATAGATAAAATATTATGAAGCTGTAACATAAAGAAAATGTACCTGCTTCTTTTCTTGTTGCTAGCTTATATTTTTAGTGCTTGGCTATGTTTTAGCTGTGGGTTATTTTAGAACTATGTCAAATAGATATCTCAACCAGACTTGAAAATGGGAGAAAAGTGGAGAAACATCCCCAGAAAAAGGATGAGAAGCAGGGATAGATAAAGAGTGGAACAAAATTCAAGTTGTTATGGTGCTAGGAATCAGTGAGTTCTGTAAGTTTTACTGAGACATCAGAGTTTGCAAAGCATAGGAACTGCAATAAAGATGTCCAATGCCCGATATAGGGCATTAATCCAATAAATACCTGTTGTCTGACTGTTGGCAACCATTTGCCCTCTTCCAGTTCTCCATATAGGAAAGACCACTTTATTTTCTTCCTTTTATTCAAACCTCTTAAGGCAAAAACATAACTTCTTGGAACTATTGGGCAGAAGGCTTCCACCTTTTATTTCATGCTTTCCCCCTCAAATCTTCCAAGAGCAACATGCTGAGGTAGGACAAGGAGACTTTGCATATGTAGCTCAGGGGCTTTAGGTCTCTCCCTTTTTCAGTCTACTTTCTCTAGAGGGTGGGCACATACTTGTCCTTCTCCTGTCCTTCCCATCGAGTCACACCTGGCTCAGGGCCCAGAGCCTACTACTTAAGGACAGGTCAGAGGTCCACCTGGGCTCTGCCCCCCTACCCCCTGATGGTTGCACTCGTTCTGTAGACTTAGCAGTGCCTCTTCTCTTCATAGTTCTTCCCACAGGGGTTTCTATATCCAAATTCCTGGGAAATTTGAGAGAAATCTCCTTTCAACTAAAAACCCAAATCTTATTTTCCAATCCAGGCTTATAACCAACATAGAAGATATTTGGATTGAGTATGTGTTTCAGGGGGTGCCAGTCTCAGAGAGGTTAAGGGGATAAGGTGTGTTTAATGATCCTCCTTCCAAAACACAAACTTTCAGACCTCATTATCCCATGGTGAATTCACTAGGAAAGCTTGAGAAAGAGGCCCAAGGGCTAATTTGTACCATCCTATCAGTAGCAGCAGCAGCAGCAGCAGCAAGAACAACAACAACAACAAAAACCCTGGGAGAAATATAAGTTGTGGGTTCAGTAAAGGTGGGAGGTGTGGGTGCTTATTAAAATGTAACATTTTTTTTCTTAATGTAACATTTCAATTTTATTAGGTTGTTTATTGAACACAATTAATTACATATGTGTAGTCTAAAGTATGGGGTAAAAAAAAAAAAAGTATGGGGTAGTTATATGAGGCTTGTTGAGATCCATGGCTACCCAATGCCCTTCTACTCCTCTCCTTTTTTCTAGTTGAAACCACTTTCAACTCCTAGAACTGTCCTTTTGGTATTTACCTCCCAATGACTACTTCTGATTTTGAAATTGTAGGTATTTCTTATTTATATAGGTTTTGTTTATTGACTTCCCACTTTGGAAAACAGTGATTTGGATCTCCTTCACACCCCATCTTCCACCACACAAACAACGTTCCCATGCCCCATTCTCTTAATGTTAATGTTGTAATGTTGGTTAGTCAATTTTCTGGATTGCATTATTGTTATCATGAAAGAATTATTGGCAGCTAAATTCTATAATGTTATTACTATCCTTTTCTGCACTACTTTTTGTTTTTTCATGGAATTATTATTATTTTTTTAAGATTTATTTATTTGAGAGAGAGAGTAAGAGAGCAGGAGAAAGAGTAGAAGGAGAGGAAGAGGGAGAGAAGCAGACTCCCCACTGAGCGCAAAGCCCAACACAGGGCTCCATCTCATGACCCCGAGATCATGACTTGAACCAAAATCGAGTGGGACACTTAACCAACTGAGCCTCCCAGGCACCCCCCAAACTTATGCTCTAATGCACCATTTATTCTATCAGTTTAACTTTTGGAAGATGTCCTCCTGGAGAGGATTGATGTTGACTGGCCTCCCTTATTCTTGGTGCTCTACTGTCATCTTGGGATCTCCTTTCACTATAATCCTGAGGACTCCCTTTTGTCATTTTGGGTTGAATCCTTTCCTTCCTGGACCCTAGGTCTTCTTGTTCTTTACGAGGAGGACATCTTCCATTAGCTTCCTGACTAAAACGCTTCGTCTGGAATAATCAGATATTATTTTCCCCAGAGATGAGTCTCTAGTCATATAACTCTCCTCAAAGTTAATAGAAATGAGTACTTCTTATGATTCAAGATTTTCAAAGTTTTATATTACTACTGCATTATACTCTCATAAAAAGAACCATCCATGAAAACTTTATCTGAATTTAGAATTTAGCCTATTATCATGATTAAAAATTCAGACTTAATAACCCTGGAAATACATACATACACACATGTATGTATGTATGTAAAGGTGTGTACCTTTATCTTTGAAAATCCCGTATGACTGACTAACAATACAGTGTTTCATGTTCCTATTGCTGCTATAACAAATTACTATAAACTGAGTGCCTTAAAATAACACAGATTTGTTATCCTACAGTTCTGGAAGTCAGAAGTTTGAAATGGCTTTCACTGGGCTAAAATCAAGGTATGGGCATGGCTGTGCTCCTTTTTTTTTTTTTTTTAATATTTTATTTATTCATGAGAGACACAAAGAGAGGCAGAGACATAAGAAGAGGGAGAAACAGGCTCCATGCAGGGAGCCCAACGTGGGACTCAATCCAAGGTCTCCAGGATCAGGCCCTGGGCTGAAGGCATCACTAAACCACTGAGCCACCTGAGCTGCCCATGTGCTCCTTTCTGAAAACCCTAGGAAGGATTTGTTTTGTTTTGTTTTGTTTTGCCCTTCTTGGCTTCCATAAACTAATTTCATTCTTTGGCTTATGGCTCCTTCCATTTTTAGAGCCAGCAATGGCCAGTTTAGTCTTTCTTAGGGAGCCATCTCCTCGGATCTGACTTTTTTGCTTCTCTTTTATCCGTTTAAGAACACTTGCAATTACACTAGGCCCTCCATAATCCATAATCCAGTATGATCTTATTTTCAGTTCAGCTAATTAGCAAACTTAACTCCATCTACAAGTTTGATTCCTTCTTGCTATATAATATAAAATAGTCACAGGTTCTGGGGATTAGGACATGGACATCTTTGGGTGGCCACCATTTAGCCACAATATGCAGGAACTCTTCTTTCCTCTAAAATGTATTCATTTTTGGAATAGCTATCACAGTCCTTAACTTTGCTCCCTGAAACCATTAATTTAACACTCTAGGACAAAAAGTAAACAATAATACATCCATTCCAAATGTTGGCAATTTAAATTGGCAAACTGCCAGAGAAGACACTGCATTTGTCCTCAATTTACCAACTTCTTTGGCCTTGGTAGAAACAGATACATTTCTGTCAGTATAATTTAGATAGAAAAAACATTATTTTAAATCATTTGATCCTAAAAAATCTCAATATAAGTAGTTTGGTTAATTTTATAGAAATACAAGCTTTTACATTTTTCACACTATTTTGGGTGGTTTTGCTTGCAGATTTACTTAATATTGTTTATTTAAAATTAAGTCATTAGTGTCATTATACCAACACTGAAAAGGATTCTAACAGTAGTATACACCACACAATTAAAATAATAATACACACACGTGTGCACACACACGACTCACACACACAACTACATACCTCCATTTTGTTAATGGTCTAGAAGTCAAAGTCAAAATGGAACGATTTGTTGTAAAGATATTAACACACTAATAATCATAGATTATTGCTTCAAGAGATATGCCTGTTAAAATAGCAGGCATTTTCCAGGAAAACGAATATGTAATACTCTGAAGGGCTGCATCTTTCGTTGGTCCTTCTAATAGGCTCCTGCTTTCATTTCCTTTGTTTTGCTCAAGTCAGTAATGCAAATGTTAAGCTCCGTCTCTATTAGTGCCCCTTAACAGTAAGTTGATACTTTGGAGCTTTTAAGCGGACCTAAATGGTTTTTAGACATTTTCATTTCTGTTTTCTACTAGCCAGGGAGACCCTAAGGGTGGAGAGTCAGGCCTTCTTTGTAACTTCTCACAGTTCCCATAGAGTCTATCATGGATTTAGTAAGATTTTTTTTATTCACTTGGGAATATAATAGTTGATCAGTACTTGTCTGTAGAAATGAACAGGAAAGAAACATTGTTTACATGGAGAAAATGGTACAATTTCTAAACTTATGAAAGTATCTTTTTGAAGCCTATTTTTGAGCTGAGACTCAGAGTGTAGAAAACTAATGTTTTACAAGTTATCTTTGTATAGGGTTATTTTACTTAAAATTACCGATGTCTCTTTGACCCAAGAGTTTAAGAATCAATTAAAATATGTTAGAGTTGAGCTTGAAACCATTCATTCTCTCAGTCATCAAGTTTCTAATTAGTTTGGGTGCCCGATTTAGAGACAGTCTATAAGATATTATGATTTTCTAAGCTATAAAATAACAGGCAACTCAGAAAATGTGTGTGGGTCATCTATCTCCAAAGTTGGTGAAGTAAATTGCAGTGGATGACTCATTTCTCACAGATCCAGCATGTTAAATCAATGAGTGTGTTTGCTTGACTCTTGTCTCCTAATGAGCTGAAACAGATAGAACATTTCTCATGGATCCAGATGGGATTATTTTGGAAAGTAAACTAATGCACATGCCCACACAAAATTCCTCTGCTATCTCTGGCCAGATTCTTTTAGCTGCTTCCCAACATGATTTACCAGCAATATGAGACCAAGCTGCTCCTTAACGTTATTGGCACCATAGGAATTCTTCCAGAGGATAAATTTTTCTATTTTGCTTTGTTCAATTTAATAATCCCCCGTGCAATTTTTTTTTTTTTTAGATATTGGAGTTTATGTGTGTATCCATGAGTGTGGGGGAGGCTTAAGTTTTATTGTGGTAGGTGGAATTCATTTAGTACAGTTAACTTGATTTAGGATTGATGATTTATGTCAATGGTTGCTATTATTTAAAATTATTTCCCTGGGGTGCCTGGGTAGCTCAGTCAGTTAAGTGTTCAATTCTTGGTTTTGACTCAGGTCGTGATCTCAGGGTCATGAGATGGAGCTCTGCATTGGACTCTGAGCTCAGCTGGAGTCTGCTGGAGATTCTCTCCCTTCCCTTCTACTCCCCCTCTGGTCCTCCCTCAACTCCAGGTGTGTGTGTGTGCGGGTTCATTCTTAAATAATTAAATAAATAAATAGATAAATAAATAAATCTTAAAAAAAATTCTTTCACTAAGTTTACTGCTTTTAATATGTAAAACTCGCTTACAAGTCACTAAGAAAAAGTATAAACAACCCAAAAGAGAAAAGGAATTTGCTCTGGCTATGAAAATTGGGACAACTTCTAGAGTACATTTTTTCAACATGTGTCAAAAGTTTTAAAAAATATACTTTCTGTGCTGTCAGCAATTAACTTCTAAGATTATAGACTAAGGAATTAATTTACAACAGTCAGGGATAAGATCTTATAAAAATTTCATGGCAATGCTATTTTTAAAAAGTAAACAAACACAAAAACTTGCAATAACCCAACTGCCCCAAAATAGGGAATTGGTTCATGTTAGCTCAGGTCCTCCAAAAAACAGAAGCCAAGATAAAATTAGCAATACAAGAGATTTATTAGGGTAAATGCCAGTGGGGAAAATGGGGAGGGAGAACTGTCAGACCACAGTGCAGGTCTCACCCTTGTGAAAAGAGAGAGGGAAGGAAGGAAGTTTGAGTGGAGGAGCCCTAGACAGTAGTGCAGTTGAACAGTTTTGGCAAAATTGATAGAGTCTTCAAGCCAAGTTTGCCTATCAAAGAAGTCCTGTGTCTCTCAGGAATGCTCATGGGAAATGTGACCTTTGCTCAAATTCAGTGGTGATTCAGAGAGCAGCAGCTGAAGCCATCAGTCAGTTACACTCTATGCGATAGGAGACTTGAGAGGAGTATTTTTACAGCTACCAAGTGTTAAACAAGTTTTGGCATGACCACACTCGGACTTAATCATTAAAGTGAGGGAGATGAATAACTGTTGACAAGGAAAAATATGATGATTTATTTTTATTTAGAATTATATGTTTAAACTTATAATTAAAATATTAATCTACTTAAAATCTTAATTAACTTTATATCCTTTATCATATATACATAAAGTCATCACAGATCATTTTTAAACCTAAAATTTAGGAAAAGGAGACAACTGAGATAAGAAAACAAACTAGAAAGACACTGCAAGGACAATTCAGTTAATTTGTATTTACCATCATTTTTGCTTTTCTAACCTCTGATGCTAAATTTTAATCATAATAATGAGGAAAGGACTTATAAAATCCAATATTGGGCATGGGTCAGTCATATATGAATATTAGATTGAAGAAAGCATTCCAGTTAAAGTATAAGGCAATAACTGAGTCTGTTGCTTTAAAATGCTTTAAAATAAAATTTATTTCATTTTCTGGAAAAGAAATGATGTATGTGTGGTGGATATAATGCTGAGTAGAGAAACAGACCTTGTCGATTACTTAAACTTTATATTGCCCCTAGGAAAGGCAAGGAGAATAACAGGGTACAATGAGTAATACCAGTAATGAGTAATACCAGTTTACATTGTGATGAGTCTTGGACCTTCTCTCTCTGACCAAGGCCATGTGTGCATGGGAGATCAGCCCCCCAAGGGTGAGGAGAATAGGTAGAGAATAGGAAAACCTCTCCTGCTGAGGTAGGATTTTATATATGCCTGCTCTGTTCCATGTTCCCACACATCCACCTGTGAAGTACATCTTTCAATGATGATTAATAATTGCTGTGATGATGACCTTTGTATACGTGCCAATTTTCAATTAGCTACTTCAGATTTAAAAATGGAATTTTAGAACTGGAAGCGACCTTAGATTGCACTAGTCCCATGATAGTCTATGAACAAGAGTCCCATGGTCAAATAAGCTGACATATCATCACATAGCATAGCACCCCAACTTATGATAGTAATTAGTATATTAAAAGATATGAGAAATCATGTTGTAAAAATCCATTTAACTTTGCTTAATATAGCGTTTCTGAAACATAAGTAAAAGTAAAAATCTTTCTCTACAAAATACCTACTAACCCTGTGTGTTCAAGAAACGCACTATAGTAAACCAGAATCTTATCCTATCTTTTCATTTTTATGGGGAAAACTTTGAGTTGAAGGGGGTCAGATTACCTGTCCACAGTTACATAGATGGGTTCCAGAAGCTGGTCCTGAGACCAAGGCCGGCTGGCTCAATAGTGACTCTGTCAGAGTTCAAACAGCCGTTTCGCCATCTGGAGCTAAAGGTAGTTAAACTAAGTAGACCTTTGGGAAGTTGAATAAAAACATCTAAAATAGCTGCTTCAGAAAGGATCCAAATGATTGTGAAGTATACCAAATGACAAGTATACCAATAATTACCCATGTAGAAAATAAGATTCGTTATCTTTTCCTTCCTCCTCAGCTACTGTTTTCAGGATGTGTTTTAGATTATTGGGCCGAAGAGCAAACTTCCTTGAGGAGCTGCATCTGAGTAGCACTGTATTAATTGCTTCTGAAATGATTTTGAGTTATGTTTCTTTTATTGGATTCCATTTTGGAATGCTACAGAGTGTGCTGCTTTTTCTTTGATGCTTTTAGAGTTATTATGGAGGCATTTATTTGGCCAAGTGGAAAGCAGATTAAAAAGCAGCCATTGAAATGTACGCTTTGGGGTGATTGCAGATTCTTCATCTCCTCAGGGAGACGGAGCAGCTGTACCCTCAGGCTGCCCCTTCTCCTGCCTTGAACACTTAACTAATTTCCCAGAAGATTCGAAGGAGATTGATGTAAGGGTGTGCAGGCTGGGGGTCAGACCATAGGCTAACTGGCTCTTCCAGTTGTTGATGTTTTTGTTAAAGTTTCCAGTGATCTTGATGCCTCATGTTGAGTAAGAGATCCAAGAATGTAGCCAGGTCGCTGGATTGAGACCAACTATACAAATTCTGCAGCTCTGCTGGGTTTGCACCAAAAAACACAGGTGGTCTCACCGAGCCACTACGATCCTAGCCTGGCCTGAGAAGAGCAGCAAATACCTGGGCGTGTTTATTATTCTCTAACAAATATTTTCCCATTTGTTTCATTTTTAAAACAACCAAAGACAAAGCTTACTCAGCTGTAAAAATGAATTTATGTCTTGATTCGGTTGACTTTTCTTTTGTATTTTTCTCAGTAAAAGGGAAAGTGCTGGGGAATAGCAATTATTTATACAAGGCCATCAGTTAGGGAGCCCTTACAAGAAAGTGTATCCAGCCTTTTTTTTTTTTTTTTTTTTTTTGAAGGAGGTAGAATAAGGGTCTCCTGGCTTACTCAATTATTTCTGGACTCTTCCACAAAGACCCTCTGAGTGTTTGTTTCCACAAAGATCTCAACAAACACTAGAGACTCATCAACCGGAGTGAATTCCCTCAGTGAAATCGCTCTCCTCTGCCAAGAATCAAAGGTCATCCCAGTGGAGTGCCGTCTTCGTGTTCAGCCGCTACGGAGTGTCTGGAACAGAGTGAGAACAAAAATTATCCTAGTTTGGTGCCCCCTGACTCTTTCGGGAAGAATCCCAACAAAACTGCCACTGGGAATTCAGAGAACACATTTGAAGACTGGGGAAGGGCCAGGCTAAACAGGGGGGAATGGTGATGTAAAGACACTAAGATAAAGGAAATAAATGACTCAAAGACGAGTTTTAAGCCAATATTTACACCCATATTGCCGTATTTACAGCTTAAACACTATGCCCTGAACATGCAGGAAGTTAAGTTTTTATGAGTCTCTTAATGAATGTTAAGTCAATAATATCCCAAACAATGGGCCCCAGTGAACTTTCTTATGAAGGCCATACAGAGAGTTATTCAAATGTAGTCAGAGGCAGTTGAACTCTGTCATGTACATTTTTAGAGAAGAGATTTTCAAATTAGCCATTTCTGATATGATAAAAAGCTTTTTAGGCCATGACATAGAAGTAGAAGAAATTATTAAAAGAAGTCATGGTGTAGAATTAGGAGGCTTCCATAATGCCTCAGAAACATCCATACAGTAGATTTTATTGTCAACAGAAGCAATGGTCAAAGAACAGGCGCCACCCACCCTCACCAAAGAATAATTACCTGTGCAGATAAAACTAATTAAAGAGCTAATTAGTAAAATAATATGCACAACTATAAAGTCCATGGCAGCCAGGCAACTGAGCAGATAGAGTGGATATTATCAATTGCTTGGTGCCATGTCATCAGTGACTGTCTTTTTTTTCTCTTTCCGGTCTAAGACACATCTGACCCATATTGGTTGACTGGCAGGTCCAGATGAAGGATCATATCACTGAACTCTTAGATCGTAGTGAGATGCTCAGAGAGTGTTTCTAAAACTTGTATTTATTTTTTGGGTGCCCCGTTGTTTAGTGTCCTCTGGTTGTGTTTGCAAGTGGAATAGCAAACAACCGTCCTGCCCGTCTTTCTTAAAACGTTGATGACCACGTAAAACAAACCTCAGTCAGAGACATGATATGTCAGAGACATATCTGCATATCATACCAGATAACCAGCATCACAGAATAGACCTCGTATTTTGAGAACATTCAGTCTTGGAAATTCTGACTTCTAAGGAAAAAAAAATCCTTTTGATCAAAAGTACTCTGGTGGCTCACATACAAATTAGGAGAAAATTATTGCATCTACTGACAGTCAAATAAAGCATCACATCCAATTCTCTACCTTGGAAGGCTCCAAATTCAATTATTACACAATTTAGAGGAAAACCTTTATTATCATTTTCACCCAATGTAATTATCACCCAATGTAAAGATAAAGTTGTTTGTATGGTTGCTAGCCCTTCTTCAAAGAAACGTGTCATCATTCAGGCAAACGTTACTGTGGGGTGGTAGAGGTAAAACCACTGGTGATAAAGGAAGGTTCAAATGCTGGCTAGGGAGCATGTGGGGCCACAGATGTATAAATACATCTCTCTGGGCCTCAGTTTGTTCATTGGCAAAACTACTATAGTATCTATCTCTTAGGGTTGTAATAACAACGAAATATTTGTACCTATGAAATTATGTAGCTTATTGCCTGGCAACTTCCATTAATTGAACTGGGACTACTGGTTCTTACTACCAGATGAAGAAAAGTGCTCAGCCTACTATCAGAGGCTTCTTTTCTTTTCTTTTCTTTTTTTTTAAGATTTTATTTATACATGAGAGATACAGAGAGAGGGGCAGAGACATAGGCAGAGGGAGAAGGGACTCGATCCCAGGACCTGGGATCATGCCCTGAGCTGAAGACAGACGCTCAACCACTGAGCCATCCAGGCATTTCTGGCCAGAGATTTCTACTGATAGAAACCTGTGGTGGGTTTCTAAACATGTGTGCTCATGAGGGAATGTGAGAGAAAGAAGTGGTTAATAATAATCATCTTAATATTATTGTGACAATAGTTTTGACTTCACCCCTCTCAGGGCTCCTCAGACGAACTTTTCCTCAGACTGTGCCACTAGAATAGGCCAGGCATTTGAGTCTTTTGGGAGAATCCCTAATAGAAGTAGCGAGAAGGAGGGATCCCTGGGTGGCGCAGTGGTTTAGTGCCTGCCTTTGGCCCAGGGCATGATCCTGGAGACCCGGGATCGAATCCCACATCGGGCTTCCCGGTGCATGGAGCCTGCTTCTCCCTCTGCCAGTGTCTCTGCCTCTCTCTCTCTCTCTCTCTCTCTGTGACTATCATAAATAAATAAAAATTAAAAAAAAATACCTCTTAAGAAGTAGTGAGAAGGAGAAATAAGAAAGGGGGGAGAGAGGGCGTCCCGGGTGGCTCAGCGGTTTAGCTGCCTGCCCAGGGTGTGATCCTGGAGTCCCAGGATTGAGTCTCGCATCGGGCTCCCTGCATGGAGCCTGCTTCTCCCTCTGCCTTTGTCTCTGCCTCTCTCTCTCTGTGTGTCTCTCATGAATAAATAAATAAAATCTTAAAAAAAAAAAAAAGAAAGGTGGGGGGAGAATTGAGTTGAGTCCTCCTCTGTTCCATATTTTTACCAAATTCTCTAGACAAAATGTGTCATGGTGGGCAGGTGCCAAAGAAGACATGGTTGCTAAGGAAAGACAAATTAAAACATATGCTGATGATTCTCGGGAAGACTAAATGAGTTAGCAGATAAGAATAGGTATTTCCCCCCTCTTGCCTCTAGCCCCCTCTTTTTCTTTTTAGTTTTATGTATCATGTTTTTAAAATCAATGTTTCTTTTAAAAGAAACTCCAGTTTATATCATTAATTTACTGCGGTGCTTGTGGTTCTAGATGCTGCAGTTACGAGAGTTTGAATGGGAGGGAAGCTTTGGCTCGGAGAGGAAGCTGGAGCCTGGGGTTGGTCTCTGTGGGGCAAAGAGGATCAGAGGGCACCCAGGACAGAACAAGGCTCTGGGAACACACAGCAGGGTATAGGGGAGCAGTGGTCGTTCCTCACTGTAATAAGGAATGTAATAAGTGTAATAAGCCAGGAATGTTGCATAGTTTAGAAGTGCTCGCCCTGAGATAGCACACGTTTCTATTATCGGGGTAAAGGTAAATGCATATCTAACATTTTGTTGTGGCAACCAGAGCATTGTGTTTTAGGTATTCAGGCCCTCGATTCTTCCTGTTGAGAACTGCAAATGATCTATTCAAGCACGTTTATTTTAAATTAAGAAAACGTGAATCTATGGTGTAGATCCTGGGAAATTTTCAACTCCAGAAGATTTTAGGAAAATATGCTCATGAACATCCATATTTTAATGATGAGAATTTGGAGAGAAAGTGACTTTTTTTCAATCTCAACTATTTTAATAGGCCACAGAATAAAAATCAATGGGAAAAAATTGGCCTGGTGTGTAATTCACAGCTTCACATATTAAGTGTAGAATTGTAGTTTCTTAATCTTTTTAAAAGATTTTATTTATTTATCCATGAAAGACACAGAGAGAGAGAGAGAGAGAGAGGCAGAGACATAGGCAGAGGGAGACGCAGGCTCCATGCAGGAAGCCGGATGCAGGACTTGATCCTGGGACCCTGGGATTATGCCCTGAGTCAAAGGCAGACGCTCAACTGCTGAGCCACCCAGGTGTCCCAGTTTTTTAATTTTTAAAGTGCAGTTTGTATTCAATATGGGAAATCTAAATGATGTAAAAAAAAAAAAAAGGAAAACTATTATTATCCCATTATCATCCTAAAAAAAGAGTAAATGGCATTCAATAAAAATAAAATATATTAAGATACAGTTTTTAGAAAGTTTGCATTATGCCCCTTCACTTTGGTGAAAAACCTACATTCATATCTGTTCTCACTAACAGAAAGAAATCAGATGAGGGTTTTCACTTTTAAGAAAGGGTGAAAAGCAAAAGTAGTATTCAGTGTTTGTTTTGCAGTGAGCCCTTATAGAGACAGTGCACACCCCAGCAGTGAAAGTGGTCCCACCACGCTCCTTCCCCAGGAATGAAGCTCAGCATCTCAGCATGAAGCCACCAGAACTTTGAACTGTCTATGAGCATCTGTACTATGTCGTTTTCTTTTTTTTTTTTTTTAAGATTTATTTACTAACGAGAGTGAGAGAGAGAGAGAGAGACTCTCAAGCATACTCCCAACTGAGTGCAGAGCCCAACATGGGGCTCAATCTCATGACCTCAAGGTCACATCCTAAGCCAAAACCAAGAGTTGGGGGCTTAACTGACTGAGCCACCCAGGCACCCTGAGCATCTGTGCTTTATCTTGATTTATTTTGTGCATCCATTAGGAGGATATGTCCTGAAGTATTGGAAAAGCCTAAAAAAGTTTTTTTTGGGGGGGGGGGGTCTGGAAACACTCAAAAACTTTTTCATATGTTATTGGCAATTGCTTCTTTGACGTCTGTCATTTTGGCTTGTGAAAGTTTTCATAGGAACACTCTACTTTTGGATAGTGGGGGAGACCTGCATTCCATTTTCACTTTAAGCTATAACCATGATACGGCTTGCTCACAAATTCACTCTTCTAGTGACTTGTAACAAGTTTTTTCAACATGAAGTAATGAAGTATTATTAAAACACTCTGCTTTTTGTGTGGATTTTTTCCCCTTTTACATATAGATATAATAGTTCCCTCATTCCTGTTTTTTAAACAATATGTTTTGTAGACACTTACTCTACAAGATGTTTGTAGGTGTTTTTTTTTTAAGAAAGTTCAAAAAGTTTTAGAAAATTATGGTTTTAACAAAGCAGCTTCTTTATAACAGTACTTTCATAAACCTTTGCTATGAGTATGTTCATGAAGAAATTTCAAGAATGTTATCCAGAAAGAAATGCTTCCAAACTTATTTGGTTTGAAAAACTTGATTTCATGGGAGATCTATTAGCATCTCTCAGGACTAGTATTCTGAGCAAAAGGGTTTGAGGAATGTTGCTTTGCGCTAATGACCAAATGACTAGATTTGTATTTCATATATTTGCAGAGCTATGTTCTAACGTTCTGAGGGTGACTTCACTAGGGTTAAGGGAAACCCAAATGCAACATAAATATGGCAGATCTGTTACTGTAATATTTTGTTGCTTTTCACAATAAACATTGACAAAAAAGTTCAAGTTAGAATAATCAAGTTAGGAAAATGTCACAGTAGAAATTCCATTCATCCTGCTCTCCCACTACCAGGGTGCAATATATTAGGTAAGAGGGGGACTTCACCTCTGAAGAAGAGAATGCTCTTGCTGTGGTGTGTAAGCATAATTCTTTTTATATGTACATAAGCAGATGATAATGGTTCAGTTGCCCATAGGTCAACTGTCTACAGTCGCTTTCGCATTTGCTCTTGCTCAGGCTAATGCATGTACAGCATTGACTAGCAACATCATGAGCTTCTTGTGTGGGAAGAGGAGGGTTGTGAAATTAATGGAATGGGGAAGATGGCTGGTCCTCTGCCTTTTTCAGAATTGGGGCTTCGTTATTTCATTTGAAATATTTCAAATGCCCAGGATTCAGACATATCAATAGTGAAATATAAACCAAGAAATGCTTTTCTTTTTTTTTTTTTAAGATTTTATTTATTTATTCATGAGAATACACAGAGAGGAGAGAGAGAGAAGCAGAGGGAGAAGCAGGCACTATGCAGGGAGCCTGACGTGGGACTCGATCCCGGGTCTCCAGGATCACGCCCTGGACTGAAGGCTGCGTGAAACCGCTGAACCACTTGGGCTGCCCAAGAAATGCTTTTCAAGGAGAAATATATAGGATCCTTTTAATGTCTTCATTTTCAAGTGTTATGCTACCATTCTCTTTTATGGATATGGATACTTCAGAACTGGCTATACTTGGGTTGTGTGTAGTTTAAACATTAAATCAACAATCTATTCAAAGCTAATTGTTCCCATTTTAAATGCGCTCAACTAGAAAATAGCATATATTAAATACAAAAAAAAAAATCCAACACCCATTACAGAGAGTTTATAGCTTAGTTAGATCATTGTACCTTCTATAGAATTCCTAACTGCCACATATCCCCTGTACTCTCTGAATCACTTCAGCTACACTGAAAAAGCCTTAATTCCTTAACGTATTTTAACAACTCTATGGGCCTGTTTGGTCTAAAGTATAAGAGAACACTGATTGTAAGAAAATTAGAGGTACAGGTGAAGAAAGAAGGTTAAAGTCTAAACTTATGCAGTTCAGAAAGTTGCCAGCACAAATGAGTTAATATCTTTTCTTTACATTTGGTTTTATATATTTATATTCCCGTATCTTCATGTGTACAATGTAAGCTTTGTTATGCTGTGTCTGGTGGTGCGTTGCATCCCTTTATGAGAGGCAGTAATTGTAGCTAGTACGTAATATACCTGGGGGTGAAAAGTTGCTGGAGTCTTCTTTTGAGCAGGATTCTAGCTGGCACAGCCATGACATTTCCTCCCTCCCTGTTCCTCCAACCCTTCTCAGTTTAATGACAGTCTTATGTTTTATTTGTTTCCTCTGATCCAACATGTTTATGTGAGGGCAGTTCTAGAATACATAAAAGTCCGTTGCAGGGTGGTAATTATTGGCCATGCTTTTACATAGCACCTCATGTGGTAAGAAGATAAATGTATAATCACCTGGTAATATGAAAAACTCTGACTGAAGGACCAAAGGACTTTGTCATTTTACTCCACCCTCCGTGAGTCAGTGAAATGGATTGAATTATAAACCAGAAACCAGCACTTCAATTTGATGAAACTCATCCTAAAGAGGAAAGTGTCATTACATGTTGGCAGTTTATAAAATGTGATGAGCTGCCCTGATCCATTGGAACTGACATGTCCTTAATAATAGCAACATTCTTTGTAAATTAAATAGCTATTAATTTTTTTAAAAAACTTGTCGGGATATGCTTATGCAGTGATGCACATGTGATCATGGGCATTTCCATTGTGTCAAATATATAGAAAAATAGAACCCATTTGGGAATTGGTCAAACAGCATCTGCATCTGTGTATCTAAAGGCATAGGCAGAGTTGGAGCTAAAACTCTGGAGTGATTTTCCACATCCGAAAGGACTGAATCCCTAGATGGTGATGTGATGTATGTCACAAGGCTATTGTACATCGGACCCCCAAATCAATCATTCAATAAATAAATAGTAACTGAGTGCCTATGCGTGGTGCAAGGGTGAAGCAAAAAGATGGCTGGGATCCTATCTACTTCCACCCCTCTGCTGCTTGATTACCCCTCTCTAGTCAACAAGATAGGCTGGTGCTTTCTTTTCTCTCATGTGAGAAGGTCCCCTGTCTGCAAGGAGATGACTTTCCCCAGGTCCTGGGCCTTCAAGGCTGTCCCTACAGAGGACACTTGTCCCACAGAGAAGGAAGGAGTGTGTTATGTTGGTGACTTAGCTAAAAAAGAGATGTATTTCTAGAATGGAGCTAAGTTAATTCTTTTCTTCTTGTAACCTCAAGAGAAATTCCCTAGAATTATGTTAGAACACATTAACAATTCTTTTGTAAGGCTATTTAATTACCTGATGACTAGTACCCATAGAGTTTGTAACATCAAGTCACCCAAGACAGGCTTAAAATAATTTGATAGTACAGAGAAGGTTTCTGGCATGTCTTACAGATAAACCACCGCAAGAGTCATCTTAAAGTGAGGCTTTATCTTTTATGAATCTGCTTAGAACCCTGATAATGACGTGTCTGAAGCAGACAGGATATGGCAAACTGGGATGTAATTAGGGGGCTTATTATCAGCAGATCTCACATAATGGAATGTTATCAAGGTACTGCTGAAAAGTGCAAATATTAAGCTTGAAAAAACTGATGGTTGAGATTTTGTCCGTAATACTGAAGTGAGAACAGCAAATGAATAGTGAAAATCAGAACTGTTGGCTATGTAAGCTGTGCCCTGTGTAAGAGCACCCAGGGGCGAAGGCAGTTGGCTCCGGGTTACATCCAGCTTGCAACGTGCTCACTGGGCCAGGTGCCTGTGGGGAGGCTACATCTTACCAGAGGAGCGCCTTTTTCAAATTTGCGCAGGAGTGCTGTGTGGAGTGACCTGGGCACTAGCGTACTTGTCTTCCCAAGGTAGATTTTTGAAAGTTCTGTCAGGCCAGGGGGTAAGGAGGCAGGCTTGGCATGGCTAGGATTTGGGAAGAGCTGTCTTAACTGCTTAACGGGGGACTTATTCCAACGGGGTTGATGTTCTTTCTCCAAGCAAGCTGGGCACACTCCAATGATTCCAAGCTCCTAAACAAATCTGGGGGTTGAAAAGCATTTTTGCTCCACCCACCTCCTTTTCCTGGAGAATTGTCAAGAATCAAGATTTCCCCAGAGCTAGAATAATTACTGAGCGGAGTCCAGCCCTGGCCGAGAAATTGTAGAGTAGATTTCCCCTGAAGGGGATGTGTCCTGCCACCTGAATCAGAGCTGTAGTTTCAAAGTCTGGCCCCAAAGCACTTCAAAAATGTAAAGCCCAGCCTTAGAGCTGCTGTCTGCATGGTGTGAACATACTAGCTTGTAAAAAAATTGCTAGGTTTCCAGTGTTATCACACACCACTTCCATGAAATTAGGTTGGATCTCACTGACTTTGTGGAATGTTCCATATCTTAATGCAATCCTCTTTTGTGCGTGTGTGTTACATGAGAGCGTGACAGCTCAAGAATTACCACACTGTTCCACTCCACATTTCCGAGCTCAAACAAACACACACACGCGTGCACATGAGCACCAACCACTATCAGTACCAGTAAAATTAAATGAGAGAAGCTATCAGGAAATAGATAAAGAGGCATACAATAGAGACTTTTTTTTTTTTTGGAGAGAATGAGGCCAGGCAAATGGATTTTAAAATTCTGTTTCTATGACTGCACTACATTTATAAGCTGAAGGCATCAATAGTTGACACTGCTCATAGAATACCAAGGGAAAATTCTGAAAAGGAAGTATCTATTCTCTTATTACCCAAATGTAAATTATATGTGCTCTTGAAGTATGCCCTTTATTTAATTTTAATGCATTTTAAATTTTAATATGGATTGCTCTACATGAATCACCCTCTTTGTTTTCAACACCATTAGCACACGAAAATTGAGGAAGGGTTTCTATTTTCTGGCAATTCAAAGTATTTTATGAAGTGTGGCACTTAATATTGCATCTTCTATAGAGGAGGGACTCAATATTTGTTGAAGTAATTTCAATGTGATATGTTAGCTATGATCTATGATGAGTAGGTAATGATTTCCTAAATTTCCAGCTTAAAAGGATTCTTCTATTGCCATTCACATTAAAAAAATTCTTGGTTCTCAATAAAACCGAAGCATAGTTTTATTAGAATATGTTGGCATCTCTCTCAAAGACTTATGCAATCAAAGAGATTCAAAGTCAATTGTTCTGTGCCAAATTATTTTCTTATCCTATAAAGATTCTGCTCTGCAAAGTCTGAATTCTTTTTCATTTGAATAAATCCAGGAATCGAAGAACCTGTATTTTGAAGCATGGATTATTTAAGTTAGTGAGCTAGATAGAGTAAGAGACCAACATTTTAAAAACAGACAAAAAAAATTGGGCTCATGTTTTGATGTACCCTTGACTTTGGAAAGGAGAAAAGACAAAAATACAAGTAACTGTGATGCCAGTTAGAAATACATATTCTAAGAGGCCCCCAAATTAGGGACAGAGGTTCAGAGGCAAGTCTGGGGACAAGATGGAAGACATCATGGAGGAGGTGGGGAAATGGCATGGACAAAGGCAGAGTGGTAAGGTGGCTTATCAGCATTGGAAGAACACAGAGTAGTCTCATTTGGTAAGAGAAGACATAAAAGTGAGAAGTTGGAAGATCAGGCTGCAGCCAGGTTGAAAAAGGCCTTCAACATTGGGTATGGCAGGAGCATCTTGTTAAATGTTGAATAATCAGATACTGGGTGGGGGAAAGAGTTACTAGTTTTGTAATATTTGCTGATTTTCTATCCACAAATGAGACCCCTCTGTTTGGAATTGGGAAGAGGTGCTAAAAATCAACTCTATTCTATTGGGATAAGATGACTCCCAACACATCAGCACCTGTTAGTTGAAGCTATGACAAGGGAGGAAATTGCAAAAGGAGAATATAGAAAAAACAAAGGAAATGATAAAAAAAAAAAAAGAGCAAGACAGCCTGTAGATTGTCTGCATTACGGACAATAAGGACAATGTGGAGCCAGATGAGGGGAGAGGTATTAAAAGTTAGAAAAATAGGACATCAAGTTGAGCGAATGTCATTGAAGCCAAAGGAAAAGAAAGAACATCATGGTAGAAGAATTACTGCTGAGTTTGGCAGTTAAGAGAAATTTGGGAATTTTAAGAGAACAGCTTTAGGAAATTGGTAGTGACAGAAGTCAGAATATAAGGGATTCAGAATTGAGTCAATGGTGTATGGATTTATATTTATTAGCAATCGCCATTGGGTCATATTCAAACAATTCCATTATCTCAAGAAAAAACTGTAAAGGGAATGAAAACAGGCATACAAATGAATCCAAAAAAGTGATGTTAAAAATTCCACAGTCAAGATTTTGGCAAAGTCTCCATGACTCAGCTGATTTGAGATGCTTCAATGATTTGCACATTCTTCTCCATTTCTTGAATTTGTCCTTTTCAAAGAAAGCCTCCTCACAGCTTATTCGTGAGCAATTAGGCATGATATAGGAGGTAATTTTTTTTCCTAATTCTACATTGAAAAGGATTTTCAAAATGATTAAATCTAGAGAGTCCACTGAACTCTTAAAAGACTTGTTGGCATTGTCCACACTTAACCACCCACCTCTTTGGTCGCCCTCCTGAGCCTCCTACCACTGCCTGCCTCTTTCTAGAGGCTAAGAGCACAGAGCCTCAGCCTTCAGCAAACTCCCTGGGGTTCCAGGCTACAGAGTTGTCATATATATCAGGTTTTTCTCTCTCAGGCCCTTTACCTAGAATGACCAAAAGGTTTATCTTACAAATGAAGACATTTTGGAGAGTGACAGTAACAATAGTTACTTTAGTACCATATGCTTAACTACCTTTACCTCATGACATGCCTTGTCAGGTGAAATATAAGATACCTGGTTAAAATTGAGTTTTATATAGACATCAGATAACTTTGTAGCCTAAGTATGTCTCATGTGATATTTGGGACTTATACTAAAACTAAGTGTCTGTATGTTTATTTGCTAGATCTGGCCACCCTGCTCATGAACCCTTTACCCGTTTGTGTGAGCAACACACTGTCTATACATCATAGCAGCAAAACTGTTCTGAGCTCAAAGTGGCTATATAATTTCGAGGCCTGGTGCAAAATGAAAATATGAGATCTCCTCGATAAAAAATTATCACACATTTTAAGACAGTGACAATGGAGTATCAAATGAAGCATGAGGCCCTTCTAAGCATGGGCCCTGGGTGATCGCACAGGTCACATACTCATGAAGCTGGCTTGTTCTTATTATTTGGTATGGTGTCTTTTATAATAGTGAAATCTAGAAATATTTCCTCTTATATATAAAAAATATATATTTAGCTTACTTTACACCTGGGATTTTGATGAAACATTCCAAGTAATAATTGCATTTGGAGGGGAGTTGATTATAACGTGCAGGAGAGTAGGGATTACATCTTCCCTGTTCACCCCAATCTCCAAATAGCGCCTGACACAAAGAAATCACTTAATATGTTGAATGAATATCATATAGGCCCACATATAGTATACATTTACCAGGAAATGGCATTAAAATTAAATAAAGGGCATATTTAAAGAGGAATTATAATTTTCATTTGAGTAATAAGACATAAAATGGCAAAAATGCACCATAACATTAGGTACACCATGCCATATGCATGTATGTATATTATGTAATATGTATGTATGCATATTAAGTGGTGTTATGCGTGTACCTGGCTTTTCTAGTTGGTGAATATATATTTCCTTAATGGTAAGTGCCCACATTTTGATGTTCTGAGCTCCTCTACTGATAATAGATAGGTCCTGACTTTTCTATCAATATCTTTGAGAAATCTTAGAAGTATTACATGTAAGTCAAGTGTTCCCTATGCCACCTTACTGGTATAAGGCAAATCTCTTGCCCTTGAGAGTGCCCTTGGGAGTTCCAGGAGGGGGACAAATGGTGGAGCTCCAGTGCCAGAGGCTGTGGCCATCTCTCTACATCCCTCTCAGATCATTTTGCTGTTTTTGGATGTGGTGTCACCACTGTCCCTCTCCTCTGGGCCAATAGTTCTCACACTGTCTATGACCTGGTCTTTCATGGTGGACTCCCGCAGCAGAATGGTTTGGGTCTCATCAACACAATTCTTTCATTTATGTCACATGGGGGCTCCAAGAATGAGGGACACTGGGTCAGTGGTGGCCACACACAACCCCAGACCTCCCTCAGCAGATGTGGAAGTCAAATGAAGTTCTGCTTACTCCCAGAATCCCATTTCTTTCCTCCTTAGAGGGAAAGGGGCATTGTTTTACATGTTTCAATCTAACCCTGAACTCAGTTACAATCAGAGATCAAGATCTTTCCCAGGGAAACTTGAGTCCCAGGCAAATCCAAGATATATTGGGCTTCTGTGGTCCCAAATAACTTGTGATGGTTATGAGGCCAGTCTGCCTGATGCACATGAGGGATATCTAGGTGATGGTGGTGTCCATTTTTCTAATGTTACAAGTACAGTGAAAGGAGTCCTCAGCTGGTTTTATAGGAGGACTAGTGAGTATCTGTTTTATATACTAAACTTTGAAACTTCTTTTTTGTACCATGTTAATTTGCCCCTAATTGTATTACATAATTGTTCCTTAAGTTTTTGCTAAGTAGTTTTTTTCCACTTTCAAACTTATTCACAAAAAAATGATCTCAGGTGAAACCAGGTAGGTAGTGCTTTCTTATTCTCCAATCCAGCCAAATCAGTTTACTCAAGAATCAGCTTGAGCATGGGTATTTTGTCTTCTGAGATATGATTTATAAACTCTTCAAAATAATCTATCTCTTTTTAATGGATTATTTTTTATTTATACAACTTATTTAAAATTAATCATTAACATTTTATGGCTAACCAACAACTCAAGATGGCACCAAAATAGCCCTTTTCTGGCATAAACATATAATGCCATAAGTTTTATATTTTATGTTTTTAGTTTTATGCTTTTTTTTAAAGATTCTATTTATTTATTTGAGAGAGAGAATGTGTACACACACCTGGGTGCAAAGGAGCAGGGAAGAGGGAGGAGGGGCTGAGGGAGAAGCAGACTCTCCACTGAGCAGGGATCCTGAAGCAGAGCTCCATCCCAGAACCCTGAGATCATGACCTCAGCCAAAGGCAGACTTTTAGCCGACTGAGTCACCCAGGCCCCCCTATATGTTTTTAGTTTTTTGGTGGTCTAGGTATTAATCCTCAAATTATGAGGGTCCTTATGCATATCTCTATGAACACCTCAGCTCCTCCATTCAAGCTTCATATATATACATACATGTTTGTATTTATGTGTATGTATGCATATTTGTATGTGCGCGTGTATGAGAGTTTTTCTTTTTTCCATATGTGGGCTAAATTGAATGATTGTAAGTTATTAAATGCTGATCTACAATGTCAATGTTAAAAGGCGATTTTCATGGTGCACTAATGTGTATGTTTTCTGGTGAGAGAATTATATCTAAGTGAGAGCATAACCGCTTGCTCCTAAACTGGATATGCCTGAGTAGATGATGCATAAGGACAATATAGCAGATTACTTTTTCAAGACTTCATCATGAATTTCGAATGTATCATGAATTGAAGACCACATATTTGTCTTAGTGGGGTGTTTCTTTTCATTTTGTGCAAGATAAAGGTTATGGCATTCTCAATTTTTGAGGCAACAGGCTATGGTGGAAATAATATTGATTTGGGAGTCCTAAGTAGTAATCTCCAGCAACTACTGACTGTTTGAACTTGGGCAGATTGCTGATCTCTCTAAATCTCAGTTTATGTACTCATTTGTAAACTCAAAGGTCATAAGGATTAAAGGAGCTAATGTAGGTCCCATGGACTCTGGGAATGAGGACATATGCTATTGACCAAATAACCAACTTTTTCTCAAATGTGTTTAAAAATGTTTATTTTCTGTAGATCTTCTACCCTTACTTTACCCTTCCTCATTGGCTGTCAATTGTCCTATCCTCTTGTTATTCCTTCCCAGAGCAGCCCAGAAACTGGAACTAGCTCAAGAAGACAAATAGAGGCCCATATACCGTATGTCCAAATATTTACAAGCTATAAATCAAGCTAACAGACTGCTAAATTAAATACACGTTGCCTTCCAACTTGATAAATCTAACTTCACAGTGGCCTCAAAGGCAAGTTTGATACAGAATTCTCAGGCTCCACGAGAAATATGGAGGGGTGAGAAAATCTGTCTCCAGGCTTTGGATATTGGTGTGTCAGCTTTCTTCACCCACCCTAGCTCCTATCCACACTATGAGGATCCTTATGGATACCTGTGTGAATACTTCAGCTCACCCATCAAGCTCTTTTCACACTTTCCATCAGCAGGCACTTCTTGACCACAAGGTTGGCCCACTGATGTGTACAGTGGAGAGCAGATCCACTTGGCCCTCAGGAAAATGGATCAGGTAAGGGGCCACACAAGCACTGGATACAGATATAGGGCCATGAAGACAGCAAATTCTGGGATCCCAGACACCCAGAGGATGGTCTTAATGTGGAGGTAGGGTTGGGACAAATTCTTAGTGGATATATACATTAATTTCATGGGATTTTCATTCTTTTTTTTTGGTAAGATTTTATTTACTCATTCATGAGAGACACAGAGAGAGGGAGAGAGGCAGAGACACAGGCAGAGGGAGAAGCAGGCTCCATACAGGGAGCCCCACGTGGGACTCGATCCCAGGTCTCCAGGATCACGCCCTGGCCTGAAGGCAGGCACTAAACCACTGAGCCACCCGGGGATCCCTGGGCTTTTCATTCTATAGGAAAGGTTAACAGCTAGGGGAAAGCAGGGTTGTGTCCTCAAAAGCACAGAGTCCAAGACTTATGCCATTTTCTCTAGATCTAAAAGCATTACTTTCCAGTCTTTATCTCAACACTTGGATTGTATTTTTCATAAATGAGCTCTAAAATGCTATTAGTCTTTAATATGGTAATGTATATTGTGGGTCTTCGAGATTTCTGACTGTGGAACACTTTGTGTGTGTGTGTGTGTGTGTGTGTGAGAGAGAGAGAGAGAGAGAGAGAGAGAGAGAGAATGCACATGTGCCTGTGTGTGGAACATCTCCATATGACAGGGTTGCAAAACCTATCCTAATCTCTAAAGTCATGGAATGTTTATTCCTCTTCCTCCTACTGCCTCTTAAATGTAGGGGATTTTACCTTCACTAGTTTATATTTTCTTGTTCTACATTATTTCATCCATATCCAAGGCTGTAATCACTAAATATATTCCAGTGATTCCAAACTCTCCATCCCTCACCTCTCTCTTGAGCTCTGTACTTAGTACTGAATGGTTCTACCTGGATACACACATTCCACATGCTGGAAACTCAACTCATTATTTCCTTCTAGTCCTGCTTCTCCAGCATGCTCCTTTAATGGGTTACTCCTCTCAGTAAATGCTTCATCATCTAACACTATTTTACCAATTGCCCTGGCCAGAGTCACTTTGATTCTTTTCTTGACCTCACTAATCTCTCAGATCTATAATTTTCCAAGGATCTTATCATTTCTCAAGCACATATTTGCAATTTTATATTTCACTAGCCCTTCTTTTACATCATAATGAAAATATTCTTTTAAAAACGACTGATGAAGACTCACATATTCTATGAAAAAAATCTCCAAGATACGTTATTAAATAAAAAGGGACATAATTAGACACAGATTTTGAATTTTATGTAAGAAAGAAAGAAAATAGGAATATATATTTATATTTATTTGTACAGGCAAGTGACTAAGAAAATTGCTGTCTATATAATAAGGGCATTTGAAAAGAATGTGTCAGGGCAGGGATGGGTATGAGATAATTAATTGTTCTGATTTTTGAAAATGTGAATCTGCTAAATGCAAAAATTAAAGTTCAAAAATTAAAAAATATTTAAAAGTGTATTATGTATACCATGTAATTATTACACATTATAATACATAATAAATAAAAATTTAAAAATTAAGAATGAAAAGGTAGAAATATGCATATATTTAATCGTGCTATTGCTTCACTTAAAATGTTTCTTGAATCCACTATTACCTGCAGCACCAAATAAAGACCATTTAGAGTGGCATAGAAATCTTTTCAGGATATGGATTTTGTCTACTTCTGTAGCTATATGTCTCCCCACAGTGTAGTAGATTGCATGCTATGGCCATATTGAATGCTATGATCATTCACATCACATATCAAGTCTCTCATGTCCACATGTTTCCATTATTTGGAATTCCATACTGTCTTATTTGGTCTATACCTTTATTTCTTATTGTTTTTACCTCTCCATACTGTATTGACTTATGTGATTTCTGATCTAGGGTATGCCTACATTAAAGATGAAGACTATCCTGTATTCATCTCCCTATCTGAAGCACACAGCATAGTGCCTGGTTTAGGCTTTGTTCAATTAATCTATACATGGAAAATGAATGAAAGTATAAGTGAGTGAGTCAATGAATGAAGAAAGGATATTTCAAAGCTTAAAGTCTGCTACGGACCTAGATGGAGCACATGAAAAGAAGACATTGTTTTGCACCTGACTTCGGCACTCTTGAGTTTGGTACAGCTTCTACACCTGATTCATGTTGTTGCCAATCTCTCATACTTAAATCAGAATTATCCTTTGGAAATTAGTCCCGAGTATTTTCTGTCCTGATCTAAACTATTCAGTTTAGCTTTCTGAGAAAGGGTCAATTTCCCTAATGATCTTTATAAATTTTCCCTGAAGTAGTCTTTGTTGGGGGAGATTACGATACTCCCATCTCAGTTTTAGATGTCAGCCCTTGAATAAGAAGACAAAATAAAGAAAAAAAATAAAGTGGGCTTTTCTTCCTTCATAAATGATGCTCATGTATAATAATCAAGCACAGCGTTTCATTCTCTACAGCAAACTGTCAAAGAAAAGCAGTTCAGTGTTCTGGAAATGAGATTTAAATTTTCCATAGGTCATAGAACAAATATCCTTCTAAAATTAGATATTTCCTTTCAGTTTTGAGAATAGATTTTAGTTACTTTTGGAATTAATTCCCTCGTAGAGCACCATCTTTCAAATAATACCAAAGAACAAATTTTGCTTAGCAAAATCTAAAGTAAGAGATCAATAACTCATCTTTTATGCCAGGTTCTAAGTAAACCTAATTCACAAAGATTGGGCAGATTAATCTGAAACTCTGAGCAGAGTCAGGCCCCAGTCATCTGCTTTCTGGGCAGCAGGTCCTGGTTATGGGGCTGTCCCAAGGCTTCCAGGTAGATGCTTGCTGCTTGGGTCAGGTGTTGAAAAAAGCCCAAAGGACCAAACCCCAGGCCACTGGCTTCATCTTCCAAGGATTTGATTTTAGTTGATACAATTTTCTACTTTGACATTTTTTCACTTATTTGGGCTCTGGGCCTATCAATACCACAAGTTTATAAAGATTTTCATATTAAAGAGATTGTATTCATGAACTACATTGGGAAAACTATTCTCTTGGACCTAATTGTTTGAACCCAACTGCTTACTTTTTGCATTTGAGGGCAAGTCTAATGCTTTGTCTCTCATTGCTCCATTGAGATGTGAAGAAATTAGGCCATATTTTCAGAAATGTTTATTTTTTTATTTTTATTTTTTTCCAGAAATGTTTAAAATTGAGTTAGAAAACATGCACTCTGAAAGATTTGTTACTTATTAGAATTTTGAACTTGTGACTGAAACAACAAAAAATTAAGTAATTTGCCCAAAGCTACTAAATGAATCTTTGTGAGTGAGATTTCTGTATTCATTAATGTTGTATTTAAGCTCAAACACATTTTTCTTTCTCTTTCTCTCTTTTCACACACACACACACACACACGCACGCGCGTGCGCGCACACACACATTATATTGTACACAATAAGGACATATTTTGTTACCTATTATAGGCTGGGCTAAAAATGTTAACTTTATGTTTTTAAATGTTAGAGTCCTCAGGAATGTGAAACTCATCGTTTGAACATTTAAGCCTCTATTTTTCTGAAGACTAAAGAGTAATTTTAATATAGATGCTAGTACCTATGAAAGGCATCACATAAAAAGATACCATGTCCCATTTCTTTCCTTTATGTACAGAATAGCTATTCAGCTGCTCTGACCACATATCGTTCTGGTAAAATCAAGGATACTTAAGGCATTTTAGTACCCTCTGTTTGGGAGATTATTTGTGTTTTAATAAAGGTGAATCTTTTGGGGGAGATTTGGACTAAGAAATGAATGCATTTTCAGTAATTTCTTAACTAGATCCTCCCTAGACACAGATGCCATTATGACTCTATAGCAATATCTTCACGTATGACAAGCCTATTTGTTCATGACTTCTACACTTTGCCCAAAAGCAACACAGCCTCACTCTTCTCATGTCAAAGCTTTGGGTTGGCACCGGGGTATATCGGTCTGTGGGATCTGGCTGTATGTACCTTCTTCTGTGTTCCAGTAAAATTGGTCTACCATTAATCATAGATTTTGATAGGTGATTTATTAATAATTTGTCCAGTAGCTTATTATAAACTTTGTCTGTAATGCTATTTTAGGTCATTTCTTGAGTGGATCCATCCTATAAGAAAACATTTGTTAGGTTCTCTCTGGCAAAATCTGGGCTCCCTGTCCTTGGGTGTGATATTGCTGCTACAAGCCAAGATAACATGGATTGGAAGAGGTATAAATCTGACAGCCAGAAACCAAGAAAAGTGAAATGAACATACATAGCCAGTCTGTTTGGGGGGAAGACAAGAATAGTCATAATGAAGCCCCAAAAGGACATTTACTTAGAAGCAAATTTGAAACCTGACGTGTGAGGAGAGTTCTAGAGTTGAATATAACTTAATTGCATTATCCAACTATCAATTTATTAGTCAGTTTGAGAGCTAAATGGAAAGCTTTTCATAAAAGTTATTAAAATATAGAATTATTAGTTTCTGTATGCATTAATTGAATTATTTAGTTCCCATCCTGTGGCTCAGCAGCATTTTCATACATAAATACAGAATAAACATCTGCATAAATACATGAAAAAGGCATTATTGATGTTTTAGATGAGAAATTTGCCAGTTTTCTTAACATCTCAAACCTTTCTTTTCAGACTTGTGATTATGGGTGACCCTGTGCTCAAGCTAAAATCACATATATGATATTTAAGATATTTAAAAAGACATGATGCTGCTTCACATGAGGTGAAAAGCTTTGATTTGGAACTGAGGACAAGAAACAATGGGGGAATTTTTTGCAGCAAAAAAATCAAGCAGGCAACGAAAAAACCTAATATAATCTCTCTGTTTGCTACCATGAGATTTTGTTGATCCATGTCCTAAGGATTCTCCTAGAAAAAGAAGAGTTGATGGTGCTCTTCATAAATGAGAACCTTGCAGAGAGGAGAGTAGACTTGGAATTATGGACACCAACCAGCTTTTTGGTGGGCAGCCAAAAGCCTTGTTGGAAATACCCATGTCTTTCCCAAACCATTTGGCTCCCCTCCTGACGTAATTGCAACCGAAAGAGAAATATTTAAATGGGCTGGAGTGAGGGTAATGGAAGGATTTCAATTACCAAGGTACATACTAGATTACTTTAAGTGGCATAAATCGGCCTTAAGGCAAACTCACGGAGCAGGCCCAGCATAGCTTTCCAATGCACTCTGCCTCTACCCTCTCTGAAGATAATGCTATGTGCTTTTCTATAATGTAAAACAAAGGTTAGGAGTCAAGATGTAATTTGAGCATGTATCTATTGGGAAATACAAATCATAATTTCAAAGGTGGAATAAAGCCAAAATAATTGAGCATGCTGAAATAATAGTCAAGGGGCTTTAGGTAAGTTTGAAATGATATAAATGATTTTAAAAATTCATGCAAATATATACTGAGAAATAGTTGGAGGCACCAACAAAAAGCAGTTCCAAAGTTTTAGAGCAAAACATAGTATCTCAAATATCCAGCCAATAAAAAAAAAATCAGTAACTTTGCATTTAAACACTTAAGCGAAATCGAATAGAGCTTAGCACTAAATGTAGAGATACATGTTTTACTGTCTCACATCATTGGCCGTGTGTGAGCAAAGACTACTTATGGAGTGCTGAGGGATTTAGTTGGATCTGTCTCCAGTCGCCAGGATAACTCAAGCTGTGTAGATTGAGTGATGTAGCTCTCTTTCACGTGACTTGTCCTATTCCTTGACTGTCTTGTCTCTTTGCTTTCTTCTTACACAGATTTTCTCCTATAACACTTCCTAAATTCACTTGTCTTCCTCCTCCTCCACCGTCTAAGACCCTACTTCTGACTCAAGGCTGGCCTCTTCTATGAAAGCATCACATTCATTTTGCCCACCTGCCACCAAAGCCCACCTGACTGGAGTGACATCTTCCAAACTCTTCCTTTATTTCTTTCTTCAAGTTGCCTCATGTCATAGTCTCATGACATAGCTTTCTCACTACATAGTCAAGTCGTTCAGGAACAAGGTGTATTTTAGATATGATTTTCTGAAAAGGGGAATTGAGAAAAGGCAGCCTATTCCTGGAAAATAACAATAGTTAAAATAATATGATAAGTGTATAAAAATAAGGCATGTGTGTTGATAGCACGGTAAAAGAGCCCAGAAAGGGAATCTAATGAGTTTTCAAAGGTCACATAGCTAACATTTACTGATTACTTACTATGTGCTGGATACTGAATTTACTTGCCACAGTGAGCTGATGAGAACATCATTTGAGATGAAGGGGCTAAAGGCTCCCATAGCGTTCCTAAGAGGAGCTGGGGCTGGAGCTCATGTTAAATCCGGGCCACTGAGCTCCAGAGCCATATCTCAACCTTTACACTCTACTGCTTTGGAAAAATGAAGTTTAATAAAGCAGTTGGGAAAGTAATCATTAACTAATAAGTATTAGGGGGGTATAATTAGCCTTATGGTCTTTTATACTACAAGCCAAAATGAACCAGGAAAAGTGTTACATTTTTTTAAGCCATGGAAAAAACACTAGAAACCACAACACGAAATTCATTTCAACTCTGTAGGAAGGATAATTTTCTAATTATTGCACAATACAAAATATTACAGAGACAAAGTCACACATTTGTATCACATATTATAGTATTGAATTTTAAACTTTATTGTAATTAAAAACAATAAAATAAAACCTTAAGAAGCAACAGGACAAGAAAATATTTGTGATGAATATGATTAATAGAATATTTATAAAAACGCAAAGATCTCAAATAGCTAAATTGGCAAAGGTGATTCACATAAGTGGGAATAAAAACAATAATGAATAAATGTATTAGGCCACATACAAAGTATTACAATTATTTCTTTAAACTAATTTTATTGTAAAAGGGATCTAGAAAAATTAAATATGTCAAAGAGCCCAATTAGAGTGATGAAGCCATCTGAAACCATGTCAAGCAAGGAATGGTGCGCAGAGAAATTACCAGGGAAAGGAGAGATGGAGGCCTTGGAAAGTAGCAGGAAAGAATGCCAAACAAGATGCCCAGGTGGTCATGTGTGGCTTGCAGAGCTGCCAGGACATGAGCTAGATGAAGGCTTAGAAATTAGATGTAGCTTACGGCCATAGTTATCAAATTTTAACATGCATCAAAATCACCTTAGAGCTTGTTAACATAAAGCTGGGCTTCACTCCCAGAGTCTCTTATTCAGGTTTGGAGTGGAGCCCAATGCCACATTTCTAAGAGGTTCACAGGTGATGCTGATGCCACTGGTCTGGGGCCCACGCTTTGAAAAACGCTGGCTTATAGAATCCTCTGCAGATATATAGTTGAAGATAGGAAGTACAGTGAAATAAGTAATGGAGAAAAGGAGAAGTCAGGAAAGGATGGAGAAAGAGAGAGAGAAGCAGTTAATAATTAAGGAGGCAGCAATGAAGAAGGAACATTTTCTTTTCATCAGAAAGCATGTAACCAGGGCAGCTGAGTGGGGCTAGAGTGTATTATAGGACTGATATCACTCTAAATTTATAATCACCATTCTTCTTCCTTCCCTTTCCTGCTAATGATTTGAATGATTAATATAATCTACTACACCCCAGCCCCTTGCTCCCCCAAATTGCACCTCCGTCTTCATCTCTTAACTAGCATACATTCCTTAACTCTCCAAAGTCTGCCTCCTACTTCACCTTGCCATTGAAATTATTTTCTTAAGGTCACTGAATCTGTAGATCTGGTCTCGGTCCTATACCCTTGACACATCAGCAGTGCTTGATAGTTCTGTCCACTCACTTCTCCTTTAATCTGCATGACACACTAATCTGGTTCTTTTTCCGAATGCTGGGTTTTTTATCTGTACCTTTAGTTTTCTCCTTGTTTACAAGATCTTATATTTTAGAATAAACCTGCTGGAATAAATTCTTCTAAGGTTTTCCAAAATTGCTTCCTTGTACCAGAAGAGAGAACTGTATTTTGCCCAGTTTGGCACATCAAGACAGTAACTCTCAGTATTTATCATTTAGTAAATATTTATTAAGAATATATGGGATGTCGTGCCCAGGTGACCCTGCAGCACACTAACTTGATAGAACCTTTGTGCCAATGAAGCTTACTTTCTACAGAAGAGGATATAGGCAATAAACTGGATGACACATGAACACATAAGATAATTACAGCTCATGAAAAATCCTCTAAAAAAATAAAACAAATTGATATAAGAACATTCTGAGGGGGATGGTACTTTGGGTAAGGAAAGTCAAGGAGATTTCTCTGGAGAGGTGATATTGGGCTGATATCTAAATAACAAAAAGAAACAAGCCATGTGAAGATTTGAGGACAAATTCTTCAAACAACAGGAAGGAAGTCAATGGAGTGTAGTAAGCAAAGAGGGAAATGGAAGTCATGAGATAGAAAGACAAATTGGACTAGACCGTATGGGTTCTTGAAGGCCACGATGACATGTGTAGATCTTATTCTTTTAATTAAAAAATTTTTTTTTAGATTTTTTTTCATTTTTAAGTCATCTCTACACCCAATGTGGGGCTCAAACTCACAACCTGCAAATTATGCGCTTCACCTGCTGGGCCAGTCAGGTGCCCCCTGGATCTTATTCTTAATGTGATAAAAATTCCTTGGAGAATTTTAAACAGCAAGCCATTTATTTTGGATAAAGATGTGAAGTATGAATGTTTGACCACATGTAGTTTTCTTCTTTTATTCCACAGACTTTGCTGAAATAGTAGTAAAGGAATAAAAAAGGCATCAAACTTTAAGAACAATGAAAAAAGGAGAGGGGAGAGCAGGAGCTAAAGCACTCCCATGTATTTTTGGAGAATGCAAACAGATGGACAGAGGAAGGGTAACTGATTTAGATAGAAGTGGGTAATTATAACCTAAAGTATGTGCAGAGAATACAAGAGAAAAGTGAGTCAATTCCTACTGACCAGGACTTAAAATCATGGCATACAACAGAAAGGAGGGTAAGGGAAAAGCCTGGAAATAGGAGGATTGGGCAAAAATTTGTATATAAAGCTGTTAGTCTCAAGATAAGCATGACCAGTCATGCTTCAAAGTGATGTCCTTTATGGCAAGAAAAGGGGCATGAACCCTATGGAGAGTCTGAACTTGAGCAGTGAAGGAATCAGCCACATGTGGGAAAATGAAAGATGGGTATGTGTGACTTGAGGATGGAAATAGATTAATGTAAAGTCTGCAAATTGAGTAGAATAATTCTGTACTTGCCGTCGTGTGAATGTTGGTCTATATTACACAGGCAAGAAACTCAAGGAAACTTGAATCAGGAGAAATGGAAAAACTAAAGAATATACATTCACATAATTCCCTGATTATTCAGCCTCCAATGGAGTCCACCACTTGGTCACTCCTGATCATGGATTGAATCCGATTTCTAAGCATTGTTAAATATAAACTAGGAAATAATAATAATCAGACATTTGAGAAAAACCTTTGATTTAATCTCCCTAATTACAAAAGAGAAATAAAAGGCAAAAAGGAAAGAAAATCCTGGAGGAAACAGAGGTGAATTGTTATTTGTTGAAGTCTTTAATATCATTAGGATGATAAGATATTGCATATTTCATACAAGATCAGAAAACTATAAGAAAAGAAACAATGAAGAAAAAAAGGTTTAGATGAAATGAAAAATAAAATAAACTAGTTGGAAAATAAAATTGAATAAATCTTCCAAAAACATAGAACAAAAACCAAAATGATGGAAAAAAGAAGAGTAAAGACAAGACTTGGAGGATCTGGGCATCTAACATTTAACTCAGAGAATTTCAGAAAGCTAAGAAAAGACAGGAGGTTATGAAAAAATAATACAAGAACATTTCCCCCAATTAGAGGACATGAATCTTTAGATTGAGATAGTTGACAGAATAGCCAGGAGAATGAATAAAAAAGACCCACTTTGGGGCCCCTGGGTGGCTCAGCTGGTTAAGTGTCTGCTTTCAACTCAGGTTGTGATCTCAGAGTTCTGGGATATCAAGCTCCAGGAACCTACTTCTCCTTCTCCTTCTTGCTTGTGTTTTCTCCTGTTTTCTCTCTCTCTCTCTCTCTCTCAAATAAGTAATAAAAATTTAAAAATCTTAAATCTTAGACCTACTTCAAGACACACCATCTTGACATATAAGAGTACCATGGTGAGACAGGCTTCTAGAAGCTTCCAGGGATAGAAAAAAAATAGGACAGAAAACAATATGTAATGCATCATTCAACTTTTCAATTGTTATATTACTGATAAAAGGCACCAAAGGAATGCTTACAAAGTATCAAAGAAAATTATTTTCAACCCTAAATTTTATACCCAGCCAAATAAGATAAAATAAAATTACTTCCAGACATTTGGGGCACGCGGGATCTTTAAAAAATTACATCCACAAGTAAAACCCAGAATATGTATAAAAACGTAAGTACTCAGTTCTAGAATTAAAATATATTTAAGACTCATGAAAACCTTGGTAAGTTGTTTAATAAGAAAATAGTAATATTAAATATTAGTAATGTTACTATTCTGAGGGAAATGGGGAGGAGAAATGGGGGATGGTGGTTGGTAGAGGAGAGCTAATTCTTCCTCAAACATAAAAGAAAGCCAATAAAAATATCCAAATTCACGAAACAAGAAACAGCAATCATATTATTTGAAAATATGAAAGCAAATGCCAGAAGAAACGAGATAATACAACACTAGAAGTGATGAAATAAGGACCTTCTTTTTTATACTGAAGATTTTAAATACTATCTCAAAATTATGTGAATGTATTACTTTGACCAAGAATAAAAACAATTTAAGTCAAAATTTCTTGTGGCAGAGGAGACTAGATTGTAGAGAGGGAAGAATGGAAATAGATGGCTATTTCCCTGGTCTAGGTGAGAGATGGTAGTAGCCTGGATCAAAGTGGTAGCAGTGGAGAGAAAAGTGGACAGATTCAGAGTGTGCAATGGAGCTGACTTAATTTATTGCAGTATTGGCTGTGTGGCAGGAGGGAAAGAGAATCACCAAGGATAACGCTTACCACTTGTTAAAGTAGGTAAGCTTAGAGGAAAATTCAGTTGGCAAAAGCACCAATCCAGATTTCTGTTTTGTGCATATTCAGTCTGACTTTCCTATCCAAGAGAAGTGTCAGAGAAGCAGTTAGATGGTGTGATGAGTGGAATTATGTCCCTTACACTCCTGAATGCTCAAGTCCTAACCCCCCAGTAACTGAGAAGATGACCTCATTTGGAAAGAGGGTCTTTACAGATGGTTGAGCTGAGATGAGGTTATTAGGATGGGCCCTAATTCAATATAAATGTATTCTGATAAAAAGGTAAAGTTTGGACACAGAAACAGACACACATAAACGAAAGATGATGTGAAGACACAGGGAGAATGCCATCTATAAGCCAAAGCATATCTAAAGCTACCAGAAGATGGAAGAGGAGAATGGAACAGATTCTTCCTCACAGCACTCAGAAGGAACCAACCTAGATGACATTGTGATTTTGGACTTCTAGCATCCAGAACTGTGGGACAATATATTTCTGTTGCTTAGGCCACCCAGTCAATGATACTCTCCTCCAAGGAAACTAATACAAATAGATATGCATCTGGAGATGTGGGAAGAGGAAATGATGGAGATATATATTTTGGAATCATGTGCATATAAGTGGAATTTAGAGCGTTGTGGTTGGAGGAAATCATTTCTGTAGTGAGTGCAGATGGAAAAGAGGAGAGGGCTCAAGAATCAGGATTGAGACCCAAGTGATTTCATATTTAGAGATTGAGCAGAGGAGGAGGGGAGTCCCTAAAGGAGAATAAGACATAAATGGCCAGGGAATTAGGAGGAAACCAGAACATAAAGCTTTGTGGTTCTGGGTTTTTTTTTGTTTGTTTGTTTTAGAGGAAGTGGGCAGCTGCTCAGATGACAAGTAAGGTGAAGACAAAGAGAGACCACTGTTTTTGGAAACATGAGGCTCGTGATTGACTTGAGAATGATGCCTTTCTTGTGTGTGAAGAGGGTTGAGGATAGTTTGGGGGTGAGCACGTGAGAGCAGCAACATTAGAAAAGCTCTGTAAGATGATTTGCTGTGAGGGAGGTCAGAGAATGAAGCATGGCTGGAGCGGGACACAGGATCAGAGGAGCAGTCTAAACCATGAGGACAATGGTATTGGACAAATCGTCTTTGTGAATATTAAGTGACAAATGTGGGCCAAGCACAGTCCTAAGTGAGTTTAAATTCTCAAAAAAAAAAAAAAAAAAAAAAAAAAAAAAAGGAGATCAGTAGCCAAGGGAGGTTAGTAATTTAAATGAGAAAAAAATAGATGAATGGTCTGCATACATCAGGGCTTTTGTTGGAAGGAGGGAAATAAATAACCAGAAACACGATGTACCCCAACCCCAGGCTCTTGTGCACAAAGATACATGAAGACAAAAAAGCCTTCCCGGAGGCTGTGGAGGGTCTTGTGACCTATGGTCTGCACCCCTCACTTGCACTAGCCCCACCCAGAGCACCTGTGGTGCTTTTTATATTTGTTGGTTTCATAGGTACTGTCTCAAGTATTTTGTTATTTTACTTATTTTCTTTTCTTTAAAAGGTTTCCCCAAATTGTATACATTTCAGGACTTTAAACAACCTGGATCCACCCTTGCTGGGCGGGATGGGTGGAGTGGGACTGCAGACAGTTTCAGTTAGTTTAAGAAAGTCAAAAGAGCATTCAGAGAGCAGGTTGATGAAACAGGGGAATTTGCCAGTGACACATGGTGAGATTCAGAGGGTATACTGGAGAGATAGAGAGAATCAGTTTCCCAGGGGACTCAACAGATTACCATCAGCAGAGAAAAAGCGAAACACAAATCTTCAAAGCTTCTCCTTGACTTCCTTTCTGGAAGTTCCATTTTGAAACAAAGCATGTTACCTTATGATCTGTCTAGTGTAGTACTTCCTTGGCCTGCTGCTTGAACGATGTGATTTAAAAAGATAAAGATAAAAAATAAACCATCAATAGCTGCTTTCTTGGTGTAGGCAAAGAGTTTTTAAGCAGGACATAAAAAGTGCTCATTTGAAGGGGTAAAATAATAAATAGATCTGCATTAAAATTGATTGCTGTTCCTCAAAGATAGCATTAGAAGAGTGAAAGTTTCAAGATACAGGTTGGGGAAAGATATTACTTGAAATATTATACTAATGATGTGTATGAAGAATTACTAAATTATTAATAATTTAGTTATTAATAAAATATTTAATAATTATTATTAAATTATTAAAAGCTGCAGTCTATGTGATTTTTGTTGAGTTTAATTCCAGCCTTTACCTTACATATAGGTTTTTGTCTTATTACTGTGTTTCTACTTTATTTAACAAACGTTGGATCATATTGTGTATGTTGGTTTGTACCCTCCCCCCCTCAGTTTAGAAATATGTAAGTAATAAGATCTTAGAACTATAAGGCACAAATAAAACTATTTCATATTACCAGTTTTTAAAAATGTCAACGTCATTCCATTTTTTTATTGAGATATAATTGACATATTATACTAGTATCAGATATACAATGTAATGATTTGATATTTGTAGACATTGTGAAACAATCACCAGCTTAGCCTAGTTACCATCCATCACCACACATAGTTACAATTTTTTTTTTCTTGTAATTAGAACTCTTAAGATTTACCCTTTTAGCAGCTTTCAAATACAGTGGTCAACTGTTGCCACTACACTCTTCATTACATCCTGAGGACTTCCTGATCTTATAAATGGAAGTTTGAACCTTTTGACCACCTTTACCCATTTGCCCACCCCCTGCCTCGGGCACCATCAATCTGTTCTCCATTTCTTGTAGAGTTTTGGGGCAGTGAAGGGACTTACTCCAGATTACATAACTGGTTTATACTGGTGGAGTACTATGTCCTGACCCCTGGTCCACCGCTCCTCCTCCTCCCAGGAGAAAAAGTCTTCCAAAGGGCCTTGCATTCATCCTTTGCTCTCACCCCAGGTTGTATCCCAATGGGTGCCTGCCTCTTTAAAAAAAAAAAAAAATTGTGAAAGCAATGCTCATCGTTTCTTTCGCTAGCTCATTTTTGGGGGTGTCCAGATTCCTGTAGGGATGAAATTTTGATGAATTATAATATCCCTTCATCCCCAGGATAAAAAAGAAAAACTCTTCAGGAGTAAGAAGGAAGAGAAACATTCACTGCTAAGAAAGGTTCAGGTTGCAAATTTCTCTTGCTTATTTATTGAGGTTAAAAGTTAAACTGGATTAGGACAATCATATTTTTCTGACACATTGACTTGCTTCTTAAGAAAACATATTTAGCTTTTCTTTTTCATGAATCTTTTCAGTAGAAGAGCCAGGACTTATGTTCTTATGCTGAGTAGGAACACTGAAGGCCTCTTTGTGAGGGATTTAGCCAGCTACATGTATTTATTTGGCTCCTTTTTCCCCCTCTGGGCTAACTTTTGATTTAAAATTTGTATGAGGACCAGGAGGAGAGGCATTTGGGCCCTTTTTGTGATTTTCCATAGACAAAATTAGCACCAAATTGATGGGCCTGAGAGCATTATTTTCCAAGTCATGGGCAGGAAGTTTTTCTTTGTCATCATATCCTTCTGTCCCAGCTCCTTCCAGTTACTTTTTCTCCTGGTTCCTAAGATCTGGCTTACTCTGTGCTGGGGAGGAAGAAGAAATGTGGCTGAGAATAAAATTAAGAGGTGCCAACCTTTAGGTTAACAACAATTTGATATTCAGAAATCTTCCCTCCAAAAGGCCTGTCTCACCCACAAAGCTGACTTACACCATCACATTTGGGACCTTTCATTTCACGTGACCCTTTTGTTTGCAGAGGTCACAGACTCACATGTAGAAATTTCACATTGTCACTGTCAGAAAGTTTCAGGTACAAAGTATAATTTCCATTTAGGTTTTCATTAGAGTATGAATATGATATATATATTTTTTGACAGAGAATCAAATTTCACATGCACCTAATCAAAAATGGTCAGAAATTACTTATCATGACCATGACATTTCCCCCCCTTCATAAAGGGAAATAACTTTTATCTGTTTTATTCTGATTGCAAATAATTTGGGAAATATAAACAGATATAAAGGAGAAAGTAAAATTTCTGCATAATCCTACCACAGAAAGGTAACTTGATATAATTTTGGTGTATATTCTTTTAAAAAATGGAATCCTACTATGAACGTTCTTTTGTAACTAGCTTTTTTAAATTAAATGTATATTGGTCTTTATGTCAATAAGTATAAATTTATATCCTTAATGAATGAATAATATTCCATCTATAAATGTACCATATTTACTTAGTTCAGTATTCATAGACTCTTACTAATTTTTGCCAATCTGTGAATCCCTATGATGAATACCTTTATATATCATACTCTGTGTTCTTCTCCAATCAATTCCTAGGAATAATCCTTAGAAGGAGGAATTCTCTGTCAAATGATTTGTACATCACTAAGGTTTTTAATATATTTACCATATTTCTCTCTATTTAAGTTTCACTGCCTTACATTCTCACCAACAATGTGTGAAAATGTCTCATGTCCTTCAACCTCATCAGTATAGACATTATCACTCTAAAAATTCTTTGTCTACTAGGTAAAAGCACTTTATCCGCTTGTTATGATAACTTGAATTTCTTTGTCAATGAGGTTGAATATCTTTTCCTATTTGCTATTTGTAAATCTTAAGATATGAATTCTCTTTTGAAATCTTTGCCCATTTTTCTATGACACAATTTTTAAACTGATTTTGAGCACTCATGTACTAAGTGTAGCAACTTGTGTCCAGTATGTATTTCACATATTCTGTTCCTAGATTTTGTTTATGGTGGATTTTGCTTTACTGAAGATTTCATTCTTATTGGTCAAATCTACTATACCTTATCTTAATAATTTCTGCCTTTGGGTGTCATGTTCAGAAAGACCTTCTAAATTAATTTTTATTTTTATTTTTATTTATTTATTTATTTATTTATTTTTAATTTTATTTATTTATTTATGATAGAGAGAGAGAGAGAGAGAGAGAGGCAGAGACACAGGCAGAGGGATAAGCAGGCTCCATGCACCAGGAGCCCGATGTGGGATTTGATCCTGGGTCTCCAGGATCGCGCCCCAGGCCAAAGGCAGGCGCCAAACCACTGCGCCACCCAGGGATCCCAATTTTTAAAAAGAAATAAAGAAATATGTACTAGCCTCCTTGTATACTCAGTAATGGAAAATATTAATAGATTAATAATAGAAGGGTCCCTGGATTACTAGAGGACTTCAGATTGGAAATTTTTTAAGCATAGAATTTACAGAAATTTTTACTCATAGAGATTTACTGATGGCAAGTCAGTGAAATACAAAAAAAAAAATGTAATTCACAATTACTTTGTGCTTATAATTTCTTAGGATTCATGAGACTTAATTCACATTTAGGTCTTTGTCATTGGCACCATCTATTCTCTCTGTCTTTGTTCCATCCCAAAACAACTGTTTTGTTTTCCTGGTGAGTATTAAGTTTAATTGTGTAAATACATGATATTGAAAAGCACAAGGCTTAAAACTCTGTTTAAAGTGATACAATGACATCATAACAAAAATTAGTATATTCATACTTCATTAACTAATGTTTAAATTAGCATAATTATTGCTTCCATAACTTACTTAAGTGACAAGACATAATAGTTCTGGATTTTCTCACAAGTTAAAATTAGTCCAAAAATCTCAGTGTTTAATAGATGAAAGCATGATCCCAATTTCTCTCCCTTTCTTGGAAATATAAAATTATTGGAGCAGAGAGAAGAGAAAGAGGAGGGTACAGGAGAGGAGGAACATAAAGGGAGGGAAAAGGAAAAGCAATCTAGTCACTGGATATTTTTCATGTCCCATCATTCTTTGATTCTGTTCAATAAACTCATCTCCAAGGTACATAACTTTGGAATTCAAAATAAGTTAAGTTTTGAACTATGGTAGTGATTTTTTAAAAAACCAAATATGCAATTTTTTTCAAAAATTGCACATTTAATGTCTAAGTTCTCCTTATGGCACTAATAAAATTAATTTCTCTTTCTTTCTTTCTTTCTTTCTTTCTTTCTTTCTTCTTTCTTTTTTTCTTTCTCTTTTTCTCTTTCTCCCTTTTCCTCTATTTCTTCCTTCCTTCCTTTCCTCCTTCCTTCCTTCCTTCTTCCACAAGGTTGAGGAATGGCAGCTAAAAAAAGATTATGGAAGATTTATAGTAAGATACCTCAACCTGTAAAGGCTAAGTTTCTTATTTATTTAATCTGTATATTTGATGATTATGAAATTTTGTAAGCCACTGCTTAGGGACCTACTGGATTAGAATGTAGTCTGTGTATAGCAAGTATTAAAAACAGTAAGAGCTAATGAACAGTATAGCAGAGTATGAGTAAGCAGATAATAATAATAGTCATTCTACATATATTATCATTAATCCTTATAAAAACCCTGTAAGGTACCATTAGCCCCATTTTACAGATGCAGAAAATGAGGCTCACTAGCTTGCTAAGGACGCAGAGTTGGGATGAAAGAGAACCACTGTCTGAATCCAAACCCCATGATCTTCACTGTATGAGTTGTGTCTCTCTTAAGAAAGACCTGGAAATTGCCCTTGTCTAATCTCCATCATCATCTCAAATTTTCTCCATGATGATTAAAGACCTGTAATTACAACATAATATTGTGTGTCTTTCCAGAAAAAAAATAAATGTTATTTATGTTGTCTATAGAGTTGATTTCCTGGTCTACCTTTTATGTCTGCTTAGCCAACATGTTTAACCAAGCAGGATTACAACAGCTTTCCACAACCGATGGTTGTATACCAGGGACAGGAATGATAATATTTACTCACTTAGCTGTAATAGTTTTGGAGCTTATAATGGATGAAAAAATAATAATCTTTTCCTAAAACAGATTACAGACCTGCTTGTTTAATCTCCAAAGATGGCTATCTGCTATGGTAGCCAGTTTAAGCCACTTGTTATGTAGCTCTGTCTATTGTATCCCACAGTCACAGCAGCCGTGGCTCCCCGAGCCCCATTTAGATAACAAGGTGTACCAAACTGGCTCCTGATTTCTGTGGAAACTGTTCATGAGAACACCTTCTGATGAGAGGTAATGACACACTGATAAACATAAACACGATGTCACCGATGATATACAACAAAGAGATCTTACTAAGGAGACTTGTCTTGGTTTTAGTAACCAGGAGGAAGGCTAAATCAGAGCCTTCCTTGTAGGTTGCCAATGTCCAGGAACATTGGGAACATTAGTCCTGAAAAATCTAGCACCTATTATATCCATTCCCACTAAGACTGACTTGCAGTACACCTACTAATACATTCTAGAGTCACTCTGAGGTGAAAGGGCACATATACTTGCTTTAAAGTGTCTCCAAGGGATCCCTGGGTGGCGCAGCAGTTTGGCACCTGCCTTTGGCCCAGGGCGTGATCCCAGAGACCCGGGATCGAATCCCACATCGGGCTCCCGGTGCATGGAGCCTGCTTCTCTCTCTGCCTGTGTCTCTGTCTCTCTCTCTTTCTCTCTCTCTCTGTGACTATCATAAAAAAAAAAAAAGATTTAAAGTGTCTCCAATTCAACTTCCTGAAGGCAAAAGTGAAGGGTGCTGGTCTCTTTGCCAATTACTTTCTTTCTGCTATCTCACAAAATTTAGCATGCTGAATTGAACCATTTATTAGACCAAGTTCCATTGTATTTCTGCTTTTGATTCATGGTTCATTCCTCAGATTATGAATTTCTTATATATTTAAAGGGAAATACTAGCTCTTTAGGTTTGTATAGTCTTTTATAGATTACAGAGTACTTTCATAGACTATTTTATTTAATTCTTCTTTCTACAAGTGGTATGATTTTTCCTCATCAGGACGGAGGAAATAGATTGATGAAAAGATCACACAGGTTAAGTAACATGTCCAAGGCAATATAACTGGTAAGCAGAAGAGGAAGACACATTCCTGGTAAAATTGTGTGCAGGTGTGATGTATACATATAAGATATGCATCCTATCTATAATTTATGTGTAATATATAGAATTATGTACTTATAAGTATGCCAATAAAAATAAGTCATATTTTATTTTTTATATTTTTTAAAGATTTTATTTTATTTATTCATGACAGAGAAAGAAAGAGAGAGAGAGAGAGAGAGAGGCAGAGACACAGACACAGGCTGAGGGAGAAGTAGGCAGGGGGCCCGACTTGGGACTCGATCCTGTGTCTCCAGGATCACAACCTGGCCGAAGGCAGCATTAAACCGTTGGGCTACCGGGGCTGCCCTATGAGTCATATTTTAAGACTATCCTTAAAAAAAAAAAAAAAAAAAAAAAGAAAAAAAACTTGATTCTTCTGCCCTACCTATAAATATATTAACATTCTCTTGATTCTAAAATACAGCTCCTTCCCCCTCAAAAATGTCTCCTAACAAAAACTTCACATTTATTTAATAATGCCTCCCATTCAAATTCTTGCCCTATCTCTAGCTTTTTAAATTGATGTTGACATACTCTTTTAAACTTCTTTTTCTATTTAAAAATATTTCCAATGATTTTTTTAAAAATTTGAAACAATCTCAGCCTTTCAGAAAATGGACAAATATAGTATAAAGTACTTTTTCTCCCTGAGTCATTGAGAGAAAGTTGTCATCACCCCTAAATGTTTACAGTTTGGGACAGAGACCTCAGTAGTGTTCATCTCTGTGTTCCCTGTAGTGAGAAACCACCCCGCCTTCTCCATTGTTTTGCCATTGGAAATGCTGAGCCGTATATTCACCAGACAATATTAACGTCTTCTCCAAAGCAGATGTCAGACTTTCTGAAGTAATCTTACGTCTTCTACCTTCTTCATTAACTGATCTTTCCTTAAGTCCAGTCGGGTTGGGCTCTACTCTGGTTCTCCTCAGGAAGGTCTCCTGTGAAGATCAGATCAGACCACTTAGTATTCACAATCTGGTGTTCTTATTTTTACTCTCATCTTCCTTAGTTGCTTTGTAGCACTTGACATGTTTTACCTCCCTGTACTTTTTAAAACTGTCCTCGTGATTGGTTTCATTCGTTTATTTATTTATTCAACAAATATCTATTTGTTGAGCACCTGTTATGATCTAGGGACTCTGTTAGGCATTGTGTGTTCAATGGTGAATATGACAGAGAAGCTCTCTGACCTTATGGAGCTAACATCAAACTAAATTAATTTTCCCAGGCCCACATTATGCATCATGCTGCTGTGAGTGCTGGTGTATTTATAATGCCGTCTTCAAAATTAAAAACAAACTTTTTAATTTGGCTCAGTTGGTAGGATGGCTGCCTTTGGCTCAGGTCATGATTTCGGGGTCCTGGGATGGAGCCTTGCATCAAGCTCCCGGTTCAGTGACGAGCCTGCTTCTCCTTTTCCCTCTGCCCTTCTTTCCTGCATGTGCTCTCTCTCTCTCAAATAAATAAATAAAATCTTTTAAAAAATAAAAAACAAAAACAAACTTTATAGTCCGTATTCAGTAAGTTCCTATAATAATATCCTAAACTTTGCCCTTTCTAACTTTGCCCTCCATTACTGCCATACTTGACATCAGTGGTTTCTAAACAGAGGACCAAAGCCCCCTGCCCTGGGGAACAAAATCATTATGTCAATCTATCCATGAATCCATGTATACTTCAATATTAGACTGAATTAACACTATGCCTTATATATCTCATTTCTATGTTGTTCAAATGCATATAGGTGCTGTGACAAATTTATTCCAAAGTGAATTTAGAGTGACTTTGTCTACAGTAACTTTGTCTTTATGTATTATTTTCTATGCAAGGCTACTAATAGTACAATCATTATCATATTGGGAGGGAAACAAGCTTTTTTGATGTTTAAGAGAGGACCTAGGTTTCCTAAAGCCTTTATTCTAGCAAGCTTGGAAAATTTTTCCCGCAGTATCCTGCCTTCAAGTTTTTGCTAGTGTTTGGTTTCCCATGGCTTACTTTCTCCCTTAAAAATTCTATCTAAGGTTCAATTTTTATTTTGAAAATTCCCTGCTGTATAGTGTCTTTTCCTGTTGCAATCTTTTCCAGCGCTTCACTTTTATATAGTTGTCCTAGTGATCCATGTAAGAGGTTAGTGTTACTTATCTTTGGGTATCTCAATGCCCAGCAGAGTGCTGCCACATAATATAAGCAGAAAAACTTGTTGTCACACTGACATAAAGATTCTCATGAATCATCAGCATCAGTAAACATATAACATTAAACTTGTACACTAGAGTCAACAGAAATAAGGTGACATATTTCAATTGTTGTTTACTTTGTTGAAAAAAACGTTGCATGAATCTTCATTATGCTACTTTAGAGCTTTTAGGTCTCTAAAATTCATCTTGTTTTTAAACTATTTTTAGCCTCTAAACCTAATACACAAGAAGCTGAATTAGCTCATGTTTATTTCACATGCAGAATAAATTTTCTCTTACAGATAATTAACATAATAATCTGCCTCCCAACAATATTGTTTAATTAGTGTATTTCTATGAAGGACTAACTTATGAAAGTTAAGGCAAGAGTTCAGACTTGATATTGTGTTGTGATAGAAATCTTATTATCATTATTTCCTGTACAACTTTGGTAGATAGATTCTTAAGTCATCACTGGGGACAAAGATCCTATCTCTTTCATCTCTGAATTTCGCTACTCATAGAGAAACCATAATGCTTTACATACAAGTGTGTTCAAAGTATCTAGTAAGTGAATACACACATGGAGCAGCCACAGGAAAGGCTCTGTGCTGACCAAGAATTGGATCTAGTTAAGCCAAACAGACCCCTGTGTGATAATGACTTACTTACTATCGAGGTCCAATAGATGAGATAGGCCTTCATTTATACTTATATAAGAGAAAAATATTAAATCCCTTTATGCCTCTTCTTTCTCCTATTTTATCAAAATTATATGATATACTTTTTATCACTCTATTCATAGAGAATAATAACAAATTTTTTTTTTTTAATAATAACAAATTTTGATCAAAAAAGATATGTACCTTGCTTGGTAACAGAGTTCAAACTACCTAGGACTTTTAGATCTGTTATGGCTGGAAAAATGCACATCTGAGAATAGGAAACTGCAAAGCAATTCTTGGAGACCTTCCAGAATTTCAAAATATAATTTTGCTTGGTCTACATCAATCGAAGGAAACTGATAATGGAAATTCAGAAATCAATTTTTCCCTTGCCCTTTATCTGTGATTTACACTTGTTAGGGCATGGGTTATTATCAGTTGAGATTCAGATATCACTTCTCTGTCAATTTAGAGACCAATAATTCTGACTTTAACTCGGAAATAATCTCAAAATTATCAGTGATGCTTCTGCATAAAGAAAAATTTATTTTAGTCTTAGTGCTAAAAGAGTACTGAAAAAAAAAAGTCTTGAGGCCCAAATAAGAGAGACTTTTCTTGGGAAAGGTTTAGAAAGTGCTTGCTCTTTATAAAGTTGGGACCCTGATCCAAAGGAGCTCAGTGAGACTCACTCAAACTACCCCCTCTCCCATCACACGGCTAGGAATAGAATTTGGGAAATCCCAAAAGAGACAATTGGGACTACAGTCAGAATGATAGTCATATAAATTTAGAAACTAACTCCTCATGGCAATAGTTTTAGGAAAATGTCCTTAAGTTCAATTGATTCTATCATCAGACAAGCTATTTTTAAAAATGTTTTTTAAAACCTCCATATAGTCTTACTGGGGTGCGGTGCTTATTTCCTCCTTCCTTTATCTTGGCAGAACATCCCCATAATCAGTTTCCCACAAGGAAATGCCAAATCCTAACATCAGACAGTAGAGCAAATAAAAATTATTCCACATTTTCCTTTGCTGGAGAATCATTATTCCTATTACCATTATATTTGTAAGAATGTATCCAATAGTTGAATGCATTTCTAACCACTCAAACATATATTTTTAAAGATCTAAGCTTTAATGAAAATCCAACCAAAGAAGACAGTAAAGTTTGATTGTAAATGAGATAACTAATTAGACATTCTTCAGAGGTCACCAGGCTTTATCAGAAATGAGGATGCTTCAAGGCAGGCTCTATTCCTGCAGCTTCTCAAATCCAAGTGTGCGCTGGGGGGTTGGAGGGGTGGGAAGAGGAGACCGTCACAAAGTATCCTTGTCCTGGGATTCAAGGAATCCAATTATAATAGCGGAGAAGATGCCCAAGGAGGAAGATGATACTCCGAGCTATGGAGATTTATAGTCAAGCTGACCACTCCTCCCACCCTGAGAATCAAACAAGGATCATGAATAGTTTCCTCAGCTACAGATGTGAGCCAAAGTAGCCTGTGCTTGCTATTATCCACCTTCCAGATCTTCAAATCTCTGTTAAATTGTTACCTGTCATTTAACTCCAGTGCTGGGATGTTGCTTGATTTTTCTTTATTAGTTAAGGGGGGAGAAAAAGGCAAGGAGGACTCATTCTTTATTTCTGTTTCACCCTGAAGTGCATCCCCACACTGGATAATTCAGTTTAAGCACACTGCCTTGAGTTTTCTAGCTCTGTTTGCCACAAAATGAAGTAAGTAGAACATTCAGATTTACACTCACAGCAGTACCAGTGCTTTCCACACCCTTCAGAAGGGATGAAAATACTTTCTATCAAAAGAGTGTATTCTCTTCCTTTCCCATATATCCATGCCATTTATTATTATTATTTTTAAAGATTTTATTTATTTATTCATGAGAGACATGGAGAAGAAGCAGAGACATAGGCAGAGGAAGAAGCAGACTCCCTGTGGGGAGCCCAATGCAGGACTGGATCCCAGGACCCCGGGATCACTCCCTGAGTCAAAGGCAGATGTTCAACTGCTGAGCCACCCAGGCATCCTGCCATTTATTATTATTATTGCTGTTATTATTATGTGAGAAGTGAATTATATTCACTCATTAAGGAGATCTACCTTTTTGCTAAAGTGGTAAATAACTTTACATTTTCTCTGACATTATCAAAGCCCCCAAACTCAAAAGCACAAAGTGTGACATCATTAGTGGTTCTGTCCAGTTAGCAAGTTAAAACAGATTGGTGTAAGACTCATGGGTATTTTTTTAATGGCCAATCATCATTTATTTAAATCTAAGTAAATATCATCTATCAACTTGTGTCAAAACAAGGTGTTCACACCTTACTTGATTTTTTTTTTAAGATTTTATTTATTTATTCATGAGAGAGAGACACACACACACAGAAAGAGGCATAGGCAGAGGGAGAAGCAGGCTTCCTGAAAGGAGCCTGATGTGGGACTCAATCCCAGGACTCCAGGATCACAACCTGAGCCAAAGGTTCAAGATGGGAAGTTATTGCTAATTATATGAACATACACTCTTCTTCTGGAGTCAAGAGAACTGCCAAAGATGTTATTGGCAAAGCAAAGAGTCTTCAAAAACTTGACCCTCATCAAAAAGATGACATAAACAAAAAGGCTTTTGATAAATTTAAGAAAGAGCATGGAGTGGTGCCTCAAGCCGACAATGCAACACCTTCATAACAATTTGAAGGCCCGTGCACCCCTTGGACAACGGAAGAACAGAAGCTTTTGGAACAGGCTTTAAAAACATACCCAGTAAATACACCTGAAAGATGGGAAAAAATAGCAGAAGCAGTGCCTGGCAGGACAAAGAAGGACTGCATGAAGCAGTATAAGGAACTTGTCGAGATGGTAAAAGCAAAGAAAGCTGCTCAAGAGCAAGTGCTGAATGCAAGTAGAGCCAAGAAATGACTTATGACAATCTTTGTTGTGTGTGCATTTTTATAATAAAACTGAAAATATTGTAAAAAAAAAAAAAACACTGAGCCACCCAGGTGTCCCTTTTACTTGATTCCTGAAGCAAATCACATTATACTGAAATAAGGAGTCCTCAAGATTACACTGAAACACTTGGTTTCTTAAGCAGTCTGTCCTCCGTGAGAAGTCAATTCCAAATAAGTACATAGGATGTGAGGCCATTTTATAATCTGTGCCAAGGTAAAACAAGAAAGCAGCCCCTAAGTTAAGCCAAACAAAACCTGAAATATGTGGCAGGTCTGTCTTCTCATAACCCTACATCCTTAATTCAGGTTGTTATCTCTATTTGTCTAAAGCTGTTTGATTTAATCTGGTTTCATAATATATCTGTTACTGAGTTGATGCCAAAACCTGCTTCATGATGTACTTTGTTTTTTAAATACTGAAAGATAGAAAATATACTTTCAACATATCAATATTGTTATTTTTTGGCTCATTTATTTGTAGAATGTTATAGCAAAATAATATGGTCCCAGAAAAGGCCTCATTTTAAGACTGGCATGTTTACTAATATAATGTCACATTACTTTTATTTTTTGCACTTTATTTCTCAATTTTATGTTTTAAACACCTTATTAAGACACGACTGGTATTCAAAAAGCTATATGTATTTAATATACATAGCTTGATGAGTTTTTAAAAATAAGAATATGCTATGAAACAATCACCATGCTCAATGCCATAAACTTACCCATCACATCTGAAAGTTTCCTTCCTTCCTTTATTCATTTATTTATAATATTTTTTTTTGTATTTTGTGGTTAGAGCACTTAAGATCTACCTTAGCAAAATTTTAAGTCTACAATACAGTGTTGTTAACTATAATCTCTGTGGTAGAGTAGATCTCTAAAACTCATTTATCTTGTATAACTGAAACTTTGTACCTTTTGACCAATGCCTCTTCATCTCCCCTTTCTCCCAGCCCATGGTAACCACAATTCTACTCTCTGGTTCTATGAGTTACTATTTTAGATTTACTCATAAAACTGTAATGCAATAATTTCTCCTGTGACTGACTTATTTTACTTAGCATAGTGTCCTCCAGGTCCCCCCATGTTGGTGAAAATGACAGGATTCCGTTCTTTTTTAAAGCTGAATAATATTCAATTGTTTGCATGTATCACATGTTTAATGGAGATATAATTGGCATATAATATTATATCAGTTTTAGGTATACAACATGATTTAATATTTGTAGACACTGGGAAATGATTACTGTAATAAGCCTAGATAATATCCATCACCATACATTGTTACAAATATTTTTCTTGTGATGAGAACTTTTATATATGTATATGTTTTTTGTATATGTTCTATACATATATACATATATTTTAAGTTATATACATACATAGATATGTATTTTATATATATTTTTTTTCTTATGATGAGAAGTCTTAGGATCTACTCTCCTAACAACTAGCATATATACCATACAGCAGTGTTAACTCTAGTTATCATTTTGTATATTATATCTCTAGTACTTACTTATCTTATAACTAGAAGTTTGTATATCACATTTTCTTTATCCATTTATCCTTCAGTGGACATTAATTTTTTTCCCAAATCTTAGCAATTGTGAACAAGGCTGTAGTGAACATGGGAGGCCAGACATATCTCCCAGATCCTGGCTTCAATCCCTTTTATATACCCAAAAGTGGGATTGCTCATCAAATGATAATTCTATGTTTGTGTTTTTGAGGAACCTCCTCACTGTTTCCAAGGTGGCTACACCAATTTATATTCCCACCAATAATATACAAGTTTCCCTAGTCTCTACACCTTCACCAACAGTTGTTATCTTTTGTTGTTGTTTATTGTTGTTGTTTTTATAATATCCACTCTAACAGGTATGAGGAGAGATCTCACTGTGTTTTGGATATTTCCTGACGAGTAGTGATATGTTAACCACCTTTTAATATATCTGTTAGCCATTTGTGTATCTTCTTTGGTAAAAAGTCTATTCAAGTCCTTCATCCATTTTTAAATTAGATTATTTGTTTTTTGCTATTGACTTGTAGGTGTTTCTTATACATTTTGGATATTTATCCTTTATTAGATACATGATTTGCAAATATTTTCTCCCATTCTGTAGGTTGCTTTAGGTTGCTTTCATTTTGTTGATTTTTTTTCCTGTGCAGAAGCTTTTTAGTTTGATGTAGTTTCACTTGTCTCTTTTTGCTTTTGTTGTCGGTTATTTTGGTATCACAACCAAAAAATTCATTGTCAAGTCCAATATCTAGAAGCTTTTGAAGTTGCTTTAGTTTTAAAACATTATTCCATTTTGCTCCTTTAGGATCTTAGTGTTTTTAGATTGTGTATTTCTCAGGGCTACTGGGTGGCTCAATGGTTGAGCATCTGCCTTTGGCTCAGGTCGTGATCCTGGGGTCCTAGGATCTCTCTCTGCACAGAGAGCCTGCTTTTCCCTCTGCCTATGTCTCTGCCTCTCTCTCTGTGTCTCTCATAAATAAATAAATAAAATCTTTAAAAAAAATTGTGCTTTTCTCAACTATTTATTAAAATAAAGGTCTGATTAACTCTACATTGTTCAACACTCAGTTCACTATGAAGCCAATCTGTCTTCTCTATCCTCCTATGGCCCTTTGTCCTAATCCTCTGTCACAGCAGTTGTCACACTGAATATATATATAAATACATATATATATATATATAATTATTTGTAGGCTCTTCAGAGTCCTTTCCCGAATGGTCATTTCTGAATGTCTGTTCTTTTGTGTATGTCCCGTAACACCTTACATGATACTTGGCATATAGTGGATTCTCACTAAATTTTCTCAGTAAACAAATGATCTAATTAATACCATAATTATTTAAGGGCCTGGAATTGAGCCATTTTAAAATCCTACGAATAATGGAACAACTTTTAGGGATATGTATTTCATAGACAGGAAGCTTCCTTGCTGCTTATTATCCTTTCAAAAGGCTAAAAAGAAAGCAAAATAATAACCTTTAAATCAAATGGTAATTTTATTGGATTATCAGATTGATTGATTTGGTTAAATTTTTTTTTTTTTTTTTTTTTTAGAAAACATAACTAGCCAGAATGTTTTCAATCTTAGCATTCTAAATGCTTGACATCAATGTTCATGTTTTGAGATGCACATCTTTGGTGATGGTTTGTTTTCGTTGGTACAGAAAATGTGCTGCTGTAAAAAAACAAAACAAAACAAATGCCACAAAAGACTGTGTGAGATGGAATCTTGAGTATCTAAAGGTATTTAAAATAAATAGTTCCACCCTAGAGTTTAACAATTTTCAAAACAGATGTCTTCTATCAAAGAAAGTAGCAGATTTTTTTTCTTTTTAACTTGGCAGGGACATTTGTACTTTCTAGATTCTCGATTCCCTGATAGGAAAGTGTTTTTGTTTTGTTTTGTCTTTTTCATTTTTCATGTTTTAGAGTTGTCCTCTAAAAGATAGAGGTAGCATGGTGCAGTCATTAAGGACATGGGCATTATAGGCAGGCTCATACAGGGTTCCAATGTCAAATCACATAGTAACAATAGCTAATATTTGTGGAGAGTTTACTGGGTGCCAGGTCTTGGAATACTTTTTTTTTTTTTTGGTATGAATTATTTCATTCAGTTTTCAACTTAGAAGATATTATTATGCATATTTTTCACATAAGGAAATTAATTTTAAAGTTTTTTTTGATGTTAAAGTATTAAGTAATTTCTGAAATATGCTCAGCTGGTAAACATGGAAAGAGAACATTTGAATCTAGGTCTATTTAACTCCAAAACCCATATTTTAACCATTACACTCCTAAATGACTACTAAGTGTGACTTTCATCAAGTTCCTACACATCTCTGCATCTTGTTATCTTATTGGGGTATTATATAAATGAACATTTGTAAAGAACAGGATGGTGCTTAGTACAAAGTAAGCTCTTAATAAATTATAGCCTAGGAATAATAATTATTTTTGGTTTTAGCAGCCAATTGCCTGTTGGACAATTAGAAAAGAAGGAAAAATAATCTTTTCTATTGATCCATAAACATATTTCATGTAACCTTCATGCCTTCCTGTAATTTCCATCTGGTATTATTTCTCTTCAGCGGGAGGAACTCCTTTAGCCCTTCCTGTGGCATGGATATGCTGGCAACAAATTATCTCCACTTTTGCTCTTCTAAAATATTCTATTTTTTCAACTTTATTTAAGTATAATTGACAGATAAAATTGTAAGAAACTTAAAGTGATATTGTGATGATTTGATTTACTTATGTATTGTGAAAGGACCTCCACTGTCTAGTTAATATATCCATCGCCTCACATGTTTATCGTTTTTTGTGTATGTGTAAGAACATTCAAGTTCTACTCTCAGTATATTTCAATAATACGATACAGTTTAATCAACTACAGATTTCATTCATTTTATAGCTGAATGTTTGTACTCTTTTACCAATTTGTATTTTTGCCACACACTTTGTCCCTGGCAACCACTTTTCTACTATTTCTAAGAGTTTGAGAGTTTTTCTTTTTTTTTTTTTCCTTTTTTTTGTTTTATTTTGTTTATTAGATTGCACATATAAGTGAGACCATGCAGAATTTGTCTTTCTCTTTTCGGCTTATTTCACTTAGCATAATGTTCTCAGGTTTCATCCATGCTGTTGCAAATGACAGGATTTCTTCTTTCTCATGTCTGAATAATACTTCGTTGTATATATCTGCTACAGTTTCTTTATCCATTCATCCATGGATGGACACTTAAGCTGTTTCCATATTACAGCTATTGTAAATAATGCTATAATAAGCATGAGAGTGCAGATGTCTCTTCAATATCCTGTTCTTATTTCTTTTGGATATATACCCAGAAGTAAGATTGCTGAATTATATATGGCGGCTCTATTTTTATTTTTTTTTAAAAACATTTTTAATACTATTTCCCATATAGTGGGAAATAGTACATTTCCCAATATAGCCATTGGAGTGGCTACACCAATTCACAGTCCTATGATTTCTTTAATTTCCCTTAATTTTTAGGTGATATTTTTATAGAGTTTATAATTCTAAGTTTGCAGTTTTTGTTTTTATTTTTTTAATATCAGTATTTTAAAGATGTCATTCCATTACTTCTCAGCTTCCTTTGTTTCTGAAAGCAGGTGAAATGTATTCTTTTGATTGTTTCTCTGTATGCAACATGTTGGTTCTTCTCCTCACCCCCGATTCTCACCTCTACACCCAATTGCTCTTAAGACTTTTAAAAAAATTTTTCAGCAAATGTGCCTCGGCGTGTAATTTATTTTATTTGTGGTTTGGTGAACTTTTTGGATCTGTGTGCTAAAGTTTTTCATCAAATTGGAAAATGTTTGCCCAATATCCCTTCAGATATTTGTTTCTCCTCCAACTCTCTCTCCTTTCCCTGGGGACCTTAAGTACATGTATGTTTGACCACGTGATACTATCATAAAATTGATTAAAGTTCTTTTCAATTTTTTCATCTTCTGCTTTCTGTGCTTCAGTTTTAATCATTTCTATTGCCCTCTCTTCAAGTTTCTGATTCTTAGTTCTGTATTTTCCAGTCTGCTGTTGATCCCAACAATGTTTTAAAACTCCTGACATTGTATTTTTTAATTCTAAGTCTAACACTTGTTTCTTTCTCGGAGTTACCACATGTCTCCTAAAATTACCTATTTCTTCATCTATTTTCTTGAAGATCTTTCAATATATCTATCACAGTTGTTCTAAAGCCCTTGACTAACAATCTTAGTATCTGAGTGACCTGTGGGTCTATTTCTATTCATTGATCTTTTTCTTGACTATGGAAACATTTTCTTGTGTTTAATAATTTTTAATAATTAACAATTATTTAATCTTAACACAAACATTTCATAATATAATGATTAAAACATTTATACTGGGCATTGTGCATGATGATGCAGCTTAGAGATTCTGTATTCTGCAGTTTCCTCTGTAAAGCACTGAGGACTTTTTATTTGTTTTTGTTTTAGCAGGCTGTTAAATTACTAGTGGATCATCTTGATCCTGCCAATATTTTGTTTTAGTTTTGAGCTTGTTAGGGTGGGACTATTTTGGTTTTAATCTTAGTTCTGGGATGTGATTCTTATTCCTAAAGTGTGGCCCTTCTGAGGTTTTACTAAAAAGTTCAAAATGTTTACCAAGCCCTATTAACTTAGTAAGACCTGATTATCAAATTCTGCTCCTCCCAAAAGCAGGCAAATGTTGAAATCTCTGCAGTTCTTTCATCCTTTCTGCATTTGTTTCCACTAGAAACATTGCTTTCTTTTTTTTAAGTAGCCTCTGTACCCAACACGGGACTCAAATCCGCAACTCCAAGATCAAGAGTTTCGCACTCCACCGAGTGAGCCAGCTAGCTAGGTGCCCCAGATATATTGTATCCTTATTTCTCATTTGTGCAGTTCCAGATTTAGCTAAGAATCTAAAGGTAGTTTGTGTGCAGATCTGAGGATCTACCCCCATTGGTGACTGCTTCATTTGCAGATTTTCTTCCTTCAATTTCCAGCTGCTCTGGCAGCTCTGAACTCTTGACTTCTCACTTCTCAGCACAGGACTTCTCCTTTCTGATCAAGTTCTAGACCTTATATGCTTCATGGACTGGGCATTTCCCTAAAAAGAAAAGCCAAATATACATACAATCTTGTCTAGTTTGTTTTCCTTATTTCAAGGATCATATTACTTCCGTTTTCTGCCTTCTTTCAGTTGTTCATCAGTACTTCAAGCAGTTGTGTTTTATATTTTGTCCAGGGTTTATAATTGCCAACGGTAGGAGGATTATTTTGGTATATGCTACTTTCTCATTATCAAAAGCCAGAAACATGCATTTTCAATAAATTATATTACAAATATTCATCTTTTTATCAATAGGGTGCTATCAATGTTAAATTTGGCATACTACCATATCTGGCCATGGAAACCTTTCTAACTATAAGACATCATCATTAGAGAGTGACTTAGAGCTTATCAGAAGGACAGCTAAAGAGTAGGAGAGAGCTACAGAAGAGAAAATCATGGCACAAGCAGAGCCCTCTAGCAGTTTGAACTCACAGTAACCTGCTGTCACTTGCGCAGCATCCACTGCAGCTGTCTTGTGAAGTCCTTATAGCCAGATGTTGCTTCTGAAAAAAACATTGTAAAGTTCATAAACTCAAGCAAAGACTTTTAGTTCTGACCTGGGGTGACTAATATACTCATCATTCGGCAGAAAGAAAAATCAAAGCAAAATACAAGACTGATGAAATTTGGAAATAATAATATTCTACATTGGAATGAACAAAAGTCATTGGCTGCAGATCATATACTTCTACTTCAGAAGGATGGAGAAAATTGTGTCCTATAATGTGCTCATGTAGAATGTGCAGCACATCATCTACTCATAGCATCTCATGTTTTATGCTATAGTTGCCTTTAAATGCAGCTATGAAAAGAAATACTGACTTACAAAACCACAGCCAGAAAAAAAATCAACAAATATTTATCAAATGCCTATTAAAAAAACCTATGCATAGTACCCAAAACATTGACTTTCTTCTAAAAATCATAAATGCAATCAAAACGTTATGAAAAATGATGGCACAGATAAAAGGGAACATCACAACTTGCACTAGAACTTGAAAGTGAGCATAGCAACTCATAAGAAAGGGAGATAGCATCAAGATATGGAGCTATACATAACCAAAATCTAAGAAATAGAGTGGCATGAAACAAGAGAAACATAGGTTTAACTGGAAGTGGTGTAAACATGGACAGACATGAGATTGAGCTTATAATGTGGGGTCAGAGAAGGGTAGTGTCAAATACTAGGGGAGTGAGTTTAATTCTGGCAATAAGATGTTTTTCCAAGATTAAGAAATAGTAAATGGAAAATACTATTCTGAAAGAAAATATCTTTAATGGGGGAAGATATATCTATTATTATGATGCTATTACACATTTGATTTTATTTTGTATTATTTCTGAAGTTTTTCTTTAAAAAGAAGAGAAAATACAGTACACTCTAGCAGTAGAGAAAAGAAAATGAGAGACAGATTCAACCCTTAATGGAAGCATAATTACTATGGTAATAATGGAGATAATCATTATAATGAAATATGAAAGGAAAGGCCTTTTGCACAGTATAAGTTCTCACTCTTGGATTTACCCTTTCCACTCTGCATATCTCCACTCTAGTATAGTCAGAGACTTTTAAAAGCAGCACACATTGAAGTTGACACAAAAGGGGAGTCTATTTTCTGTACTGAATTGTGTAAATTCACCTTTTGTGAATTCATTATTCAGCCAACCATTTATTATTTTACAAATATTAATTGAGCCTCACACCACGCCAGGCATTATTTTAGGCACTGGGCAACTAGATGAGTTTCTTCCTCCACAGAGCCTACTTTTTAGGGCTTGCTCCTTCCTCTGTTCCCTCTGCCTCCCAGAGGCCACAGGCTTGCTGCCCATCCTTGTTCCTTCACACTGAAACACAATCCAGCCTGTTTTAGCTTGAAACATCAGCTTCCCTGTGTTCTCTCCTCATGCCTTTTTTTCCTGCTTTCATATAATCTTGGAGAACGTCCAGAGTAAGACCTAGGCTTTCAGAGGTACTCCCTTTATATTCCAGCCCACATGAAGAAGATTTCCAAGGTCATTTCAGCCTCCTGAGTGGGACCTTGCCTCAATATGTTGTTAGGTATTAGAAAAATAATCTGGAAAATAACTACTTAATTTACTTTGAACAAACCAGTGATGATGTTGATTAATAGCTTCTATTTAAAGACATAGTAAGGATTTTTTATGGCATAACCCCATATACTTTTCCCCTCCATCTATTGACTTAATGCCTACTCTTTCTCATGTTATCTCTTGTCGAAATGAAGCAAGAATCACAGATCTGTCGTGCAATTTTATTTTTTTTATTCCTCTTTTATAGAAGAGACAAATAATGTTAAGGTGAATCCTGATGTTCTCTGTCATGAGAAGAATTAAATCATTTCTTGAGGCTGAATTATATTTAATATGATACTGTATGGGACCAATTTAAGATAGAACCCAGAGCAGTAGAACCTCATCAATAGTACTTTGATCTTTATGTATTCTGATATATTGGTGACCCATATGTATGGAGTCAAGAGAAGCTAAAGCTAGTAGAGTACTGTGCTGACAGCCGAGTGGATGACTCATGGCTGATGAACACTGTTCATTGCCAGCTTGATTTTTAGAAATCAATTTTATTTGAGGCTGACAGTACTGATATCCACAGTTGTAAACATTTCAGTACCTCACTTAGAGCCTTCCAGGCATATTGAGAAAATGAATTCGTGTAGTGTTTATTGACCGGACATAACATTTGGCCCATCGAGTGGATTTTCTATTAGTAGCAAAGAAGTTTTCAAGGCAAAAAGAAATCTGCATGTAAATAGGTCAATTTAGCTCAAAGATCTTAGCAAAGTCCATAAATTTTCTAATAGTGCACATGCTCAGGAAAAGATTTATGAGAATGAGAAATTATATTTTACTTTGTTCTCATTTTTTAAAAAAGGATAGTTTCTGCTCTAAATCAAAAACAAATTCCAGATTAAAATGTCAATGAGTGGAACACTTAACATCTTCTGAATCTTAGCTAACACAAGAACCCCTTCATTTCTTTTTCATGATGGACCTTATTTTCCCTTTCCTATCTGGGATCTATAAAAAATAATTCAACCAAATTGTTAACCGTAGAGTATTGTGCACTTTGAAATATGTTAGGATGATAGATCTCATGTTAAGATCTATTGTTATAAATAACAATAGCAGCAACAACAACACAGAAGAACACAAGAAATTTGTGAGGTAATGAATATATTTAGTACTTGAGTTATGGTGATGGTATCACAGATGTGTGCCTATGTCTGACTCATCAAGATGTATACATTGTCATTTCAATTTTTAATATATCAGCTATACTTCAATAAAGCTTTAAAAATGCAACAGTGTTTAGTCTACTTGATTGGATCAAATGGTAAGTTTGTTATTCAGTAAGGATGACTCTTCAGTCATCTTCTACCAGAACCCTCGATCCCCTATTCTCCAATCCTAGAGCTTGGACTACCTCAATCCTGTCTGACTGGCATGAGTCTGCCACAGGATATGCCATCCTTCAAAATATTTCCAGGCATCCTAATAATTCAGTAGAGCAGCCTAATTCATTAACTATCTTATAGCTATCATATGTGTGAATCCAATGGAATTAAGAATGACTCTCTCTCTCTCTCTCTCTCTCTCTCTCTCTCTCTCTCTCTGTGTGTGTGTGTGTGTAGATACACATTGACTTCCCTTCTCTGGGATTCATCTTTTACTGTCATTCAGTCAGTCACAGGAGCAAGTTTCTGCCAGCCGCCTTTACATATTGTAAGAATGTCCAATAGACTCCAGTGTTCCTGGTGCAGGGGTAGGCACCAGACATCAGCTGAGCCTAGCAGAGTCCCTTTCTTGACAATTTTAAATGGAACCTAAGAGATTACTACCTTAATCTGGGCTGGTGAAAGAAGATATAACCACCCGGGTCATGTTTTCTGCCACAAAGATCAGGGAGCAGATACAATAGCTTGGAAAGACAGAGGGAAAAAAAAAAAGAAGCAGAAAGATGGGAAGAAAACTTTGTGGGGGGACGCCTGGGTGGCACAGGGCTTTAGCATCTGCCTTCGGCTCAGTGCATGATCCCGGGGTCCTGAGATAGAGCCCCATACGAGGCTCCCCATAGGGAACCTGCTTCTTCCTCTGCCTATGTCTCTGCCTCTCTCTCTGTGTGTGTCTCTCATGAATAAAAATATACAATCTTCTAAAAAAAAAAAAAAAAGAGAAAACTTTGGTCGGGAATTGGGGGCTTTGGAGAGGCTTCCCCATGACTATCCTCTTTCTGGTATATTGTGAATGTCCATATGTTCTTTTAAATTTCTCTTAAACCCCTCAGGATTCTAGGGGTTTCCCAGTATCCATATAGTAAATCTTTTTTTTTTTTCACTTTAGCTATGTCAAGTTGATTTATACAATTTGAACTTCAAAGCCCTAACTAATACAAGAAGAAAAGTTAATCCTAAAACAAAATTTCAAATACATTTGAAGTAGAAGTTCATTAGCTATGTCCATTTTTCCTATTCATATCCTGCACATTCCCTTTGTCTAATTATCTTGGGAATCCCATGTCTTAGACGTGCTATGTCCTTCTTGCCTTAACATGCTCTTTCTTCTGCTTGTCATGCCTCCAATTTTCTACCTAACCTTCAAAATCTGGGTCAAAACTCACTCAGGTATTCTAGGAAGTCATCATAACTTAATCTAACCCATTCCACTTTCTTCTTGATTTTGTTTCTGCATCTCTCCAATAGTTCAGAGACCACATTATATTATTTTTCATGTGTTTAACTATTGTCTTAAGTTGCTTTCTTTTGGCTAACCTTTTTTTCCTCCAAAAAAGCAACAAACTACTTGACAAAAGAGATAAAATATTTTATTCCCTATTTTACTATTTACCATTATATAGCCTCAGAACTATGAATTGCATACCGCAGGTGCCCGTAAGTATCCATGGACTGTCTCTTAATGATCCTAAATAAGTCATCAAAATCCCAGTTTTATAAAACCAGAAGCAAATATTTGAAAAGTATTTACATCAAGGAAATAAGATAGTGATGACATCTAGAAAGGCCAAAATGTTAACCTTCTAAAGCTTACCTATGATGCATTACTTCCCTCACAGATTCCCATTTGTAAAAGAGAAGCAGTGTCAGAGTTCTAATGCAAGTTCTTTTATACATAATATATTTAGATGACTAACCACAGAGGTCCTTCCTTCTAAATGAAGCAAAGCCAAGTACGGCTCTCCTAAGAGTCCAGTGCCTTGGATTAGAGTTTCAAGGTCTCGCTCATCAATAGATGCAGTGAATGATAAACTCTGTAGAAAGAGCAGAGAAAACACTAAATCTATGGAGAGAATGAGACATTGTAACCTCTGAAAAGGTGTTTGAAGAAAGTGTAGGAGGGAAATTGAATACTCTACTTTATAATCTACAGTGGATAATGAAAAAAATATTATTGCCTACTGATGAGACTATTCTGTAGTTGGAGATGTGTCCTAAGACATTTTTAAAATTCATCAGCAATTAGGAAATAATGCAAACCATCTACAGGATTTCTTATCTTTTTTTTTCCAGGGGATCAGAAGGAAACTAGTGAAGAGGCCTGAAGTGTAGACATTTTTTCTAAAGAGTCTCAATTTTTATATTGTCATATGCCCTGAAGCTACTGGGATGAGAACATTTTTGCAAATCTAAAATAAATAACTGGAGTAGGTCTGTTACTCACAGAAAAACACAGCATGTTTACATGAATACCTTTTCTACTTGATTCCTTTGACCTGAGAACTTGAGTGAAACTCTGAAAAAGCTGCCAAATTCCAAAGCTGGGAACAGACCCAGCCCAGCATGACTTTTCTTCTCTTCCTCTAACTACCTGGAAACATTACCTCAAGTAGACAGGGGTTAAAATTTTACAACTCCATTTTAGCAATCAATATTTGTGAAACCTTGAGACTGCATATATCCTAAGAATGACAAGTTCTTCTGTTCTAATCATCTGTTAGGTATTAACAGATTGAACTCAGCCAGTTTTCTTATTTTTCTTCCTATTTCTTCATCTCTGTCTTCTCAAACCTAGTATTCCTTGGATTTTCATCCCGTGTTTGCCTTTGCCCCAACATATTTTGCTCTGTCAAATCTGCTTCTGCTTAAACTTGCGGATAGCCAGTTTTCCCCCAGTTGACATTTCTTGTCATCTCTCCATTCAAAGGCTTTATGAAGATTTGTCTGGTTAGGAAAAGGCAGTAGGAAATAGGCAACTGTATCATCCACTGAAGGAAAGGCAGGTGGAAATCCAGTGGAAGAGCTATACTGGCAGGAGCTATTCTCTGGTGGAGTAATGGTCACAGCTACTCTTTTACTGTTGCTGCCCTGACACCCTCTAGGCCCCTCTTTGTTCCTGGGGTCTACTCAGGTAATGGCCACTTTGCCCACTGGCATGTCTATTGCCCTTTCTTCTACAGTCTTACCTCAGTATATTTAATTTCCCAAGCAGCAAAGTAGACATGCTTGCTGTCTGAATCAGAAGGTACTTAACCACTTTTTACAGCAACAATTCATTGCTTTTGCCAAATTACAGACCTGTGGGCTAACTGGACATGCATCAAAGGGCTTGCCTGGTTCTTACTTGACCAACCACAGATTGGGATTTTTCTAGCCAAAGTTTCACATAGGAGCCATGGAGTTTTCAGGTAAAGCCATTCCATCACAGTCTATCAACTCTTAGTCAAAGTGAGGAAAAGCTTTCAAAGATAACTGTTCTCTTGTCACAAATAGAGCTCCAAAATGGTCACTATTCAATCTCCTTCTCCCTTCTTTCCTGACTCTCCAATCTTAACCTGTCTCATGAAAAATTAGACATCTCTTATGATGTGCTTCTGGCTTAGGTAAGGTATAACAATGAAAATGCAATCACCCGACCTTAAAATAACCTAAATAAGCAAAATGTAACTTTGACTCCATTAACAACATTCATTTTCTTTTCTCTTTTCTTTATATCCTCTTAGAACGACCCATTTCACAGCACCATTTCAGTTGAAATGTTTTTTTCCACATTGGTTTTCCTCATATTTTGTGAATGATCTGCCATTTTTTGGTGTATATTGGATTTCAAATTTTTAAAAAATAAAATTATCTAATTTACTCTTTTAATAAATTTTTGACCTCTCATGCCTGTAATAATATTTTCCCATGTGGGTCATTACACTCTTTATAATAGGAAGAAATAACTTTCAGATGCAGGGAGCTTTTGGAATGTTAAGTTTGAGTTTTTTAGAAATTCAAATAACCCCAACTTTTGGATGCAAACAAAATACAGAGACTTGCAAATGTTCGTGACTCATAATAGAAATGTGCCCTTTCATCCAAAGAATTTTTCAGCATTTAAAAAATGCTGGTGAGAATGCAAAATGGTACAGCATCTTTGTAAGATAATTTGTCAGTTTCTTGCGGAACTAAACATACATACTCTTATCATTTCCTACAGCAATTGTGCTCCTTGGTATTTACCCAAATGATTCAAAAACTTATGTCCATGGAAAAACCTGCGTACAAATATTGATAGCAGGTTTCATTCATTATTCATTTTAACTATTCGTTATTGTTAAAGCCTGGAACCAACTAAGAAGTCCTTCAATAGGGGACTGTATACACAATCTGTAGTATCTACAGACAACGGAAAACTATTCAGCAGTAGTAAGAAATGAGCTACTGTGCCACAAAACGAGATGGAGGAAACTGGCATCTATATTGCTGAATGGAAGAAGCCAGTCAGACAAGGCTAAATACTGTATGCTTCCAATTACATGACATTCTGGAAAAATCAAGACTATGAAACAATAAAAGGTTGCCAGAAATGCAGGGAAAGAGAAGAAGGGATGAAAAGGTGGAGCACAGGGCATTTAGGGGGCAGTGAAACTATTGCTGTGTATACCATAAGGGTGGATATGTGTCATTGTACATTTGTCAAAATCCATAGAATGTACAAAAGATAAGAATGAAGCTTAATGCACTTTGGTAAAGAGTAATATATCAATGTTGGCTCATCATTTGTAATAAATACACTACAATGAGGCAGATGTTAAGATTTGGGAAACCCCAGACAGTAGGGGTAGGATGGGAAGAAATGAGATTTCTCTGTACTTTCTGCCTTATTTTTCTGTAAACCCCAAACTTCTCTAAAAATAAATTCTATTAATTTAAAACAAAACAAAACAAAAATGAACTTGCTCCTTCCGGACCATGGCAGGGTAAGTAAGTCTTTAAGAGCCTGCAAGGACCCTTTCTATAACTTCACAGCCCTTGCATTGAACACTGGCAAGAAGCACATGAATCAGTAAGTGCATCTGTGGAGCCGGCCCTTTGCTAGGGGGGCTGCATTACCTCAGTGGAGCCTTGTGAGGGAAGTATCACAGGAGGCATGAAGGCTTAGAAAGGTTAGGTAATTTACCCAAGGCCACAGTGCCAGGAAGACCATGGTGACAGTTACAACTCTGTGGGTCATGAAAACCAGTCCTATAGCAAGGTCGGTGACTACTCTGGCCCCATCCTTGGGTGCCCCTGCTGGGCAGGGTGCAGCTGAGATTGGGTGTTTCTTCCTGAGGTAGCTGTGAGCTCCTGAGTCAGAGGGAAAACACAAAAAAACACTTATGTGGAAGGCCTACAGAGATGATCTGGCATTAATATTCTATAACACACTTGCAATATTTGCAACATCCTTTATGATCCTCTCAGGATATTTTTATTACAATTATAGGTAACAGCCCCTGAAAGGTAACACCCGCAGGGCTCAATTTGCCCAGGCAACTACCATATTCTTTTCTTTACTTCTGCTCTTACATTAAAAAAAAAAAAAAAAGTTTCAGGGCTTACATATTACCTTTGCTAATTTTGAAAGAGAAGGAAAACCTGCAGAATCAAAAGCTCAAATAGCTCACTTTAAAAGCACTTGAGAACAGGAGAAAGTTTTATGTGATTACATTAATAGCAGTGACAAATGCATGTAAAACACTTAACCATGGTCTGTGATGCAAAGAAAACCCATTTAGGTGTCATTCATCTTTTTCACATTAGTACAACGAGTACTCTCTGCTTTAGCTTCTCCTCAGACAACACTGGAATTACAATGCTGCATTTTCTAGAAGCCAGCTTCCTCACTTATTTGTAGTACACTTTAATAGAAAAGGTGAAGACTCTGAAACCCAAAATATGAAACGAAATCTTTCTTTCTCTCCAAGTATATCTCTCTCTTTTTTAAAAATCATTTAAAAAAAAAGATTTTATTTATTTATTTATTCATGAGAGACACAGAGAGAGAGACTGGCAGAGACACAGGCAGAGGGAGAAGCAGGCTCCATGCAGGGAGCCTGCCGTGGGACTCGATCCCGGGTCTCCAGGATCATACCCCGGGCTGAAGGCTGCACCAAACCGCTGAGCCACTCAGGCTGCCCCCAAGTATATCTCTCTAACAACAACAACAGCAACAATAACAACAACAACAACAAAATTATATGTATTGGAAACTCTTTCTCATTGAAGGGACCTAATTTTTATTTACTGATTGGTTATCTCTAATACTTTTCCTCCAAAGGAAATAAATTATGCAAAATAAACTCTAAGTCCTGATAAGGTATTTCCAAACTGAGAATCATGAATGGAAACGAAATAGGGGATAGAAAAGAAATAAGGGATGGGGTGTAGAAAACCTGGGAGTCCCAGGGAAGAGGCAAATGAAGAAGGGACAGAGGGGTGAGAATGGTTGCTCTGAACATGCTTCCCACAACCCCTGAATCCAGCTTCTGCCACTCATGGACATGTACAGCATTAAGACTTCAAGAAACTTTAACAACTATCAGCACCACCCCCAAACACGCACACACTTGTGCGCATGTGTATACACTCACACACGCATGCACACACTCCTGTTTTATAGATGAGAGAAACTATATGATATGGTGGAAAAAATGTTTTTATTGACTCTCAAGAGACCTGCATCTAAGCAACTAATGATCTTGGCAGGTAACTCGGTTGCTCCAACCTTCCATTTCTATACCAGAGTAGAAGTTGGACTTGAAAATTCCATTGTCCCTTTCACTCTGGCTTATCTGAAAATCAGCCCTGGAGTTGTTACTTGTGCAAAGTCGCATAGCTATTTAGAGGCAGGGCCAGGGTAGATCTAGGGTCCCTGGAGAATCATTAAGGTTTTTATAGCTTCCTTTGGGTGGAGTGGTTTGTGAAGATGTTTATTCCGTGGGTTATTGCAAGCACCCATCTCTCTGAGCTGCCCTGTGTTTCTCTAAGCCTCTTTACAGTTTTGCCGTCTGTTTACAAATTTTCCTTGGCGGGTCAAGTCAGCCTGTATAAGATATCCCAGCACTAGCAGCCTGGCTCATTTCTACTGTGAAAGTGAGAAGCATAGAAAAAAGCCGTGTGTTTACTAATGGGAGCAAGAAGGCAACGTCTCACTAGAGCAGAAAGGAAATCAGACAGGTAAGTGCTTTGGAGCGCAGGGGTAGAGAATCAGACCCTCTGTCTCCCTGCACCAACCTTAGCCCATCCCCCGTAGCTGTACCGAGAGACTCAAGGACTCAGTGGACAGGAGATCCAATGTTGGCTATCTCTCCTCTCTGCCCTCCAAATACACATTTAAAGACTCCCAAAGGGATGTCTTGCAAACTTGAATTTCTGATGTGGAAGGAAATGTTTCCAGTTATTAAAAAAAATCACAACAAGCTCCAACATCACACAAAAGAGAACAAAATACTTAGGTTTGAAACTTTGAAGGAATATTAAATAAGAGATAGAATTTTGGCGATGCCAGATATGAATGCCAGTACTATAGGAAAGAGCATCATAAAACATATCAAGCCCAGGCAAAAATAAAACAAGCAAAAATAGAATATCATTTGAACTATAGCAGGCCCATAAATTCAGCTTCAAAATTACAAGCCAACACACATACCATATTGTACAACCAAGCCTGAAAAGGGGGAAATTAGCAATAAACCAAAAAGCTTTTTAAAAGTAACATAGTGAAGTAGAAAAAAAAAAAAAAAAAAGCCCACAAAGCTACAAAAGTCAGAATAAGTACTATCTGGGAAGAAACAGCAACAAATTATGTGATTTTCCTTTTTAAAGATTTTGGATTGCAGAGTACATCTAAGACAGTGGATGAGTCAATATGGGTGGGTAGGTTCAGTGTGTTTGACAAATAAGTTTTGCTTCTCACCAGGACATTTGGATACTACATAAATAGAAACCTTCTTTTCATCTCGGGAAGCATAAGGAAGTGCTTTCTCAGAGCGAATATTTTCCTCAAATCACTTGGAAAAGAGAAAGAACATTTATTTCCATGTTTCTCATATCTAGCAAACTCTACTGACCTTAGGTTGAACTCAAAAACATTGTTCTAGTGCTGCCTCTCTATAAATTCCAAACTTGCCTTTCTTTACCATCTGCCCTGGTCTTCGAAACATCATCGCCTGCACCACCTCCCACACTTAAGAATGCTTTTTTGTTCCACGCAGGGCTGGGGAGAATTCCCTCTGCCGGCAATGCCTGCCTGTGCAGCGGGGAGCGCGCAACCGCAACCGCAACCGGAGCCGAAGTCGGGCCAGCCTACTCGGGAACCTCTGTGGGGAACTCAGCGGGCTGGAGGTGGCCTAGCGGGCTCTGGGTGCTGAATGCTGGCGAGGACAGACTAGCTGCTTGTCAAAGATGTCCAGCCTGTAGTTCATACTTTCTGGAGCCTGGAGAGAACAGAGGACCCCTCCTCCCACCCACCCCCACCTGCACCCCAGAGTACCATTGACCTTGCTGGGCTGCTGTACTTCTGGAACACTGCTCTCCTCTCACATTTCATCCCCACCTCGTGTAGAAAGCAGTGGTACAGGCCACTCTGGGGCTGCCACGCCACCAGCTGCCTGTTGCCGAGGCCCAAAGCAGGTAGTGCAAGAGGTGGGTTGTGTTTTCGGAAGGTGAAACTTGACTCGCCAGCCAGTTGCTATCCGCGCCTTACCTGCAGCCCTCAGAGCCCTTCGAAATTTAAAATTCCAATTTGCCACTCACTGTTGGTGTTATTAAACTTATTTATTTCGAAGAGGGAGGGAGGGAGGGAGGACGAATAGAAATGTGCCCTAAAGAGCGAAAGGAATTGTCTGAAGGAAACGGATCTGGTGCTCATGTTTTTCAATTTATTTGTTTCTCTGCTACTATTCTCTTTGAGTTTCTCTGGCCCACAGTTGGATCTAGAATCAGATCAGTATCCTTAGAAGGAAACTGAATAATTAAAGGTCATTCAATATACTGTCATTCTTTTATATAACCTCCAAGGGAAAGGCACTTAGGGCTAACAATGCTGTATGGTTCAATTTTGTAAAAGTAGAATTATCATTGTAATCCTAGAATGCCATGCTTTCTACTCAGCATAGGCCCTCATGCTCATTCTTAAATAGTTGCCTTTATGTTTATTTGCCAGGGTATGTAATAGGGTGATCGTTCAAAGGCGTTTTATTTCTTCAAAGAGCCGATGTTTGAAAATCTCAAGTATCTGTACTTAATTGTCAACTGTATATATAATTGGCAAACATACGTACATATTTTACTGCCAAATATGTGTGTGTGTATTTGATTATGATGTGAATGTGTTTTTCTTAACGACACATTCTGCTTTCAAAAAACTCAGATTTTCTCTTGGATCAAATCTTAAGTAAAATATATGTTAGAATTTAATTGTTATTCACCTATTAACTATTGAAATTCTGTGAATATTGAACATTCCAGGAGTGTGGTATCGAACATAGGAATCCCATGGATTTTGTATGGTGGCCCTTTCTTGCTTGCCTGTAGAAATACCAGGGGAAGATCAGGCCACAATACATGCCTCTTTCTCCTGCTGGAGAATGTCCGGGTTAAACAGGGCAGGAGTTCTCCACTTCTGGGCAGCATAAGCTGAATGAAGGGGAAGCTCAGTTGTAAGCTGTGCTAACAAATCTAGATACTATAGCTCTAGATTAGGCCATGTACAGTAGAAATGTTTGATTTTACATTAGCTGTTGCTTCCTGTCTGGAGGGATCCCAACATTTTTCACGGGATGCTACTCAGAAAATTAAATATTTGTATCACAAACTTAAGAGCTTCTGGAGCATTGAAGATCCTCTATGCTACAAGACACTTACTCAGGAACTTGGACCACCTCTGATCCTACGTGGCTGCCCAAGGACTGTGAGTATCCTTATCTCGCAGGAGCCCTGGCTAAGCACATTGCAAAGCAGGTAAGATTTGTCTTTCCTCCCATCTTGATCAATTTCATTCAGTACTCTAGTATTGAAAAAAATCAATAAAAAAAGACACTGTCACTGAGATTTTAAATAAAGTCCCACGTAAGGATCAGAGCTGCTCAAAGTATGAAACACAAATCTGGTAGTTTCATATATGGAATTTTGCTTATTCGTTTAAAAAATGCATCAAAAAGAAAAATAGATTATTTTTCAACTTTACCTCCAACTACTTTATGTTCTGGCTGTTGTGCATATCTTAGCCAGGCTTGCCACCATTCAGAAATCATCCTTTTAAAATCAGCCCCAGTTAAAACTTCCATTCTCTGATAATTAAAATAATTCAGATTAAGATGAGAATAAAGTTTAGCTCCATCCATTTAAAAGTGTTTGTGACCATAAATCAATCTTTAATTATTGGAACATACGGTGAAGCGGCAGGCATTCTTAATTTCCTCACAAGCTCTTTGGCACTCTCTTTACCTATTTATCTCATTCTTCAAGGAGTAGAGTATATGGAAGCAGTTTTTCTGTGCCAGAGAATCTCATGAGCTTCCGTCTTCTTCCTTTCTGGAATCCCTCTGTTTCTTCTTGGCTTCAGAAGGAAAAAGAGTCACCAATTTGTGAGAGTGTGTGTTGGGCACAGGTAGCTGAATTCTCAAAACCGGTTTGAGAAGCCTTGAGTCTGAGAGAGAGATGCTTTGCTTTTATTCCTTATCTAAGAAATTGTCTTGAGAGATTTACTTTTGGGTTAAAAACACCAAAATGTTTGAAAGCTCAGCAACATGCTCAAAACTAGAGACAGTGATCATAGTATCATGGAGACAGACTGGTTTGCCTCCCACTCAAGGCCATGGCTTGGTTGCTCACTGGCAGTGAGGCAGCGTGCTGAGGGTAGCTGTCCAGGCTAATAGAAAAACATGGCATTTGGAATAAGAAAGACTTGAGCGTAAATATACTAATTTGGCCACTTCCCAGAAGGGTGATTTTGTGTTGATTACTGAAACTCTCTGAATTGTCTCTGTTTCCTCGTCTATAAAATGGGCTATTAACCCTAGCTCAAAGAGGTTGATGTGCCAGTGAAATGAGATGTGAAAATTGCTGAGCACATCGAATCCCATCTCTGAGAACTGGTCTGAAATTAAACAGATGACACAAAATTGTAGTTTCTCTAAGACATTCCTTAGGCCTCTACCCTTCCACATGATTCTGGATTTTGATTTAGGGGAGTCCAGAGGTAATTATTTCTTTGCCATCCCCAGCCCCTGCCACTCTTGCGGGGTGGGGGTTGGGGGGTGGTTAGGGAAGAGATAAGGTAGGACTCCTCTCTGCATTTAGTCTGGCCCCACATCTGTAACAGGAAGCCAGGCTTCTCCGGAATTCAGAAATCCCTGCAGGGCTAGGTCCACCCCCTGGGACACCTGCTGTCTCAGAAGCAAAGCTGAAGGTCAACATCTTGGGAATGTCTCTCCTCCTTTCTGGTCAGACCCCAATCTCCATTCCTGCTGCACATTAGAAATTCGTATGGAACTTTCAGAAACACTAATAACAAGGCTCTATGGCCAGAGATTCTGACTGAAAGGCCCTGTGTTAGGGCCTGAGCAATGGTATTTTTTTTTTAAACTGCCTCAGGTGATCCTACTGTGCAGCCAGAGCTGAGAACTGCTACTCCAGATAGTACAGATCTAAATGATTTGGAGATGTTAGAGAGGTCAAGGTTGTAGTAGGAGGTGTCTGATAATTTGATCCTGGGGAACCCTGCCTCTCTCAGGTGCTTCAGCCATTGAGGTGAGGGCGAGAGAGAAGGAAGTGGAGTAAAATGAGCTCTACCTGGAGCGAGTCCTGGGCAATATCTGCTTGTCTGCTTGTGGGCTCCAATTTTCTGAGTAGCTGTTGAATAACAGAGCGTTGCAGATTTTCTTTTTTTTTTTTCACAACATAACTCCAGAAGCCTCATTTAAGCTGATGTCATTATGGACTTTTAAATCTCCTGCCTACATTTAGTTCCTTTATTTCTGAATTAAGAAGTACTTAAAACGTAATGACTTACTTGAATTGCTCGTTCTCTAATGGCGGTTGCAGAGCTGTGCTCTTAAACCACTGCACACGGAGGATATTTTGATCAAGCCAGAAAGAGCAACATGAAAGCATTCGAATTATGGGAACAGAACCAAGATGTCTTGATTTCCAGTCCTCCCTGTCAAGTAAACCACATAATAAAATTCAGAGAGGGCTAACCCTCTCCTTGAAATAGTGAAATGTGTGTGTCTTTTCTCTTGCTTTTACTGACATAGATCTCTGACCAGACATAATGATCACATTTCTTTTCTGCCTCATCTGATGAAAACCTTTTTCACCCAATGAAGTCCAATTTCTACTTCCATTCTTGTTTATTTACACCTCCAAATAAACCGAGTATCCTTTTGTTAGATACATGGCTCCCCTAGGTGACTAGATACCACCCCTCTCTCCCAGTGAACAAAGCTTCCATCTGAGTAAATAGTAATCTTAAGCATCTTATGAGAACAGAAACTGTATTTACTCGGTCACTGTTAAATAATCAGAAGCCACCTTAAGGACGATATAAAAGCTAACATTTAATGCAAAAATAAATATTTCTGACTTAGATTTCTGCACAAGGAGGGGATGCATTTAACTACCTGATCTCAAACCAAAGGGCTTCACTGTCCTTACACTACCCACCCTCATCTCCAAAAGATATTAATATCAATTGTCAGGGAGAAAATTTATAACTTGGACTTCTGATATAACCAGGATGGATTTAATTACCTTCGGTCAATTTGGGCAGGAGAGCATAAGTGTAGTCATGAAAATAAGCTCCTACTAAATCAGGACCTGTCTCTAATCCTAATGACGATAGGGCTAAAGAAAAGAACTTTTTAACATACAACTTGCAGATGGTGACTGTCATAGGAGCCGTGGGTAATATTCCCATAAAGGAGAGGGTTTCAGAAAGCAAGCTCTCAAGGTTAATTACAGGTTCACTCTGCACAGTGGATTCCTTCATTCCATAAATATATATTGAGTGCTAGTCACTTATTAGACACAGCACAATGAGTTTATTGGAGGTGTAATATTTCCTTAGGCAGGCGTGGTGACTCTGTTAAGTAGATCAGCTGGACCTACTTGGGCTCAGTGTACCCTGAGTTTAAAATGATCTCTGCGTCCAAGGTCCCAGGGAAGCCTTATGAATCATGTATGAGTTTCTTGGAAAATCATCTGTTTATTTCCGATTTCAACTTTGTTTTTATAGTGTTGGACTCCACAAACTTAGAATTCATGACATTTTCTATTTATAGTCACTTCACTGATACATGTCCTTGATTTTGTGTTCTCTTCTTATATTTGCTAGAGGCTTGTTGTAGTATTTATCAGTATAAAAAATAGCTACACATACAGATTATTGTTCTCCACCATAAACATATAAAGCATATATTATTAAGTTAAAAAATCAGGGTACAGAACAATATGTTTATTGGAATGGAGAGTTGGGGGGCTGAAGAAGAAAGTCAGCTTTTATGTCCCCCTTCTGTACCATTTGCATTCTTTAACATGGTTAACTTTAATAACAATGATAAGAATGGGGTGCCTAAGTGGCTCAGTGGTTGAGCGTCTGCCTTGGGCTCAGGGCATGATCCCTGGTCCCAGGGGATCAAGTCCCACATGGGGCTCTCTGTGGGGAGCCTGCTTCTGCCTCTGCCTCTGCCTCTGCCTCTCTTTGTGTCTTTCATGAATAAGTAAATAAATAAAATCTTTAAAAAAAACCACCAATGATAAAAATAGCTGTTTTAAATGAATTGGAAAATCCAGATTGACATTAAACAATGTCCCTTAGCTCACTGGTTGGAGGTCCAGTGGTGTCAGCCCTATGGGCTTAGCTTCAGTTCTACCGAACTCGATTGTGCTCTTGATAACTGGCAGTGTGTCATCAGGGTGGATTGCCAGACACTTAGGAGAAGTCACTTGATCAACTTGTCCTTGGCACAATGGCCATTCTGAAAATAGATATACTCAGATGAAATGAGGTATATTAAAAACGTATCCCAAATGTTCAGTTAACTGAGTGAGTGTTGTATTTGAAAAACATGTTTTAAACTGTGGAATTGTCTTCTGTTAAAGTGAAAAGCCCTGCCTGAATTATAGTATTTAGTTTGGAGACATGTTTTTTAATGATCTGTAGTGTCCTTCTGGGCTGGCTTGCCCCTGCCCTGTCTTGTTTAGGATTTCTAAGCACTTGGGGCCTGTGCCAAAGCAGGAAAGAGTCCTGTGTCTGGAAGTGAGAGAAAAAGGACAGGTAGACAAATTTACTACTACAAATACACACAGACAAGAAACTAGGAAAAATCTTTTTGCTGCAAATGTGACATACGTAAGGTTAGCCTTTTTATAAAAAAAGATGAGCTTTTCCAAATGTATGCAACATACGTGAAGATAAATGGGCAAAGGCTACAAATCAACAGTTCTCAGATGAGGAAATATGGTTTATTCATTCATTAATTTGGTAAAATTTTGTTTGAGTCCTTGAGATAGGAGCCTCATACATTTGTCATGAGGTCCCTGAGGGAGACTAATAAATGTTCCAAATGAGGGGGAGAGGCCCTCACCTCCTACACATTAGGAGGCTCCATCAGTATTGCAGGTCTTGTGACCACAGAGAGCAACTCTTTAAGACAAATGGACTTGCTAGAATTATTGCTGGTACTTCCCTACCACAGAGGAGTATTGTGTACTATGCATACTCAGTTTGTAGCTTTCAGATATCTAGACTCGCTGTAATTGACCACAGGAAACATCAAGTCTTACTCGGTGACTTTCTTTAGCCTCTGGGCCTCATTTCCAGCATGTAGCATTTCCATTGGGCCACACATTCTTGGTTGTCCCCTCCTCGCCTTCTGCTGGCTAGTTATTTTGCAGTAATTTAGGACACAGAGATTAAGGATATAGTTTAGGATAAGAGTAAAGAGGAAGCAATAGGGACAGAGTAGATCAATTCATAAACTACTTCAGGGACTCTCTTGACAGAACTTGACGATTTATTGGATGAAGGCTGTGGGTGAGATAAAGGGAGGAGTGACGATGGATGGCACCCAGGTTTTTGGTGTCAGCACCTGGGGGATCGTAGTGCCAGTAACCAAAATAAAAAAAGTTACAGGAAAAAGAATATGAGGAGAAGATGTATTCAGTTCCGAACATGTTGAGTTTGAGGTATCTGTGAGATACCAATGAAGAGATGTCGAGAAAGTTTTGGTTATACTCATCTGGAGTGAAAACAGGCAGATCTAGGCTGGAGATACATATGTAGTTGTCATCAACATAAAGATGGGCATCACGCCATCCACGGGTGTGGATGAAATTGCTTAAGGCATGTTTGTAGTATGAGATGATAAGTGGGCCCAGGCTAGAGTCCTGAATAACCCCAATTATTTAGGGATGGGTCAGAAAGGAAGAGCTGATAAAATAGCAAGAGAAGTAAAAGGAAAATTGGGAGTGTGCCTTTGTTCATTCTGATCCTTTTCCCTGGAGTGACCTCCCTCTCTTCTTTGCCTGGTAAAACACAGCTAATCCTTCAAGACATCTCAAATGTCTCGATGAAGCAAAACTTTCTTGATTTCCTCTCTACTTTCCCAAGTGCCATAAAAGCTCTTCCCTTTTCTCTGCTTCTATAGCGTTTCAAAAAAAAAAAAAGCAAAATTTTGAACATGGCCACTGAGGACACCTCCAGCCACTCTCTCCACCATTTCCTGAGCTAATACATAGGAAGAATATGACAGGTGATTCAAATTCATCCTTGTTTCCTAGCTCTAAGCAACACATATGAAACGGTCAATAAGTGGCATTGAAAAATTATACCTCATCCTGACAAAGGTTTTGGCCCAATGGGACACATTATTCATAAAAAATATCCAGAAAAAAATTAAAAACTTTTGATAATAGAATCTATTTCTCTTATGGCATTGCAAATTAGTTCGTTGTTATTCATGCCACACCTACTTCCCAAAAGGATTTGAGATGGCTTGCAATGAGTCATATGAAAAATTGGATCTTTAAAAACGGCATGAAAGCATCATGCAATGGGAAAAGGTGATAACATTACCTGATAAGTTCGACCATGGACATTTGCAGCAATTGAGAGTAAGATAGAATTTTGCACTTCTTACCAGACGAGGTGATACGTTCTCATTTTTTGAACAGCCCTGGGATTTTCGTGGAACTTCGTGTAGGTGGAAGATAGCACACAGAAGCACATTATTCAGGCGAGCTAAAATTCTGCTGGACTTAATTATATCCTTTAACTATTTATTTGCAATGCTGTATATAATAAATGTGCTTATAAATGGTCTGTGACTTAGAACAACAACAACAACAACAAACCCAACAACTGCCTCACTTGCAGAAAAAAACTAAATAGACCTTCTGTCCTGCAGAAGAGGATTCTTTTTTAAGGTAAAAACATTTTAAGCTATATCATAATTGTTCGTTTTGAATGTGTTGCTTGAGAACATATGATCAAAAAATTCCATAAATTTATAACCCTTAAATGCTTTTTTAAAAAGATTTATTTTATTTATTTATTTGAGAGAGAGATACAGAGACGGAGATAGCGAGAGAGAACATGAGGGTGGAGGAGAGGGAGAAGCTGACTCCTCATTGAGCAGGTGGCCTGACCTAGGGGCTCAGTCCCAGGACCCTGGGATCATGACCTGAGGCAAAGGCAGATGCTTAACTGACTGAACTACTCAGGTACCCCTTAAATGTTTTTTTTCCTACTTATTAAAACATAATAGTATCTTGATGTGTTTTCAGGGATGGCACAAATATTCACCAAAGATTACGTATATAGTATAGACAGTGCTCAGTGAACACCCAAGTTTTAAATGTTTTTGCACTAATTCCAAGAATCTTCTGATCAGACATTGGGAACCATTAACTAGGTTAGCGGTTTTCCAATTATTATTATAATTGCTTGTTTAGTGTAATTGGCCATGTAGCTCTTTGTCCAAAGAGCTCCTACTCTGAAGATCAACAAATTATAGCTCTAGTTAAGACTGAAATTGGAGCCCACCTGCTTGGGGTCCAGAGAGGAATTTATCAAAACGTCTGTTAATAACCCATCAAAATTTACTAAAGAGAAAATATTAAATAACACCAACTTTCCTGCATGATGATGAGTAGTTTGGCATTTAATTTAGCTTCAGCATATTCATTTAAATATCCATGGCTTTGAAACAGGTACTGTCTTTATTTTTACATATCCAAAATTACCAATGTCTTCTGAGAACTGTCCTAAGGTCCTAGAAAATTCTTTAGGTGATATGTTAGTCAAACATTTGGACTTCAAAAAGAAATTGATACTTAGTCTACAAAATCAGATGGAATTTAGATTTTCAAACTTCTGCCAAAAGAAAGGGAGCTCTGAGGTAAATTCCTTCTCTAAATTTTTATGTTCCACCTGCTGCTACTGCATCACAGGTCACACTCTATAATTTTATTCTGTGACAGAATTTCCCTCTTCTTGATATTGCTACAGTTCAAAAGAGATGATTTTGATTTCTGATTTCTTTAAAGCACCTTCATTTATCAATTTTGATAGAACACAAAGAATTCAAGAATCTTTCTTGATGTTTGTGGGTTGTTTTTTTTAATATTTATTTATTTTAGAGAGAGAGAGAGAGCAAGGGGGAAGGGCAGAGGGAGAAGGAGAGAGAATTTCAAGCAGACTCGCACTGTGCACAGAGCCTGAGGTGGGCCTTGATCTCATGGCCCTGAGATCAGGTCTCTGAGATCACAACATTGAGATCAGGACCTTGAGATCATGACCTGAGCCAAAACCAAGAATCAGGCACCTAATTGACCTGCAGGCACCCTGCTTTTGGTGTGTTTTAAACATATACACTTACACACCCTCAAATTACAGCGAAAATCCATTTGTGAAATAATGTCTTTATTCTTCCTTCACCAGCCAGCACTTCTGAATCAGCACTAGTGTCATTGGGGCATATCCCACATCATGGATCTCTGTTCTGTGATTTCACGTAGATACTGGATCCTGAGAATTTGCTAAAACTCAAGCTCCTTGAGGGCAGAGACAGTTTCCTATGGAGCCTGTATTTCAGGCAGCATTTAATATAGTGTGAGTTTGTAGAATTTAATTCAATTAAATGTAGACCTCATAGGAAATAGCATAGGGGAGGGGAGGGAAAACTGAATGGGAAGTCATCAGAGAGGGAGAACAACCATGAGAGACTCTTAACTATAGGAAACAAACTGAGGATTACTGGAGAGGAGATGGGTGGGGGATGGGGTAATTGGGTGATGGGCATTGAGGAGAGCATGTAATATGATGAGCACTGAGTGTTATATACAACTGATAAATTGTCGAACACTAAAAAAAGTGAACAAATAAATGTAGATCCCCATCCAAGTATATAGGAGGATAAATGCGTTTTTGCTGTCCTCTCCACCTTTCCTTTTTTTTTTTTTTTTTAGATTTTATTTATTCATGAGAGACAGAGAGAGAGAGAGGCCAATACTCAGGCAGAAGGAAAAGCAGGATCCCCGTGGGGAGCCAATGTGGGACTCGATCTCAGGACCTCAGGATCATGACCTGAGCCAAAGGCAGACGCTCAACCACTGAGCCACCCAGGCATCCCTCCTCTCCACCCTTCCAATCCCATCCTCCCATCTGTCATCCTCAGCCACACGTCTGCATGCCGCTCCCCCGGCCCCCACCCCCACCTCCCACCCCTTCGCCATCATCATGAACTTCCTTTAGTTCTGAGCATGCTTCTCTCTGGACTTGCCTTTGGCCTTATGCAAATTCTATTCCTTTTGACTGAAATATCCTTTCCCATCTTTTCCCTGGCTGGATCATACTCATTTTTAGGTCTATTATTTTGCGTCTTCTCTGGCAATACTTTATAACTCTCCAAGTCTGAGTAAGTAGCCTCCTATGATATCATAGCCTCATGACACTATTTGTCATTGAAGTAGCCCCACTAGATTATGAACTTGCGGAGGGCAGGCAGGGTTTGTTACTCTATTTACCCACATATTCTCAGGACCTTGGTACAATTATTGAGATCTAGTAGGTGCTCAATAAATATTGGATGGATAAACAAGTGAGTGAATGAGGAAGTGCAATGACCCGGAACCTTTTCTCGAGAGTCCTTTCTCCCAGAATCTTTTTAGCCATTACGACTTCAGTTTTGGCACAGTGGCATTGTTTTAGGTAAAGTTCTGTTCATTTATTTACTAAAAATACTGCAGAAATTGCTCATGAAGCTGGAAGTGCTAGAGGATGAAATCTTGAAGCCATGTTCACATCATTCTTCTGTGTAGACAAGGATGGAACTAGGGCTCCTTGTCTTCAGCTGAAGGATGTCAACTTAGCCTTTCTCCATTCCTACTTTGTCAACTCGTATGCCCCTGGATATGGGAGTGCACTCTCTTCATTTTCATTCATTCAGCAAGTATTGATGGAGGGTCTTTTTTTTTTTTTTTTTTTAAAAAAAAGGCCATGACTTGAGAGCCACTTGAGAACCAAAATTCCTCTGATTTCTGCCATCATCTCAGCAATCATGAGCCAGAAAATGCCAGGCAGAGAATGGGTAAAGGGAAAACCCTTACAAACCATTCTGAGAGTGCTCTGTAAGTTTATACATATGTATTGGCAAAATCCTTTGATCAAGTCTCAATATGCGCCTTTCCTCAACTTAAGGGATCCATCCTCTTTAAAAAAAAAAACAGATTAAGGCACACTCTGGAGCCATCTGGAAGAAGATACTGGCTGATTAGGGTTCAGTCTCTCTCCTTACAGAACAGCTTACACAAAATTACACTGAATAGAGTTTCAGAATCAAGCTGCTTCTCCCTTTTCCTTTTACAATATGTACTTTACAGAATGCATAGTGATCTCTTAAGACATTTTTGTCTTTTATTTCCTAGTCTCTTTCTGACAGAAATTCTTTTCTTTGCAGAGAAATAAGGCTTTTCTTTCATTGCCTCTATTCCCTTGATGACATGAAGTATTCAATCACAACCAATTTACAGATAATGTTGTGCTAGTTTCTTGTGTGTGTTTGTCAGTTTCGTCACCTGTGCCAGATTGTCGAATGCATGCCCTAGATAACGTCGGTACTTTAGTCAACAAGTTTCATCATGCTTCTCAATGGAAATGTGGACATTTTCTTCTCAGTTTGTTTTCTTGCCTGTACCTTTTTGGGTATCTGAATTGGATGCTCTTCGCCTGGCCAGCGCCTCTTGCTCTGTACTCCTTCTAGTTATACAGTTAACCCAGTTGTTAGCTATTTGTCAATCAACTTATGAATGAGGTGTCATCGCATCATTTCCCTGAGTCCCTGTAGGTCTTCAGCTGAGAAATACAGAAGGGATGAGAACAAAGCAAACCTTCTACTATCAGGTCAGGAAAGTGTCTGGTGGATCTTCACTCAGAGGGTCTCTTCTGATTTGATCAGTGGCAGTCAGCTGAGCTGAAGCTCTTCAAGTGGTTCCCATTTTCTTTCCCCCTAAAGGAAAGGAAAAATCCAAATGATATTAAATGCCACAAAGAATCTGGCCATCCATTTTTTCAGCGTCATTTGGGTAAAGCAGCTTGATAATTTTTCCTTGGAAGTGCAGATTGGGAATAATTTTTGTTTTGGTGGCGGGTGGCAGGGAAGAGCTTAGTGCTAGTTTTCTTGATCTCATCCATATTAGTGACCTAAATCACCTTGCTAAAAATAAAGCAAAAGATAAGATGCAAGGGAGCTACAAACTATGGATTGCTAACCTACAGATCTCTATCTGTATATTTATGCATCAAGACTGTCATTTTTTCTCTCTTAGTCAATAGCAGGGGCTGTGTGGCATGCTTGCTGCCTCTCCCTCATTAAGTTGACAACTGTAGGGGCACCTGGATGGCTAAGCGGCTTAAGCATCTGCTTTTTGCTTAGGTCATGATCCTAGGTTCCTGGGATCGAGTACCACATTGGGCTCCTGCTCCACAGAGAGCCTGCTTTTTCTTCTACCTCTCTCTCTGTCTGTCTCTCATGAATAAATAAATAATCTTAAAAAAAAGTTGACAACTATAACTGAAAAGTTGGCATGTCCCTAATCTGCAGCACAAGGTGGCACCTAACTGTGATCAGTTGATGACCAGTAAGTGGGAAGCAGCTATGGTTAGGGCAAGAGTTAGAAGTGCAAGTACTGGGTTCTATGGTCTCTCTGCAGGGCTGACTTTATTAGCATGCATCCATAGGCAGTCACTTAAAAGAATCTTGTGCTTGGTTTAATACTCTGCTGTTGCCTTCTTGAAATTCTTAGTAATTTCTGAAGAAGGTACCTCTTCATTTCATTCAATTTTCATTCTGTGCTGAGCTCCCAAAATTATGTAGCCTGTTCTTTCCTTAAGATGTATTGTTGAGACATAAAAGAGCAGTAAAGAAAAGTGAGTACATCATGGATGAAAGAGCAGCCCTATATATCCTTTAAACTACTGCCACTCCCCCCATTCCACTCTCACTTACGTACATACTGAGAGACAATTTTGAGAGTGGTTAAGAGTAAAGACTCTGTAGCTAGATTACTTGGGTTTAAAACTTACTGTAGGAGAGTTACCATACTTTTTGGTACCTTAGCATCTTCATCTGTAAAATGGGCTTAAAAAAAGTGTATATCTCATAAAATCTCCATAAGGATTGAGTGATTTAACAAATAGAAAGTCCTTAGAGTACAGCCTGGCCCTTAGTAATGCTAGATTATTGATTGTGTTATTATTATTAATTTAGGTTGTGCTGTTTTTATTTAATTAGATTGTGTTTGGAAGGCTATACAATAAACTAATAAAAATGTTTCCCTTTAAAAAGGGGGACTAGGGAACAGAAATAGGAGCAGGAGTGGCTGTTATAAGACTCAAAACTTAAGGGCCCCTTTAGGAAAGGCGATAGATATTATAAATAAAAATAAGGTAAACATTTATTTTTTTAAAGATTTATTTATTTCAGAAAGAGAGAGAGAGCAAGGCGAGGGGCATTGGGAGAGGGAGAGAGAATCCTCAAACACACTCCCTATTGAGCATGGACCCTGACGTCAGGCTCCATCCCAGGACCCTGAGATCATGAAAGGAGCCAAAGTCAAGAGTTGGCCCCTTAGCCAACTGAGCCACCCAGGTGCCCCAAGACATTTATTTTTAAAGAAAACATTTTTAATGCTGAAAACACTGAAAATGTAGAAAAAATTGTATCTTTATCAAATGACTAACAAAACTCTAAACACTTTCCTCATATTTTTGTTGTATTTTCTTCACCTCATCATGTAACAGTTTTATAATATTTTTTTCGATAAGAAAAGGAAGGTATTTCTATTTCTTGTGAGAATAGAAAGATAATTCAGTTTTTTCTGTCTCTCTATATTTTAATCATTGTTATTGAGGTATAATTAACATATTATATAAAATTTATCACCATGAGTGCACACTTTGGTGATTTTTTTTTTTTTTTTTGGTAAATTTATATAGTTGTACAACATGCTTTAAAACATTTCCATTAACCCAAAAGTTTTCTTATGTCCCTTTGCACTTCCTTTGTGAAATTTCTTCCTTGGTGTTTTGACGCTATGTGAATGGAACTTTTTTCTTAATTTTATTTTCTGATTGTTGCTAATATTTCATGCAATTGATTTTTTTGTTTATTGGTATTGTATTCTGCAACTTTGCTTATTATAGTAGTTTTAAAAAATATATTTCTTGTGATTTTCTACATATAGGATCATGTCATCTGCCAGTAGTTTTACTTTCTCCTTTCCAATTTACATGCCTTAAATTTTTATTCCTACATTATTGCATTGGCTAGAACCTCCTGTACTATGTTGAATAGAAGTTGTAAGAATGAACATTCTTACTTGTTTCTTTTCTGTGGGGAAAAGCACACAACATTTTACCACTAAGTATGATGTTCATGATAAGTTTCCTTGTTTTGTTTCTAATGTCATTAACAGGTTGCAAAAAGTCCCTTCTATTCACTATTTGTTGAGAGCTTTTATCACAAATGAGTACTGATCTTGTCAGATGTTTTTGCTGTTTCTATAGAGAGGATCACAAAGGTTTGTCTTTTATTCTGTTAATATGATATATCGATCCATTTTCAGATGTTAAACGAACTTTGGATCCTTGGGAAAAGCGTACAATCCTTTTTCATATATTGCTGAATTTAGTTTGCTAATACTTTGTTGTTGTTTTTAAAAAATATTTTATTTATTTATTTATTCATGAGAGACACAGAGAGAAAGGCAAAGACATAGGCAGAGAGGGAGCAGGCTCTCTGAGGGGAGCCTGATGCAGGTCTCAATTCCAGGACTCCAGGATCACAACCAGAGCCAAAGGCAGATGCTCAACCACTGAACCACCCAGGTGCCCCTGCTAATACTTTGTTGAAGATTTTTGCACTTACACTCACGAGGGACATTGTCTTATAGTTTTCAGTTCATGTAATGTTTTTGTGTCTTTGACAACAGGATAATACCAACCTCATAAAATGAATTAGTAAGCGTCCTCTGTTTTCTAAATGAATTTGAATAGTATTGGTATCATTTCTTTCTTAAATATTTAATAAAATTCACCGCTGAGTCTGTCTGGAGTAGGTCTTTTCTTTGAAGAAAAATGCTGATTTACTGATTCAATTTCTCAATTTTTTTATAAATCTAGTCAGATATTCTGTTCTTGGGAGATGTATAAAACATCTGTGACTTTCACACAGTTTGGATTCACCAGTTTCAGAACTGCTAATCTTTTGTGATTAACAAATTGAGGAATTCTTACAAGTATCAGGTACTAACCAATTGTGCCACTGGAGCTATTACATATTGAGGAATTCTAATAAAGTCTATCTTATGCAATTCCTATCAAAAAAAGGGGGGAAAAGAGCCCTGTGGAACATTGATAATTGCATACACCATACGATTGAGTATAAGAGACAACTTCTGTTTTGCCTAGACATCAGTGGGAACAGAAACTCCTTCTACAAGTTTTACTTGGCTGCTATAAGAATTTGCTACTAACTAGCTTCTGGTTCCATGTAATTCATAACTGGTTTCACTTCCACTTTGCACATCCCTCCAGTGCTGAGTGCTTGGTACTCTGGTGAATCTTTATATGATGTGAGATCTGGTCCTCTGGTCTGGGTACCTTTGTATCATGATGCCATGTGAGCTAGAGAAATGGTCAGTGGGATTATTTGTTGAAGTCAATGTAACTTTGAGACTGCTAGTAATAATGTAACTACATGCAGAAGTTATTGCCAACCACATTAAAAATATCCCACTAAACCCAGGCTGAGAGTATCCCCAAGTCAATTTCCCCCTTACTTAGAATTCTAAAATGCCTGTGGCCACTTCAGTGCCAACAAAAAGAGAGAAAGCATGACAGAGCAGGACTGGAAAGAAACCATTTTCTGTACCAACTGTGATGAAATTATCTAACTTTTGCAAATATAAAGATTTTAGCTGTGTGAACATATTTCTGGGTCCATTAGAGTTGTAGAAGGGGTCCATGCAAATGAGGAGCTCCAAAGTTCACTTTATGGATTTCATGGTAAATGGTAAATCAGCTTCAGCCTCTGGGTAGAAGAAAGATTGACTCCAAAAAGTACTGGGTTTCAAAACTTCTTGGCATATCTTATAAGGTGTGCAATGGATTTATTGAATAAAATTCTGGACTTTAATTTTCTCATGCATAATAAAATGAACAGGGGCTCCTGGGTGGCTCAGTGGTTGAGCATCTGCCTTTGGCTCAGGTCATGGTCCCAGGATCCTAGGATTGAGTCCTGCATTAGGCTCCCCTCTGCCTATGTCTGCCTCTCTATCTGTGTCTCTTATGAATAAATAAATACATTTTTTTTAAAAAAGGAACAACAATAATTATTGACATTTATTCACCACTTCCTGCACGCTATGCACTTTAAGTGCATTATCTCAAGTCTTCCAACGTTTTGAAATAGGCTTTGTTAAAATCCCTATTTTACAATGAAGGAAACTAGGTAACTTTCCTGAAACTTACTAGTGATTACCTCATATCATTGTTCCGTGCAGTTAATGTGAAAATAAATAATAAAGGTGACTTGTACACTCTGAAACACTACACCAATCCTTATCAGAAAGAGCCCTTATCATAAGTGTGAGAAATTCGTCAGCTCACCTGTAAGTCAGGGGAGCATTAAATGCCCAATCAGACTGAGCAGTCAGGTCCTATAGTGTCTTCAGCCAACCACAACTGCTCACCAAGCTACAAGTCAATTGATGGACAATTGTATACAGTATAGTAATGGTTTTCAAACTTTACTCAACATATGAATCATGAAGAGGGAATTGTGTTTTTTGAAATAAAGAGTTCTGGGATTCATCTCCAGATATTCTGATTCAGTCGGTTCAGGACTAGCCTTCAGGACCTGCATTTTTATTAAACATTCTGGATAATTTTGATGTAGGGGTTTTTGGGTTGTATATTTAGCACAGAGAAATTGGCTCATTGGGGAGGGAGCTACTAGCTGACTTGATGTTATTATTATTATTTTTTATCTTTATATCCCAACCTTAAGAAAGAAAGAATGAAAGAAAAATGTGTTTACCCTACCTACTGGCTAATGCTCCCAGGATTTCACTCCTTCTGGGGAGGTGATCTTGCATTGTTATATATTATTCATATTTTACTGAGTGAGTTTCACATATTTTCTTGTGAGAGCAGGTTTTGATAAGAATTAAATATGAGGACAGTAGACATTGCAATTAATGAGGTCTTTCCAAGGAAAAAAGGGCATGCAATTGGGAGGACAAAGTAGCCAATTTCTTTATTTTTTTTTTAAGATTTTGTTTATTTATTCATGAGAGACACACACACACACAGAGAGAGAGAGAGAGAGAGAGGCAGAGACACAGGCAGAGGGAGAAGCAGGCCCCATGCAGGGAACCTGATACGGGACTTGATCCTGGGACTCCAGGATCACGCTCTGGGCTGAAGGCAAGCACCAAACCGCTGAGCCACCCAGGGATCCCCAAATTTCTTTATTTTACCTTTACAGAGTAATGCCAGGCAGGATCAGACAGTAATTTGTTTCTTTATGGAACAACTATGGGCGAACTATGGTAGTAATTCTGATGGCTTGGAATCCAGTTGGAGGAATAGGAAGATTTGAAGCTTAGGATCGATTATTAAACTCAGAGCCTAAGAACAGACTGAAGTCACTATTATATGGGGACTATATGTCAAATTCCCCCAGATTAGAGATTTTGATATTTTCTGTTGAATTTGCCTGAGACCAGATATTACTAAGGTACCTTGAGATGTAAATCAAATTCAGTTGGACCATATTTCAGGTGAATATTTCAGGAGCCTCTGAGTTCTTTCTCTTTCTAGAGCAGGGATCAGCATTTTTTTTTTTCTATAAATGGCCATATGGTAAATATTTTTCAGCCTTGTAGGTCATACAATCTCTGTCATTATTATTCAATTCTCCATTGGAGCAGCCATAAACAATATGTAAACAAATGAGTGTGGGTCTGTTCCAATAAAACTTTATTTATAGAGACAGGTGGCAAACAGATGCAGCCCAAGGAATAGGTTGCCAACATCTGTTCCAGAAGGTAGAGAGAGCTTAGTGCTTACTTGGATATCTCTAGTTCTGAGTTCTTTCTTCTGCTGAATTAGTTTAATTTATTGGTCATTTTATCATCTCATGAATCTCTCCCTATTCACAATTTGTAAGGAAAGAAATGGAGCTCAAATAGCCCATGTGGAAGGTTATTTACACTGAGATCCAATCAGGCACCCATGTCTAACCATGAGGCATTTCTTGTTGGTAACTTGCTTGGCACGTCCAAATTGTTATATAATTCTCAGCTGACTCACTCATTTTGATGTGGAAAACAGGTTGTACCACCTCATTCATACTGAAAGAAGCAGGAATGGAACCAATGGCTTCTTAACAAATTCTTGGTGGTGGGGGCAACATATGAGTCTCCAGATATTACTCTGTAAACAAACAGTGTCAAATTAATGTCCCAAACTAGGCTGGTCTGCTATCAAATGGTCTTCTCTGACTGAAAAAAAAAAGTATTGATTGCTTCTTAACACTTGGAATTCAAGAGATGTCACATTTCACACTAAATACAGCTTGAGATTTTTATTTTCCAAGATCTATGAGAAGTCCAAACTCAGTGATTTTCAGTGCTCCTCTCCCCTCTTTTGGGATACAGAAAGACTCCAAGATTTGTGGGGTACAAGAAAATAGAAGAAAGCACCATTCCTCAAGCTCTGTGTGCCTGTGGCTGCCATAGCCCATGTTTAAATGGTTTATTCCAATATGGAATGTTGTCAATTGTTCCATCCATGAGTGACTTGAGGACTTTCACTGAAGTTCCCAAGATCACAGGACTTGGTTCACAGCAAGGAGCTACATTTTAGTGGGCTCTGATTTATGTCATTGGTGCCAACTGATCCTCTTACCCTCCTTAGTAGCAAGGATCAAACCAATTTCCCAGGAATTTGGTTGCTCCCTTTATGAAATTTTTTTTAAAGATTTACTTATTTATTCATGAAAGGGAGAGAGAAGCAGAGACATAGGCAGAGAGAGAAGCAAGTTCCTTGCAGGGAGCCTGATGTGGGACTTGATCCCTGTACCCGGGATAATGTCCTGAGCCAGACTCTCAACCACTGAGCCACCCAGGCATCCTACCACCTTATCAAATTTTAAACCATGAAGACTCTAAACCCCTTTCTTTTTCAGATGATCCTGTGTAATAATCTTACTGGGTCCAGAATGTCAGAGATACAAATTGTCTTGCATAGTGACTTATTTTTTTTAAGACTTATTTATTTTATTTTGAGAGAAAGAGAGAGAGAGAGAGAGAGAGAGAGACAGACAGACAGGCAAGGGAGAGGGGGAAAGAATCCTAAGCAGACTCTGCATTGAGCATGGAGCTCAACTAGGGGCTAGATCTCATGACCTGAGATGATCATGACCTGAGCTGAAACCAGGAGTCAGATGCTCAGCTGACTGTGCCACCCAGGCACATCATTGGGACTTATTTTTTTTTAAGTAGGCTCTATACCCAACTCATGACCCTGAGATCAAGATTTGCATGCTTTACCAACAGAACCAGCCAGGTGTATCATGACTTACTTTGTTTTAATAGAACTTCAATTCCTTTACACTGGACATGTAATCCAGTTTGCAATCCCCACCACTCTATTATCTTGCTCCAACTAGCCATATTTGTTGCAATTATCTGTTTCATCTTAGAGGAGTGGTGGAATCATTCCTTTTGTTTCTTCCTGAAGAATTTATAGTATTAAAAAATGTTAGAATTTGATTTCTCCATACAGTAGTTTACTATATAAATTTTTAAATAAACCATTCTGTTGTAGAGATTCTATTTATTCAAGTCCAATGGTTCTCAGGGTATAAGTCTTAACTAGAAGTATCAGCATCTCCTGGGAACTTGTCAGATATGCAAATTCTCAGGCCCTAGCCAGAATCTAATGAAATAGAGTCTTACGGTGGGGTCCAGTAATCTGCACTTCAACAAACTCTTCAGGTGATTGAGATGCATGTTCAAGTTTGAGAACCACTTTTCTACAGTATGTTATACTTAGGGAGTGGTAATCCACTAGGGGAAAATCTATCATTTAGAACTAATGGTAATGCTCAGATTAGTCCTTAGTTCTCTGTCCTTTTTTTTTTTAAATACTGTCTTGGAGTGTGTATTCACTCAAAATTTTAATTGATGCCCTCTTGTGGCTATAAGAATTCCTAAACATATAACTATATTCCTGACCTGTTTTTTTTCCTTCTAGCTTTTAATTGTTGTTTCATTCCAGGAAAAGTCAACTTTAATATTCTGACATTATTAGAAACTATATTCATCTGTGCCTTCCACATTTCTCCTTTGTTATCACAGACCCTGTTGCAAGATTGAGATTAGCTAGGATAAATAGAATGAGTCACTGACCTCAGGTGCAAAATTTAAGGGGGCACCAAAACTCTTAGTAATCAAGATAAATAATATTTTAGTGAAATATTTTTTCAAGGATAAAATTAATGCACAAAAATCCATGATGAATAAAATTTAAAAATTTGAAAGACAGGATTAGTACCTTATACCAAGCCATATTGGCTTGAGGCAAAAGGTAAAAATTAGTAGTACCTATTCTATCTTTTTTTAAACTTTTAACATTTTGTACATTATGAATTTTTGCATATTTTTTTATTTTAAAAATTACTGTATTAGAATATTACCTATCTTGGTTACTGAGATTTCGGTAACCATTTTTTTTTTTTTTTCGGTAACCATTTAAATTTTGTGTCCAAGGTACAATTTTGTGCCTTACTCATTTTACCAAGTCCCTGAAGGTTGGAGTGTTAAGTCTCTCCTATACCTTAATTACAAACTCAGTTAAGAAAGATGCTTTTTAACCCTCCTCTATTCTCATAAGTCTCTGCTGATTACAGCAGGAAAGAACATTGATTATATGCAGTGATTTGAGAGGCACTGAAAAGTTGCCTGACCTGTCAAACTCATCTTCTGCCTTTGTTTTAGGTTATTATGACATAGTGGATACTTTGGTCCCAGGGGAAGTAAAACACATTCTGGTTTCATGTTTCAAAGGGGTTACAGCGAAAAGTCTTGGATCCCAGAAGGCTCCCTTATATTGAATCAACAAGTGGTGGGATTCCTGGAGAGCAAGTTCCCAGGTGAGAAGAGGTTGAGGTGGAAGGAAGGAGTGTGAAGGCGAGGAGAAAGACCACCACTTGCCTAGGGCTGATGGCCCTTTCCTCATCATCTCTATAACAGTTGCACACTCGGTGTGTACTAAACAATCTTGTACTTGCTCACCAACTGCTTTGTAATCAGTCTCTAGATGACTCAGATGTGTATATTTATGTTTACTAAGTAGAATGCATGTCTTAATTTTAGAGATAATGTTTTCTCCCACTCCCTCCCTTTTTTTAGTAGGCTCTATGCCCAACTTGGGGCTTGAACTCATAACCCCTAGATCAAGAGTTGCAGGTTTTACCAACTAAGCCAGCCAGATGCCCCTGTTTTCTTCCTTTTATTGTGTCCTATTCTTTGGAGGGGATGAACCAAGTAGCCATTCCAGAAGCATCATCTATGCTACCTTGGCTTCATTCAGTCTTTTCCTTTTTTAAATTTAAATTCAATTAATTAAGGATATAGTGTATTATTAGTTTCAGAGGTAGAGTTCAGTGACTTATCAGTTGTATATAATACCCAGTGCTCATCACATCATGTGCCTTCCTTAGTGCCCATCACTCTGTTACCCCATCCCCCCATCCTCCTCCCCTCCAGCAACCCTCAGTTTGTTTCCTATGATTAAGACTCTTGTGGTTTGTCTGTCTCTGATTATGTCTTGTTTTATTTTTCCCTCCCTTACCCTATGATCCTCTGTTTTGTTTCTTAAATTTCACATATGAGTGAAGTCATTTGATAATTGTCTTTCTCTGATTGAGTTATTTTGCTTAGCATAATACCTTCTAGTTCTATCTACGTCATTGAAAATAGCAAGATCTCGTTTTTTTGATGGCTGAGTAATATTTCATTGTGTATACATACCACATCCTCTTGTGCATTCATCTGTCAGTTGACATCTGGGCTTTTTGCATAGTTTGGCTGTTGTGGACATTGCTGCTATGAACATTGTGGGGCAGATGCCCCTTCATAACTCTACATTTGTATCTTCAGGGTAAATACCTAGTAGTGCAATTTCTGGGTTGTAAGGTAGCTCTATTTTTAACTTTTTGAGGAACCTCCATACTGTTTTCCAGAGTAGTTGCACCAGTTTGCGTTCCCACCGGCAATGTAAGAGGGTTCCCCTTTCTCCACATCTTTGCCCACATTTGTTGTTTCCTGACTTGTTAATTTTAGACTTGTTAATTCTCAGTTAGTCTTTTCTTTGTTCAGTTCACAATACACTTGAGACCAAATAGAATTTGGGAGATGTCATTGAATGAAGCAACTCAGCATTAGAAGAAGTTAAAAGCCTAGTTGCCTTTGGAGTCTACTAATGCCTAACAGCTACATGAAATAATATCAGCTCTCCAGGAGCTTCTGAAACATGGAAGTTATATGCCTTCATTGCAGACATATAAAAATAGTACATATATAATAAGTTAAAACATTAAATCAATGTTTCAGAGTAAATTCATAGTTAAATCACATTCTCAAGGAATAGCAGTGTTTCTTTCATATGTTTCCAAACCAAATGCTACATGCACCCACAGCCAAACTTGTGGGCCTTTGAAGATGCAAGCATCCTGAGCACAAATTTACCTTTCATGCAAAAATTCCAAAACCTGGCCCACAAACATGCCCTTCATAAATCACCAAGGAGTCTCTTCAATAGTAATGTACTATATGAATTAAATTGTCAAGAGTGCTTTCCTTTTATAGCAATTGATTCAGTATCTTTTAAAGTCCTCAAAGCTGTCAGATTTCTACAGTTTGAACTTCAATAAATAAACTTATGCTTTTTTTTTTTTTTGTATTTAGAAGTTTACAACATAGAATTTCAGGCTCTGACCTGTTGAGAAAGTTACTTTAGTAGAATGAGATTTTATTACTATGGTAACTTAACAGGATAAAGGTATTAAGAGTAATTTTCCCTAGCACTGTCAGAGAATTTGCCATTTAGGACTTGAGAACACTGTCTTACCTTAAAAATATATATAGAGAGGGAGATTAGGTTTATATGGAAGATTTCTTTTTATATTCCTTTATAAGAATATAATGAATTTACAAGTCTACAATGAATTTACAAGTCCACGATGAATTTGAACAGAGAAAGCATCTTTTGGGACACTTTTGCACTGGTGAAAATGGTTCCATTTTGTGGGGCTTTGTGCCATCAAGATAGAAAGTATGCCAGTCTCCTCTGCTTGGCTCAGCAACTGCAATAGAGAAGGAGGAAGCTGCGTCAACTGTGTGACGACTTAATTTGTTTTGAGCTGATAATAGCCATGAGAGATGCCAACGATTGATGGCAATTTCCACGTCATTGTGAGTCACAGAGATTCACCTAGAAAGTCACACGTATAAATGTCTTCTAGAGGATAATGCCCCTTTGCTCAGTTCATGGGGATGTAGGGTACAGAGACCTCATTGCAGCTGACCTCCAAATCTGTGAAATGTAGGAGCATAGCCGTACAGATGAAGGACATGATATCTTTATCTACATATTGTATTTACAGAAGACTCAGCAGAAGCATACCTGGATGATTGACACTCAGGTAAGACTCATGCTGGTATCATGCACTAACTGTTCAAGATTGTGAAGCCCATGACCTGATGGAGGGAAGACACCTTCCAATGGCAGTATTACCCTTCCGGGGAACGTTTGCGTGACAGTAGGAAGAAGTCCAGGCCTTCAGAACCATTTTGCACAACATAATGTATAAACAAGTCGCAAGACAATTTAGAGTGGTATGAGGTTAAAAGGAACTTTTCATTTTAAACGTTTTAAAATGATCTCCAAGCATCATCACAACAGAAGTGGGCGAGAAAAATTATGTGGATGTGCGTATATGTGTGCATGGATGCGTGTGTTTTGCTTGGTTCTTCCTCTGAATTTCATCCTTCCCGGGTTTGTCTGCTAGTACAATATCTGCTGAGGGTGAGTCAGTTCTCTTTCAGTTGGATATAATTTGCAGCCACATTATCCTGTCTAATAGGAACAAAAAGCAGCCAGAAAGATTTCCTGAGGAGCAGCTGGCACATGCAAATATGAGGCTGCTCATTTTAATTTTGGTTGTCATGACATTTCCTCAATTACCTCATTGACCTGAATCACACTTCCTTGCACTGCTTTCAGCCTTACTGTCTGGAAGATACAGACTTGTTTCTTATTTTCATAGCCCAAAGAAAAGCCATGAGCAAATCTGGATGTTATGGTTCTCTCAAATGTTGGGCATATGCAGAAAATGTCATTTGAATTTGTAACATACCAAGAGTATAACTGAACAAGCCTGCCAGTCAAACATTCAATGGGTTTATTTCTTTGCCAGAGAGCCATATTTGGATGTAACGTCATTTTACAAATCAAGAAAGATATACTCATAAATGGTAAACATATAGAGTACAGAGTACATATAGCTGCTAAGAGAAATAATAAAACATGAAAATACTCATGTGAAACCTACTTGACAGCATGGACACAAACTTATGTATTTTTATAAAGCAGAAAAAAGGTGTCCACTCTCATTTCTCCAGGTAGATGCTTAAGAAATGTTATTCCTCATCTTCATTATACCTAGCATTATAGAAGTGGTATTAACTCTCAGTTATGTTTCAAAACATAGAGCAGAAAAAGATTGGTCAAATCTTTGCAATCATGTAATTTGTCCTAAGGAAGACATTCAGTACATATTTTAGCTCTTTTTTTGATGACAGTATCAAAGATTTTAGTATGTATTAGACAAATACACTAATCAGCCACTGACACATAAATACATGAGAAACAAAGTAAATAAAAATAAAAAAATAAATACATGGGAAACAAATTAAAAATAAAAGATTTGTTCTCATGGCAAGAGATATGGCATGGTTTTCAGTAATAAAGGGAAATAATTAGCTCTGATGGATATATACATGGCCAAATAATTATACATAGTAAACCTTTGGGGAGGTGTACTCTGGCAAAATAAACAAAATCAATAATTACAATAATAAGTATCTGCTTATATTATGAATATATATGAAAAGAATTAGATTTCTTTCTTTATTAGCAATTTTCAACCATGCATTTCTAATAAATGGAGTTTACTAAACTAGTTACTGGTGGCAATGTGGACAAATATTAAGTAGAACAATTTTCATTATGTCCAACCTAAAAAAAAAAATTCCAACTGGTCTTTCCCAGAAGTGTTGAGGGTACACTGTGTCTGAGATCAGATGGTCAGGTGTGCAAGCTTTGTGAATAGGCCCGTTCTGCTAATATTTACCAAAAACCACAAGTTCCTGTAGCTGGAAGATCTAGGAGCTAGCCTATTGTTTGAGCAAACTGAAGCTTTCTTTGGAAAATCTTGGCAATGGGAAGTGCATTTGCGTATTTATTTATAACAACTGTCATACATTTTTTTCTCTAAAGAAAAATAAGTCTTTAATTTGCTATTGAACTCGTTCAGTTGACAGAAAATTTTTTTTATGCAGCAACTTCATGTATAAAACATGAAACAGGAACAAAGTACCATTACTATATGGAAATCTTCTGTAAGAAAGATCAGTGTGGTTTGAATCATTTACATCGGAAACACAAAGGTGATCTTATTGAAAGCAGTGCTATATGAAGTGGATGACAGAAATAATTTTCAAGTTTCATCTCTTTAGGGAACAGACACTATGATAGTAAATTAAAACAAGCACATGATGATAATTTTAGGAATGGGTTTGCAACCCAAATATGACAACATTTTTCTCATAGCATCTCTTACTGTGTTATTTTCCAAATATCCAAGAGTACTAGAAAACTCATCATGGAGATACCTGACCTATATTATCTGCATGGCTTTTGGTGGATCATTTGCAGCCAGCAGCATATATAATTTCCTGGACTGTCTTAGTGCTTTAGCAATGCCTTAACGTACATGCTTGCTCATACGGAGATGTTGTCTGAGGAAGGGGCCTTGGGCCTTTCTTCTCAAAGCACTATATCTCTGGTCTAGATTCTAGAAGGCTACCAAACCTCTTTATTTTTTTTTCAGACACTCCTGTACTTGCCTAACTGGCTATCCTCTGGTCTCTGGATTCCATAATTACTCCTGTAAAGCTTTGGGACTGGGTGAAGTCAGAAAACCTACAGTTACACCAGCAGGTCCTCTTAACCTGATACGTTTTTTCAGAAATTCTAGATGCTGCCTACTTCTCTAGTCTCCTGTCCCCGTAGTTATGTGAAGCCAGGGCAGAGCTTGGTGTTTTTGAACCAGCCTAAAACCACACTTTAACAGTGATCTGGAGACCTTCACATAAACCTACATCCTCCAAAATGGACTAAGTTTTCTGAGCCAGTCTTGGCTAGCTTAAGCAGCAGTACAAGAACTCTCTGGAAACAAAACAAAACAAATAAGCTACTTTGCCAGCTAATTAGCTTTCTGATTGTTGATAAAGAGTTTTATGTTTCCACGTCTTCCTCCTCTCCAACATGCTAAATTGGTCTGGTATTAGTTTAGTCATATTATGGTAAAAACAAAAACAAAAACAAAGAAACAAACAAACAAAAAACCCACCGTGTGTCTTAGCCTATCTGTGTAAATATATTCTTTCAGCTTGAGTCTATGAAATATTTTTATTTAGCTCCCTCTATTGCTAAGCGCTGTGTGAAGTGCTAGGAGTTATACAAAGAGGCAGAAGATTCAATCCTGAGTTTCAGGTTTATAATTCAGTTGATAAGACCAAACTAATTGAAGTTGAAAAAGCAATGGATTGCTAAATTATCTGGTAGTGAATTTATCATGACAAAGTATACAGAAAAAGAAAAGATGTATGAGATCTGAGTTCAGGAAGTTTCAACAAATAAAATAATGTGGGAGCTGCTTATTGAAGGAGGGTCTCAACAGGCAGACTGGTAGAGGGGCTGCCCTCCAGAAGGCAGTCAGTGTACCCTAGGTTTGATAAAGCCAGGGCTACCTTCCACGTTTCTGTACAGGGGTAGCACCCAAAAAGTCAAAAGGCCTGGCTTCACATAGATTTTTCACGACAGCAAAGGTCATGTGAAGTTCTACTAAGGATATTATAGTGTCATAGAGTCTGAGTCTGAGGTAAACCTAGATATCATCCTCTAACTCTTTCAGATTACAGTGAAGAGTGTTAAGCTATATTAGAAGTACCATCTCCTCTGCTTTGCTGTAGACTCTGATCATGCTAGATGTCCTTCTAAACCTTCTTGGTTGTAGACGTCCTGCAGTTTGCATCCTTACACTTGGAGTGCTTTGGAGTCCTGCCAAGGTGTGACTGGACTCTCGGGACTGGGAGCATTTTCCGTGCCAATGACACTGAGGAGAGAGTGGAGACCACCGAGCTTTGGGGAGTCAACAAGTAAGGAAGCAAATGTGTGAGTGACAGTGACTATAGTGAGTGTGAAGCCACAGGAATGTCCTACTTTCCTCTCTTTCCATGTGAAATTCAGTCCTTTGGCTAAAATTGAAAAAAAAAAAAAAGTCTTATGAATATACATGTGGAGAAAGACTATCATTTAAAATTTGCAAGCCGTCTATGGTCATACCACCCTGAACACGCCCGATCTTGTCTTAAAAGTAGCAAGCCATGTTTTACCTTTAGAGAGAGAAGCTCAAATTTATATAGCAAGCTGGGCAAAAATGTTCTAAAAGGCATTTTTTTTTTTGTTATATAAAACATATAGAACTTTCTCCTAGTTCTCAAGGAAAAACCTGCATAGAGTGAAATAAATTAGATTTAGATGTTTCAAACTAAAAAGTTAAGTTCCCTCTTGTTTAATGTAAATGTAGTATATGTTTTAGCACTTGCTACCTAGGAGCTAATGTTTGTTTTCTCTGTGCTGAATTAGACTTTCCTGGCATATTTATTATTAAGTGGACTTGGAGAGTGATTTCTTGTCTGAGGAGCCCCCAATCCGCCCCCTCCTCCGAAAGTTGGAGTCATTTCAGTGAGTAATGGCTTCAAGTAAGGTAATACTTTACCCTGGAGGAGTCAAGAAATTCATGGGGTTTGGTGATATGGAACCTGGACTAAAAGGCTGGTATCTATTTATACTGAATAAGCCAGATTTGGGGAAATACATTAAGGTTGGGGTGCCATAGGTTAGTGAATGATCCATGGTCCATCACCCTGGGAAGAAGTGAATCTTGAAACTACAAGCAAGAACTCAGGATTGTGGGCTTTAGACTGTTAGGTTTGGGGAGGTACTGGGTATTTTCTTATTTCCCTGAAACCTCATGGGATCCAAGTAAAGCAGACATGCCAGAGGGCACACCTGTGGAAGGGTGGCTGGCTGTTTCTTTTCTAGATGACAACAGACTGGGAGGAAGGCAGAGAAGTATCATTTAGGGACTCCCAAAGGAATATCATCCTGGCTTTGGGGCTGAGGGCTCCGAACACACCCATATATAACATAATTGACTGTGTATAAATAGTCCCTTCGATGCCTGGGTGGCTCAGCGGTTGGGCATCTGCCTTTGGCCTAGGGAGTGATCCCCGGGTCTTGGGATCGAGTCCTACATCGGGCTCCCTGCATGGAGTCTGCTTCTCTCTCTTCCTATGTCTCTGCCTGTGTTTTTCATGAATAAATAAATAAGATCTTTAAAAAAAAAATAGTCCCTTCTATGGTCCATAAACTTTCAATAAGACCTGATTAGACATTACTCCTTGGTCTCTTCTTTGCTAGAAGGAGAAAGTAGTTCCCCTTCAGAGGCCACAGGGCTCCTGACATCTGTGGTCCTCAGCTGTTATGAATTGAATGTCTGTGCTGATATGATGAGTAAATGCACAATGAAGACTAGGAGGTACCCAAACCTGAGCAATTGTGGGAGAGAACCATTGTCTCCTCTCAGAAAGGGCCCAAAACACTTTGAAATTGATTAATTTATGGTAAGCAAGTTGGTAGGACTCAAGCTACCATTTTGGGAACCTTAAAAGGAAATCTGATCCTACTTAATATTCATATGTATCTGAGGCTTAAACATATAATTTTATATTTTTGCATAGTAAGTACCAGATACTGCTCCCTTCTTTACTGATGATCATAGTAAGTTATCACAAAACAGACTATTTTTGAGACTCTCTTGAGTGGTTTCCTTAAAGAACTGTGCAGTGACTACTGAGTAGTCTTCACCTGGGGGAAGAATAAAATGGGAACGCTTGTAGCCTGACCAAGGATAGCTTCTCACCATACCTTTTACTTGCCATTGCTGGTCACTAGGGAGGAGCCTGATAAATTGTGGATAGGAACCTAGGGACCCCAGTCCTGTTTATTTCTTTGGGTGGACCAGTATGGGTAGACCAAAGTGTATAGGAAGCACTCTAAGATTCTTCAAAGAGCAATATACCAAAAAGAATGAGGTATAAAAGGGGGGAGAGGTTACTACACTTGGCATATACTAGGGAAAAGCTATTTCAGAACAAATATAGTATGGCTGAGATTGGCACACTCTTAGAATCAAGCTATACTGCCATTTTGTGGTTTTGAAACAAAATCTGAACATTTGAACATGGGATACTCTATGGTTTGGGTATGAGGAGTCATTGCAGGATGGACGTGCTTATGTGGCACCATGCAGGGCTAGTTTTGAATAACGACAGTGGTAGCCAAAAAGCAGAGTAGTAAAAGCAGGATCAACCTCTTTTCCCCATGGTACTGAGTAGACTTTGAGCTTCATAAACTTAAAAGGGGACTGTGTTGGAGGGGGGAGGGGGAAGTTTCCCAGGAGAGGTCTCAAAAATGAGATGCCAGACTTCCTACTAACAAGTCATGTGGATGTTCGTCGCAAAAATAAAAGAGTGTGATTGCTTTGTATTTTTGTGTTAATGAATCAGGACCTCCCTGTTACTGTAAAACTAAAGCGAAATCACAGTGTTACATTATGGAGGGTAATCTCAAATCACAATACATATTGAAATTTCTCTCTTATGTTTATTAAGTGTGAGATCCAGAGAATGTTGGATTAATAGAAACCCTAGCAACCTCAAAGAAGATTTGGTCTCTTCTAGGTGGTCTAGGAGAGTATGCCATAGCATAGAAATTTTCTTGTATGCCTGATTGCAGATTAATTCCTAAATTTCCCTTTTGAATGGAAGTCTGAAAGAACATAACAAGAATTCTGGGTAATCTGTCAACCTCTGGCTTTTTCTTAAAATTTTATTTATTTATTCATAAGAGACAGAGAGAGAGAGAGAGAGAGAGAGAGGCAGAGACAACAGGCAGAGGGAGAAGTAGGCTCCATGCAGGAAGCCCAACGTGGGACTCGATCATGAGACTCCAGGATCACACCCCGGGCCAAAGGCAGCACTAAACCGCTGAGCCACCCGGGCTGCCCTGGCTTCTTATTATATAGTTGATTCAATATTTGAGTTTGTCACATTTATATACCTCTTTAAAGTTGACAAAGCACTTTCACATATATTACGTTGTTTGCGCCTCACAGCAACACTGATGGATATGCAGAACAGTGACTATTAATTCTATTTAATACCTGAGGACACGAAGAGATGAAATGATATAACCACAAATGAGTGCAAGAGAGTTTAAATTTATGGAACAGATATTAAGTCATTGCAAAGGAGAAAATAGCAACTTAACTGTGAAGACATTTGGTAGATATCACTTTGACCAAGTGACCAAGGTTAACATCACCAGTAATAAGACAAGTTTCTCACCCAAAATGGTAACCTGAATCATGACTAGATATCAGACACACTCAGATTGAGGGTCATTCTACCAGATTAGCCAATGCTATTCAAAAGTGTCAAGATCATAAAAGGCAAAGAAAGACTGAAGACCTGTTCCAGATTGTAGGAGACTGAAGAACCGTGGTAACTAAAGTTATTTGGAAACTTGGATCTTGGACCTGAAAAATAACATTAGTGGGACAATTGGTGAAATTTAAATAAGATCTGCAGATTACTAAACAGTATTGTTGTCCGTATTCATTTCCTGATTTTGCTAATAGTACTGTGGTTATGTAAGGTGTTAACATTTGTGAAAGTTGTGAGAAAGGTACACAGAACTTTGTACGGTTTTTCCACTTTTTTATGAGTCTGAACTTGTTTCAAAATCAAAGTTAAAGCAAATTAATAAATATGTTTTCTCCTGAAACCAAACCTATTTTTTTAAAGATTTTATTAATTTATTCATGAGAGACAAAAAGAGAGGCAGACACAAAGGCAGAGGGAGCAGCAGGCTCCCCAAGGGGGAGGACCCTACAGATCACAGCACAAGCCGAAGGCAGAAACTTAACCTCTGAGCCACCCAGGACTCTCAGCCAAACCAATTTTTATCTTCAATGACAATTTACATAAACTTCAAAATCAACTGGAAATTGAATAAATGGAGTATTTTTTCAAATTTTTATTTAAATGCTAGTTAACATACAGTGTAATATTGATTTCAGGAGTAGAATTTAGTGATTCATCAGTTACATTAAGTGGAGGGTTTTTGCATTATTCAAACCAATGGATGATGCTCCTAGGGGATCCTTCTATGTTCTACTGTAGAATTTTGGAAATAATACAGAACATAGTGGGTAAAGACTACAGTCTTGGATTTGGATAGATGAACCCCAGTCTTGCCATTTACTATGTATGTGAACATCCATTTTCCTACCTATAAAGTAGAGATAAGTAATGATATCATAGGATTGCTGGGGGGATTAAATGAGTCAATGCATGGTAAATTCTCCCCACAGTGTTAGGTTCAGGTTCCAGCTTTTGCATTATGATTGAATTTAAATAAAAGGATGAGAAAAGATATCTTCCTGAGTCAGTAACCACTTTGTGTCAGAATGGCTCCTTTGGTTGTGATTTCACCAACTTAAATGGACATGCTTACTCAAAAGCTGTGTAAAGCATGCTCACTGCTAATAAAAAAAAAAAAAAAAAAAAAAAAAAAGGAGAGAAAGGATGTTATTTACACAAATTGCCCAGGGATATTTTGAAAACACTAAGCGAACTGCTAAAAGCTTGCCATGGAAAAGATCACAGCTGTTACCAGCACATTTCCACCGTATCAGTAGTCAGTCGGGTACCGTCCTGGGAAGAGAGAGTGGAAAATGGAAACTCTGCCCAAAGTTCTGCGCCCGTGGAGAGCCAGGAAGAAACCATGACTGCTCCCGGAGTCCAGCAAAACCTGCCCTGAGTGGGCGGACAAGGCTTTAAACAACTTGGAAAGGCTCTTCAAAGAACAATTAAAAACAACCTCCCGTGGTGGGAGGTGAATCTGGCTGGGAAACTCCTGCTTTCTTTCCCCAGGGTAGAATTCCCAGGCTTCTGGATCCTGGTGGAGCGCCCTTGGCAGTGGACAGTGAAGTATGTTCCCTTTTCACTTTCCTGGGGCTCAGAGCGGTGGTTTTGAGTACACAGGGTGAAGAACATCTGGCTCTCCTGAAGCTGAAAGAGATTTGCAGTCAGCAGGTGGGGGTTGGAGGTTTATGAAAATAGCGAGGTGAAGTTCATTTTGTGGACAACTCTTGGCCATGGGTGTTATTTATTTCAAATTTAATACTGCTGAGCTCCTGTGGGCTTATTACAGATCAATTCATAAACAAACACACACTAAGTTGTGTCCTGGGGATAAATGATAAGTTTATGTGACTTTGGGATTGCACGCTAGAGGTAAGAGGGGAGCCACTGCTAAGGACTCAGAGCAATAAATTGAAATTCCAGGCTACACCCCTATTTGGGTAAAAGACTGCAGAAAAGTCCATGAACTATAGACAAGTTTTGAGGCACCGAATTAATGTGTTCAACATTTCTAAAAGGAATTACTGTGGAGTGAAGGCAGTTAGTTAATCCCACAGAGTATCCAGCTTTCCATAAGAGTATATGAAGAGATAAATGCTTTGGAGACCTGACATGTTCTATAAAATAACTTTAGTATGTATTTGATACATACTTCATTTAGTATGTATTTCTAATAGTGGTGATCCAAAATCATCATTCATTCAATTATCTCACAAATAACTATTGAGTGTCTGCTATGTGCCAAAATTCCTATGAGCCAAGATTCTAACTAATTTATGGTCAATATTTTTTTTGATGACTTGAGAGTTTCTCCTTATAAGAAACCTTTGACTTTTTGATGTAATGAGCATCAAGAGACATCCTTCCCAACTCAAAATAGGCCCCTGTATAGCAATTCTGTGTGCACACACTGTTATCTTTGTGTGTTCAAAGTAGTGGAAACTCACTGGATGAAAGGATGAGTAATTGTGAGAGGGGTATGTATGGCAGTCTTGTCTGAGCAGAGCAGTAAAAAGCAGGCTGTACATTCCCAAATTATACCTGAAACAGAGAGATGTTTATTTCTCACTGTGAGGTCAATTTCAATGAGATCTCGGGAAGAAAAGCCATCATCAAAGAGAAAGAATCATAGTGATTCCACGAGATTATTTAACCTCCAAGTCCAGAGTGTCTTTTCGCAATACAGAATGTAACAGGTAGGCAGAGACAAAATTGAAGGGGAAGAATGAGGAAAAATAATGAGGGGAAAATTATATTGGAGAGGAAGAGAATCGGATGGAAGAATTGAGAGATTAAAAAGGAGAGAGAAAAGGTAAAAAAAAAATGAGAGGGAACAAAAAAGTGGATACCATGGAAGGACAGAGAGCCCTCTCTCCCTTCCCAAGTGCGACCCAGTAGTTCCTGTAGCACAAGCTGACCTCCATGCTTCATTCCATTCCTCATCTGCAAGAGAGAAGTTCCTACCCAGACAGAACGATTAGGGATTCTAGGTTGGATACAACCCCAAATTTGATGTCAAGGTTAAAGATCACTCTGTGGAAGTGACTCTAGGTGAACAGCAATATTCATTAGATAACTTTTGTTGTCTGTGGAGCAACCCAGAGTAGGATATGGTTTGTAACTGAGTTGCTGAAGGGATTAACATGTTTCTCAGTTCAGTCAATAGAAGTCTTCATTTTATTGCAGCATGTTCAACCTTGAGATAATAGTGATTTTGGTAACTAAAAACAGTAATTGGACAGTCAAGAATTTCTTAGTGTAATTTGTTAGTGTTTATTCATCCCCATCCATGGGAAGAAGCACTCTATCTGACAAAAACAATTATTCCAACTACTACAAGGGTGAATTTGGTCTTGAGACAAGGATTCTCCTTCTATCTCTCTCTCCCTCCCCCCTCCCTCCCTCTCCCTTATCTTATATATCAACTATATTCAATTTTTTCTTGCTGTTACATATTTGTGGTCTTCAACATGAGTTCAATGTTCCCTGACAATCTTTTTCCTTGGCACTTCTAGCTCATCACAAAAGTTTATTGCTCTTACTATCTTCATTAAGTTTATCACTCTCACTACCTCTCCTCTTGAATTACCTACCAATCCTCTCTGTTTAGGGGCACCATAATTCCTTAGCCCAAAAAAAAAAAAAAAAAAAAATTCCTTAGCCCAGCATTGAAGGCTTCAGTCTTCAGTACCCATTTTGCTGAACATCTCTGAGGTGTCTCATACAACTCTTCCTGAAACTCTCTCATTATTTGTTTTCTAGAATACCACTTTCTATTTCTCCTCTTACCTTTCTGACTTTTCCATTTCCTGTAGCAGATGTTCCCCCTCTCCCTTTTCAGTGTCATTTTTCTGTCTTGGGCTCTGTTCCCTCAGCACACTCTCACTGGGAAACTCATCCTTTCCCCCATATATCCTACTTACATGCTCAGCACTCTCAAATGCAAACCTATAGGCTGGGTTTCTTCTCCATCATTGCATGCCAAGGTAGGTAAAACTCAACATATCTGAAAATAAACCCTTATGTTTCCTCCCAAACATGCTTCAACTACATTTCTTGTCTTGGTGAATACTATGTCCATCCACCAAGTAATCCAAGGTCAAACCTGGGTTTCTTAAACTCATCTCCTCCTTTCCTCTCTCATATTCAAAATTTCACCTTCTTAACATTTCCTAAATCTGCCTACTTCACCCCATTATCACTTCTGTGCCTCCGTGCATGTCCTTATCACCTTTTTATTTTGGAGGATTTTGATATTTTCCCAACAGATTTTTTTTTCTGCCTCTATTCTTTCATACCACTAATCGATTATCCACACGACAGCCAGAGTGTTTGTTTTAAAATTCAAATGTAACTAGATTACTTCTCTAACTTATAATCCATTATTGGCTTCTCATTGTTTAATGATTCTCAAATACTCTTAGTGCAATATACAATGCCTGATACAGCCCACCACCCTCTAGCCTGACCTTCAGCTTCTCTTCCTTCCATCGCAGAGGCTATGGTCCAGCTGTAGCGCTGCAGAAAAGTCATGAACTGAACAGCTGGAGCAGAAGATCCTATAGGGTGTTGTCATGTCTGAAAAGATGGTCTTAAGTGGCTAAGAATAATTAGGCTTGATATTTTCTTTCTCCATCAGCATGCATACACTCTGATTTACAGATTTTGTTGAATTTTGTCATTATTGGATGTTCTTTCCATAGCCTTCAATCTTATCTACATTGGCTGTTGAGGGCCTATGTGCTGATTTCACACCATATCTGATATTTTCTCCCACTGAGAAAAGAAACCTCTTCATGTTATAACAAAAAATGGAAACATTTAACATCACATTGATAGGATCTGAGGATCTCTAGCGATGGCATATGTCATTAATTTCAGCCTTTGATAATCCAAGAAGTATGGAAAATTCCCACCTCCTACTCTTTTGCAGGATTTGCAACTCTGCCAGGTTTTGTAGCTCATCGGGATATTTACAAGCTAAATGTTGAGCTGTGGAAAAAAGAAATCTTTATATCTTTAGTTAGAAGCTTTATAAGGAGCATTCAAATAAGGCAGTGAAGGCAAAACACTAGATTCCATTTCCAGCTTTTCCAGGAATAAGGGGTGTGATCATGGATAAATTCCTAAACCTTTCTAGGACTCAGTTTCCTCATTCGTTAAGCAAGAGTCTTGGCTGACCTCTAAAATTATTTCCAGTGCTAAAAACAAACAAACAAACAAAACCCCAAAACTTTGATAATTTTCTTTCAAATTCCTGCTCAAGTAGGTGAGTGTAGAATGTTTCCTTGATGTGGAGAAGAAATATAAATAGACTTTTGCTTTTCAAAACTAAATGGCCCTTTTTTGGGGTCTTCAGCATTTCCTTGCCTACAAATCAAGTAAAGTCCATTTTTAAGTAGTTGCTGAAAAATTGAGGGCATTTTTTTCCCTTACTAACTGATCCTATAGATAATACCCTTTCACAAACACTGACAACGTAATATACAGCCTAAAGAGAATTTCTTCTGGTTGTTTAAGAAGGCAAATCAGCTTCTTGGTGAAATTATCTTGGTGAAAAACATCCTAGAGCTTTTACTACTCTGAAGTTAACATGGAAAGATGAATGCTTAAAAAATTATAACTAGTTAGTGACTGGCCCTGATGAGTGAAGACTCTGGATCAGCATGAGAAGTGAAAGGACACAGGATATGCATGGAAGGTGACCTGATGGAGTGATTTTTCTACAGAGGGACTTACCATGTCATTTAACATCCTCAGCTCTTTAACACTTCCCAAGAAGAATACAGCATTCTTCCCTTTCCTTTCAGGAATATAATAAATATATAATGTTTAGACTAAAACCAAGCAGAACCACAGCCAGCATTTCAGCCTCATCCAAGTTGGAAATCATGACATGCTCTGAGTGACTATATTTTCTGTCACCCAGAAAACACAATTATATTATAAATAGTTAATAAAAATATATCTGAAAAATCCCAGACCTCTGGAAGTTAATGTATATAACATAAATAAAGCGAATCGTAATGTAAATTAGAAAATACTTAGAACAGAAATATTTTTAAAAGTACATGTCAAAGTTTGTGGGAAGAAACCAAAGCAGTAACGAAAGAAAATTTTAATTTTAAATGTAGTTAGAATGAAAAATAATGAGTTACATGGCCAACTCGAGAAGTTAGAAAAAATCCAAAAGAGTCAACACAAGGGAAAAAGAATAGAAGAAACAAGAAAAACAGAAGTTACCTAAAACATAGTTAGGGCCTTAAAGAAAAACAACAAAATCAATAGCTTATCCTTTGAAACACAAATAAAATAAACAACAACAACAAAAAAGACAGATTTTTGATGAGACTTCTCAAGAAACAAAAAGTAACAAAAGGTAGGGCATATCTGCAGATACAGCCTACACAGAAAATAATTTTTAAATGTTATCAATAATTTTGTTCTACTAATCTGCATATTTTAATAAATGGACAATTTCCTGGAAAACAAGTAACTTACCAAAACTGACCCAAGAAAAAATAATACATCTAAATAGTATATCCCTCAACACACACACACATAAATAAACACCAAACACTGCCCAGACCATTATATAATGAATCAGATCACCCCTGTCATATCATACTGATCCAGGAACACTAACAAAGAGAAAGCCCCCTATACTTTATATGGGCTCATGTAGAACTTGACCATCTAGTGAGTAAAAAGTAATATGAGAAAGAAAAAACATACATTTTTAAAAAATATTTTATTTATTTATTCATGAGAGACACAAAGAGAGAGAGAGAGGCAGAGACACAGACAGAAGGAGAAGCAGGCTCCATGCAGGGAATCTGATGTGGGACTTGATCCCGGGAGTCCGGGACCACGCCCTGGGCTGAAGGCAGATGCTCAACCGCTGAACCACCCAGGAGTCCCAGAAAAAACATACATTGACCTCCTTTATCTTCATAAATGTAAACCTATTTTAAATACAGTAAGCCAAAATCTAGCAACGCATTTATTTAAACACATTTCACCACTCTAACAGATTGAAAGACTGAAAGTTATATGATTATCTTATTAGATACAGAAAAAAGGGGATAAAACTCAGCAACTTTTGATTTGATAAATACCCTCAGCAAAATAGGAAAAGAGTTATTGCTTCATCCTCATAAGGAGTGTCTTTCCAAAAATCTATAACAAATATATGAGTTAGGGAAAATTTGAAGCACCCCTTTGAAATATAACCATATGGAACAAGAAAATGATGCCCACTGCCACCATGTTAAAGTGGAAGTCTCATCTGGCACAATAAGGAGAGAAAGAGAGAGAAATTAAAAGAAAAAACAAAATGCCTAGGAATAAATTTAGGTATCACAATAGTGTACAAGACTTTTTCAGAAATATATTTTTTTAAAGATTTTATTTATTTATTCATGAGAGATACAGAGAGAGAGAGAGAGATGCAGAGAAACAGGCTCCATGCAGGGAGCCTGACATGGGACTCGATCCCAGGTCTCCAGGATCACGCCCTGGGCTGAAGGTGGTCCTAAACCACTGAGCCACCGGGCTGCCCCCCCTTTTTAGAAATAATTATAAAATTACCGAAAGATATTAAAGAAGCTCTACCTCCCCAAAAAAAATAAATAAAAAACAATAAAGAAGCTCTAACTACATGGAGAGATATATTGTGTTCAGAAGTATTTTAAAAATATTAAAAATGATGTCAATTCTCTCATAGGGCAGCCATTACAGTATGCAAAGCATGGCCCATTATCTGATTCATACATTAGAAACAACCAATGCCGAACATTTACTTTGTTCTTTTTTATATTTAAAATAGTATTAACAAAAGCCACATTAAATTGCATCAGTTTCTGGGCAGCCTGGGTGGCTCAGTGGTTTAACGCCTGCTTCCAGCCCAGGGTGTGATCCTGGAGTCCTGAGATTGAGTCCCGCATTGGGATCCCTGCATGGAGCCTGCTTCTCCCTCTGCCTGGGTCTCTGCCTCTCTGTCTCTCTCTCTCTCTCTCTCTCTGTCTCATGAATAAATAAATAAAATATTTTTTAAAAATTGTGTCCGTTTCTAAGTAGTTACTGAGAAATTGAGGGCATTATTCTTTCCCCTCACCAGCTGAACTTGCTGTAATATCATTTCACAAATACTGAGAGTTGGGTGTACAGCCTAAAGATAACATGCAACACTCTAGGAAAATTTTTCTTTGGGAAATTTTTATTGGTCAGGGAAAAGTCTTGGTGGTCAACAGGATCATAAAGGTCCCGTTGCTTCTGCTCACTCTCCTACTCCGATCTGGTGAGTATTTACTCCACCTCTGGTTTCAAAATAAGGGAGAGGCTTGTTTTATTTTGCCATGTTGTGTAGTCATGGAAGCTGAAGATCATCCACTTCTCTGTGTGGGGCTGGTTTTCTACCTAGTGAGTAGCATTCTAGTCAGGAATAGTCCACATCTGCCTCAACCACATTAGTGTTGAGAACTCTATCTCATTCCCTTAGCTTCCCAAAGTCATAGGTCAAGGCTAAGATGGCAGCAGGGCTTCCCGGACAGCTGGTGGCATCGAACTTTTCTGCTTGGCTCACAGATACCACTGTGAATCTGTCCTCTTGCTCTGGATTGGAACTTGACCCTTATTAACAGGTCCCTGACAAGTGCCATCCATGGGATATGGTAGCAACAGACATTTGATTCCCAGGGTCGAACACTAGGGGAGAGTGTTGGGAGTAGTTCACTCTGTCTTTTTCATTGAACCCTCTGTTTTCTACTTCTAAACATCTTTCTTTTCTGTCTTTTCCCTCTATCTCCCCTCTCTGCCCCCCACTGCATTTCCCTCTCATTCTCATCTGTATAACATCTTTCCTGTCATTTTCACTCTATTTCATTACTTCCTATCTTTTCGTCATCATTGGTCTCTCTCCTTCTTATCCCTGTTTGCTCTTTTTCTATCCTCTGCTACCTTTCCCTTATCCTATTTTCTTCAATATCTAGGTGTGTTCTTATAATTCCACCAATTTCCCCAGGTTCTCTTCCAGCTTGACCCTATTCCCTCCTCCACTTGAGCATCTTCCTAAAACATTTCTACTCATCATCTCATGCCAACATATAGGCAGCCATTCTAACAAGAAGAACTAGCAGAGCTCCCAACGCAACAGATGCACAGTAATAAAACAAAAACATTATTCAGATGAAGTTCTGTGCTCCATGATCTTCCAAGCTTCCTCCTCTTTTGGCAAATGTATTTCTTTATTTTCTTTTTTTGTGTAGGCAGACAACGTTTCAGATAATACTCCAGAGATTCATTATCATGAATTAGCCCAATGCAGTTTTTACAGCTATGGCTTTTATTATTTTATAGTTAAATATTGGCTTAGCTAGGAATCCAGAAACTCTCACCAGAGCTCTACACCTAAATTACCAACATGACTATTTCACAAATAACTAGATACTCATGTGTACTTATGAAAATTGTAATTATTTATGTGTGCCTCAATAAATTAAAGGCCACTGATTAGCTTGTATTTCAAAGGGAAGCAACGTTCTGGGGATCATTCATTTTTGTATCCTCAGTACCTAACATAGTTACTGGTGTCTAAGAATCTCAGAGAGTGCTTGTGGAAACAAATATTGGTTTCCATCCAATGTATCCTCCTGGGATCCCTAAATACATAACGGAAAGGGTCTCATATGACTACATATTTCCACTCCTGCAACAAATAACAAAATTTGCACGTAAAAGATTAGCCTGATTGAATTATTTCTTGGCATTTGAATAGCCATTTATAATTGCAGGCCACTTGGTAGTTTTCAAAAATTGGCTATTCATCATAAAAACTCTTTGGAAAAAGAATTTTTAGAAATTTACTGATGGAAAATCCAAGGGGGAAAAGTACATACGTCCTCACAAGGGACAGTTTTCCATGTATTTTAAAGAAATACTAAAAATGTAAAGGAAAATTATCTATTGTGACATTCTACAAACCTAGCTTTTTAAGAGAGAATAGGAAGAAATGATATGAACAGGAAAAGCAATAATGAAGAAACCCCAAGTGACCTCGAAAAGTCTCAATTTGCCCAGTTCACTTGATCCCCCAGCTTTCTCCCAGTTTCCCTGTAGATAACTAAAGACGTAGAGACTTAACAGCAGAGCCTAGTGCTAGATTACCTGGTTGACACTGTTAGCACATGTTGAGAACAATAGCAAAGCAGAAGCACAAAAAAATTTGTTTAAATAATATTTCAAAAGGAATTTCAAAATGGACACCCCCAAGAGTCAGAATATGGGGATTATCCTTCCTGATATTATAGTTTAGGGATTTAAAAAATTCTGAACCATACAGCAGGGGTTGGGGGAGCTGCAGCGGGTGGACAGTGTAGAACCTCTAAAATGCTAGCCCAGCCAGGACCCAATTATAAAGCTTGGTTTGATTCCCCTCCAAACATTTTACTAAAATTTTTTTGTGTTTGGGGGCAGATAATCATACACATGAGCAAAAATTAACAGGCCACGTAGCCATAAAAAGAATAATCAAAACTGCCAAAAATTCTAATTTGACCCATCTTGAGCACTACACATAATCCTTACAACACTATTAAGATGTGAAGCTTAGATATTGTGAAATGTTGGTGGATTCAAAAAACAGTCTTGCTCACAATTATGCCCAGAATCGTATCTGGCCCTTAGCTGTGTCCTCTGCACCCTGCTATCATAGGGCTGAGACTGGAGATTTGGAGGCTAGGGCTGATCATGGGTTTCTCACTGGAGTAGGATGGTCAGTAGGAGGAGAGAGTAGAGTCACAAAGAACAATGGGCCCAGAGAGACTTCACTTTGAGTCTTGGCCCTTAGTATGGGCCCAATAAATATTGGTGGGATAGATGAATAGCTTCGTGTCTATGGACCATATAATCCTATAAGAAGCTGTATGGCAGCAACTCTCATTTATTGAACATCTACTCACCATACTAGGTCAATTTCATATGTTTTTTTTTTAGGTGTCCTGATATGGGCTGTTGACTGTTCCTGATGTGGGAGAAAAGGTAGTATGGAAACTGGAATTGAGGAAGACACATGGAATGTCATAGAAAATTTCTCTCAGCTGCTTTCTTTACAGAGGGAGCCATATATTCCTGTTTCTATAGCATGATTATCAAAAATCAGAGCATCTGTAAAGATGAGGAAACCAACACCAGGCAAAGTTAAAACAGGCATTTTCATTCATGCATAGTTTCCTTATTTTGAACTCCTCCTCTCATGGATGCATTGGCTCTAGTCATTTAGATGCTAAGGCCAAGCCCCAACCAAATTTGTGTGGATCTTAGCTCCAAACAAAATGGACTGGTTAAGGAAGGGAGAGCAGAGCAGTGCCTGCCTCTTCCCTATGACAGAGAAAAGTCTACAAAGTTTTTTTTTTTTTTCCTCCCTCCCTCCTCTGTCCTCATTACAAGATAATTCTACTCCAAAGAGAACAATCTAGCTAAAATCAAGAAGTGTATACCTACCCTTCATATAGCCAGAAACTCAATCTGGAGTTGGAATTTTTTTTAAGTTTATAACCCAATGCCACAAGAAATGAGAGACTCTGTTAGCTATTATCATCTTAGTGTGTGTATCTGTTTATTTCACTACTTTCTCCATAATTCCCTTAGCCAACAACAGAGGGAATGAGATTTGCTGGGGATGACAGCCTTTAATTCTCCAGTAAGGAACCTGGCAGCTCTAATTACCTCAGTGCAATAGACAGAATAGCCCCCAAAGATGGCCCTGATCCTCAGAACCTGTGCATATGTTACCTTACACTGCAAAAGTGATTTTGCAGATATGATTAAGGATTTTGAGATGAAGAGATTATCCTGAACTATGCAGCTGAGCTCAATCTAATCATATCAGTTCTTTAAAAACAGAGAACCTTCCTCAGCTGTGATCAAAGAAAGACATGTGACAACAGATGCAGGGGTCAGAGAGATGCTACAATGACCTTGAAGAAGGAGGAATCAAGGAATGTGTGGGACCTCTAGAAGCCCATAAAGGCAAAGAAATCTATTTTCTCCTAGAACCTCTGGAAGGGACATAGCTATGTTAATGCCTTGATTTTACTACCTCAGTGAGACCTGTGTGGGAATTTGGTGTTACAGAACTATAAAGTGATAATTCGTATTGTTTTAAACCAATGAATTTACGGTAAGTTGTTATGCAAGGAATAGAAAATGAGTGCTTGGGGGGCGGTAGTAGTGTGTGGTGGAGGGAGACACAAAAGTGAGAACTCTAGGCAAGCCGGGAGGAGGAAGAGGGGTCAAGGCAGGGCAATGGGAAGGTCACTTTAGTCAATCCCCTTCTTTGATTCAGAGACCACACAGCATGAGGACCAATGCTGGCTGACCATGGACAGAAAGAAAAGCTGGGAGTTGAAATATAACAAGTCATTGTACACATGCTTGCTTACTTTAAAACAACTTGGTCTCCATTCTGCACCATTTCTTCTGTAAAGATGTCTGTCCTTAATATCTATCACTGTTGCCGTTTATTATTTTCCTAGCACTTCTCATGAAGCGTCACCATTTTGCTTCTTTTCTAGATTACTTATGTAATAATTTATTTCATATTTGAATCTAAGCTTCCTTATTCCACATTAGACTGCAAGCTCCAAGAACAAAAGACTACAGGTGTCTATTCATCGTTGTGTTTGTATTGCTCATTCACTGCTGAATGAATGGAGGCATTTCCATCTATCCCTGAGGCTGTCATCCCCTCCAGTCCTCTACTGTCCTCTTTGCCCATTCTTAGGAAGTTAGTTATAAATAAAGAAGGAAGTTTATCCTTCAGTATTTCATGGTCAAGGAATTGATTTGTTTACAGCAGCTAAATCATTTATTAAAGTTCATTTTGTCCTTTGGGGTTAACCTTAATTTTCAGATATGTAAGCCATTGAGCGTTACCTTTTAATATGATCATGGAACGATTTTGAGAATGAAAGACTAAAATAGTCACTCTACAACAGCAAGAAGATATCTGGTTTCATTCGCTGAATCAACTTGACACACAAAGTCCTTGAAAATTACAAGGAAATTGATCTAAGGAGAGCCCAAAGCAAGAAGACTGGACCAGCCAAAGGTCATGTATAAAAAGACTAGGTGGAGCTAGAAAAAAAAAAAAAAAAAGGAGTCATGATTTTCAGTTTAGAAGTTTGGGTTTTTTTTTTTTTCTTGTTTTCCTTAAGCACCATCTTTCCCCAGCAGGCCCATCTGAAAGTGGGTGGGACCCAGACAAATCAGAGTTATTGGGTTTTTTTCAACACTTCTCTCCTACTCCTCCAAAAAATATGTTTATACTGGTGAAATCAGGTGACTGATGAGCCTCAGTTCTTATAAGCACCAACCGGCCAGGATGCAGAGATGGGGAAAGGGCCCCTCTCTCATTCACTACCTCTCTGCCAACCTGGGGCATGTGCCATAAGGCCCTCCCAACCTTGCCCTAGAGACCGTTTTAGGGTCTTCAAAAGATCTCTAAGACAGACCCACCCACAGGAATTATGTTTATTACCCTGTTCTTCAGCATCTCTTCACCCTATTTCCTGCCTTTCTTCTTGGTGGTGTCTCATGTTTGCTCTCAGACTATAGTTCTGGTACCTCCCGTACTTCAGCTCTTGGCCTTTCTCTGTTCTAATGCTCAGAAACTCATTCTGGCTTTGCTGCACTACTCCACCTCTTGCTTCCCAGACGGGTCTTGATATTCATCCCTGGCTTCTCAGCCAAGGACCAGCCTGCTCCAAGTTTCAGTCCTATTAACCTAACATGTGACAGGCTCACTTGCACTAGGGACATCTCTCCATTTCATTATTTTTCTTTGTTTTATTCACTTCCTCTGATAATCAGTGGGTGAGGTACTTGTGATAGAATTCTCTTTTCTTTCCTTTTAAAAATGTTTTCTCCTTACAGATAGATAGTAGAACAGTGGTTATCAGGGGTTAGGGGCAGGGATAAAAGGGGAACTGTCATTTAACAGGTATAAAGTTTCAGATTTGCAAGAATGGAAAAATTCTGCAGACTTGTTTTGCAACAGTGTGAATATACTTCATGCTACTGAACTGTACACTTTAGCAGTGGTTAAAATGGGGGCACCTGGCTGGCCCAGAAGAGCATGCAGCTCTTGATGGCAGGGTTATGAGTTTGAGCCCCACCTTGGGTGTATAGATTACTAAAGAAATAAACTTAAAAGAAATTAAAATGGTTAAAATGGTAAATTTTATGTTATTTTTTATCACATTTTTTTAAAAGAAAGAAGTTTAAAACATGTTTTTCTCTTGAGCTCTGTTCTTTATGCTTTAGAGTATTGAATTAGGCACCAAATTTAATCAAATGCTAATTCACCTGAGTTCTTTTAGAAATAGAATCAACTAGTGGATCCATCTTTGGGTTTGCCCAAATCATTATTTCTTACTTCGCAGATCTGATCCAAACAATATGGAAGAATATATTCTATGAATAATAGTTGAGCACCAACTGTTTGCTGAGCACCGGCAGAAATTCAGGATGAACTGCACACAAGCCATTACTTACTAAAGTTTATATACCTAAACAATAATAATAATAAAGCTGACATTTATCAGATTACTCTGTGCCAGAAACTGTACTATGTGTTTTATATACATTAACTCTTTTATTCTTTTAACAACCTAATGAAGTAGGTAATTTTTTCTGGTTCTATAGTCTTTTAGTGGACTTGACACATAACTACTCAGAAAGTGAAAATAGGATTAAGATCTACTGAAAATTGAATTAATATATATTTACATCTGTGTGCCAAGCAGAGTACCAAAGAATCTTCCACATGACATTTTATCTCCATTTTACAGATAAGAAAATTGAGGATCAGCCATGTCAAGAGAATTGCCATAGTCCAGTGAGGTATTATGACACCTATTTGAAACCAGCATCTGGCCGATCCCCAAGGCTGCATGAATTTTATCATCACGTGGCCTTCCTATAGAGCAGTAATGCAAGTTAGAATGTGGTTAAATGTGTTAGGAGCTCTATATGAATGAAGATAGGCAAGGAGAAAAATAGATATTTACCTCCAGCTGGAGTTGGTAAGGTGAGAAAAAGTAATCTAAGAAGGGAGAATGTAAGCAAAGAAGCAGAAGGAGGAATGCAAGGTTTGTATGTGATAAACAAGTAGTAGAGTTGACTGGAATCTTCCAGGCAAGAAATAGAGCAATAGGAGATCAGACCGAGAAGCCACAGGAAGGCCTGGGCCTCTGGAATCCAGATGTCAGTCTAAGGGGTATGGACTTCATTACCTATGGGATATAGAACCATAAAGGTTTTTTTAGCAAAGAAACTATAGGACCAAGAGCTGTGCCGTAGGTATATTCATGTAGCAAAAGTGCATGAGATGAACTGAGGAAATTTTAGGAGAATAAAAAAACTAAACTCAATTTCTCTCTCCTTAATTCTCTTTTCATGTTAACGTTTGCCTTGACACTGTGAACATGCCCCCAACATGCTGAACTTAAGGATTCAAGAGTGTATTTGCCTAAAGCTACTTGTTTTTAAGTGAATTAAATTTGATTTTCTTTAATCTTTTCCCTTAAAAGTCTGTAGGTTTAAAACATAATTTGAAGTTCATTTTCCAGGGAAGAATCCAATTTGGCTTTTATTGTTTCTGGTCAGATATTATATGATTTTATTTTTTTATTGCAAGCCTTTGGAATGGTTCACAGATGTTGCTGCTAAAATAGATTCTCCTGGAACTATTTGGTTTGAGAGAATCTCTGTTACCATGGATTAAGTTAATAGGAGATCTTGTTTAAAATTCAAAGCTGTACTCAAATTTAGGAAATAATAGTATTTTTCAAAAATTTATATAAGGCTGTCATGGAGACAAGTGACATTTGGAACACTAACTGTAGCTCCGTATCATTGTACTTATGGTTGCGTTAGTGTTTAAATTAAAGACCATCTTTCTCAAGGAGAAAGAGATCAACCAGATTGTTTTTATAAATTAAGAAATTTATGCTCCAACTTGGTCAGTTGTACTAGAAAAATATGGTTATTAGAAGAATATCTATGGCTTAAATTTTATGTAGGGCTATGCTAAAATTTAATAAACCATTCACCATCAGAAACAATTTAACAAGATATGATCAAACTTAAAATATCAGCTAAATTTCAGCTGAGTCCTATACAAACTGACATTGCATGTGAACAGCACCCATGCATCTTCCTTGGTCTTATTGTCTTTTGCTCTTCACTTTAATGAGCTCAGCCATTGCCATTAAGCTCATGTCTTTCTTCATTGTCACCTGCATATGAGGGATTTGCATGTCTGCTTCTCCAATTCTGACTTATCTCTCAAGACCCAAATCTACAATATTCTGTGATGCATCTACCCATTAGGCATCTGACACACATCTCCAAATCACATCTACCATCCTACTTACAATACTGTTTCTCCTACATCTGTTGTTCAAGGTAGGACTTCAATGACAGCATTTGCCAGATTGCGTTCCAGGAACACAAATCCCCCAAAAGTTTATTTTTTCCCCAAAAAAGTTTAAATTAAGAAAGAGATTTATGGTCAAATAAGTTTTATAAATTCTACATACTGTATCATACTTTCATAGAGATTGTCAATGAAAATTAAACTTCTGAAGGATCTTCTTTTTCCTGTAGTAGTAAACATGTTTATTCTGCTTATCTCCATATTTTATTTGATGTTGGACCCCTTTCATGCCTAACATCTATTAACATTCAGAAAAACCAGTGTTAACAAAAGACACTCTGAGAATGGCCAAACTGTAGGTAATTTTTGGCTCCTATCCTTTGATCACTACTAAAATTCATCACTTCCTTGTGTGGTTATACCTTAGGATATATCTAGAGATTTTTTTTAAATTTATTTACTCATGAGAGACACAGAAAGAGAGAGAGAGAGAGAGAGAGGCAGAGAGAGAAGCAGGCTCCATGCAGGGAACCCAACGTGGAACTCGATCCTGAGTCTCCAGGATCTCACCCTGGGCTGAAGGTGGCGCTAAACCACTGAGCCACCTGGGCTGCCCACCTTAGGATATATCTAGAGCCAGAATCTTTCTAAATCTCCTTTCTTACATCATCACTTACCAGTTGTGAGGTGGGCAAGTTACTTAATCTCTTTGCTCAGTTTCAAAGTTTTAAAATGGTTGCTCCTTCTTATTAAAAAATTATAAGGATTAAATTAATGCATGCAATGCACTTAGAATATGGAACAGAGTAAATGCTCAACAAATGCTCACTTAAAAAAAAAGTTTTACTTATTTATATTTGTAGTAACCTCTATGCCCAACATGGGGTTTGAACTCAGGATCCTGGGATCAAGAGTCCCATGCTCTTCCAACTGAGCCAGTCAGGTGCCCCTAGCAAATGTTCACTTTTATTATAATTATTGTTACCTCAAAAATGCCTTGAATATTTGTTGTTTTCCATTGACCCTGACACTTCTGTGGTTTGCATACTCATCATTTCTTTCTTGGAACATACAATTATAATAGTAATTTACACTTAGTTTGGTTCTATATAAACTAACTTGATGTTTTCACAAACATTGTCTAATTAATAAATACTGCATTTACTCTGTTTACCAATCCTCTACCTTGCAATTCATTTGCCACACTGCCACCTAATTCTCTTTAAAGTACAAATCTAATGATGCCATTCTCACATTCAAGGACATTTAATGATCCTCTGATATCTATGTAATAAAGGAAAGTAACAGCTGAGTAATCCATCAAAATGGACACACCTCTGACTTCACACTCACCATTACAGAATTTTATAATCTAGCCACACTGCACTACTCCTCAAGTTCAAAATATACAATGGGCTGGCTTTCAGATCACTTGGCTTGAATGAGACAATTTTTTTCTTTTACCTTGAATACCCTTCCTTCCTTCTTTCACTTATTAACCTATTCATTCTTTAAGGTCCACTGTAAATTATGTTCCATTTCACACAATTACTTGTACCAAGTCTATCTTCCCCATTAAATTACAAGCTCAATGAGAGGTGATGTCTGATTCATTCTTTTGTACTTTACAAATCAAACAAATGACTTACATGTAGTAGGTGTTCATATAGATTATTTATTGACTAAATTTGCCTACATAGAGGGCTTCTTACTACTCATTAGTTTATACCACACCTTAAACAAATATTACACTTTAAAAAGTCAATTGGCTGGTAATTCTCACCTTGGCAAAAGTTTCTATTCTTTACAAAAGAACTCACAGTAGGATTCCTTCAATAGGGAAGTGAGCCAGTATGTTTAAATAAAAACATGATCACATGGAACTTTTGTAAAACACGCCTACAACATGCACTTGTATCCACCAACCATCCAGGATTATGACTTCTTGGGATAATATCACATTTTTGTTGGGATTCTCTTGGAATAAATATAAGGCCAATTAATGTACTGGCCCTGTAATAATAATATCATATCTTCTCTTTTTCCAATGGGGACTTCCTGGTTGGCTCTTAGAGAGGTGATCTAATCTATAGTCTCACTAGCTAATCTAAGTTCACTTTCAGGTCAGATGTACCCAGCTTGTTTCTGATTCAATAACCTCATCTCCTTCAAGAGAGCTACTTTTCCTTCAAAGTTTGCTATTGGAAAATCACACTGCAGACTTAACTACGAGAGACAAATTTGCCTGATCTGAAGTACACTATTTCCCACTGTGTATTGCTCTCAATATCTATCTCCATTGGTAGGTCTTAGAAATACTGGCCAGAAGTGGGAGGAGTAATACTCTTATAAACCTCCCATTCTCCTACAAGTGTACTTAATTCATCTGTTTCCCAAAGAAGTTTAGATTCTTATGCTTTAAAACCATATTTTCAATTTTTTTCTTACTTTATGACTGCCAAACCTTGTGTCAGGCTTAAGTAGGAGACATCTCTGTGGAACGAAGAAGTTTGGGGCCAGTTTTGGGTGTCAAAATCTCTTTGTTCATCCTAGTATTTACTGATTCACACCTATGAGATACAATGTAATGCTCTGGACCTCTTAGCTATTACTGCTTCCCATGACTTGGATTGTTTGATTCCATTTTGTCGGTTAATGATAAACTATTATCTATGCCTGCTACACCTCTGCCAAGAGCTTTTATCCAGAAATTACTTTATAGTTATTATCTAATCTTTATAAAACCATGGAGGAAGTTCTCCCATCTAACAGACGGTAAATGATTAAGGAGAAGATAATGAAAAAACCTGCTCAAGGTGACATGGTAATTTAGTGATGGAATAATACTGAGTGTTCCCAATGTTCACTTTCTATAGTTCGAAGTGCAAACCTCCTATTATCTGAGTTTGGGTTTACTTACAGTTGCCTTACTTTTCTTAAAATCATTGGATAGCAAAGTAAAATGAGTGATGCTTATAAATGTATAGAATAACATTAAAAGTACTCTGTAGAGAGTTATGGCATGATCCTATTATTGTTCAACTCTGGTTAATATTCAGATATTTTTAAGAACAATTGCTTTATAATAAATGCAATTATCACCACAGGTATATTTAAGTACATAAAACTATTAAGACTTTCCCTGGAAATTATGTAAATTACTCATATAATTTTGAAAGGTATATTTTACTTTTTTAAAATTAAAAAAGTAATATTCTTTCCTAGAATATGTTTGTATCCATTTATTCATTGATATACTATCTGTTATTAACAATTATAACTTACCGTTGAATGGCAACTAGGTGGAAAAATTAGAAAAATGCTTAATCTGAGGGGCATTTTCACAATTCTAATAGCTATTAATTATTTTAATAACTTTGTGCAGAAGTAGAAAGTTCATAATTAGTAAGTGCTAAGTGTTTTCATTTTTTTCTTCAGATTTTATTTTATCAGGTTGGACATGCTCCACTTTTTCTAGAAGGTTAAAGAGTCTAAAGTCACCTTGCATTTTGTAGTTTATTGGAAATAAATTCCATCCCATTTTGCAAGTATTCATAGTTTTAACACTAAACTAGCTGCTGGAGTGTCGACCCAAATATAAGTCCCACAATACAATGTAGCCTACATGATCAAAGAAAGTTAACTGTACCTGATGGACCCTCAATACTTAAAGAAGTGCCTAGAATATAGTAGGTGCTCAATAAATATTTGTTGTATATGTAAGTAATGCTCTAAGAAGCTGGAGAGGGATGGAAAGATAAATATGCTGTCTTCTTTAGGATGTCTGAAGAGCATTTGTAGAGGATTCTACTGTTGATAAGTAATAGCAAACCAATTTTCAAAATAAATATTTTACTTTTTTTTCAAATCAACACAACTTTGTAGGTATACAATTATCTTATAATATGTATGATTTTATTTTAGTTTTAAGACATTCTTATATAAAACATTCATGGTAAAGATAGGAAAATTTTAAGCCTTTTCAGATGCATTCCCATGCCCTGTAAATCGTATTGCTTCAGTGTTTGCCACCCACTGTGGCAGGCTGCCTCAGTGTAAGAACTCAGCTTAGTGCTGGCAAAGCAGAGTGGCAAAGCAGATTTAAAAAGAAAAACCTTGCTCTGAGAAGATGGGCTTGAAAGTTAGTCATTGCCAAGAAAGGTAGTCTTCTATAAACCATTTCAGGTCCTGTCCACTATACCAACACATGGTCCCAGTTGATCTTACTATTGTGTGTGGTGACCTTTGCCCTCCAATGACCTCTTTTCTTCTTTGTCCTTGGTCCACAGAGAGGCTACATTCCCAGTCTTCCTTGCAGGTAGGCATGACCATGTGGCTACATTGTAGCCCATGGATAACTTGAAAAGCTGTGTGTCATTTCCAGACAATATTTTAAAATGTCCCACATATGCTTCTTTCTTCTTACAGATTTCTGGGATGAGGAAAACTTTCAAGATGTCCTTGTGAGCTACATGGCAGAGTAACTGCCACACTGAACCCCTGAATGACTGCATGGAGCATATGGCAACTTATTTTCTGAGATGGCCACTCTCAGTTTCTTCCCTACCCACATGGACATGTGGTTCCCCAGTGAGAGACAGAGCCTATTCCTCCACTTCTGTGCAATTTGGGCTAATTTAATTGACCATTTAACAGAATGAAATGCCATTGTGAGACTACCTTGAAGCTTCCTTCAAGGCTTCTTGGAACTCTGTCACCATACTTTTAGGAAGCCTAAGAAGAAAGAGGCCCCTGGAAACTAGTTTTAACTTGCCAGCTATTATGTGTAAGTTATACTGGAAGTCTATCTTCTAGACTTAGCTGAGCTTGCCCAGCTGATACCATGTAGAGCAGAGAACTGACCAGCAGAATCTCAAATTCTGAATTCACAAAATCCTGAAATACAATAAAAACAAGTGCTGTTTTAAGCTGCTAAATTTTGACATAATTTATTATGTGTCAAGAGAAAACTGAAACACCATTGTACCTCTACCCAAATACTACCATGGAATGTATATGTATAAGCAATAAGCTTCTAATTTTTTCATCTTATTATATATTAAGATATAATTAGCAAATAAAATTATATATACTTAGTGTATACAATGTAATTATTTAATATAATATACATTGTGAAATGATTACCACAATCATTAATTAACACATCCATCACCTTTTTGCATTTTGTGTTGGTGAGAACATTTAAGATCTACTCTTTTAGCTAATTTCAAGTATATAATACATTATTATTAACTATAATCATCATACTACACATTAGAGTCCCAGAACCTATTTATCTTATATCCAAAAGTTTGTATTCTTTGACCAATATCAGCCCCTATCCCCCACTCTCCAGCCTCTGGTGACCACCACTCTACTTTCTGGATCTATACCTTGACTTTTTTTAGATTCTGCATGTAAGTTATACCATACAGACTAATATAAAATATACAGTATTTGTCTTTCTGTATCAGGCTTATTTCACTTAGCATAATATTCTCCAGGATCACCCATGTTTTCACAAATGGCAAAATTTCCTTCCTTTCTGATTTCATTTTTGCACATGGTGTATAATAAGCATTCAGTTCCATTCTTTTGCATGTGGATATCCAATTTCCCCAATATCACTTATTAAAGAGACTATCCATTCCCATTTGTGGGTTTTTTTGGCACATTGGTTGAAGATCAATGGATTGTATATGCATTGGTTTATTTCTGGACTCTCTGTTCTATTCCACTGGTCTATGTGTATGTTTTTATACCAATACCATACTGTTTTGATTACTACAGCTTTGTAAAAATAGTTTGAATCAGGAAGTGTGATGCCTCCAGCTTTTTTCTTTCTCAAGATTACTTTAGCTAATTAGAATCTTTTGTAACCACTATTATTTTAAGCCTACATGTTTAGGTTGGCTTAATTGTCATTAAGCCTCCCTCCAGGAGGAGGGAGAGGTATTCGTTCCTCTTCTAATACATATATTGTATAAAGAGAAAAGAAGAGAGTGCAAGAAGAAGCAGAGTAAAAGTCACACACTCCTGACCTCCCCTTTCTCAATTGAAGATTAAGAGGTAAGGAAAAAAGCACCTGAAATACACTGAGAAAAGCACTCAGGAAAGAAAGGCTTCGGTCAAGCTTCCTATTTATGATTCTCAGAGAAAATAATTTTGCAAGCTGTCTTTGCAATCTTGGAATATAGCACAGTATGGTGTGCAGAGAGAGGGGATGCATGCACCCAAGATAACCTCAAGTCACAAATCGAATATACAGAATTCAGAAGTTCTAGTGTGTCCTCAAAGTGGGGGTGAGGTGCAGTTATCTGAGAGTTGAGATAGATAACTTTGGTTGGAGTTACTCTGGTGGGGGCAAACTAGTGCCAAAGCCAAGAGCTAGAGAGTTGACAAGGACAGTGTGGAGTCACAACCATATCATTTAAGAGGTAAGGGGAGTCATGCCTTTGGAGAGTATGGTCAAGTCCTGTCTGAGAGACCAGCCCACAAGTTATAAAAGCATCAGGCCTCAATAGAAGACACTCCCAGACCAGTCCAGGCATAGCCCAGAGGAACTGAGGACCTTCTGTCTACCCTACCACCATGAGATCACTTGAACCATATTTTCTTATGTGTCCAAACACCATCCTTGAAAGCAGCAAAGGAGAGTTCAGAAAAAGAAAGTCTGAATTCTATCTGGATGAGACTGAGAATTTATCTAATGACATTGTATAAATTATTCAATCAGAAAAGTCTTACTGACTTGGTCTATAATATTTCACTACCTAGCATTGTAGAAACTTATGGAGGAAATCAAATTAGTTACAGGAAAAAAATAGCGCATTTTCTCTACACATTGGAGTGTATTTTGAGCACATGTGTGATTCCACTGGATATATGTCATCATTTCTATTTTCTAGATATGCAAACCAAATCATCAAAGTCAGAATTATATCTATGACACAGCAGACACTAAACCTCTTTTAAAGCTCAACCCAGGGCTTTTTTTTTGCAGACTCTCCTGCCTCCTGTCCTCATATTCTATATTTATTATCCCGCTTATACCTTAGACCTCAGATATAAACGTTGGACTTAGTTTTGGAATCTAGTTATAGCCATAATGGGGGAGAAAGAGAGAAAGAGTACATGGTATTTTGAGGGATTTACAACACAACACAACACAACACACACACACACACACACACACACACCCCACTTGAATAATTAATATTTTCTATGTATTTACACACACATACACTGAGAGAGGCAAATGTCACAAAGTACACGTGTGAATGTGCACAAAGCTGTATCATAGAATGTAAAGAATTTATTTTGCATACCTATCCTGTGGAACTATGGATACCTAGTCATTTTTCTTAGGCTCTGGGTACTTGTTGTTCCAATGCCCTATGGAGGAATGTCTGAAGAGGAATGTGGCTTGTCTGCCAAATACTCTAGTCTTCCACCTTCTAGGAGGAAGTGAAGAGTTCTACATTACCTTGCCCATGAAGTGATATTCTTGGGGAGTATAAAAGATAACCCCAAGCTAAAGAGAGTTAGAGAATCTGTAACCTGCCTCTGGGAATCATAAATGATTATTAAAAAGCTGTTAAATGTGTGATGTCTTGCAGTTCCATGTAGATTTGCATCCCCAAGCAACTATATAAGACCGTGGACATCTTTGTAAGAATTATATGGTCCCGATAGGCTGAATAGAGTAAGAATGGCTCTCTTTATATGGTGAAGTCATACTCCCAGTTCTTGGTATATGAGGAAGTAAGAAACAGTGATGACCCTACACTATGGAAGACTTAGCTAAAGAGAAGTACTATTATCAACCACTACTCAAAGAAGCTCACTCACAGGGGAGGAGCTGCCATGGGAACTGTAAGTGGAAGCCAATAGGAGTGATTAAGGAGGATCACAGTAAGAGGTTCCCTAGAGAGAACTTCTTCCCTGTAGCTCTCTTTTAGGGCAGAGTTTATCCTAAGAGAGAAGGAAGTCAATCCACATTTTCTAATTATCATCTTATGGGGATAAGAGTAAATTTTCTTATTAAAAAATTAGTGGAATTAGAGTGTAAGTCAACACGGAGACTCTGCCCACAGCTTCTCAGCCTTGAGAGTAGATTCAGGAAAGAGTTCTGTGTTCATAGAAGGGGGTGAGTGGTACACCACTGCTCTTGCAATATTGTATGAAAATCAACAGAACCTCAGTTAATAGTCCTTTTCTTCTCCATTTGAGGTACAATGCTGCAAAACTGTTGAGTTTGAAGGGGTCATTTTGAACACTGCTGGCACCCATGGAAAGATTTTTTTTTAAAATATAACTCCCAAAACAAAGAAGAAGAGCAGCAGACTCCCCAATTATTTAAGAAGACTCAAAAGTAATGAGAAAAATAAAATACTGAGGTATAAGAGTGTTCAAATAATATGTTGGGTCTTACTTAAGTTCTCAGATTTAAATAAGTATGAAATTCATCTGCTAGAAGTACTCTCTGTCTTTGATCTTTGTTCCTTGATTTAATCATAACTCTTCAATTACATTGGATCTATACCTTCTAATTTATCCATTTTGCTATCCTTGACTTTCACACATTTCAAACGTTAAGTTAGTCATGTCTCTTAATTCATTTTTCAGATACATGTTTTCAAATGTTAATTTCAATTATAACTGTCTAAGAAAATCATAGGTTCAGGCTAAGTACAGTAATACTATTGCCACTTGATAGGTAGTCTAACCTCTTGGCAAGTCTCCTATAATATTTTTTTTGTATTTAATATCTTTTGACCCAAGAGATTAGTTTTAGAATGATAAGTTGACTTAAAAGGAAATCTAGAGACAAGAGCAATGTTCTTTTTGGAGGGCCTTAATCAGAGAATAAGCAAAGAATCAGAATCAGAATCAGATCTGGAAGGTTTCTTTATTTCTATTTCAGAATCTCCTAAGTAAAATAAATCCTATGTCCATATGTTTTATGGAAAATAAAGAGACTGAAAACAGGAGCCCTTTTGGGCTATGATGCTGGGATTTGAGTCATTGGAGTCTATGATGATTTTGGTTCTTTAGCTCCAGGGACAGTAACCTTCATAATCTGCCACTTATGTCAAGTATTCTCTAGTAGGAATCATTTTAAGAGCAAATAAAAACAATTCAGACATTTTTCATGCAAGTTCCCTTTCACATTTCCCTTTGTATCAATGATTATATGTAGAACGGGGGTGTACTTGCTCCAATCAAATGACTCCTATTAATTTTTTACTTCTCAATATTTAAGGGAGAAATTGAAAGTACTGCTCGTTTATTCTGATTACATATGGTAACAAGACTATATAATATGGTTGTAAGATAGAGAGGGCAGATTCAAGCTAAACAGAAAGGCACTTTAGAATTCATTGGAAACAGAAGAAACAGTGTTGCTCAGATTGCATAAGTAGATGAAAACTAGAGGGAGAGAATATAAGCAACAATGGTGAAGGATTTAGGTTTTCCTTGGCAACTTTAGAGGCATGGAAAGTAGACTCTTTGGTGGAAAGTCTTGTCTACTCTTTGGTAGACAAGAACAACTGTGCAATCTATGTTTTTCTAAAAGACAGGAACTGAAGCTACCCTAAGACTTGTCTGGTTGGGAAGGAAAAAGGGCTGGCACCAGTGAAGAGAAACGAATTGACGGAAAGGACCTTAAGGGAGACTTTTGGTCACTTTTTTTTAAAAGATTTTATTTATTTATTTGTGAGACACACACACACACAGAGAGAGAGAGAGAGAGAGAGAGAGAGAGAGGCAGAGACACAGGCAGAGGGAGAAGCAGGCTCCATGCAGGGAGCCTGACATGGGACTTGATCCTGGGTCTTCAGGATCAGGCCCTGGGCCAAAGGCAGTGCTAAACCCCTGAGCCACCCGGGCTGTCCCACTTTGGCCACTTTGAGACTGAAGCAGATGCAGTTTGGTCTTGGGAAACTGGCAGGCTGAATACAGAAGCAAATGCATCCTCAGGTTATGTGTAATGTTTGAGAAAACAGATGAACTCTCTGAGAGTGGTGAATACATTTTGCAGACTGAGATTTCATGGGAATTCTCAGTATCTATATGTAACCTACTTATTTAATGGGTGTATGTGCAGCAAAAAGAGGTGAATAACTGAACTAGTCAACACAGCAAAATTAAAAATAAATTTATTTTTTCAAAATATTTTATTATTCCCTATGACTTAGCCATCCTAAGCACATGGCACTCTGAAAAATCTGCTCCTTCATTTAGTTTATGTTCCTATGGGGTCAGACAGGTGATTAACCCAAATAAGTAAAGTCTATATAATCTATAAATTGGTGATAAATGTTATGAAGAAAAGAAAAGCAACCAAAAAAGTTCTCACTGATAAGGTCATATTTGAGCTCAAATGAAGGTAGGGGAGTAAAGCATGGGGATAAATGGGAGAAAAATATTCCAGGCAAACATAAGAACTAGCATAAGGGCCTTGAGGTAGGGGAATGTTAGACAAACCAAAGTCAGAGAATAGATGAAAGAAAGGTAGCAGAGCTGAGGTCAGAAAGGTAATGGGGAATCTTGTTATAATGGATCCCGTAGGTCATCAATAGTGGTTATATATTTTTACATAACTACCTTCAACCCTATGACTTTAAACAATAGTAAGCATTTATTTTGCTTACAAACGCGCAGTGTAGACAGGGATTTAAGCAAATGGCTAGTCTTTGCTCCACATAGCATCAAACAGTGCTGCTCAAGGAGAGGCTGGATCATCCACTTAAGTGATGTCTTAGTCATATGCCTGGCAAATTGGTGTTGGCTGGGAGCTCAGTCAGAACTAGGGGCCATATGCCTTATTTCCTCTCCTCATGATCTCTCCATGGATGTCTTGGACTTCCTCACAGAATGATGGCTGCATTCCAAGTGTGAGACTTCCAAGAGAATAAGGAAGAAATGCATGGCATTTATATGACCTAGTTTTGAAGTCACAGCATATCACTGCTGACGTACTTCTTGGTCAGGGCCGCTTTAAAGGTTGGTACAGCTTCGGTGAGAAGGGACATAGGTTTCATTTCCTGGTGGGGGAATGTCAAGGCTTTATAAAAGTTTGTGGACAAGAGATATGTTATGTGGTCATCTTTGGAAAATACAATCTGTTGAACCACAACACTCGCTTTGGAATTATTCTGAGTGAAAGAAGTGACCACTGTAGTGCTTTGGTAGAGGAGTGACTTAAGTTTTCAACAGGTTATTCAGTCTTCTGTGCTGTAAGTGATGACAGTGAGCAAGGGCTCAAACAGGGTCAATAGTGAAGAGGCTATTGCTGTAATAGGGTGAGATGCGAAGGTGGCTTGGACTAGAGTTGTAGTAGTGCAGATGGTAAGATGTAGGGAGACTGAGCATATTTGGAAGCTTGAGCCAACATGATTTGGTGACTAGCAGCGGAGTGTGCGAGAAAGAGGAGTCAAGAATGGTCCCAAAGATGGGGTCCCTGGGTGGCTCTGGTTGAGCGTCTGCCTTTGGCTCAGGGCGTGATCGCAGGGTCCTGGGATTGAGTCCCGCATTGGGCTCCCTGCAGGGAGACTGCTTCTCCCTCTGCCCATATCTCTGCCCCTCTCTCTGTGTCTCTCATGAAGAAATAAACAAAATCTTAAAAACAACAAAAAAGAATGGTCCCAAAGAGGATATCCCTTCCTGTTAAAAATTACTGGCTTTTTATCAAACTCTCCACCAGATAACAATTAGAAAATTCAATAAAATACATACACACACACACAGCCAAAAGCATTTGTTTGAAGGCAGCAGAAAACTCCCAAAGCAGACAGTAAAGACTGTAGGGTCTAAGATACCAAAGGGAAAGGAAGCACATGAAGATGAGCTCAACACTTCATGCTACTTTTTCCTTTGAGTCATTTGCCGGTTTATAATTGGGCTATGTCTAAGAGCTGAGAAGCTGAAAGGAAATATGCTAACTGGCAAAGAAGCATCAAGGTGCTAGAGAGACAAAAATTGGATTTCAAGGCTATGAAGGCAGCCAAGAGCAGAGTGAAAAGACCTCAGATGGCAGAAAAGTGCAAAAAGATACCAAAAAGGCAAGCTAAGCCTTTGGTACCACTTTCTCTTTTAGGAAGAAGGCTTCGGGCCCAGAAGCTGAAGAGCAGCACCATTATAATGGTGTTCAATTTTCTAAAACTGTAACAACTCCCTAGCTACTGATTCAAGAAGCACTATAAACTCTCCAAAAAATATGTATATAAAGAAACTACACTGAGTCACAGCATAGCAAAACTACTGAAATCCAAAACCAAACCAAACATTGTAGAGATAACCAGAGAAAAAGGAAACATAAGCTACAAAGAAGCTACATTAAAACAATAGCGTGATGTCTGATTTTTAAAATAAAGTGATGGAAGTTAGAAAACAATAGAATAAAAAAAAAGGGAAATAATAGAATAACACCTTTGCTGAAACAAACGACAGGTTTCTAGAAGGGTATTTCTATGTCAAAAATATATCTATTTTAAAAAAAAAATTATATATATACCTATTTTAGGATTTTGAAATAAATTTTAGAATTACCTTCTGGTAAAGTTGTATTAATTTACATCCCTGCAAATGATATAAATGAGAATGCATATTTTGTTGCATTCACCAGCACAAATAATTATCATAGTGTGGTCTTTGCTAGTTTAGAAAGCAAAATACTATTTGTCATCTCAATTTACCTTTCTTTGATTACTAATATGTATGGTCATTTGTACGATATTTGGTTTCTCCACTCATGTTTTCCTACATTTAGCAAACGTTAGATGCTCACAGTTTTATTGCCCATCCACTGATTATTACTGGCACAAGGAAAGCTCTTCACTGTGTTGTTATCTCTATTTTGCATCTGACCTCTTCCCTAAGCTCAGTTATTAGATCTAGTAGTTTTCAATGAATTATCTTGGGTTTTTTAGGTGGTGAATTTATACTCTGTAATTAGTAATTTTGTATAACTAAGAGGTATACTTACTACTTTTGCTTGCTATTTTCATCAGGTAAGACTCCAGAATAATACTGAAAAATAGTAAATATGATTTTATTGTAAGTTTCTTTTTTTTTCATCATACATATAATAAAGTTGGCTTTGATTTGTGATAAGTATACTTTGTCATTATATAAGCATTCTATTTCTAGTTTATCAAGGAGTTGTAAATTTAAAAAGGAGTGTTTAATTTCATCAAAAGCATTTTTAACATTTACTGTAATGAGTTTATGTGCTTATTAGTCTTTTTTGTCCTATCAATATGGTAAATTATATTAATATATTTCCTAATGTTGACCTATCACAGTATTCCTAAAATAAGTGCTATTTTTTTATGCCCTGATGGATTTTCATTTATGATTTTTGTATCCTATAATCTTATTTCTGCTATCTTTGTAAAGTTTTGGTAGCAGATTATGCTAGCCACATGTAATGAATGAACTACAATATCCATACTTTTAGGTACTCTGTAATAGCTTCATTGGCATATTCTAAAAAGATTTTCCTACAGTTTATCACAAGACCTATGGGGAGGTGCAGGAAAAGAATCAATTCTCTGGCAATTTTGTTGATTTCCTTTGTGGTTCCTTGTTCCTTGTTTTCCTTTTAACTTCTCTCTGTTTATATTTTTAATTCATTTATTTCCTGGAAAAATATGTATTTCATCATTTTTCAAATAGATTAGCAAAGAATTGTGGGTAGTGTTCTTGTGTAAGCTTTATTATTTTTTTTTCTTGTGTAAGCTTTAACTTTCTATGGGTCTATAGACATATGAGCTTTCTTACAATGTTGTATATTTGTAAACTTTTCTGTTTTTCATGATTCAAACAGCCAGATTTTTTTCTATACTTTCTACTGAAGCTGATCTTAGATTTTTATAAATCCTACTTATCTCTGGTTTCTAATTTATTATTATCTGCTTTTATAGTAATGAATTCCTTTTTCCTGCTTTCTTTTGGGTTTATTTTGTTCCTACATTTTTAGCTTTTTGGGTTGAAACTTAAATTCATATAATTTTATTCTTTCTTATTTATCAAATAAGGTATTTAAATTTCTGAATATATCTCAGCTGTGTATTATAAGTATCCATCTTTTGTATATGAATTTATACAAAAACAAGAAATGTCACTTTTTGAGAAATGTACTTAAAAAGCCCATATTTAAAGGATGTGAATATGCAAGAAAGTCTGGACAATTTGAGAATATAGTGAAATTTCTGTTAGTTATAAACAACTAACAAACCATCCAGTTGGATTTATGTCTTGTTTTCTGTCTTTAGAGGAAAATTGTATTGTGGGTGGGCAATATTACATAAGATGTATATTAAAATTTTTTAAATCTTCAAGGGGATTACTTGGGTTAATGACTCTTGATTCCAAATTCTCATACGTTTTTTAGTTCTTTATAATGATCAATGTGTCCAGAAGGATGTTTTGAGGCATTGCAAGATTATCAACAGTGATTACATTATTTTTTATTACATTAGTCTTAGGAAATGTCATAAATACATTTCTAGGTGGATTGGAGTAATATTTATAAGGATTTGACAAAAAGAAGTTTCCATTTAATTCTTGACTATTTACAAAATACTTCATTGCCTGAGCATTTAAATGAAATATGATTTTATAATCTTTCTTATATGCTTACATTTACTGAGCACTTACCATACTGGTTACTATTCTACTACTTGTATCATCTTATCTAATCTTCACAACAACATAATGAGAAAGGCAGTGGTGGGGAAACTGAGGCACACAGTGGTTCATACAGCCAGTAAATAGCAAAGGAAGGACTCAAATCCAAACTGTCTGCCCCCAGAGTCCATGTTCTTAATTCTTAAGCATTCTACCTACCAATGGGTTGGAAAATGTGAGGCCACAAAAATCACAAGAGAAATCCCTGTGTAAATTTACCACTGGCTGGGATGAGATGGGACAGCATGACCTAGCAATATGGCCCTGTAACTTTTTTCAAAACTGTTTCACCACTCTGGCTGACAGAGTGCCTCCTCCAGTGCAGGGACACCATCCTGTGAAGAAGGTCACAATTTTATTCCCATTGCAGGGAGGAATTATGTCCATTATAGCATTAGCACAAACACCTAGACTGTTTCTGTTTTGTCTTCCAAGTCATGTACAAATTTTCCCATTCAAAGAAATCTAATTTAATCTACTTAAATTGGATTTGCCTCAGTGTGATGCCACACCCAAATGAAGTATGTGCTCTTATTTGTCTGTGACATCAGTGTTAGGAACCAAGTGCAATGTCCCTAGCAGATCACATGATATGCCTTCAACACAGGCCACCCTCAAAGGATGTTTTCTTTCACTTCTATAGGTTCTTTCCAACTTGGCATGGGATGGGAACTTTGGGTTTGCTTCTGGTGGATCCTTTGTTTTTAAAAAGCTAATGTTCATTTCCTCATTTTTCTTGGCAAAAAATAAAACGACAATAATCATATTAACACTTAGTACTAACAATGGGAACCCAGTGAAAGACTATAAGTGGCAATTAATTAGGCTACTCTACTGGATAGCCACATTCCAGAGGACACTCAGAAAATTTACTTAAAAACACCAATCTGTGTTAAAAACACAAACCCTGAAACCTTTCCATTTTCATATATTTATCATGGTTTTTATCACTCTACAGTAACAATTGGATAAAAGATGTTGACCTTATTATAATTCTTATTCGGGATGACTGGTTAAGTTTTTGCCACAGCACAAGGCTTCCCTTGCAGGGACCAAATGTATGAAACTTTTATCATGCTTTCTACCTTGCCTGCCAAGTGCTCAGGAGTTTCTCTTAGTTCTTGTACTTGCATAGTCACGCCATGTCTTCTTTAAAAAGGAAAAATAAAGGAGCTCGAATAAAACAAACAGTTGATATTGATCTAAGCTCACTACAAAGGAAAGTAATTAAAGGACAGATCATTATTTCTCTGATGCAATTTTTAATCGCCCCCACAATAAATTCTCTACCCTGATTATCCCCACAACGTTCAGAGATTTGCACTATTGTGTTCCAGGTTGCATGAAATATAGTTCAATTGAATGACCTCATGAATGTGATCAAGGCAGGTTTATTTGGTTCTTGTTTTAGTAAGTACTGTCTTATTCATCAGCTGGCTTTTTCTTCTTTTTTAAGACCCTGGATAAATAACTTCAATAATGAGAAAGAGTTTACAGAAATGTAGCTGTGTCAACAAGAAATGAGTTTCCATTGACTGTTAGTATAATTATGTCTCATATTTACTACACTGAATTCAAATGAGAGGGAACAAAGTCTTTAAATTTAGTCTGTATCTTTAGTAACTTCCCACCATTCTATATAGTACAACAAAATGGAATAGTTTAAGTTCTTGTTGAAAGGAAATTAATTTTATTCCAGTATAATGAGATCTTGGAGCATATTTCTCATAGAAGAAAAATAGAATAAAAATATATATAAATTGTTGTTTTCATTGCATTGATTTTCTATTTATTGCCTTCTCCTCTAAATATTGAGCTACTCATAATTTTGGAATAAGCAGCATTAGATATTACAACACAGCATTTTGTATTTAGCATGATTTCATCTTTCATTCCTTCTTGTGAAAGTCTTCTCTTTCTATTTTTCTCATTAAAATTATTTCATTCTGAGCCTACACATGGTCATATTCTGCCCCTTACTGTCTTCTGGATGTGTTTTGCCTCTCCAATTAGATTACAATCCCCTTGCAGAAGGGGGGATCGTGTCTTCCCTCTTTGTTCCTTTACCTTGAAGCCCAGTCCCCTAAACAGTGGATAAGCAAGAAATGTTTTTTGATTATGATTTGGAATTTGCCCCTTGAAAATTATAAAAAGTCAGCATAATAAAATAATTAATGTAAGTTATGTAAAATTGTATTAGAACGAAGAAGACCAGTATTTATGAAACAGGCATGATATACCAGGCACTAGAGATAAGTTATGTAATTGAACCCTGAGGTAGTTATTTATTCATTCTACTTTTCACTATGGAAATGGAGACTCAGAGAGGCAAAGTTCAGAGACTTGATCAAACCAAACAGTTTAGTTGCTGCACAACCAGGTTTTAGGTCTGGCTGACTCCAAAGCATGACCTCTTTCCACTGTGCCATGATGTCGTTCATGAAAATATCAAAACACAAACCTCTACAAAATTAGATCTTTCATTTAGTCTATGAGAAATGAATGGTGTCTCTTGCTGTCAAATGTACTATTTCTCTCCTTCCATTGAAGGTTAGAGGGGAAAAGCAATTTGTCACCATACGATGCAAACTTAGGTGTGTACTATTCTTAAAAAATAAATAAAAATGGGCAGCCTGGATGGCTCAGCAGTTTAGCTCTACCTTTGGTCCAGGGCGTGGTCCTGGAGACCTGGGATCGAATCCCATGTCAGGCTCTCTGCATGGAGCCTGCTTCTCCCTCTGCCTGTGTCTCTGCCTCTCTCTCTCTCTCTCTGTGTCTCATGAATAAATAAATAAATAAATTTAAAAAACATAATAAATAAACATGAAAAGTAAATTTAGAAACTGATGTGGCTTCATAAATATCTCTTGAATTCAGAAATTAAAGGATATGTCTAATAATAATAGTAATAATGACAATAAGGTCTTGTGTAGATCTGAAATGCATAATTTCAAAGTGCTTTTGCATACATTTTATAATTTATAATTCTATAACAGCTTTCCTTATAAGATGGAGTATTTTTAAACTATATTTTATATGTTAAGAAACTTAGATCAAGCAACTTGACCCAGATCAGAAGTAACTCATGGCCTCTTATGTTTTGATTCTGAGTTCAATGCTTCCATCACACAAAAGATACAGGAAAGATAGTCCAAAAAGTACAGAAGAGGGTCTTTAACCTGTTACAACAAGGTAGATGGAATAAAGCCCTGATTAAGAAAAAGCTAACAAAAATTCAAGAGTCTACAAAATTAAATATATTCAGAACAAAAACAAATTTCATAAGCTCACTGATTGTGAAAGCTGACAGAGAGAAGATGGGCTTGCCCACATTCTAATTTGCTTTTATCATCAACATGATAACATGATTGGCTGAAAAGAGGGAACACACTTCAGAAAGGTTTACTGAAGCCTGAGACTGGTTAAGGGATAAAAAGAGAGTATGTAATTACTCTCAATGAGCTTGGATCTCATTACACATGCAGATTACATCCCAGATACAAAAAGAGCTTGTGTTGGTGATGTGTGGTAGACAAGAGAGGTGCTGAGAGGCTGTGTATATGTACATATCTGATCTTTAAAAAGACAAAGAAAACAGATCTTGCAAACCATGTGAGTTATTGATTCTAGACACAGTTCTAGAAAGGATAAATAAGGAATAGCTTGGAAATCCTTAAAAACACCCTAGTCACAAAGTGGAATCAATTGCATTATGTATTAGTTTGCTAGGGCTGCCATAACCAAGTACCATACACCGGGTGACTTAAACAGAAGTTTATTTTCTCGCAATTCTGGAAACAAGAATCTGAGAACAAGGTATTGGTATAGTTGTTTTTTTCTGGGAGCTTTCTCTTTGGCTTATAGGTGGCCCATCTTCTCCTCATGTGTTCGTATAGTCTTGTCTCTGAGCCCGTGTTCAAATTTCCTCTTCTTATAATGGCATTAATCATATTGGGCTAGGACTCAGCTTAATGACCTCCTTTTAATTTAATTATCTCTTTAAAGATCCTACCTCCAAATACAGTCGTATTCTAAGGGTTAGGACTTCAACAAATGAATTCTGGAGGATACAGTTTAGCCTATAATGGATCTTTCTGCATTCTTAATAACAATACAGCTAAAAAGAGGAAAACTAAATATGACTGATTCTTCACCAAGATGTAGGATTGGTGTGTTAGAATCAACTGGAACACTTTTCCAAAGTATATTCTCTGTCCCTGTCACCCACAGGGAGATTCTGATTATTCAATATTCACCCCCTGCTCCAGTTGAGAGCTACCATTATACATTTTTAAAAGCTAACACTTATTGGACACTTGTTATCTGTCAAATACTGTTAAGTGCTTTATGTGGATTATTTTATCTAATCCTCATGAAAATATTATGAGAAAATTCTATAAGATATTAATATTATCCTCATTTTATAGATAAGAAATCTGAGGCCCAGAGAGGTTAAGTAATTTGCACAAGGTCTCAAAGCTAGTAAATTGAAGAGCCAAGATTCAAAACCAGCATATCTGGCTCCAGATCCAAAGCTCTTAACCGCTGCACCATTCTCTTTCAACATAGTATATATGAAATTCAGGAAAGCACTTCTCATAATGCCTTATGAACACAATGATATAATAGAAACTGAATTATAAAACGATTAAGTAGGTCTATAAATTTTGAATGGCTGTTCCTAAAGAACATTAGCTAGTGGACTGATTATAACATGGAAACACGGTTCCCACTTTTCATGCCACAGGACTCTTTCCCTGGTCCTGCTCAAGTCTATATTTAAACCAATGATTTATATAAGAACATAAATAAATAAGATTATCAAATGAACAAATGAGATTGAACTGGGAAGGATGGAAAATATTTGTATTTTAGAATTAGGATTTGTATTTCAGCTCTATGTGGGAAACAACTGTGAGGTAATACACAAAAGTGATCATTTCTTTGAGAGCTGAGGCCAGTGGAATGGGGATCACTTAGCCTATGGATTTTCAGGGGCATGACAAAGGGAGACCTCATGGTCTGTCTTGAGGCCACCTTCAAGTTCTCCTGATAGAAAGGTCACAAAGAACATGAGGACATGGAATCAGAAGAAAGAGATATAAAAGACGTGACTTAGTAAGCCCCAACAAAGGCATAGAAGGATATGACTCAGTTAACACCTTACTTGTGAACCAAAAATCTTAACTCTAAGACTTTGGAAGTTTTGAAATTTTCTCATTTAAAAATATATTGCTTATTTCTTTTTAGTCATTAGCAAGAAAATCCCCCTACCCTTGAAAATTACAAAGGATCTATGTGACAGCCTATTAAAAGAGCAAGTAAAGAAATGCTAAGGATATGGTTTGTCGCTCCTCAAATTCCAGGGCAGGGGTGATGGGAAGATCCCAGGGAACAGAGTGACTGGTGGTAGAGGCTAAGTGTCTGAGGTCTGCTTGCAGGCAAGAAAGAAAGGCCCATGAACTATCTGGGGTGGGGAGAAGGGCACCCAGGATATAAGAACAGAAAATTTTGATAGGGCCTCTAACAACTGGAATTATTTAGTAAATGGACAGGTATATTTTTAAGGTAATGTGTTCCCTGCAGATGAATAAAATTGTAGAAGGATTTGTGTTGAGGATAAACATGGTTGTAGATTCTATTATGAATCTATTGATTCTTTATCTGATTTTATTATCATTGAGACATGAAAATTAAATATTGATGGGTTAATTATGTCAAAAGATAGTTCAAATCTAGAGGTTCTGCCTAAGACTATCAACAAAAGTCTGGTGCATATTTGTGTATTTACAGTATACAAAGTGTTTTTACAGACTTTACACCGAATATTTACATTATCTCCTTTAATTGTTCACTAGACCAGTCACTCCAATTTAGCTTCTACTTCCACTACTCTCCTGAATTGTTTTTAATTAGTGACCTCCTACTTTCTACATAAAATCAATTCTTTTTCACCTTCTCTCACAAAACTCAAACTCTTTCCCTTTCTGCCTTCCATAACAGCACACAGTTCCAATTAGATACCCCTGTCTCTCTCAGTCCATTCCTTTGTGATCTTCTATTTCCACTGCAGGCTCTTCTTGCACCTGAAAAAGTTGGGTCTCCTTGGGGTTTTGTCCTTGGCTCTGTTAACTTCTCAAGCCCCAATTTCTCCTTGGAAAATCACATCTAAATCCAAAGACTAGGTACCAATGTTTCCCAAATATCTTCAGCTGAGTCACTGTTGCTGACCTTCAAACCAATTTTTCTTACTGTATACTGAACATCTTCACTTGGACATCCCAGAGGATTTTCAGAACTCACATGCCTAAAATGGAATTAATCACTTGGTCTTCTAATTTCCTCTTCACTCTTCTCTCTTCTCTCAGTGTTTCCAATGTCGTTGGATTACAACACTGTTTCCCAACTGCCAAGCCATTAACCCGGAGATTGTTCTGGACTTTCCTTATTTCATACTCATAATCAGTCTCCAAGTGCTGTTGTTTCCTAATCATCTTGAACTTGTTCCCTTTTGCTATAACTCTGGTTTTTACCATCTCTTGCTAGACAAATGGAATAACCTCCTGCTCCTAGATTTCATTAGTCCAACTTCCACATTCTAGCCTAAGAGATCTTCCAAAAACACAAACTTTATGGAGCCACTGTGCTCCCATACTTGTTCACTCCTGCCTTCAAGTTAATAAACAAATTTTACACTTTGGCATGGAGTACATTCCAGCACATATCTACATTTGTACCTCACTATCCACCCCCTCCTTCCTAGATACCACATGTGCAAGTGACATGATGCATTGGATAGTTCTCAATCACACCATCCTTTGTCATATCTCTGTGACATGTTATCCCCTCCATCTTGATCAGTTTTCTCATTCTTTTACTCAGCTCAGACATCATTTCCTTTCTGACTCTTTCTTAGCTGTCCCTTCCTCCTGAGGAATTAAGAGTGTCTTCCACTCTCCTATACAAAATTCTATATTTGACCATTTTGTATTTTTCACAGCCCATGTATGCATCTATCTCCTTCAAAGATGTAAGCTCCTCAAGCAGATACCATGTACCAATTCTCTTTGTGCCCTGGCAACTAATACAGGGCCTGACTTGTAGCAGATTGCAAACATCTGTTTAATGAACAAAGCACCTTCTGCCTAGAAAAAAAGTTAGCCAAAATTTAAAAATCACAGGAGAAGCTTATAAATAAGTGACTGGTTTTCATCACAGAGCATCGAGGATTAATGCAGTTCATGCATCTCTGATAGGTATGCCCCTCCTTTTCCTGAGGTTAGTGACCTCTGAAAGTTATAACACTGCTCTTGCCTTCTTCTACTGTCAGAACTCCAGGGGGTAAAGACATAAATGAAGTTGGGGGAGGCTCTCCGATCACCTATATTATATTTAGTGCTTTTTTTTTAATTTATTTTTTATTGGTGTTCAATTTACTAACATACAGAATAACCCCCAGTGCCCGTCACCCATTCACTCCCACCCCCCGCCCTCCTCCCCTTCTACCACCCCTAGTTCGTTTCCCAGAGTTAGCAGTCTTTACGTTCTGTCTCCCTTTCTGATATTTCCCACACATTTCTTCTCCCTTCCCTTATATTCCCTTTCACTATTATTTATATTCCCCAAATGAATGAGAACATATAATGTTTGTCCTTCTCCGACTGACTTACTTCACTCAGCATAATACCCTCCAGTTCCATCCACGTTGAAGCAAATGGTGGGTATTTGTCATTTCTAATAGCTGAGTAATATTCCATTGTATACATAAACCACATCTTCTTTATCCACTCTTCTTTCGATGGACACCGAGGCTCCTTCCACAGTTTGGCTATCGTGGCCATTGCTGCTATAAACATCGGGGTGCAGGTGTCCCGGCGTTTCATTGCATTTGTATCTTTGGGGTAAATCCCCAACAGTGCAATTGCTGGGTCGTAGGGCAGGTCTATTTTTAACTGTTTGAGGAACCTCCACACAGTTTTCCGGAGTGGCTGCACCAGTTCACATTCCCACCAACAGTGTAAGAGGGTTCCCTTTTCTCCGCATCCTCTCCAACATTTGTTGTTTCCTGCCTTGTTAATTTTCCCCATTCTCACTGGTGTGAGGTGGTATCTCATTGTGGTTTTGATTTGTATTTCCCTGATGGCAAGTGATGCAGAGCATTTTCTCATATGCATGTTGGCCATGTCTATGTCTTCCTCTGTGAGATTTCTGTTCATGTCTTTTGCCCATTTCATGATTGGATTGTTTGTTTCTTTGGTGTTGAGTTTAATAAGTTCTTTATAGATCTTGGAAACTAGCCCTTTATCTGATATGTCATTTGCAAATATCTTCTCCCATTCTGTAGGTTGTCTTTGAGTTTTGTTGACTGTATCCTTTGCTGTGCAAAAGCTTCTTATCTTGATGAAGTCCCAATAGTTCATTTTTGCTTTTGTTTCTTTTGCATCAAAATCCTAGAGAAGAACACAGGCAACACCCTTTTTGAACTCGGCCATAGTAACTTCTTGCAAGATACATCCACGAAGGCAAAAGAAATATTTAGTGCTCTTGAGTGACCTCCTATATACCCAAACCTCCACTTTTATAGGCTTACTAAGAGATGATAAAGAAGATAAAAAGAGGGACATGTTTAGAAAATGAGGTGGAAGGGCACCTTCGGGAGGCTCAACTTGAGCAAACAGGCAGCAGAAATTTAGCTCTTTAAAGAAGGGAACATCATCATGCTCCATGGTTCCCAATGGCAAGTGGAGCTGCTCAAAAGATAGTTCATGAAACCAAGTCACAGATCCAACAATGTGCCACAAGGGAGACACTGCATGTCAACTGGCAGGGCAAGAAATTCAGAGACCAATGTTGCATATCTCACCTGAAATGGGTAATTTGTGAACCTACAGAAAATTGCCAAGCAGGCCATGCAAGGCAGGCTGAAAGCCTGCCTGACCAACAAGTAGTCACTTTCGTGGTCACTGTCAGCTTACCTTTTATGGACTAACAGCCTCCTAAAATCTCAAGGCCTGTGGGACAAATCCAATCCACCACCTATTTTGAACAGCCTGTGAACTAAAATGATTTTTACATTTTAAAAATATAAAAAAAAAAAAACCCAGAGTATGTAACAGAGACCTGTTTAGGCTGCAGAGACTAAAACATTCACTATCTGGCCCTGATCTCTGTGTAGATGCCTCTGTACAGTTAAGCCTCCATTGTTTCCAGAATAGTTTCTAAAACTGCATGCATTGGGAAGAAAGTTTTGAAAGTTATGCTCTCATTACATTATTATAACCAGCTTGGATTTCTCTATGTTAAAGGTTAAGAAGTAGACTGCATTATCTTGCCTCTATGGAAGAGTTGCATTTGTAGAGAACCTCTGTGTTCTAGTCAGGGGTTGGGGGTGGCATAGGACAGCAAGTTAGGAGATCTGGTCCCAGTGACAACATCATTACCAGTCGCAGAGCTTAGGTAGCTCACTTAACATCACAGCATTCTAATTTCCTAATCTGCAAAATAGGGATAACACCTGCCTTACTGCACCTTTTATGGTGTGAGGATACAGTGAAATAATAGATGTAGCAGGCTTTGCAAACTTGAAAGGGAGCTACAAATAGAGGTATTATTATAGATGTGACATCATCAACCCTTAATTATGGTTACTTGGGGGAAGATGAAAGACAGATAAATTAAGTTGTTGGTTATTAGTGGAAATTCTACTCATTTATTCTTTTATCTCCTCATTAAATCTTTAACAAAATTAACAAGTGTCAGGGCCTATTGAGTTTAAAGTTGTTTTCTGAGTCCAATAACTTAGTGTATTTATTGACTGTATTACATACTCAATACCTTTGGAAGGGGGATAAATGAGCAATGGGTGGCCAAAGGCATTACTAGAATTAGAGGAGAAAGAAATGTAAGAAACCTAGAAAATTAAAAATCAAATCAAAGCAATGCAAACAAACAAACAAATAAAAACACCCACTTTCACTATCAAAACTTATCTCCTTAAAGCTGGTTAAAATTGTTTCCATTCAGCACCTAACTCAAGGTTAACATGGCTGGCAGTGCCATGAAGTCAAATACAGTTTGACTTACTCCTCTATATCAGAGAAAATGCTTTTTTTTTCCTAGTCGCCATTCCTTGTCCTTTTCCTAAGTATACAGAAAGACTATATTTCTCAGAATCACTCACAGTTAGGTTGGGACGGGCAACTAATTCTGGCCAACAACCTTAAGCATAAATGACATGAGCCACTTCTCAGCCAAAGGTTAAAAGAACAGTGAGTTTTCCAGTACTCTCTTTTTCCTTGCTCTGGAAAGCTCCTGTAAGTTCCATATCAAGACGGCAGAAACATAAAATAGAAACAGCCTCAATCCCTGAGACATTATTTGAAGGGGAGACATGCTGGTGAACTGGAAGCTTCTCCTTTGTATGAGGAATTGGCTTTTTTATTTCTTTGTTTTTGCAATAAGTCACCAAGACTTAAGATTTGTTAGTGAGTGCAGACTTACCTAGCCTATTTTAACTAAGGCATTTTCCCTCCAAACTGGATATCATAGTCAACACACAATTCTATATTAAAAACAAACACACAAAAACTCTTCTGGGCTCCTGGGGAAGATGGCAGAGTAGAATTCTTGGCTCACCTTGTCCCCTGGATACACCTGCATAACACCCACGTCAGTATAAATAACTCCGAAAGTGACTTGATGATTGGCAAAATAGACTGTCCACAAGGAGGAGAGTAGGAAGCACAGGGACACAGTCAGGAGCTCAATGGACCTGTTGGACTCTCCACAGGAGGGAGAGAAACTGTGGATTTGCAGAGAGGAAGGAACAAACCCCACACCAGGCATCCTAGGCACAGGAAACCCACACTGGGAAGATGCACCCTCATAATATTTGGCTTTGAAAACCAAAGAGGCCTGGCTTCTTGAGTTCTACCATCAGTGGGGCTTAACACCAGGAATGTTAAAAAACAGCAGGCTCTTGGAGAGCCAAATGGCAATAAGAAACTGAGTCTCTTCCCTTAAAGAGACAGCACAACAAACAGGCCCAGAGATACAGCATAGAAGGAGCAGTTTGAAAAACGCCTGGGGTATACAAGAAGGAGATTTGTTTAGGATCCCAGAACATGTGCTGGAGGGGCAGGGATCTTTGGGGGACTTCTCCAACAACAAAAGAGCTGGCAGGTGTCATTTCCCTCCCCACCTCTCCACCTAGATACACAGACACTTGTGGGAACCAACACAGCAGGAACATTCTCAAGCTAACAGTGCACCTTGCCTCCCCATGCTTCTTTGGATTCACCCTCCCAACACATGGCCTCAACATAGATCTTGCTAGCTAACACCTCACACTTGGCCCCTGCATTCTCCTGTGGACCCCCTCCCCCTCCTTGACAGGAGTCCATCCAAAGTGGTGCCACAAACATACCATTGTGTAAGCAGCCCTGACAGGGCTAACACCACTCCAAAGTGATTCCTGCCCCAGGGAGAGGGGAGGATAACCAAATACACTAGTCTGACTGTGGCCTCAGCACTGGGCTGGGGGCAGATGACTGGTCTGACTGCAGGCCCCACCTACCAATAAAACTTCTCAAGGGACAATACAGGGAGAGCACCCTGAAGTTCAATGCTACCACATCTCTGACAAATGCCTTGTCTTATTCAACTTGAGCCCCAAACTAACACTAGCAACACGGGACCAAACTGCCCACAACAAGCAAAGAGAACCATTGCAGACAACTAGACTGAAGACAAAAATGGCTCAGCCACAACAGTACGGCACACTAGGAAACACCTCTGAATTGCTAGATTCTGGTGAACAGGGGACATTGTATTGCAGGGCACTACAGGTTCTCTTCTTCATAAAGCCACTACTTCCAAGAGCAAAAGACATAGATAATTTTCCTAACATATAGAAATAAAAACAGAGAGATAGATAAAATGCCAAGACAGTGGAATATGTCCCAAGTGAAGAGAGAGCTACATGAAATACAGGTAAATAATATGCCTGATAGGGAATTTAGAGTAATAGTCATAATGATACTCACTGGAATTCAGAAAAGAGTAGAGGGCCTCAGTGAATCTTCCCAATAAATAAACAGAAAACATAAAAAAAACAATTGGAGATGAAGAACTCAATCTCTGAAATATAAAACACATTAGAGGGAATAAATGGTAGGATAGAGAAAGCAGAATGATCAGCAACTTGGAGGACAGAGGACTTGAAAGCCATCAAGCTGAACAGGAGAGAGAAAAAAAAGAATAAATTAAATTAGATTAAGGGAACTCAGCAACAGCATCAAGCATAATAACATTCACATTACAGGGATCCCAGATGGATAGGAGAGAGAAAAATGGGGCAGAAAATTTACTTCAAGAAATAATAGCTGAAAACTTCCCAAATCTGAGGAAGAAAACAGAAATCCAGATCCAGGAAGCACAAAAAGCCCCCAGTAAAGTCAACCCAAGGTGGTTTACAATAAGACATACAATATAAAAAGACAAAAAATAGTGGAAAAGAGAGAATTGTAAAAGGAGCAAGAGAAAAGAAAACAGATTTAGGGAAACCCCATAAGGCTATCAGCTGATTTTTCAGCAGAAACTTTACAGGCCAGAAGGGAGCAGCATGATATATTTAAAGTGCTGATGGAACCAAGAATATCCTATCCATCAAGGCTATCATTCATAACAGAGGGACAGATGAAGAGTTTCCCAGGCAAGCAAAAGTTCATCACCACTAAAACAGCCTCACAAGAAATATTAAAGGGAACTCCGTGAGTGGAAAGGAAAGACTATAAGCAGGAATAAGAAAAGTATGAAGCACAAAAGCAGTACACTTAAGTATATCTATTAAAATCAGTCAAATGATTCACTAAATAGAAAAATATAAAGTACAATACCATATACCTAAAATGGCAGGTGGAGCAGAGGAATAAAAATGTAGTGCTTTTAGAATGGATTTAGGTTTAGGTTTAGGTTTAAACTTAAGTGACCATTAACTTAATATAGACTGCTATATGCATAAGATGTTATATATAAACCTTATGGTAACCACAAATCAAAAACCAGTGATAAATACCCCCAAAATAAGGAGAATAGAATCCAAGCACATCACTAAAAAAAGCCAGAAAACCATGAGAGAAAAGAGCAAGGGAAGAAAGGAATAGAGAAGAACTACAAAAACAACCATAACACAATTAACAAAATGGCAATAAGTACATACCTATCAATAATTACTTTGAATGTAAATGGACTAAGTTCTCTAATCAAGAGACATAGGGTGATGGAAATGAATAAAAAAGCAAGTCCCATCTCTATACTATCTACAAGAGACTCATTTCAGACCTTAGACACATACAGATTGAAAATGAAGGGAAAAGCATTTATCATTCAAATGGAAGTGAAAAGAAAGCCAGGGTGACAATACTTATATCAGAAAAAAACAGGATTTAAAACAAAGACTGTAACATGAGTCAAAAAAGGACATTACACAATCATAAGGTGAACAAGATTTAACAATTGTAAATATTTATGTACCCAACATGAGGGCACCCAAATACATAAGCAACTAATAACAAACATAAGGAAATAATTGATACTAATATAAGAATAATAAAGAACTTTAACTTTCCACTTACATCAATGGATAGGTCATCCAAACAGAAAATCAACAAGGAAACAGTGACTTTGAATGACATATTGGATCAGATGGATCTAACAGATATATTCAGCACATTTCATCCTAAAATAGCTGAATACACATTCTTTTCAAGTGCACATGGAACATTTTCCAGAATTGATCTCATTAGGCCACAAAACAAGTCTGAACAAATTTTAAAAGATCAAAGTTATACCATGCATCTTTTCTGACCACAACTCTGAAACTAGAAATCAATCACAAGAAAAAAAATCTGGAAAGAGCACAAATACATGGAGGTTAAATAACATGCTACTAAACAATGGATGGATCAAACAAGAAATCAAAGGGTAAATAAAAAAATACCATGGAGACAAATGAAGATGAAACACAATGGTCCAAAATCTTTGTGATGCAGCAAAAGCTGTTCTAAAAGGGAAGATTACAGCAATATAGAGCCCCTGCCTCTAGGAGCAAGAAAAATCTCAGATAAACATCCTAACCTTATACCTGAAGGAGCTAGAAAAAGAAGAACAAACAAAACAAAATCCAAAACTAGTAGAAGGAAGGACATAATAAAGGCTAGAGCAGAAATAAATGAAATAAAAAATTAAAAAACAATAGAACAGATCAATAAAATCAAGAGTTGGTTCTTTGAAAAGATCAATAAAATTGATAAATCTTTAGCCAGACCAACTAAACCAAACCAAAACACAACAAAAAGAGAGGAAGAACTCAAAATCAGAAATGAAAGAGAAGAAATAACAACCAACAACACAGAAACACTAGAAACATATAACCTCCAGGGATTCCCCGGTGGCTCAGTGGTTTAGCACCTGCCTTTGGCCCAGGGTGTGATTCTGGAGTCCCGGAATCAAGTCCCACATCGGGCTCCCTATGTGGGACTGCTTCTCCCTCTGCCTGTGTCTCTGTGTCTCTCATGAATAAATAATAAAACCTTTAAAATATATATATAACCTCTCAAAACAATCAGGAATCATGAAGAAACAAAATTTGAACAGATAAATTATCAGAAATGAAATTGAATCGGTAATCAAAAAACTTCCAGGAAATATAACTGCAGGACCAGATGGCTTCACAGGTGAATTCTACCAAACATTTAAAGAAGAGTTAATACCTACTCTTCTCAAACTATTCCAAAAAAAATAGAAGAGGAATGAAAGATTCCAAATTCATTTTATGAGGCCAGCATTATTCTCATATGAAAACCAGTAAAGACACTCAGAAAAAGAGACCTATGGGCCAATATCTCTGATGAATACAGTTGCAAAAATCCTTAACAAAATATTATCAAATGGAATCCAGCAATACATTAAAAAAAAGTTAAAAAAAATAAAAAAATAAAAATAAAAAAAAAGTTTACCATAATCAAGTGAGATTTATTCCTGGGATGCAAAGATGGTTCAATATTCATAAATCAATCAATATGATACATCACATTAAAAGAGAAAAGATAAAAATCATATGATCATTTCAATAAATGCAGAAAAAGCATCTGACAAGGTATAACATTGATGTCAAAAAATCTCAACAAAGTGGGTTTAGAGGGGACATACCTCAACATAATAAAGAACATATATGAAAAACCCACAGCAAACATCATACTCAATGATGAAAAACTGAGAGCTTTTTCCTCTAAGGTCAGGAACAAATTTTCCCCTAAACTCTCACCACTTTTATTCAACATAGTACTGGAAGTCCTAGCCACAGCATCAGATAAGAAAAAGAAATAAAGGGCATCCAAATTGATAAGGAAGAAGTAAAACTTTTACTGTTTGTAGATGACATGGTACTTTATGTAGAAAACCTGAAAGACTACTGAAAATCTGCTAGAATTTGATAAACATGATGAGTACTGGGTAATGTATAGAATTGTTGAATCACTATATTGTACACCTGAAACTAATATTACACTGTATGTTAATTATACTGGAATTAAAATAAAATTTTTAAAAACTCATATTGTTATTACTGAGACAGTTGGAAGTTTTATTTTTCCATGTTGTCACCCTTCATGCTCTCTATAACCCTAACACTAACTCCAACAAATCACAATTATTTGTGGATTATGCTATGTTAAATGAATATATATACAAGTTTGAGAGCCACCAGATCAGATAATCCCTAAAGTCTCTCCTGGTGCTTAATTTCTCCGAGGAAAATAAATTTGTGGCACTATAAAAAAAAAATCATGTCATAAATTCCAAAGTTTAAGCAGGAGTTACTTCCAGATATTCATCCCATTTGCCTCCATTATTAGCTTGGCATAGAGCTCACCACATTTCAAAACTTATATTTTCTCTACTGTAAGGTTCTTAAGTACAAATATATATACACACACACACACACATATATATACATATACACGTAATATTTATATATATTTATATAATATATATATGACTTCTGCCTTTATATATACTTATATATGATACACACACACACACACACACACACACTCTTGTCTCGGAGCCCTTAATTATTTCTTCTCCCTAAAATCTTCCTTCCCCAAATATCTTCTTGGCTAACTACCTTGACTCCTTTAGCTTTATCCTTTGGTCTCATCTCAATGAGACCTGCTCTGACTATCATAGTTAATACCACAGCCTGTACCTACACACACACACACACACACACACACGTACAGAAATACATCATACTCTACTTTTACCTTTCTTCTCAAAGAAAATTTTACTTCCTACTATATAATTGTTTTTAAAAAAAATTCCATTCAGCCCATTTTTCAGGTAGAAATTATTAGAGTATATAATATTACTATTTTTTAACTGATTCTGTATGAAAAAGCCATAGTTCCTGATCAAATATGTAGCAGTGAAAAGAAACTTACTAAATGGCACATATCAACATAGAAGATCACAAAAATTAAATATGGAATGATATAAGTATGAAACAGAATGAGGTTTATAGCACTAATTCACTTATTTCCATTTAAAAACATTTATGTAAACTTAGTAACACTGCATTTTCAAGGATGCATACTTATCTAAATAAAGAAGTAAAATGGAATGGAAGGACATATGTTAAAGATAACTAGAAGTTGCTATCAATAGAGATGGAAGAGGATAGGAGGAAAATAAAAGAGAAAATCATTAGTAAATGACATCAAAACTGTACCAGGTTGAACAGCACCCCAAATTAATGTCCTTCTCAGAACCTCAATATGTGACTTTCTTTGGAAATAGGATTGTTACAGATGTAATTAAGATAAGGTCATACTGAACTATGGTGGGCTCTTAATCCAATGTGACTGATGTCCTTTTAAGAAGAGGAGGGATACAGAGACAGACCCGCATAGAGGGCAGACAGTGTGGAGGTACGCAGGGAAAATGCCCTGTGACAGTGAGGACAGACTGCAGTGATGTACCTCCAGACAAGCAATGCCAAGGATTACCGACAACAACCAGAAGCCAGGAAGAGACAAAAAAAGGGGGGGGGGGGGAGGCGGTCTTCACCTAGAACCTTCAGAGAAACTGTGGCAGAGCTGACACTTTAATCATGGATTGCTAGCCTTCCAGAATTGTGAGACCAAAAATTTCTGTTGTTTTAAGCCTACTGATTTGTAGTAGGCTACAAAGTACTACAGATTTGTAGTAGTTTGTTTGGCAGTGCTAGCAAACTAATACTAAAATGAAAACAAAAAGTCCCGCCTAGACTCATGATAATGACCGTGTACTGATGTTAGCAGAATGAATAAAGCCTACAGTGGAATTTTGTTACTGTTCTGGATGTGGGGAACAATATTATCACCCATATGAGAAGGCAACACCATGCTAAGACTTGTCGTGCATAGAATTGCTCTTTGCCAGGGTTGTGATTGGATTTATGCCACCTTTGAGGTTAAGAGAACCATCATGGAAGGGTACCCCCTCTGTATTTGGAAGCATGGCCCAAACTTGCTTAATTAGGGTATGAGTAGAAAAAAGCCTTTAGACAAGTTTGTGTCAATCATTTCTAAAAGAGGTGCTTGGTTATCAATACACTGTATTTCTGAGAATGGCTATTTTACGTTTTGATGAAAAACAAAAACACTGGAACTGGCCCCAAACTATAGTTAATTGGCACTTGAGGAAAGGTGAGAATCTCAGATTATACCAAGAAATCTGACTTGTTTCTAAAAAAAGTGGACACAAATTGCGTCAGAATTGATAGTCTGAGCATCTTCTTTAAAGTTGGTATGATTTTGACTTAGGGAACAGAGTGTGCTGCTTCATGACTGCATACCTGTGCCTGCTAATACTCACAGCAGCCATCTCCTCCCTGTTTCCAACCCATCCCATAGCCTTTCAGATCCAGGACTTTAGCAATTTCAGAAAGAGTCTTAAGACACATTCTCTACAAAAGTGGTTCTCAACTTATTTTTTCCCATTTACTGAGGTATAATTGACAAATAAATTATAAGATATTTAAAATGTACAATAGGATGATTTGATATATGTATACATTATGGAAGAATTTCTCCCATGGGGTTAATTAACACATCAGTCACATCATACATTTACCCCTTTCTTTGTTGACAATATTTAATTTCTACTCTCTTGGCCAATTTCAATTATACAATAGTTATCAACTAGAGTCTCTATGTTATATATTAGATCCTCAGACCGTATCCATCTTCTGCTGAAGGTTTGTACCTTTCTACCAATCTCTCCCTATTTCCCCTGCCAGCTGATTCTCAATTTAGATGCTTTTAAGATTCACCGTGTGATTGCTAAATGGTTGATTCCTCAGGCTCATGCCCCACCTCGCCTCCCACCAACCCACCTCTGCCCCCTCAGTCCGCCAGAGATTCTCATTCAGAGCTGAGTTGGTGCAAAAACAACAACTGCATTTTATTTTTTTAAAAATGCCTTTGGTAATTTTAACGTAAGTTCTCTGGCAGTACTTTGAGAAACAGTTTTCTAGATTTTCCAACTTTAATATGCCTATGATCCATGTGAAGACTTATTAAAATGCAGATTCTGATTCCTAGAGTTCCAGGATGGGACTTGATTTCCAGCATTTCTAACAGGTCCCCAGGTAACATGAACATAGCTGGTCCATGGGCAACACTTGAGGTGGGAAGTTTTTAAAATCCAGTGCTTCAGCAGGATCATAGATCAGGTATTTTTCTAAACCAGATATTTTTCTAGCAGCAGTATTTTTCTAAAGTCCCCAGGTGATTCTGGTATACAGCTAGGTGCTAGACTACAAAGTCGGTAGCCACTGCCAGGTGGCAATAGTAGCTTGTAACTCACAGACTTTCCCCAGGTATAGATTAACAATAACTGATATTTCAAAAGAAGAGACAACTAATTTCAAAGGAGTGAAATTTTTAAAGATTACAATTACATTAATGCCTCAAATAACACTGGAATTACTCCCCTCTGTATTATTTCCAGCTAAATAAAAACTGACAGTTGTGTATTGGTGAGGATGTGGAGAAAAAGGAACCCCTGGACACTGCTGGTGGGAATGTAATCGGTAGAGCCACTGTGGAAAATAGTGTGATGATTGCTCAGAAAGTTTAAAAAAAAATGCCATATGACCCAACAATTTCACCAATGGGCATTTACCTAAAGAAAACAAAAACATTGGGGCACCTGGGTGGCTCAGTGGTTGAGCTTCTGCCTTTGGGTCTGGTTGTGACCCTGGGGCTCTGGGATGAATTCCCACATCAGGCTCCCCACAGGGAGCCTGCTTCTCCCTCTGCCTATGTCTCTGCCTCTCTCTGTGTCTCTCATGAATAATTCAATAAAATCTTTTAAAGAAAAGAAAACAAAAACACTAATTTTAAAGGATATATGCATCCCTATGTTCATTACAGTATTATTTACAATAGCCAAGATATAGCCACCTGAGCCCATCAATAGATGAATAGATAAGGAAGACATTACATATATATAATATATATTATATATATATGCCCCATAAAATATTACAGAGCCATGTAAAATGATGAGATTGTGCCATTTGCAACAACATGGATGGACCTACAGGGTATTACATTAAGTGAAAAAGTCAGACTGAGAAAGATAAATATATATGATTTATTCATATGTGAAACCTAAAAAAACCCCAGATGAATAAACAAACAAAAAGCAGAATCGAACCTGTAAAATCAGAACAAACTGATGGTTGCCAGAGGGGTGAGATATAGAGAGATGCCCAAAATGAATGTAGGAGAGTGAGGGACAAGGGCTTCCAATTAAAGTATGAATGAGTCACAGGAATAAAAGGTACATCGCAAGGAATGGAGTCAATATGGGGACACACTTGTTCCCACTTGTGGTGAGCATAGCATTGTGTTTAAACTATTCAAACCACTCTTGTCCACCTGAAATCAATGTAATAATGTGTGTTAACTACACTCAAAAAATCAATGAAAAAAAAGTGACAGTTGTGGATAGACCTTCTTATAGCTTTGTCATTTGATAGAATTTAGTAGGATATGTTTCTTCTTTATATCAGATTTATTCCTGATTTTGAGCCTCTGACTGCACTGGTTAAATTGCAGGATGGTGGTTCTGAGACACAGCTAGACAACCTTCCACATACCCTCCCGTGGGTCAACAATGATTAGAATGGAAAAGACATCGGGGCAGTCCCATACTCAGCACAGGCATCCCTCGATTCTCAATTCTCCCCAACTGAGTGCTCAGCTTGGTCAGGAGCCATCTCCTGGCAGCAGATATTTGATTATTCTTTCCCAACCTGGAATCTAGGTTTCAGTTATTTTTTTTTCCTCCCTTTCTCTTGTGTCTTTTCCTTTCACCAAATGATTCATTAACAAGAAAACTACTTATATAATTAAATTCTAATTTCTATAACCCCCACCTGCTTGTGTGGTAGCTTCAAAGGGGTTTCTTCCAGGACATTTGCTTACAGGAAGGAGCCAACCTTCTTTTCTTCAGTTCCTGATTATTAAAGGGATAATACCTGTGGAAAGTACCTTGTAACCGTATTAGGCTCCATCCCCTTCTTGTTGTTAGTAGCGGTGATTCAAGAAAAGTCTTCTTTTGAGGTGATCAGAGGTAGCATTTGGCCAGATAATCAAAACATTTGTCTAAAACAAGAAGTTTGTTTTAAAAATGATGTAATGTATCGGGGCAGCCCTGGTGGCACAGAGGTTTAGCACCGCCTGCAGTCTGGGGTGTGATCCTGGAGACCTGGGATCAAGTCCCATGTCGGGCTCCCTGCATGGAGCCTGCTTCTCCCTCTGCCTGTGTCTCTGCCTCTCTCTCTCTCTCTCTCTCTGAATAAATAAATAAATTCTTTAAAAAAAAAAAAAGATATATCAAAATGTTGTATCTTTTTAAGTTTATTTATTTATTTATTTTCAAGTAATCTCTATGCCCAATGTGGGGCTTGAACTCATGACCCTGAAATCAAAGGTCACATGCTTTTCTGAACCAGCCAGACACCTGCAAAATGTTGTATTTTAACCTGAAACATTTGTAACATGACAACATGCACTGGCATGGCTGTGCAATCATTTGAGTGTCCTTTCTGGTAGGACAGGCATTTGTTCTGATTGGTCAGGGCCAAGACCATACTGGTTGTTAAAATATTTGAATATAATCCCTCTATATTCATCAATCTTTTGACATAGGATCAAAATAATTTCTTTGAGTATAGGTCCTCTGATAGGAATTCTGAATTTCCAATTTCAGTATCTTTAGTGGACATTGAACATCGAGAGTCAGTTAACAGGCAGTGTAGACATCCACAATTGTAAGATTCCACTCCCCTGCCCGCCGCGGCACCAAACTTTTAGAGTAGTTCCCTCTGACCCCATTTAACTGCAATTCTTAAATCTCACCAGAATGAATCTTGAAGCATTCAACTTAATTTTCATAGAATCGACAATTTTCTTTTCATACTCATATTTATACTCTATGGGTTTACATAATATCTGGTTAAATTATGCAATTACAAGAACAAATACAGTGATCATAAAATATTTGGGAATAAATGCAACTGATCCTGGTCAACATATAATTCAATTGGTGGGAATGGAAGCCTGCAGGCATACTAGAACTTAGCCTGCTGGTTCCAAGGCTTCAGATTGTCAGGGACATGGATGTTAGGTAGAAATGTATGAAAATGCTGGTATGCCATCATTTTCTGACCTACAAAACCAGTGGTTCAATGTGGTCCAGACTATATTTTACAGTGATAAGTTTAGTGCGGGTCAATTAGAGAGCTTCAGTTATAATGTTAAAAAAAAAAGCAGAATAATAATAATAGATAAAAGAACAAAGCTGCTTTTATTTATTTATTTATTCCTTTATTTGAGAGGGGCAAGAGAAGAGGGAGAGAGAGAATCCATGAGTAGATTACCTGTTGAGTGTGGAGCCCAAAGAGGGGCTGGACACAGGACTCCATCCCAGAACCTGAGATCATGTTCTGAGCAGAAAGCAAGAATCAGATGCTTAATAGACTGAGCCACACAGGTGCCCCAGAACTGCTTTTCAACACTGTGCTTGCTCTTTAAGATTTTCGGACTATACTTATTAATAAGTGCTTATCCTTTGGCCAAGCATTTCACAAAAGCTTTCTTCTGACCTTAAAAGAAAAGTTCAAAAAAAATGCTATTGTTAAATACGTTTGGGAAATACCACATACCCACCTAGGAGATTCAAAATATTCATCAGCATATTAAAGGCACTGAGAAGTCCTGTAGCAAAGGCCTTTGTTTAACTTTGTTTACCTTAGGGTTTCATAAATTTAACAAAAGTAGGCCGTTTCATGTAACATCTAATCCTGAAGAGCTAATGTTTAATAAAACAAACACACTTTAGTAAACACTACCAACTAGCATTAAAGAAAGTATTAATCTGATTTTGCAGTAGATTAAACAAATACCATCTTAATATCAGTTTGAAACAGCACAATTTGTGCAGGTGTCCCAAAGCACTGTACAAATTTCATTTAGTGGTAATGTTCTCCCCTGTACAAACAGAGAAACAAAGGTATAAAGAAGCATTAGGTTGCTTGCCAGAGTACACACAAGATTGAGACAAACTGGAACCATAGCCCACATGTCTGAACAATGATTTCTAAACTGTGTTTACAAACAGAACCATATTGCAAATTGTGGCCAGTCACTCTTTTTAACTGAAGTATCTATTTAAGTAAAGTTCTGCCTTGGTGATGATATTTTCTTTTAATGAATTTTAATTGAACACACTTGTAAAATTAAAACATGTTAATTTTCACATATTCACCTCTCTGGGAATAGTCAAGAGTCCCCTTCGTTAACTGCATGGTGAAGAAGGTGGAAGAGACTGCCTCTCACTTAGACATACGTCTTATTGAGGAGTAGATAATATTTCTTCATCAAATCAAATCAATCAATCATCAATTTAAAATAAGAACTAAGGTAAATGGTGTACTCCTTGAACCCGAAACAGAAGGCAAAGCTCCAGAGCTCATGGAGCCGAGTAACATTGACCCATATATTAGATTGCTGGTGACTTTCATCAATAATTGAGAGCAAGGACTCTATAAAATCTCCAGCTGTGCCAGGGATTCATGGATCTACTGTCTTTGCTCAGAAGCTCATTGATAAAACAAGACATGAATATATGGCTTTCTGTTGGCGAGATTGTGACCTTGAGTGAATGAGTCTCAGTCACTTGTAAGGCTAAATAGATTTATGTGTTCTGAAGTTTGTCAGCATAATAGGTGTTTCCCAGCATTTTGGAACTGCATGCTACGTGACAGAGGAATGACCTTTAGATAGAGCATACCTGCCCACCCCCTCTGCCAGGGTGGTAGGTGGGGGACAGTGATGTGTGATTTCAGAAGCAGATTTACAGACTCTCTCGCTCTATGCACGTCACCTTCGAGTGCTCTCCCCCACCACAGAGCCTCATTGCCTCGGTCACAAACAATATCTGTTATTTCAGAATGCTGCAATGCTTTACCTCAAGGCCGAGCCAGAGTTGTCAAATAGAGATGAAGAGCCTTTTGGCAAAAAAAGTGCTCTTAAAATGTTTACCTTCTCATACCTAATGGTTTTAGATCATATCTTATTAGCCTAGGAGACCATTATATAAAGTACAATTAAGATCTCCTTGACATTTTCTAGGAGTTCCAATTCAGCTTTGCTAATGGCTATAACTTCATTGCCTTTTTTTTTTTAATTTAATGCCATACAGTGTTGGAAATGCAGTTTATAATAATGTGGACTACCCAGGGTGCACTTGCAGTAATTACACAGAATGTCAACAGCCTCTCAAGCTGGATCCTGTGTTGATTGCATCTTGTGACATTTTCATTTGGTCAACTTGTTGGAATTACACCTCTATGGGCAGGCTCCTACCCCTCCAGTTTAACGTTCTCCTGATCATAGAAAGAAAGTAGAGCTGGGGCTAAGAATAGGATCATTGTCTCTGTGGCCAGTATCCCACCCATACTGTTGGCAACTTTCATTCAAGAAACACCTAGTGAAGGTCTGTTATATACTCAGCACTAAAGACACAAAGCTTAACAAGATCCTCTCTTGCTGTCACTCCTATGTGTCAAAGTAAGAGAGTTCAGAAACATCTTTCAACCAACAGAAAAATCCCACAGGTGTTAAATTAGAACCAGAGTTCTAGTCCATATCTTTTATTTTTCCTTTCCTTTCCTTTCTTTTTTTTTTTTTTCTCCTTTTCTTTTCTTTTTCTTTTTCTTTTACATTTTTTCCTCCCTGGGCCCATGTTATCCAGAACTCTAGTTTTAAGTATGCTTTATGTTGACCATGATTTGGTATACAAACAGCTAAAATTTATGTGGTGCCCATGTTCTACTGGGTTCTGTTATAATCTCTTATACATAATTTCTGCAATAAATCTATATGGCAGATAGTATCACTGTTTCACAGACAAGGAAATTGAGCCACAAAGAGGTTTTGTTTTGTTGTTTTGTTTTGTTTTGTTTTAAGTCTCACACAGCTAGTGAACGGAGAACCTGAAGTTTGAACCTTGATTATTTGCAAAGAGCCTGATACTGCTCTGCCATTAGGAGGAAAGTCCTGATAAAGGATTAGTATGGTAAATTAAACAATATAGTCACCAGAAGATGATTAACACGTGTCATAAAAACCAGGATGGCTGAAAACAAGAGAGTCAGGGCAAAAATAGAACACAGACTTTTTTCCCTTAGCCATCCCTGCTTTAGTACCTGTGGCACCAATTCCTTTGTAAAGGGGGTAAGGGTTAAAACAATAATAACCCTATATGTGATTTGCATTTTGTTTTAAAAATACTAAACTTAGGTTGACAGTTTAGTGTACTATATAGTTGATCCCGAAGGAGAGATTCACTCTGTCTAGCTAATTAATTTTGTTCTATTTATAAAGTTCTGAAATAAAGGAACTTCTTCCAGTGTTACTAAATCAGAAGCCTGAATAGGCAAGGGGCACCTCATCTAACAACACCTGCCAGGATTCTAGGGAGTGACGTGGGCACCTCTTACAGAATCAGATGGAACCAAGCTCATTTGAGTATAGGACTACTCCATTTTATACGTGCAATTTATTATTTTGATAATTAATTAAAAGAAAGAAGCCAGAGGAGGGACCAAATTATATTATGCTCCCAGTGGACTAAGGAGAGCTGCACATTTGGAAATGCTCTCCAGTTTTTCAGCCCATTCTGAATCTGGAAAGAAGGGGTGAATAAGCCAATAGGTTAACTGGTCAGGTTAACACTGTATCTCAGAAAGTCTAAATTGGATGCTGGGAAGTGTTAAACCACTGATCAAAGAGATGTCTTGCCTGTTACCCAAGAATTGCTGGGGTTAGAATTTCTCTTTACAGTATCGATCATATTTTTTACTTGCTAGACTGGTTAAAGAACAGGTTTGGTCCTGTCCCTAGTTTTCTTCAAGGCTAAAATGTGAAAAAAAAAAAAAAAAAACTGTGTAAGAGTTGTGTTTATTTGAATGGGCACCTATGTGGTTCTCATTGTCTTTGAATAAAATTTATTATATTCTATTTATTTCTTTTTAAGCTAGTTGGTTATCTCTTTTTTCTGACTACAAATTCATTTGAGTCTGACTAAAATAAGCTCCAACTTTTATTTATGATTTTCTTGGCCATTGAGTTAGATTTTTTTGGTCATGCTTTAGATATTACCATGCTGCAAGTTATTGGCTATAAAACTTTTGTATATTTTTATAACTGTCTTGACTGAAAAACTTCATGTTCTATCAATATATATGGAAGAGTCCTAGGTATATAGGAAAAGGATGAAATATGTTTGAAAAGTTTCTTTTTTGCCATATATTTATATAAGAAAGGCTTTTTACCATGTTTCATTATACTTAGTTACAGTTGGCTTTTTTTTTTAATTTTTTATTTATTTATGATAGTCACAGAGAGAGAGAGAGAGAGAGGCAGAGACACAGGCAGAGGGAGGAGCAGGCTCCATGCACCGGGAGCCTGATGTGGGATTCGATCCCGGGTCTCCAGGATCGCACCCTGGGCCAAAGACAGGCGCTAAACCGCTGCGCCACCCAGGGATCCCTACAGTTGGCTTTACAACCTCAGATCTATGTTTAACATCGAGCTTATAAAGTTTTAATGCAATCTTCTAAACTTCTATGAATTAATATAATGTGGATATACTTAATATATTAAAAATAAAATGAAAATGTGGGGTCTTACTATGGATGAAACAAGAAAAAGTGAAATACTACCTTAAGTTTTCATTCAGATAAGATAGGTTAACTAGTCATTGCCATTACTCTTAAATTATCGAGTACATAGGACAAATAAATATGAAATTGTAAGAAAACAAGATATCCTGGTATCACTGAGATGCACTATAATAACATTCATGATGGAAAAAATGACATAAAAGGTTTAAGTTTCTCAAAAGAAACAGATTTAGAACTGTATGCCAAAAGTTATACATCTGTTATGTTTGTAAAAACATGTTGGCTGATACAATTAACAGTTGTGCACTTTACTATGTTAATTATTTTCTGAAAAAGTTAGACATTGCTTAGAAACTTATGAAATGGTGACTTAGAAGTACAGCAACAACATTTTACTGAAAATTTTTAATATTGTTTTTAAAAGTAGTATACAGTAAAATTGCTTTATATTTTTGAGATTTTATTTATTTATTCATGAGAGACACAGAGAGAGAGGCAGAGACACAGGCAGAGGAAGAAGCAGGCTCCCCGCAAGGAGCCAAATGTGGGACTCGATCCCACATCCCAGGATCATGCCCTGAGCTCAACCACTGAGCCACCAGGCATCCCTGCTTTATATTATTTTTTTGAAAATTTTATTCATTTATTTGAGAGAGAGTGAGAGACAGATCATGAGTGAGGGGAGGAGCAGAGGGAGAGGGAAAAGCAGACTCTCTGCTGAGCAGGGAGCCCCATGCAGGACTCCATCTGGGAACCCTGGGATCATAACCTGAGCCCAAGGCAGATGCTTAACAACTGAGCCACCCAGGCGCCCCAAAATGGGCTGTTTTATGCTCACTTGTATGAACGTTAACACATGGAGAGATTTATGTGGCAAAAAAGAGGGACAGCTGACTGAGTACTGGTGAAGCCACCCTGGTTATTTGGAGTTCTCTGTACTGATTGCTGCAATGAACCCCAGCAGTGGCACTCTCCCATTATTTCCTTCTCCCCAGCTCTGGGTCCCTGTAGAGAGATCCTTTGATGCTACCGCCACCAACCACATCTGTTACATTGCTGATGCCCTTCCAATGATCCCTCACCAGGGCCCACTGATCATGCTCACACTACAGCTGGCTGTGGTGTCTGTCTTGAAACTATGAATGTCCAGGACGTAGATTTCTCTGTAAGTCTGGCTTGATCTTCGAGAGCTCCTAGCAATGCCTTTCATCATTATCAGCATTCTAAACTGGGGCTGCCACTTTGCACTCCTAACATTTCAAGCAAATTTTGGAAGTCCTTCCCCAATTATTTTGCTTTGTTTTGACTTTTTGACCTTTCTTCTTTTTTTTTTTTTTTTTTTTTACCCGTCATGTTTTTGGGTCAAGGATTCTTTAGGCACTTGGCCCAATATCTGAGTGGCAGGCATGGTGTGGCTCTCATAATCCTTGTGCTGTTGAGTCATTCTCTGTTGCATAGAATAATTCTTTTCATAGGATTCCTGCTTGGTCTTTCATTCAATCTTAAAGGGCTCACCTCTGTTATCCCCCAGACATGTCCAGATTCACTGAATCCTACGTGCACACAGCATCCCTGGCTAGATTTGTATGTTCTCTTAAGAGTAATTACATTTCACATTTCTATTAGGGAGTCAATAACATTCTCAATAGACCTGATTCCCATATTTTAAAAGAATAATACTAGCAAGGATTTATTTAGCACCTTCTATATAGCAGGCACTGCCCTAAGTACTTTGCAGGCATCATCTCATTCAATGAGATGGGAATGCTTTAATTGTTCAAATTTACAGAAGAAAAAACAGGTACCCCAAAAGGTTAAATATCTACCAAGATCACACACCAAGAGCACATATCATGGCTACACATGAAGTCAATAAGGGGATCCTCTGGACTGATTTAATTTTATCTTAAATACGGTTTTGAAATTGGCATCATTGTGTCTAATTGCAGCTGTTCTAGGCTCAGCTTAGTCATTCTCACATTGTTTTTCAACTTATGTTCTTTGGCAGAACAGAATTTTGTTAAAATATTTCATAAGTAAGTTCATACAGTAAAATTATATAAAATGTGATCTCTCTGGAGTTTTATGGCCAACTTGCCCCCAGTTTGGTTAAGCATGCTGGAAAATGCTCTCTTAGCTGGAATGAAATTGTTCTTTTAAGAATCAGAGACAAATTCCAACAAACAGTAAAGCAGTATTTCTCTTTACACTACTAGTAGAAACCTCAGTCAACAGAAGTAGCTCGGGAACTCGGGAGCTCGGTGGGGGAAATTATGCATTGTGCGACTTGGAGGGGCCTGCTGCCCCCTTAACCTGAGCCAGAAGATGGGAAGTTCCACTACCCAGGTCTGCAAATCTCCTGTCTTGTTTGGCCATCTGCATGGTTAATCATTCACTGCAAGGATTTCTTAAAGCGTACTTATTCCCAAAATAGAGAAGTGGAAGTCAGCCTCTACCACTGAGCAATAATTCCATCTCCTGTGATTTTCCCATAGGAGTAAATCTGATCAATGTCACTGTTGTTGAAATTCTCCAAGTGAACCAACTATAGAGTGCAATTTCCCCCCTGGCGCCCTCCCTCTTGTTTTCGTGTACTTTGTAACCTGAGGAGAAGTTTCCATGAGGAAGCAGAGTCTACACTGAAGTGACTGAATGATGTATGGAAGATCTCAAACACAGAGGCTGCCTTTAGACTTGAAAAAAAGAATAAAACACTGTTGTGTCCACGACTGACCGGTACGAGTAGAATGCTAAATGTTTTCCTTTGCAGAGGCGCTGGCAAAGTTCATTCCCTCAGGTGAGGATCTCACAAGATGCCCACTGTTCTCCCCTCTGGCGTCCCCATGGTGATAGAACTACCTAAATAACACTGCCCACGAGGGCTTTTCATCCCCTGGCAATGATGCTCATTCATGATTGTGGGCAGCATTCTTTGCTTTGCTGAGGAAAAGATTTCCTACTGTATTGATGCCTGCCTAAATATCAGCTAAATATAAGCCAAAAAAAAAAAAAGGAGAATTGAATTAATTACCCAGTCATTCTGGTTAGTATTTAGATTATTTGAAACAAAAGCTAGTAGGCTTTTCTTCATTTTTTTCTAGAGTATTTCTTTGAAGCCATGTAACTTGGCAAAAATCGTTATACCTGAGATTTAAATTGTTGAAGCTTCCCCCCACACACACATTTCTTCTTCATTCAAGATTATTTTTTATCTTTCTCATTTCAATTTTATTATGGAAATAAGTGCAATTACGTGGACATTTCCAAACCACACCATTGAATAGAACTGCATCTAGAAGAAAGAAGAAAATTAGTTTACCTGGAAGTTTTTCACACTTGACAGCCTATGTTTACATTTATTTATTTTTTGAAAGAATTACCAGAACTCTAACTTGAGATCTGATTTTTGAAGGTCTTGCTTTGGGTACTGGTGCTTGGACTCCCAGGATGTCTTAAATTCCATTTAATCTTTATCTTTGGAGGCAACTTGGTTCCAAATGAAGGAGAAATTTTTATAAGCATAGCCTACTTCCGTAGACAACAGGGTCACAGATCCCTACATCCATTACACCAGGGACTTTTCCCTTCTCTTTATGTATAAGATGAAATTGTATTAAAAGGACTTGGGAGTGCTGCTAGGGTAGGATATTGGACTTCTTCTTTATCTTCAATAGGCATCATGTGTTGGCTTCAGTCCCTGACACAAGAAAATAAAGTTTAGCTGAACGAATAGGTAAAGGGTATATCCATCTAGAGAAATAGTCATTAATCTGTTCAATTTATTAGATTTTGCCTGTTGACATTTTTATTCTCAGATGAATGGCTGTGTCATTAAATGGTGGCCATTCTTCCTATTGGGAGCTAGTCATTCTGAGATGATGCTAGAAATAGTATTAGCTAACAGCTCCTGGGGGCTCCAGGGTACCTGGCCTGGTGCTGCATGTTTTCTGCGTTATAACTCATGCATCTATACAACCACCCTACAAAGTTAAAATAAGTTCTATAAAAAGGATTTATTTATCTATTTGAGAGAGAGAGAGAGAGAACAAGCAGGGAGGAGCAGAGTGAGAGGGAGAGAGAAACTTCAGCAGACTCCAAGCTGAGTGCAGAGCTAAGGAGGGATCCATCTCAAGACCATAAGATCGTGACCTGAGCTGAAGCTAGGAGCCAGGTGCTCAACTACACCACCCAGGAGTCCCCAGAATAAGTTCTATTATTATCCTCATTTTTAGATGAGGAATTTGAGTCACTGATACATTTGAGTGTTTATTAAATTTGATTGATGGGGAAGGTGGAACAGGAGAGAGGAGCTGACATGCATTGAGTGCGTAGTACATGCTAGGCATATTGCACTCGGTATTAAATTGAAACCCAAAGACATACCTAGAGGAAGGGATTGTAACCCTCTTTAAGGCAGGAAGACTAATGTTATGAGAAATAAAATCATTTCCTGAAAATACTTAGCTAGAAAATGAGAGTAAAAGGTAAATCCTGGATTTAGCAGAATCTGCCTATTCAAGATACATGATGGATCCAAACAGCAGGCTCCCGGCATCCTTTGTGCAATTTCACCCAACTTCTATGAAAGTAGACCACACTTACAGTCATAAATTTCTCCTCCATTTGGAACCACATTGACTCTAGAGATAAAGCTTAAATAAGATTTATATTAGTTTCCTAGGATTGTGTAACAAACTATCACAAAGTGGGTGGTTTAAAGAACAAAAATATGTTGTCTCACAATTTTGGAGGCTAGAAGTCCAAAATCAATCAGCAGGATTAGCTTTCTCTGAGGGCCATGAGGGTAAGATCCCTTCTAGGTCTCTCTCCTTGGCTGGCCAATGGCGGTCTTCTCCCTGTGTTTCTTTGTACTGTCTTGGCTCTATGTTTGTCTGCTTTGGTCCAGATTTCCCCTTTTTGTAAGGACATCAACCATATTGGATTAAGACCCACCCTAATAATCTCATTTTAACTTGATTATCTCTGTAAAGACTCTATCTCTAAATAGGGTCACATTGTGAGGTACCAGGAGTTACAACACCAACATATCCCCCTTTTTTGTTTTGGAGAAGAGACACAGCTCAACCCATAACAGAATTTAACCTCAGACTTTATTGAGACTAAGATATATTAAGCCTGTGGAGGGGCCCAGGACCCTGGATGCTTATGAAGCATCTCACTTGGCATTTGATCCTGATATTCAGGTTTAGCTGAGAACTACCCACTGGTTAAGGAATGAAAACAAGAGAAGTAACCACAGACAGTGCTTGACTTTAAATACTAGAACATGTAACATTAAAATTTTCTCCTAGCCAAGAGCTATGCTGCATTTCCTCTGTGCATAAGACCCCAGGAAGAAAGGGGCCATATTGCTTGGGTCTCCTACCTGTGAGCTTCTAGTCTCATCGACACAGTGGGTTGACATCCCTTCCTACTCTGGAGCAGCGCTGAATGTGGGCTTCTATTGTAACTGGAAGAGCTCTGCTGGCTGCTGCTTAAGCAGGAAGATCTGAATTGGTTTATCTTCCTTAGGTTCTTCAGATCCAGCACTGTGGCAACTGGTTTCCACACTGCTCATGCTCATCTTTCAGTGATAAGCTGCACTCCCTCTTAGAGCTTTTGTCCTCCCATTTTGCCTGGGTGGCAGGTAAGGGAAATGTAACTTGGATATTTACTTGTTCTGCTGATGTGGGACACAAGTTAGAATGTAGGAGATACCTTTAGTACAAAGATTCAGGTGCAGATTTATCTAGAAATATTTTCAATGGTCAAGGCCATGTGTTCTCTTGTCCTCATGTTCTCATGTGTAATAAGATTCTAAAAGCTCACAAGAAAAAAGATAAGAAAGACCTCTGAGGCCAAGATGGTGGTAAATATCACATTGTTATCTATGCTGATAACTTGCTGTTTATTATGGGATGTGCACTGTAATGGTGGCGCAGTGAGCGAGGAACTGAGAGAAACTGGAAAAAGCTAAAATGAGGGGAGGGTTACTATTTTCTATACGTGTGATGCCCATATATGCATGAGAGACAGAGAGAGACAAAAGAAACCCTTTAGAAGTATTTTTGACACATTCACAGCCTGTTCCTAGAATGCACAAAGTATAAAAAAATCTCCTGAAGAGTCTTCAGGAAAATCTTGTTTTTTTTTTTTTTTTTAACCACAGGACCCAAATGCCATAGTTCTTAAAGGTAGGGGATAGCCTAGTAGTTGGAAACACAGTCATAGATTCCAGCTCTCCCTAAAGTCTGGCTTGTCTCTCTTACCTGATGTCCTATTTGTAGATCCATCTCCCCCAATGATGGACAGAATGAATAACCATATATTTTTTTAAATTTATTCATGAGAGGCACAGAGAGAGAGAGAGAGAAAGGCAGAGTTCTAGGCAGAAGGAAAAGCAGGCCCCCTGCAGGGAGCCCAATGTGGGACTCGACCCCAGGACCCTGGGATCACAACCGGAGCCAAATGCAGACGCTCAACCACTGAGCCACTCAGGTGCCCCCAAAACCATATTTTAAATGTGATATCCACTCCTGACTCTGATTGGTGAAGCTTGACCTTGGGACATCCCAAATGAAAAACCATGTCAGAACACAACCCAGTCACCTCCACGTTCAAGTGAGAGATGTGCACGAACAGTCAGGGGTGTGTTGACAGTTCAGTCTCAGTGTTTTCTTTCATCTATAATATTGTTTCTAGTGTGGATTGTGACTGTTAGGTTTTTGCCTTTATGAATCTTGGGATATGAGGCCTACTTAATTTGTTAGGAGGGATAGAAGTATGCTCTGATTTGGATAGGAGGGGATCGCAGACTGGGTGCTAAAGACCACAGGACTCAATCAACCAGATGTTAGTATCCATACTGCTCTCCTTCTCCCAGTTCCTGACCATCCAAGGTATCAACAATTATCAGAAGATATAGCCCAGTTAATCCAATTTCCCAAGATCCAGCCATGACTCTTCTCTCTCCAAACCTTTCTACCTTTAAAGCAGCTCATTTTTGTGTGTAACTTTTCGGAATGACATGAGAGAGAGAAAGATGCAACTTTTACTCTTTCAGTCACTTGTCTTAGTGAAATTAAAGTAAACATTTCTCTCTTTATACAATACATATTAACACTTATATGTCCTCTTTGGAAAATGATACCTTTAACTATGCTCCTAAATCAAGGTGAGGTTTTTTTTTGTTTTTTGTTTTGTTTTTGTTTTTGTTTTTGCTTTTGTTTTTTTGCTTTCTAATAATGATTTAATTACCTTATGGGTGGTTTTTTTTTTTTAAGATTTTTATTTATTTTAGAGAGAGAGCATAAGCTGGGGGGAGGGGCAGAGGGAGAGGGGTAAGCAGACTCCCCGCTGAGCAGGGAGCCCCACATGAGGCTCCATCTCAGGACCCCAGGATCACGACCTGAGCTGAGGCAGATGCTTAACTGGACTGAGCCACCCAGGTACTCCAATTATCTTATGTTTTGAAATGTTTGAAAACACTAGTAGAATATGAATTTATTCAGAAAGTGGTACATTTTGCCAATTTTTTAGTCAACAGGGTAAAAATATTTTCCCCTATTTATCCAATTCTCCAGATTTCAATAGATTTTTTCTATCTAATCTAATTTATTCTAGACTCTGATAAGGCATGAGGGTATGAGAATAGCTTTGAGGTATAGAAAAAAAGTATAGCAATGAGTGACAGGTAACTAATAATATGCTACATTGTGATTCACAGGGGGTTTATGATACATTTCTGTGTCTGTGATATGTTTATTCATCTTGTTTCCTAACACATATTCTGGGAAGTTTAGGAGCTGTGGTTTATTTTGTATTAAAGAAAATAGCCAATTATGGGTGCAAAAAGAATGCAGGAGCATTTTCTTGTGTCTATTTTATCTTGTCAATAGGAAAGAACCTGGTTTTGGAGGTGATGATATTATTTACAAAGAAAGCATATATTAGGTTTCCCTAAGGGGCATTTTTGATAACAAGCACCACTCTAGTTCTGGGCACACAGCCCTATAGATATATAAAAAGAAAGTCAGTCTTGGCATTAGTTGTGATAAATTGTAAATATTGAACAAAAGCAAAACTTCCAAGTCGTAATTGTTCAACAACATACAAAAAGTAGAAAAAGCTTTACTAACTTCCAAAAAGGAAAAATGTAAGGATTTAGGAATAGAATTAATACACTCTTTTGTATATCTTTGAATCAGAAGTTTCTATTGAAGTAAAGAGAATCTAGAATATTTTTGTAGTAAAGACACAGATTCCTTCATATTTGGGGTCAAACAATGTTTATTTAATCCATAATGGTAGCTAGGGCAACTTCTTACTAAAAGGATCAACACAGGGTTAAGGAAGTCATAACAGGGGGACGTGAGTGGCTCAGTGGTTGAGTATCTGCCTTTGGCTCAGGTCATGATTCCAGGGTCCTGGGGTCAGGATCCTGGGGTCCAGTCCCATATCAGGCTCCCCACAGGGAGCCCTCTTCTCCCTCTGCCTGTGTCTCTACCTCTGTCTCTGTGTCTCTTGTGAATAAATAAAATCTTTTTTTTTAAAAAAAAAAAAAAGGAAGTCATAAAATTTTGTATTTTAAAAATCGTGAAATCGAATAAAATCTGAACTAATTACATAGGAAAAGTAAAAATAAGTCAAAATTTGTATCTGATTATGTTGTGGTCTTGATCCACATTAAGGGAACATCTGAAAAGATAGCAATAACAAGCAACAGTGACTGAAACTTCACATTGCAGGTGTGTGCTGTGATCACCATCTCCCTTTTACAGTATTCCTAAACAAGTTTCCAATACTGACTATTGAACCACAGAGGTATTTCTAAGCCTAGCATTACTTGCCTTCTAGTGCTCTCTTTAATGGTACAAAGCAGAGATTTACCTCTGCAGAATGTAAAGCTACAAGAAAGAAAATCAGAGCCTGATTGGCGCGGGCTGGGCGGTTGGGGCAGGGGGTAGTCCAGGAGCTATAGTTCCAGACAAGCCTGAAATTGTTTCTAAAATATATAATTAGAACAAAGAAACAATTAAAACAAACAAAGAGGTCTCATAAAGAGATGAAACTTGGAAGACTGTGTAGTCATTTCTGTAAAAAGAAACTATCAGTGAATAAAAAACTAACTTTATAGCTATCATTTACAATGGAAGCCTGAAGAAGAATAAGAGATATAAATTATTTTGATGTTGCTCTATTCACTGAAATAAATACAAGAGAATACAATCTAAAAACTTGAATGTAAACTCTTCTTGTAAAACCATTCTCGGAGTAGATCATTAAGACCATGGAGGGTCCAAGGAACATCTCCAGCAATTTCCAGCATCAATGATGCATGTTTGCTATCCCCTAGCAGGCCCTCACTAGTGAGATCCCACCTTACATGAAGCTGTGTACATTTTTTTAATAAAATGAGTTTCCTTATCTGAGCATACCCCCACTGAAAGGAAATCGGAAATGTATGGAATGCCAAAGGTAGAAAACTTATATGTGAAAGCTGAGATTTAAGAATTGGCCTATAAGCAAGCAAAGAACAAACCACAGAGATCATATATTCAAGGAAATATCGATAAATTGACTTTGCTGATTGTTTTCATGCTTCTGGAGTTTGTTTTAAATTAATTGCTACCTAAAGGCAGTTAGAACTCCCTTCAAATGGCACTGTTATAATCCACGTAGACTCAACAAAGAGTCCGAGATCAACAAGGAAATGCTTCTGTTTCTTGAAGAATTTGTCTCTGGAGAGGAGAAGGCACCCACTTGCTACACATATCATTAATTAGGACCTCTTTAAAATACTATGTTCATAGGGCACCTGGGTGGCTCAGTTGGTTGGGTTTCGACTCTTGGTTTTGGCTGGGGTAGTGATCTTGTGTTGGTGGAATCAAGTCCCCCACATGGGGCTTTGCACTCAGCGTGGAGTCTATTCAGGATACTCTCTCCTTCCCCCTCTAGCTTCCCCTTGGTCTCTCTCTCTGTCTCTTTAAAATAAATGAATAAAATCTTTAAAAAATATTATGTTCACTTTGAGGTCTCATAAATGAGATGAAACTTGGAAGACTGTGTAGTCATTTTTGTAAAAAGAAACTATCAGTGAATAAAAAACTAACTTTATAGCTATCATTTACAATGGAAGCCTGAAGAAGAATAAGAGATATAAATTATTTTGACGTTGCTCTTTTCACTGAAATAAATACAAGAGGATTATTAATCAATGCAACTTAAAAAGAAGAAAGAGTAAGCCTTATAAAGAATATACTTGCTTTACTAGTTGTGCAACTTGGAACTTTTAGTAAGGAACTATATTTTTTGGAGGCTGTTTAAGAAATAGCAACTCAGCTTACTTTATATTTTTCATATACTTACGATTTAAGGGAGAGGGTGCACAAGATGACCTCTTGAATTATTTCCTAAGCCCCTGTGACGAGTAAGGTTTAAATAGAGGTAAAATTTATAACAAAACACCATAGGAAGTATAAACATATGCAAATGTCCAGCTGGCCCCAGTAACTCTCATTAATATGTTAAATATAAAGCAAAATTATGCCTTAATATTGCTGATTTATTTTAATAAGACAACTCATGGAAGATGTATTACTGTAGAAGGTTAAAATGGCCTGCTTTGCATGCACAATTTAATACACAGCCTAGGAAAATCCAACCACAGTCAATCTCAACTGATTTGGATGTTGACATTATTATTTGAGTGGGTATACTGCAAATGCATATTTGAAATCAAGAGGGTTTGCCAAATGAATTAATTAGAGGATGACTGGACATGTTTTGGGTTTTAAGTAATAACAATGTGAAGACAAAAAATTCTGAACTATAATGTTGCTTGTTTTTCTAAAGACTCACAAACTCAGTCAATATCTTATCATCATTCATTCACTTATTGATTCAACTAGCATTTATTGAAGCTTACTGTGTACCAAGCACTATTTGCAGCACTGGAGGTTCAATGGTGAAAAAAACAGACAAAAATCCTTACTTTAGATTTCAAGCTTAATTGGGATCTTAAATACTTATAAGGGACGACAGTCAATAAAAAAATAAACTAATTCAACATTAGTAGACTCAATGAAGGCAATAAACAAAGTGATTTGATAGAGAGCAATTGGGTGGGGTTGAAGGAGGTTGAGTCAGGGGCTACTAAATGTGTGGTCATGGATGGCTTGGCCCAGAAATCAGGAAGGCTGGATTTTTATCCAGTTCTGCCACCAACCAGCTGGTTGGCCTTAGACAAGGAACACCTGTGAAATGAGCAGCTTGGTTAGACTAAATCATTCCAGGAGATTTTTAACAGCCTATGGTAGGAAGAATGGCTCCCCTAATAATTTTCCCCTAATCTTTATTCGACCCCCCAATCCCTGGAACCTGTGAATACATTGTGTTATAGGGTAAAAGGATTTTTTCAGATGTGATTAAGGGTAAGGACTTTGAAATGGGACAATTATCCTAGATTATCTAGGTGGGCACAATATAATCCCATTATTCTTAATAATAGAGAATTATTTTGGAGCTGAGGAACACTATCCGATGGTGCTGGAAAGGATCCATAGGGAAAGCATGAGAAAGAATTCCTGCATCCTCTAGAAGCAAGGGCCAGCCCCTAGCTAACAGCCAGCAAAGAAATGGGGGCTGAGTGCTACAATCTTAGGGAATTGAATTTAACCCAGATTCATCCCCAAACCTTCCAGAAGGAAATGGAATCAGCTTTATGAGACTTTAAGCAGGGGATCCAGCTAAGATGTACCGGGAGATAATAAATTGGTGTTGTTTCAGACTGTTGAATTTATGGTAATTTGTTGTGACAGCAGTAGAAAACCAACCTACAGCCACTGAGCAAAAACACAGGAGTCACCTCCTACCCTCCCTTGTCTTCCATCTCTCACATTCTCCCACCCTCAACTCCAAACAATTGAGAAGTCCTATAAATTTTACTTCCATAACAGGTATTAACCACCTTCTCATTTGCAAAATTTAACTTTATCCCTCAACTGGACTGTTCCAAAACTGGAATTTCTACCTCTAATCTTATTTTGACTTCTGACCCTCTGTTCTCTGAACTTCAGCCAATAATTTACTTTTAAAAATGTAATCCTGACATTTCTCTTTGAGAAATCTTTCAATAATTCTACTAAACCAACAGATTCAAGCTCAGCCTTCAGGGAATATAAAGAATGTCCACTGCATGGCTCTTATCTACCCCTCCAGTCTCCTATCCCAATCTCTGTCTCATTCTCTTATGCTATTATGATTGAGAAGTGTGATTTTCCTCAGGTATCATTCTTAGACTCAGGCATACAGGGTATCTGTTCTAGAATCTCTCCTTTTCAGGGGGCCTGGTTCTCCTGGTCTTCCTCACAGGTGAAATGTCCGTGTTACTAAGGGGAAGAACTCACTTGGAGTCCATCCTTCCTCCTTGTGGTCCATACTACTGATGTCTGGTCTCCTGAATTCTCTGGACAAATAGCCCAAAGCCCTCCCAGCACCTGCATGGGCCTCTTTCTCTGTTTATGCTCCAGAGACTAGACTACTACCCTGGGCAGGTCTGAGGTGGGCTGGCCAAGGGCAAATGTTACCATTGTTGCCAAAGAAAGGGAGATGGGAGATGGAGCCAGCAGTGAGAAAAGAAAAAGGTAGGCCATGGGCTACAGGCTGACTCTCTTCACCATCACATTTCTAGCCTGTAATTCCAATAAGTTCCAGTATTCTGAAATACAACTTGGCCTTCTAGAATGATATGAAGGTACATTTGTCAAGGTAGGAAGATAAAACTTATTTTACGTAGCAGGGTGCTAGCTTGATTTATTTTTTCTAAATATTTAGACATAGTCTCTATTTCTACCCTTGCTTCGATCCCTGCAAATATCAAGGGTGTTTTTCCTCCCATACTGTCATGTTTTTTCCTCCTGCAGAGGACCTGCCCATCATTCTTCACCTGGCTAACTCTCACACATATTTCAAGATTCAGGTCACTGTTTGCCTCCTCCAGGAAGCCTTCGCTGACTCTTCAGGGCCTCTTCCCTCTCAATGTGAAGTTATTCATTAAGTCTCTCCTACACTGTAAGATGAAGAGCAGAGACTGCATTTTATTCACTTTGTTGTCTCACTACCATGGTGTCTGTCACATGGTATGGGTTTAATTAAAGTTTATTGAACTGAAAACTGAAAGCAAATGGTTCATTCATAATATATTCAACAAGTATTTATTAAGGAATAAAATAACATAAAGAGGGGAAGAAAATTAGTGTGTGTGTGTGTGTGTGTGTGTGTGTGTGTGTGTGTGTGTGTTTAGATGGGGGAACAGAAGTGGTAAACATATCCTTCCAGGTCACATATTAGTAATAGTTGACATTTCTTGAACACTAACCATTTGCCAGAAATTGCACTATTTTACAATTATAGTTAACTCTTGCAACTCCATGGCATAGGAACTATCATGGTCTTCACTTTATAAATGAGGAAAGAGAGGAATAGAGAGATTAAGTGACTTGCCTACAGACCCAGAGCCAATCAGTGATAGAGCTTGGAGAGAGCTGCAGAGCCTGAGCTATACCCATCAGGACCTGCTACTTCCTGATGCCTCCTACACATAAAGAGGGTTAGACCCACAATGCCTTTTTGAAAAAGAGAAGATACCAAAGGTAACCCTTAAGGGCATGTGTAAATGTTAGCTGAAAATTAATTGCATGTACTTCAGGAATAAATATAGAAACATTTGAAATGTGTAAATAATAACATTGCAAAGCAAGAAGAAAAGTTTGGATTAAAATTTTAAAAAAATGATAATGTGCTCTATTGAGTGAGCTGGGGGTGTGTCCCAAAGGAAGCTGGGAGGTCTTGTCTAGAGGCCCTCACTACAGTAGAGTTTCTGGAAGCTTCATAACACAGGATGTAAGATGGGAATGTATGGGGGCTGAGTTGGTCTTCAAATCCAAAATGTAATACCAACACAAGTTTTGCATTAAAATGTTTTAAGATATAAATTGTTCTTCACAACAGTTTTTCATTTAAAAGAGGAGTTGCCACATTTCCTAAAATGATATTTAAGGCCATTTTACATGTGAACTTACTGGATTAAATCATTATTTTTAAGTTGAATTCAGAAAGCAACTGTTTTGCCATTTGGGAACACTACATTTCATGCCAAATAAGCAGTAATATTTATAGTGGGCAAAAAAGTCACCCACAGACTCTTTTGTACAAGGCATTTGTCTGTAACTGAACTTAATGTTTATTTCTTTGTTACAACTGAACTTAATGTTTAAGTTTATTATTTGGCCAAATGGTTGAAAATTTGATCTCAGCTATATAGGGTGGTCCTCTACCCCCACCTTCACCTACACTCGGCTTCTCCCAGGATTAGGTCAACATTTAGGGTGGTTTACAGGGTGTTGGGCATGGGAAGAGCTGGCAGGGGGATAACATCCACACTGGCATTTGTGAGATGTCTTTGTCTCAGTTTTGCCTCTAGCCATCATCTATCCTTGTAGGTCCCTGCTGCATCCCTCCTCATTCACAGTCTCACACCTCTTCTAATTCTCCCATTCTTGAGTCATGTCCATCCCTCTTGGGTGCGGAGGGTCATTCCATGAATTGTTCAGCTGGATGATGGAGAATTTGGTGAGGCTGTTTGGGGCCTGTCTGTCCAATACTGTTTCTGCGTCCAGCCATGAAAGCTGGAGATGCTGGAAACTTGCTCCCTCTCCAATGGCTGAGGGCTCAGATCCATGAGCTCTTGGACCCTCCAACTGTATCCTTGATTTATACGGCATCCTCTCCTCTAGGTGTTTGGCTAAAGAAAAGCAGGTCATTGGTCCCCTTCTCAGAAATCAATAATGTGTAAGCTTTCTGCATCTACCTTTTGAATTTCTCCTTCCTCATCCCAGATAATCTTTATCTAACTTGGAGCAAGAAGTCTTGCTGTTATATAATTATGTATTGTTCTAAATTTTTTGTCTCATTCTAGGGTCTAGGTTTATGAAACACTAAAGCCAAGAATAGACTTTCTTGATCTTATAATTTCTTTCCTCTTTTGACACTGTGTATGAGACATTCTCAACTTGCCTGGGCTAAAGGAACAGCCATAGGGTTGGGGAGGAGGCAAGGATGCCATAAAACTTACAAAACATTATGTCATTGTCATAGTTCAGAGAAAAACATCAGACAGAGAATCAGGAGATTGGGAGTTTGCTCATGTGATCATTTCCTCTGGGCCTCGGTTTCTTCATTCACATAATAAGAAGTAAGAGGAGGGATCCCTGGGTGGTGCAGTGGTTTGGCGCCTGCCTTTGGCCCAGGGCGCGATCCTGGAGACTCGGGATCGAATTCCACGTCAGGCTCCCGGTGCATGGAGCCTGCTTCTCCCTCTGCCTCTCTCTCTCTCTCTCTGTCTCTCTGTGACTATCATAAATAAATAAAAATTTAAAAAAAAAAGAAGTAAGAGGAGACAATTTTCCATATTCTCTTTTGACTCTAGAAATTTATTTTAACCGTTTTTTGGGGGGGAAGATCTTATCTAGTCCTGGGCCTTTAAAACTCCATGATTATATATTCATGGGATTTACACCTTATTCCCACCCATTTGTGGCACGTGGAAGCAGGATCCCTTACACCTGGGTTCAGAATTATTTGAGGCTAATCTCTAATTTCCATAGTGAAAAAAATTCATATAATGGATTTGTCCAATGTAACTTAAAATTTTTATTCTCTATAATTTGGGACCTTACATACATGTAGGTTTCTCATCACCCTCCCTTCATGTATTAATTATTAGTAATAATCCTTAACTCTCTATGAACTTTTTAGCTTCCTTGTTTTTAGAGATGGGAAAACAACTGGCAAGTACCTGACTGAGAGGTATTTTACAAAAGAATTACAATTATCTTATGAACATTTTAAAAGTGATTTGTTTTCAGGGATTGTGAACTATTTTAAACAAAGTCTCCAATTTTAAAAATAAATGACTTCTACTAATCCATCTGACACGGTCCAGTGTGTTTTTGACAATACATTCCAAAATTCAGCAAGAAAACACCCACCAAGTAATATAATAAAAGAATAATGACTCCTAGGCCACCAAGAGGAGAAATGAAGTTATATTATAAATATCACACAATGCTCTACATCAGTGTGGCAGAAAGTCTATTTATGCTGCCTGCTAGCTCCCTTGTTATTATTTTGTTCTTACTAACATAGTTGGGATGTTATATATAGTTTATGTGCTATAAAACATCAAGGCCATGTTTTTAGTATTCAGACAGTGTGAAAAGAAAATTCAAATAAAAGTCTAATTTCAGCTTTGACATCAATTACTCCTGTGACTTTAAGAAAGTCTTTTAACTCTATTTGCATTAAGAGTTTAAATGATTTCTAAAAGCAAAGGCTACTCTTAAAATGGTTTGATTCTGTACTGTTTCCTTAGTTGTAACTAGGAAGCATATCTGTACCATCTATTTCACGGAGTGGATATAGGAATTAATATTTTACTTACTCAATAGCGAATGGAATTTCTCATTCATGTGATTATTTGCTTAATGCTTATCACCTCAGGAGGCCATTAGCTGTGTGAGGGCAGAGGGAGTGTTCATCTTACCCACTGGTGTATTTCTAGGACCTAGTGCAGTACCTGGCCCATCACAGATGCTCAATTCATAAGTCTATTAAGTGAGAAGCCTCAACCTAATATGAGTGTTGACACAGGGCATTGAAAACAGGTGAGCAACACCTCAACCCGGCTTTCTCAGAAGAAAAAAATATAGAAGCATGTGGCCATGTTTTGAATCAGCCACTGGCAAAGAAATCAAACTACTTTTCTAAAAGAGAAATACCTTAAATTTGTGCTGCTCAAAGTATGGCCTACATCACATGAGCATCAACTAAGTAAAAGCTCAAAAGGCAAATTCTCTTTCTCTATCCTAGACTTTCTGATAGAAACTCTGGGATGGGAAGCCAGCAATCTGTATCCGAACAGGCCTTCTGGTGGTTCTTATGTACACCGAGGTTTGAGAACCACTGTCTCAATCATGTTTACATTTCTTCTCTTTGTATTATGTGCATATTCTTTTACTTCTCTCAGCTAAGCTTGATATAGTCAGCCCCAAAGTTGTCTAGTTTCATCTTAGAGAATAAAAATAATTAAATCAACAACAATGATAGCAAATGCTCTTGAGGACTTACTATGCTCTAGGCCTTGACTATAGCACAGAAGTCTCTTGCAAACTTATGAGGCAACAAATATTATCTTCACTATTTTTTTTAAGAATTTATTTATTTATTCATGAGAGAGAGAGAGAGAGAGAGAGGCAGAGACACAGGCAGAGGGAGAAGCAGGCTCCTCACAAGGAGCCTGATGCAGGACTCAATCCCAGGACCCTGGGATCACGACCTGAGCCACTTAGGTGCCCCATCTTATCTATTTTATAGATCAGAAAACCAGAATTTTATTATGTTTTCCTATGGTCAATAAGCTAGTGTTTCAAATCTCAGTAGCCTGGTGCAGAGCTGGGCTTTTAACTACTACATGAAACAGATTCAGTGCCAAGTCCCTGGCTGAAGGTATACCCCTTATGTTTTGAATCCCAACCATACATTGAGGGGCACATGTGAGCAAGTCCATGCAGCTGACCCAACTCCACGTTCTGAGAGAGAGTGAAACACCTTCCCAGGAGAAGGCTCATAGGATGCCTTACATTGAGAAAAGATTTTTCCTTAAGAATTATCTTTGGATCTTTTCTCATGCAAGGGTAAGATTGGTTAGTGTCTTCTACATAAACCTTGGTGAGTGCCAAAAAAATATGATTATTTTCAGTTTGGCAGAGTTGCTACTAATCAGTCATTTCTGGAAATACTTAGACAATGGTATCCATTGTTTCTTGAGATTTATTTTCCCCCTCATCAATCTCAAAAGAGTGCTTAGAAAATGGAAGAAAGAAATATGTTAAGGCAGGATCTAGGAAAGGAGGAGGAAAGAAGTCAGATGTTGCTGCTTTATTCTCATTGTCCCACTGCTGGGGTAGGAAGTATCATCAGTGATAAATCAAGAGGGGAGAGGCAGACTGAGACTCACCTGCTCAGAGAATCTTGGTGGAGAGGGCACAGCCAAGGTGTAAGTGGTGGCTCTGCAACTGGATGTAGGCTCCTGGGGAGACCTTCCCTACGCCACTGGGTGTTAGGAGTCCAAGGCCACATGGCACCTGTGATGGCATGACTCATACAATGAAGAGGCAAGGAAGGCAGCAAATGGATCATGGTCAGGAAACAGCAACATATGGAGAAGCCAAGAAGAAATTGTGCAAATAGAGTGGCTTCTTTAAGAGCTCTCATGGGCACTTGCCTTTCCGACATCATCCCTGGTGGTCTCTTCCACGGGCTCAGCCCAAAGTCATGAAAAATACCAAAGAGGTAGTATTGACTGAGTACCTATGATGAAAGGCATTTCACTACTCACTTTACAGATCTAATACATATAACTTCCCCAAATATCTATGGTGTAGGTGGTATTATATCCCCCATTTTATATATGAGGACCCTGAGATTTAGAGATGTTAATTAACTTGTTCAAGATCACCAGCTGGTAAAAAGTAGAGCCACTCAGCTTTCTCTGACTCTTTTTTTCTTTCAGATGCTGTCTCTTAAAATGATGAGACAGAGAAGAGAATAGGAAATTTTAGGAAATGGGGCTATTTCCTCAGACTAAATACAGAATGCTTGAGTGAGATTAGACCTCTCCAGTTACCTGAGGTTGCTTTTTTTACCTTTTGGACCTTGATTATGTCCCTGGTTGGACATAATAAAAAAGTAGCCTATGAATTTAAATAATCACTATATATATGAATATATGTAATTTTAATATACATATGAATCCTTCTCTTTTGTTGATAAAACTGATTGGTGTTTCCCAAGAGCATCAAACTGAGAATAAAAGTGAGATCATACTACTAATTTTTCTTTGGCCTTTATACTCATATACTATTATAAGCCCCCTTGTAGACCACCTTCAATTCTCAGAGTCTCCAAGGGTGTTTCATGTGGGCTCACTAGCAAGTCTTCTCATATACTATGTGATGTCTGCCGTTTTCCTCCTTTCTTTCTGCTGACATAAGCTGCTGGGTCCTCAGCACTATAAGCAGAGTTGCTCACTTGGGTTCATTCTTCTCATAGGTATCCATGCCCACCTGGAGAGCAACGATGGCTTTCTGGTGCCTTCAGAGCTGCTGGCAGTACTCCTGTGTTATGGATCAGGTGGACCAACACCAGGAAGCATGAACATGCCTGCTGTTGGCCACCAGAAGCAATGTTAGTAGACCAAATCCATGGCTAATATCCGTCTCATGATGTACCTTGTGCTTCTCTGTAAGAAGGCATTTTTCTTGTGTGGATTTTCCTATTAGTTTGTCACATGTGACCAGACATTCTGAAATCAATAGTGTATGCAACATAAATTCAAATGAGAACACAGATGCACATGTATACACACAAGTCACACTTCATATGTAAGTGGTCCAATATTTTTGGAAAGCTGCAGGGAAAAATCAAGGTTGTATAAAATATAAGGTAGTAAAGACCACACTTTCCAAACATGTAATTATATTAATTTTTTTAACTCTGAGAAGTCCTCTGGAATAGGACACATAAAATACATAACAAGAAACATGCAAAAGGTATGTATTTATGTGCATCTTCTGAGTCATTCCCATAGGAGGCATGAATCATTTCATTTCTATCAGAATGGGGTATCCTTTATTATGGTCAAGATATCTAAAATCCCCAAATACCCAAAGGCACAGCCAGCTTCCACTGCAAGTTCGCTGATCTTGATAGAGCAATGGCAACAAAGCAACAAAAGGTATGTATGGTACTGCACGATGACATTCTGAGTCTTGGGTTCTGAACACCAATACCGCTTCTAATGAGCTGGACAGGGCCAGGCAAAGAGGACTTCTTTGCCCTACACCAATAAGACACAAACTTGATGCTAACTAAAAGAAGCTAGACACAAACAGCCACATATGTATAATTCTACATATATATGAAATGTCCAGGATAGGCAGGTCCACAAGGACATAAAGTAGATTACGGATTACCAGGGGCTGAGGGAGGGGAAATTGGAAAGTGACTTTTAGCTGATAAGAGGTTTCTTTTGGGGGTGATGGGTATGTTCTGAAATTGGATAGTGACAATGGTAGCACAACATAGTAAAAATGCTAAAATCACTGACTGGTGATTTTTATGTCATGTGAATTATATCTCAATAAATTTTAAGGAAATAAAGAGTTTCGGATTACAAGAGACCACAGAGGCTATTTTGTTTTCTTCACTTCACAGGCCAAAACTCAGCTGTATCCTTCTAATGGAAGGAGATGCTAAAGTGATGTCTTTCTGCCAGCAACAGGGAAAAATGAAATCAGAAATTTTTAAAAAGCAGCAGCAAAAAAGGAAAGCAGAATTTACAAGGAACATGTTTACCTCCAGTGTCCAAGACCAAGTTGGCCAAGCCTGGGTAGAAGCAAAAGTCTTGGATTGGCTACCACACTGGAGGGAGAGAAGACTAGAGCCAGAACCAGAGCAAGATCAGAAGACCCTGCATCCTTCCCTAAGTGAGCTGGCCTGACCCTTAGCTGGAAAGAACAAGGAGCAGATGGCTGGGTGGATGTGTAGAAAACACGTTCCACTCAGTGCCTTGGGATCAGATAGACACAAATCAGAATTTCTCCTCCTTGGATGAACACTGACAATCTATCTGAGACAGCAGCCCCCACCTGGGATTTCCTGTCCCCATACACTGTGAGGTATTTTTCTTCCCAACCTTTATACCAACTGACAATACATATATATACATTGTTTAAAAAAAGAAAAAAAAAAAAAAAAAGGAACAGCAGGCCCAAAATGGAGTCACTTGCGCCTGTGACAGACAGCAAAACAAGACTAAACTGCAATTTCAGCCACTCCGGGGAATGTAACCTTTAAGCAGTCAACCTGGAATTACCTGATCAGCACTACTGAGGGAATGTGCCAGATAGGCCCCCATCTGTCTCCCAAAGCAAGGTGACTTGCCTGAAATAATCCTTTTATGTAGACTTCCTTGAACTACCTTCTTTCTGCCTTTAAACACCTTCTATTTTATATCACCCTCCAAGCTCCCTTCTATTTGCTAGATGAGATATTGCCTCATCCATGAACCGCTGAATAAAGCCAATTAAATCTTTAAGTCTACTTAGTTGAATTTTGATTTTTTAACAATGTTTATTTATATATGTATGTATTTGTATATATTTGTTTCCATGAAAGCAGAAACTGTTTTGTTCACTGCTATATCCCAGAGCCTGAAACACCCCCTGGCATGTAGTAAGTGCTAAGTAAGTACTTCTTGAATGAATAGATGTAGGGATAGTGCCAGAGAAGCCAAAGCCCTTCTCCTTCAGATGCTAGAATAAAAGAGAATGGAACCCCAGAGAGATGACAGTTGATTTCCCACTATTCCTAGTGCAAAGGAATTTGTATTAGAATTAAACAAAGACAGTTTTCCCTCTTGCACATTGAAGTTGTGATTTGAGTTTCATAATCATTCACAAAATAAATCAATCAGGAGACATTTATGCAGTACTGAGCTGTTGTCAACTTTATATTTTTTTAGTCCCGACATAGTTGATAGCTGTAACAAACTTTGATCTGACCTTGGTGGCTAGGCTTTTTTGTTTTTGTTTTTGTTTTTAAGACTTTATTTATTTGAGAACACACAGAGAGCACAAAGCAGGGGGAGCAGCAGGTAGAGATAGAAGGAAACGCAAGGTCCCTTCAAAGCAAGGAGCCTGATGTGGTGCTCAATCCCCAGGACTTGAGCCAAAGGCAGCCACTTAACCAACTGAGCCACCCAGGCACCCCTTGGTGGTTAGTTCTAAAATATGGGTTGGGTGAATGAGGAAGGATAGGGTGGGGTGGTGGTGGGAAGAATCTGGGAGACTCTCAGTTTTCTTGATGAGGGCATGTAGTTTGAAAAAAGCATAATGATTTTGAGACAACTTGCTCTACTGCTTGAGGACACTGGTTTCAGGGTGATAAGACAATTAAGCTATCAGGTAAAAATAAAGGCACACCTCAAAATACTTCGAAGTATGCAAGAAAAAAAAGTGATGCTTGTTTTGAGAAGTAAAAATAGACAAATTATGGTGTCCTTGAAAGAGAAGTTTCATATAATAGACGATTCCTTTAAGAAATGATTTTGGGGGGCAGCCCCAGTGGCTCAGCGATTTAGCGCCACCTTCAGCCCAGGGCATGATCCTGGAGACTCGGGATCGAATCCCGTGTCGGGCTCCTGCATGGAGTCTGCTTCTCCCTCTGCCTGTGTTTCTGCCTCTCTCTCTCTCTCTCTCTCTCTCTCTCTGTATCTCTCATGAATAAATAAATAAAATCTTAAAAAAAAAAAGAAGAAATGATTTTGGGAGGGAAAAAGACTTCAAAAGTAGGTAAAAGTAAGAATAAAGAGAAGTCTTATGTGGGCTAAGTATTTAATATCCGGCATTTTATTTACGACCAGCGTGATGATGAGAGATTGAGGAAATGTACATATCCATTTAATAAGCATTTATTTTTGCCACTCAGGCTCCAGTAGTGGGGTCAGTGCTGAGAAGCCTGGGAAGTCGGGTGAGCCTGAAGACAATGACAGTACGATATTGGGCAACTGGGGAAGATATATGCATACCCACACACAGTCTTCTATACACATGGGCAGAAGCACCTATTCCAGCCTTGGGGGTGGAATGGAGTTGAACTTACCAACAAAGGCTTCTCCAAGGTTGCAAAAGCTGAGAGCAAGGAGGAGTTAGCCCAACAAAGAAAAGAGTGGTTAAGGCAGGTTGGAGTGGAAGAGGGCAGACGAGTCACAGGATTCAGTCTCCTAACAAAGGCACCGTAGACAAGAGAAAGCCCATGATTCAGGAGCAGAAATCCCAGCAAAGAAGCAGACTTGAGGGTTGCCTGATGCCATGGCTGGGTGCCTCTGGAAGAGTTGCCTGTTGTCCACACCTCAGCCACCTTCTTAATCACAAAGGGAGAAAGATGAAAATAACCAGCCTCCTGCCAGAATGAGGGTTAGAAAAAGACAGAAGGAAGGTAGTAGAAACAGATGGAGTGGTTATAAAATCATGTGATATGTAACTTCAAGATGGAGGTTTAGAGAACATCACATGGTCCACTTAAATAAGAAAGGTGGGATAAATATTTGTTATGGTTTGAGCAAGGCAATGTCTTTGTTAGGCCAACTGAGGTTCTCCAGGTAGAGGGATTAAAACTGCAGGAGTATGGGGCATGGTGATAGCACCTGGGGTGCGGCACCTGCTCTCAGAGTAGGAGATGCAGCAGGCTGGCTCAGCTCCTGACTCTGGGCTGCGTGGATCATCCCAGAGGCACTGTAAGGCCACTGCCTGGGAAAGATAAAGAAAGGAACTCTCTCGTGGAGACCACTCCCTTGTGTCTTTGGCAGGTGTTGTCATGCCGTAATGTTGAAATACTTATGGATGTGGATTCCTGTGAGACCAGGAATCATTAAACATAAGGCAAGTCCATCAAAATGAGGGACAGTAATAGTGCAATGGAAGGACGGAGGAAGAGTATCTGGTTCCTTAACATACACTTTAAAGGGAGAAGACACAGAGAATCGAGAATATAAAAACAAACAAATAGAAAAAGTACCTAAGGGTGGGGGGACTTGGAAGTTGTTATAGAAAAGAGGGCAAAGTCCATCAAGCCTTCTCCGCTGCCAGGTCACCACCAGGACACCTGTTTTATGGCCCCTGGAGCACAAGGCAAACAGAAAGAGGTCATGTAAAAATGTCCTGACTGCTTCTCTGCCTTTGTTTTCTGAAATCCACAATGCTGGGCAATACCTCTTTCCTCAGTGCACACCCACAGAACCAGTCACAACCAGGACAACCACCTGGATGTCACACAGCACCCTGGAATCCAAATGATCTCATTATTTCTTTGTCTTGTTCCCCTATCCAGCTCCTTCCTATGTTTCCTACACGAAAATATCACCATGATCTAGTTGTGTTGGCCAGAAGTGGAGAAGCTTTCGCTCTCCCGCTCGTTCAGTCTATGCGGTCAGTCCACACCCACATTCGGGTGCCTTTGCACAGCCATTGAATGCTGCCAACCATTCAAGGTTTATAGCTTTATCCCGATTTTAAAGATGAGAACCGATTTTAAGGTTCAGAAAGGTTCACTTTACATACCTAAGTATGGCTAAGCTAATCAGTGATACAAGAAATTGTAAGGCATCGTGTAAGACAACTGTAAGACAATTGTGAAGCCCAAATGACTTCCATCGCAACTCGGAGTGAAAGCCAAAAGGGCCTTTACATGACCTCCAGGAACTAGCCTCTAGACATCCTTGCTTATGTCCTACTGCCCACACCATCCTACTCCCTGTCCCAGAGTCTAACCATTTTGCTGATCCAGAAATTCACACTGAAGCTCCTGGCTTGGCATCTGCTGGCTGCTCTCCTGGAGACACCTTCCTGCTGGGTCCCCAAGGCTGCTCCGTCATGGACTCTGTGTCACTGTAATAAAGATCCCCCCTCCCAGTGCCCGCTCGCAAAGAGCAGCTCCCCGTACAGTGCTCTTTCCCCCTTCCCAGCTCTATTATGCTCTAGCACATTCATCACCACTGTAGTCTATCCTAAGGGCAGGACCTTCGGCGACTGTGCTCCCTTTCTATCTTCAGTACCTAGAACATTTATTGCAAGGGAATGAATATTGTATAGATATCTGACAAATGTGACTTCAACCTGGCAAATGCCGCTTGATGCTTCTGCCTTGCCTCACGTCATCTTCATAGCTTGTCAGGACCATCACCATGACCCCAAATGATTTAAATGATCTCCCCACTTCTAGTCCTTCCTCATTAGAATTCGTTGTTCACTTTAAAAAAAGAGATTTTTTTTTTAAAGATTTTATTTATTTATTCATGAGAGACAGAGAGAGAGGCAGAGACACAGGCAGAGGGAGAAGCAGGTTCCATGGAGGGATCCCGATGCAGGACTCGATTAGGGGTCTCCAAGGTCATGCCCTGGGCTGAGGGCAGCGCCAAACTGCTGAGCCATCCAGGCACTGTACCCCCCCCCCTTTTAAAAAAGATTTTATTTATTTATTCATGAGAGACAGATTATTTATTTATTTTAGAGAGAGAGAGAGTGCATGTGAGTGGGAGAAGGGGCAGAGGGAGAGGGAGAGGGAGAGAGAATCCCAAGCAGACTCCACGCTGAGCAAAAAGCCAGATGGCAGGCTCCATCTCATGACCCTGAGATCACAACCTGAGCCCAAACCAAGAGTCAGATGCTTAAGTGACTATGGCACCCAAATGTCTCTAGAATCCATTATTCACTTTTATCAAATTTCACACAGGTGCCAAAGTTACCTTCCTAATATGCACATCTCTCATGTCATTTGCCTCTTCTGAGACCTTCAAAAGCCTTCCCTGCCAACATTAAATCTGCATTCCTTACTTTGGGATTCATAGTCCTTTATCACTTTGCCTCTAATTACCTTTACAAAAAAATCCCTTCAGTAATATCCTGTGTTCCAGACACACTAAGCTGCTCACTAGTCTCTGAAAATATCATAGATGATCAGATTTATTGCATTCTCTACCCACTGAAATTCTCCAGGAACCAGTGCAAATGTCACCATCAAAAGAAGGACTTCATGGGGGTAGTATTGGAAGAAAGGGAGAAAACAAAAGAAAAGAGAAAGTAAAGAAAAATTCTGATCTTAGAGCAAACAAGAACTAGCTCATGGATGAATAGAGCAAAGATTAGGGGAAAAATATGGAAAAAATATAGGAAACAGGTGAAGAACACATCGACTATAAGAGTACTAAAGCACAAAGAAAGCTGTGTTTCTTGGCTGGAAACTTTTTAGCTTTATTTGGTATTATAATAATTGCTTATTTTTTCCACCTTGTTTCAAAAGGTTTAAGTTTTGTGATAATAGCTGTGATTTTTGAGTAGAACATGCTCTGGACCAGAGACTGGGATAAAATGCTTTGAATGCATTAACTTATTTCATATTTACAACTTTATACAGAAGGTGACGCAACCCCATTTTTCAATAGAGGAAAATGAGACTTAAATGCTTTAACATCACAGCTAGTGACGGCCAAATCTGTTTTTTGGATCCATGAAAATCTGAATTGCTCATTTTTATCATACCACACAAGTCCCTTCAAATGTGGAGACATGTCCAAGATAGTTTCCTTTCTTCTTCTTCTTTTCTGGCAAGACCATCTTGTCCATGGCTACACAGAGTAGCAAACTTAAAAGTGCTATACTCTACTAAATTATAGAGCACAGAGCCACAAACCAAACAGGGACTATTCTGTTATATCAGCTACCTCTGAACTTCTCCCTTTAAACTTTCCTGTCTTTACTCAGGTTGGCTTCAGTTGCCCTCTTTTAGTAGAAAGAAATAATAGCTCTCTTGCGTTGTATTTATACCTAAATTTTAAAGCAAAAATTCTGAACTCTATACCCCATGGAATGATTTACATTTGGGGGACAGAATATCATGAGGCCATTAAGTAAATGAACTTTGGAGTCATAGAGCCTGGGATCAAATCTCAACTGTATTGTGTCTTTGCTAGAGACTCAGAGGAATTTTCTGAATTTCTTTCTAGGCCTCATTTTCCTCATCTACAAGTTGAGGAGAGTTTCAGATATATCTGATTATGGTGAACTGATGGCATTATCTCAAGGAATCCATCGGCAACAAACGAATAAAATCTCACAGTAAACAAGGAATCAGGTGGACAAAACTTAGTCATCAAATGTGGCTACCTGAAGATGAATTGGTCATAAACTTGGATTCATCTTCAGATTCAGTGTTCCTTATAAGTCTTCATTTACAGCCAATGGACCTGTGATTGGTGGGTAGGGGAAGACTTTACAGAAATTTGGAAATCCTCAAATAGCAGAGATGGAAGTGGTGAAACATTATCAGATAATAGCTAAGGAGACAGCCTAAAAACTCTTCAATAACCGCCAAGTGGAAGAGTCTAAGCCATCCCAGATGGTGGTAGATTGCAAAACATGGCCATAAATTCTTCCCATCTAGGTAGAGTTTTCTTTTCTTTACCCCTTGAATCTGAATTGGCCATGTTACTTGCTTGGGCCAATGTCACAGTAGCAAACATGATGAAAAGACATAAGAAATGTTTTCAATGGGAATAGCTCTCTTATGCTACTCTTGGGAATCCTACAACAAACACCATGTGAAAGAGCCTCCACTAGTTCACTTACTCTCTTTGTCCCTGCCAATAGCCAGCAGCCATCCGGAAGTATGAGTGAAAACATTGGCTTCTACATGGTTATAGTTGAGCCCAACAGTATATCTAGGCAATGATGAAGTCTTAAACCAAGGCAATGGTTTAAGATCGGCTCCAATCAGGGAAATACAAATCAAAACCACAATGAGATACCACCTCACACCAGTGAGAATGGTGAACATTAACAGACAGGAAACAACAAATGTTGGAGAGGATATGGAGAAAGGGGAACCCTCTTGCACTGTTGGTGGGAATGTGAACTGGTGCAGCCACTCTGGAAAACTGTGTGGAGGTTCCTCAAAGAGTTAAGAATAGACCTGCCCTACGACCCAGCAATTGCACTGCTGGGGATTTACCCCAAAGATACAGATGCAATGAAACGCCGGGACACCTGCACCCTGATGTTTCTAGCAGCAATGGCCACGATAGCCAAACTGTGGAAGGAGCCTCGGTGTCCATCGAAAGACGAATAGATAAAGAAGCTGTGGTCTATGTATACAATGGAATATTCCTCAGCCATTAGAAACAACAAATACCCACCATTTGCTTCAATGTAGATGGAACTGGAGAGTATTATGCTGAGTGAAGTAAGTCAATCGGAGAAGGACAAACATTATATGGTCTCATTCATTTGGGGAATATAAAAAATAGTGAAAGGGAATAAAGAGGAAAGGAGAGAAAATGAGTGGGAAATATCAGAGAGGGCGACAGAACATGAGAGACTCCTAACTCTGGGAAATGAACAAGGGGTAGGTGGGTGGGGGGAAGGGGTGACTGGGGGACAGGCACTAAAGGGGGCACTTGATGGGATGAGCACTGGTGTTAAGCTATATGTTGGCAAATCAAACTCCAATAAAAAATATACAAAAAAAAAATAAGATCAGCTCCAGCTAATAGTAAATGAACAGGGATAAGCTGTCCTAGGTGAAGCCATTTCAGCACAAATTGCTGACCCACTAGATTATAAGCTAAAAAAGACTTGTTTTAAACCACCATTTGGGGTTGGTTTATAATCAAGGTTATACTGAATGACATCCATAGATTCACTATCCACCTATCCATCCATCTATCCTCCCATTTCTTATTCACCGTTTTTTTTTTCTAAAAGGAACATAAGATTGTTTATAATAAAGGACTGGATACTCAATAAATTAATATAATAGGAATATTAAAAGATAGAGAAAGCATATATCCTGGTCATGGGGTGTATTATGATTTCTATTGGTTAGCATTATAGGCATACTTTGCTTTATTGTGCTGTGCACATAAGGTGTTTTCTTACAAATTGAAGGTTTGCGGCAACCTTGTGTGAAGCAAACCTATCTGCACCATTTTTCCAAAAGAATTTGCTCACTTCATGTCTCTGTGTCACATTTTGGTGATTCTCACCATATTTCAAACTTTTCCATTATTATTATATTTGAATTGCTGCAATCTCATGATAAAACTTAAATGGATGAGGACTTGCTTCTTGCAGATAGCAAGAAAGTGGTTTCTTGAGATGGAATTTACTCCGGGTGAAGATGCTATGAAAATCATTGAAATGACTGCCAAGAATTTCAAATATTAAACAGTGGCAGGATTTGAATGAATGGACTAATTTTGAAAAAATTCTACTGTGCATAAGATACTAATCAGCAGCCCATGCAATAGAAAAATAGCTTGTGAAAGGTAGAGTAGATCAATGGGGCAAACTTCAATGCTGTCTCATTTTAAGAAATTGCCAAAGCCTCTCCAGCCTCAACAACCATCACCCTGAGCAGTCTGCAGCCATCAACTCTGAGCCAAGAAGATTATGACATGCCAAAAGCTCAGATCATGGTTAGCATTTCTCTTAGCAATAAAGTATTTTTAAATTAAGGTATATACATTGGATTTTTAAAAGGTGTAATTCTATTTCACATTTAGCATACTATAGTATAGTGTGAAAACAACTTTTATATATACTGGGAAACCAAAAAAAATTGGTTGGACTCACTTTATTGCAATACTTACTTTATTGCAGTGGTCTGGAACCAAACCTGCAATATCTCTGAGGTGTGCCTGTACATTTAACTCTGAAATTCCTGAAATCTGAACCAAAAAACAATTAAAATATGTGGGTAACTAAGACAGGTGAACCACAAAGTTCCAGTTACATGCTAAGCACTTTATATTTTGTTACTATCGTTTACAGCTTTGTGAGCTGGATATCACTATTCCAATTTTATGGGTAAGAAACTAAAGACTTGAGATATTTCCCTACTTGGCTAATATGTGGAGAGTCAAAACTTAAACTAACGACTATCTGATTCTAAAATCCATGCCTATTTCAACTCAAAGCAGACAATGTTACATTATATCCATTTCTAGAGTCTCATTTCCCACCACACGCCACTAGGCTTCCTCCATTCCCCAGCTACACTTGCCAGTCCCTGAGCAGACGTCATCTCTATCCCTTCATACTCTGAATTCCCAATTCCCTTTGTCCTTTCTCACTGCTCACCCCCATTCAAGTATTCTTAGTTAATACTGCTTCTTCAAGACAACTTAAACATCTCTGAGATGTCCAGGCTGAATTAGACCACCCATGGAACCCTGGATGTGCCTTTTGAAAGACTCATTCCATGCAGCGCATCCTACCTTCTTGAGTTAGGGCGTGTATCTCATTCAGCAGTTTGTCCCTAGCACTTAGTCTAGGGTCTGGCACAGATAGATAGTCATTCAATAAATATTTGTTGAGAGAAAGACCAATTGTCTTCAACAGCAGTATTCCCAACAAATGCAAAAGCAGACCCCAGGTAGCTGATTTGAAGAACCACCTCAAATTCTCTGTAAGCTCCAGGCCCAATTATATGAAATATGGAAGGGAATCTATTGCTTCAACTATGTAGACTTTTAAGCTCAAATACAGAAAGTATCCACTTTAAGGAAAAGAGAAAAGAGGAAATGATTCCTAAATTAGAAGTGTTCAGCTTTGGGTATTTTGGCCTACTTCTCCTGCATTGCCCTGCCATCTTTACTTCTAGCATCATGACCATCATGACCCTAAATGCTGCCAACCTAGCTCTCCTACTAGGGCCACTCTGCCAGGTGTTTTGATAGCCACACCTTCCATTTAGAGCCACCAGTGCAGCCTCAAAGTCACACCTCCTACTGAGATGCCACTGAAGACTGTAAGAGAGAATAGAGAACCCTGGGGGAAATAGGGAATTTGGGTAGAGAAAAGTGAATTCTGGGAGAGAAAAGAGAAATGTAGGAGAGTACAGAGGATTGTGGGAGAGCACAGAGGATTATGGGAGAGGGAATTACAGACACCGTGGGAATGATTAAAAATTCACCTGCTGCTCTTCTACCCACCTTTCCCACAGAGTCCATGCCCCCTGCGCACATACACACCCTTACAGTATGTGTAAGTCATGTGCCTCCCTCCTAAGCCACACCACCTTTGCTCCTTCCTGACCTCTTACTTTCCAACCCCACAACTCCTCTTGCTGGGATGACACACAGTTGTCTTCCAAAACCATACTTAGCCCCCTGGCATGGCCACTGAGAAGTGTAGGAAAGACATGGAATTAGGGGAGAACACAGAGGATTTTATTTGGGGAGAGAATTATGGGAGAGAACAGAGACTTGTAGGTAAGAAGAATTGTGGAAGGAGCAAAGGCTTTTGGAAGAGAAGGAATTGCATATATGGATAAATGGCCTTCAGTGCTTCATCTGGTCCCTCCTGTAGGAGTCATAGCCCCTCCGTTATACCTATACCCCTGTACTCATTCCAGGCCATGCTCCCTCATGCCCTCCACCCCACTCCTCTCCGGGCTTGGGCACTGTCCAGCCATATACCCTTGTGCTTCTTCATGGCTATGCCCAATCTTCTGAGGCCGTGCCCCTCAGCTCCACAGGGTTACATTTTTCCTAGCTGGGACACACTCCTTCTACCTATCTATTAGAATGCTTATCTTTCCAGACCAATCCTCCACACTCTGCCTAGGTCCTACCACAACTTCCTAGGCAAAGTTGTTTTCGTTTGCTCTGGGATCCTCCCTGCCTCGTATTGCCCTCTTACTGTGGCCTGGCTGGTCTCCAGAACTCTGCTGCGGCACACTCATGCCTCTTGGGCCTCACTCCCTGAACTCCATCATAAACATGTCTTCTCCCACCCTCTATACCCCTTCCACGAGGCCATGTCTCTACCTTCTGGGCTTTGGCAAATGCTTTCTTTCCTAACCATGTCCCCTCCTTCACTCACCATTCCTTTCCCTCCAAGGCCCCTTTCCTGGTGAGCTCCTGTGTTGACCATGGTCACTCTCTCCCCACCGTAACCACACCCTGTTCCCTCCTTTGGGTCTTGCTCCTCTCATCCAGCCTTGCTCTTATCACCTCATATCTGCTACACCCCTCCAGCCCTTTGCTTTAGCCATGACTCTGTACTCCATCAATGCCACATCCCTGCAATCCACTGTGGCCACATACATCCAGTCCCTGAAAAGTTAGGTGTACTCTGTCTCAATTCAGCTCTTACTGTGAAGGGCTACATCTCCTTTATTTCTTCTTTTTGTTAAACCCTGGAAGGGCAGGGCCTCCAGGTCTCCTGAAAAACCCACTCAGGCCCAGAACTGGGCACATGGGGCATTTACACTGAACTGAGCCTTGTAGAACTGAGATCCTGGCCTAAAAAAATCACTTTCTTCAGGTTTCTCCCAGCTCCAAACACACAACTTGATGAGGAGCAACTTCATTGCTCAGGGGAGAAACAACTAGTGGAGGGATTGTGGACCATGTTCCCTCCAGTAAATTTTCAAAGCCACTAAATCTGTGTTTCTTCCAGCAAGGTTTCATGTTCTCTAACCCATCTTGTGGACTGTATCCCTTCCAGCCCTTTAGCAGACTTTAAATGCTTCACATTCCTTAGGCATCTAATGCTCTGTTGCTGTCCAGGGCCTATCAAGACAATGCCACACTTAGACATCCTCTGGTTGCAGCTATGAACCCTAAGATTACTCCATTATCCTTACTCCTTCCACTTACAACTCTGGTTCCACAAGAAACCCAGGAAGAGATTATGACTAGCTTTCTTCCCCGAATAATTCTTAGAAATACACTTAATCAGGGAGGTAAAAGATTGTGTTGTCTTTTGCAAGGTGAAAACTGTATAGGTGAACTTTATAGATGAAAACTCAAAAGCATTGAAGGCAGCTGGGTGGCTCAGTTGGTTAAGCGACCAAATCTTTTTTTTTTTTTAAAGACTTTATTTATTTATTCATGAGATACACACAGAGAGACACAGAGACACAGGCAGGCTGAGAGGTAGGTTCCCTGAGAGGACCCCGATATGGGACTTGATCCCAGGAGACCTGAGCCAAAGGCAGATGCTTAACCACTGGGCCACACAGGTGCCCAAGCATTCAACTCTTGATTTCAGCCCAGGTCATGATCTCAGGGTCCTGGGATGGAGCCCTGTGGTAGGCTCTGCACTCAGTGGGGAGTCGGCTTGAGGATTCTCTCCTTTTCCCTCTGCCTCTCCCCCAATCATGTGCACATGCATACTCTCTCTAAAATAAATAAACCAATCCTTTTAAAAAAGGAGACTATAAAGCATTGATGGAAGACATTTTAAAAGACACAAAAAAAGGAAAGATATACTGTGTTTATGGATCAGAAGAATTAATATAATTAAAATGTCCATACTACCCAAAGTGTTCTACAGATTTAATGCAATCCCTATCAAAATCTCAGTGACATGTTTTACAGAAATAGAAAAAGACAATCCAAAATTCATATAGAACCACAAAAGACTCCGAATAGCCAAAGTAATTTTGAGCAAGGAAAACAAGGCTGAAGGCATTACACTTCTTGATTTCAAACTGTATTACCAAACTGCAATTATCAACAGCATGAAGCTGATATAAAGACAGACATATGGACCAATGGACTAGCCCAGGAATGAATTCGCTCTTATATGGCCAACTGATCTTTGACAAAGGTGTTGAGAATATACAATATGGAAAGAATGGTCTCTTCAGTAATAGTTATTGGGAAAACTAGATATTCACATACAAAAGAATGAAATTGGACCCTTATCTTAGAGCATACACAGAAATTAATTCAAAATGGGTTAAAGACTCAAATGTAAGACTTAACTATAAAGCTCCTAGAAGAAAACAGAGGGGGCAAATCTTGACATTGGCCTTGACAAGATTGGATATAACACCAGAGGCATAAGCAACAAAAGTAAAAATAGACTAATGAGATTGCATTAAATTAAAATGTTTTTGTACAGCAAAGGAAATAATCAACAAAGTACAAGGATAACTTGCAGAATGGGTGAAAATGCTTACAAATCATATATCTGATAAGGAATTAACATCCAAAATATATAAGGAACTCCTAATATTCAATAGAAAAATAAACAAATAAATAGCCCAATTTAAAAATGGGCAAAGGACCTGCATAGATATTTCTCAAAAGAAGAAATACAAATGATCAATAGGTATATGAAAAGGTGTTCCACATCACTAATCACTGGGGAAATGCAAATCAAAATCACAATGAGATGTTATCTCACATCTATTAGGTGTTGGTGAGAATATGGAGAAAAGGGAAACCTCGTGCCAACTGTTGGTTACAATTTAAATCAGTGTAACCACTACAGAAAACAGTATGGAAGTTCCTCAAAAAATTAAAAATAGAGCTACTATATCCCATTCTGAGTTATGTAATCCCACTTCTGGATATCTGAAAGAATTGAAACCAGCATCTCAAATAGATATCTGCATTCACATGGCCAGTACAGCATTATTCCCAATAACCAAGATATGAAAGCAAACCTGCATGTCCCCCTATGGAAGAATGGGTAAAGAAAATACGTTATTTACATACAATGGAATATTATTCAGCCTTTAAAGAGAAGGAAATTTTGCCATTTGTGACAACATTGATAAACCTGGAGGACATTATGGTAAAATAAGCCAGACACAGAGAAACAAATGCTACATGATCCCACCTACATGAGAAATCTAAAACAAACTCATAGAAGCAGAGGATAGAATGGTTATTACCAGGGCCAAGGTGGTGTGAGGGGGAGAAGAAAGCAAGGAGGTTGAGATCAACAGGTTCAAAATCTCAGTAATGCAAGATGAATAAGTCCTAGAGATCCACTCTACACCATACTGCCTATTGTTAACATTATTGTGTACTTAAAAAAAATTTTTTTAAGACGGTTGATCTTCTGTTAAGTGTTCTTGTTACGCACATATGTACATACCTGGGAAGGAAACTTTGTGTGTGAGGGAAGGCCCCCAACTTAGCAGTTTCTGCTCCCAGTACCTGGCTTCCTCCCTGCCTTTCCCTCTATCCACAGGCTGGGAGGAACAGCCTGCCTCCCCCCACCTCCCTCTGCCTCCAGGCTCCTCACTCCTCCAGTTTTATATGAAGAAATAGAGGAGGGCCTCAAAGACCCCTCATGAGTGCCTTCTTGCAGTGACCTGCCTTCGGGGTGTTGGGGCCTCTCCTTCACAGCTACTGAGCCCAGAGGCCATGCTGGCCCACCCGGAGTTTTAGGATGGTATTAAAAAGAATGAATCTAAAAAAAAAAAAAAAAGGTGATGAAGGTGATGGATATGTTTATGGTATTAATTATGGTGGTGGTTTCATGAGTGTATACTTATCTCCAAATTCATCAAACTGTATACATTAAATATGTACAGCCTTATATATGTCAATCATACCTCAATAAAGTGGTTTAAGAAAAAAAAAACTTCACAAAGGATTCAGAATAATTGTCACTGAGAAGGGTATTTTCTCAAAATTCTGCCATAAAATAAGTTTGATTCTTTCCCCAAACTCCTCTCTTCATCTTTTTCCTTTGGCCTCACAAAAACAGTAATGGAACACACAAATGAGGAGAATGAGAGAACTGTTGCTTTGGATGTGAAGAATGGAAATATTATTCTGTTTTATGTAGTTCTCTTGGAATGATTTGCTTTTTTAGAAGAATATTATTAAATAGCTAATGAAACATGCCAAAAGACTAAACATTAATTTAACTCTGTTCAATCACCTAATACCTGTATTTAATCCAAGATTTTAATGGCAACACAATAACCTTATGCCTCCTTTGGGTTTCAGAAACCACTCCTCTACTTCATTTTAGTGACTATATTTTTTTCTTTTCTGTTCTCGTGTATGAATCATGTAGACAAAATAATATATAGTGTACATATATGCTTATATTTATTTAAATATTAGTAAAAACTATAAAACAATCAAAGAGACAAAAGCCTCTGAACAGACACTCCTGGGGAAAGAGTACTTTCCACTAGCCACTCTGTCACTCATTCATTCAAAACAATATTTATCAAATACGGTGTCTGTTCCAGTGACAAATAGGAGAAGCCTAAAAGAGCTTATGGCCTGCAGTTGCCCCATCTTGGGTTTGAGACAAGACATGACTAGAAAGTTGAGGAAGGGGTTGACAGGTGGAAAAGAGTTTGGTAATCACAGATTTTCCTGATTCTATTAACAGAATATTTTTGGGTGGCAAACATAGGAAGCTACTTTAATAGTACTCACTGCAATCCTTTACATCATAGATTCTCAATCATTCTTTGTGGAATGTTAAAAAAAGTTTTCAGCTCTGTTGAAGAAACACCAGTTGCAAGGTGTGTCACAAGCATTGGAAGCAAATTGTTTTGAAAAAATTAAATCAGAACGGATGTAAGATGATCACTATCATGATATTGCTTTCAATCATTTGCTTGGTTAGGCAAAGAGAGAAAGAGGAGCAGTTATAACCTGGGAGTGGGACGTGAAATGCATATAGTCACAGGAGCGTATCTGTGAGGTGAGCTTCATGTGTCGTGTGCATGAGGGTAGAAGAGAGATTGAGAATTCTGTCTTAGACTATCTTCTCTGTCATTTCTCTCACTCAGGCATTTGACAGAACGAGGCGGATGACAACTGGAAGTTACACTCTATAAAAGGCGTATTTCATACTGAGGTTGGATCCACGTGCTCCAGAAACTAGAAGGCCAGTAAAAAGTGAATATTGTATCTTTAAGTCAAGAAGCCAGATTGACATGTCTTTAGCATATTAGTTTTCTTTTGCTACATAACAAATTTTCTACAAACTTAGTGGCTTAAAACAAAACAAAATTTTTAATCTCACAGTGTCGGCGGGGAAAGAGTCTGGTACTGGCTTAGCTGGGCCCTTGCTCCAGGTCCCCCTAGGCTGAAATCAAGGTGTCGACCAGAGCTCTGACCTCATCTGAGGTTCAAGATGCTTTTCCAAACTCATCGTTATTGGAAGAATTCAGTGTCTGTGGCTCTGGAACTGCAGAATTCAGCAACTGGAGCCCCCACTGTCCCCTGCCACATGACTGTCTCCACATCTTAGCAGTTTGCTTCTCCAAGGCCAACAGAAGAATCTCTCTGACTTCTTTTAAATGCTCACCTGGTAAGGTCAGACCCCGCATAATTCTAATTTAAAGTCAACTCCTAGGGGCTTTAATTATATCTACAAAATTTCTTTACCACTGTGACCTAGAGTATTCTTTGAGTGAATAACTTGGATAAAATGGACATACTGGCAGGTATCTGGGGAGCTGTCTTAGAATTCCACCCCCCACACACTGGAAATGGAAAACATTTCCCTAATGAAATATTTGTTCCTACTAGCATTGCTGCTGAGATTCTTAAAGATCCAAGAATTGCCTTTCACTATTTCCATTTTGGGAAAAAAATTATCTTCACAGAACTAGCACAGAGAAAAGTTGCCTCTTCTTGGCCACTTGGATATTCTTCAAATAGAGGATCTTGTTTTTTAAAAAAATAGATTTTCTAGGACAATTAAACTGTGGGAAGTCATGTGGGAAAATAAGACTAGTTAGCTGCAAGAAATGTAGATCATGAAAGAGACTCCACAAGAAGAGGTCAAGGTATCACTAATTAAGAAAAGATTGTGTTGAATAGCCAGTCACCTGGATTAAATTAAGTCCATTTCCTTGGATACAAAGCGCCTGGACTCTGACAGCCAGTCTGTTCTAGAATCCCTCTGTGCCTTTTCAGTAACCCACAGAAAATTTGGTATTCAATACTTTGAGTCCATAAATCCATTAAAAAAATAAGAATGCACATTACTCTCTGGGAGGTCTGTTTGTTCTAATGAGCAAAGAATAAAATAATTATCTCACACAATGCTGCAGGTGTAGAATGTAAGAGCAACTTCAGTAACTGTATGTGCAATTGATAATAGGTCTCCAGTGAAAGAACATTTTTAGATTCTCATAGTTTGTTTTCTTGTAAAGCAGCCGATGCCAAAATTAGTGCAACTGCTCTTTTTGGAGCCTTCAAAAACTGCAGTCACGTTATTGGTTTTTTTGTTTAATACATTCTATCCATATGCTGTTGGCTGGCCTATTCAGAGAGCTCAAATCTTTGTATATGCCCTTGGGGAAAGATGTGTGGCCTCGGTTTTGAGTCAGGAAGTGTAGCTTCTCAACACGCCTCTGCCTCCGACTCATGATCAATTGCTTTGGTTCAGTTTTTAAATGCCAATAAAGCTACAAGTAATAGTGCTCCAATAGTGCTCCAAAAAATTAACTTATTTTTGAAGAGTAATTGTGCAGTCCTTGTATTAGAAACTATGAAGTCTAGTTGGGTAGCATTATTCAAAAATGCATATGTGTCTGATGTTATGAGCCGAAATGAGTTCTTTTGTAAATAATTGTCCTGTGGACAGTTTACAAAATGCCAGCTGCTCAAGTAAAACAAAACAAAACAAAACAAAACAAAACTTGGCTCTGGACGTGAAAAAAACTTAAAAATAGAAGGTTAATTTTAAAAATGAAAGCACTTTTATTGGATTTACCAACAAGTAAATTGAAAAACAATAAAAATTAATTTAAAACACTCTCGAGTTCTAGAAATATAATTGCTAACTGCCTTCCTTCTCCTCCCTACCCCTCAGTAGATACTTTACCTTACTTCGCCGAGAAAACAGACCACCCCAGGAAATCCCTTCAAACTCTTTTCCCAAACCTTACCTGCAGGTGCTCCGTGAATGGCTGCCGAAAGAAGAATGGACCACCAAAAGCATAGCCCCATTCTTGACTCCTTTTCTTCTGTCAAGTAGAAGGGAGCCTCTCTTGGCTCCATCCTCTAAAGTAGTTCTTGGATCCTCCTTTGTTAGGGACCTGGTTCTATCAGTCATTTTTCTTTTGTATAACTTCCATCTCTCTTGGTTCTTTCCAATTTTTCCCATTAACAAGTAAGTATGCTTTGGCTCTTTCCTCTGATGTGACTGTGTGTGTGGATACATATACACCTATTATTACACATACAAACCCTTATACGTTGCAACTTATTTAGACATTCCCTTGTCAATAGCCATTTAGTTTGTTAACACATTTTTGCTCTTATGAACGTGTTCCTGTCTCCTTGCACACAAGTGTGACAGTTGCTCCAGGGCAATGGTCCTCAAGGGTCCTATCCCAGACCTATTAAGATAAAAGCTCCAAGGCTGTTTCTTAAAAGCCTTACAGATAATTCTAATGAGCAGCTTCAGTTGAGAATCATAGCTCTAGGGTGAGGAGTAGAAAATCTGTGTAAGAGGGAATGCACATCTCACAGTTTACTATATAATGCACAATTACTCCCCAGCGTAGTTGTATTTAACAGTATGGTAAGTTTTTTTTTCTTTCTTGCCACTGTATGGTGTCCGACATTCCCATTTTCCCCAATCCAGTGTGAAATTGCATTTGAAATGTTTTTTACCCCAATACTAGTGAAGTGGGGCAATTTTTTTCATGCATTCTTCCCTTCTAGTTTTTTTTCCTCTGTAAGTTGTCTGTTCATATTTCTTGTCTATTCATATTTCTTGTCTATGTTCCTGTTGGTGTGTTTGTCTTTTATCTCACTGATTTATAGATGGTATTCAAACTATATTCTGTGCAATAATCTTTTTTTCTATATTTACAAAGTATTTTCTTCTGGTCTGTTGCTAGTCTTTTACATTTGTAAATTCTTGGGCAATACTACCTGGGTTCAGTTTCCAGCTCTACTGCTTATGTTCAGTTGTTTTTCTTTTCTAGAACTTTTCTGGAATTGATATTTTCTATTTCATGTAGATTCCAGCATCAATTAGGGAAGTCTAATGAAAATATTCTATTGAGAATCTAATTGCATTGAATTTATAGACTCATTGACATCTTTAAGAAATTGAGTCTTCCCTTTTTTTTAAAATAGGGTATTTCTCCATTTATCTAGGTCTTTCATAATGATCCTTTACATCATTTTAGTATTTTAAAATTTATGCCTTGATATGTATCTGTAGCTTTTATTTCTGTTGCAAATTGGATCCTTTTATTGTGATTTTTACTTGGTTATTACAGATGCTGAAGAAGGCTATTAATTTTTATACATTATACTTACCAAGTAATCTTGTAAAGTCATTGCTTCTAGAATATTTTGAGTTTTTATGTATACAATCTTACTGACTACAAATGACAATTTGGGTTTTATTTACTTTTTAAATCCTTCTCTATCTTATTTCTTTTTCCTGTTCTTATTTCTTGCCATGTTGAATAGTAGCAGTGTGTAAAAACAGTGACGTGTTGCCCAGATGCCTTTTCAACCTGTTGCTCCACTTACTGAGAGCACTGTCAGCAGTCAGCCTTCACTTAGTAGGCCCCTTCCTTCCAGGATTGCTTTGGCTGAAAGCAACGAACAGCAAGCTAGTTTGTCCAAGATCACAACTTTTCCTAGGTGGCCCACATCCAATGGTGATGGATCTGTCCAGTTTGGGACAACTCTGAAGAATCATGCTAGCTCCAAATCTTTCCAGAGATGGGCTGTGGCTGTTGTTGGGTCTACTTCACAGTTCAGGGTTTCCCTCACTCAATCTGGCTTCTTTCCCCACTCTTTCATTGGTCTTGATCCCAAAGGCACTTCTTCTTCTTTTTTTTTTAAGAGTGTTTGTTTATTTGTTTATTCATGAGTGACACACAGAGGCAGGCATAGGCATAGGGAGAAGCAGGCTTCCTGTAGGGAGCCCGATACAGGACTTGATTCCAAGACCCCTGGATCATGACCTGAGCCAAAGGCAGATGTTCCACCACTGAGTCACCCAGGTGCCCCCGCAAAGGCACTTCTTAATAAAGATCTGGCATGCCAAAATCCATGTCAGAGTCTATTCCCAGAACTTCATTTATGATACAATGATTGGGAGCTTTGCAGGAAATACGTCACTATCAGTCAGAATTTGGGTGACAGGCAACAGAGAATGCCTCTGGGTTGTCTGGGCAGAAAGTAAGCTCCATGAACATGGGGATGTTCATCTCTTTTATTTACCAGTGTATTGTATGTATGTACAAAAGGGAAAAAACTATGTTGAGGGGATACAGGGCAGCTCAGAAATGAGAGGGAAACCAGACACATAGTTTTGGAAGAGCAGAAAAAAATAAAAGGAGTTTTGGAAACCAGGGCCACAGCCAAACTTAAACATATGGTGAGGACACTGCCACAGCAACAGGCATCTTCATTTATGTGAATGCCTCTGAATTTATGGGTTCCACGTGTTGCTCCCTCCCCTACTGAGAGAAATCCCCTACTGTCCTTTTTTTATTCATAGCATAGAATAAAATTATATTTTCAGAATTATATTTCAAAATTGAAGTCCAGAAAGAAGTGTCATGTGTTATAACCCTAGCTGCCACGGGCATGGATCTTTTTAGCTTTGGATGTGGGAGATGGGCTCTAGGCTTCACCAGGACTTTTGAAATCAGGAACTCCCCAAACAGCAATGGGAGTTCAGAGGCTGGGCAGCCAAAAACATGAAAAAAACCCATGGTAGCTGCTAAAATTTTACTAAAAGGCAGTAGAATGCTAGTAAATATTTAACAATTGGCACTCCAGGGGCAAAAAGGCATTGATTTGCAGCATTTGCCAATTTCTGAGTGAAAATATCCCACCGGGTTGAATTTCAAGCTACCAGTGTGATGCTCTTAACACAGAGTTGGGAAGAGATGAATTCAATCCTCTGACAAGTTGGTATGAGCTGGCTCTTGAACACCATTGCAATAAGTATGATGATCATTATAAGCTTGATTTCTCCTTTGCCCCCCAAAAAACTCCTGTTCTTTAGTTACAGGCCTCCACAGCTGTTCGTAATGGAAAGACTATCTATGCCTGCTAACTCCACTGCCTCAAATCATTCATTCCTCACTTTCACTCTAAGGTCATCCACTCCAATATATATCATCTAATTAAGCTGTGGTGGCTAAATTCTCCAAATGCTTCTCTGTATTTACAGTAGCACTTTCTACCATAAACTTTTGTGTCATGCAACTCTTCCATTAGTGTGTGCAACACCACATTCTTCAGTGGTCTGATTCTCAACCTGTTCTTTTTCCATCTCTTTTATAAAACCTCCTTTTTTTTTGTCCTCCCCTTGAACACCAGGATTTTCCATGGCTCCCCATACTAATTCTAAGTGAGCCCTCAACATCCATTCCCAATCCTTATCATCTGTTAAAGAACAAAAATTCAGCTGAGTAAATGTGAAGATCAAATTGGCTTTATCAAAGCAGTCTGCGAATCAGGAAGCATGTCATCTAGCAAATACAAAGGCTCTCTGAGAAGTTGCACAAAATGGAAAGCTTTTATGGGAAGGAACGTGGGCAAGGAAGTTATTAGCAAAAGAAAACAAAGGATTTTTTTTTTCCAGCAACTGCTTGAGGAGGAAGAACAGGGGATCCTACTATGCAGATCGCCTCATCTTCTTTTGATGAGATAGAGAGGACCCCTGTGACAAATTACCTCACTGGTACTGACCAGAAAATTTCTGACTGGCTAAGACTACATTTCTGGGGGAGGATGAAACTGCAACTAGTTTAGGAATTAAGCCCCAGTTTGGTGACGTGGCCTATTTGTAAGTGACTCCATTTTGCACCTGTGGTTTTCTTTTTGATACCTTCTATTACACAGCAAAGTGGGTTTTAGAAATGGACATCTACTTAGATTACACAAAAAGGTGATTCCCATCTCCCTCATCAGTGATTGACTTGGGATCCCACAGCTGAGACCGTTGATGTTGGGCATCCTGCTGGTAACATTTATTTATTTTTAAAAAATATTTATTTATTTATTCATGAGAGACACAGAAAGAGAGAAAGAGGTAGAGACACAGGCAGAGGGAGAAGCAGGCTCTTCTCAGGGCGCCCAATATGGACTTGATTCCAGATCCTGGGATCATGCCCTGAGCCAAAGGCAGATGCTCAACCACTGAGCCATCCAGGCATCCCTTGGTGGTGATATTTATTGATGGAGTCGTGGATATGCTGACTAATTGATCCAATCTAAGACTGAAATGAAAAGTTTCGTTCCACAATCAAGGGAATTCCTTTTCTTCCCATGCTGCGGTAAACAAATAAACAAAAAATGTAATCTCGGGTGCTTTTTAAACAAATTTTATTTATTTATTCATGAGAGACACACAGAGAGAGAGGCACAGACATAGGCAGAGGGAGAAGCAGGCTCCATGCTGGAGTCTGATGTGAGACTTGATCCCGGGACTCTGGGATCACACCCTGGGCCAAAGGCAGGCGCTCAACTGCTGAGCCACCCAGGCATCCCTTGGATGCTGTCTTAATAGTCTGCTAACTTACTCTTGATTAGTCTTGGCTGCTATCTTAGTAGGCTGAAGTTGGTTCTGTTGATAACAAAGCAAAATAATGGAAGAAACCAACCAACTCTGAACATGCTGTGACTTATTTTTTAAGCTGATTTGATAGCATTCTAAACATTATAAGGCTCTTCATGATCTAGTCCCTAATTACCTTCCCAGTGGCACTTTTCTTTATTTGTCTTCTTACCCTCAAGTGTCAGTTGAGGTCCAGCAGTATCGGTATCACCAGAGAACTGGTTAGAAATACAGACCTCAGGTCCCACCCTAGACCTACTGAATCAGAATCTGCATTTTTATAAGATCCCTAGGTGACCATTTGCACATCAGAGTTTGGGTAAGTGTTGGTCTTGACCAGTGGTTCTCAAAGTACGGCTCTCAGACCAGCAGCATGAGCATCAATTATCACCTGGGAACTCACATGCTCAGGCTCCCAGACCTATTGACTCAGGGTGGTGTTCCCAGCAATCTGTGTTTTAATGGCTTTGTCACTCCTCCTCCAACACGATGCATAGGATTTCCTTTTTAGGTAGTGTTCATACTGTCTGGCTCTAGAGCCCTCTTTGAAAACTGTTGATCTATATCACTGTTTCCTAAACTTACGACACATGGAAATTACTCAGAGAACCTTAGAAATAACTGATGTCTACATGCCACTCCCAGAGAATTTGGACACAGAGTGGAGCGAGGGCACTGGGGCATTTTCAAAGCTCTCCAGGTGATTTACCTTTCTTCCATTTTGAGACCACTGATCTACACTCTAACCATACTGAACTGCTTTTGCTATTTCCCCCAAACCACAAAGCTGTCTCTTTCTCTGCACCAAATCACTATTTCCCCACCCCCACCTTTCCTTTCTTTACCTGACTGACTGGTATTTGCCTTTTACCTTGATGCAGGTATCACCCTCTGCCAGAGGTTTTCTCTGACGGCTGAGTTTGGAATAAGTATGTCCACCATGTACTGATGTGGCCACCAGAGCAGTTCTCACACTATATTCCACTTTATTTCTTCTTTCTTGTCTTTGTCATGGAATTGTAGTCTTTTTGAGTGTGGTAGGCCAGCCACATACACTGTTTCATTCCTGTATCTTAACAAGACCTGGCACAAAAAAAGGGGGACTCAGTAAGCATTTGTTGAAGAAATGCACCAGGGCAGGAATTGTGTCTACTTTCTTGGTGATTATCATAGCTCCTCAAAAAATGCTCCCTGAATTCTTTATTATTGCTTCTTAAAAGAACTCGTTTCACTTAAAAGCCCCCCTATAAAACCAGAAAATGTTATAAATATAGGAAAATGTGGGGAAAAATAAAACTAGGGAAACTTGGATAACACCATTGATTAACTGCTGTATGAGGGCTGCACATTGTGTAAGTTGGGTTATTTTTCACCAGGGCCAGGATGTGGGTTCTGACTAAGACTAGATTACCTGATGACTTAACTATCGATGTAGTTAAGAGCCTGGGTTGGGGGCAGACAATTCTGGATGTGCCACTTACTCATTGTGTGTCTCTCCTCAGCTCCTTGATTTCCTTCAGCCTCAGGGTCCTTACCTCTAAGGAGCACAAAGTAATGTCCACCCCACAAGGATCCGTAAGGCTTCAATGACACAATATTTTTTCAGGCAGGTAGCACAATGCTTGGTACCTAACAAGTGCTCCATGTATGGAAACTGAGAGCTAAGAGAATATTTCTGAATTCTACTTAGGCTTGTGAGTGGCGTTTGGTGCCACCTCTGTTGATCAAATTATTCCTAAAATATAAGCTTAGTCTCCACAGGCTCTTTATATTTAACTCCTGATTATCCAGGAGCAAAAACAGAACCTCCTCCACTGCCATCTGACAAACCTATACTCTTATAGATATTGGTTTCACCTCTTTCTCCAGAACAATAGGCACATTGCAAAGTAACGAAAACCCTCCAAAAGATGGTCAGAAGGAAGAGAAGGATGAGAGGGCTAATCTGTGGATAACTGGCTCATGAGCAACAAAGTGTTGATTCTAGCCAAAAGGACCAGGATGTCAAAATGCACAGCAGACACCAACCTGTGCAAGAGGAAAGGAGCTGCACAGCTTCTCTGGAGGTTTAGTTGTAGCCATTGGCTATAAAATATAGCCCTTTGTGTGCTGAATGCCAAACTAGGGTACATCAAGACAAGAAATGTTCATTTATAGGCATCAATAAAGTGAAAGCATAAGCTGTATGAACAGAATTGAGCTGGTCAAGGACAGCTAATTCCTGCAAATACCTTGTTACTCATTGAATGTAAATGATCTACTTCTGCATTTTATCATGTTTACACAGCGATATTTTGTGGCAGCTGCTTCCAGGTTTATGTGTATTTTTAATCTGGGAAAGTCCAGGGCTTATTCATGCCTATGTTGAATAAAAGGTCACTGGTAAAAATCAGGAACTAATCTAAAACAAGAGAGGGATGGCAAGTTTTGGCAAGTGTATACCAACGTATTTCAATATTTTTTTTTAAAAAAAATCCATTGTCTTGAAACAAGAAATGGCTTCTCACATTGCAAATAAAAGAGCAGATATTTCAATTGGATAAGGACAACAACAAAAAAGCAAGACCACCAAATGGTGCCCTCTACTTTTATTAGAGCCACAGAGAAGTAAGGGCCTCCACAAAGATGTAGAGGTTAAAAGAGAGTAAAATGAGGAGAAAAGGAGTAGAACCCCAAACTTAGGGTATTGTATTTTATTAAACTATCATCCTATGTTACTAGGCAGTATTCACACCTTACAGATAAAGAGCCTGAAGATCAGCAAGCCTGAGTTATTTGCCTAAGACTCGCACAGCCAGTAAGCCTCTGGTTTGTCACCAAGCTTGGGTCTATCAGCTGGTCAAATCCTGAGTGTTCCTCTATATTATGAATTTTGTTTGTTTGTTTCTTTAGAAAAAAAAATGCTATGGTGAGGTGTGTTTTCTTTATTCCTTGTACCACTCAACACCTGTAGGAGAAGAGGTCTTTAGCACATGGGGTCTAGACAAGAGTTTGTGTTCTAGGTCTACCAGTCATGCTGCCTTTGACAAATTTGGTAAATGTATTGAATGTCAGTTGCCTTATCTAAAAAATAAGATAATATGAGGAGCAAGATTGTTGAGCAGGTAAAAATAACAATCATGCAAAGCCCCAAGTAGAGCTCAGCATATGATAAATGCCCAAGAAATGGTAACTATTGCTTATAAGTGAGTTCCATGCTCAAGGCTTTGGGTAAGGTGCTTATAGAGGATAGAAGTTGAAAAAGACTACCGACCTTGAGGAAATTCATCAGAAAGTAGAGGGAACTTGCCTTTAGATATAGCTTAGGGGTCTTGTTAACAGAGAAGAGACATTTGAGAGGATCGGAATTTGTATGCTGGGTAAATGTGGGTTTTTACATATCTGAAAAAAATCTTCACTTTCCATGGAATGTTTATGACATTAAAATTCATCCCACTGAATTTCAGATCATTAATATTATCACACAGGAATTCTTTTTAAGGATGGAGACAAAAATTTTATCTCCCAAATGACACACACAGAGTGGCTGAGAAAGTTAAGGAGGACACTGAGTGAATTGACCTATAAATTCATAAATGCAAATTTACTCTTCCTATCTAAGAATAAATATATATGGGATAGATAGACAAATAGATAAAATATATAATCTAAAATCTGTTTTGTGATGCAAATTTCTAATGTCAATATTCCTGGCAAGGCATTAGCAAACTAAAAAAAAATTATTAATCCTTTTGCTGTCTTGACCTGTTCTCAACCACACCCATGAGAGACATTCAGTTCTCCTAGAGGAAAGAACAGAAGGTCACAGGGGGAAAAAAAAGTACTCTACAGTCCTCCAAATCTATGCTTTTGCATTTCTAGTCTCTTACCCATTAGCTTAAAATAAAAAAAAAAAATGCATTTGGTCACAGTTTGCCATAGAATAACAGACTGAGTAGTGAAAACTAGGATCAAAACAAGTCTGATTTGCCCAGAACCCTTGAATAAGAGATGCACTTTCAATAAAGCAATTTGTAGGAAACTTCTTTTCTGAACATTTTCCATCCAGGTATTACATGGAATAATCCACCTGGGTATGTGATTGTGTGGACTGGTACTAAAATATGTATTTTAACAAATTCCTCGTGCTCAACAGGAAGTACGCAGTTGAGTAACATGTCTTTTTCTTCCTGGGGCGAATTTCCCTGAGCAAACCCATAAACTAAGTAAAGATTCTTTTCCAGGACTCTTATCTTTCCCTCACAAACCTTTGTACACTTTTCCCTTTACCTCTTCCCACCTCTGTAACTTCCAAGGACGGCAAGCAACTCCAACCAACATCACAGAAAGAGCACAATCACATGAGGGCAGTGTTTGTACTATTTTTCATTCTTCCCCTTAACTCAAACCTGCTCTTCTAAATACATTTAAAGACTCCTTCATACTGAGATATGATTATTGATAAGGCTACCACTTTTGCCCTTCCTGGCATAGTTAGTAAGTGATAAGAAGCCTTAGACAAATAAATGAAGTCTAATGTGTAATTTCAAACACTAAGTGCACAGATGTGGAATATATTTATTGGGGAGGTGGGCTAAAAGGGGTATTTTTAGCTGAGCCACAGCAAAGTGGCTACTAATCTGTGTGTGCTTCAGGCAGGTTCTGTCTCATACTTAAATAGTTATGATCTTTTTATTTCTAACTTTTAAAGCCCACATTCACAAAGGAAAATATCACCTTTACCTTTCTAGAGATTGCAGGGAGATGGCCCCAAAACTCCGTGTAAAGCAATGATGATGATTAGAAAGGATCTCTGCTTTAGATCTGATGGAGAACCTGGGAGCCCCCAGGGCAGGGCATTCTGAGACAGAGGGACCGAGCACTGGATGCTCTCTCACTGGAGTTTCCAAAACGCACAAGTTACTCCTGCTCCTTTGGGGAGGAAACAGAAATGTGGAGGATGGCAGGAGCTAATCCTCCTGAAATTTCCCTCCTGCAGAGTAGAGTGGAAATCCCTTCCCTCAATGGAGCTGAGGAGCCAGAAATGACAAATCCCTTCCCGAAGGCCAACTTCAGAACAGGTTCTGCATCGTGTACTTTGCATCTGCTGTCTCCTGTATAACTCACAAGGCAAGGAAGGCAGTGTCACTACGGCCAGTGTTAAGATGTGTCTCCTAAGGCAAGCAACTTGTAGGCTTCATCCTGCTGGTACACTGAATAACTAATATCTAAAAACAGTTTGTGCTGGCCTTAAAGCAAATGCTCTTTCCCTGTGCTAATATGTTCAATATCTTCAACCTTCTGTAACAAAGACTAAGGCTATAGCTCTACCAGTGTATTTTATCAAAAGTTCTTTTTTAACCTCTATCCTTAAAACATTCAAAGCTACAACCTTTGACCTAGAGCCTTTGGCACAAATGGAGAAGAGTCCACTTTCAATTCAAGCAGTTTTTTCCCTCCTCTCACCATAAAACCAAAAATGCCATGACTGCACCATTTATCAACAAGCGACCAAGGCCACTCTGAATCTTCTTTACATTTACATCAAACGTGTCCTATTTGTGAATTGATGCCATCAGGTCGATGGCATTTTCTTAAATCTAAGGTAGAGGAATCTCTTGTCAATAATACATTCAAAAGAAGTAAGACTATAAGAAATATGATGGGAGAGTCCTTTAGTTGATAAGGAAGTGAAGAGATACCAAACAGCAGTGCCCCATGAAGCTTTATGGAGCAGTTAACCTTGAGACTTGGCTGTATGTAAAGATTAAACTGCAACTTCTGGTTAACAGATTTATAGAGCTTTACAAATACCTTCGTTTCACTATTTGTGCTTTTATCTCCTTCTGGACTTTATTACTGCTTTCTGTCCAGTGATAGTCTTTATATACACAAAATGCCAAGAGATTAAACAATGAAAAGAAGTCAAAAGGTTTCCTTTGTTATCTTTAATGTCTTAAGGTTTTAATAGAGAGGCACACCTTCCACCAGTTAGAGATCCACAGAAAATGCCACTCGTCTCCCCTGCAGGGGTGACAAGCATTTCACAAGTCACAGTTCCCAGATAAAGGCAAAGGAAACGTCAAAGTAGAAGCTCTCCAGGGTTATGGTGGAAAATAACTAGCCCATGATTAGCACTTCATTGCACGTGCTCAAAATCTAAATAAACACCTCATGTGATGCAGTCGACATATTGGTAAATAAATATATCACAGTTACGCATGGTAAAAAAAAGGGACTATTGTTTTGGTTGGATGTGAATAAAGGCAGCCGCATCCATGCAGAAGATGAATTTTTAAAAAGGAAATGCAAAATTTTTTAGGCCCCATCTGGGCTGAATGATTCCAGTATTAGAGAGGCCTTCACAAAAGACAGGAAATGACAATTTTAGAATAAATTACACTAATATTGGAAGAAGAAAGAAAACAACAATTAATGATGTGAGAAGGCCTGTTCTCACCTGCCTTGGCACCTTATAAGTTCATGCCCTCTCGCTCCAGAGGCATCTACTATCACTGGGGCAAGCGACTAAGCCACGTGAATGCTATGATTTGAGGGAAATCAACATTTCTGCCTGGAAAATTAAGCTTTTCCTCCACAATTCTACCTACTAAGAGCTATAGTCAACACATTTTATTTTTTTTAACTTGGAGAAAACTGTTTTCTGATTGCAGTGAATTTTGTATACCAGCTGTCATTCTGAGTTTCAAAATTCTTTATCATATGTTTTAAAAACCCAATCATAACCAAATAATCAAATGAAAACTATTTTTAAATATTTTTTATTTTTAAGTAATTTTCACCCCCAATGTGGGGCTTGAACTCACAACATCAATATCAAGAGTCATGTGTTCCACCAACTAAGCCAGCCAGTTACCTGAGAGGTATTTCTAAATAAAGACTCAAGGAAAAAAAAAAAAATAAAAATAAATAAAGACTCATATATCTGGTAGAGTATCAATTTAGGGCTTTTCATATGTGAATTGTCTTGAAGATTTTCTTTGGAAAGATGCAAATGTAGTAAAGTCACAGAAATAAAAAGAATTTTTTTATTGTCATAAGACTGTGTGGCTTAAAATCATGAAAAGAAAATCAAATGCTAACAAGTGTGGGCACTAGCAGGGAGTCTGAGCAGAAACTTTCAGGTGAATTTGCACCTTGCAATTTTAATCATTTGTGAACTTTTTACAATATTATCTACCCATAAAGGGCTTTGATATGCTGATAAAAGTTTATTTTTTAATTTAAAAAATTTCTTATTTTACCATATATATGTATATATGGTAAGAGAATATATATAGGGAGGCTCCAGTGAAAGATTACGGAATATAATTCGATACATCTCCTATTGATGTTAATTTCGATGTGAATAATTTTTAATTATTAGTTATTTTATTATGCTCTTTAAGAAAAATCAAGTATATTTGTGTGTGTGCATGCACACATGCACATGTGTAAGAGGGTGCATTTAAAATATGACTTAAGTTTCAAAAATACTTATCAGAACATTCATCTTTAGAAATAAAAATACCACTCACTCTCTATTATCTAAATAATAAAGACCAAATTCCAGAATTTAGACTTTATGGTCCTTTATGATCTAGTTCAAAATTACCCTTTCAATTTCATTGTTTCTTGTCCTTGTTAAAATCCTATCTCTAAACTAGACCATTTATGAAGTCATCAAATATATATTGAGTGCTTACCTTGTGCCAGGCTCTATGGATTCAAAGACAAATAAGGTACAATTTCTGTTCTCAAACAGCTCACAATGTAGCTAAGAAGAAGATATGTAATCAGCTATTTATAGTATTATAACTGCAATATTTGATTATGTTTAAGGCACAAGAGCAATGCTAGTTACTTCCTAGCCAGATAGGCAATGATTCAGAGAAGATTATATAGGGAAAGTACTAAATACATTAGAATTCACTAAATAGATGCATAGAATAATGTTCTAGGCTAAGGGAACATGTGTGCAGGCATGAAAGTTTGAGATAGGAATGTAGGTCAGTTCCAGTACAAATATTCGACTGTTGCTAGAACACAGAGTGCACAGGTTCACCATCTCCCCAACACCATTCATCTATTAAGTTCTTTCCTCATGGCTCCTTCTGCCACTTCTTCAGGTTAGAGTGAATAGGGTTGGTTGCTCCTGGAACCTAATGATTTGAAAATTTAATAATTTGACCTGCCTTAGACCTCAGTTTGTCAACCTCAGCACTACTGACACTTTGGACAGAAGAATTCTTTGTTATGGGGGCTCTCCCGAGCATTGCAGGATGTTTAGTAGCATTCCAGGATTCTACCCACTGGCTACCAACAGCAACCCTTATCCCAGTCATGACAATCAGAAATGTCTCCAGTCATTGACAAATGTCACTTAGGGGTGCAAATTGTCCCCCTGTTGAGAACCACTGTCTTAGGTCTATGTGTTCTTCACATGGTCACTTTAATATTGGTAAGAGTTATAATCCTACGTGATAGGAATTATTATAAGAGAAAAAAATCCATCATATTCCAAAGTCTTTAGGACCATATGGATATAATCAAATGTATAAAGACCCAAACAAATGCAAATCCAGTCAAGCAGATTTGCATTGGGTGTGTATGTGTGTATATATGGGTATGTACAGACTTCCCTCAGAGTATGGAAAAATTTGATAGTAAAAAAATTTAGCCTAGGGATGTGAAGTACATAACCATCCAGTTAACCACTCTTCCTAAATTATCAATTCTTATTTTACGTTATAAATAGAGCTCTGTGTTTATAACTCAATAGATTTCCCATCTAGGTGAGAATACTATATCAGTATTTCCAATGAGATCTCTAGTCTAATGCAACTTCAATCTGAGAAGATAATCCCCAAACTATTTGAAATGTTCTAATTATTTCCTTTTAACCCCAAGACAGTTTATGGTTAAGTATAGAAATTTTTGAGAATATTTTTGCATAAGAAATGTATCCATATTTGACACTTGTAATAACTAAGAGAATAACTAATAGAATATGTCCTGCTAGAAGCTAACTTTATGAATCTCATTGGAAATATATAATTTAAGCAATGACTAAATTTTTTTAAATTTTAAGTTGAAATCTTATAAAATTTATATGCAAAATCAGAACATTTGGAGAATTTAAGAATCACCATACCTAAAGTTTAATAGATTTATGAAAATATTGAGTTCTTGAAATGACTTGGTATTAATCTATTAAAGGTTTTTTTTTTTAAGATTTTATTTATTTACTCATGAGTGACACAGAGAAAAGGCGGAGACATAGACAGAGGGAGAAGCAGGATCCTCACAGGGAGCCTGATGTGGGACTCAATTCCGGAACTCCCAGAACTCTGGGATCATGTCCTGAGCCAAAGGCAGAGGTCCAATTGCTGAGCCACCCAGGAGTCCTTCTATGAAAGTTCTTAAAAGAGAAAGCATATATATTAAATTTACAGATGTAGTTTTTAAATGTTCGAGTGCCTTAGAAACATATGTTACATTTGCTAAATTTATAAATACAGTAATATTATCTAGATGTTGAAGTAAAATGTTAAGGAAGAACTAAGCTTTGGAATCTTTAATAATTATATATTTATTTTAAAAATGAAATAATTTCTGCAGAGTCTCTTTTTTTTTTTTCTAAAGATTTTATTTATTTATTCATGAGAGACACAGAGAGAGAGGCAGAGACACAGGCAGAGGCAGAAGCAGGCTCCATGCAGGGAGCCCAATGCGGGACTCGATTCAGGGACTGAATGACCCTGGGCTGAATGAAAGCAGTCGCTAAACCGGTGAGCCACCCAGGGATCCCTCTCTTTTAAGGATGTATACTCAACCTCAAGGTCCAAAAACACCTCAAGGATATAACAAAACCCACACATTTTTTTTTTTTGTAATGGTGAACAAATTTCACATTACCAATTGTGGGAGAAACTGGCCCCTACATCTCTTCTATGCAATGCACTGAGGACTTTACATTACCTGTGCAGTGTCCCTGCTAAAGAAAATGTTTAATTTGAATCTAATCATAAGGAAACAAATCGAAATTGAAGGACACATTGAAAACAACTGACCTAGATTCTTTGAAATTGTCAAAGTCATGAAAGACCACCATCAAAACAAACAAACAAACAACTAAACGAAAACACCAATAAAGAAAACAAAAAAGAATAGGAAAAGAAAAAGGGGGATGGTGGCTAGGCTAATGATTGTGTGACCCTTGGCTGGATCTGGGTCCCCAAGCTAAAAGTCTGTAAAGGATATTATTGAGACATTTTTACAACTTTGATGGGAACACATGCTTGCTCTGAAGGGATAAGGTGGTAAAATATTCAGGGGAGAAGACTTAAAGACTTCTGCAACTTGCATTTGAACAGTTAAAAAATGTGTATAGACAGTGTGCTAGCTGAATCTGATGGATATATGGATGTTCACTGTTCTATTTTTGAGCTTTTCTGTAGGTTTTAAAATTTTCAAAACAAATAGTTGACTGAAAACCTCAAGTCACAGTGAACCCATTTTATTCCCTTATGAAGCTCATGAGCCTCAAGAAGTTGGCCCCAACCTGTGGCACAGGGAACTGGCCTACTCTGAGGGTTCCCTTGCCAAAGATAGGTTCAGGGATGTGCTTGTTTCTGAATCTGGACCAATGAAATAGGAAGAGGGTTTTGCTACAGGTTTTTCTTCCTGTTGTTGCTTCTGGGAGCAAGTCTCTCTGTTATGCTTGTACATGGGTATGAGGCCTGGGACTTTGCAACCATTTTACTGCCAAGCTGAGATAGAAGCTGCCAAAAGGAACAGGGATGACAAAAGTTTCAGGGATAAATCAATTCTGAAAAGATTATGGTAGCTTTGGTCTTCCAATTATGGGAATCATTTGATTTAAGCCAGTTGAAATATTACAGCCAAATACATCATCTGCTACGAACCACATCCCTCATGAAATGACCTTCTTATCTCTATTTCAAACTGTAACTGGCAGCAGAGTTTTCAGGAGGGACTACTTTTATTTAGCAAAATATTTGGATTGGTCCTATAGGAGGAAAGGTAAGACCCTTAGGTCAGGGAGATGAGAACTAGCCTGAGTAATCAAGTAGAAGGAGGCATCAGGGTTCTCTTGAGAAACAGAAGCAGCAGGGCGTGGTGTGTGTGTGTGTATCTATATCTCTATCTCTATCCCTTATATCTCTATGTATAGACAGATTTACCTTAGGGAATTGGTTCACACAATTGCAGAGGCGTGGTAAGTCCAAAATATGATGGGGTGGACTGGTAGGCTAGAGACTCAGTGGCTCAGGGAAGGGTTGCAGTTCAAATCCAAAGGTGTCTACTGGCTGAATTCCTAGTTTCTTAGGAGGCAGTCAGTCTTTGTTCTATTAAGCCCCTCATCTGATTGAAAGAGACCCATCTACATTATGGAGAGTGTTCTCCTTTGCTTGAAGTCCACTATTTAAATGTTAAATTTATCAAAAAACAAAACAAACAAAACAAAACAAAAAAAACCTTCACAGAAACAACCCAAAAATGTTTGACCAAATATCTGAGCACCGTAGCCCAGTCAAATTAACATATGAATTTAATCATCACAATGAATAAACTGGTCAGTGTGAGAAACAAATACACTGGGATTTGCCCTGGGAGATGTTGGGAAGGACAAAAGGAAAGACAGAGACCAGTCAGAGACTTTCAAACTTAACTTTTTACATTGGACCACCTCATATGCATGCCAGTGTGTACATAACTGAAACAAAAGCTACTCTTTATCTTCTTTGCTCTTTCTTCCCTTCCCTTCCTGTCCCGTCCCTTCTGTCCCTTCCCTATCCTTCTCTCCCCTTCCTTCCCTTCCCTATTCTTCTCTCCTCTTCCCTCCCTTCTCTATCCTCCCCTCTCCTCCCCTTCCCTTGTATTTGTGTATGTGCGCACTTGTGTAGTAAAGCTAGGAAGAGGCTGACAGGACAGAAAACGCATCAGACCTTAAAATGATCACCTAAGCCAAGAGACTAAGTTGATTGTGATAATGCAAGCAGCCATGCTTCCTTTCCTCCCAGAGCTGCATATACCCATAAAGTTCACAGAAATCTTGGGGAGGGCTTTCATATGGAATTAGGGATCTGAGCATCCGCATGCAATATAGATCTCAGGGGACATGGAGGCCCAGCTGGTTACCTGTGTTACAGAAGCCATTCTGTCTACCTTTAGACCTTCATGACACGGTAGCTAGTCCCGTGGTGCTAATCCATTTATATTTTCTACTATAGAAATTGTGTATTTATCTACCCTAGTAGGATGTAACCAAAGTAGGTTTGTAACCAAAAGTATGGTTTGAGATTATGTCTTAGGTACAATTTTTATGTTTTACATTGGTTAGTATAATACCTACACAGACTAATAACTCAAATATGTGTTTTTCCTGATTTTATGCATGTAGAAATCGTTACTAGGAAACACAGTAACATTGATGTGTCACGTACGAGTGGCTGAACAAATAAACTTCATGAAATTTCCCAACCATTCCCCCATTATTTTAGATATAGTGAATATAACTTAAATGTTCACTTATGATACAGAATATTGTTATATATACTACAAAATAATCAACAATCAATGTCTAAGTGACTGTGGATTCGTGCTAAACATATTACAAATCAATGACTCCAAGTCATCAATGAAAGGTGAAGTAGGGTCCAGAAACCCTAGATTAGCAACAGAATGTAGTAGCCACACCAGTGTCAGCTTAAAGGGCCCTGAGGATGATCGGTGATGTTCATCCTCATGACTGCATCTACCTTTTGACCTGGTCTATGATCAAGCTTAAGAGTTCAGAGGAGTCTGGGCCAGTGGCAAGGCTGCTATTGAGATGCTAGAACTGACCTGAATCTTTGGTACAGTGTGAAAGTTCCAAGGGACGTGGATATTATGGTAACTCATGGCACAGACTTGCAGTGCCTTGCAGTTCTCTCCAGGGTAATGGATTACAATGTATCCACATAAACTGTAGCTATAAAAAAAGGGTGCATCACGATGGCTATTCATGTGTTTAAGCAATTCTAGGACATTCCTGAGTGAACCTGTTTTTAGCATACCTGCTCAAGTCTAATGATGCTGATGTCATTGTGGACTCATAAAACAGTTTCTCTCTGTCTCTGTCTCTCTCTCTCTCACACACACACTTGTGAATCTAACACAGTGAAACTGTAAAAGAAAAAGATTGTGTAAAAGTTGTTCCTGTACAAGGAAAATGTAATTTATTTCAGAAATAATCACTCAAGTGTATGAGCTGTGTAGGCGTTCATTGGTGAATTTAGACTAAACAGGAAGTGATGTAAATTATACTTATTACACTGCTGGGAGAGAAATATATTAAATCCAGACAGCACTCAGAAAAAGTACAAGGAACTCATTGTGTTGAAGGAAATGTGCAACTTTGGTGGGAAGACAATGCACTATATGGTATGAAAACCATCAGTGGCCATCTGGGACTAAAAAAATTTTTAGGGAGCATGATTTTATTCTAGCACTGATGTATTTCTTTCTTCTTTGATAAAGCCCCAAGGTATTCTAATCCCAAGTACAATGCCATTTTAGTACTTTTAGCCATTTCATGCTATTGTTTTATAGTTGTTATATCGGAGAGAGTACGAAACAATGAAACTATCAATATATGGACTAGAAATCTTAGCTATGATGAAACAACCAGAGTAAAGAGATTGAGGAAATTACAGAATTATCTAGCACTTATATAATTCCACCTATTGCTGAAGTCTCCAGGAATCACTCAGAAGAAGAAATATTAACAAGAAAATTACCTTGAGAGTAAAATAGTATCATGTGATCTATTCCATGACATTTGTCTCATTGGTCTATCCTTATGATAAAGTTTCCTGGGATGAACTGAAAAATAAACAAAACACATAACTGGGGAGCTGGTTTGGCTGTTTGCATGGCCTAAAGAGGACTCTCAGAAAATCAGGCCAAAGACAAATTTAATGTCCAACTTACCGTTTTGGTACAAAGTCATACCCAAAATGAAGCAATGGAATGAATTAGGTTCAGCCTTACAAGTTGCTACCCTGCTCACCACAGTGTAGAACAAGACTGACCTCTCTAATTTATTGGCCTCTGCCTTAATGGAGTATTTCTAGCATGGTGTAACTAAGATATTCACAAATAATTTAGTAAAAATGTACTGATCACCTATCCTCTATTACCTTTCTATATAATTGTTAGTAGTATTTACTACCATTCTCATTGTAGAATGGATTTTTCTGGTAGATCTTCAATTGAAGGACATTATGCAGGATACTTTGATTCTTCAAGTACTTATTTTAGCAATTATTCAAAAGATACTCTACTCATTAATGGTCTTATTTTCAAAGCTTCATAATCCAGTCTTCTTAAAAATGTACAGAAATAAACTAGCTTTGGCATGTGCTGGAAGATACATGAGATATGAAAAAATAATTCATTCAATTAGAGATTCCATTTTCGGCTCTGAAAGATGTATCTTTTTCATATAACTTCATATATCTGGATCACTTTTTAGTTTTACATTCAGTAAAATATTAAGTTAGGAATACTTCTTCAGGGGCTCGTTATGAAATAGAAGTCCCGCTCATTTTTGAGTATGCAGTATATCTCGTTCTGTGTTTCAAATCACTATACACAAGTGGTAAAACTTTTCATAACAAAGGTTTAATTAGAATGGTTAATAACTATGATTTCCAAAGTGTCTGTGTCAGCCTTAGTAATAATTAGGGAGTTTTGTTCCATACAAAATGCTTTATTTAACCTTCATGCCTTCATTCAGATAATTATACAAATGCATACAGTTAAAGGTTTAAACTCTATTTCGGTTCACAGCTCAATTCATAGGAAAGTTGAATACAGAAAAGCAATGCACCAACAGAATATGTCTGAGACACCATTAAAAACGATAACACTTGTTCATTTAAATCTCTGAGAATAGACTGGAATAATCATCCTCTGAGAGAATCTCATTAGGAGGGTCTCCCTTTACATTATCATAGGGTAAAAAAAAAAAAAAATCACCATTTTACAGTAAAAGGAAAAAAGCTCTGAGTATATTTACAATACATACACTATACATAAATACAAGAACAACACTTACATAATATTAATAAACTTATAACAGGGGTTGCCTAAACACTACAGAGTATATAAATGCAGAGGAAACTATTGGGAAATTAGATCTTTAGATAAGCTGGAGAAATAAATTCATTTGCAATTAAAACTCTGAACAGAAAACCAAATGAAGATTTAAGAAATTAACACATTTGCTTGCCAGCATCATTGAGGGGGTTTTGTCCTTTAATGCATAGGACCTCCTGTGGGCATTCTGACTCTCTGGGGTCAGAGACCCAAGAGTCTTTTGTAAAATTACATCTGTTAAGTGAATCAGACGCAGCACATCTATTCAATTTGCTGTTCAGAGGCTTCGAGCCTAGAATAACTGTTTTGTAAACTAAAGGACGTTTTTGTATTTTTACACAGATGGATCGTGTGATCCAGTCATCATGTATAATGAGCTAAGTGTCAAGGAAAAGGAAAAAGATGCCTGCTTGACTTGGCCAAAGATGATATTTTTCTTTATTCCCATATATTTTTTTCAAATACTAGTGAGAGATTTATTCAGAAGAACATGACGTTTGAACTGACCCCCACACACCAAGAGCAACGTCTAGACTACTACTAATTATAACTAAGTCATTTTAAGTGGCAGGTGGGTATCTTAAAGGTGGTCTGTTCTCATCGTTTCACAACACAGAAAGTTCTGAGTACATTCTTCAATGGACAAACATGAATTTGCTGGTTTCTCTTTTTTAAAATGAGCATGTTATGATACACATAATTGCATTATGATGCAGGATGACATAATACATAAGACGATGTTTTCAAGCTGGTTTTGTAAGTAGTTATCTCACATCCACAGAGAGTTGGTTTGCCATGTGATGCAACGTGTCCCACATAGACATGGACGAAACAATACAGCCACCATTCCGTGGGGGGTAGGGGAGGAGGATGGTGATTTCTCAAAAATGAATTTTTAAACACAACAAATTGCGGACAGACAAGTTGATAGGAAAGAGCCTTGAATATAGGCACCAGTGCCCCAGTTCAACAATACCCATCCAACGTAATGACGTCTGAGGAACAAAATGTGTACTGTAGTCTGGATGTAATTACAAAATTCTGCTATGGGAAAACTAGAAACACAAGTAGGGCAAAAGCATTTTTCTATAATGTTTTATGCTGTATCTTTGGAGCATGAAATTAGCAAAGGGAAGATGCCAGTACGTCCCTGAAATGTCTTACTTTTTGATTACTAGAGCACTTTTCCTAGAATTTGACCCAAATTCTACCTTCCTCTTCACCCTCATTTCTCATCAAAAATGAATCTCTGTGAAAGTCTTGGTATGCCTGTTTTGGAAAAAGCAAGATATAATTCACATAGAGTCATTGGTTTTTGCTTTGCACAAAGGGCGGACTCCAGTGTCTCAAACATTTAAAATTTCTAGAGATGAAACCCAGAAAGGAAAAAAAAAAAAGTACTGATGTGACTATTGTCACTACTCATCTCTTTTCAACTCACTTAGAGTTGTGGTTTTGTTGTTGAGAAATTGTTGCTTGTGAAACCCAATTAACGGAGAAGAGACCCCTTCCCACAGTGACTTGTGCATACGTTACATTTGCTCTCAGCACAGAAGGGAATTGGTTTATACAGGTTTTGTCTCTTCCCTCGGCCAAGTAACAGGGAGAAAGATCATAATTCAGGAGATTCATTTTCAGAAAAAAGAAACACCATGAGAAATGACATTCTCTTAATGTTTTCTAAGCCCATTAGTATTTCCATGGATCAATACTGTCAGAAACTTTGTCCTACACAGAAAAGGGGTGGGCGTTGATTCCTCTGACATCGGACAGCTTCTTACATAAATTCAATTAAACCAACAACAGTACTATAAACAGCTTATTCATCAGAGTATTTAAAACATTCCAAGGTGGTACTGTCAGGTGAGAAGGAAAAGGGATTCTCCATTCTCTCTCCTTGCTTGTCATCTGAATGTTTGTGATCGCCACCCCCTTAACAGCTGCCGGGGGTGGGCTCTGTTATTAACAACTCACTCTATGGAGGTGCAAACTCCAAATGCAAATTGAGCAGATTCTAGAAGGTCTACAGGTGGAAAGGTTTTTCTTATACCTACAAAGAAATACGTAGAATTGAGAAAACCCACTCTGGCTAAGATGCTTCTAGTCTTTAAAATGTTTTAATGATTTGGGATCTCCAGGCCAACCAGTTAGAAGGAAGTGACAAGTTCGGGGAGACTGGTCATTGCTGTGTATTTACATGCATGATCCTTCATGCATGACTTTCCAGGAAAAGACGGACTTCAAACCTTAGCTACCATTCTCATATCATATGCTGTCTCATACTTGGAAAATAGGGCTACCCAGCCAAGAAACTACTTCAGAGTTAGAAATACGACAGCTTGGCTGCTGGGAAGACAAGTGCAACGTGGTGCAGTGGGCAGAGTTCAGGCTTCAGAGCCAGAGATGTGTAGCTTCACATTCCCACACTGTCGTTCACTATTTCTGTGTCTGCAGACAACTCAGCCAACTCTCTGTGTCTCAGGTTCCCAACCATAAAATGCAGACCTGTTTACGGATTAGAGGCAACGTGTCTAAAAGGGGCCTAGTAGAGTGCTTGGTGTAGAGTAAGAGTTTAAGAAAGAATAGCTATTGTTTTCATGGTTTGCTGAATTTTGGACCTTCTCATTTAGCACTTTTAGACACCTCACAGAAAACAGCCCAGCCAGAAGACTTGACTTTAGTGAGATTAAAGACCCCAGCTGCTTCCCTCGGACACTTCATTGGTTCTTTTGCATCCTCTCCTGGCACGTTTCCTTCTCTTTTTCATTCTTTCTGAAACTTAGAGGAGGAAACAGTAGATGGTTTTCTAGGCCTGTGGTCTGGTTCTGGAGAAATACGTAGATCACTGTCCATTGTGGTAGCCTTCCCTGGCTAAAGCCTGAGTGTTTAATCACAGTTATACTTTTTAAAATTGCTCTTACCAAATGTTTGGCTCTGAAAGAGTATAATTTTACTGATAGCCCTCAATAGCTTGTTTGGGTGGATTTGTGCTCTGCGATGGTAAGGCTGGACAATTTCCAGGGCTCTTGCCTATTCGTATAATCTCATTGTACATTTCTATTCATGACTCCACTTCTGGCAGTAAAATAATTACAGGAAAAAGTAGGGAAGTTCTGAATGTAAATCTGGTAACTTCCAGGACCAACTGCAAACCTCGGTTAAAGCAAGGCTTACTAAGGGTCAGCAGTCTTTAGCAGACTTCTCAGGGGAGAAATGATCGTGTGGATATTCATCCCAAAATGGTTCTTGTATGAGAACAGAAAATATTAAGGAGAAAGGAATGAAGAAATGTAACGATGAACTTGTGCATTTGATATTAGTGGACAAAACAAAGGAGAACAAACAAATCTCTCTAGTGTTTTGCTCGAAATAAATTGGCTTTTGTTGACTGAGCAAAACTTTTTGAGCCACACAAGGTGTTTTGCAAGTTTGGGGCAAATCGGTGAAGTTTTTATCTTAAAATTTTAATTGCCATATGCCAGAGTGTAAGTTGAAGAGAACTTAACGTTCAGATTTGCATTCCTACATTCTGTAAGTAAGGTTAAATTAAGAAGTACTAACATAAACAAGATTAAGTATATTTAAGAATCACAAAAGAATTTTTGTGGCTGTGTGAAGATATTCAATTTACTATGTGCATATATTTATTCTGTGTGTGTGTGTGTGTTTCTCAAACGTGGAGAAAAAATCCAGTCTAATGAAGAATTATTGCTGTGTAAAAGTATAGGAATATCTCATTGGTCATAATGTCTATTGACAGGCACTTTCAGCTTTTAATTCATTTCTGAAAATGGGCATTAGCTTATTCCTATTGCCAGTATAGATTCATTTAACATGTGGCCATACCCATAGCACTTAATCTTGTCAGCATGTAGCTACACTTAAAACTATTCGTTCCCTCTGGAATTAAACACCTTACGGCTGTGTTTTTTGTTTGTTTGTTTGTTTTTGTTCTCATCAAGAACTGGTTCACTGAGGAGGAAGATAATTGAGGAAAGAGAATTGTAGATGATTCTCTTTAGCACAAGTAACATCCTATGCAGCTATCTCCCCCTTTTTCAGGCAAAGACGTTTTGAATTTAGAATCAGTTGTTTGCAACTTAAAATGACTTCCCTGTGTTTTAAACCATCCTGGCTAAGTTGAGACAAGTGGCCACTCCATTTTGTCAGAACACAAGGTGTGTGCTCTGCCAAAGTGGAACAGAATTCCCATGGCAATATTGCTAATTGTAAGATATACAAGGCATATCTGAACAAGTTTCTTTTTTTTTTATTGTGATGAAAACTAGAAGCTCTTTTTTTCCCAACATACTTCATCAAACTATTTACAACCTCTGTAAAATTTGCGAGTTTGAAAATATTTTTCCACTATCACATATGTTTACGAATACAGCAAAATATTTTCACTCTATTTTTTTAAAGATGCAGTATCCTATTTCATTTTCTTATGAAAATCTGAATTTCTATTGCAACTGCACAGTATTCAGCATATTTAAAGTACCAATGGACATGGGTTGCTAAACAGATATTACTCTATAATGAAACTGTGAAAATATAGCATTTTTAAATTTTTATGTACACTTAACTATAAAATGCAAGCAAAGTCACATAGAGCATTATAAGCTGATTCCCTAATAAGGTAAATAACTTACATTTCTAGACAGCATGGATTATTACAAATTCATTCTTTTAAAAAAGTTCCTTGTCGGCATTTCCTAGCCCGCTGGCTGCTGCGTATGCAGGCGTGTATGTGCTGGGTGTGCCTGTACGGGGAAGTGGAAGGCAGTGTGGGGAGAAGTAGAAACGTACTGTGGAAGACATGACTTACCAAACCCCTTTTCTCAACAAAACCAAAATCAAATTGAGAAGATTTTTTTTTTTTTGCATGAGATGCACTACCTCAGACAAACTGAAGGAAGAAATTTAGTCAATGAAATTAGAGAATACATTTACCTCCTCAATTTACAGGCGTGAGTACAGAGCAAAATCTGAGACAGGACTATGGACTATGAGTATTAAGGCTTCCCGGGCCTGATATGATCCATGAGAGTTCTCTCACGTTTATTCCCTCACATGTAGACTGACACTCAGCGTTTCGTGGGTGCTGGTATTCTTAACATCACTGTCAATCCTTGCTATAAATGTGGAAACATCTTTATAACAGCATCATGGCTACATTTCTAAGCAGTCGTAACAACATAACAAAGGCGTATTAGTATATCTGAAGGTCTCCCCTCACAGGACTTATTCCATTGCAGCTTTGGTAAGTATAATAAATAAAGTACAGAATAAGGAATACTGCATCTTTATCCATATACATGTTATCGTTCTAACGAACTGATTTCAAAGTGCAGAATGATATTTAGGTTTAAAACACAAATGGCAAAATTTGAAGTTAAAAAAAAAGGGGGGGGGATTGTATAAAAAGGAACACAATCCTTGTATAAGCTCTTCCAAATTTTCAACCACAATGAGAATGGCCTTTCTAACCACCTAGAACTGGCATTTGTAAACACTGGAGCATTTTGTAAGTTCTTTCCCCCTCACCATCCTCTTCCTGGTTTCCACTTTCCACTTAAACTTTAGAGTGAATAAAAAGTGCTCTTTTTTAAAAATGCGGGTTGTTCCTGTTACTCAACTGCTTTTGAAAACCAACGTCCTATAGTGTTTTGTCGAAGTAACGCCAGGCAGTAGTATGTTCTTTATGGGAAAGCCATTAGGAATTTTAGTCTAAACGTCTTAATAGAACTTAAGACAAGTTATCAAGCAGCCTTCTTTCTCAGAGTCCACACAGAATCGACAGGAGGGGGCTTGAGGTGGATGGGGAAGTGGGAATCTGCTTCCTAACACCTTCAGGTCAGAATATAAGGAGGCAATCTATTAAAACTACACAGTAACTTGTAACTCTTCAAATAATGTTAATTGCCCTGAATTCAATCTCTACAATGCAAAGAGATGGTCAGGTCTACCACGGCTTCTCAAGCCATTACGGCTGCCCGTGCAGAAGTTCTCAAACATGCACGTACAACCCACTGCAAACTGAAGAGCTCCCAAGTTAAAATCAAAGAATGCTTCTAGTTAGGGGACGGCCAAGTCCTGTGGATTCTGCACCTTTCCTGGTGTTCATCATCTACTACTGTGCTTTTTTTTAAAAGAGGCTAGAATGGACCCAGATGAAATGGAGGAGGCCTCTCCATGCCTGAAGATTCCTTCTCTCCTATTTAAAGACTTCATTCCTTCTCTCCCCAACTGCTTTCCTTTCTATGCGGCAAAACGAGTAGAAAACTCACCAGGGAGAGTTTGCTATGTTCCAGGACGAGCCCCGGGTGAGATCAGCAACTCGCTCACTCACGGTTTGTGCTTGGATCCCTCTTTAGAAGTCTCGAGCATGTCAAGGGGTGGGGTGGAGAGGATATGGCGTAACCCTGACTGGTTTTAGCGGTTGACTTACCATCTCAGTCTGGTTTCCGCTCTCCGAGGGTGAGGAGAGAAAGCTCACTTCCCTGAGCCTTTCCTATGTGATCAGAGAGGAGCAGCCCATTTAGTTCTGTGCTAAATTTAAATCAAGCTGTCACTCGGGAAGCTCCCACTGCCTGTCAGTTCTATGAATTCCAAAAACCGTTTCTCCCTGTAACACGTTCAAGACCTCTCTGCACAGAGAAAAGACCAGCCCATCTTATGAGAGCAGGAAGCATGAAATCAGGTCTACCCTGTACCCGGGTGATTCACCTACTGACTGCCAACCAGGTTCCCAGGCCGCCAGGGAGGGAGGCATGGCCGTGTTGGCCACTCTCTGTGTTCTTTGCCACCGACCAGGAACCAACACTGGTATGTAGCAGGAAATCTCTTTCTATCCAGAATGGTCACAGGCAATGAGAAGTGGGAATTGTATACAGTACAGATAAAAAACTTTCCAGTTGGTTAAAAAAAAAAATCAAAAAACCAAAAAATAGTGCTTGGTGGGTCATAGATCATATAGCAAAAGAAGTTATTTCTCAATAGAATCAAAGCCCTTGTTTGAGAGAAACTGCCTGATGAGTTTTTCAGACCTGGCAGAAATTGCAGAGCACATAGTTTTGAAGATAGAATTTTACCTGAAAATCATTATGCTGTTGCTTGAACATTTAAAACAATTCCTTTTGATAGCATCCCACACGAATTGTCCTTGTTTCAATGTTTAGAGTTCCTTGCTTCGTCAGAATAAGATTCTCTGAATTTGAAGAGGATCCTAAAAAAGGATAGTTCTGCAACCGGAAATTATTTCAGAATGTTCAAACACTTAAAAGTGAGCTAGGAATATTGTGAGGTTGATTTGTGCAATTCCCCAAATCAAGTGTTTGTAATTAAGATATATTGCAAAGGTCTATGCTGGCAACCTTGTATATCTAAGCTATAAAAAATCTTAACAACAACAACAACAACAACAACAACAACAACAAAAAATGTCACCAAGCCCCTTAGCCACAAAAAGCTGAAAAAAAAAAAGAACAGCTTTTAGTGGGGAAAAAAAAATACGGTATTTTTCTGAAAGAATGCTTGTTGGTGATGTATTGCTTTGTTTACTGTATACTCCGCTAGTTGCAAGAAAGGCTCATAATTTTAGGGGGTGGATGGGACTGTAATCTCCCCTCACCCTCAGCGCAGGATGAATGAGCTCAACATCCCCGTAGATGCCGAACGCAGAGCCGCTGGGCTCTGACACGGTTTAGAAAATGAAATCTGTATAGAAGAACCTAATGGAGAGTCACTTAGCCTTGGCTCTCCAAGTGAGGAAATTAGCACCATGTTAGGCTTTCCTCGGGGAGCACTCTCTTTCCACTGACTCGGTTCCAAGGAGAACTGACCCATTAACCCAAGGGTTAATTCCCTGCTCTGCCTCCTTGGCCCTTCTGGTCACTAAATAACTGTTTTCAAACACGAAAAGGGGAGCATAATCTTTAATTGTGGTACTCAACCGAGCAGGACAACAAACAGCAGAAAGATGACCTCAGTGCCGTGAGTGTAACCAAGACCTCTAAAATGCTGGGGTGTTTTTTACAATCCCTTTAGTAAGTATGAAAATTGGTAACGTGAGTCCTCAGTGAAGTTATTGTAGGAAAGTCCTTTTATTCATTATTGCTTTTCTCCTCAAGAGGCGCGTTATTCCATCTCTGCTTTGTCTGATTTTTCATGTTCACTGACTTTGCCTGAGCAGCCCCACCTCTTACCTTGGTGCCAGTGTGTCTAAGAAAGTTTGTTTGTTTTTTTGTTTTGTTTTGTTTTTTCTTTCCCCTGATTCCTTGTAATCAAATACTAGGGGCAGGAAGAGATGATGCCTAGGTGACAGAGCACTGCGATTTGAAGTGGGGCAGTAGTTTTTTTTTTTTTTTTTTGTTTTTTTTTTAGACAGGCTCTTCCTATTCAACTACAGAACACCTCTGTGCTCGTCCACGCAGGGGCAGACACGGGGACTACACTCCACCTGCAAATGTCGCTGCCCCTCTGCTCGAACAGATGAACGAAACAGAATCAAAACAAAACAAAAACAATCAACGACAAACAAATGAAAGATTCAATGTTGGTTCTCTTCGGGGCATGGCATAATGACAAGTCGCGGGTGGTGCTACCTAGATGCCGTCACGCTAGTGCCAAGGGCTGCCTGAGTGCCCCCCTTTACTCTCGGGTCATGGAACTCTCCAACAGGCTTCTTCTTCTCTACTTTCATGCTGCTTGCTGGTAACAGATGGGATGTGTGTTCTATCTTACTGAGACAGTAACTAAAATTGCAGTAAAAAGAGGGTAAGGGGTGGGGACGATGGGAGAATCATCCAAATTTAAAAGGTCTCGCTCCAGCCATCAATTTGTGGCGGGCGACCTTCAAGGTATCGATAACAAAGTGTCTGACAGCTCGGAAAAACGTACAAGCTACAAACATCTTGAAATGGCAGAGTACACAGCACGGGGGCCCGTGCCTGTCTCTTCAGCGTTTGTGTCACGGATCTCCCGGGCCAGCGTGAGGACGTTTCTCGTGTAGTCGTGATGGGGGTTACCTGCAGACCGGAAGGAGAGGTGTGACTTCTTTTGTCCTGCTCTGCTTTCAGACATCGTGGGATGGTGATGCCCCTGTGTGTGGACACTGTGGAGGGGATTCAGCCCTGCTGAACGGGGTGCCGCTAAGAGACCCAGCTCTTGTGCTCCGCTGGGCGGGCAGCAGTCCTCACACCAGCATGTGCCTCCGGCGGTGCAGTGCCAAGTGGTCTGACCGGGAAAAGCTGCGGTCACAGTCCGCGCACTTGAATGGCTTCACTCCCGTGTGTTTGCGGTAATGCCTCGTCAGTTCGTCCGAACGAGCGAACTTCCAGGTGCAGCCTTCCCAGGTGCACTTGTAGGGCTTCTCTCCTGGAAGACAAAGGGACACACGCTTTGATGCTCCGCCACTTTCCCACGATCACCAAGGCAGCGCTATGTTGGGGGGTCGGGGGGGGGGGTGGGGGCACCTCTGCTCCCACCCAGTGCTCCGCGTGGTCATCTTTTGTCAGGAAACCGTACCAGCCTGCCAGCGGGTCTGGCCTCAGTCGGGTGGGGGCTTTCGATCTCGGCTCTCCTGCTGTGACACCTGGCAAGTTAGGGAACACTCCACATCCTCACGGATCGGGGAACTTACTTTTCGGCCAAAACGGCAAAAGGCATAGACTGATCACTACTGGATAAGAGAATCCCAACCGGTTGGCCAGAAAGGCATTTTTACATCGCTACTGAGGCCGCTGGGGGCTCTAATGCTCCAATGCCAGAGACTCACAAAGAATTATAAAGGGTGATTAGTTATGTTTGGTTTTGCTACTCCTCCCCTAACGTGCATCGCTTAGACGGTTTAAGGCTATTTCAGGACGCAGTGTCCATGTACCAGTCATTGGGAATATGCACAAAGTTTCATCAAAAGGTAGAGCACTCTGCCGCTCCCCAGAAATTAGGTATGAAATACATGTCATTCATAAATATCTACTTTCTGCTGGTCTATTGGAAAAGAATCCCAGATAGCTTCAGAGTGCAAAGTTTAAATAAATACTCTTTTCAGGGATTTAACTAGGGGGAGCCCTGAGGAATCATCAAGTTGGTTTTAGTGTTGAAACTCACAGTGAAAAGCAGTCTGAAGAAGTATGTAATTTGACCGGGTCCTTCAGTCAACTTGCAAGGACAGTAAAATATGCAAAGGCTTTGCTGGGAAAAGATACACTATCCATTGTCCAAATGAGCTCCCAGGGGGAGAGAGACAATGGTTGACCCAGGTGTGGGATTTTTTTTTTTTTTTTCCTGGCTCTCATTCAGAATGGATGCCCTGTCCCCAAGCAACCCCACAAAAAGTGATCTCTACTTCTGTTCCTTCCATCCAATAGTCAACAACTGGCTTCCTGGCCACACACAGTCTTTGGTGAAAAGGCCCTAAGACAACGAAGGGAGCCTTTTGCAGATTCCTATGCATAGAGCTGCAGGGTGCGTACTGTTAACTCCACTTTACAGATGAGAAAACGGAGGCTCAATGTAGTAAAGTAACTTGCCCAATGTCAGAAAAAAAGATGTATTTGGCTCCAAATCCAGTGCTTTTCACTATGCTACAGTGGAACGTATAATTCTTTTCCCATGTAAACTTTGTCACATCTTCAAAGTTGGTTCTACTTTCTCAGGTACGCCCAAATCATGCATTTCTTATTTCTATTATATCATCTATTGCAATATATCATGACGATTTTATTCAGATGCCTTTCTCCTCTACTCGTTTCTGAATTTGTGGAGGGCAAGGACTATGCCTCTACCATTTCAGTATCCTTGGAGCCTAGAATAAGTATCAAACAAATGCTTGTATGAATCAGCAAAACTGCCACACACATACACACAGAACCACTAAGCTGTGTGAGAGTACAAGTGATGCCTACATGGGAGAATTAGCCTGAACTGGACCCAACAATTTTCATTCAACTCTGAAATAAATGCTATCTATATGGGTCCTTTTGGGATCAAGTGACCCTTTCAGAAGTGAGTGAATAGCACAGACCAGTTAAATCTAGAAATGTTGATGTGCTAATTGTGGGCCACAGAAAGCTCCAGGTTACTCTGAAAGGGCTCCTTTCAAGTAGAAGCCTTCTGAGTAGATTAACCCAAAACCTCAACCTTTGACTCATTCCAGATATCCTACGGAGATGAAAATCTTCAACTGCAGGTATCTATTGACCCAAGTTGAACAGAAATTTAAAAAAACAAAAATCAGCTTAAAATGATGGAGTGTCTCCTACCTAGTATATCAGTGGCAACTGTTAACATGCCTTTATTTACATGTCCTCCCCATGCGTTTGTGAAATTTATGTCATGCGTAAAGATTCTAACAAGCTGAGCTTGATATAAATCATGTCTTTGAAAACTCATCCATCTTTGGGGCACTGAGCTCAGCAGGTAGACACTTAGCCACCAAGAGGCATCTCCTGGCTCTCTCTGTCACTCTAGAACCAGCTACAGAGAGTGTAAGGCCTAGGAAGGAAAGAATACCAGGTTTTCTTAATTGAAGGATGGGTGTGGAAGTGTCAAATGTGTATGACTCTCCTTGCCATTCCAGAGTGAGAGGAAGGGGACACGTAGCTGGGATGAGCCTGGAAAGTAAGTAGAGGCCTGGAGGAGACAAGAGCTTCTAGTCTTATCTTGGGAAGGATGTTAAAGGTTTGAATGGCCCACCACTGGGACAGTTTATGGTTCTGGGTGCTCTCCGGATTTCCTTGTACACCCAGAGTAGGCACTTACTACTCTCTGATTTCTTTCTCACTATTACAATAATAGTCTTACTGTTACTTTCATTTTGGCTGTTTAATAATGGCATTTATGTCCGTTCTACCTGCAAATCCATAGCACAGAATGGCTCTTCTAGGCTAAAGCAAGTCTGTGGCCTGGTTTTTGTATAACCTTTGAACTTGGAGTGGTTTTTATACTTGGTATGTGGTTGAAAGACAATATCAAGAGGACAATTTCAAGGCATGTGAAAATTACACGAAATTCACATTTTAGTGTCCATAAATATGTTTTTGTTGGAACACAGATGTACATATTGTTTATGGCTGTCATCCAGTGATGGCATAATTGAGCACCATAATAGGGAACGTATGGCTAGTGATGCCTAGAAATTTTCTATCTGGCTCTTTACAGAAAGTTTACCGACCCTTGATGTATGGGAGGCACCCGAGCTTTTTGCAGGCTTGCTGATTATGTTAACTTATTGAACTGGAGTCCATAATGCATGCTCTTAATTCGGGATGAGTGGGTGAGGGAATATTTTGGCTATAGAATAATAGCTTATTCTCCACTTAGGACCCCAACTAAAATTCTTTTTTTTTTTTTTAAAGATTTTTATTTATTTATTCATGAGAGACACACACACACAGAGAGGCAGAGACACAGGCAGAGGGAGAAGCAGGCTCCATGCAGGGAGCCCAACATGGGACTCGACCCCAGGACTCCAGGATCATGCCCTGGGCTGAAGGCAGGCGCTAAACTGCTGAGCCACCCAGGGATTCCCCCCAACTAAAATTCTAACAGTAATATACACACTTGGTATTTCATGTCAACTGCTTTAAATCGAGAGTTCTGGATTGAGTAACTCTCTGAAAAGGCTCACTCAATCCAATCTGCGTTTTAGAAATAGTTTTAGGATCTTTTCTGCTCATTAAAAATTGAAGAAGGTCTTCCCTATGTGAGTGAGTCACAGTGATGGAGGCTCCTTCCCAAGCCCTTTCAATATAGTTGTTTTACAAGGTCACTCCGACCCATGATGAGTGACTCTTCTACTGAATCTGGAAGGAAGGCATATGGAGGGAAGTAGTTTAGCAGTGTGGAATCATTTCAAATATGAATATTTTAGGGGGTGGGGCACAGGGAAAGCAGAACTGATGGTAAGGATTTCTGTGAGCCCACAAAGGTGGAGCAGGAAAACTTAGTGCAAAATCAGAGAAGTATTCTGTGAGGTGGAATCAAGCACAATAAGCAATCATGAAAGACAAGGCCAGGTGAAATGGTTCATGTGAAGTGGGTCAAAAGGCACAAACTTCTAGTTACAGAAAAACCAAGTCGTGGGGATCTAATGGAATAGCAGGGTAACACTGCATTATATATTTGAAAGTTGCTCAGAGTAGATTATAATTAAAAGTTCTCATCATACACACAAAATCATCTGTATCTGTGTTGACAGATATTAACTACACTTACTGTAGTGATCATTTCACAACATATACAAATACTGAATCACGCTGTACTCCCAAAACTGATTTAATGTACTATGTCTCGAGAAAGAAAAATAAAGATGAGGCAAAATACAAGAGGCAGACGTGTACATCCCTATTCTTGAATAAAATCAATGAAAATGAAAAACAAGCTACCAGGGGCTAGGTGATGAATGAAGGCATATAATGAAGAATGCAAACCTTTTCCAGTAGGGAGCCGGGAGGGAGAAAGCATATCTGAAAATAGTAAACTGAATTGCCTGAGTGATAAGTCAATTTTCCTCAAAAATTTCTTATAAAAGGTATACTTTCTTTTTAATATCCAGGAAAACTTAAGCATATTCCTTGCCCCTGTTGCCTCATTCATAAAACTGCAGTTTGGCTATTTTCTCTCCATGCTTAAAAAAAAGAAGAAGAAAAATGAAAATGGTACCTTCAAATCTCTCTTCAAAACTAGAGGCTGAACTACTGGGAGCAGGGGAGGAGATGGCCACTCTGACCAGGCAGAGAGCTGACTTCTGCCCTTTGCTTAAGAGAGATCTAAGTTTTGAGTATACCTGCCTACTGCCTGGCATTTTATTAAAAATAAAATAAGATCAATAAATGCTCTTTTTGGACCAGTCAAGTTCTAGAAGTGGATAAAAGAACAATTTAGTGGCTACTGCATTGTATTAAACTGCACATTGTATCTTATGCTTGTGCTTTAAAGCAATTTAAAGGCTACAATCTTATAAACAAATTAGGGTAACAGAAACTTCCTGATGTGAGTAAAAACTTATTAAAATGATAAATGCGTTTGTATGATTGATTGCAGTATGCATAAATGAGCCCTGAAAGGATGCAGAGGACAAAAATCTTTCTTCCATCTGTCTTCTTTCCTTTAAAATCTTCCTAGAAAAAAACAAAAAAAAACAAAAAAAAAACTAAATTTAATGTTAAGAGGTCAGTGTGGTAGGTACCGAATGGTAAGTGCAATTTCCAAGACAATTTCCGTATGGAAAGAATTGGCTTGGATGATGAAAGGAGTCAGGCAACTCACAGGGTCTGTGCTTCTACTGCACATAGCTGCTGTGCATCAGGCTGAATGATGGTGACAGTAAACATGATTTCCAGTAATTTCTTCAGGAACTGTGAATTGTCCTTCAACTCATTTGAATTAGATTTCTGCAACTGTGTTATTCAGAAACTGTTTTCCCTAGAAATAAGCTAAAAATAAGAATAGCATGCCCACCTTCTTCCTTCCTTTTGTCTAATTCGCAAGTACCCTTAGAATCCCTAGTGGCAAAATCTTTGAAAGCGTAGTTAATAGTTTTCAAAATAAGTGGAAGTTTTGACTCCACCATCAGGTCATCTTTGATCCTTGTTTCCTCTACTAATCCCGTGAAATAATGAAATGATAGAAAATGGTATCATACATATCTTTACCAATAAGTTTTAGTAGGTGATTTTTCTTTGCTAAATCGAGATATTAAGTTGTTAGTGTCTACGAAAAACTGAAGGACATGATCTGGCTAATTAATTGGTAGCTTAATCCGACACCATACCTTAGGGAGCAGTTTACTAACTTGTAGATCTTCAGTTTTGAAGCGTGAAGTTCTCCATGTCCCATGACAAATCCAAGCCATTTCCACACTTTGTGTTAAAAAAAAAAAAAAAAAAAAAAAGTATCTGGCCATTTTTGAGCACAATCTGTCCTGCTGTGTTCTTTAAAAAACCTGGACTAAGCTATGAGAACCTCTGAAAAAGGAAAATGTTAACCAAAACTAATAGCAAGAGTTTCTATTTTTTAAAGTGGAACAGTCCTATAAAGATGAAAAAGAGAAAAAAAAAGAACAAATGAGGTTTGTTAAGTTTTGTTACAAAATACTCTTTTTAACTCCACTTTTGCGGTTCAAATTAAGTATAATTTTTTATGCATAATTGCCTCTGTGGGGGGTGTATGAGTGCGTGTGCGTGTGTCTTCACAGGCATTATTTGAACAGAAGTCTAATTAAGTGTCCTGAGAAAATGAAACTCGTGTCAGGGTTTTTTTTCTTGCAACAGTCAACAAACTGATTTATGATGAGAACCCCTGTCTCCTTCAATCTTGGTTAAAGAAAAGGATTAAGAGTCACTAAATGCATTTCCATGACATTTACCCAGCAGAAGCATAATAAAGTCTAAAGAAAACACCAGGTATTGAATGGATTCCCAAAACCCACGAAACAAAAATAACTTTTTCAGGTACCTCCCATCTTACCATCTGAAATGCTGAAAGGTAAATGTGTACTGAGACAAAAGACAGGTTGCCCTTTCATATTAAAATGACGTGTGAGCAATACACAGAAGAGGAATGTGCAGTTTGTAAAAGTCTGGGTCAAACAAAACAGCCATGTTCTCACATCAGCTTTTCTCTAATATTTTCTCAAGCAACTGAAAAGGAACACCTTTTGCAACAGGAAGCACAGGCAATTTTTTTTTTTCCAGTTCAGAAGTGCATTTCTGAAATGCGTCCCTGTTTAACTTTTATAAAGTTACTGGGCCCCAGACGCTGACAAATGAGCTTCATTACACTCAAGGCTCAACATATTTGCTGTGACAATCTGTTTCACTTGAGGAATGGTATTTGCATATGGGGGGGTGGGGGTGGGGAAACCAGAATCAAGATTCCTATCTTGTCCTCTGGTTTCTGTTCCATTAGTTCATAAAAGTTCACACAATTTTAGATCAGGGAGGAAATCGGGTACTTTTAAAAGGAGGAAACAGAAAACTAGAGCTGAGATTACAAAGCACCTGACTTGTCCTCAGGGTGGACCAGGCTGCTTTCTGTCTTGGTGGTGTTAAGGTGGCATAAAATAGTGAAGGCTTTGAAATCAGGCAGGAAGCCTGGTCAAAGGCTGGCTCGGTCATCGATCTGCAATTAGGTCTCAGGATGGAGTATTCGGCTTTCTGAAGCACTGTTTCCCCATCTGTCAAATGGACACACTGTTCCTATGCTTGTGAAACTAAGAAGTACACATGGCACATGCCTGAGAAATGAGAGCTGCTTAATAAAAGACTATTTAATTTTATAGTTATGAAATTTAAGGTTTTTCTGTTTTTTTCCCCCTAAGAAATATAAGTTAAAAATAGATCCTATTTGCTATTAAAAAAAAAAATTAAAGGATTTGTGGTAACCGGATGCAAATCTTGATCTTGATTTTCTTAACATTTTAAGTTTTAAATTACTTTACAGGCCAAACAGAACAATGTAGTATTTTATAATTTGACAAGATCAAGTCAATCAAACACATAATCAATGTTATTAGTCTCCACCCCCACTGAATTGTCTGGGCTAAATTAAGTGTCTTTTTCATTATGTGTAAATGAGACCAAGTGGATTTGTTCTTTCATCCCCATGCAATTCCATAGTGGATATTTTTAATAAAAACAATATTTGCCAAAGCAGATAACACTTTCCGTGCACCACACTTTGTTCTAAGAGCTTTACGGATGTGAATTTTACCAACTTCCTAATGAAGTGGTTGCAGTAACCAACCCCACTTAACCCAGAGTTGGCTTTCTGTAGAGGTGGGATTTGAATCCCGGGAGTCTGACACCAGAGCTCTCATTTGAACCTCTCCTCTGCCTTGCCTCCTGATACGTTAAGTCACTGCTTTAACAAACCAGGATATCTGGTCGGAGCTGGATAAACAGGCTGAAAGTGTGAATTAGGACTTATAGGACAGACAATGTGTTAACACAGAGACTAGCCTTTCTCATGTGGAAATCAAGTATAAACGAACTAAAATATCCTATAACAAAAACATACTTAACTGAAAGCAAAAAGTTCAAGGTCTAAGGGTAATACTTTATTTGGCTCTTCGGAGTTTATATTTCCATGTAGTGACAATATTTATTTTCCAATGTTTCTGGTTATATTTTCCTTTCGGTTTCTTTTGCAGAGACTTCTTCCTTTACCTGTCACCTAGATGTCTACTAGGATTTTGACTCTGACTTCTTCTCACCTGCATATGTTCTCCTTGGCTCCCCTGGCTTTCACCACAACTTGTCAGGAAAAGATTCCTAAGAAGCTACACCTCAGCCTTTCTCCTAGGAGCATTACGAAGAGATCTACCATGGAAGTGGCAGTCCAAAAGCAATCTCAACATGATCAAAACTGTACTTAGCATCTACCTAACCAAGACAAGTTTCTGCTTCTGTTTTGTTATCTGGAAAAAAGGCAATCCCACCCCTGAGGTATCAAGTTATAAACTTCTCTGGTTGGGGGGATTTCTGGGACTCTTCACCGTCACTCTCTGCTTGCCCCAACCTGATGATTACACCTGCCAGTTCTGCCTTCCAAATATCTGTCCAGTTTATCCCCCCAATGGTAGGCGGTCTGTCTTTAACTTCTTGCCACCTTCCACCGATACCAATTTTGAATGGTTCTGTTTCTCTGTCTTATGTGCTACCCCTTCCAATTCCGTCTGGGTTATACTAGAGGGAAACTTTCTCAAGGACAATCTGATCATGTTGCTCCTTGGTACCCTGGACACATCCAAATTAAACTGTCATCACACCCTACTATGATTGCTGGTTTTCCTGTCTACCCACCCCACTCAGCAGTTCTGTAGAGGATGGCTTTGAGCTTTCTTTATCCCTATATCCCCAGGGCCTACACAGCTCAGTGCTAATAAATGCTTGTTGGTTCAATGAATGACACTTTAACTTCAAAAACCTCATGTTCTTTTAAAAATATAACATGCAACAGTCAATTTAAGAGTAATCTAGGGGCTGGGGGCACCTGGTTGGCTCGGACAGTAGAGCTTGTGATTCTTGATCTTGGGGTCATGGGTTCAAATCCCATGTTGGGTGTAGAGCTTACTGAAAAAAAAGAAAGGCTTCCGGGTGGCTCAGTCGGTTAAGCCTCCGATTCTTGGTTTCGGCTCAGGCCATGATCCCAGGGTCGTGAGATCGAGACTCCATTGGGCTCTGTGCTCACTGAAGAGTATGCTTGAGATCTTCTCTTTCCCTCTGCCCTTCCCCCTGCTTGTGCTATCTCTTTCTCTGTAACATAAATAAAATCTTAAAAAAAAAGTAATCTATTTTGTGAGGCAGAGTCCATCTATCTCTAGCATTCTATCTATTCTACTACCTTTTCAATTCTAATTAATTAGAATATGTATTTTTGAAAGGGAAAATAAATTTGGGAGGTTTTATTTAAAATGAGTGCCATTTAAAGGTCTGGTCTGCAAACAAATTATCTCATTTTAAGCCTTTAAAATTAGTAATATGACATGTGATTGAGTCTTCTATTTTGCTGCTCAAGTGAGGATTAATTGTGTTAATCTTTAAAACGATATATTTACTTTATAATTCTGTTTATTCTTATTTATGGAGATTTTAATTGAACTATCTTAAGTATAATAAACATTATTTTTAATATATTCTTTAGGAATATATATATTTTCTGCAAAGATACAACTCCTCATTATCATTAATAATTTCATTAAACAGGATGCCTGGGTGGCTCAGTGGTTGAGTGTCTGCTTTCAGCTCAGGACGTGACCCAGAGTCCCAGGATCGAGTCCCTACATCGGGCTCCCTGCATGGAGCCTGCTTCTCCCTCTGCCTATGTCTCTGCCTCTCTCTCTCTCGTGAATAAATAAAATCTTTTTAAAAATAATAATTTCATTAGACAATAAATTTTATATTAGCATCAGTTAATTTTGCCATTCAGGATAGGATGACCAAAACTCAAAATCTAGGGGCACCTGGGTGGCTCAGTGGTTGAGTGTCTACCTTTGGCTCAGGGTGTGATCCTTGGGGTCCTGGGATTGAGTCTTCCATCTGCTTCTTCCTCTGCCTATGTCTCTGCCTCTCTGTCTGTGTCTCTCATGAATAAATAAATAAAATCTTTTTTTTTTTTTTTAAAGAAACTCACAAGCTAGTCATTCTTTGATAGAACATGAGAAAGTACAAAGGCTGAGGATATTATTACCCCATTCCTGCTTACAATACAATTTTGATTAGTACATGGATAAAATAAACACAGGGCATGGTCATAAGATGCCCTAGTGTTTTTAACTTTTCACTGTCATTACTGATTTGTGTGCTGACACAAAAATAATTAAGAAGCAAAACTCATTTAGTAACTTATTTATTTAACTGAGGTAATAATTGGTGGCTGTTTTAAAAGCCATTACTTTTCTAAATACATGAAAAAGATGAATTTATTTTTAAAACAAATTAAATAAGGTAACGCTTTTTTTAGAGGGGGGAACATGTGCACATGCGTGGTGGGGGAGGGGCAAAGGGAGGAGGAGAGGAGCAGAGAGAGAGAGAGAGAGAAATAGAGAGAGAGAGAATATCTTAAGCAGGTTCCATGCCCAGCATGGGGTCTGACATGGGGCTCAATCTCACAACCCTGAGATCATGACCTGAGCCAAAACCACCTGAGCCAAAACCATGACTAAACCACCCAGGCACGCCAAAATAAGGTTAACACTTTTAAAACCAAATCAAACAAAATATGTACAGCATTGGTACCTGTGTTCAGATAATTGTAAATCTTAGACTCGACATGGTTCCATATAATAGTTCTCTAGGACAGGTTAAAGTAACTCCTCCATAAATGAAAACAAGTGCAACACTTTCATAGCACTTTGTTTTTGATCCAGATTACTCAGGTTCCTTTTAAGAAATGGCACTTTGATGCTTGTTCTCAGGGGTAGGAGATGTTCACCACCTGCAGTCAGGGCCAATCACCCCTTCTGGGCTGCTACAGCAACTCATGTCAAGCTCACTTGTGGCTTTCCTATCATGCTGCACAAGGTGGAAGCTTGTGGACACGGCTGTCTCCGCCACCACACTTAGAACTCCTCACCGTCTTCATCTTCACAGCAGACCCATTACTATGCAGAGAGCTGTGCACTGAACAAGCACTCAAGAGCTGCCTATTTAATTATTAATGCTTCTGGTCCTTGTCTTCTCACGGGCTTTCTAACAAAGTAAAATTTTAATAGACTCGGAAGAAAGACCAGTTCATATTAATGAAAAGCTTTAAAAATAGACTATTTAAAGTCACTTGTTATCTTATTACTTCAAAGTACTCGAATGACCGTCACTAAACAGGTAGGAACTGCTGGCTCCACACGCATAGGAATGTGGCTCTGGTAGAGAGAAGGCTGGCAGGTTATTAGCAAACCCATCAGGACCGGGTATAGTGACAATAGGACAGGATCTAAAGAAACTGGAGTTTGAATCCCAGCTCCACAGCTTGTCCACTATAGGTAAGTGGGTAAGTGTTCTAACCTTTCAGGGAATTTACGGATGTGATTAAGATATGTAAAGTGCTAATAGAGCTGAGCACCATGCCTAGGATCTGACAGGTCCTCAGGAAATGTCTGCTCTCTCCCACCTGTGGTCTCCACATCTGTTCACGGCTTACTTGAACCACACGTACCATCTTCAAAGCTTCCCTCTTCCCCACCCTCATGTCCCGTCAGATGGAAGACCCTGTTGTATCTGCTGGGGCAATGTTTCCCACAGACTTCCCTTTGTGTTGTGACATGGAAATGCCCAAAGGCTCTAGGGCCAGGGAGGATTCATTCCACCTGCCTCTACCTCTAGGGAAGGAGGGTAGTCAGTCTGCTTAACAAACCAGGGGATGCTTAGACAGTTTTGAAAAATTAAAAGAGTTTCTGAAAAAGCAGGAAGAAAGGAGGTCCCTTAGGCAGGCCATTACGGGTCGGGGGTGGGGGGAACCATGAATGAGCTCCATACAGTTGAGCACATTTGGAGATTCATTCATTTGTATGACTGAGGAAAAAGGGGAATCAGGATAGGGTCAGCAAATGAAATTTAATAGATTAACAGGAGTCAGATGAGAGGGCCTTATGCCCAGAGTATGAAGGTGTCTTCAAATCCCCTGGCCATAATAGATCATTCCCACTGTGTTGTTCAGTCATTTTGCTTCTACCTTTATTATAGGGCTTTGCACATGTGGCCTTTGTTATGACTCTTCATATGACTCTTACCTAGTACATTTATGGACCTGTCCATTGAAGATGGGGGCTCTGCCTCTTTCTTTCTTCTTCAAGAAAAAAATCCGTAATGCCTCAGACACAGAAAATGCTCAATAAGTATTTGTCTCATTAAATCTGTCTACACATGAGTTTTTCCAAGTGGAAAACTATGATTTACTAAGTATTTTAAATATATTCCTTATAAGACTATTTATATCATCCTTTGATGATAAACAGGACTTATTAAACAAGTTAGATTTCATTCAACTTTTTCTGAATTACAAAAAATTAAAATTAGTAGGGTCTCAAGTACAGAAATGATGTGATTATGGCTGCTTGTGATGAGTATACACTAAATGATCCACGCTTTTTTTTTGCCTTGAACCTCCTGGTCACATTAACAACATATACCTCTGCCGATATTCATATGCACATAATTTCAATTCAATGAATAATTACTGAGTTCCTGAGATGCGCGAGTCACCATATTTACTGGGGATATAAAACTGATGCCCCCTGTCATAATTACGCAACAATGTGCTACACGTTTATGTTCAAAAATAAAAATGAAACAGAAAACCTGAGAGTCACAGACTGAAGTAGGTTGTCTAAGTTGCCAACCAGCTGGGGCCCAAGGACAGATTCAAACTTTCGTCTCTGACTTCAACTTCTATTTCTATTACGTTTTCTATTTCTCAGCAAGTACCAATATGCTCATACTTATGAGTGGTTTGGCCAAGACTTACCAACAACTTGTTGGGAAAGGATTTTTACCTGAAAAATGTCGGTTTGTTCTTAAGTGATTAATTATCTTGGCATCACTAAGCCCTATGCTTTATCTAACAACAAATCTAGACAGCGGGACATAGAGCTTTATACGAAGGAGTTATTTAATTAATGAAGACAGATGTGGAAGTATAAGCAGCACCCCATTACCTGATCAAGCAACTACAAGACCTATGAAGAAAAGGCCACTAATATGCATGGCTGTCCCAGAACTCACGAGTTTCTTTGTAGGAATATCATCAAACCATTTCAGAATCTCACCCAGTTAAACAAGATGTCAAATAGGAAGCAAGAAATGTAGGAATAGCAGTGAAAAATGAGGCAAGTAAAAAGAGTGAAAAAGCATGGAATCTGCAAGCATTTAGGATAGATGTGTGTGTCTGAATGTGTGTGCATGTGTGCATATATGCGTGTTCCTAATGCCTCATCATTATCTAATATTAATTACAGCACGGTATTAATTACAAAAGCATCATTCCTCAAGGGAAGAGCTAAATAATACATCATTTCCTTCATTTGTAAAAGGAAGGGCACATTTTAGAGACTTAAATCACAGCTGGTTAATAATTTTAAAGTATCCATATGAGTTAACTTCTTTGACGTGTAAAATTCAGATAGGAATTACTTTTGATAAAGCCAGACAGATAAGAAATGTGATTGCTTTATAGTTACTAACTCCTAAAATTTAGGCATACAGCTTTCATATGAATTAAAATGAATACTAGACAACACTGACTAAATAAGCCTCACAGATTTATTAGAGAATAGGATATCAAGTTGGAATATAAAATATTCCCAGATTCATTTGAAACTGAGTATTTTTATATGTTAAAATTACTCTTTTAAAATATGGTTTTAAAGTTATATTTTCTTTTCTTTGTTCAACATTAAATTGCAATATTTTGCAGGACACTGATAATTATGTCATGTGCCACATGCCACCAGAAGGTTCTAGCTGACTTTCAGACCCTCTCAGATGAGACCCAACATCTGGGTGTAGTGCACCATCTAGTGGCTAAAAGAATCACTGATGTCTGAACGTTAATTAACTTGCTTGTTCCGCATTTTTAGAAAATACTGGGACATATATTTTTTAGAAAATAAGAGAATTGTAAACAGCAATAGCAGATTCCTAAGACTATTTCCTTCAAAAATTTATATTTAAACCATTTAATGAGCAATAAAATTCTCAAAATGAGGGAAATTCATAGTACATGCTAGTTAATATGTAACAAAGGTTTAAATGACCATTAATTTAATTATACCACATTCATTTAAATACACTGCACACTGCTTCATGGAGAGGAGACACGATTTATACCAGTGAATAGGAAAAATGTACCTGCTGACAACCATGTGTACAGGATTGCTGAGATATATTTTTTTCCTCCTTTTTACTGCGCCTTAAACAATTTACCACAGGCAAGTGTTAGTAAAGGCAGTTGAAAGTGTTCAGTCAAATCTTTATGTTATTATCTAAACTGCATGGTCTTGGTCATGACAATACACTTAAATTATTTTTAAATTTAAAAAGGCACTCTTTAGCATTTCTCTTTAAATTGCTAGTATCTAGGAAATGTTCCTCTTTTTCACTTCTACAAATGTGTTTAATTTACTGTGTAAGTTCTAAATAGATGACTGATCACGTACTAATGGAACACAAAAGATCAAGTGTTAAAGGTAAAGTTAACGTGACTTTATCAAAGAAAATTTCTTATTGCTACTTGCTCACTTCCCATAGCGTGCGTACTTGTCATAAGTCATCTGCTATAATCCCAAGCTCTACATTCACTGTTATTGGTCACACACAAATAACTTACTCAATGTGCCTGAAGCAAAGGTAAGACTAAGATACTTATTAAAAGCAAAGCAAGCCAACCCCAATCCCTATACAACATGTGTTGATTTCATTTTGAACACAAAGTTGAGAACTCTTGAATTATAAATCAGAAACACGTAAAGGCTCACTTTGAACTAGTGGTAGCAAATCAACCCAAATTCATTCTTTCTTTTTAAAAGGGCTATTATTTGATAACCTAGTAGGCCATGTTTAAAGAGTAAATATCTCTCTGCTAAGTGGATGAGTGGATCTGGCATGTCTTGGTTTGGAGCAGGAATTTCAACAAGGACTTGCTGATGTTGATGTGAGATCAGGAAAGAGGGACTGGAAATAGGGTCAGTTAGGTAGATTTTTAGCTACTGGTTAATGAATTAAGACTCAGTTGGATGGAAGTCTCTGGGATCACATCTTAGGGCTTTTTCCTTAAACCTGTCCTACTTATTAACACCTGGCAAAAATGGAGATGCTGAAAGAGAGAACTAAATGTAGGTGGGGAAAGGTTTCCAAGTCATCAACTTATTAGAAGAATGGGTCCAAGTCAATCAAATGGATGTAGAATAATAATTTCCCAAACCTGAAAGGGCATGTGTAGCCCTCAGAACACCAACTCTGTCCTGTATCACCCACAGAAGATCATCCAGCCTGTGGCGAAATGTGTTCAAACAGAGGAAATACACTACTCCTGAGGGAGCCATCCCTGGAGAGACAGGTCCAATTATCAACACAACATTGGATGTTAAGGTTTAAAGGTAATCGGTTATAGGTACAAAAGATGGACAAGATGTAGATCTCAGCAGTCTTTGATTTGGATGACTTAATGGAGAGTCCACTGCTAAAAGGCTTCCAACTTTCTTTTGCATTTTAAGAGACGTCCTTTAACATAATCTCTTCCCTCCATTTGTAGTGTGGAAACTTAATAAGACACAGTGCCATATATCTAGAAAAACATGGCTAAGAGGGTATGTGATTTGGAGAAATGAAGATGCTTGTGATTCATGATGGGTTTGCGAGCAGCACCGGGCCAGGAAGTGAAAATAAGAGCATGATAGCTGGAGCTATTCTATTCAACCAGAAGGTACTCTGAGCCAAACAATGCCATGAGAGGTGATTCAATACTGATGAGATGAGGACTCTGCCCTCAGAAATTTCACCCAACTTGTCTTGCTCTCTGCCACTTGCAAAAACATAAGCTCACTGCCGTGGGAACAATACTTGACCAGGAGCCACCACTGCAGAAATGGGATAATGACAGCTCCAATCACGGGTGTTGTGAGGATCAAATAAAACATAAGATGTGTGCATGTGCAGAAAACTGCATCGCAGTGACTTGTTCTTCGTGAGAGATGACACCCAGGGGATTCCCGTAGTTAGGAAACAAAGTAGACTCTCTGGTGTAGAAGGTCCATGTGGACTCTAAGAGTCTATGATTTCATTTTATTAATAACCCAAGCTAATTAATTCTGCTTTAATATTCAAAGTTTATATTGCTTTGAATTATAATGCATACACCATGTCCCCCCTACTTTCATAGTATATGTTCACCCCTGTAAGATGCAACTTCTTAATGCCACAGAGTTAGATCCTTTACTAGTCCCTAATTAAGCTTTTTCCCCTCATCCACTGTTTATCACTTGGATAAATAGAACAGAGGTATCTGTGTACAACTGAGGCTAATCTGTATTTCAGAAAGTTCAAGGAATAACTCAAAATATATGATGATTTACTGAAGAAAGGTCCTTCTTTTTTTTAAAAAAAACCGAAATGCTCCCATTGAAAGTCAGTAATGTGACCTGATCATACCGGCAACTGTGATTTCTGTTCATTATCTAATGACAGGATGGAACATGCTTATTTGACTTTCATGTTTTTATACTCATTCTTTGCCTCAGTGGCAAAGAAACTGATTCTCAAAAACAGAGCCTAAGAAATAGATGAAAACCTCTCCTGGGGAAGCTCAGAATCAATGGAGAAGCAAGAATCTGGAATTAAGTACAAAAAGGAAAAGGATTGGGAGAAGAGAGGAAAGATGAAGAGGTAGTTTGCAAAATATGTTAAATTATTAGAAGTATTCAAAGTTATGTTATATAACATATATTATATGTTAGATGAGAAAAAGTAAACTCCAGATTCTACAATGTTTTCTGACTTTAGACAAGCCTCCTCCACCAGAACCTCATCACTCTCACACACACACACACACACACACACACACACACACACACACAAATGATGCCTTGTCTCAATGTTTGGAGTCATGGAACAGTTTCTGTAAAGCAGCTTTGGAAACCGTCTAATAACATGACTAAATAAATGGCAACAGATGCTGGCGTAAATGATTTTGCTACCTCAGCCGGGAAATGGTGTTCATAGTGTGGTTATTTTAATATATTTGAGATGGCAATACTATTCAAAGCCCAACAGAAGCCTGTTACACTTGCAGTTTCTAGTTCAAGGCAGATGCTGGCATCCGATTCCTGTCAAGGAGAGTCATTGGATTCAGCTTGCTTGATCTGTGGCACATTGCTACCAGAACTTACCAGGCATGTGTATGAATACATTTCCCTTCCCTATCTGATTCTGTGTCTTTGGGCTTTACACATTCTAGTCACCACTTTTCCTAGAAAAGGTAGGTGGGGCCCTCTTTCAACCTTTGGTATCTTCCCAGAGCCTTACCAGCCACCACTCCCCCCCCTCCACACACACCCCATGGTTCCCAACAGGATCCAGAAGCCTAAGGAAGCCAGAGGATGCCGGCCAAGCAACACACAAGGGGCAGGACGGAAGGGGGTGCAGGGGGCTGAGAGTCACTAGGTTATTTCCTGGGTGGGTGGATGGATGGATGAGTGGATATATGAGTACATGGATGGGGATATGGATGGATGGAGAGGTAGATGGATTGGGGAGGGTGTGGATAGGTGGAAGGTGACAAAGTCAGTAAATCATATGTGGTCACAATTTCTTTCTCTGTAAACTAAATATTAAAAATCCTCTCTCTGTATATAAAATGCCAGTAAAAAGTAAATGGAATCATGTGAAAATATTTTTATACTCCTAACAGTGCTATATATAATGTATGTCAATTTTATTTTATTTTTTTGGTTTATTTGGTTATTTGGGGGAAGAGACTGAGGGGGGAGAAAACATGATCCAAGTGGTGTTTAAAATGCTAACTTTAAGAGGACCGAATGATTTTGTTCAGCTTATTCTTCATTGTGCTTTACGGACATTTTAAAATCTGCTAAACTAGACAATGGTGAAGTGGCAATACTGATTATGAAAAAGGCTAGATCACTGTGTCATACCATCATAAACGTCCTTAACACACAGAGGACATACTTCATTGGTTGCTACGGTTCCCTAAAACTTAAGCCTTTGTTAAGGGAGAGAGGGGAACGCATTCCCCTCAGAAAGGAAGTAAACTTCAGATGACTATATAACGAGCAAGTCTAAAACGCCATTCCAGTGTACTCAGGACCCTGGAGTCAAGCAGTGGCCGCTTTGGGACTTTCAGTGACCCCCCTCCCCCGCCCTCCCCTTCCCCTCGGTGAGAAGCCCTGTACCTGTATGTGTCCTTCGATGAGCCTTCAGGTGAGAACTTTTTGTGTATACTTTGTTGCATCCCTCAAAATCACATCTGTGGATACGCCGTTTTCTGGAGTCTGGGGATTCAGATCGTCTCTGGCGTCTTGTGCTCTCAATACTAAATGGTGAAATTGAACTGGAAAAAAAAGAAGTGGAGTTAAGTGGTGAGCAACACAGCCCTCTGTTTGCATTCTAGTGGCATGCCACCTCAGCCTCACGCTCTGTAGCTTCATACAGACTCAAGGCCCCACGGCTGCACTGCCTGCTGTCACTTTCTTGAATGTAACTTCATGTCTCAATCTTGAAGGCAGGCAGCTTGGCCTATTTCTGATAAAACACTCCTCCAGAGAGAAAGACACGCTTAAAACAACAAGACAAAAACGAAAACTAAATAAAAGCAGTGGTAGGTAAGCAGATCCTCCTTATCAAAAGAAACAATCTGGAACTCTGAATGGCACTTACAGGGAATATTTTTGGAAGCCCTGCTACAGACAGACAAAATGAATGCATTTAGGAAATAACACGAGGGTCTGAACTGCACGTGACAGCATATAAAATCATGTAAAATCACAGGGTACATTTCAAAACAAGTGAGGTCAGGCTAAAAGAAATGACATCAGTACATCAATAACAATGACTCATGACAAGCTATTTCTGTTCAGTAAAATGCACTTGACATTTAACTTTTCCAGTTGGTGGTTTTTCATGGTGAGGAATAAAGTACATTGTATTTAAAGATTAGCTGTACCACCATTATGAGAAAAAGTTTTAACTATGAAATTTGGCCCTGACTTGCACGTTGTTTAATCTTCATGCCACAGTAGAAAAACAGGATTAGTTTGTAACGTCAGGTAATTGATTAACATGTACTTCTTCAAACCTTAATCTCTTTTGATTGAGGTAGAAATGAAGAATATGACTAATCGTTTTTAGTTACCCATGAAGTTCTATACTAACACATCACATCCATATTTCTACTGTAAAAAAATATACCACTGTTCATATTAAGACATATTTTCTTCCAGTTTTTTTCATGTTTTGATGCTTTTCAGAATTAATTCTTATTAGTAAATTGCCTCTTTTAGAAAAAGAGAATGATTCTGAGCAAGAGTTCTTTGAAGAAAGCGAAGTTTAAGCTTCACTTAAGCAGATTACAGGTAAAGGTAAACGCCCACCCTTGTCTTTCATCCTCCTCCCAGGGAAAACTTCTGTCATCATTTTTCTTTAAATTCAATTCTTTCATATTATCCTTCCCTATACATACCCACAGTCATAGAAACTCATAATATTGTTTTGCTTTTTAAGAGACATATAAATATCATCATACTGTTCACATCGTTTTGCAAATTGCTCTATGCTTGCCTTTTATTCACTCAACATTAAGCATGTGAGATTATCCATGTTGATGCCAACACTGTCGTTTATTTGAAGTGCTATATAACTCATCTATTCTAAGAGGTTTTTTTTTTTCATATTTTAATGTCTCTAAAATCAGATGCTTCTTACAATTGATGGCTTAATGTAGTTTAACTGGCAAAATTTTTTTATTAGTGGTACATAAAGGCATGGTGCATTTTAAAATATGTGGTATTTTAACTTGGATCAGGGGTTGGTAAACTTTTTCTGTAAAGGGCTAGATAGCAAATATTTTGCTTTGACTTTGAGAGTCATACAGTGTATGTTGTAACAAATCAACTCTGTGCTTATAGCATAAAAGTAGCCATAGACAATATGTAAACAAGGGAGTATGGCTCATGTTCTAATAAAACTTCATTTACAAAACACTGAGTTGTATTTGAGCCCAATGGTTGATGCATGACTCTGATGAAACATGGGAGTAATCCAGTGAATATCTATCCCAGAATTTTAGAGTCTATTTCCTAAGCAATTGACATTTATATTATTTCTAATACTTCACTGTTACATTGCTCCAGTGATTTTTTTCTCAATGTTTCCTTCTATATGTGCCTTTTAAGTTTTCAATGCATCTTCTCACTTATACAAATAACAGATTCAGCAGCCAAATTTTTCTATTACCTAAGACAAAATATAAGTGGTGTTTATCGATGTGTGCCCTAAAGAGTTTTATGCAAGATCTTTATTAGTAGAATGAAAGAAAATATGGGATGGCTAAGCCACTTTTTCCAGCCTTCCTTTGTATCAATGTAGATTTGTGGTTTTCCATATAACAGACTCAGTTGTGGCAACTGGAGCCTATGGTGAAAAAGTCAAAATAGTGTGATTGGCATGCCCCATGAAAGAACAGCTTTGGTCGCTCCTGCAGGGGTATGCTCTAGCATACAGTGGGTTTCTTGTGAATAAAATTCTATGTGTGATGATAGGGCAACAGTGATTCATTTCTTGAATATCTAGTCATGAAAATAAATATGGATCTTGGCACTTGGGGACCTCAAAAATAGAAATTTCTGTGTCGTGATATGTTTGACATCTTTTAAGTCAAAAGAAAATGATATGGCTGTTTCCTTCAAATTATAACTTAAAATCTATAATCAGAACGGTTTGTTTTGTATAGTACTTTCTACACACTAATAAGTGTAAATATAACTATGCATAATCACACACGTATATTGTTTTGCCTGTAGTTTATTTTAGCTATTTATCTTGTTATGTATTTGTGTATACAGAGAAAAGTAAAACATAAATCTGAAATTAAAACCAAGTAACTATTAGGCAAGTCTTTAGGGAACCAATGAGGTGCAGCTTCTCTACAGCCCATCAATCTTGGAACCATTTGGCAGATGGTTAAGGAAAGCAGAGGCCACAGAGTGGCAAGATACTACTTCACTGAAACTTCTGAGTTTACGTCAAAACAAAGACATGTTAGGTGGAAAGCCTTATAATGCTACAAAACTTCACACCCTGATTTGCCTCATTTTAAAGTAAAATGTTTTTTGTTTTGTTTTTTACCTCCAAATACTTTACTGTTAATTTCTAAAGTAAAATGTTTTAGGGCATTTTGAAGAACTATCCCCTAAAGGTATCTATGCAATAAAAAGAAAAATTTCTTTGAAAAAGGTATATATGACAAACAGCTTCATCTGGCAGAGCTGGCTTGGAAATTATATCCAATAGGTAATATTTCTTCCTGGCTTCCCTTTTAAAATGGCAGAGGCATCCTCAGAAGATGCTGAAGAACCTTTGGCCAGGCTGTGCCTTTCAGAACCACTTATTTGATCTCTTTGTAGAAACAAGAGATGTGGGGCTGAGGTGGACAGGGATCAAAAGAACAAAAGAACTTCAAACACAGGAAGATGAGAGGACACTCCAGTTCCACACAGGGTTGCTGCTGTCCTGGGGTCCATGCATGAGCCCATAGATGGCAGACAGTGGAGGGGGAAGACAACCAAAGGTGGGGGTTTGGCCAAACTTAGGCCATGGCAGGAAATGTGACAGGCAAGGTACTGGTGCCAGGTAGCTCTAGAGCCCAGAACACGGTGAACATTCAAGAAATGTTTGCTAATTTGAATGAGTGAATGAATGGATGGATAGATGAGCGTATTAAGTCAGGTATTCCTAATTTTTAATTTAATCAATTAACCCTCAATTGGTTAATTAACCCTTACTAGGATTCTTCTATTTCAAGTCTTCAGATAATGGTCAATTTTTCACTCTTAACTCTCATTTCCCTAAATTTCATATTTTAAATACTATACACCAAGTGGCTACTGAAAGTCAGAGTCTGGGTAACCATTAAAATAACAGGTACCTAAGTACCTCAGTTCTTTGCCCTAAATTCAAGAGGACGGCATTCTAAGGCATTCCTTATAATTAAAATTCTCGGTGGAGGGCCATTGAGATCCCTCTGAACATGTTAGTATACTGGTGAATGAAATAAAAATCTCCCCTTTGGCCCCAATAAGCATCTACTGAACAGGGGAGGGTGAAGAATGATCTTGCTCTTGTCCTGTCCCACTCTGAGGCTCACAAGCACGGGCATCTAGTAACAGAACAGCTAACATGCTTCTGGTGTTTCTATTATGCTCTTTCTATGCTTTCTGAGCCTGTACCCTCTGTTCAGAAGGCCATTCAGGTATCCCCAAATACACGCAAACTGGTTCTGTGCTTCAAAAGCTGGTTAAGATGGAAATGTGCAAAAACTATGGCTGCAGATGCCAGCATAGGATTCTTCCAATAATCCTTCATAATAAGCTTGGTGTAATGAAAATGGTAGAGGTACAACAGGTGCCAGTGCGTTCCCAGAGACTGCACTAAAGGCAATCTGCACAGTTCAAAAGAACAATAACCAAAGGCCCACTCCCTTCCCCAGAAGGGTTAGACCATTTGGATTCGTGAATGAGCACCTGAGGGGGCCTCACAGGCACTGCGTGGTAATAATTAGATCTAGAGAGAACAAATGAGTGAATCATGACTTCAGTTGCACAACAGTCCCACTTGGAATGGCAAGTTAAATTAGAATTAAACCCAGAGAGGCTCGAAAAGTCACATCCAGGAACAGCTCTATTTAAAGAAGGCAGCGCATGGTTGCCATGAAAGAAATTAAGGGTAACTGTAATCAGCAGGTAATAAAAGGCCATTTGTCACATGTGACCTCAGTGTGATGAGATGCCCTTCACAGAAATTGAAGTTTTTATAGGTGTTTAAAAAAAAACAAAAAACAAAAAGCCAGGACATTGTCTAAGGCTGAAAAGAGAAAGAGGACACACACATCCCAAAATTTAAAACAAGAGCATAAAACAATGGAATAAAATAGAAAGTGCTTTAGCAAGTTCACACATTGAGTCTCAACAGACCTCCAAGGAGCATGGCTGTGGGTAATATGGCAGCTGACATTTACAGAAGGCTGACCATGCACCAGGCTCAGGTCTAAATAAATGCTTTAAGCTCCAAAGCAACTCTGCGAGGTTGATATTAATAGTGCCTCTCACTTAAAGATGGGGACACTGAGGCAGAGAAGGGAAAAACTACACTAGGATTTGAACCCAAATGGGTGACTCTAGAACCCAATCTTATTTATTGCTTTCTACAGACTCAGGTAGACACAGGTAGTATCAACTAGCATAGGATACAATAGGATAATGCAACAACGTAATCTGTATCATTTAAATGTTCCCTGTAGCCCAATTATAGGAAAAAAAAAAACACAGCACATAAAAGCATTTTTAAACGTAGTCTGCTATAATAAGGCATAAACTTTTCTCTGGAGAATTTTAAGGTAAACTGCTTTTTAAATACTGCCAGTAGAGGTATTCGGTATAATTACTATTAACCTACCTAAGAAAATACTTTCCTAAGTTGTTGTGAAAAAAATATTTATTGCCAGGAAAATGTTTTTAGACGGCTGAGTTTGGCAGTGGTATGCAATTATGTCTCCCTTGACCACCGCAGCCACAGAACTAGTTTCTTTCCTTGCTGTTCCAGTTTATTTACAATTGTACCAAAAATGATTTGAGTTGGCTGCATGATAGAGTTACCTTAAGGGAAGAGGGGAACAGTCAGTTTTAAAAATATATTTTGTACTGTTTTCAGAAGTTTATTTTCAAATTATTTTGAATAGGGCAGAATATTACTTACTAGAATTGTGACTTAGTTTCTGCCACAGAATGCGTGTAAGAACGAACCACTTCCTTGTTAGTAAATCAAACACTACATTGGGAATGAAATATTGAGGCCATAAGCCAGAAAAGAAGTTGATGAGACTTTCAGTTAACCAGGCATTACATAAATCTTGGTAATAGAGCTTCTGTTCGCTTGGACAAGCCAGACTTTTTTTTTTTTTTTTTTTTTTTGCAGGCTTTCTCTCAGCCAGTAGATGGCTCTCAGAAGCAGCAATCTTTGTATTTATCTTCCCATATGATAACAGATTTTGTCCAGCTGCTATCAAACCACATTGGTGTCTTTTCTATGATATCAATTGGGGAAAAGCTGCTATTTAGATACCCTCACTATCGAATTCCCAGAAGCTACATCCCAAGGCAGCACAGATTCACCAGCATGAAGTTCCTCTTTGACTGCCGCCTATGATTTCCTATGGAAAACTACTTTTGATAACAGATTGAAATTGTAAGATTAGCAGTTGCCAACCCTTCCAGAAGCTGTGACTAAGGCATTATACTACTTCACGTTCAAATCTGGATTCAATAAAAATAAATCCTTTTTCACAAAATGTGTAAATCAGGAGTAATACATTTGCTAAAATATGTCAACAAGCTCCATCTTAGCATATATTCAACTAGATTTTGGCACTTTTCATATGAACAGAACATGTCCAAAATGTAGTTCTAATTATTGTTTTAGGTTTAATAAAGAAAATCTCCTACTAATTATAGATGATAAGTTTCTGAATGAGCTTTTTTGGGGGTGGGTCTGTGGACGGACTCAATATATCACAGTTTTTACTTATACATGGCAGCTGTTACTAAGTGTTCATCACTTGCTAGACCATTAAAATACTCAAAATGGTTACAGGCTTATCTTTCTAGTCTTTTTTTTTTTTCTAGTCTTTTTTTGATTCACCATATTTTAGCAAATAAGTTTAAAAGCCGCAATAACAAAAGGCTTAAAGATAAAAGAGGAGAAAAAAAAAGAACCATTAATGGCATTGGCTGTGATTGGTTTTATTTTCAAACTTCTGATAAATTTAGATTGCAAGGAGAGAGGAGCTTGTTTGCTAACAAAAGAGATCCATTTTCAATAAACAGTATCTATTCAAAATAGTTACTTTAGGGGAGCCGCCATATGCCTTGCAAAGACTTTACCCTCATAAAAACAATTCATGATGTAGGTTGAAACAAGTTTGGATTTCTGAATCACACTGAATTACACTGGATACTGAATGGAAGACACATAATGTACTGAAATATTCAGATGAACTTGTCACAGAATCTCTTCAGAAAACATCAGGGTTTAAATTATGTTTTACACCAGGAGTTGTAGCTGGATGGATCATTTGAATCTTATACTTACTAGGTTATTATTTTAATCTGAATTTAAGGCAGGTCCTGTCCTCCCCAGTTTGGCTGAGCTCTAGCACTCCTTATTACCTTATAAGGGCAGCACTTTACACTAATTTTACTGGTGTGGCTCTTGAGCCCATCTGATTTGGAGATCCCCTAGAAGGGTGCTAAATTAAAAAAAAAAAAGTTCTAGTTATTTCATTAAAGATAAATGTTGAACTCCTCAAGAATGCAGATATGTCTTAGGCATGCCTCTCTTGAAGCTGGCATGCCAACAGAGGCTTGAAAGGGTGAAGGTAAAGAAAGGAAGGAAGGAGCTTGAGGAACACAGTCAACCCTTTGAAGAATTTACTTTAATGTGCAGACAATGGAGTCTCACCATAACACAGCCCTATGGCAGAATTTTATATAAAGAAGTTAGTTTTTCTCTATCAGAAGCATCTTATTATAAGACAGATTCACTAACAAGATAGCCCTAAGGATGTAGCCCAGGCAAGGGCAGTATATAAAACTCTGTGTTTTATTTTTTACTTTTTTTTATTTTAAAAAGATTTTTATTTGTTTATTTGAGGGAGGGTTGGTGAGCATAAGTGGAGGTGGGGGTTGGGGGAGAGGCAGAGGGAGAAGCAGGCTCCCTGCTCAGCTCCATCCCAGGGCCCTGAGATCATGACCTGAGCCAAAGGCAGACACTTAACTGACTGAGCCACCCAGGTGCCCCTAAAATGGTTTTAAATATTAAAACATATCTAAAATGTTTCAAATACATAGTTCTAGTGAGATACTGTAATGCGACCATAAATATACTTTTGAAGTGACCACCAAAACAGGCCTCCATCTATTTTATGCTGATCATTAACCAGGCCTATGTTACACTAGAGATTTCTTTTATTAACACCGGAATTATATCAGTTAACTATCTGGTACTTAAGCTTACATAAATTATTGAAATAGTTTTTATTGCTCGTATGGGGATATATAAATAACAAGACCAAGTAGATTTTATTGGTAATGTTCCACTTGAGTTTTTGTTGGTCAAAAGAGCTGTCTGGTGCCACAAATAGGCATTTTTCCTACCATCAAATCAGCATGTGTTTGGATTTTGGAAAAGAACAAAAATCTTCCCATTTAATGGAAGGAAGTTTTTACCTGTTTTTTATTTCCTTTCCTAAAAACTTTACGTAATCTTCAAATACTCCACCGGATTAACATTGAAAAAATAAGTATATTAACGTGACCCACATTCGTATTTGAAAGACATGTGGAAGATGAGAAACAGGCTCAGGAAGCTAATGAATTACCGTGCCAAAGCCACACAGCTACAGACCAGCAGAGCTGGAACCTGATGCTTGCTTCCTGACCCCTCAAGCTAGGACTTTTCTAATCTCCAATGAGGTTATAGAAATATCTGTGTCATAATTTTTACTTAGTAGAAGGAAAATCTGGCAATACCAGTATTCTTTTTTTCCTTTAGCAAACAGACTAAAATACCTACTCTATTTTACTTTTTTGCTTTGGGTGCCAGGAAACTCAGCCACAAAAGCCTCAGATTTGGTATATTTATTTTCTACCTTAATTATACAGCTCCCAACCCCAAACTATATAGTTTTAATTTTGTACAATAATTTTTTAAACGTATGTCTCATAAATTACTTTCTGCACTAAGTGGATTTTTTTTTAAGTGGAATTTTTATGTTAAACAAGGAAAACAAAAGAGTAGCATGGACTTAGAAACACACGGGAAATTTGAACCTGGGTTTTAATATGTGGACTCCTAAATTAAAGTCTTGTGATCAATAAGCTCACATTATATCTTTAAGAAAAAAAGAAAACAAGATCCCACTTCTTGTTGCTATTCCTACAGAAAAAGCATAGACGTAATCTGAAAATCTAGATATAAATTATAACTTTTCTTAGCAATGGTATTTTAGACATTTAATCTCTTTGATTTTCAGATTCCCATATTTCAAATGTGGACCTGTCAGAACAATTCGCCGATTCTTAGCCTTGGGCTCCTATTTCCTTTTTTGGTTAATAACCTTAAGATATAATTCACATATGATAAAATTTAACCTATAAAGTGTACAATTCAGTAGCATTCATTATATTCACAATGTATGGAACTACCACCTCTGTCTAGTTCCAGAATATTCTCATCATCCTAAAAGGAAATTCCATACTCATGAATATCCCCTGCCACCACCGCCCCCTTCCCTGGTGACTACTAATCTACTTTGATCCTTATAGATTAGTCTATTCTACACATTTAGGAGAAACATAATCATATAAAATATGGCTTTTTATGTCTGACTTTTGTCCTAAATTTAACATAAAGTTTTCAAGGTTCACCCACATTGTAGCATACATCAATACTTCATTCCTTTTTTAGCTGAATAATACTCCATTGTGGAGATATATCACACTTTTATTAGTTGATGAGCTTTTCAGCTATTATGAATAGTGCTACTATGAACATTTGTACAAGTTTTTCTGTGGATATGTTTTAAATTCTCTTACGTATATATCTAGTGGTGGAATTACTGTGCTAGATTATATGGTAATTCTAGGTTTAATATTTTGAGAAAATTTCAAACTGTTTTTCCAAGTGGCTACACAATTTTGTAATTTCATCGGCACTGAAAGTTGTAATATATCCTCATCCTCACCAAACGTATCTGTCTTCTTCACTTTAGCCATCCCAGTATGTGTATCTCATTGTGGTTTAGCTTTGCAATTTCCCCAAAGACTAATGATGTTGAACATCTTTTCACGTGCTCATAGACCATTTGTCGATCTTCTTTGGAGAAATGTCTATTCAAATACTTTGCTTATTTTAAAATTGTGTTGTCTTTTTATTGTTGAGTTCTAAGATTTCCACTTATTCTAGGATACAAGTCTCCTATCAAATATATGATTTGCAAATATTTTCTCCCATATCTGTGGACTGTCTTTTCACTTTCTTGATTATATCCTTAAAGCACAAAAGTTTTAAATCTTAATTAAGTCCAATTTAATATTTCTTTAGCCAATATATATTTGTTGTTATATCTAAGAAGGCTTTAACTAGCTTAAGGTCTCAAAGATTTACTCATATTTTCTTCTAATAGCTTTAGAGAGTTAGCTCTTACATTTAGATCTATGATCCATTCTGAGCTAATTTTTGTGTATGGAGTCTAATTTCATTCTCTTGCATGTTGTCTCAACATTATTTGTTGAAAATATTTTTCTTTCTTCATTGGATTGTCTTGGCACCCTTGTGAAAATCAACTGACCATAAATGTAAAGGTTTATTTCTGAACTCTCACTGTGGTTCCATTGATTTATATGTGCACACTTTAATCCTAGTACCACACTATCTAGCTTACAGCTTTGAGGTAAATTTTGAAATCGGACATTGTTAGTCTTCTAAATTTGTTCTTATTCTTAAGACTGTCTTTCCAAGATTATTTCCATATGAATTTTAAGATCATTTGTCAGTTTCTGCAAAAGAAAATGCAGTAGAATCTGGGTAGAGATTTCATTGGATTTATTTACCATTTTTTTTTGCAATGCTACCATCTTACCAACATTAAGCCTTGCAATCCATGAAATGGGACATCTTTTCATTTAAGGTTTAATTTTTTAAGAATGGTGCTTCAGAGTTTTCAGGGTTCCAAGATGTTCAGAGTTGAAGACATTCCCTTCTATTCTTAGTTTGCTGAGTATTTTTTTTTTTACCATGAAAAGATGCTGGATTTGTCAAAATGCCTTTTTCTGTACCAATTGAGATAATCAGGTGATCTTGTCTCTTAGTCTATTAATATAATGCATTATATTAATTGATATTCTTATGTCAAAGCCTCATTCTTGGGTTAAATCTCACTTGGTCATGGTATACAATTATTTTTATATGTTGCTAGATTCAGTTTGCTTGTATTTTGTTGTGGGCTCTTGAGTTGATACTCATAAGGGATTTTGTTGTGTAGTTTTCTTGTGATGTCTTTATCTGAGTTTGGTGTCAGGGTAACGTTGCCCTCATCGAAGAAGTTGGGAAGTATCCTGTGCTCCTTCTTGACTTGGGTTTCATGATATGTTTACAGTAAGAATCATTTCTTACTATGTTGACTGTTCCTATTCACTAATACTTAACCTCTCTTTGCAGCCCCAGTTTTGCTCTTAGCCTGCTTCTATGGAGCTGATGTTTCTGATATTTCTATGCTATTGGTCCTACTCTCACCTAGAACTTCTCAGATGCCATACTGTCCACCAAATGCACCATCCTGGCCTATTCCTATTCACCTAGGAAGAAGGATTAGATAAAAACTCCACAAGCTTTAAAGCATCACGCAAATACTACTTTCCAATTTCACTCTTCTCCATTATTGGTAAAAGATTATCTACAGAATATTGTAAGATATTGTCGGTAGTCTCTTAGATAAACAGTGTATGGTAATGTTTTAGTAAACTTACTGTGTACTGTTAAAATATTGCAGGTGGCATGATAATGGCTTATATATTACCATACGTAAACCTAGAAGATCATCACAAAAATTACAGAAAGATAGACAGGATGGATAATGTTATTGGCATTCTTATAGCTGACAAATAGCTGAGAAAAGTAGCTTAGGATGGGTAAGTGGGAAATAATAAGAGTTTTAGTTTATACTTCTTTCTACATCACATCTTTCCCAGAGAAAGATGAAGAACCATTAATAGGTCAAGATGGCAATCAATACTCAATCTCTTGCACATATGTACTGATAATTAAATATCATTTGCACTGTTGGTATTTTTTTTACTAGGCTTCTTTATACTGAGAAAATCAGTAAGATGAGAGAGTTTAAATTAGTAATAGTTGTATAGGTATTTTTCATCTTAACAATGTTGATTCAAAAAAAAAATAACCAACCCAATGTTGATTCAATAAAATAAAACAACAGGGGCATCTGGCTGGCTCAGTCAGAAGAGCATATGACTCTTGACTTCAGGTTTGTTAGTTCAAGCTCCATGTTGGGTGTAGAGATTACTTACATAAATACAACTTAAAAAAATAAAAAATAAAACAAATCTATTCTGTGTGTTCACCATAGCAATGCAAATGGGCATCAAAGAGTTTTATAATCTGGTGAGGTGCAGAACTTGGATATTTATCTACCTCAAGTAGTTGGAAAAGACTCAAACCTTTGTCAATTCTAGGATCTGTGGAAGTCTAGCCCTCACCCTGTAAAATATAAGTAGATTTCTGGGAGGGTTATATTTTCAGGGCCACCTTGTTCTCTAGCATTAATCCTGATGCTAGAAACCGTATCATCTTCAATTTTCTCATCAAGAACAGCCACATGAACTCATCTGACTGTTTAGTAGCCCCTTTCACTATAGATGTTGAGAGGCTCTTGGAGCTTTGGCTCTCAGTTCCTAGTTTTCTCTGTATTTGTAAAATGCCTTTGGCTACCTCTGTGCAGCTCCCAGGTCCCATCCAGCCTCAGGCAATCTTTCATCTTGCAGGCCTTCTCTCTCTCCTTCCTCTTTACCCTGGTTGCTGCTCCCACCCCCATCTCATCTTTATTCAATAGAAAAACAACCAATCCCTTCCCTTTGTGCACGCAGGGCAGCTTTCTCCTCTGAGGGAAAACCTTGTGGCTATAGTTATATACAAGTCTGTGGCTGGGAGGTGGGAGTGGGGTTTAGCTTAAGGTCCACCTCCAAGCATTTCTAAGGACACATTTTCCACACCAAGAGAGTTTTGTTCTGGAGGAACTTGGTGCCAGCTGTTAAGATAATAAAAATTTCCCCAACTTATTATGTATGCAAATCATAATTACACAAGGCATAAAAATGATATGTGATAAAGAAAGGAATAATAAAATACTTTGGGATTAAAGGGAGAGAGTCTTTAATTCTGGTTGAGATCAGGACAAGCTTAATGTAGGCTTCCAACAAGTGGGTCCTTGAAGAATACTGACAAACAGCCATGTACGTAGTAAAGAGAAAGCAGAAGAGAATAGTACAATTGGCCAGGTAGCATCAACTGTATTCCCTTATAGAGAACTGAATTTTGTAGGTCCTGGAAAAATCAGGACTTTTTTTTTTTTTTTTTTTTAGGAGGAAAATTCTGGCTTATGAAAGAATTTATTAGTGAGGAAGTGATTAAAGTCAAGGCCCTTATCAATTAGAAAGCATTTATTACCATGACTCAAAAGAAGTAGATTCTCCTGGAACCTAACTAGTGTTTTAAAATCTGAATCAGAGAGGACGGGCTCCAAGGCATTTCAGAAGTAGATCTGTCAGTTCTTGGTGATGGGTTAGATAATGGCAGGTGAGGGAGAGGAAGGAATGAAAGGTGGCCCCAGTGGCTTAGCCTGGGTGACCAGGATAATAGCAATGCCATTAACCAGCTGGGAGTCCACGGGAAGAGTGGCAAGATAGGAAACGCTAATGATTAAAATTAATCTACATGTAAACAATAGATTTATGTTTAAAAAACAATAGAGTGGCATTTTCTTTTCCTTTACTAGGCAAGTTATAATTTAAAAGGCTAGTAGAAACTAGGTAATAAAGAAGTATTTTCAGGGGTAACTTGAATGGATTTCATAAAAGAAAGCTTATAAAACAAATTTAATGGTAATGGAATTTCATTAAGTGCTGTCCAATCTGTAATTCTAAAGGCCAGGTGCTTTGTAGAGAAAATTAGACTAAAAAATGCATAGTTTTTGTTTATTCAGTCAATTAACATTCATTAAATTTGTTTGGGGACATCACTAAGTTTATGGTTGGCAGTTTACATACTTGATGACCTAGGTGATTGCTTTTCTGTTTGGTTTTAATTATAGGAGTTTGTTTTCCAGGACCTCAAAGAGATCCACTTAAGTAGAGGGAAGGAAGGACAAGGATGAAAGAAACATGTTTGGAAGCTCTTGCTATGGCCTTAGGCAGCTTGCTGAGTGTTTTACATATTAGAATAGTTTGAAAAGTGGATGGACTCAAAGACATGAGTTCAGAACTACCAGGGTAAGAACCTTGCTGATGAATTTTTAGCTGTGTCTTAGAAAAACTTATTAGCTTCCCTAAACTTTTTCTATAAAACAGTAAACCTATTTTGCAGGATTACCAGAAGGATTCAGGTTAGAAAAATAAAACATGGTGTACAAACAGGTGGATATTCAGGAAACAATTGAAGTTGTTGTGTTCCTTTGTACTGACCTCAGTGATAATCCCATTTCACAGATGAGGACTCTGGGACTCAGTCAAGCTAAGTAACGCACCTGATAGCACAAGGGTGAGGTGGATGCCATTTTTTTTTTTTTTTTTTAAGCAATTATTCTCCCAACCACCTGAAAACACTGCCTGGCAGAGGAGGTGCTCGATATGAATTTGCTGAATATTCATGAAAAGTATGTCCCATCTAGGATCCACCCCTTTCTCTAGCCTCTGAATGCTGGAGGCTCCCTAAGTTCAGTCCTCTGGCCATTTCTCTTTTCTGTTTCAACTCTTTCTGTGGGTGAGAATGTTCATTCTCACGCCTTGTGCTTGCCTTTTCACATGCCACCCATTTTCATTTCTATAGCCCCTTCTCCTTGAGCTCCAGACTCATGTATCTTTTTGACCTTCCATTTGTGTGCCAGGCAGACTTCTCTAACATAAAGCCAAACACAGGATATTCTCCCCCCAAATAGCTCCTTCTCCCGTTTTCTCTATCACAGGAAATGACCACTTATCTCCTGGTGACTCATTCTCTCTCATCTACAATCTGTCAATAGGATCTTTTTTTTTTTTAAGATCTTATTTATTTATTTATTCATGAGAGACACAAACACACACACAGAGGCAGAGACACAGGCAGTGAGAGAAGCAGGCTCCATACAGGGAGCCCAATATGGGACCTGATCCCTGGACTCCAGGATCACGCCCTGAGCCAAAGGCAGATGCTTAACTGCTGAGCCACCCAGGAGTCCCTCAATAGGATCTATTGGCTCGACTTTTAAAATGTGTCCCAGACTTGAATACTTCTATCTTCACCATCATGCTCATCTCTTATCTGGCTTCCCGCTACAACATCTAATCAGAATCTTTCCCCTTCTGCACCTTTTCCCCTTCCCCCGCCCCAGTCTTTTTGTTTATTATGGTAAATACATGTAGCATAAAATTTACCCTTTTAATCATTTTTAAGTGTGCATTTCAGTGGCATTAAGTATATTCATATTACACAAGACATAAAGATAACAGGTGACAAAGAGAGGAGTCACAAAGGACTAGGGGAGTACTGGGAGAGGGTGTTTAATCTGGTTGAGATCAGGGAAGCTTAATGTAGGATACCAACAAGTGGGTCTTGGAGAATTCGGAGAAGCAGCCATGTGAGTGGCTGAGTAAAGAGAAAGCTGAAGAGAAGACTACCAGGCCCAGGTGCCATCAATTTGGGATGTTCCCTTATGGAGAACTGCATTTTGGTCATGGAAATATCATGATTTTTGTTTTGTTTTAGAAAGGAAATTCTGGCTTATAAAAGTAGAATTTACTGGTGAGGAAGTGATTAATGTCAGCAGTGACCCACAGTGTTACCCAGGTGTGGCCTTAAGAGGTAGCAGTTCCTGCCTTCCCAAAGCCATCCTGGATATGCCACTATGAATGCATTCAAGTCAGCTGGCCTCCATTCATTCTAGATTATCACCCTTAAGCCCTATTAACTAAAGTTCTTTACTTGCCCCAACCTTCCCCCTGGTTCCTTCATTCAAGGACCTATCTTCCAGTCATCAAAGCCTACATGAGGTAACTCATTTGTAAAGGAAATGGATGTACAATTTGAGAACTGTTTCAGATGGGTGACATTAATTAAGGATATTGTTCCAGAAAGCCCAGAGTTCCTGTGAATTATAATCTGTTCCTCCCAACTCAGAGAGTTAATTATCAATATAGTAAATATTTGATTCTTCCAGCTGCCAAAATAAACTATGGTACTTTAAGGCCATTTGTCTGTCTTCAAGAGAAAATAAAATGATTCATACATTTAAAAAGTCAGTATTTTATGTTCTTCCCCATTACCTCATTATCTCATAATTCCCACACGTTTATGTAGTATCAGGTGATGTGTCTACCTGTTAAGGATCATATTGTCAAGCAGGAACATGATATATTAGCAAGCACTGGTGGTGCTTTCGTTATAGGTAGCAGCAAATTTCCACATGATATATATCATGGCTTCTGTAGAATAACACTGAGGATAGTTGTTAGATGGGCTGCTGCCATGAAGGATTAATGGGGTCTGTTGTGATCAACTGTTCAAACATGCCTGACATCCTCAATGCAAGTTCAGGGTCACTCACAAAGCAGGTAAAGTAGAAAAATGAAGTACCAATGCTTTTTATGCATAAAAAGTGACCTAAACAGAAGTGCTTTCCAGTGGAAAGTTATATACTAATAAATATACTCTAGCATAAGGACACCTGGGTGGCTTAGTTGGTTAAGTGTCCGACTCTAGATCTCAGTTCAGGTCTTGATCTCAGTCATGAGTTCAAGCTCCATGTTGGGCATCACACGGGGCATGGGAGCTACTTACGCCACACACACACACACACACACACACACACTGTATCAGTTTCTAGCTTTCATTAAAAAAAATTAGAGCAATAAAAGAAACAGTTTGATTGATTTGTAATTCTCTTTATTATATACTAACTTCTAAAAATAAACTGATGATTTAGTTAAAAAATAAATTGATGACTCACGGATTTCTGAGATTTTTTTTCCTGTTTTCCTTCCAATCAATACAATGTGTTTCTTTTTCTTTGGTCTTCTATCTAGACTACCTGAGAGCAACTTCTGAGGCCCTTCAAAAACCTGATGTATTCATAACTTAACAAATCTCTATGGAGCTTAATGGATTCAATGTATTCATTACTGGCAATGACACAGAAGGATTGAGTATGAGTTATCAGAAAACATCTGTGAATCAGATATAAAGTTCATACTAATTACCACTTTAATTTTTCTTGTTTATTGGGTAATTAAAACATTCTTTAGTGTAGAATAGCAAGACTTTGACTTTTCCTAATTTTGTCCGTGAATATTATGCATTTGTGAAAATATATGAAACTGTCTCATTTAGCTTTATCTGAAATCCATTTTTTTTCACAGCAAGAAGATTAGTTAAAGAATATGTATCAGTGGGAACCAATTAAGCATCTTCTTGGGAAAAATTTGTGTGAATTTCTCAGAAGATGGCCAAATATACTTTGGCATTAATACAGGACCATAAACCAAAGATACCAAAATATCTGAGACTTACACTTTGGTGAATGTGAGAAATAATTATTAAAATCAAGATTACTGAATTTTCTTAAATCCACTTTACTCAGCATACACTTTTTAAATGTTCATTTTATATTCATTTCTCCATGTTTGTCTATTTGTGTGTGTGAGTATAAAAAGCAGGTAGAAAGAGATATTATCTCTGATTTTTAGAATTTATAATCTGGGTGAGTCAATGTGTATTACATTTATGAAAAAAACAACAATAACAAAAGTAATACATGGGCCAAGTGTGAAACTGGAGAGTGATTCAGACAGAATCTATGCATGAGAGGGATCTAACAAGAGAGTAAGACTACCCTGAAAGGGACGCACAGTTGACAAGCTATAAAGGGTAAAGCTCATGATAAATACATCCATGATGGTTTTCATGCAGCTTCCATTTATGATGATTACTACCTTTTTTTTTTTTTAATATGTATTTATTTTAGAGAGAGAAAGAGATAGCAGGTTGAGGGGGGAGGAGTAGAAGGGCAGAGGGAGAGGGGGAGGGACGGGGGAGGGAGGGAGAGAGAGAGAGAGAGAGAGAAAGAGAGAAAGAGAATCCCAAGCAGTCTCCCCAACACAGGGCTCAATCCCACGACCCTGAGATCACAACCTGAGCTGAAATCAAGAATCAGATGCTAACTGATTGTGTCACCCAGGCACCCTGATGATTATTACTTTTTAACTCTGGATGCTGGTCATCTATTATGGAGAGGAGCAGGTCTGTAGTTAAGTGCTTGGGGCTAGAGTCAGATCACTGAGCCCCACGCATCTAATTGGGAAGCTGAGGGCAAGTATTTTGAGGCCCTAATACCTCAGTTTCCCTTCTATAAAATGGGACAAATAAATGTACTTGCCTTAGAGCATTGCTGCAAGGATTAAATGAGCTAATTCATGCAAAGCATTTAAGACTGTTCCTAACCCTTGGCTAGCTTTGCTAGTTGGCTAGCCTCAATAAATCTTACCTCACTCTGTCTCTCAATTTTCGTCTGGGAATACATTAAACGTTACTGTTTACCTCAAGGGAAATTGCAAAAGTGCTCAAATAAAATTCAGTTAAAAGATGTATGTCAATATAGCCAACAATACTGTATTATAAACTTCAAAGGTGCTCAGAAACTAGACCTTAATTGTTTTCACCACAACAAAGAAATGGTAATTATGTGACATGATAGAGGTTTTAGCTAATGCTCAGATGGTAGTCGTACTGCCAATACTTAAATGTATCAAACCAACATGTTGTATATGTAAATTATCTCTCAATAAAAAATAATGAAATGTCTGTCATATAGCCCATATAGGATATAAAAGAGCATAAAGTCAATAAAATATTTGAGGAGCTTTATATCTCTAAAAGTTTGCAAGTGCTTGAGAGCAAAGGTGGGGAGAATGAACACACCATTTATGCTTCTTTTCTCATTATTGTTATCTGATGTTCTCTAGAGACGCTTTGGCACCACTGTAGACTGTTAATAATTTCTGAATCATTATTACATTTACATACAGCTGATGATAAGCAATCAGAAAACATTCTAAAGTAGCTTTGCCAATGATAAAAACATTTGTAAATTTATCTGGGGTTAGCACATTCTTGGATAACTTTATTTTTTAAGCAACCTACATTTCAAATCCAAACCAGACTTTTTCCCTTGTGCAGAAACACATTATCTTCTAAGAATCATCAGAATTTGCTAAGACGCACAGGTATGTACAGTCCTGAGCTGGTATGGTGGCCTACAAGGGCCCAGCACTTGTAGAATCATTCAGTGTTGTGGGCTTCGGGACCAAGAGCCTGTGACTTGTTTGCATGCTGCTAAAGTAACAAGAAGCCTTCCCACCTTGGAGATATGCAAGGTAAACCTGCAGCAGACCTATCACAGAAGGTCACTTAGAACTGATCATGCCATGCCTCTGTTAATTTTATTACATGAATTCAATCCCTGATTATTTCAAAGCAACTAGTTGGACTTTCTTTGCCAAATGCTCTTTTATCTCCAGAAGCAGGAATCAGGGAAAGCATTCTTGAAGCACCCTCTCTGAGTCCTGAGGGGAAAGCATTTTGTGCTCTAGCATATGTCTAAGTGTGAGAGCCTCTGTAGCATATCAGTGTGTGGGCAGATTTTAGGAAAACGCAGGAAAAACAGCAGAGCAATCTGCTCTGACAGACAGTACAACTTATGTATGAAAAGCTTCCCCAGTGCTAATGCGATTTACGCATCCGTAAGACAAGCCTAAAAATTCCAGGAGCAAAGGAAAACATAAGGCATAAAATGGGACACAGTCTCAAGTGCTAACATCTTTACATATCCCATTTTTTAGAAGTTTATAATAACTCCTTCTATCCCTATAGCATCTCTTCTCCGACAAGTGAAATTTCCTCCAAAGACGTTTTATTTGTTTGTAATGTTCCAATTCATCCTGACAATGTTTCCTTGGAAGACAGAGAAACTCGTCTGCATCTTAGAGGAGAGAAAAACCAAAGTGCGATAAGGCAGCCTGCAAGACTGGCCCCTGCCCCTGGGAGGGGGTTGAGCCATCAATGCTCCCAAGACCCGCAAAAACTCTGGGTTGGTCAGATACAACCGTGGTTTCAAAGCCCTGAAACTCTCGTTTCATTGTGGGACACGAACTTTGCTTTCAGATTTACAAAGAATAATAGTAAAGACTTCTACTGTGGTCCCCTGGATCACAGTTATTCTTATGTTTCTTAGCCCAACAACACATTCTCTCTTAACTTCATGGCAGTTGTCGTCTTAAGTCGCATACCAGGGAACTTTCAGAGCCCTGGGATGACTATTTTGAATTATTTCCTGTATGTAGGGCTAATAGAGCAAGGCTATAACTCTCCTCTTTGACCCTCAATTATAAATTTCATTTGTTTATCAATAGTTCCAGTGCTTTCCATGGCTGACTTTAAAACAAATTACGAACTTAAATTTATAGAAAGTGATTTTATACAATAAAATACCACTCTGATCTCTTGAAATATTCCATGCAAGGTTTAGTTTTAACAAACTTGTGGAAGAAGATGTCATCATGAGATTGGTCACTCATTTAGTATTTAACAAGCATTTACTGAGCACCTACTATGTGGGAGCACAGCACTAGGCTCTAGAGATCCAGTCGTGAGGGAGGCACTGTTCATCTCTGCTCTCATCTGTTCCATATCTAATGCAGTCTACCAAGTGACGAGAGACTTCACGTTCCTGCAGCCACTTACACTAACCTTTTAAAAGAGTTTGGAAAGCCTATTGAGATGGTGATAGAAGAAAAACACGATAGAAGCAAGGGCAGTGTTTATTACTTCAGATTCTTGCTACAGGCATTAGACTTGGGTAAGATTCCTGAATATTTAGGGCATTCTGTGGAACATGCACAATTTTTCACTTGGAAAAGCAGAACATCTTAAGAACTGAACCAAATCTCTGAAATTACTTGCTAGCTTTACTCCAGTCAAATCTGAGTTCAAAAGATAGAGCATATATAGATTCTCGCCTCTACTTAGAGTATGACAAATGGCAATTTTCTGTTCCCTGAACTTTTTGGTATTCAAATCATAATAGAGAACAATAGCTAACATGTATGGAGCAACTAAATGTTTGCCAGATACTTGGTTAAATCTTTTACATGTATCATCTTATTTAGTTCTTCCAACACTCTAAGAGGGGGGCATTAGCATTCCATTTTAAAAATGAGTAAAATAAAGCTTAGGCAGATTAAGTAACCTTAAAATGTGTGGGGTCCAACAGTAGATGGTGAGTAATATTAACCCTCTCAGCACTGAGGATATGGAATGGTGGAGCGTATGCTTGTGAACAACAGCTCAAGTCGTACAATCTGGTATTGCCTTTAAGGAGACATTTCAGCCAGGAGAGACGGGAGTCTGCTCTCCCTGGGAGGAACCCGATATGGCTCAGCTTCCTACTGCTCACAGGAGGGACTGTTTCTCACTGCTTTCACATTACTCTTTTATTAAGTCAGGGAGACTCACAGTTTAGTTGTGTTCTCCTCAGCACAAGGAAGTAAGTTAGCCATTAGCTCCGTCCTTCCTCTGCTCTTTTGTTCTCCTATATAAGAAAAGCCAGTACTGTTCTATTAGTTTCTTCACTTATAAATGAGAATAACCCCTAGACGGGAGGCAGGAAGGAGGGAGCATATTACATTTCCAATGGACTGAGGACACCAGCCTTTTTAGATAGCAGATTCCTCTTTCTTCAGTTCTGGTTGTACTTAATTCCAAATCTGGAGCCTAGAGTATGAGCAAGTTTGGAAGAGGCCTATTCCGCTATGAATTACAGACTGCATGCGGCAGGTGTTGTTACCATTACTCACTCTTGCAGAATATTGGCAGAAAGGGTTTACCATGACTTCCCTCAGGATCGACTCTTTTTATGTAGAGTCCTAAATTCTGCTGTCTGATCAGTGCTATCTTCTATAAAATAGACTACGGTTTTAAGATCCTGAAAGCACCAGAGAATTTAGCTTTGCTTAAAGACTTACTATATAGTTATTTAACAATTTAAAAATTGTATTTAGAAATTAAGAGGGGGAAGAAACGTACCAGAAGGAACAATTCTTCATTTGATTAGAGTTACATGGAAACTTCTTTTGAAATGGCTTCTAGGGATCCCTGGGTGGCTCAGTGGTTTAGCGCCTGCCTTTGGCCCAGGGCGCGATACTGGAGTCCCGGGATCGAGTCCTGCGTCGGGCTCCCTGCATGGAGCCTGCTTGTCTCTCTGCCTGTGTCTCTGCCTCTCTCTCTCTATCATGAATAAATAAATATAATCTCAAAAAAAAAGAAATGGCTTTAAAAAATCTACCAAATGACCTAGCATGTGTATCATGTCTCACATATACTGATGTGCATTTATGTGTGTTTGGAAAAAGCTGATCCTAGAAGCACATTTTAAGAATTGTTTTGGCAATAGCTTGCTTCAGAACCACCAATAATTTCATAACAATCACCTTTTTTTAAAGTCCCTCTGGGATAATGAGAAAAACCAAGGTGGTTTCTAAGACAGTCGTGGCATTCAAGAAAAGGAGAGAATTCATGACTAGAAAGTACAGAGAGTTCTTCTAATTCACTAATTCCTTGAGGCAGTAATTGTATGTCAAGTATTCCAGAGAGGAAATTGATCTATACCTTTAAAAAGGTGTTGAAAAGCAGTTTTAAGAACCCTAGTAACCTCTCAGGTTGATCTGGAGACTTTTTTCCTCTATCTATAAATATGCTTCCTTACTTCAAAAAAATCCAAATGCCAAGATCTAAGGCATCTTTGTACTGAAATAAAATAGAGCTGGTTTGTCTGCTTTTTATATTCTCCTTCCAGAAACAATAATTTAGATCTGACTTTGGACAGCAGAGGTTAGGTGATCCAGTGCTAAAGCTGTAATGAGAAGATCTAGGTGGGCCAGCTCTGTTGCACAGTGGCTTCGTTACATAGCATGAATCACTGAATCTCTATTTTGGACACTGACAAAAATGGGATCAATAATACCTGATGTTAATGCACCAAAGGTGGGCTGTGAATTTCCCATAAGACAATGGCTGAACTAGGATTTTATTTTTTAAGATTTTATTTATTTATGCATGAGAGACAGAGACAGAGGCAGAGACATAGGCAGAGGGAGAAGCAGACTCTCTATCGGGAGCCCAATGTGCGTCTCGATCCCAGATCCTGGGACCACGACTTGAGCCAAAGGCTGATGCTCAACCACTGAGCCACCCAGGTGCCCCTGAAATTGGATTTTAAAAGGATAGATATATGTCCCTTCTAGTAGGGATCTTTTTCAAGACAGGTTTTTAAGGAACACGTTTTGGGAAATCAGTGGTAGGAGTGGAGAATAGGTAGCAGGGGCCCGAGTGTTGGAGGTCTTGGAGCTTTGGTCAGCTAGAATGGGGTAGGGTGGTGGCGGTATTGGTGAACCACTCCAGAGCTGGGGTGCATGCCTGGAAGTACAATGTCAGAAAGGGAGGGAGGGCAGCAAGTACTGTCTGAGCTAGCATGACAGCAGCAGCATGGTCATCACTTGCAAAATCTGTATCAGGATATTAAGAAACAGAACTACAGTGTGACACACAGATACAAATTACAGATACAGATACAGATACAGATATACACACGGGGTGAATGTTTGTGTATGTCCTTCTTCTTTAATATTTGAGCTCATTATTTTCTGAGTGTCACCAGTTGAGGACTTAAATTGTGGAGAAGGCTTCAGTGAGGGCTAACTCTTCAGAAATGAAGAATGCTGGTATTTATGCATCCTGGCGTTAAATCCTGAGATGATGGTTGCACCTAGAGGTACAGATCTTCCAGCTTTAGCCAGGTACATCCTCTGGACCAAGGCCTGCTAATATAATCAGTCATTTTTATGAGGACCTACAATTATAGCTATTATTTATTGATTAGAAAAACTTACTCATTTATTACTTATGAGAAGTTGCGGTTAATGCATTTGTATTCATCTTTAAAACATGGTTCTTTACCATAAATTGTCTATAGTATGGGGTTATTTTTATGCATGTGCTCTTTGATTCCTGGGGACTATAAGAGAATAGAGAATGCATATTACAAATGCATATTCATTTAAAGGATGCATATTGCAAATGCATATTCATTTAAAGGATATGTTTCTTGTAAGGAAAGGATTCCTTGTAGAGCAAGGAATCATGAAGTTGTGAAAGAAGTCACCACGAATGGGGCTCTGACAACAGCTATGAAGTAGGTTCTGGTTTTCCTCCTCCAGTGTACTAAATCATGTGATACTAAGATCAACTGGAATGAGGGCTGAAGGATATACTCTAACTCATATAACTATAACCACGCATTTTTAAAAGTATTAAATATAATTATTATATCCCCAATAGGTATCTAACAAAGGTCATGTTAAACCCAGATTGTGACAATGACTGGTTTCATAGTCTGTGAAAGCATCATGTGCGAGAATTACTATATTTCACATACTAAATCAAAGTACCATGTGCAAAAAGAAAAAGAAAATGCTCCTTTGTCAACACTTGTTATTGTGCTGCACATCTATAATTTCTAGAATCAGAGGCTCTAAATCTATTGATAAGTGCCAACTTGCAAGAGCAAGGCACTGTTTCAGACAATGTCAAGCAATAATGGCACCATGATTCTGATTTAACTCAATGCTATTTTCAAAATACCCAACAGTTTGAAAGCACACAAGTCAAGGGCATGTCACTACACAACTGAATCAATAGCAGTGAAAAACATGAGTGGCCCTGTGATAAATGATGCATCATTTTTACATTTCAAGGACAGTAATGTCCTATTAAGCAGGCAGTACATGCTGCCTATACCAGGTAAAAGGTTCTTAATAAATGTCTGACAACTTCAGAATGGGTCTTCTCAACCCAGAGAGAAATAAGCATTCTAGTGTCACTTCACAGTGGAGTAGCATCAGGTTGGTAAAGATTCACAGGGGAAACCAGCAAACAAAAATACTGTATTTCCATAGTTAGATGTGCGTATATGTACCTGGGCAAACAATGATGGGATTCTATTAGTGCAATTATTTTTCAGTGTATATACATGGCAAACCACATTAGGAGAAGCACTGAAGGGGCAAAAGCAATGAAGATCAGACACATTTCTTTAAAACTTATAAATGAACTTTAAAAATGTAAGTAATTTCTACTCATGAATTCCATTATCTTGAACAGCGTTAGCTCTGAAGGCCAATACATGAGGCAATATCTAAATCTTCAAATAGGCACAGAAAGCCCTACCTATGACAGAGAAGTGACATCCTCTTTATAAAAGGCCAACAACACACAGCCACAACATACCTGCCAACTCATTCAAGAGTCTGCACTCTTCCGGTAAAGACAGAAGCTCCTCAAGAGCACCTTTATATTCCCAGTATTAGCATAGTGCTTGGCACAGAATAAGTGCTCAAAATAGGTCAGACTTCCAATTATAAACTATTTTAATAGAGCAAATTTTGGAAAAACTCTTAAAACATTCCAGAAAATATTCTAAGAGAATTTGAACATTTCAGTTTAAAACCATGCCCCACTCCTTTCAGTCTTCCTTCTTCAAACATTTCTTGAGTGCCTACTATGTATGGCCAGGTCTTTTGCAAGGTACTGGGGACTTAGAGCCTAAAAGATAAAGACGTGCACGAGCACGTGCGTGTTCACACACACACACACACACACACACACACACACACACACTCTCTCTCTCTCTCTCTCTCTCTCTCAATGGTTGTGATAAAAATACTTGATGGAGACCCAGAAGAGGAAGTGATCAATCCAGCTGTCATCAGCAAAAAGGTAAGGACTTAAATTGTGGAGAAGGCTGTTTTCATTAAAGGAGATTATACAAAAGGAGATGGAACTTTGAACATGAACACAAACATTTAAAAGGGAGGTAAAGGAAGAGGAGTGAACAGAAGGGGTGCAGGAGAGATATGAAGGTCCGTTTAGTATATCATACCGGGGAATTTTGGTCTCAATTGTGTTGTCTACAAAGAGGTCAAAACACTTTCTAGATATTAAGGAGATAATTAACATTGGCTACACATAAACTCCAGTCTTACATAAACTAGCTTTGCCATCTCCTTAAAATAATAAGAGCCCAGATCTCTTGAGTCTGCTAAACACTATCCTCAGAGCTTTGTATGTATTGGCACCTGTAATCCTCTCAAGAGCCCTGGGACAGGTATTAATAGCAAGCCTTATATTATAGATCAGGAAATCGAGGCACAGAGATATTAACTAATTTGCCTAGGGTCATAGAGTTGATATGCAGTAACCAAAAAATGAAAATAAGCAGGGTGATTCTTTAATCTCTAATCTGCCTCTCCTCATTTTAAAGGATAAATAATAGTATCTTTTAGAACATCTCACAGGATGGTTATGAGGAATAAATGAAATGATATGTATACAACTGTGTGAAAGTATAAAAAGCTTAAGAATATAAGACATCACTGAAAGGTGGTTCTACCAAAGGACACCATCCATTTCCTGAGGAAATCAGGACTTCCGTTTCCCTTTGGAGAGAAGTGTTTAAAAAAAAAAAAAAAAAAAAGAGTTGGTGGAGAATCACTTTGGAGACCTCCCTCTACCACCAGAGGATGAATTATTTACCAGCAATATAACAAGGCATGCCTGGGAGCAAACTATTGATTTCAGTGCCCCTTTCTAATTCTGTATCTGGTTCTTTCTGTCATGAGGTGGCACATAACACACATGAGGCAAAGTCAGACGTAAATGACGTCTGGATGACTGTCACTGAGGAAGTGGCTAATTAGAAGTTGGCATTTTAATAAAAATAATAGCTGACATATATGATCCTGCTCTGCCCAGACCTTTAACCCTAATTAACACATTTAAATTTCAATCTGCTGAGCTCTGAGGAGTTATTTTTGTTTATTTTGCCTCAGAGGAAAATGGTGGTGAGGAGTTTAATGATTCCCTTAAGCCAAAGAGCCAATAAATGTAGCAGACAGAATTTGAACTAGCATCCCCTGATCCCAAAGCCTCTGCTTTTTCCACTGAGTTCCCTGGACTTGTTTTTTGTTTGTTTGTTTGTTTAATATTTATTCACCCTGGGTCAGTTTTAAAGGCCTTAAGAAATTACTGGAGAACAGAAATCTACATTGAGTACTTCAGAGGCCACATCTCCCTCTGTGGCCAATTACACCGCTAGATTTGCTTTGATGGACATTTCCTATAGAGTAAACAATCTCCTCTTATTTTCATCAGGAGGCACATTCTGATGTGTGCTTTGGGACCCTGGACCCATGGCTGCTATGATCGTGGGGAGGTCCAGCTTCTTAGCTCTTAGAAAGATAAACGATTTAACTTTTTATACCAACATGGATTGACACTTTGCGCAGTGCCATTTAAAATTCAGTACCTGTTGAGCCAACTAACAGATTAAAGAGAAAAAGATATTTATTCTCTGTTCATCTGAGAATGTCATATGCCTTAATCCTGTTAAACCACAGACCCCGCATTTAAATCTTGTTCCAAATCCTATTTCCAGAGTTGTGATGTTTGTGGGTGCTCGTGTCTTTGAAGGCATGGCAATAAAAATGAGAAGATTGATTTTCAAATCCATCAATATACACAAGAAACAAAAAAGCCACTGAATTAGCACATCCAAAGGACAAAGAATTAAAAAAAAAATTACCCACACAAAGCCCATCCAGGAGGTGACCCTTTTTTATTGGACTAATTACAAGGAAATCTAAAAGGGCAAGCTTTTATTAATCAAGCTCTTTTCACTCATCCATGAAGAACTGCTAGGCAGGAAGAAAGCAAAGAGACAGGGTGTTAATGTAAGCCTGATAATTAAATTCAGAATCCAGTGGATCAGAGGGAAGGGCATATACGGAAACGTCAGGTGGAGGTAAGAACTAGAACCCTAATCCCTCATAATACTATATGGTTTGTGGAAACAAGAGAAAAGGAAAGCCATCAAATACACATTTTAAAAGCATCAATAAAAGAGGCTACATTTAAGAGAAAAGTGAACAGTGAAAATAATACCACTGAGGCATTTTGTAACATCTTGTCTTCCAGAGCATAAAGAGCTTTGCTACATAATCTCCTCCATTTATTTTCATATCATTCTTGTGAAATATAGAGGCAAGAGCAGGCATGAGGGACTCGATCTTGCCCCAGATCACATAATTAGAGAGTGACAGAACAGGTCCCAAACCTCTGAAATTCAGGTCAGTATTTTACCATTATCCTTCAAACATTTTGTCCAATGTAATAATTCTAAGCAGAGAAAGGGTAGAAATGATGTAGCCAATGTTTAAAGATGTTTCTAACATGAAAAAAAATTCTTGTTGCCCTCTGAATCTGAATATTTCTACTTGTCATAAAGTACTGAATAACGGGCAGTCCGGGTGGCTCAGCGGTTTAGCGCCGCCTTCAGCCCAGGGTATGATCCTGGAGACCCCAGATCGAGTCCCACGTCGGGCTCCCTGCATGGAGCCTGCTTCTCCCTCTGCCTGTGTCTCTACCTCTCTATGCACCCCCCCTCTGTGTGTGTCTCATGAATAAATAAATAAAATCTTAAAAAAAAAAAAAAACTAAATAAGGAATGAGAAACAGCCATGAAAAAGTGAAAGGGGAAACCACCCAAGTCGAGACCAGAGCTCTGATCCTAGCTTAAATTTGCAGTGCAATCTAAGCCTCAGACCGAGCCTGAGTTTTCCCACCGCCAAGATGAAGATGTTGAAAGAGATGATTTATTTCATTGATCAATACATATGCTTTAGCCGGCCATGCCACATGCCGTGCTGGCAACCAGGAAACGATGATCCTCATGATGGAGGGTCTCCATCTAGAGATGGCAAGGTGGGAAGATAGACACACAGGTTAAAAAAAAAAAAAGGATGACCATAAATGGTGATGAGGGTGATAGTGTGGTTCATACAGTGGCATATGATCAGAGAGGAAGAAGAGGTGGATGGAATGGGGGACTGCAGGGAAGGCTCTGCAGTAGAGAATTCCTAAACCGAATTTCTCAGAATTCGTTTTCCTGGTGAACAAGGTATTTTTGGAAAACCCACGTTCAGGGTGGCTGGAATGCAGGATCCACAGAGGCGGGAAAGCAGGAGTCTTGCAAAAGGCCTCCTTGTAAACTGTGCTTAGGGCTTGAGACTTCGGAACAACAGCAAGATCTGGTAGGATTACAAAGAGAAGAGCACCCCCCTTGCATTTTACAGAGATCACTGCAGGCATGGCAAGGACTGGATGCGCGCAGCGCCAGAAAGGGATCTGAATCCAAAGAGATCAGTTAGGCGTGTAGGTTAATAGTTCAGGCAAAAGATGCCGAGGGCATGGGGGATGAAGAGCCAACATTGGCGAGAAGTATTTAGGGGGAACAATGTTGGTTTGGGTAATCAAATGGATTTTGGTTTTGACAGAGTGGGAGTTACTATGAGGCTTCTGGCTTGGTTGAAAAATGAAGTTTTTGAAGAAAACTGGACCCGGAGAATATGAACAAATAGATGCTTATTCTAGTCCTGGTCTTAAGAAGTCAGGGGACTTGGTGTTTTGCAAAAAGATGCCTTCGTGTATCAAGAACTATTTATTCAGCTGAGATTGGATGTCTCACCAAGCAGCTCTGGGCAGGACAAATACTGGGGTAGGTGGCATTTTTAGGATGGGCCGTTGCCAGTTGCCAGTATGCAGAGGCGGGGCCAAGAAATGATTGAAAACCTCACTGTTTGCACCATGAGGACGCACGCAGGCTGCAGTAGGTGCATTGCTACAGCTTCCGTCTGATTTACCTGTGGGTACCTGGAGCTCAACCACTCCACTTTAGAACCACCAACTGATACTTTGCAAAATTTTTAACTACAGATTTTCCTCATCTCAAAAACTTTTCTGTCCCTCAGCATCAAATACAGACATACACATGCTCCCCCTTAGGAAATATCATTCCGAAGCCAATGGTGCCCCAATCTGTACCTACAGACTTGCCTTCTTCTCTAAGCTCGTGGCAACAAGGACAACTTGCTCAGACAAAAACTAGGTGGTGCCCCTGATTCTTCTCTTTTCTTCATTTTCTTCCATAAGCAATAAGCTGCTGACACGGTCTTCAAAACATAAGCTAATTTCATCTCTCTTTCTCCAGTGATACCACTCTAAATCACCATCCTTTCTCCTCAACCACTCACTGCCCCAGGCCCTTTACTCATGCCCCTGCTTCTACTCTTGTAACCCTTACTCCCCAGAACAGCCAGAGTGAGCCTTGAAAATACGTATGTGATCATTTCATTCTCCTCCTATAGCTCTCATGACACCTAGACTGTAGACCATGTGCTTCTGTCCCAGCCAACTTCTCTGACCTTATTTGTTACGCCCAACCCTCACTCACTCTGGTATGTTCCCTGAATGTTCCAAATTCGTTCCCATCCTATGGCCTTTGTTTCTAGCACGTGGAATAATTTCCCCAAGATCTTCATACAGCTGGCTCCCTCTCATCCAGCTCCCAGCGTCTGTGTCACCTCCTCTCAAGAGGCTTCTTTCTGACCAAGCCTATCAGATGGCATCCCAGTCATCTCCACTCATCTCTCTGTTAAACTTTCATCAGGGTACTCATCACTACCAAACATCTGTTGGTTGTCTATTTCACTCTACTACATGCTAAGCTCTAGAAGGGCAGAGGCCCTGTTTATCTTTTTAAATACAGCATCCTCAGAATGCAGACGAGTGGCCAGATCATTGTGGGTGCCATGATTTTACAGAATGAGGGAACAAATGAACGAACACAAATACTCTGGCAAAGTGATGATGCTACTGAGTAAAAAATAATTTCTGGCAATTTCAAGTGTTCAGGTTTGTGAAAGTGATATAGAATGTAAATACTCAAATTGCAGCTTAAAATTGAGTACGGGCTAAGAGAAAGAGCAAAGATGGCAAGCCCACAAGGCAGCTAAGCAGAGAACAGATTCAGTTAATGTGTGCTAAGGCAGCAGTAGGATTTAAAATAAACAAGGAACACTCTGATTGCTATCCTCATTTTCTAAAAGGTATTGCCAGTATGTTCTGGTATTTTCTGGAAGTCCTTTTCCCCTGAAAACCATCATCACAATCATCAACCACATTCAATCAAGTCTCCCATTCAGGAGGGGAGAGAGGGCAGACATGTAAACTCACAGACATATTCTCTTCCTATTTTCTCGCTTCGCCATGCCAATTTTGTGTTTCTTTCGTACTACAGGAGGCACCCTTCACACAGCTGACATTTGCACATAGTGCCTGCTGGGGTTGTGCTCTATGGCAGGCCTGAAAAGAGGAATCGCAGGCCAAATGTGGCAGCCCAACATTTCTGGCTGTCTAGGCTTCTTTACGAGGGAGGCTTTTCTATTAAAAATGTCATCGCAACCTAATTTTTAAAAACATCAGTGCTATGTAGAGTCAGTTCCTTATACCCAAAATGAAAATGAGCCAATCTGCCTATTATTTTTGAGACTGGTGCTGTGTTCGTTTTAGGTTTCAGCTTCACTTAGGTGAGTCTCAGGATCCCTTCCTCTGAATGGTATCCCTGGGACTCTCTGCTCTCATCTCAAAGATTTCTCTCCTACCTGCACTTCTCTGAGAGACAGGAGAGCACCAACCACATGATTCAATGCAAAGGTAGCCTTCCAGGAACTCTTGGTATACTATTAGAAAGAGATGGTGTGGATTATGGAAAATATATTCTCTATTAGGGAGGGTAATGAAGACTCTCTCAAATAACTGAGATCGTATGGTACAGGAGAAAGATTTCTGATGACTTCACATAAGTTTTTATGATCGAAAACAAGGTTATACTGTCTGCAGAAGTAGAAAAACCCACTAGGGTCAGCAATATTTCATAGGAAACACTGGCACACGGCCAACAGGGAAGGGGATAGAATGAGTCTAGTCCCACTTAGGGGTGAGGACTGAACCAAGGGGCTGCATTTCGGTTTTATGATACTTTGACATCAACGTCTACTCTCCAGATCTGGAGTGTTCACAGCAGTCTGAGAATTTACCAACTTCTGCCTCTAGGTGGCAGCAATCTCCTTCTGCTCTCAACATGGTCCTCTTTGGCCTTTGTTCCCTGCCTCCACTCTAATTCCACACTTCCTTCCCTTCCCCAAATAAATACTTCACAGCCTGTAAACTTTGGGGAGGATTACTGTAAGCTACTTTCACTGTAAGAAATCAGTCCGTTCTTGCAGCTAAGCCACAGGGTTCTTCAAAGAGTACAAAATAATTCAGGTCTAAAGTGAAAAATAATAGAAAGCGATTTTCTTTTTCCGTACCTAACAGCAAACCCCAAGGAAAAGCAGTGTTCTCCTTTAGAGTCTTCTGAGGGAAAAAAAGGCCAAGAGGAGAGGAATGGGAAAACTGAAGGAACTGGAGGGATTTCAATTTTACAATAATGTTAATTTAATTTGATGGGTGATTTTAAATCAGTGCTTTTCTAAAGGATGTAATTTGCTATATCCATTTGTGAAGGCAGTCCAAATATAGTACAGGATGAGGAGAAAAGATTTAATGATCACACAAAATCGGTGACATACAGAGTTACCCTTCTGTTTATATGGCCTTCATAGGAACTAGGGTAAACTGGCTCCATCTATATCCTAAAAAGCTATAATGTCTACTTAGATGTAATGTGTGCCCTTTCTGGAGCATGGTCTTACCCACAGATACTCATCTACTCCGGGTTCTAAAATTATATTAAGAAGGACTCAAGAAAGCTGAAGTCAACTACAGCTTCATTTGAAGCTCTAACAGATGCTAGGCATATCAGAGATTCACGCAGGTGGTAGTAAAGATTCCTTTTAAGTAAAGCTGACATGTGGCTATGGGCTAAATACTTAGGGTTTATGAAACACAAGGTGATACCAAGAAGAGTATTACCTCTTTAGCACTTTCTTCCCAAGATCTAATTTGAACAGTTTGGGTCAGACACCACGCATTCATTTAATAGAAATACTGAAGTGCAAGAAGCATAAAGACTAATTTAGTTTAAGTGACACATTTATACCAGAACCCAAGCTTGTTGACTCAAGCTTTACTCGTTCCATGGGAGGTTCTTCTGTTTTATGTATCTTATTACAATAACTATGTGTGTTTGGTTTTAAAGGCTACATTTTAAAATACACAATTCGAAGTAGGATTTCAGAGAAAATGGATGGTTTAGGGGGGGATTAGGCTAAAAAACTAAAAGTTTTAAGGAAAATGGGAGTCTATTTTGACTAACCATTGTTCTTATAACTTCTTGTAACCGTTCAATAATTGTTAACAAGATCTGAGACAAGCCACTTACTCTAGTTACAATTGCAGATTATCGGCACCATCCAAAATACAAGAAAAGGTAGGCTCCACAAAATAACATTGAAGTTCATTAACTACCTTGCATGGCAGCTTCTAGTTCACTGAATCACAGGCTGAGTCTATGGTGCTTGTTTATGAAGTGTGGTCTTCTTACCACTGATTGGTACCAGCATGGCCTCCTCCTCTGGGAAACTCATTACATGTGATCTTAGTGGGACTGTTGACCAAGGCACCCTTTCTCTCTTGGCCATGGGCTGGGAACCTGAATTGGGCTGGGGCCGATCAGACTCTGCCTCACTCTGTTGTGGTTTGGAAGAGGACATCAAGGAGCTGGAGCTGAGTCCCTTTAGGCCTACACCTGCTTATTGAATCCCATTCCAGGACCCTGGGTGCTGTCCTGCTTCCTGTGTCTCCTGGGGCCCAGCTCCACTGATTCATAACCCACCTCATGTCCTTTTCTATAAAGTTACCTTTTTGATCAAGTTGGCCAGACTCAGTCACTTTCCATTACTTCTGACAAAAGAACCTCACCTGATAAAGGAGACTAAGGTGACTGAAAATTCAGACAAAGGCAATGGCTACCAGTAGACAGTGGGTTCCAACAGAGTCTGGAGCCCTTCAGCTCCCTATTTATTTTTAAGATTGATTTATTATTTTATTTCATTTTAATTAGTTAATTAATTTAGAGGGTGAGCAGACGGAGGGGCAGAGGGAAAGGGAGAGAATCCCAAGCTGACTCCCTGCTGAGCATGGAGCTGGAGGCGGGGCTCCATCACATGCCCTGGAGATCATGACCTGAGCTAAAAACAAGAGGAGCCAAAATCAAGAGTCCACAGTTAGAGGACTGAGGCACTCAGGTACCCTCCTCTAGCTCCTGCTTAACTGTGGGCCTAATGGAACAGGTGTGACTAAAACTGGTATGCTCTCGGCAGATATTAACTTTTTGGATAAATGTATCACATACTATCTATTGCTCTCTTAAAACTGATTAGAATATATTAATTATGAGGTTATTGATCCTCCCTTACATAACCAGTGCTGTACTAAGAAACATAATAAATAGCTAATTTTAAGGAAATGACTAGGAAACTTTATGAAAATCTAATAGTCAGCTGAGAAAAATCATAATACGGTGAGAATATATTTAATTTTGAAAGTGTTACTTCACTGTCCATGTACAAAGAAATCTCCACAGCTAGAAAGATGATATTGCAAATATGACTGATAAATGAAGATCAAAATAGTACTGACACATCCAGCATTCTCACAGGGATAGCCCCTTAAGATCTATCATCCTGCAGTATTCCTAGCACTCGAGAATACAGTAGGATTTTTGATTGGGTCCCAATATTAGTCATTACATCTTTCAAATATCTATTTAGAAGACAACTATGATTAGCCAATGTTTCATTCCAAATAAATTCACTGAAAAATACTATGAATGACTGAAAAAGAATGTGACTTTTCTAGATATGGAGATTTCTCCATAAATATGTGGAACGTGAACTTACAATTATATAAAATAAGGTCTTTCTTCATTTTAATTTGATATATTAATTAAACATGGTTTGTACTGGTACTGTCAGAGACACACATTTTTTCATACTGGAACACAGTTTTACTCTGTGTTATTCATTAATGACTGCTGCATACCCTTGTTCTTCATGTTTCCTTATAACACATCATTATTTTAAAGTCCTACTTCTGAACAGGTTTAACAGGGAGGAGAATGTGATAGAGAATAATGCACACTGTACAATTTAAAACTCTATAAAAAGCTATGGTTTAAGTAGCTTCCCCAAAGTAACTCGTGATTTCAGATTGTGTAATTTGAAATATCCTTAACCAGCCTAAAAAGATAACAATTATCTGAAAAATATTATAAATCCCAGAATTATAAACAATTCACTTTTTTATTTTACTTTAGCTTACTTTGGATATAATTTGCACTTCTTTTTCTGGTTTCCTAACATGGAACCTTAGATTAGATTACTGATTTGGGATCTTTCTTATTTTCTAATAAATAGATTTGATGCTACAAATTTCCTTCTAAGCACTGCTTTTGATGCATTTCACACATTTTGGTAAGTTGTGTCCTCATTTTCATTGACTTAAGAATATTTTTAAATTTCTTTTAAGTGATCTTCTGTGACCCCATGTGTTATTTAGAAGTGTGTTGTTCAGTCTCCATGAATTTTTGGATTTTCCGAACAAGTCCTTTTGAATACTGAACTAATATTCCTTGGTTATGCTAAAATTAGATAATAAGGGGCACCGGGCTGGCTCAGTTGGTGGAGCATGTGACTCATGATCTCTGAGTTGTGAGTTCAAGTCCCACGCTGGGGGTAGAGATTACTTAAATTAAAAAAAAAAAATTGTTAAGAAAAATAAAAAAAGGGGTGCCTGGGTGGCTCAGTGGTTGAGTGTCTGCCTTTGGCTCAGGGTGTGATCCTGTGGTCCCGGGATTGAGTCCCACATCGGGCTCCCTGCATGGAGCCTGCTTCTCCCTCTGCCTGTGTCTCTGTCTCTCTCTCTATGTCTCTCGTGAATAAATAAATAAAATCTTAAAAAAAATAAAAACAAAAAAATAAAATTAGTTAATAAAACAGAAATGTTTTATTACATGATAGTGGCACACCTCGACTACGGTGCTAGGAAGATCCCGGGAATCAATAGAGTCCAAAGACAGGCATTATAGGTTCTTCCATCAGGTTTTCAATAAGACACTAATGTGCTTCTGAGTAGCAAGCCAGGAAAAACAAACTCCTCTTGGACTTTAATAGAAAAATGTCTCAGAAGCGGTGACCTTTATGGCTCAGCATGATCTTATAGTCCTAATTTTTCTATAATTAAGAAAATAATTGCAGAAAATAACCTTCTTTAATTTTTTCCCCCAAACCATCTCTATTGTGACTGAAGCAATACTAGAGACAAAAACCAGCTGATACTAACAGGAATGTGAAACACTTTTATCATGAGGTTTCTTGCTGAAATTCTGGGTAATGGAGAATTCAGGAAAATTAGACCAAAGGTCCTTAATAAGGTCAACCTGAAAAACAATATACAAGTTCAAAGTACACATAATTGTTACCAAGTTATGAGGAGGTGGTGGAAGTAATTACAGAATTTAACAGCTGAAACTGGATTATAACATATCAAAAGATGTGAATTTGGAGGGAATTAAAATGTAGCAACACCCTGGAGGCACTTCTTTTCATTGTAATTCAGTATGAATACAGGGTACTTGCAAACTGGTTCACGATTACGTGAACTATGGCCCATTCTCCGAATCTGTTATCAAACACTGGAGAGAGCAAGCTTCCAAACTAATCTAAAGGCAATGTGCTATTACTTATTTGCCAACAAGTATGGATTAAAAAAACCCATGAGGCCTGGCAGGCCATTCTGGAAACTACAATTTACACATATTAATGTCCGTACATATTATGATAATTTTTGCTCTGTAAACCAAGAAGCAAAGCGGTGGAATGCTCTGGTAATTAAATAACATAATCAATATTATCTATAAATAATGAGCATGCAAGGATCTATAGGATGCTGAGTAAGCACTCTGGCAAAGAGCAACTGCCATCTGTTGGGAGTGGGCTATGATGTCTTCATTAGGGCCATTCTTATATTTTCCTTCTCTCCCAGAATCACACCAGGGTTACGAGAATTTCCCAGAGAAAACCTTCTGCTTAACTGGTAATGAATTAAGTACCTACCTTACTTAATCATTAGCTCTACCCATAGGTAGCAACTGTTACGGCAGCAGAAAAACGACTGGACAGGTTTGTAGAGACCTGAGTTTATGCCCATCTCTGACATGTTATCGTGCTATCTTTGGGCCTCTACTTCTACATGTGGAAAGTGAGACAGTGAACTAAACTTGATGATGTTTACATTTCCTTCAGCTCCGAAATCGATTCCTACATTTGGAAATGCTCTGCCCCTCCCTCAAGGACTAAGTTCTCCATCAGCTTTCTGACAGGTTTCCAGTATTGACAATTCCAGTGCCTTCCTCTGTGAAGGCAAAAGTTTTAAACAAGAAGTGTTCTTATTTTTATGACAAAGATACATACTAGTTATCTTTCAGAAAGATTCTGTGAAATCACATCTAACTTTTGCAACTATGCATTTAAATATGAGTTCGTTGTAGCACTATACAGCCAACAATAAAACATCGCAGTGCAAAGTTTCTTTTCTACTATCTACAAAAATTTGTGACATGGAACTTTGTCATATCCAAATATGAAATGTGATTCACATTCAGAATGTGTCATAATTTGCATAGTTACACTATTAAAACTGGAGCCTCTTGGTGTATACAGCTATATAACATCTCAGGCATGTTGGTAAGAAATAAACCATAATTGAGACGGGTGGTAACAGCATCCAACTGGTTAGAACAAATTACTTCTATTTGCTGATAATTCCTGTTAATAATACTTTATTTTCTATGCCACTATATAAATAGCCCATAAAAATCTCTATTACGTAATGTCCACTGCCACTCTTGCATAAGAGCCCTCGATGGATGGTGTGGGCGCACAGCATAACCACCGCCATGATGATCACCAAAGAACAATATAAACCCAAGTCTTCTAAAACTTTAGGAAAATAGCAGGGTCAAGGCTGGAGTGACAAGAAGAGAAGAAGGGTGAAAAGCTAAAAATGAGCATATACCAATGAATATGTCTTTGGAACACTGATCCAGGACATTTCTGGAGCCTTAAATCAACTTCAGAGACATTTCCCACTACATCTCTCCCTGTCCTGCTCCAACCTACACATACACACCAAACACAGGTTCCAGATGTCTATTACATTTTTGAGAATAAAAATACAGAGGGATGCACATGGAAACAGCCACTCTCTGCGGACTGATAGCAGAATATAATAGCTTCATACCAAAAGATCTGTAAAGAAAGTAAATCTATCTGCACATTCAACTCTCTAATAAACCGGTCGCACTTCCCCCCAATGGAACAAAATAGTTTTTCCTGCATTATTACATGCGAGAAAGAGTGGTAAATGCTCTACTCTAAAAAAGGTCTTTATAGTTATTGGAGAAAGGAAGGTATGATTACCTCTGCCTAGGATCAGTGGTGAAGGAAACAGACAGATGTGCCCATGAAAGAGAATGAAATTCACACGCTGAACCTCATAGGCTTCATCAATCTTCAAATCGACAAATATTACTATAGTGGGTGGCAGGGAGGGGAGAGCCATTCTAAGGGACGGAGTTTATGTCCAGCTGGATTGCTATCTTTGATTAATTGAATATTAAATGAGTTGTACAATGATCTCATGTTCTTTACAAGGGTGCTAACATATCTGTCATGAAGTTCTTATTGACATTCTTTAATCCCTGGAAGTTAGCAGATAGTTACAGCAAACCTGGCTCGATCCTAACATCTGTCACTGTACCCATTACATCCTGGTGCTTTCATCTCCTCCCTGGATGTACATTTGTTACCACATTTTCTTTCCATTCAAGCAGGTTTGTTTGCCTTGAACAGACTTTCTTTTCCACAGATTACTTCAGTTCCAGAGAGAAGAAATGCTGCCATAGGAATGAGGCCAGTGGATGCATCCTCTCATATTAACATTATGCAAAGGAAAACACTACTTAAAATTTTAAACTGTCTTTACTCAATAATAAACACTGGTTTCATAGCTCAACCACAGCCACTGACATTTATAACCTACCAATTGTCATGCATTTCCTATGCATAACTTATAAGTTCAAATCTTTTCATGTTTTAGTGAAGCTTTATTGCTTTTCTAATGAACAATGTTCTTTTAACTGATTGGAGCATTTGCTAACCCAACTTTACAAAATCATCCAGCATCACTCACATACAGTGTTTGCAGATCTAACTCAAACCAGAGCCAAGCTAGTGTCGAATTTATCTTATAATTCTAAATTATCCCAAACTTCTTTTGGGGGAAGTTCTTCTTTTTGGGAAACAGTCACTTTCCCTTTATCTCCATTGCTGGCGTGAGTATTTAAAGTTTCTGAATTTCCAGAGCCAATCTTTCACAAAGAAAAAGCAAGCGTTTATCACTGAACTACATGTAGATGCTGGGTGAGTCACTGGGCTTCTTCCTAGCCAGCTGATTTATTTCCATATACCAGTTGCATAGCATTTACTTCAGGAAAATTCAAAGTAGTGTATATATATATATATAAAATAGGAATTTTAACCAACTTACGACCAAATAAAGCACATGATTTAAATTCATGTATGTTCCTACTGTAGTTAATTTAGAAATGTCCCAGGTCCTTTAACACAAGTTTCAATATATAATGGAAGCAATAACTCAACCCTCTGCTTTTCCTACTAATTCTGGGTCTTTGCTCAGAAACCTTCTCTGGGATAGATTTTCTAAAAGTTCTCCTTCTTGATACTTTTTCTCTTCTGCACTATCCATTCTCGAATTGATCTTAAATAGAATTGATAACATTTTCCTCTGATATATTTCCTTAGTGCATTATCCACATTTCATTACGTATTATATGTTGTTTATATAACATTGTGTATTATATGTGCGACATCACACACACACACACACACACACACACGCATACACTACCCCTCCCTCACCTTCAAGAGAGCGAGCCCCTCGAGGACAGAAACCATGTTTTATTTATCTTTCTAATCTAGTGCTTTTCACAGTGCCAGGGACTGTAAATAAATGTTGCTGAATAAATAAAAGTTGAATTTTCTCAAGGCTAGTAGTAAAAATCCTTTTTGTTTTTCATGGATTACTTCTCTGGAGATAAAAGTGGTTTAAACTTACTAACCAAATAACATGCTATGAATTATGTAGGAACAAGTTACCATTACTCCAATACTTCAGAAAGGAAGCGTGAAGGAAAGAATATTTGTTATTTACTCAGTAATCCACATTTAGCCATTGAGAAATCAGTTGTTAGAAAATGGATATGCTAACTGGCAATGCTGTACTGTATTCCTTAGTTGATGTTACTCACTTGAACGTCTCATATTCTCTGTATGTTCTAAAGTTTCTTTAGTACAGTATGCCTTGTACTGAGAAGGAATATCAATTCTGTGCAGTCAAGAAAGAACCTGCTTCTCCTTTCCCTTTTGTGTAATGGGCATCAGCATTATTATTCTCTTAGCTTTCCAGGTTTAACAGGGGACAATATGCTTTAGCGACTGTGAAAAACCATGAAGGATGCCCCTGCTTTTAGACAGTGTAGAAGCAAATGGCTATATTCTCTGTGCTCCATTTCCCCCTCTGTGAAAAAGAAAAGCATAATATTTAACAACATCACCAAGCTATTGTGAGGGTTAATTAGATTTAATGGGGGAAGGGAGGTGAGTTGATTACACACTATTCAAATTCAAAGAATCATTATTTTGTGTCTAAAAATAATCCTGATTTAGGAATAAAATTAATTTGGAAGCTCAGTCTTTGGTAATCATCTTCCCATACTTAAAAAAAGCCATAGTTTTTAATCAAAATCCCATTCTAAATACAATCTAGTGAAGTACAAATGGAGATCTGTGAATTTCCATTCACTTTTTAAGTAATACGGTGCATGGTTCACTTTTTTTTTTCCTTTTTTTTTTTTGAAGATATATTATGTGTAGAAAAGTTAATTTTTTGTAATGGAGTAAACAAATCTAGTACATTAATTTTTTGTTTCACAAGAAACATTTGTGAAACACTTTAAATTGCATCTTTAAAGAATTCATAGACAATGTTTTGTGACTGTAATAATTTTTCAGGTCATTTCTGATAAGTTCTATCTATCTATTTATTTCAAGAACTAGTCAGTCAAAGATCTTTGACCTGTGTTATAATCCCTGGACCTAATGAATGTTACCTTCCATGGGAAAGCAGATTTTACAGATGTGAGTAAGGATCTTGAGATGGAAGAGGATTCCAGGCTATGTAATGGGGCCTGAGGTACAATCACAAATGTCTTTGTAAAAGGAAGGCAGAAAGAGATTTCACCACAGAATGGAAGGATATAATGTGGTGACATGGGAAGCAGAGGGGGAAAGGTATGTGATGTGGGGCCGTAAGCCAAGCACTGAGAATAGCCTTTGTAAGACAGAAAAGGCCAGGAATGGATTCTCCTCTGGAGCCTCCAGAAGGAATCAACTGCACTGACACCTTGATTTAGCCCATAAGACTCCTTTTGAACTTCTGATCTCCAGAACTTTAAGAGAATAAATGTGTATTGTTTTAAGCCAAAAAGAGAGAGACAGAAGAAAGAAAAAGAAAACAAAAAGGTCTTCATTTGCCCTAAAATTAAAATAAAGAAAGAAAATCCCTGGATATTTATAGCTAAGATGAGAAAAAAAATCATCTAAATAGTAATCATCAAAATTAATGTAATAGATTAATTTACAATGAAAATCTTTATAAGAAGTGGAAAATGGTACCTGAGAAAAATCTGAGTTATTGCTTAAATCTCACTAGAAAACTTACAATATCTTCAACAAAAGAGAAACATTCTTTAAAAATATAACAGTGGATAATCCTGGAAAATATGCCATATCTGTTAGAAGAAAAATGTCTCAGTTTTTGATGAGTGAAGAGCTTTGGCTGAGAAGGCACTTTACTGCTTCTATTTAGAACTTTCCAAAGGAAAGGGAGACTATATAATTCAGTTAGTAGAAATGTATTCTCTATTGAGAAGCAAAAATAATTCTCTTCTGTTTTAATACCACCCTATTAAGACTTTCCATAAGACTTACAAATTTTTATAACAGACTATATACTCACCAAGCAAACTTCTGATTATTCATTCGATTACCCCGGACCCTTGATACTGGGGACGGATGTACCCTGCAGGTAGATGAGAATAATCCAGTCATTAAAAAAAGCACATTCCCGATTACAAATGAACAAATGGAAAAAAAAAAAAAAGAGCTGGTTTATATAAATGATCTCTTGCTTAATATAAAATGCCCCAGAACTTAATCACCTCTTAGTAAATGAACATAGTTAAATTCCTATGCATGCAAACCTGCATTCTCTTTCCTTTGGTACCACTTTTAACATAACAATGGCTTGTCGCAATGTTCACTGTGAGGACCTCCAAAACAGGATCACCAGTTTTAATCCAATGACAGATTCATTCAGTCCAACAAAAAGTTACTGACTAGCTAATCCCTGCCAGGTTTAGAAGTGGGTAAAATAATATAAGGTATGGTGTTTGCCTACAATGAGTCCCTTCTGCTACCTCTTCCCAGAAGTGATACAGAGACAGTACGTGCACAGACCAAGTCAACTATTGGATTTTAAGCCCTAAAAAGCAAGATAATGAAGGAGATCAGGATACACTATCCCAAAATATGCTATTTTGGCATAAGAATTATTATCAGCAGAAACCAAGTAAGAAACAGTAGACCTAGGAGGAACGCTCTACTTTCCCTTTATATGTGTAAAAAACAAGGACACGAATTTCCCTTTTGTAAAGGAAACTTTCCTTTGTAAAGGTGCCCCCCTCCCTGCACTTCCAATACCAGGAAGAAGAGTGCAACACACAACTCTTTATACCAGATGTGATACTGAGATAGGTCTGCATAAACAATCCTTATTTATCATTAGTTTCTCCCATCCTAGTCAATCCCCCCCTTTTCTTTTGACTAGTCACTTCTACACAATTTATCACTCTTTGTTAAAATGGTATAGAAGATCCAACTTTTACCACCCTTTTGAGTCACTCATCACAGAGCATTCCTGCAAGTATGCATGCTGCATATGTAAACAGGTTTTTCTTCCCCTCCTTTGCTAATCTGCCTTTTGTCAGTTTATTTATTTAGACTTTTGTCAGTTTAATTGCAAGCCTCAGACACAGAAAGTAGAAAGATAGAAGAAAAGGGTCTTGGTTTTCATTTTTTTTCCTCCCCCCACAGTAACTTCATCCAAATGTCCAGGAACAGAATCTGAGGCTGGGGGAAGAAGGAAGGGTTGACAGTTATTTCAAGGAGAAAGTTTTCTAGATGTGATGCTCTCTGTAGCTGGGTTTTGAGGAAGGTAGTCAATTCAAAAGCTGAGCTCAGCAATGGAGAAGTAAAAACGATATCGCCTTATAAATTTCCTGGGTTAGAGTCATCCACTGGAACAGCTTATATTTCCAAGAACTGCTGATATCTTCCAATCAGGAGCTAGCTGCTGAACCTCCACCCCTTTGTGGGTCGCTAACTGGCAACACAATACGTCTTACTTCCTGCTTCCTTGTGGCCAACTTCCTGCTTTGTTCTATCTTTACTGGAATTAGTGAGAACTAGGCAGTCTTTCAGCTTGTGTTATCGTTATGTCCCACACATCTTTCTTATTTATGGGAAGGAAAACAGAAATTGTAAACGGGTCTTTAAGTCTCATCAGAACCAACGGCTCCAAGGTTCATTAGAACTCAGTTCTCCATAGTTGTTTAGCAAGTGAAAATCATTTTAAAACAGATAGTACCATTCCAGCCCTGAAGAAGGGCCAAATGCAAACTTTCTGTAAATCCAGAGCCAGACTGCACTTTGCACTAGGAAGGCTTATTTCTTCCAACATCCCTTATTAACATTCTTTTCCTCACAGCACTTCTCAATGGCTGCTGCAGCTGAGCTGCTCAGCACAGATTTTCTGCTCTGCATGGGGGAGGGGATGTTAATTATGCAGAAAGATGGAGAGAGGCCAGACAGCCCCTCTGGTGAACTGTCTCATTCAAGCACGGCCCACTTCCTGCTGTTTTGCAGCTACAAGGATCACCTGTTGGTCTTGGCATCTGGCCAAACTGGGGCCTAGCGGAAATGACAGACTCAGCTAGAAATGAAAGCCAGCTCCTATTCCGGCACCCCAAATTGGGGAGAGAGAAAAAGCATGCAATAGAAACGCATAAGAATTATACAAAAGGTAGCGTGGCTCATTTTTTCTTCTCTTTTCTTATTTCTTTCAGTTGTTCTGCTTGGAATACAACCATCAAAACGGAATTATGAGCCAAAAAATATCTCCCCAACTAAATCTCCTGATCCAAGGGACATACAGGAAGTCATCCTAACCTTCCCTACAGCCTCACTAGGCTGTCAGAGTCCTACTACCTATATAAAGTTCTAAGGAGTGATAGACTGACTGCTCACGATTCTTTAATTCACTCCACATCCTTTATTCCTTCTCCTTAACCTTCACATTTCCATTTATCGTAATTCCATCAGGTGAAGCTTGATGATGGAAGTATTCTCTTATTGATGCTTCTCATTCCATCTATCAGTGGAGAAAAACGAGCCCATTTAACTTATAATTACAGTATTCTTCTGGTATTTGTATCTTTTCATTGATCCATAGATCAAATACTGTAAGTCAGTAATTTTCTATCATGGTTTAACAATCTAAAAGAATATATGTGGATATGAACAAATAATTACATGGTTTCTTAAATTAAAACGGTAAAACAAGAAAGCTTTCCCCCACCCTACTGAAAAGGAGTAAACTGACAACACGGAGCATACTTCATTTGATAAAGTAGACAGACCATAAAGGTTTGCATTTCAGCTATCCCCAAATTTTACTTCTTCAAAAGGATACGCAGGGTTTTTGTGAGCTCAGGCTACACTGTGGCACTTCTGGCCATCGCCGCCCTTCTTTCCACATATAGCAGCCAGGCAGGTAGCAAAGTCAAAACCCCAGTAGGAGAAACCACCACCTAATCTGCATGTCATGCATTATTCATGACCTCCTGATTCCTGCACCTGCATCTAGGCAGGAAGCTTGCAGGGAATGTTCATTATTCTTCTCTTAGCCTCACACAGGCTCGATTACTGCTAAGCCACTTTGTTCTGTAACTAAGGGTTTCAGGCCTTAGTACTAACCGCTGGATATGAAAAGAAAAAAAATCGCCAAGCTAAAGAAAAGAGCAATTTGGGTTGTTGTGCAACATGCACTGAATCCTACAATGTGCTCTTCTGAGACTGACAGTTAATGTCAGATGGAAATGCTCACATTTGGTGATTTACATTACATAGAAAAAAAAGGAAGCCATACCATTAAGGCCATGTATACCAACTGTTCTATTTACATACACTTACTCATCTAAGGCAGACAGCATGTTTATAACTGTGCCCAACACAGGGCTTAATTTAGCTTCTCTGCTAAGCATGTGAGAACTTTTTAAATATCTTAATACAAAAATGGTTCTTCCTTCTTTGGATATAAGTTCCAAAGAATCTGACCCCCAAATCTTGTATTTTAATGACTAATATTTATAGTAAGTCAAGAGGATACAATCGCTCTGTTCTTCCTAAAGGTTTTATGAACCTTCCTTAATGGCTGGTGGCTGGAGGTAGGATGTGAAACGCAAATACTCAAATTACTGATTACTAATGAACTGCTGGGGGAGGATACCATCTTTCTTTTCACTATTCCCACTACAGAAAAGCTATGCCAACTTAAATTCAATCTTATAGTCCCAAATCAAATTAGAAATGATGTGGTTAAGAGTACAAACTGTGGAAACAGCCTGCCTGGGATTGAATTCCAGCTCCACCATTTACCAAGAGAGTCATGTCATCTTAGGGCAAGTTACCTAACCTCTCTGGGCTTCAATTTTCTCATCTGTACAAATGGAGGCAGTAATGTCAGCCACCTCCAAGGGCTGTGAGAGTTAAATGAGTTAATAGTTGTAAAGTGTTCAGAACAGTGCTTGGTACTCAGGAAGCAGTCAATACATGTTGGCTATTATCACCAGCAGTGTTGATTGGATTGGAAAGGATGGAAGATGAACCTGGAATATCCAATTAATTCCAGAGGATTGAGACAACAAATGTGCTTTAGAGACCTGCAGTCTTTAACTACCATGCTTATATGACTTCACTAAAGGCAAGGAAATAACAAAGAGAAATGAACCCATGTAGAGTAATAAGAACCAACTACTGTGGTTTCTAAGGTATGGCTTACTCCCCGACATCTAATTTTTCTGTTCTTTATTAGAAGATCTATCTTCTGTTTACTAAATTGCATCATAGTTCAGTTACGTCCCATTCAAGAACAAGTCAGTAATCACACCAATACACAATCATTCCATTTACTAACCCAGCTATGTGCCAGATACCATACTAAGTACATCAGACACATTACCTTATTTTATCCTCATAATCTTATTATCCACATTTCTTTGAGAAAATAGCTTAGAAGAGTTAAGTAACTTGCCAGGGTGACATAGCTAGTGAACAGCAAAATTGGAACTCTAACAGTATGTCTGACTTGTCTTACTTCACATTATCATCCAATCCTATGAACTCATATATATTCCTCCTACACTACCCGAAAGGATGCAATAAAATGAATTAGTACCAGGGGTTTTAATGAGAGATTTTGTATTTATTGAAGGCCATTTGAATATGTTATAGTTTAAGTAAATGCAAAGTGAAAGTACTAGTTTTCCTGACCTAAATTTGGCACTGGACGAAATATTAAGCATGCAAGTGCTCACAAGAAAGTCACAGTAATGTAACTACTGACCTCCCTTCAACTGATTATGAAAATTTCTTGTGTTGCTATTTAAATACATAATACACCACACATGTAAGTTTTAGATGGTATAATTAATTCTAACTATGCCCACTTCCTTGCTTCCCATTTTTTCTAGAACCCAATTCAATCTAATTTCAAAGATGAAACCATCTTTGTCATGGGGATCAATGGCCTCCATGTTTTCAAATCTAACAGTTAATTCTCAGTCCTCATCTCCTCAAACTCTCAGTACTAACTGATGTAGCAGATCATTCCATCCTGAAAAGCTTTCTTGGCTCAGTATCAGGGAAATTCTTCTGCCTTTCCTCCTCTTCCTTTTTTTTTTTTTTTTTTTATTTAAACTTTGTGTGAACCTTTCTCTTCTCATTTGTCTGGACCATAAATGTTGGCGTGGCCTGGGCATAACCATAGAAGGGATATCGTCCCTTCTGTAGGCCTTATGTGCCATCCATATTATAACTCAAATTTCTATCTCCAGCCTAATCTCTAGATCTTCTCTGAAAACTAGACTCGGGTTTTGCAATCACATCTTTTTCAAAACAAAATTTTTAAAGGTGTTTCTTTCCTTATCTTCCCAGATGTAAAATGGCAGCATCATTCACCTAGTGGCAATGTTGGAATAATACTAGGGTCCCTTTATGCTCTCATTCCTATGTTCGAATGCCTACTTAATACTGAGAAAAAACAGAATAACCTATAAGTTCACAGACCAATAAAATATTTTTTGTAGGTAATTACTCATCTAGCAAGAGTACAGATTTTCATTATCAAGATCATGGGCAGTTACAATGTACAAATATTTTCCACTCTTTAGTCCATTTTTACAATTTTATAATAAAATTATTAGCCCATATTTTTATCCATAAATTGTTTCATTTATTCAATATAATACACACTTTAACACCTTGGTTTACTACATTTGTGGAAGGACAGATTAATCTAGAAATAATTCCACAGTAATTTGTAAATATCAGAATTTTCCCGTGCACAATCACATGAGAGATAATTTTATTTTTATTTTATTTTTTTAAAGATTTTATTTATTATTTATGAGAGACACAGACAGAGGCAGAGACATATACAGAAAGAGAAGCAGGCTCCTGCAGGGAGCCTGACGTGGTACTTGGATCCCAGGACCCTGGGATCATGTCCTGAGTCGAAGGCAGACATTCAAGCACTGAGACACCCAGGCATCTCGAGAGACAATTTTAAAGTAATTCTTGGTATTGCTTCCTTCTTATACATAGTTGTACTCAATACAAGTTCTCATGATTGCTCAGGTTAGTTTGGATGTTTTATTCAACAATACATGCACTATACTTGACCAAATAAAAATGTATGATTCCAGCATTTAAATTAAGTGAGCCCTATTTATTCTCAGCTTTTATCAAGCTAGTGATTAGATGACCATTAGCAATGACATCTATTTTTTAAAGGTTCTTTTTTCCCTCTCATTATACTGTAGTCTCTCTCTCTCTTCTGCAAAGCCACTGATGTTATTTTTAGAAGAGTGGCCTAACCTTAAACATCATACTGAATTAACATAATTTTTTTACTGTTTACTTACAACTGCATAAATTTTGTTAAAAATGTAGTGTTTTGAAGGGAACAACATGTATTTCTGCTATATATAAACAGAATGAGGGATTCTAGAAAGAGACCATTTGGTTTGCACAATTACATCATATTAATTAATCCCAGCCTCATCGCTCAGCATCTCCAACTTGCTCTCTCTCTGTCAGTGACACTGAAGATTCTCTGCCTTCTCTTACTACCTGGTTAGCAGATGTTCAATTCTAAGAAGCCATCCCAATCTCCAGGTCTAGGTCAACTTGCACTAAGTTCTCTCAGCACGTGTACTTAGCACATGGTAACTGAGGATGACACTTGTTTGTATGTTTAGTTTATTTTGTCTGTCTCTACAAATGGACAGTACGCTTTAAGGGGGACAAGGGAGCTTTTCTTTTTTTGCTCACTGTCCTATCTCTATTACCTGACACAAAATGGGCACTCAACAAATAATTACTGCTTGATTAGACCAGTTTCCCTACTAGACTATAACTTCTGGGATGGATGGCAATGGTCATGTCTAAGTCACCACTGCATCCTCAGAGCTCAGTATATAATTATTAGCAAATAAACGTGGGACTAAGGAGTTAGTAACTGGGGCAGTCAGCTGGAGAACACTAATATCAATCTTTACTGCTCAGAGCCATATATGCATCACTCACATCTTCAACCAACATTTATTGTATACCTACTACTTATTCATTAATTCAAATATTAATTGGACCTCTATTGTGTCAGACACCATTGTAAGTTCTTCAATACTGTGAAATGTGCTGGATGAGGGAATATTACATCTACACAAACATGATACGACCTAAGGGAGCGTGCAGTACAACCATGAGTTTGGACAATAAATGGCCAAGGTAGCAGATAAAAGGGGCGTCTGAATTAATTGAGCTTTGGAGGAGACCTGGAAGTTATTACCCTAGGAAATATGGAGAGGCATTGAAGGGATAGAAATGTCCAAGGACCAAAACTAAAAATTGTTCTGGGTGACTAGAGTAAAGGGTTTGGCAGGTCGGTAGGGGAAGGAGATTTTGTAGTAATAGGGCTTGATCAGGGAAGATCTTGTGTACTATGCTAAACAGTTAACTCAAAGAGTTAAAGGACAATGACCAAAGGCTTTTGAAGTCAGAACTGACACAATCAACTTTGTGTACTAGAAAAGTCACATTGGCAGGAGGGTAGAGAGTGGTCTGAAGAGAATGAATCATTACGCAGGAAGAATCACTGGAGGTCTACTATACAAATGTTGCCAAAGCAGGATCTAAGATGGCAGCAGTGGGCAGAGAGGAGCAGGAATGGAGAAAGAGTAAGATTAAGACAGATATATAATAAATTAGGTGTTATCCCTGGGACTTGGTGTAAATATGTATAAGATGTGGGGGACAAGGCAAAATAAGGGAACAATTTTTGGCTAACATCGAGAGCTGTGAGTTAAGTGATTAGAGGAGCCAGTATAAGGAATAAAGGTTATGTTTGGGGATTAATTTCAAGAAGAGAGCTGGAGATGTGGGCATCCTTACCAGGTAAATGGTCATTGAGGCCTGAATATCTTGGAGGCACAATTTAAGTGAGAAAAGCAGCAGACCATGGTCTGGACACCAGGAAACTCTCCACATCTTCTTCCATGACTTTTATTATTATTTTTAAGAGATTTATTTGAGAGAGAGAGCGCATGCATAGGGCAGGACAGAGGGAGAGGGAAAAGGAGGAGAGTAGAGACTGTGCTAAGCACAGAGCCCAATGCAGGGGCTCGATCTCACAACCCTGAGATCATGACCTGCATGGAAATCAAGAGTCAACGCTTAACCAACTGAGCCAAATAGGGGCCCCTTTCTTGCATGACTTTAAACCTCTCCCCCTACTCATCCAGGGAATGCTAGAGATCCCCACTTATTGACAGGAAGCTGGGAGCTTCATGACTCAACTTAGGCTCATAAGATCTCATAACCAATATTAAGAGAGGTAAAACATGATCTCTTCTCCCTTTCCCTTGATATTAGAAAAGCCAAAAATAATCTGTTTTCCCTTCAGTGTTGCCTTGGACAGTAAATGTCCCCAACATCAATTCTGTCAAGTAACCCAGGAAACACAGAGCCATCCCTGATTGAACTTCTCTCCTATTCTCAGGCCTGTCCACTACACTGCCTCTGTTCTACCCACTTTTCATTTCCATAGCCACTGACCTATTTTAACTCACACCTGTCTCTTAGCAGCACCACTCCCAAAATCTCTCCCAATCCATTTTCTGCATTAGAGCCACAGTGATATATTTAAAAAGCAAATCTGTTCTTCTCACTCCGCTGTCCCTTTAGTGGCTTTTCATTGCTCTTGATATAGACCTAAATCTCAGCTTGGCCTACCTGCCAATGATCTGGCCCCCGCTCACCTCTCCAGCTTCACTTTCCCACAATAACGCCCTTCCTCACACCCTACTCTCTGTGATCCAGTCACCCTGGCCTCCTTTTAGCTTCTCTCTCGGCTCAGTGCCTCCAAATCTGTTGTTCCTTTTTTTTTTTTTTATGGTTTTATTTATTTAAGTCATCTCTATACCCAATATGGGGCTCAAACTCATGACCCCATGATCATGAATTGCATGCTCTTGGACTGAACCAGGTGCCCCTGAGTTGTTCCTTTTGCACAGGATCTCCCACACAGCTCCATCACCTCCGTAACTCTTCTTCATTCTCATCTCTTAGCTCAAATACCACTTTGCTTTTCTTGACTGGCCAAACTGGACCATGTCTCTATGTTACAGACTCCCAATATACCTGCCATTAGTCCTTCACAGTTCATATCAGGCTTATATACAGTTTATACAAGTGATTATTTGGTGGAGCGCTTGGGTGGCACAGTCAGGTTAAGTGTTTGATTCTTGATTTCGGCTCAGGTCATGATCTCAGGGTCCTGAGATGGACCCCAGAGTTAGACTCTGTGCTCAGTGGGGAGTCTGCTTAAGACCCTCTCCCTCTGCACCTCCCCCTCCTCCTGTACCCATGTGTGCTGTCTCTGAAATAAATAAAATCTTTTTTTTAAAAAAAGTGATTATTGGACAAAAAGCAGCAACTATTTCTCCTTTGCTTTCCACTATATGCCCAGTAACAAGCCCTACATCGGGTATAAAGTAGGCATATGCTAAATATTGCTCTGTGAATAAAAGGGGATAATGGGAACTCATAATGGTAGCCTTTTTATTCTTCTTAAGATTTGTTCTTGCATTATCTGGAAAAATAAATAAGTAAATACACATAATAATTTAATATTTAGTGTTTATTATATTTACCCTTAATATATATTACAGATGAAGTACAAAAGTAGAAAGGACAGTGAGTGAAAAGTGATGTGGCCTGGGTGTCATCTGAAAGAAGCTTTGGCCCCCGCCAGGAGATGGGTTTTTTAGATCCACATTGGCCTGCGTGCAGTGCAGTGGGCACGCAGGACCCATCTTAGGCCAGGATGCCAAAGCAGATGCGTCCCTTACTTCCTCACAGAAATCTGTGCAAGAGTAGTGGACATGGTGAAGAGACTTGTGACATTCACCTGAAGTATTCAGTTTAGTGCTGATTGGGTAAGAATTTCTTGGTTTGCATTAACGGTACTATCATCATGTAAGAAGGCAGCAATAGGGAAGCCAAGTTAAAGGTATCTGTGAGCTCACTACAGTATTTTTGCAACTTTTAACTCCAAAAATCATTTCAAAATAAAACATTTTAAAGTGTTCTTCCTTTGTGGGATAAGAATATAAGCAATACAGATTGTCTAAAACTACTTTTTTTCATATTTTACTTAGTGATGTATTTCTTCATTCTGATAATATTCATTATATATGCACTGATAAACAAAGAGTATATGTGTGTGTATACATTTCTTGCACACTTTTTTTTTTTTCAAGCAAATAAACTCCTCGTCAATTCTACTACTTTGCCACCGTGGTTTTTACATGCGTTGGGCACAGAATTACTAATAGCAGGAATGTTAAAAAGTGGTACGAAGAAAGGAGTAAAAGAAAAAAAGACATGCTACAAGGTTAATAGAAATAATGCCATGATGAGATTGTGGGGCGGGGGGAGGGGGGGGGAATTTAGATTATGTCCAGATAGCAACAATTTACATTGTGGAACCAACATTTATCCAGGTGACACAGATCCCAAATTCCTTCTTTAATCTGAGATACCCTGATAATTGCTTCAATTTTCCACTTCATTTTGCATGTATGTAAGTATGATGTATTATTTTTTCAGTGTTCCGTGTACGGTGCATTAAGATTCCTGTCCTTTAACATGTGAACTGAAATCCTTTGATTTCGTTGTTAGTGTGGACTGAGTTGGAGGAATTTCATGAACTGAAAGACACTCTGATTGGTGGTTATTCTATTAGTCACACCAGTAATGTCTTTTATTTAGTGTGCTCTGTCGAGAAAGAAGAGTAAGCGGCTGAAGAATCACTTCAAACGCTTTTACTGCCTCTGGCTGCATTAATTTTGAGATACCTCATTTAGGCTGAAAAAGGAGGCAAAGTTAAAGTATGTAATATGGGCTTTTTGTCACCCCAAATTGGATCTATTACAATTTAGCATTCTCTCAAGAAAGTGTTATAGCTCACAAGGCTGTACCATTTTTTCTTTGAGTAGGACAAAATTCTGTATCATTTTGTTCACAAGCATAATGAAAATGGCATAAACTAGGCTCTAAAGATGATAAGCCATCTCTAAGGAGAAAATGTAGCTTACATTTCACTGATAGTAAAATTTCAAATATAGAAAGCCTCCAATCTGGTAATTATATGTAGCCATTGTCTTTAATTATTTTAAATAATGTGTCTAAAAGAAATGAATGTACATATTTGTGTATGTGTGTGTAAATCCTGATATGCTTTTCTTTAAGTGGACACCAAATAGACCAAAGGGAATGGTATGCAACAGAGGGATTCAGGACTAATCACAGAGTAGTCTGATCTGTAGACAGCTGTAGAGGATGCTCTCTTACTGTCAAAACCAATGGTCAAGAAGCTGGAGGACTCTAAGGCAAAGGAGCCAGGAACTGATCAGCTAGGTCTTGCAGAGACACTTCATTTTAGAATCTGGCATCTGAGGTCAAGAGCTGCCAAATACATCAATCAATACCCACATGGCTAAAGGTGCCTGGGGAGACTGGCAAGAAATAGATGAAGTCCCACTCATCAGGATTGGACAAACAGCAATGCACCCACCACATAGGCACTTCCAAAATGCACCAGGCCCTCTACAATTGATCAACATCATTTCCTCCAGGTAGTTCAAATTTACTACTCCCTCCTCAGCCCCAGCGTCAATCACCAGTATTCCCATTCCTCTGCTTCATGTAGCACTGGCCCAAGAGGCTACAGGGTTTATCCTGCAGAAACATGTATTGGCCATCATTTTATTAACAAAACGGGCAAATCAAGGCAGAGTCAGTTTACTTATTTTGGCTATTTCTGAATTTGATACAGATCACAGTATCATTGCTCTGGTTGTTTATGAAGCCCCCTTTTGTGATTGAAAAAAAATGATAAAGAGGAAAGAACTAAGAAGTAGCATTACTAGGGCAGCTTGGGTGGCTCAGCAGTTTAGCGCCACCTTCAGCCCAAGGCGTGATCCTAGACACCTGGGATCCAGTCCTATGTCAGGCTCCCTGCATGGAGCCTGCTTCTCCCTCTGCCTGTGTCTCTGCCTGTGTCTCTGCCTCTCTCTCTCTCTGTCTCTCATGATTTAAAAAAAAAAAAAAAAAAAAGGAAGTAGCATTACTATGTTCACAGCACCTGCCAATCAAATCACATAATAGTCAAGTAATCTAAAATATGGCCTATGACCTTTTAAAAAAGACGGCCATACAATTGCCTGAATATCTAACAGCACTGGAAAGGTCAAATAATAACAATACATAGTTAAGAATAACACCAGTTTCCAAATGGAAGAGTTATTGCAAGACAGTAGGTAATGAAATAATGGAAACACTATTTCAGGAGAGCAGAGGAGAGAAAAATCACTGTTTTCTCATATCTGCTAATGATGTGAGATTTGGGCTGGGCCTCACAGGACACAGCTTTGGAGGAGGCACGGAGAAGCAGCCAGGTACGCAGGTGAGGAAAAAACTATGAGCAAACAGGAAGAAGTAGGGAAGAGGAGTAGAGCAAGCCACCACCTCAGCTGGAAGGAGTTCACGCAAAAGGGGGCAGCCCAGAAAGCAGAATGTCTGATGACTGCTGATAGATGTTTTGTGGATTTTTGGCTCTAGAAAGTGCAAAGCTGCTGGGAGATTTCATTTCAGAGGAGTAACGTTATTGCACAAGAATTCATGTGCAAGCGGTGTGCACAATGACACAAAATGAGGAAGACTAGTAATGTTCAGAGAATTTTAGTGATACGGCCACGGTTCACATGTAAGGGGACAAAAGTCTAAGCCAAAGAGGTCACAGAAGAGATGAGACGTAAGAACTGCCAAAATCTAGCGACACTGGATAGAGGACGGTGAAAGGAATACTAACACTCTGAGAAGCTACAGGAACGGAGGGAAATGTGGTTTTAATTTTACGCAGCTGCAAGTGAATGACTGCAATTCAGGAGGGCAGATGTCGAGAGTGGATGTGATTTTCATAAACGTGGCAGTGAAAGCTGCAGCTGAAGAAGCGGCTGAGGGTGTCTGAAGAAAAGGCTCTGGAGGCAGAGGAGTGGGGTTGCAGAGTCTGGCATGCCTTCTAGTTGGGGGATAGTGGCAAAAAGGAAGAATCAAGGAGCTGGAAGCAAAGCCCATGAGCAAAGGGTTAAACCAGTAGGAAAAAGATCCAATCAGAAGTAAACATATTTGGGGTGCCTGGTGGCTCAGCCGCTTAAGCATCTGTCTTCAGATCAGGTCACGATCCTGGGGTCCTGGTCACGATCCTTGGGGTCCTGGGATCGAGGCTCTCTTGGGATCGAGTCCCATGTCAGGCTCCCTGCTCATGCTTTCTCTCTCTCACACACTCTCTCTCAAGTAAATAAATATATATATATATGGAAAGAAGTAAACACAGTCACTGTCAAATGTTGTAAAAGGAATGAGAGAACTGAGAAAAGATCATGACAATGGGTCACTTAGGCACCGCCACAGAAACCGATTTTTGGTAAAGCTGCAAAAGCGTTGGGAACCAGGCTTTAGATTGTTAATGCTTGAGACTGAGGATAAAGGAGAGCATGTTGGGAAATGTCTGTTTGAGAAGCTTTTCCATGAAGAGAGGAAGAGCTGGAATGACTAGCTGGGACAAAATGGTAACTGGGATTTTTCCTTTTCTTTTGTTCTTCAGAAAATGGAAACTCATTTGGTATGTTAGGTGCAAGGTGCAACTGAAAGGAAGAGCCTGAAATGCTCCAGAAGGAAACACTAAGGGACAATTCCTAGGAGATGTTCCCTGACACTCAACAGCCACACACATGCAAATTCCAGCTTACCCAGTGAGAGCTGTGAACTCTGTGGTGTGCTAAGAGTTTTACTAGACAGTCTCATTTATTCACACCACAGCCGAGGGGGGAAGGTGTCATCAGTCCCACTTTCTAAATGAGAAAAGCAAGTTCAGAGAGGTTATTCCATCTAGCCCAAGGTCACATAGCAGAGTTAAAACTCAAGTCCATGGGACGCCTGGGTGGCTCAGTGGTTGAGTGTCTGCCTTCGGCCCAGCGCGTGATCCTGGAGTCCCCGGATCAAGTCCCACCATCAGGCTCCCTGCATGGGGCCTGCTTCCCTCTCTACCTATCTACCTATGTCTCTGCCTCTCTCTCTCTCTCTGTCTTTCTCATGAATAAATAAATAAAATCTTAAAAAAGAAAAAAAAAAAAAACCTCAAGTCCAGGCCTGACTCCCACATCACATTTTTTTTTTTTTAAGATTTTATTTACTCATAAGAGACAGAGAGAGAGAGAGAAGCAGAGACATAGGCAGAGGGGGAAGCAGGGTCCACTCAGGGAGCCCGATGTAGGACTTGATCCTTGGACCCCAGGATCACACCCTGAGCTGAAGGCAGATGCTTAACTGCTGAGCTACCCAGGCGACCCCCATCACATTCTTAAACGATGTTCTGCTCTGTTTATTTCATGACCATGACCAAGGAAGTAACTCCATTTTTAAAAACTTTTAAGTATAGATTAGCTAAAATATATAACATAATTCAGTTGTACTTTACTGTTTACCAAACAATGTTTGCAACTGAGAATTATGTTTATAAGTAGTCATGAAGTAATCTGAGCTCTTTAAATGCATCTATTTTGTATTTCTGCATATATATGATATACCAAAAATACATACCTTTGGTCCTGGCACAGTGCTCCTAAAACCCATGCAATAGCATTATCTCTTTATACAAGGCCCTTTAAGTCCATGTGAGTTTATGCTAATGGGGTGACTTATGGTGGGGCCCCCAGACAGCTTCAGTATGAGGATAGTCACTAGAAAGACCAAACATGTGATCAGAAGGTTAGAACTTACAGCCTCACCACGTGTAGGGGAGAGGGGCCGGACTCTGAGTTCAATCACTGATGGCCAATGATTTCATCAGTCACACCTATGTAATGAAACATTCATAAAAACCCCTAAAGGAAAGGATCTGGAGAGCCATCAAGTTGGTGAACACCCAGACATGCTGTCGGGATGCTGTGCTGGGATGGGGCATGGAAGCTCCCCTAGCTCACCCTATGCATCTCTTTCATTTGGTTGCCTCTGAGTTGTATCCTTTATAAACTGGTACTAGTATGTAGTACTTGCCTAAATCCTGTGAGTCATTCTTACAAAATACCAAAATTGAGAGGGGGGTCATGAGAGCCCTCAAACTTGGCCATCGTAGAAGTTTGGGTAGCCCGGGACTCACCATGTGACTGGCCATCCTGAAGGACTGAGTCCTTGACCTGTAGGGTCTATGCTGACTCGGGATACTTAGCATTGGATTGAACTGAAGTGCTAGACACCACACTGGCATCAGAGGATTGGAGAACCAGTTGTTGTTTGAGAAAACCACATAGTATACTAGCCTAACAATTTTATATTGGGTTTTAATAATTCTCATATTGCCTATGTGTGCTGGCCAAATATGAGAATAATGCATATAACACCACTGTCAACAAGTGAGATCAAGAGTTCTGAAGTCTGTAAATTAAACCTTCTTTTAAAAATTCTCCCACATTTTTGTTGTGACTATTTTCCCTCAATTGTCATTATTAGAAAATGTAGAAGGATGAATGATAATAAAATGGAATTAATCCATATTTAATCCACCAATCCTGATACTCTCTTTTAAATAATCAAGAGAAACCGAATTGATAAGATCTGATTAGCGTGGTTGCTTAAATTTCTCATCCTGGATTAAATACAGATGTTATACAAAATAGGCTGGGTCTGGAAATTGTCCACAAATACGTCCTTATTATTTACCATTCATTTTGCTTTTAAAAAAAAGAAAAAAAGGAAGAGTCTTCCCAGAGTCCCTGAGATACGTGCAGAAAATAAGAAAAATCAAGCTAGAAAAGAACAGAAAAAAACAATAAAATCACATGCTTGTACTAACAACAACACACACAAAGTACAGGTCTAAAAACTGCACATGACCAAACAGGAAAGTAGAAATACCATGAGCAAAAAAAAAAAAAAAAAAGGAAAATAAAAGAATAGAAAAAATAGAATTCTTATCTGCCCTGGAGATTTAAGAAAGTATTATGATTCAATTAATTATATAAAAGATAGAAGTACAGTCCAATATTGGAAAAATAAGAATTGACTTCAGCGATTTCTTAGTTTCTATTGTTTTGTAGGTCCAGAGCTAGACATTAGTAAGGTAAAAATGCATAAAATACTGCCTTCACCCTGAGGACTTTCCAGACTAGAAAGGTCAAGCATTATAGAGATTCCATGGCTGACTATAGACTTGGGACCACGCTATCGGAGGTCAACTGCTACTAGGTTACTACCGCTTACTAGTTGTGTGGTCTGTGGGTAAGAGATCTCATCTATATGCCTCAGTTTTGCCATCCTTTTAATGGGGGTACTAACATCCTCTCGTTCGGGCAATGCTTGCCTGAGCACAGCATGTGCTAGACAAGTCTTAGCTACCACGATTATCCTGTCCTTGCTTATTAGAGTCTCCATGTTGTAGGCACGGTGTCTGCTCTGGGCCCCATGTCTTGGTGTCTCATTTTCCTCTTTATCAATGGCATTAACCAGTGAGAGGATTCTATGTCTCTGGGTATTCAGTATAGGTTAAATGCTGAGACTACAATAAAGACGATCTCAAAACAGCCAGCTTCCAATTTGTACATACCTAGGGAAATTCATCATGAAGAAATATAAAAGCTTAATTTTTGAATAAAAGTTAATCAGAAAGGCGCCTGGGTGGCTCAGTCAGTTAAGCGTCTGCCTTCAGCTCAGGTAATGATCTCAGGGTCCTGAGTTTGAGCCCCGAGATATCCCTCTCCCCTCTGACCCTCCCCTGGCTCACATTCTTTCTCTGTCTCAAATAAGTAAATAAATAAAATGTTAAAAAAAAAAATCCCAAAAAGGTAGAGCATTGCAACATCCTGTCAAATAGCAAGACAAATGCAAATCATTGTAGCTGTAGAAGACTACATTCTATATGAATCCCCAAATAACCAGAATTTTGGAAATTAAAGCAACTACACGTATTATCTAATTAGGGAGTATGACCTGATGATTGCAGGGTGACTTTAGCTTCTTTTTGTTTTAGAGTCTATCCATTTTCAAATTTGGTGTTGACTGCCTTTGGTGTTGACAGATGAGCAGTTGGCGTGGGAATCAAGAAAGTTTCCTGGCGTCAGGCGCTCTAATTTGTCAGGCCGTCTCCTAACTGTGGCTGTGTTTACAAAAGCGTCATCACCCTGGGCAGGGCAAAACAGGACAGTCAGTTGGACTGATTTACTGTGTTCTGTATGCTGAGCAGTGCCGAAGAGCCAGGATCTTAAAACTCTCTCCCTCTCACGTATGTATCATTATGCTAAACACGCGTCTGCTCCCCTGTTTGAATCAGTCATACCATGCAAGCAAATCATGGGTGGATGAAATTATGGCTTTTTTTAGGTAACAGCATGACCAACATACGGGTTCAAGGGTTTCAAAAATAGAATATTTCTATTTTGCTAATGTGAATTACTATGGAATGCCAGTGTAGTCTCATTAGGGTTTGTATATGCTATACCTTTTGGCCTTGACCATGAATTAATACACAAGTAGGCAATCTGGACATATATTTGCCTGATATTAAGTTCAAATTATGCCATCCTGTTTTTCCTATCATCTTTTATAAAATCTGAACATCTTCGTGTACTTTAATGTGCTCTGCTTTGTAAACCCTACATTAAGTCCAACACAGACATTTCCTTAACATTGGCTATCAGATGTTAAATCCCTGTATGTTAATGTATGCTAATTCCAAACCGCCTTCAATGTAACAGGCTCAGAGAATACTGCTGAATTTACTTAGAATCCCAACAGCATTTTTATGACAGACACCAACATTTTTATTTCTGATAAGAAATGCTTGATCTAAATAAAAGAGGGGGGGATGCCTAGGTGGCTCAGTGGTTGAGCGTCTGCCTTTGGCTCAAGGCATGACCCTCGGGGCCTGAGATCGAATCCCACATCGGGCTCCTTGCATGGAGCCTGCTTCTCCCTCTGCCTGTGTCTCTGCGTCTCTCTCTCTCTGTCTCTCTCTCTCCCTGTCTCTCATGAATAAATAAATAAAATGTTTAATAAATAAATAAATAAAAGGGGGGGGAATAATAATTTCTGTTGTTTCTTTCACAACTCAACCTCCGTAATGGGTAGTCTACATCTGACCCTAATTCTTGTGTATCTATTTTCTTACCTCTTGTGATCTGGCTTCTACCTCTACTACTTCAGTATTGGATCTATTCAGTACAAGCCTGCTTCTGCAAAGTAGCCTTGTTCACCCCCCACCTCCCACACACCATGAAACCTGCTCCTTTCTTGATGCTCCTGTCCCCATGCTACCTTCTTTTCTCCTCCTCTCTCCTTCAGACTCCATAGGCTTTCTCAAGATCCATGATGCTGGTGTCTCCCCAAGTTACTTCTTTACCTCTAATCATGCCCAAATTTTAATCTTGCATTTCCAACTCCTTACTAGAAATGTTCCCAGAGATATCCCACTATTAACAAACTCAACATACTTAAAAGCAAATTTATCTCCTCCCTATTACCAATTCTCCACCCATAAGCTGATTACTTTTCAAGTTACCAGAGTTCAGAGCTGGATAAGTACTGTTGCTTTTTCTCTTCTCCCTCAGAGCCAATGACAATTCTTGATTGCCTTTGAAATGTCTCAACTCACCTTTATTTTCTACTGCTCTTGCAATCCCTCTAAACAAGGCAGTTATTATATTTAGTACATTTGTATCCACTGGATGCCGTGCATCAATCCCCGTCCCTACTAATGCACCTGACATACTGCTGAGACGAGCCATCTGGGCAGATACGGAAGCTGGTTCACTTAGGATCCATTCCAGCTCCCTGTTTTTTACCTTCCTACAAAAGAGAGAGAGAGAGAGTTGGGAAAGCTAAAAGCTACATCTCCCAGAGACCCTTGTAACTATGGATCTCTGTGTGAGCTATCTTCCACCAATGCAAAGCAAGGCCAACATGAGGAGACAGCCCTGTGACAGGAAGTGGGGTCTTCTGGCAACCGTGACTGCAAATGCCTTAGTTCTCTGGGACAGCAGCAAAGACATTCTAGCATCCAGTTCCAATTTAGAGGTGTAATTGGTGGACGGGAGGGTGGCAGAGGTCTTTGGTTAGAAGTGCCCTCTGGGATCCCTGGATGGCGCAGCGGTTTGGCACCTGCCTTTGGCCCAGGGCGCGATCCTGGAGACCCGGGATCGAATCCCACATCGGGCTCCCGGTGCATGGAGCCTGCTTCTCCCTCTGCCTGTGTCTCTGCTTCTCTCTCTCTGTGACTATCATAAATAAAATAAAAATTAAAAAAAAAAAAAAAAGAAGTGCCCTCTGATTGCTCTGTTGGCACAATATTGTAGCTTCTTTTCACTATGAATTGTTAGAGTGGATTCTATTGAGAAGCCTAAAACACCTTCCTAAACTACTCTCATTACATCAACCCTTGTTTCGATAACCATCAAGGGGGTTCCTGATATCTACAGAATAAAGCCTTAACTTCTTCTTTTATTTATTTATTTTTTTTGCCTTAACTTCTTAATATCACAAGAATACCCTGATGTTCTGGCCCTAACTCACTGGTACCACTTCTCATGACTTTCTAATAGAACGATTTCCTCCAAGCTTGTATTTTTCCTCTACAAGCTTTGGCTAACCTCATTTCACTTACTGTGAATGCCTTTTTCTCTGCCTCTGACACACAAATCCTAGATGTCTTTCAAAGCAGTAAACAATCCCTACCTCTGCCATGAAGCCCTTCATGAGCACTTCATTCCTGAGTGATTTTAATGTCTTGCTTCCTCTAAATAGGCCATATTATATTATCAGATTATATATTTCTCACATTTTGTGTTTTTTTTAAAGATTTTATTAATGAGAGAGAGAGAGAGAGAGAGAGAGGCAGAGACACAGGCAGAGGAAGAAGCAGACTCCCCACAGGGAGCCCAATGCAGGACTCGATCCCCAGACCTGGGATCATGCCCTGAGCCAAAGGCAGAAGCTCAACTGCTGAGCCACCCAGAAGTCCCATGTTTTGTGTTCTTGATCATTTCTGTTTATGTTCAGAAGATTTATCTCTCTAATCTTCATTCTTGAATAACCTAAGTTATATCACAACCATATTTCACAACAACATAGCTAATTTATTGAGCACCTACTATTTGGCAGGTATTGTTCAGACACTTTTCATATCTCATCCTTAATACAACCACAGGGCAATCTTGGTTCATTTTATGAACAGTGAGACAAGTTTCAAGAAGTTATATATAGTTTGTTCAGGGTCACAGAGTGACAGAGGCAGAATCTGTATTCTAATCTTTGGTGGATGCCCAAACTATATTCTCTCCGGGGCAAAATATAGTCTGTTTCACAAAGATGGCATTCATAGATAATTTATCCAACTACTAACTGAGTAATCAGTGGTTTTCTAAGTGAACATTTCTTGAGCACTATTTGCCAGGCTCTCTACTAAGCACAAGTGTTGTTTTATTTAATCCATTCAGCCACCACAGGAGTTAAATACTTTACATGTTTTAAAGATGAAAAAAACAAACAAACAAACAAACAAACACACTGACACCTAGAAAAATTCAGTAACTTGCTAAGATCTCAGTGCCGATACATGGCACTTCTGAGACTGGAACCCAAGAGTTTGGCTCCAGAACGCATATACTGTGCAACAGAGCTAACACTTCTGCTCTCAGAGATACAGTGATTTTATGGGTAGACCATTCAATGATATGGTTCATAGAAAATGTTTCATTTTTAAGCAAAAAAATGATAAAAATTAAGTACATCACATTACATTTTCTTTACTAAAAGACCTCTTGTGATTACTGTGACAATTTAAAATTTCTCATTTGCCAGAGGTAGAAATAGCCAACAACTGAAAATTTAAAAGGAAGTCCTGGAAAAGAGAAGGGCAGGAAAAACAAGAGGAACCTGGGCAAAATAATTTCAAAGACAACAGTAGGTCAACTGACACGTTAGCCCTCCCCACACTGGCCCACACACATTTTATTTACCAAAAATAATTACTGACTGCATTTTCCCCTATTTAACTTACTTGTAATATGCAAATCTGCAGTTTGCTATTTGTTATTGTAATAATTTTACCTTAGTAAAATTACCACTATATTAAATTTGGCAAATGCAGGTGATTATATTTCTTTTTGGAATTCACATGTAATTAAGCTTACTTTAAGTCTTGAGTTTCAAAGCAACTGATCTAGAAGTTACACAGCAGGGAATCGGAGCAGTTTGCTTGAGTTCAACCCAAATTTGTCATCCCTTTAAGGGTCTTTTTGTTTCTTTTTCCATATGCATTTTGTCATTCAGGAAATCAGTGAAGACACAATATGATGGCCTACACAGATAACAATAAATATACCCACATCTCAAATGAACGTGAAGACATTAGGAGCAAACATTCAGTGCAGTAACACAGGGTGGTTCCCCGAGACTGCTAAGGACACTTCTGTAAAGGATAGGTCTGCATCGGGCGTGTAGAAACCACACATTGTGTTCTCTTTGTCTACATGTCTGCTTTCCAGTTCTTCAAAGATTTTGTTTCTTCCATAAAATTGGCTTGATCTCTTTTTGCATTTTTGTTTTCAGAACACTTCAGCTTCATATATTAGATTTCAAATTAAGTAATCACATTTATTTTATTTATATATTTATATATAAATATATTTCTATCAATTAATTTTCTTATAAAGTATGAAATTTGCACTGACACATTCTGCTAATTACAGTAGGAATAAGTTATAGCCTAGTGAAAAACTGACAAGTTTTCATGCCTGGACAGTCAATACTATACCTGTACTCTCAAACTGTTGAGTTCCTTCTAAAAAAACTTCACCCTTTGTGTACATTTCAAAATGGCTGGCTATTTCTGAAAGCCATTAAGACTCTGTTTTCATGAAATTGTAAAAATTCGAGTAATTAACAAAACCCCAAAACTACTGAGCATGACATTTCCTTTTACTACGGTGTGTTAAAAGTATAAACACTCCTGATTACACACAATGGTTTCATTACTTACATCCTAAAGAGGATGGTTTGCATGGCTTTGTTTCTCTGCAAATATTCTCCACTGCTGGTCTTTAAGTGAGGCTGTGACTGTTGGTCATGTGATCCTTTACATTTGGGAAATACTTTAGAGTCTACAGAACACCTTCAGACATGCTAACTCATCCTCTCCTCACAGAAGTCTGCAGCAAGAACAGACACATCATTGCATGTGCATAAATGCAAATAAGAGTACATTAAGGGGTTTGGGGGCTTATTGGGTGTCACATTGGTGCCTGTCAGACAGAAATGAACACCTAATTTAAACATGTTTCTTTTTCTACTACCTAGATAGAACTTAGAGCCAAAAGCATTTTGGAGATCATCTGGTCCATGCTCATCTCATCCCCAACCGGACTGAGGATAACACTACCTGACTTGCACAGGGTCACAGAGTGAGATTCTGGCCATGCAAGGACTAAGAACTCCTACGTTCATCCAGAATGTAAAGGAAGGAAAAGGGATTTTGGAGTCTGACAGGGCTAGGTGTGGACCCTAGTTCCAAAACACGCTATCTGTGATCTTGTGTAAGTTGCCTAAACGCATTCAACTTTAGGTTTTTTTCACTGAAGTGGCAATATTGATACCTACCTTATATAGTTGTTACAGGGATGATAACAGATGTAGTGTAGCTGGCTCATAATCCTTGCTCAGCACATGTTATTTTCCTTCCCTCTTTGCAACTCACTGTTTGCATTAAGGTACCTATATTTGAAATTTCATCTCATAAACTAAAAACATTATTGCAACCCACAGTTGCTTACAAAAATAGGTTTTAAATGTCTTTGACTTTTACAGGTAGTCCTTACAATTTAAAAAAATTGTCCAGTATTTTCATTATATATATAGTCCTTCTCATTAAAATACTGTATCAAACAGTAAAATTTACAATTCTTAATTTAAGGTTTCAAAATGTAACTGAAAACCCTCATCTGTCTTTTCCAGCCAATACATTTGTTATAACTTTATTTTAGTGACTTTGTTTTTTAATTGCACGGTTTAGTGATTAGAATGGAAGTTAATCCTTCCAAATATTAAGTATTTTGTGAAATGACCCATGCTGACACTATTTTGCAGCAACAAAAGCCAATGCTCTCCGGGGTGGTGGTGCTCAAAACCAAGTAATGTAGATACATATAATTGTAAAGTGCATTCCATCTACTGCATGCAGGGCTGGCACAGTCCCAGAGTCAAATACTGCACCAAGAGTATCCTTAGAGAATTTTCACAGAAATCCCACAATGCACTGAAGACCAATTTTACAAAGAAGCAGAACTCTCCATCTCACAGTCTTAATGGGAGAGGAAGGAGGGGTCCTTATCTCCATTTTGCAGATATGAGTACTGAGGCTGGGCAGCTTGGAAACAGCAGGAGCAGAGCACAGAGGCGGAAATGAAATTCAGGAGGAAGGATACACAGTCACTGGGCTTCCATGAAATCACCTTCTCTCTTAGATCAAAGTCCCTGCTGTTCTTCCAGGAAATAAAAATAACACATTGCACAGATAGAAAAATTTTCTATTCTGATCCTGAAATTTTTGATGAAAAGGGGTAGTTGCCTCTGGGGAAAATGTACTGTTTTTCAAATTCACCATAAATAAATTTTAAAAGAATTCATTTTCATTCCTCTCAAGATCTCTAAAATAGCCCCAATTTCATTTATTTTGTTTTCTTAAAGTTATCTGAAAATTAAATAGACTCAAAATTTGATTGAGTAGGTATGTGTAATTTACATTTTATAAAGCCAGAACAGACCTTTTTACTAGGTTTAATGAATATAAGTGTATGTTCATGTTTACTCACATGCAGCAAAAGCTACAATTTATTACACTAGTATCTAATGATGCGGTTAAAATTAGAGTATTTTTATATAAATGATATTGTACCGGAATTTTTTTTTAAGATTTTATTTATTTTTTCATGAGAGACAGAGAGAGAGAGAGAGAGAGAGAGAGAGAGACAGAGTCAGAGGAGGAAGCAGACTCCATGCAGGGAGCCCGATGTGGGACTTGATTCTGGAACTCCAGGATCACGCCCTAAGCCAAAGGCAGATGCTTAACTGCTGAACCACCCAGGTGTCCCTATACCAGAATTTCAATGCAATTTTTCATCCTTCCTCAATGAATTGACATTTTTTTCCTGCCATATTAAATGTTTGCCATTCCAAATAAGCTGTGAGGTCAAAAAAAAAAAAATTCATTGTCTTCTTTGGGGCAATTTTGTGGCTATTCTCCTAGAGTGAAGACTTAAGAAGTGACCCTTAGGTATATATGGATCATGTCAGCCTCCTGCCTCTGCTCATTTTTTTTTAAATTTTATTTATTTACTCATGAAAGACAGAGAGACAGAGAGAGACAGAGAGACAGAGAGGCAGAGACACAGGCAGAGGGAGAAGCAGGCTCCATGCTGGGAGCCTGATGTGGGACTTGATCCCGGGACTCCAGGATCAGGCCCTGGGCCAAAGGCAGGCGCCAAACTGCTGAGCCACCCAGGGATCCCCGCCTCTGCTCATTATACAGAACCCTGTGCTCTCCATATGTAGGTGATATTAACACTTTCTTTGCCTTATCTAACTGTTCTTGCATTATTTTTCCTATACTTTTTTGCCCAGTTGTTAATTTTCCAGTTATATTACACTAACACATTTATATAATTTTTCTTTTGAAATGGGAAAGGGAATAAGTAAAGATATAAGATGTTCACTTTTCCTGTCAGATCAAATGCTATGGATATTGCTCCGGAATTACAATCCTTGTGGACTAGAGAATACAATCATCAAAACAGGACTCTATCTCCCTGGCATCATGCTGGAATAGTCTCAAAAATTGTTCTCCATTATTTGCTATCTTGGTTGGTAGTACACACCAAACATGGAAAGCCACTGACCAAAATCAGCTGTTTTCAATTGCTTTTACTCTCCATGTTTATAGACACGTAATTCCCAAGTTCATATACACAGTTATACAGAAACAGACAACTAAGCATAAACAAATCCAGCTTTTGAAGGTCACTCGGTATGGCTACGGGACAGAGAGCAGGTTACACATTTCCAGCTAGTTAGCTCCAATTCCAGTCTTTTCCCTTGACTGATTCCAACATACCAATGAGTCCTAACCCACCACTGTGTACCTGCTACTTAGATGAAAACTGCTAGTTCTAGAAGTCTTTTTACAATCAAATTGTACATGGAGTCTCCAAGTATAAAAGAGATAAAAGCAGTATCTAGTTACAATAAAAGAAAATCGTTAATTATCATTAAGTGACTAGAAAAAGAACTATGTGTTGTGATAAATATTAAAATCTTAAAGTTTTTGTAATAACAATGGCAGCATCCAAATTATCTTGGATTCTGTTTCAATTAAGAGAGTATGACTGAATCTGTACCCACTGAAATCAATGATAGATGTCAGAGTGTTTAATAGGTCATCTTGCAATCTCAGAATCACTTCCATTAGAATAATTTAGATTACCCCTGGGTAGAGAAGTACTAAAATAATCTAGATTATTTTTGAGTGGAAGGGAATAAAGAACCTTCCAAGATAAATATTTTGTACCTTGATCTGAAGGTCATATGAGTGTATTATGCTATACGCTTGAGATCTCTATGTGTAATAACATATGTGTCATGACTTAATATTAAAACAATGACCCAGGAACCTAAAAAAGAGTAATAATAATAATTTTGTTTCAAAGTGAATTAACAAAAATTCTTAATGAAAGTATATATTGTTTATCATTATTATTAAAGTTAGAAAATAAGAGCCCCAAAAAAAAAAAAAAAAAAAACCAGAAAGAAAAGAAGAGCAAAATGATTTCCAATATATTACCTTGGTCACATATGCTAAACATGCACTTGTCCTTATACAATTGACAGGCCACGGCAACGGCACATGCCAGACACATGTGCTTAACACTGCCTGACATTTAATTGAGTGTGGCACGTGTGTGCTTTAGTAACATACTCAGTTGTGCAATTTTATGTGAGCAGACATCTGTAGACACGAATTTGGAAAGAACTAGTGCAAAGTGACAACTTTTATAACAAATGATGTATCATAAAAGTGATCACAGGAAGCAGCAACAACTAATATTTATTGAGGTTTTACTACATTACCTGCCAAATGCCAAGTTCTTGAATTCACCATCTCAAGAACTGCATGTATAGGAACCTTAAACATATGAATAGACATGGTAGGAGATCTATCTGCTTTGTGATCTGCCCTCAAATGAGATAATCTGGTCATATAAATGGACATACTTATAGGTTCCAAGTTTGTAAAAATATTGGTAGGCAACTCACTTATATTTGATTATGTTAAAATTGCAGTTTTAAAACTAGTCAAAATTCACTAAAATGAATGCTAAACACCTAAAATCTAGAACTCTGTAAGTACCATCTTGGAAAGCATCATCAAAGACACTAGATGTCTATCTTCTCATTGTGAGTTCACAGTTCCCTTTTTTAGCTCACAACAACCGTGAATAGGTCTGGATCTGTGATGTGAATGAATTTCCTGGATCAGGATTGCTTTTTTATCAACTACTGTCTTCTTGATTAATATTTTTTACAAGTAAGGTTCTTGACATTTTTTATTGTATGTCTTATAAATCACCTATTATCACTAAATTAAATCTTACTTGACATTTTTATATCTAAAACTCTAAATTGATTACTTAAATTCAAGTAATTGATTATTAAAGAGCAAATATATGGGATCCCTGGGTGGCGCAGCGGTTTGGCGCCTGCCTTTGGCCCAGGGTGCGATCCTGGAGACCCAGGATCGATTCCCACGTCGGGCTCCCAGTGCATGGAGCCTGCTTCTCCCTCTGCCTGTGTCTCTGCCTCTCTTTCTCTCTCTGTGACTATCATAAATAAAAAAAAAAAAAAAAAAAAAAAGCAAATATATAAATGAATCAAACTGTGTTAAACCACAATCTACATACTCTCCAACTTAAAGTTAAGCTATCATTCTAGGCATAGTTATCATGCATCATTACAGTAGAGGAGAAATACAAACTTAATGGCAGTCACACAATTAAATGGCAAAAGATACTGGATAGTCACCAGAAGTTACATTTATGGAGAACTCAGGTCTTTCAAGTAGGTTAAAATATCACTCACTCAGTATATAATAGACCTGAATAGGATCTGAGAGATAATTTAGTCCAAACCCCTTTTTTTCTGGTTAGAAAAAAGATCTACAGAGGTTAAGCGACTTGTTCTAGGTCCACTGCTTAATAGTGATGGAGCAGAAGCAGCTCCTCAAGCCATTCAAACCTATTCTTTGTCCTATATTGGAATATCCTTCAAAAAAAATTATACTCACATAGTTATACACAACTATGAATATATTTAGCAAAGAAAATGTAAACATTTAATGTGGAGTCCTTTCTCTCCACAAATATGTATATCATATCTACAGATTTATAAATATATATATGTGTGTGTATCCACATCTATCTCTCCCACTTGAAACAAGTTCAATCATGTTTGTTGTCTGATAATGTTCAATTTGTTTAAACCTAACTTTGAAAACGTCCTTAAATTTTCCTTTTGCTAAAAAAAAAAAAAAAAAATTCAAAAATTTTAACTCTTCCAAGTTGTCAGTGGATGATTCTGACTTTACACCATCTCCAATCCCCCATATTCCTTAAAGGATGTTATAAGTAGAGTGTGCAAGGATCATGAAGGAATGTTAGATAAACCTGTCTGATGCAGGGTTTACCTTCTTTTTAACTAGCCCACAAAATTAAGAAGCAATAAGATGAACAAATTTGTTAGAATGCTTACCTACTCTTGCTCTGCACTGCACAATGTACATTTTTGTATCTCTGCTTCAGCTAAAGCCATGTTATTCTGCTTTGTTCTACTTCTTTAAAATTGGTTTCAAAATGAACAAAGAAGTATGGGTTTTATAAAACCATTTAGGTTTTATAAAAGAAGTAAAATTGGTTTCAAAATGAACAAAGTATGGGTTTTATAAGCATCAGATTTACTAAAAAAAAAAAAAAAAAAAAGTCCTGGTGCTTTGACTCCGCCTAAGTTGGGAAGACACTTGAGGCAATTTTGAATCTTTTTTTTTTTCCCCATGATAAAGACGGTTTTGCCTGACCCTCCATGATGAGGCCCAATTTCTTGGCATATATTCAATGTTCAATAAATGTGAGCTTCCATGAAAGATAACAAAAACTACTGCAATGCAGAGAAAGACTTGAATCACTGGAAATTTTATTTGAATACAAGTATCATAGTGGACAGAAAATGAAATCACTTCTGGGCATGTTAAAGACGACATTCTATACTTGTGTCCTCCAAAAGATTAGCATGGTGTCTTAACGTATGGCAGTTGTTCAATAAGTATTGAACGAATGATATATAGGAATGAAGTAATTCTGTTTTGATGTCGTCATGTCATTATGTCAAACAATAGTCACTCAAAGCAGTCCGTTAGGAGTACCTTAATGAATCAGTAATGTTTAATCTGCTAATTTGATTTTATGATCTTAGTTCTATACAATATAAAGAAGTAACTGTGATTGCTGGGCACTTTTTGAGCACAGAAATAATGGAAAGTACTTAAGACTCTCATATCTCTAATCCAGAAGAGATAGAAGGTTAGAGAATTATAAAATATTATGGAGATAGCAAATAAAAGGACTATTACTAAAAGTAAAACTCACTTTTTCATTGGAATGAACCAAGACCTAACCTACATTTTGGGTTTAAAGTTTACAAACATTTATTCATGTCTAAAGTTAAAAGATCAAAAGAGGAAAAGTTAAGAAGACCAAGGTATACCTAGAATGAAAATTGGAAAGAAGATAAAAATGATTCTGGTAAATACTGGGTCTTAAACATATTTTAAATGGATAAAAATTCATAATTGTTATCTACATTGATTTTTCCAGATAATTATCAGATAAGCAAGTTTACTTTACATATGTAGACAAAAACATGTTGTAACTAAAGTGTTTTTTTCAAACATAATTATTTGAATAACTGTCTCAAACTTACTTTTCACTCTGGGTAGATCTCTAGTCTATACATATGACTGTCACTACTCTGGTTATTATCTTATTTTTCTCATCTCCCTCTCACAGAGACATTTTCTACATTTGCATCCTCAAATTCTTAGGTTTCTACTCCTTAAGCACTCATGATTCCTTCCTGTTAATCAGCTTCATCCAGGTTTATAGGTCCTTTTCACAACTCAAGCAAATCTGAACTCTCTCTAGGTCATTTTTTGCTAAATTGATTAGATTTCTCATCTTTCATCCTCCTGGAACTTCAGAGGGACAGGACCTGGCTGAAAATCACTCTTCCCTATTTTCTTGATGCTTCTCTTAGCTTCTCTGTCCCTTTGATGAACTCTTCTTCCTTCATCTGATTCCTCACTAGAGATCTGTCTCCAAAACAAGACATTGGCATCTTCATTGTGAAGAATGAATAGATCCTATTTTAAATACCAATAGAATGACTTAAAAAAAAAAAAAAAAGGCTATCAATACCAAAGGTAGTTGAAGATGTAGAATGACTTGAGCTTCCATGAGTCACTGGTGGGAATATAAAGGAATATATTACTTTGGAAGTGTTGGGTAGTTTCTTTCTTTTTTTAAAAAAAAGATTTTATTTATTTATTCATAGAGATGCAGAGAGAGAGAGAGAGAGAGAGAGAGAGAGGCAGAGACACAGGCAGAGGGAGAAGCAGGCTCCATGCAGAGAGCCTGACGTGGGATTCGATCCAGAGTCTCCAGATCACGCCCTGGGCTGCAGGCGGCGCTAAACCGCTGCGCCACCGGGGCTGCCCTGTTGGGTAGTTTCTTATAAACACACATCTTCCTTTGACCCAGAAATTCCTCTCCTAGATATTTACCTAAGAGAAATGAAAACATTATGTATAGACAAGTTGCACATGAATGTGCATATCGCCTTCATATAATAGCCCAAACTGGAAACAGTCCAAATGTTCATAGATAACTGAATACCTAAACAAATGTTACATCTACACAATGGAATACTACTTAGCAATGCAACAATATGCAAGAATCTCAGACACTGAATGAAAAAATACTGAAACGAAAGATTACATAGCATACAACTCATAAATGGAGGTCTAGAATTAATCATAGTGACAGACACCAGAAGTGGTTGTTTGGGGGTTGGGAGGAAATACTGAATTTACTCGGGAAGGGGAGGGAAGGGGATGCAAGGCAACTTTCCGGGTAATGGAAATGCTCTGCATTCTGATTTGGGTAGCAGTTACAGGAGTACATGTAATTGTTAAACCCTTTGAACTGTACCCTTCAAATAAGGTGTTTTATTGTATGCGAATAATACCTCAACTAATAAAAATAAACCTCAATAATGGTCCTTAAGCCAATGACTCCCTTTCTGTATTCCCAGTCCTCTTTCATCACTTCCAGTTTTAGACCTCCAAACACCAAAGGACTGCTCCATTCAGTTTCCTCATATCAAACTCCTCTTACGGGCTCCTTTCAAGTATGTTATTTAGCTCAAAGGCATGGCCATTCTTTCCGCCTTCATCTTGTCCTTTAGTTATCTTTATCCTTAGTTAGTGACCACTAAAATTATCCATTATTTCTTCAAAATATATATCAAAATCCCTCCCCTTTAAGATATGCAGGAAAGAGCACTTTAAACATGTAGTGGGAAATTACATCTGATTGGGCACCATTAGCAACACTCCTTATCAGTTCTATGATGCCAGTCAACTCACACTTAACTTTCCTGATTCTTATTTTCCTCATCTGTAAAGTTAGATCATTCAGATGTTGCTGTATTAAGGAACATTGTGAGATAGATGCATAAAAATAAATTGGAAACTATGAAGAATTACATTTTTAATATAACACTTAGGGTTATTGGTACTGATACTTACGCAAAAGCCACCACTAACACCCTGACCCAGGCCCAGAGTTGCTCATGTCTATGCTGCTTCCATACTTAATATATTCTTCCCGATTTGGGGACAGGTGACCAGTTATTTTTATGACAATTTAATGCAATCCCTTTTAAGAAAAATTAGTATAATCTTGAACTTTTATTTATTTATTTATTTTTTTAAACATTTTTTTTTAATTTTTATTTATTTATGATAGTCACAGAGAGAGAGAGAGGCAGAGACACAGGCAGAGGGAGAAGCAGGCTCCATGCACCGAGAGCCTGATGTGGGATTCGATCCCGGGTCTCCAGGATCGCGCCCTGGGCCAAAGGCAGGCGCTAACCTGCTGTACCACCCAGGGATCCCCAATCTTGAACTTTTAAAGATATACATGAGGCAACATTTCCGAAACTCCAAATTTGTTTCAATGTATTGTCAATCTGGAAGCTTGGATAAAAATACAGGATAGCCAAAGTTATAAATATATTTTTAAAAACCTGGTTGATTTCAGTACGTAAAGAGATTCCAAAGTTTTAATTCAGTAACTATTTTATTTGTGTTCTTGGATTATTTATTTAAAGATTTTATTTATTTATGAAAGACACAGAGAGCACAGCAGAGACACAGGCAGAGTTCTTAGATAACGTTCCTGGATTATTTCTTTTTTCTTTCTTTCTTTCTTTCTTTCTTTCTTTCTTTCTTTCTTTCTTTCTTTCTTTCTTTCTTTCTTTCTTTCTCTTTCTTTCTTTCTTTCTTTCTTCCTTCTTTCTTTCTTTCTTGATTTTATTTTTTAAAAGATTTTATTTATTCATGAGAGACAGAGACAGAGACAGAGAGAGAGAGAGAGAGAGAGAGAGAGAGAGAGGCAGAGACACAGGCAGAGGGAGAAGCAGGCTCCATGCAGGGAGCCCGATGTGGGACTTGATCCAGGGTCTCCAGGATCACGCCCTGGGCTGAAGATGGCGCTAAACCGCTGAACCACCCAGGCTGCCCATGTTCTTGGATAACTTCTAAATTTTGCTAGATAGTCTTATATTTACTGGTCTTCTGACTTGACTTGGATAAGTCAGCTTCATTAAAAGCTATAGTGAAAAATTAATATTTTAACCCCACAATGCAATTTACCCAGTAAAAGCTGACAAGAAGATATTTTAATCTCTTGATTTAAAAAAAGTCACTTATTTTTTTCTAATCAATTTTCTTGCTTGCATTTTCCTATCACATATTAGAAAAATTCCTCTAAATGTTCAACTTAAAATTAGTTTTATATTTGCGACAGAAAGTGGAAACTACGAGAGTCAATCCCATGTTTTCTCTCACTTCTAACAGTGATTACACATATAGAACAAAATGGAAAATAGATGCAGAATTGGAGACCAAGACACATTTTGCTAAAAGCTTATGAAATTTTAGCTCAAAGATATTATTTTAAATTCTCTGTATAATTTTGCTTTGTTTCGTCACTATTGTAGCCAATAGCTATATAATCAGAAGATTTTATTTTCTGAAATCAGAGGCAAAAGGCAAAATAACTGATGTTATTTTTACCCATTCTGTATACTATAAGAGATTAATCAATATTAATTTAAGTTTAAAGACTGACCATAACTATGTTTTACAGATTTTGCTTATTCAGCTGGAATCAGTTGTTTAAACACTATATTTTAATAATACCCTCTATTACACTTAGCGAAATGGAACACTTCTAGAGGATAAACCCTGGAGATAAGAATTTACCTTATGAAATTCAGATACTAAGACATAACAAATGTACTTGTTATTACTGATTTTTAAAAATATACCATTAAGAGAATCTAGGGGGAAGAATTTATTAAATCCACCATAATCCACCAGAAATTTTATCAGAATACATGACTAAAATTTGACAAAACTTAGTAAATTAGATTTTTAAAATAGGTATATTAGGTAATTTTAATTGCTTCCATAAACAATAGCCTTTCTTTTTCCAAAATATTAGTAAGTTAGTCATCACTCTCCTAAATATGGTCCCTACTACATTGATGTTAGGCTATGTCATGGGACTCTGCTCTGGCCAAAAGATGTTGGTGGATGAGTATCATGAGCAATGGCTTAAAATGCATTTGTACAAGTAGGGTTGTTCTCTTACACTTCAGCCACTGCTGTGAGAAATACATATCATAGGTACTCTGTTGGGTTTAGAAAAATGAGAGACATGAACAGCGCTGCTCCAACAACCTGTGGACCTGCCCCAACCAACCAGCTCATGCATGGAAGAAAAGTAATGCTTCATAGTAATATGCCACAGAGTTTTGGAATGGCTGTCTATACAGCATTATAGTGTCAACAGATGACTGATTTTTTTTAAAAAAGGAAAAAAGAAAACACCTTGACATTGGGTTTGGGGTGGTACCTTATTTTTCTTAAGGATTAAACTTTAAGTTTGGTGCAGATGATATTGTTTACTTGACTCAGTCCTGGCCATAGCTTTCTTTTCCCTTAGCCATATTCCAATAATTTGGAACATGCTAATCAGTTTTAGTCAATGAGATACAGGCAGAAGTCACAGGGTGGGGCTCCCAGGAAAGCTTTTTAAAAGTGACATAGTAGGGGTGCCTGGGTGGCTTAGTCAGTTAAGTGTCTGGCTTTGGTTCAGGTACAATCCCAGGGTCCTGGGATTGAACTCTGTGTCGGGCTGCATGCTCACGAGGAATTTGCTTCTCCCTCTCCCTCTGCCTCTCCCAGCACCAGGGCTTTCTGTTGCTCACTCTTTCTCTCAAATAAATAAAATCTTTTACAAAAAAAAAAAAAAGTGGCATAGTTGGCTGGTATGCTCTTTTGTTACTTGGCTGGCACCTTTACTTCTTTCCTTCTGACTAGAATAGGGGCATATGCCTGAAGATGCAGCCGACTTCATACAAGCATTAGATAGAAAACCACAACAGAAGGGCAACAAAACAGGAAGAAAGAAGAAAGGAGGAAGAAAGAAGACATCCTCAGAACATTCTGAGCATCTCCACCAGTCTGTCCTGTTTATCCTAGGCTTCCTGTTATACTAGGAAAAGAATTCCATGTTTAAGCTCTCTAGTAAGGCTTACTGTTATTTGCAGCCAAAAGTAACCAATATTTGGAACGATACATAGGTGAGTAGATAGGTGGGTAGGTAGGTAGGTAAACAGATTGACAGAAACAATTTTATTCAAGTTATTTAAAAAAGATCCAGAATTTTATCTAGAAGTAGTATTTGACTCAGTCTAGTATTAGAAATTACGTTGATAAAATGATCATTTTAGCTAAGAATATATAATTACGTTTAAATTAAGTCATAGCTACAGTTTTTATATATTAGGTTTGTTTTTCTATAAGTAGAGGTAAAACAACACAAGTGATATATCAGGTAATTTTTAAACTATATTTTGATAAAATTAATTTTATTTTATAACTTAAAGCTTGGAATTCTTTCCTGCACACTAATAATTTTTCAGATAATCAATGAGAAACATTTTCAAAATTTGCTGGTATTTTTACCCTACTAATCACACGTGGTCTGGGGTTTAACTTTTAAGATAAGCCATGATGCATGATATATTACACTGCAGCTGGATGGTGACCCTCAGCTATGCTACTGCGTAAATGGATAGCAAAATCTCATGGTAAAACATCACCCTGATAAGATTCACTCTTATCCAAGCTATCTTTTTCTATCTGTATTAGATTTTTCTATACAGCAGCAGGTTCTCCATGAAAATGTATCTTTCAATTTTTTACTTTCCTTTGATGCATGTAAGTAAATGTATTCAATGAGATTCAAGTGTGTGGGAAAGTGCTATAAAGTAAAGGAAAATTATGGTACAATGGCTATAACTCATAAAGAGTAATAAGAAAAGAGTGTCTAGAGCGTTTGACTGAAAATAGAAGAGATTATATCCTGGTGAATTGAGTTAATTTCAAATATATTACAGTATGGTTTTCTATCATGTGTACTCTCTCTGACTACATTAATAAATGAAATAGTGATGAATAGTTCTGGGAACTTGTAGTGAAACTTATTAATATTTCAACATTATCACTGAGTATCTATGTCAACACACATCAAAAATGCATGAGAAATGACTACCTATACTCACAAGTTACACCCATTAGGAATATATATGAGAAATATAAATGGTGTACATAAATTTGCAATGTGATTATAGGTAGGAGATATAACAAAAAAAAAAGCTACATAAAGATCTCACATGGAAAAGTCTATTAAACAATTAAAAGCAGATTAATACTTGCAATCAGTTTGGAGTATATACTATATGACCACATGAAATACCAACATATTTTAAATTATGAATCATCATAAAAATTACTAATGCTAAAAAAATTTAAGCCTAAAAGTAGCAAAAATATGTAGCTACTGTTAAATAGAAGTGGTTCATCAATTCTATCCAAGACATAACTTTGGAATTCTCCAATAACGTTTATTTTAAACTTTCTTTTTTTTTTAATTTTATTTTTATTTTATTTATTTATGATAAGCACACAGTGAGAGAGAGAGAGAGGCAGAGACATAGGTAGAGGGAGAAGCAGGCTCCATGCACTGGGAGCCTGATGTGGGATTCGATCCCGGGTCTCCAGGATCGCGCCCTGGGCCAAAGGCAGGCGCCAAACCTGCTGCGCCACCCAGGGATCCCCTAACGTTTATTTTAAAATAAAAAACAAAAAGTCTGGTTTTAAAAAGCCTGATTTCTATTTTTAAATTGATCACCAAGTAGTAAATTCATTAAAATGAGGAATGGTGGTTTAAAAAACAAATCAACACCCAGTTAACCCAATAATTTCCAAGTCGTTAGGAAGGCTAAAATTAATGTTTATATCTATGGTATTCTATGGTATATCAGAAGATGTTCCAGTCAGTTGAGATGGAGGGAGATCAAACTGATTGTTTAGCATTAGGCAGAGATTATAAAATGCCTATCATATAGATGAGAGACATAAATCACTCTCATAACAGCAACACCCGGGTATAGCTTTTATATATGATACCTTCTTTTGTACTTAATGATCAAAAAGACTCATACACAAAAAGTTCTAAGGATAAGCTCTTACTTGGAACAAGAGCTGCACCATTTTTAAGGAAAAGTTCTTAAAGGCTACTAGAAGGTACAGTAAGAATATATTTTTAAAAACTTTCTAGGATAACGGATAGTTTTGAATCACTGGGGGATACAAAACTAGGTTTCAAGAACCCAGGCCGGAAAGAAGTACAAAGTAAACAAATGTTTTGAAAGGGAAAACTGGTTTTGCATTTTTTCATCTGCTTTTTGATTCCTGTTTTGGTTAAGTAACTGTAGATTCCCTTAGAAAAACAGAATTTTTATCATAGCCTAGAGGGAAAAGTATGAGTGGATAAAAAAGGTTCACTCCCACAAGCCCTTCTCCCCGGGGATGGAATGCTGGCATTGAGTCGTTGGTATCTAGGGAGCTCGGTATCTTCTGTAAGATCAAGGAATTTTCACTAATAATGTTCTCTAGCTAGTCAGTGAGTTTGTTTACTCATTCCAGAATATTCTAGCCTTAGAGTCTTTGCACTTGTTATTCCCTTGAATGCTCTTTGTGACCTGACCTCACGCCTCTTTGGGTCCTTCTTTTTTTTTTTTTTTCTTTCTCTTTGGGTGCTTCTTAAAACATAGTCTTCTCAGAGAGTTCTTCTCAGAACATCTTAATGAAGTCATGAACCCTCTCTTTCACCTCCACCCAACTTAACACTCACATCCTGTTTCTCCTACCTCCATAGCACTTATCTTTTTCAGAGATATGTGCTTCCTGTCCGTCTCCTCTCATCCCCACCACTTTATATGAATTTGTATCTATCTCCCTATAGATATCTATGTAGCTTTATGCCACAAGCTCCTGTGTACTAACCATGGAAACTGTGGACATCTAGGCAGTACTATTTATATCCACAATGATGTAAATAGCACCACTTGGGGTTGTAAAGTGCTCAACCTGTGCAACCATGTACAGGTTGCACATGTACATGGTTCCTTGAGACTGGTATTTGCTGTTCCCACTTAAAGTCTATCCACACATCCCACTACCTAGAGAAGTACATTTATCCTTCCTGATTGGGTCATCAGGTTCCTACCTACCTCCCCAGGCAGCTTCCTCTTCCCTCTTGCTGCTACACTCACCTATGCACCAGTCATTGTGAACTTCTGCACTCCTACTGCACATGAGTTTTCTTATCTATTACAGACTGAGTTATTAGGTGTACCCATTCTGTTCTCTCACTGTAGCCTTTACAATGTGTTTATCTTACTGTGCTTGGCTTCATCTCATATATTTTGATTCTGAGCTCCCTGTGCTAAGGTACTATGAATCATTCATCCTGTAACCTTAGCATGTAACACAGGGTGGAATAAATTAATGAACAACTCATCAAACGAATATATCACTTAATTTGGTACCTCATGAAACAATTCAAATATCAAATTATTGGCTGAACTTGACCACACTTTTCTTAATTAAAGGAGGGATCAGTAGTGTCCCACCCAGACAGATTTATGGGACTGTGTATAGGTGTAATGGTCTCCATCTTGGTGTTGAACACCTAGGGACTGAGTTATTCAGTGATCACTATTTTTTTTTTTTTTTTTTTTAGGCTTCAGAGACTGATGGGCTGATGCAGGCTAAGCATACACGTTAGATTTTATCTGTGTTCATTTACCGAAAATCAGCAGCTTTTTCTGAGCTCTCGCAAAAGAAGAGCAACCCAAATACATTTATCTCCCCTGGTGAGGGAATGAACACCTCTCATTTGCCCATCAAGAGAGCCCATTTCGGCCATGACAGTCACTATCAGAGATCTAGAGTTCCACCTATTGATGTGAATCATAGCTGCTTTTTTGGTAGGACATGAAGTGGAGGGATCTGAAGGTGTTCCAAACATGTTAGGCTTATTAAATAAACCTATAACTTCTTTTAATGAGACAAGAATCTGAGAAAGATCTGAGAAGAAAAGCGGAAGTCTTCTGACATGTTGAGCTCTCTCGCTTTTTCTCTGGGTACAATCAGCTTGGTTGGGTTCATTCCATTCAGCAGATGAGGATAGACACATGATCCAAATAGTCTCAGATTTTTAGTCAAGGGGTACAAAATAAGATGACACAGGACAATTTTAATCCTTGGGCAAATCTGTTCTTTTTATAGATCAACAGAGCAATTCTACAAGGGATGTTCACTTTTTGGATCTGGAAATGTCAGAACCTATGTATATACTAAAACACACTTGAAACCATTTTTTTCCCAAAAATAATTTAAATAAAATAGTATCAGTGAAGTTTATATGAAAAACACTAATATGTTTATATTTTATTTCCTCATACTTCAAGATAATATAGGTGATTTAGAGAAGTGGAATAGCTTTAAAAAAAAAATATCTGAGAAGGCACTTGATAGCATTATTTATAATCATTCTCCCTGTATCAGATTATATTAAAAGTAACAAGTTTAAATAAGAAAATATCTGAAATTATTTCATAAAACTGTGTGATTACTGAGATTCAAGGTTCAAAAAACTTTGCTAATTTAAGATAATTGACAGTTGAGAGATATTAAAGCCACAACACAAAGATGGAAGCTGCCTTCATAAAGGAATACAGGTCAGACAAACTTGGATTTGAATATGAGCTCTGCAAATTACCAGCTGCAGGACCTCTGGGGATAGAATAAACCTCTCTGGGCTTCTGTTTCTTTATCTGCAGGATAAAAACAGGATCACAGGGCAAAGAAAATGAAAACTCTATATGAGTTTTCATAGTATCTGCTGAAAAGTAGGCTGTCAGTTACGCTTCCTTTGTTTATACTTTCCTCTACTATAACTTAAAAGACATTAGTGCAATCATATGGGAGGAGATGAAGAAAAACAGGACGAGTGTTCAAGAAGTTCAGAACAAGACAAAACCAAAACCAAAAAGTACCATTCAATATTTCTGATCCCCCCACCTTTTTTTTTTTAAAGAAAAAGATTTTTTATTTTTGAGAGAGAGTGAGAGAGCAAGCGAGCATGGGGGCGTGTGTGTGTGTGTGTGTGTGTGTGTATGTGTGTGTGGGAGTGAGCAAGCAGGCTCCACATCCAGCGCAGAGCCCGACACAGGGCTGGATCTCAACCCTCATCACGACCTGAGGCGAAACAAAGAGTCGGATGCTAAACTGACTGGGACATCTAGATGCCCCAAGATTTCGGACCCTTTTTTACCATTAAATGTACTTTTCTAAATTAAGAACCATGTTGTTTGAACTAGCAACAAAGTTTGAGATAAGAACAGGAAATCTAACTTCCTACCATAGCTATTTTTTCAAAGAACATTTAGGTGAAAATGTACTAATGATAACACTCTTCATTTCCAAAAATTCAAGTAATTTTTAAGAAGAAGAGACCTTCATGTGAGCAATACACAGTTGACCTTGAACAGCCCAGGGGTTAGGGATGCTGACCTCCCTGTGGAGTCAAAAATCCACATGTAACTTTTGACTCCTTCCAAGCTTAACTGCTAATAGCCTACTGTTGACTGCAAGCCTTATCAATAACACAACCAGCCCATATTTTGCATATGTATAACATACTGTATCCTTGCAATGAAGTATGCTAGAGAAAAGGAAATATTAACAAAATCATGAGGAAGAGAAAATACATTTACAGTATTCTACTGTATTTATTGAAAACAAAGTGCATAGAAGGGGACTTGCACAATCGAACAGGTGTTGTTCAAGGGCCAATTGTAAGAAAAACAGGGGGAGGAAGACAGTGAAGTGTTTTGGTAAGCTTATATGTACTTGACAATGAACCATTTAAAAAGAAAATCCTTTTATCCTTTTATCGAGTAGCAAGTATCAGAGATGCTAGCCAAAGTAAAAAGTTTCTAATGCTACTAATTTTGTTGCTTGCCTTCCCTTTGAGAGTTATAATAAAGATCAGAGAGGATAGACTCCTCAGAGGTGGTGTGAGTTACACAGTAACATGCATGAACCAATTCTCCAAGGACTGACAGGAATAACACAGGTTTATCTCCTTAACATCTCCATCTGCTTCCCTCACCCTCCACCCTGCCCTCCCCACCTTGTTCTTACTGAAAGTATTATACAGGTTTTCCCCACTGTCTGAAAGTAGATCATTCCTATGATATCTTTCCTAAGCCAAAATGGTGTAGAGCGAAGAGGCAATGAACACTAACATATGGAAAAGTTTTTGAGTATTCCCAAACCCCCAAAATAACCTCTCTTAGAACTTTGTGATGCTTTAGGACATGTTGCTGAGGGAAGCACACAATACATTTAGATAAAGCACAGCTGCTCAGAGACACAGCTTAAGGCTCTGATAGCTTGGTGCTGGGACGCTGGGTTTGGTTCCTGGGGAGGGAGTCTGGGGGGCTGTTCTTGCTGCGTGGAGTATGTGCTGCCTCTGTAAGGGTTTGCTGCACAAATATACTGAACACTATTTTTGCTGTTCACTTTTTTTTGTAAAGATGAAAATCCTCTTTGGCTTTCTTTCAGTTAGCAACAATAGGTACTGACATAGGTCTTTTGTAAAAGCAAAGTGGCATAATGGGAACTTCTGAAAGTAGGGGATGCCTGTGTCCAGATCTTTATTCTTTTAGCTTAAGGTTTGCTCCTGGTTACACTGAAATTTCTCTCAGGAGATATTCTCCTTCACTTATACTTTAGTTTGCATAAAGTTGACTATTCTACTCCTGTTAACGAACAAGGAGTATGAATGTTTGGAAAATTAGAGAAAAAGAATAAAAAGGGGAACAGAAATTAGAGGGTCTGGGTAACACAGCCAAACTGTACCTATTTAAAAAAATACGGTTGTTTTGCCTGGGGTGAGAGTTAATTACAATAATTTGCTCTAATCATGTGCCTGTACTTCTCTTTTTCCAAACACTTATTTCATAATTATGTTTGTCAAGTTGTTAAGGGTAATGACCCTATTTTACCATCGGGGGAAAAAAAACAGACCAAAACAAAACAGATGTTCTATGAATTGCTGGAAGTTGGCTTTGTCAGAATTACTGAACACATGGTTTCTGACTCGGACAGTATCTGCACAATTAAAATAAGAAGAGGTCAGAGCCTCTGTGTGGCTTTCACCATTGTGTTTGATTTCACTGATCCTGAGCTGATACATGATAATCAAATGAATTAATGAAAGTGGTTGAAATGATTAGTTCAAGCATAGTTCAGGAGCCTCACTATAATATAAACCTTTACACATCAAAGTGACCTCCGGTTGCTGCTCTAGTTCTTTTTTTTATTTAAAGACAGGAATATGTGAATATCTTGGTTGGGGGAAAGATGCAATTTTGGCTAACAACTTCTGCATTTCAAATCAAGGGGAACATTTGTTAAACTAAAGGATTACAAGTTCATTTTAGAAACAAGTAGAATGCAAGGGTGCCTGGATGGCTCAGTCAGTTAAGTGTCCAACTCTTGATTTCATCTCAAGTCATGATCTCAGGGTCCTGAGATCCAGCGCTGTGGCAGGCTCTATCCTCAGCCCTCTCCCTTTCTCCCTCTACCTCTCCTCTCCAAATAAATAAATCTTAAAAACAAAAAAACAGCAAAATGCATAATATCAGACATTTAGAAAAAAATTATTATATTAATGTTTATGCTATGTAGATATATCAATGTTAATAAAGTCACCTAATTAAAAACCCAAACTATAATGATTATTGCATAAGACAAGACTATGAACCTGAATGAGAAAGAAGACAAAGAGCATCTGTTGGAGATATCTACCATGGGGGTTAGCATCTTGCTGTAAGGATAGGTCAAGGTCAAGGCAGTTTTATCCACATCTAGTGTCAATCTTCCTTAATATCCTCCTCCTTCCTTATTTTCCCCTTTCCTCGTCCTGGAGTGACACAGCATTGGTGGCCAATGAATTAAGAGGCCAGCCTCTGAACCCCTCCTAAACCACGACTCCTTTTGCCTTTGATTGGAAAGCCAAATGTGTACTGGTTGCCCAAAGCTTTTTAAATATGCTACCTCTAATAAACAGAAACCTTTGATGTCATTGCCTCATTACTTACAGACAGACTTCTCAATCTAACTCCCTCAAGAAAGTTTTGCAAGTACAGAGAAGAGGTCAACAGGTATCTTTTGAAATCCTTTCATCTTGTATATCCCAAACTGATGTTTTACACTTTTACTATTTAAAGTGTTATCTTATTGATCATAGTAAACTGAACTTTTTGTTTGACAGCTTTTGAGTTAATAGAAGGCATCAAGATCCAAAGGCAAACAGAAAAAGAGAAAACAGAAAATAACCAAGAGCAATATGCATTAAAGAATCAAGGAGAAACTAAGAGAGGAGCAGAAAAGCATGCTTACAACCACATACACAAATATTAACTTTGGGTAAACCTAAGTACAGGTTTTTATTTTTTTAAAGTGTCTAACAAGGATTATATATTTATTTGTCCCAGAGTAAAATTTTCCTCAGTATATTACTCTAAGTTTGAAATACACCCTTATTTAAGAGGTGTCTACAGAGCATTCTTCTTGCTTCAGCTAACAGTATCTTTGCACTTCCTGGTGTTTATATACATACACATACTGCGTCTTGAATGATAGTTAATTAACTATTGATGGGTCCTGGCGTTCTAGGGCTTCCCAGGTGACGGCTGAGTATTCTTTACTAATCGTTTAATGAAAACACTTACATGAATAATGAATCTGGCATTTCCCTAGATACACAGGCAACTTTTGTAATAGTAATAAAAGCAGGCATATGCAGTTATACAAGATACTCTGGCTTAAATATGTTTTCACAAAGCAAGCCAGAGAGGTTAGGCTGAAAATGAAGCTCCACTTCTTAAGGCTGCTGTTAAATGTCTCACATTAAAATACACTGTATGTTATAAGCACATAATATTAAAAGCAAAAAAAAAAAATAGTTATGTTTAAAAAGTTAATACAATTATTTGTTACCTAAGTCCCATATAAACATAATTTAGATTTTCAGAATCATGGTTCCAAACTTTAAATTTTCAAGCAAAAGAAACACACCCATCTCTGTAAACACACACACACACACAATATACATGTATTATAATGATACAGGAAACAATACAACTAAAATGTTCCTGAAACCTATTATTCATCTTAGAATTAAAACTTGTCATCATTTAGTCTAATTTTAAAGATGGATCTTAGGATTTAGGTCACACAAGACCATACTAACGGTGCTAATCACTGAATAAACAATGAAGTGACTCAGCCTGACACCATTTAAAATGATTTCAGCAACCCCTTTGATTCAATCCCTATCCTGGCTCTAATGAACACCTGCTTTGGAGAAACTAAGCAACTACAACAGTTATTTGAACAAAGGAGTGAAAAAATGCATTTTATAGGTGCTGAAGAGAAAGAATATCATTGGAAACAAACATGACAGGTACTCTTAGAAAAAGATCTGTGTTTCGGAGTCAGAAGTCCAAAACTTTGTCTTGCTACTACTTATTATATGAGTTTGGAGGAGTCCTTTAACTTCTCTGATTCTGAGTGTCTTCCTTTGTGCAATGAGAATAACAATTTTTGCAACACTGTAATTTCCTGGTTGTCATAAACTATACACCACTACTATAATTACAATACTAATTCCGTAGTTAAATGAAGCCTTCTATGTGCCAAAACCTTGTGACTTGTTCATCTTATAACTGTATTTTATCCTCATAACAGTGCTATATGGTAAGTATTCTGATTTTCTTATACAGATGAAGAAACATCTCAGAGTGGTTAAATAACTTGGCCAAAAACATAATCACTAAGAGCTTAACTGTGAATTTGAATTCAGATCTTTCTGACTCTAAATTTCATTTTAGATTCATTTCATCCTAATACATCATATATATTTGTATGTGTGCACAAACATATATAAATATATAATATGTATTACTTAAAGAACATAGAAACGTATTATTCATTTTACACACCCACATACATACATATGCTTTAAATTCTAAAATGCTATACTAATGTGCGTGTGTGTTTTTTTAAAGATTTCAAAGATTGATGCACGGAGCAGAATCAGTACGTAGTCAGTATCTGGGAAAAGGAATTAAAATATGGAAAGTGACTAAGATCATTCTGAGTGGACTGCTAACTCATGTGTCAGCAATAGCAGTGGCTATTTAAATCCTACGCTTACGTAAGATTGTGTTATTAAAAATTATTCCAAAGAAAAAACATACAAGGACTAGACATAGGTTCAATTCTTAGATAAAGAATCGATAATGATGGAAAAGCAACTATCTTTGATGAACAAGGATGAAATCTAACTTTATGGTCCAGATTAAAGGAGACAGAAAAGATCTCTTTAAAAATGACATATGATTCTAATTTTTCAAAGTGGTGACACATCATCTTCCAAATTCGAAATTTCAAAAAAGCTGTTCAGTACTTTCCTATCAAAACAAGATTATAATACTTGGCATATTTTATTTCTCTTGACTGTTGTATATGGATAACAACAATGATGACAATAATTGGATGGTGACATTAAAAAAACCAATTTTTTTTTCAGAGTTAAGGAGACGAGATGGGAGGTATCAGGAAAGATGCATAGAAGCCTCATTTCTAATAAAAGCACAAATTTTCAACTGAGTAAAATGCTTCATGCCTTCCCCTAATCTGCTCCCAAAGAACATAAGCCTGGATGGAAGGATGCTGACGCGTGTGCCCGTTCAGAGCTAGAATGACAAGTCTTGGGAACAGGAGGTACTGCTGCTTCCATTACCCACTGATCACTTGGCGAGTCTTATTTCATCCTGAGAACATGGTACTTACTCTTGTACTGCTCTGGCTATGGAAAGGGCCGTAGATCCAGTCTCATTAACGCTATCTAAGGTCACATTTGGCAGGTCATCATCGTCACTGTCACTTTTACTTTGTCTGGGAGATAGGCCTCGGGGGTCCATTTGTGCTGGGAAAAAAAGGCATATATAATGAATTAAAATTAGTGTGCAGAAAGTTAACCTTGTCCTGGACCAACATCAAGCACGGCATCTCTCTTCTGTGCCTATCACGATGCACATGGAATTCTCCAGAAATCCCAGGAATTAGTGAAAGTGGTGCATTTTATGTACTGAGCATTTATTGACTTTTCCCTTGTTCATTTGATTTGCAGAACCTCCATAGCTCTCAACAGTTTCAGGGGATGATTACAGAATCGAAACTATAAAATCCACAATATTACCAACTCCTGAGTGGTCAGAAGCTGATTAAGTAGGCTCATGAGTTACTGTGCAATCCCCTGGCTCTTCCTTCTTGCTTCTGCCGCCAGAGTTCTGGCCATTTCACTGCTTGTTAGCACATTCCCTGGAAGGTGGAGAGCCAAGGGAGGGGAGATTATATCTGCCTATAGCTCTCTTAATAAGCTTAAAGAAGAACCGGGTTTACAAGGCTAACATAAAGTTTTAGGTATTTTTCATACTTCAGCGAATACTGCCTCACAGTTCATTACTGTTCTAAGTGGAGATCTGAGTGCACAAAAATGACAAAAGTAGCAGCATTTTAAATATATGTTTTATGTGGTAGAAAGTGTTCAACTCCATTCTGATTTCATTTTTCAGAAAGGCATTTCCAGATATGATTCTTCTCCCACTGTGAATCTGCCAACAAAGCAAGAAATAGCCTGATGTTCTGTGATCCCTGTTGACTAGGACCATCAGATCCTTTCAGATGAAAAGATTACCATCAACATTTAATATGTGAACACATATTTTAAAAATTTAGATTTCATTTCCACTTCCTCCTCTCTATGAAGTTTTAGTATCCACCACCATCTAGGGCTTCCATGAGGCCTCACCTCAAGCACAAAATAAGCACATCTTCTAAATTAAAAGTATTGCACTAGCTATGCAATTGCATTATACAAATATATGACTTTAGCCCCAGCCAGCTGCAGCCCAATAGTTGCTCCACAAACCTGCCTACAAGAGATTTCTAAAACCACCACTGTGTGCAAAGGAAAGCAAAATGCACTTAAAATCATGGTTACAATGACAGCTGGGTACGTTTATAATTTTTTTTCTCAAATCATTATTTTGTTACTGTAAATTGTACATTAAGCAGAACCACTGGGAAATGTTGATATTTCACCTTTTTTTTTTACCCACAAAAAGACAACTTCTCATGATTCTACCTAATACTTACAATATGAGTTAGAAAAAGCTAGAGTTCCATCATACGTCTAACTAAATGTGGTTAGGAAAGAACTTCTATCTGTTGAACCTACTGCCCTAGTGTATTTGACATACATTCTGCCTGTAAATATACACATACCAAAATGTATTTTTGAACCAAGGAATGCTTCGTAAATGTTAGCTGAAAAAGAAAATCACTCAAATAATCTAAAGCAGCGGTCTTCAACCAAGGACAAAATTGTCCTCTTTCCCTCAAGATACATTTCACAATGTCTGGCTTGTTACGATCTGATTTGTCATGACTCAAGGAGAAAGGGATGTTCCTGGCACCTAGTAGGCAAAAGTCAAAGATGGTGCTAGATATCTTAAAATACACGGGGTAGTCAGTAACTCATGACAGAGAATTATCTAGTCTGAAATGCTGACAACATCCAAGTTGAGAAACTGTGATCTAGAGATTTAAGAGTCTAGGCGTATTAAAGTGTCACATCTTATGATTTTCAGTTGTATAACTATGTTGCAGTTTCAAAGACACTAGCCAGTTGAGATTGAAAGTCAACTATGTGCTGAATTATCCATATTTTCTGGCCCTGTCCTCAAATACAACAGGTCACCATCATATGACTCAGCACTCACTTCTCCAAAACGCAGCATTCACTTTCTCAAATGCCAGGAATCATGCAGTTGACACTCATTGAAAGTTTTTAAATGTTTTCTTCGTATGACACAAAACACTGTTTATTTTCCATCTGATCTCTAAAGATGTTGGAGAAACACTGTGTAGAGGAACGTAACCCATTCCAGAAGCATCTGATAACAGAGAACTATTGAAGCGCTCATTCACTCCAAAAGCACTGGAAGCATCCAATCACTTAAGATTTATTTTGACTCCAGGCAACAGAAACTGACTCAGGCCAACTTATATTAAACAGAATGTGTTGGAAAGATACTGAGCAGCTCGCAGAGTGGAAGGTAAAGATGAGAAACTATCACTCAAGTAGCACAGCACATAGGAATGATACAGGCATTTCAACCAGGAATTCATAGATAGCTTCTGTTTGGGCAACCCTATTGTAGAATGATTCATTTGACAGTCGTTCATGACTACTCAAATTCTGCCAAGAAAATGAGTATCAGATCTATCTAGGCTTCCAAATCACATATTGTGTGGTGTTACATATGCCTGTAAATGTCAGCAACTTAACATTTAAAGTTGTTGAAACATCATGCACTAGGACTCCTTTGCCAAGATACCAAATTAACAAACAGCTAAAGAACAGAGACTATCCCGGTGGTCTCATTTTGTCCAAGAGAACTAGAGCTTTCATGGGTAAGTAATACAACCCAGGGAAGACACAGGCAGTTAACCAATAAGCAATCTGGCTCCGAGAGCTGAAGTCTAATTGTAATAATGATTCCAAATAACTGGTGAGAGAGTTGATCATCTAAACTGTGTTATGTTTATATCTTAATGAAAGTTTAAAATATGTTAAATATGCTATCTTTTTTGATGTACTTTTCAGGAATATCATAATTGAGGATTTCTTTCCAATATTTTCAATAAATATTATGAAATACATCTGCTACCATCATGCTGGGAAACTCTTTTTACCCATACCTTCAGCCAAGCTGAGGAAGTAATTAGAAAGGCTTTTTAAAATCTGCATTGCTGATTAGGTCAGATGATTAGCTTATCTACATACTTGCATAATTCTACTCTATTTTTATTAAATGTGGGATAGGAACACCTACCCTAGTTAACCTCCATTAGTCTTTGAGTTCCTTAGTCATTTCAGAAGCACTGATTCTCTGGGGAGCGCCCATTCAGAGAAAATGGAAAAGTTACCCAGACACCAGAACTAAAACCATTCTCTTACTTCCCTAAGTAAGACCGAAGCAAGTCAAGTAGAAGCATCTGAAAACAATCTACATTTGAGACTTTGTACCCTGGGAGTGAGATAGCTTTGGGTATCCCAGCTCATTGCTGGGTGTCACTCCTCTGTGTTGGAGGTAGAGGGAAATACTGTGTGAGTTTCATTCCGTGTAACAGAATCCTTGGGAAGATAAATACAGAGCCCTAACGCCTGCAGTTGAACATATTTATGGTAATTTTCAAATATGTACCTACAATAAACTGTTCCTGCAAAGACACTCACAATGCATCATGTCTCCATATATCCACGTCCTTGTGTGGCTGCGTCCCATGATGACCCCAGACCTGGCTAGATGACTTGACGTGGCCAGTGGAATTTCAGCGAACACAAAGCAAAAGCTTGAATAGCACTCGCAATATTGGGTTTCCCCTCCATTGGTTACTGTTTTTAGAAACTCACCACCATGTGAAGGAACCCAAGAAAGCCTAAAATACACGCTGCTCAGTTGGCAGCCCACCCCAACTGAGGTAAGTGACTCATTTTAGAATGACCGGTCGCTTTACAGCCACCAGATGATTGTAGCCGTATGAGTGACCACAGTGAGACCAGCATGAGAACTGCTTGGCTAAACCCATCCCAAATCTTTGACTCACAGAATTGTCAGCCAATAAAATAATTCCTGTATCAACCTACTAGATTTGGGAATGATTTGTTCTTCAGCAATACAAAATCAATGCACCAAAAATCGATGCACTCTCCTAGATCTTTCCAGAGATTTCGGGCAATGATGTGGAAAACTGCTACAATTATTGTCAGCCTATCACGTTCCTCTCTATTCTCCTCCCAAGAGGCAACCTGGCCTTAAGTAGCATAAATTTCAGTGGGCTATTAATACAAATATGGAAAATAAAAATCATAGATTACATTCTGTATTATTTACTTCTCAATCCAAAATACTCAAAATGTATTTACAGTTATTTCGACTTTATAGGCATCTTTCTTTGACCCTCGCCAGCCTCAGGCAGGCTTCTACCGGAACGGGCCATCAGTTGATATCATGCGTTGGGTGAACGAAGCTTTTCTCCCCCTTTTCTCAAGCTCATAGTTGATAGGAGGCCCATATGGGTGGATCCTCCACTCAAAGCTAGATTTCGTATGTTTGCCTCAACTCACAAGGCATTTCAACTCTACTTTCCCTCCCGTTAACAGCAGACTGACGCAGACACGCGGCAACAATGTCCATCCTTACGTCTCCCACCTCAGCCTAGGTGGTGTCAAACTTTAATTAAAGGCTCAATCTTATATAGAAATAAATTGGCCCATTCAGTGATTCTTCGAGGACAGGAAGTCCTTCCATATGTCACCATATGAAATGCAAAGAATATGACAATCTGTGGACATACACTGAGGCTGTCAAGACTAACAGGTCCCTACCAGAGTGATGCACAGAAGGATCCGAGCAATCCCTTTCACCTTGGCCCATCGGGGCCGCACAGGAGAGGGGTGTCTGTAGCCGGAAGGGCAGGAGGCAGAGGCAGCGGGGCGGCCAGCCTTTCTTTCCTCCTCCCTCAGCCTGACAGACTGCCTGCTACCTTCAGATGCCCTACCAAGGCTGAAGCAGGTCCCAGCCAGAGAAACCCCGGCTCTCATGTGAGCGCCTGCTTGCTTCTAGAAAGCAGTGGGAGAAAGGGAGAGGGGGGCAGGGGAAAATGTGCAGGGGGACTGTGCATAGCATTATAGAAGAGTCCTCTACCACATTCTATACAGGAATTGCTCTAAAAAGGATGGCCCTGGTGTTTCTTTAGGATAAAAACAGAGGTCTGGCTTCCAAGAACATGGGTGGGACCTCTGGCCATCTGGCACCTGCAGCCATCTGACTTTGGGCAATGGATTTCCCACCGCTCCTCCTCCGTTTCTTCCTTGCCATCGCTGTTCTGAGGAGTAAATGAGATGATGCCCTCAAAGCGCTCATCACCCCGCCTGGCACTGCACAGCACATCCCCATTCTGCTTCACCCCGCAGTAAATCCAGTGCTTCTCCAACCATCCCTTATGTGACACTACGGCGAAATCCCTTCCCGTCTCCTGGGCTGTTCAAATTAGGCAGTTTTCGTTTTAAATGTACCTAAACTGAAAATACCATCACAGAGGCAGAATATATATTGGATAATATATAAAACCACTACTCCTCTTGATCCAAACATTCACTTATATATTCAGCCAACAGATATTTATTGGACACCTATGAGGAATCAAGCAGTCTTCTGGGTGCTGTGGAGAGAGCAGTGAACAGGGCAGATAAAAATTCATGCTTTCACTCTGGGAGAGGAGACAAGACAATAAAAGATAAATAAGAAAAACATACACTCAGTCAGATAATGATAAGTGCCATGGAGAAAAATAAAGTGGGGAAGTGCCGTGGAGAAAAAGAGAGGCTAGAGGCAGCCGAGGGGAAGGTAGACCATCCTGGCCTCATGGAGAAAATGAGAGGTGAGCGAGGACCTGAAGGGGGCAAGAAGCTGGTGGAGGGGGGCATGGTGGGGGGAGGGGCTGGCAGAAACAGACTGGAGACCAGGGTTGGGGGGGTGGGGGGTGTTTGCCAGGCAGGGCAAACAACTGGTGTAATAAATAACCCTAAGGTGGGAAAGGGTGTTAGGTGTCTAAGGACCTATAAGGAGGCTATTCCGTGGCTGGAGCTGAAAAGGGACAGCGAAGTGGATGAGGACAGAGGAAGGTGTACACGCATGTAAAGATGCTGAATGTTGCTCTGAGTGGGAAGGGAAGCCATCTGATAAGAATCAGCCGGGCCACTGAGCCTGAAGCGCGGGAGGAGAGCCAGCTAGATGTACATGCGTAAGAATCATCAGTCACATTAATATTCTCTGAAAATCTCATGAGCTTTTTTTTCTCGTTGGCCACCTCATGCTGGCTGCACATAAAGCAATCAATTAAAATTCAGGACGTTATTACCCGAAGGCCTATGAAGTCTGTTCTTCATAATACAGTCATACAACTGATATCCTGCCCTCCTTTGCTTTCAGAATATCAATTGTTCAAATAGATGCCTGATTTCTCAAGCCTATCAAGATCTACGATGAGAGAAAAATTCAGTAGTAAATAAAGTTTAACTCAGAGTGGTAAACTCAAGATGAGAACCAGCTCTCCGGGGTCCCACGCTACTTACTGAAGTTTCAACTAAAATCTATTTCTTGCCTTCTTTACTTTTGTGTTACTGCTAACGAAACTGCACGCCTTTACACGGTGGCAACTGTGTCTGTCTACATAATCCCAAATGAAGATTTAAAAATGTAATCAATTATGTAAATCTTGGAATGTTGGTACTGTGTAGTTATAATATGCCATTTATTCATTTTTTCCCCAATTCCTATCTGCACACTTGACAGTGTAATGGCTTCTGCTCCCATTATATTAAAAAATAACCTCATAATGTTCTTATAATTCTCTAGTGCAAGCACCATATCTCAGTTATAATGCCACTGGACCTCTCCACCGCTTTCAAGACTGCTGATTATCTCCCTTCATTTTCACTGCCAGCCTCTTAAAATCTCTCCTCCCTTGGTTTCTGGATGGGCACATTAAGGCCTTGAACCTTGTCACTGCTTTTTTTTTTTTTTTGTAAATAAAGTTTTATTTGCCCATGCTCATTTATTGTATCTCTGGCTCCTTTAGTGCTACGGTGGCAGAGTTGAGTAACTGTCACAGACTCTTATTTGGCTCACTGAAAGAATCATTTGGCCCTCTAGAGAAAGCATCTACTGACTCTATTTCACACGAATTTTCTTGGGTCAGTCAGTCCTGCCCTCTCTCCTTCCCCTACATCCTTCCCTCCCTCCCATCCCCCCCTTTACCTCTCTTTTCATCTCCTCTTTCTGCATACATCTAAAGTTTCCTTTTCCCCTTAAGCTTCCACTACCTACCCTCTTCTGCCTCTCTTTAATCAATCCCACACAATCCTACAAGTGCTACAATCTCAGTGACTATCTCAGAGAAAATGAATACCAAATTCGTGGTCCCAGCTCTGATCTCTCCCCTAAACTCCAATTTCCTATTTCTGGCACCTTGTCCCCCCTGAATGTTCCAAAGTCATTTCCACTAAGTGCTATTCTTCTGTAGAGCCTTGATTTTATCCATAATTTCCCAGGTCATTGAGATTCAAAACTCTCATTCATTTCACTTGTACTCCTGAAATGAGTACAAATTGGCAACTAATTGCTATTGCTTTTACCCCATAATTTTTCTGGAACTCTTTCCTTTCATACTACTTCTCAGTGAACTTCCTCAAGGTACTGCCGCATACATTCGTCTCATATAGCACTTCCCTAGGAGTTGAATGAATGCAGGACTTCCCTCAAAAGATTCTTTATTTAAAAGGAATTTTGCCCACCACCTAACAAATAGGGTTCAACAGCCATCTCCAATTATTCCACAATCATTTTTTATTTGGAACTCCGATGAGACTTACCCTCAAGCTCCTTCCTTAATCCAGGTGTATCTGGCTATTTCCTTCTACCCACAATTTAGCCAACAAAAATCTACTCTTCTTACAGAATGATACCTTCTTTCATGAATTCCTTTCATTTTCTAACAAAACACAATCTCTCCTTTTGTCTACTCCTTGAGAGGAGAGCAATATCAATTAGACTCTCGCACACAGTAAAATATAATATTGGCTAATGAAGATGATGGTAATAATCGCAAGTCTCTGTTTGAAATGGTCACAGTGGTTCTCAGGAGGCAAAAGATTCCATAATATAACGATGAAAGTGTCTAGTTCACTTTTTATTTTAAAAATCACATTCTGGCTTATATTCTAATATTAACATTGTGGGAGGAGGGAGTCACAATCATTAAATTTCTATTACTTGGGAAAGTCTTAGATAATTATATTGTGGGTCTGATTAGGTCAGTGAATGACAGAATAAAAATGTTCATAATTTTTATTCACTTTTTAGCTAAATTACATTTAACAGGCTTTTCTTTCCTTCTAGGAAAATATTTTAAATAGTTCAACAGACCTATCATCTCTATAATATGAGTTACTGCTTGGAAACTTCAGTGAAGGAATTCAGTCACTTAAAATACAGTTTTAAAATTAATGTTTGCTGAGATTATCGCAACAGCAACTAAGGTTTCAATTTTCTAAAGAATCATGGCTAAAACTACTTTTTTTTTTTTTTTAGTTGTGTAAAAAGAAAATGAACACAGATTTACAATTGTCTTGTGTTCATTGGAATCATGTCTAAGGACACAAAAGGCTTTTGTGATTAAAGAGTTCATAAAATTTTCCATTAATAAGTGGGCTTTTACACTATGCTTGGTAACCTTAAATAACTCTCCAGAGTCATCTAAGAGTCTTGAACTCCGAAATATCACTACACCACTATTTCCCATTCCTTTCCATTTTGTCAATTCATTACAAATGCTCAAAACCCAAGCTAACTAGCCCCAATTGATTTATTCAAAAGTGAATCCACTTTAAGCAGAGATGATTTTAAATACTTCATAATAAAGTGATTTTGTGGTGAGTACATATGGTAAATAATGAAATCACTAAACTCATTTTCATATGTAACACACAGAGATGATTTAAAGCATTAGTCCATGGCCTGTTAACTCACTCTTTATATTTCACTCGGTCTTTTTTACTCTGTTTTCTGTTCTGTAGACTGGATAAAATTGAATCTTTCAAAACACAGATTGACACCTGCTACAATAATTTTAAGTACCGCTGAATCATGGTCCTTGTCTCAGGAGTTGTGGCACGCGGTAAATGAAAAAAGTAGGCATGCAGAGCTACCGGGGCACATTTAGAATAAATGTTGCTGTTCCTTTCCTCCCTCTTCAAGTAATTTGCTCTCCATACCTCATTTTAGAATATACTTAAACCAACTAGATTAGAAGTAAGTCATAATATGCAACAGTGATTTCATCTGTCCTCTTAGACATGCAGTAGACCCTTGGAATTCTTGAAGATATGTTTTAAGACCATAAAAAAATCCTCAAATTTGTGATTTATTTATACATGCCACTGAATCTTTTTATAGCTTTCAAGGCTGCTTATTATCTCTTTTCACTGCCACTTCTGGCCCCTTAAGACTTTCTCTTTTTTGGCTGCAGGAACACACACTTGTCCTCACATTGTGTAACACATTTCTGTCTAGAGTTCTATATTTTTTGTGCAATTCCTCACATCACATTAAAGAAAGTTTATGAAAATTTTCTTTATTTGATGGGTAATTTACACACACACCCACACACATCCTTCCCCACACACAACTCACAAGAGTTACTGTGTGGGCCATAAGCAGAGGCCACGAAGCAGCACTGAGAGGAGTCTTAAGAGTTTGGAGGCTCACTCATGAAAGGATTCTCATGTTCATGTGACTCTGAGTTTTAATTTAGCAAAGCTGTACTCCATACCAGACTTCTAGGAGACACTTGAGAAACACGGAAATCTTAGATGTTACACCTGTGAAATGCCAGTGTCTACCATGTTAAAATCATGGAAGGTATGTTTTCTTTATGAAGGCAAAAGTAGTACTGTTTCTTCTCTTTCCATTTTTTTTTTTGAGGATTTTATTTATTTATTCATGAGAGAGAGAGAGAGAGAGAGAGAGAGAGAGAGAAGGCAGAGACACAGGCAGAGGGAGAAGCAGGCTCCATGCAGGGAGCCCGATATGGGACTTGATCCCGGGTCTCGAGGATCACAGCCTGGGCTGATGGCAGGTGCTAAACTGCTGAGCCACCCAGGGATCCCCTCTTTTCAATTTTTTGCTTTGCATTATCCTAACCTGGTGTGAAAATAAGTATTCAAAAATGACCTGTATATATCTTTGAGCCAAAAAAGTAGAAGTATTGCTACATTTTTTTTTCTCTGTTTCAATCCAGGATGAAGGATGTGACATTTTATGTCCTAATTTTATGCAAACTCCAAAGAGAAAAATTTGCTTTGTAAAACTGGATTAAAGGTGTTTTCCATTTCAAGTCTCTGTTTGGTAACGCTTTTGTAGGAAATGTAAGAAACTAATGTCTATTAGTTTCACTCAGTCATTAAGGATCATGCACTCTCTGTTTTCTCATTTATTTTTAAAGAGACGTTATTTTGATATTTTGCTACCCACCCCCCCTTCCCCTTGAGATGATAAATCACCTAGTCTCTCAGCGTGCTGGTGAGATCCCTACCCCTGGAAATGGAATCATACTTCCTTTGGCTTCAGGTACATCTGTTACATTGGGGCTCCTTTGCTCAGACCCTTTCCTGAGCTCAGAGATGCAAGCTATGGACAAGGTTTAGAGGGGGAACCCATACAGGCAGGTGGTGCAGTCTCCAGAAATGACTCTGGAAGAAGAAGGCCAAAGTTGTAATTCTGTCTAGAGATAGGCCAGGTGGCATGAGTATTTTGAGAACACTATATAATACATGCTATATTGAGAGAGAGCATAGGAAGCACACACTAGTCTTTTCCGCCTTCTTTAACTTTAAACTGGGTTTACAACTAACTTCGCTATGAAAGTCCATCTAGGTTCTGAGAGAAGAGACAGTTTCTGAAGATAAAGGCTATCATGGAGAATGAGGTCTTGGGTTTTCCTAGGCAAATGCCTTTTAGATTGTGTTATGCTTGAGGTCAGTATGTTTAGGTGTTAAATACAAAGTTTGATATTGTCTTTGAATATGGTAAAAAAAGAAAAATAGATTTTTTTAATGGTAAAAACCACTGACATTTATGTTCGAAATACTTCTAAAATTTATAATGCTCTAATAATATGCATTCTGAACATCATTTATGCTGATTTCCTTAACCAAAGCTGCCAAGTCACCTCCTCAGTACTAAGCATGAGCTGTCCCTGAGGCCAAGCAGTGATCTTGAGAGGCCAGGACGGTTCATTATAATCCATGCAAGTTCACATGCTAATGAGAAAGATCTTCTTTGGTGTCTACCACATTTATATTATCAATTAAATAAGATGTCAGGGGCCAAATTAACTCTTCAGCATTTATATTTCTTTTTCTCTTTCAACCATCTCAAATCTTGAAAATGTTTTCTTCCCACTGTCTCTCACACTCAACAATGTTTGACATGAAAGATAAAATATGAAGAGCCATTCAACACACGATCTCGTGTTTTCTATCTCACACACTTTCTTATAAATGGAGGTAAATTATTTATAGTTTTTCTTCCATGTCATTTTTATTTAAAAAATTCCCCCACAAAAATAGATTTCCATGTCTATTTATTCCCGCAAAAGATTTTTAAAAATTTAACATTTGCAGTATTTCTTTCAGGTCATTAAAAAAACTAAGACATATAAAAAGTTGACTCTTTGTTTTTACTATTTTGTTTCCTTCTTCCATAGTATCCTGGTGTATTTAAGTTTTTATTTTTTTTTTTTTTTTTTTTTTTTTTTTTAATTTTTATTTATTTATGATAGTCACAGAGAGAGAGAGAGGCAGAGACATAGGCAGAGGGAGAAGCAGGCTCCATGCACCGGGAGCCTGATGTGGGATTCGATCCCGGGTCTCCAGGATCGCGCCCTGGGCCAAAGGCAGGCGCCAAACCGCTGCGCCACCCAGGGATCCCTTTTTTTTTTTTTTTTTTAATTTTTATTTATTTAGTATTTAAGTTTTTAAATGCTTTAACTACATATGTATCATTAAACAAGATACAGTTTGCTCTTTTAAAAACTATATGGGTAGCTCAGTGGTTTAGCATCTGCCTTTGGCTTAGGGCGTGATCCCAGGGTCCTGGAATCAAGTCCTGCACCGGGCTCTCAATGGGGAGCCTGCTTCTCCCCCTGCCTATGTCTCTGCCTCTCTCTCTCTCTCTCATGAATAAATTAATTTTAAAAATCCTTAAAAAAAAAAACTGTAAGACCATATTCTACAATTTATTTGCACTTAACATTATATTTGATATTTATTTACATTCCTTCATTTAATAATTTTTCTATAGTCTAAAGTCATTCTGTGTATCTATTCTCTCAAACACAAGGACGCTATAACCACCCAATGAACATTCCCACCTTCCCCATGTTCTTTAATTATAGTTCAGAATTTTGATTCATGTTTCACCACCAAGAGTTAATTAAAATTTATTTCTTTTTGCAGATATGTATCTATACTTTTTTAAAGATTTATTTTTTTTGAGAGAGAAAGAGAGAGACAGCAAGCAAGAGCATGCACCTGTGAGGAGGAGTACGGGGGTGGCAGACAGAATCCCCCAGGAGATGCCCAGCTGAGCGTGGAGCCTGATGTGGGGCTGGACCCCAGGACCTTGAGATCATGACCTCAACCAAAATCAAGAGCCAGGCCACCCAGCTGCCCCTACTTATACTTTTAAAACTAGTTCTAAGCTCACCATTGCTTTTGGTTCTTTTTGTTTTTGTTTTTGTTTTCAAAAGCATATTCTTTAGATCTTTCTGGGAATTTGTGTGGGTGGTAAGCTCTTAGTCAATATATGCCTGAAATAAATTTTATTTTACTGCTGAGCTGAGAAAAGAATTTTAGGACCCCCTCACTCAGTTCTCTGAAGAGACTACTGCATTGCTTTCTGGCATTTGTTATTGTTGACAGTCTTTGTTTTTCTTTAAACTCCTTTGTAGATAAACTGTTTTTATTTATGACTTATGCCTGATAATTTCACTGCTATATGTCTAGATGCAGATTTATTTTTTCTTATCCCTCAATATTCTAAGATTCATGGCTTCCCTAATTTTCCAGAATTCCCAGATAGTTCTCTGACATTGCTTCTCTGAATAACATATTCCATCTACCCCTATTATATAGATGTCCTTTCAGATAAATTTTGGAACACATCGATTCATGTCTTGTATCTTTTCTTCCATGTTTTTGTCAATTACTCCACTTTATGTTGTTTTCTGGGTAAAATTCTCAGTACTGTCTTTCGATTCATACATTCTTCCACTTAACATTCTCAACATGTTGCAGTTGCCAAAGCAACTTGTGGATTATCTACATTTATTTTTCCCTTTGACCTCGACATCCATTTGGGCAAGTTCTATCCATCAGATTTCCATTCCTACTGCCTCTGCACAGGCTTTTAGGAATTCTTGCCTGCCCTCCTATGATAACCCACCAACTTACAAGCTTTATCTGTCTCCATATAGCATCCACTTAATACAGACTTGGCACACAAGAACTCCACCAGAACTCCACCAGAATATAAAGCACTGTGTTCTTTTATATGTCTAAGATTTTACACCTTTTTAAAATAATTGCCTTTCACTACTCCCTACCAATCACTGACCTTTGTGCTCTTTCCTTTGTGACCTATCTTTGTAAGTGTACACTTATCTGTGTTATAGAACTCCTCATAAAAGTTGCTTTGCCTCCTCCATTCACTCAACTATGAGATTCTTCTGGGCATCATCTGTGCATTGTACATGTGGCTGAATCATAAATGTGCACTGAATCAAATGGATAAGTAGTAAATAAAAAGGAAAACCCTGGAGATTTCTGGAATAAGGCAAAAGGTTTTAAAAAATGAAGCCTAAAGTTTTTTTTTAAATAAAAATATTTCGAATGTTCTTATTACTGTTCAGTAACAATACTGGCAGTTCAAGTTTTGTTTTGTTTTTTAGTTTTGATAAAAGAGAAAGAAAACAAATTGGTGCTACAATCATCCCATTTGTTTAAACAATAAATATGAAAAATTTTTCCCCATTTAAATGATTTAACATAGGAAATAAGTTTATAATAAGTCAACTAATTTCATTTAGTTTCTGAAGTGCAACAGTTACAAGGTGGTATCATTTTAAAAATGTGTGTGTGTGTATGTGTGTGTGTGTGTGTGTGTGTGTGTGTACAAGAGCTCTCTAAGCAAGCCACCCACTGGCTGAACAGTAATAATATGGCTGATGTTCCTTACTTCTCTGGAATAAGATACAGTATAAATATTCTTATCAAGGTAGGATATGAGTCTGTGATGGTTTGTGCTTGTGCCAGTAAGGAAAATTTTACTCTTGATGTTTATCATAATTAGAAAGACAGAGCCCAACAATGAAAAATAGCTATAAACTATTCAGTGGCCTATTTAGACATGTAAACTGAAAAAGCTGTAACCTTCCATTTATATCAGATATACAAAACTATACAGTTAAAACTGGTTTAAGGGCAGCCTGGGTGGCTCAGTGGTTTAGCGCCACTTTCCGCCCAGGGTGTGATCCTAGAGACCTGGATCAAGTCCCATGTCGGGCTCCCTGCATGGAGCCTATTTTTCCCTCTGCCTGTGTCTCTGCCTCACTCTCTCTCCTCTCTGTGTATTTTCATGAATAAATTAATAAAATCTTTAAAAAAAAAAACTGGTTTAAGTTATAGTTGAAAGGGGGTTTATTTTTTAATTATGAGGGGCTTGTGACGATATTACTATAAAAAATTATCACAAGTGGCCAAGGAAGGAAAGAAATGGGCCTGTTAGTAGTTATTTCACTTGCAAGGCGGATAATGAGATAATAAAACACGTAATTGGAGGTTATACTACCTTGATTACTGTAGATTATACCAATGGGTACAACAATGCCATTAAGCAAGCAGTGCCTCACCAGTTGTGCTCATTTGTAGGATGATAAATGGATTGATTCTATTCTGTTATAACCATGACTTAGAAAACATGTCGGAAAGTATCTGCTCTCTCATATCACGATGCCAATCAATTTTGGATAGCATATAAGGTATTTTACTCTTTGATAAACCTAGTAAGATGAGAACTACAAAAACACAGAAAAGATACTATTTGAGACGGGAAAGAAACAAAACCTGGAAAATGTCAGATCTTACTATGAAGCTATTCCCTGTAACCAAACACATTTTCTGGAATTTATTTTCCAATTTTAAAGAAGGCATTTTGGAACATCTGCTATATAAGCTAGGATAATTCTAAAACTATAATGTTATAATGATTATTAGCTATTGGCTAGTGCTCGGAATTTTATTGAACTCATTAATCTAAGAAAAATAAATATAATTATAACAGTGATAATAAATGCTGGCTGTATTTTTATTTTGTGGTTTCCACTTGTGTTTTTCAGAAAATAACCACTACCTAAATGAGGCAAGATAGAACAGGCATGTCTGTGTTCTATATGTCTGTTGAACCAATTCTCAGCTCAAGAGAGCTCCAGGCAGAGACCAGATATGTCTAAAAATGACATAGATGTCGATCTCTGAAACTCAGTGAACCACAATGTGACAAAATTTCCCTACACCTAGAAATGTTAACCTACAGCTTGAGGCTGTTTTTAGTGTTGCAAGATGCTAGAGAAATAGAAATATGTAATACGGTACCACAAAGCCAGTATTTAGCAACATGGAAATACTTCATGCAATTTATATAGAGAGGCAGATGTAGATACATAAATTTCATATATAACAAATATTAAATCTTGACAAAAAATATATCTAATTTGAGGAAATATGGAATTGGATTAATACTGACAAATTTTCTAAAGAACTAAGGCCCACCTCTTCAAGCATCAAGTCCAAGAATGGCAAATGGCTTTAGAGTATTATGAAATTCTGATTTTATTGAAGGCTCTATCGCTAAGAAGCTGTGCCCTTGTAAGAAGTAGATGAAGTAACATGAGTCTCAGTTTCCTTATCTGTAAACGACAGGCCATAATACCCATACACTGGTTATTGTAAGACTTAAAGATGATATATGTAAAGCACAAAGAATATATGGGCATTCGATAAAGGTTAATTATTTAAATGATTTTTAATAAATATGTGTATAAGATTTATTACATACTTTCTCTGTTGCCTACTTCAAATAGACTGACCATAATTTAACCTTTCTTTCATTACTAATGGTCATTATTTCAAAAGCAATTATTGTGCTGTAATAAAGTATTATCTCCAAGGACTAAAGAGCTGTGTAAGCCTATTTACTCTAATCCCAAAAGACCTTGCTGTGATTTTTCAAGTTCTTATTTTAATAATAATTTTGACACCTTCTTTGTTAGCTGCCACTTTTTGTTCTTAGCCTACCTACTAAAGGGAGTTTCCTAATTTGGGCAGGGGGATGGCATATGAGGATCTCAGAGGGTCTCCAGCATGTGTAGATTGGTAATGCAAAACCAGTAGATCTATCTTCTTATATTAAGGAAAACTATAGAACGTGAAATGCTACAAAATTTTTGTGGCTGCTGGGAAAACATAAAAACATCTAATGAGACATTTCAGGGGACCCAAGTTATAAAAATAAAAAAATTGAGAAATACTCCTCTCGGCTATTTTTCCTTTGCAGTTCTTATTCACTATTTTCTCTCTATGCACAGCTGGAAAATCATATTCACAAAGAATGTAAGAAGTATATCTAAACTAAGAGTTAAAAGGCTTTCTTCTTCAGAGAAAGGACCTCAGATCCTCTCCTGTAAGTAATTCACAATATATATCATGCAAGTGGTATGTGTTTTATAGACTATGCAGTGTGTGTGTGTGTGAGTGCATTACAGCCTACAGTTCAGTGAAACCACACTATTCTTCAATCTTTATGCACACTTCATCCTCTGCCCTCATTGTTCACTCTTTTCCTGGTCTGGAATACTTTACTGATACTGAGTAGCAAAATCTTACGCTTCTTTAACTTTCGACCTCAAATGCCACCTACTCTACCTTCATTATAACGTATGACTTCCTCTAGAGTCTAATTCATGTTCTCTGGGGATTTATAACCTAGGTCTCTAGAAGAGTTCCTCTGTTTTAAAGGGCTCTGTGTTTATAGAGGACTGATTTAAAACATCCACTCCTGACAAAGGCCACACCAGAGATGATTAGGGAGCCCTTGAATTTAGCCGGAGAGACAAAAATGCAATCACAAAATTGACAATTCGTTCTAAACACAGAAGATTTGAAACAATTCAGACAGAGCTGTTTCAGATTTGTGCCTGGGTTTGCTTAATATACCTTTAAGATTAGAGATCTGTGGACGGAAACCAAATCTTTGTTTTATGGCTGCAACAAATAGGCCCACCATGGTAAATATGTCATTTATTCTTTCTCACAAAGAGACATTCACTGCCTCATGCAAATAAAAGTAGCATTTTCCTTCTACTTAAGGTTCGTTAGATGAAATTTATGTTTTTAAAATGCACTGCAAACACCAAAATCTGATTGTACCATTATCAGCTTTTAAATCAAAACAGCTTGCTATCTGGTAAGGACAGGAGAACTGGTCGATTTATTTCATAAAACTTTATGTACAAAGAGACAGTGTCTATGAACTTAATGGAGAGAATATAGAGTCTGGAGGGGTAATTTTTATTACAATTTATAGTGGGATTATCCATACTACACAGTTTTCAGATTTTATTGAGATTTTATGGTACTATGATGCTGACGCAGTTAACTACAGTGGGGTAGGAGGTATAATTGTTTCGCCCTGACTTGGGAAGGAAATTGGTGTTACTGTTACAGAAGAAACCTATAGCAGACTCTATTAATTGCCCGAATCCAATCAAAGCCATTATTTATCCTAGTTTCACAGGTAAAATATTTTACCTGAGGGTAAAGGAATAAATATGGACTATAATTTTCACGCAGCAATATCTTTTCATTAAGACATTTTGAAGTTATAAGAATACTTTCACCCACAGGGGTTCAACTCCAGAAACCATTCAAATATAAATCATAGCAAGCATCTAAAATGTACCACCAAACATCATCATTCTTTAATACTAAGTACTCTGAAATAAAACAAACTTAGAAACAATATAGGCAAGAATGCCAGGGAATTACAGATGGCCCAATGACATAAAATAGTCACAGCTTTAGGAATGGTTTACATTCCTTCTGCAAACACTTAGTGTTCATTGCATACCAAATAGTGGATAAGGCAGTAGAGCAATGATATAGATATTATCATGTAATTACATATTATATATTGAGCCAAATATATTGAGCCTATGTAAATAAATACACATAAAGTTTCATATATATGTGTGTGTGTGTATATATATATATATATATATGAACGAATGAAATAAATTGCCTTATAATGTAGTATGTAGTTTTTGTTTTTTGCCAGAGAAAGAAAGGGTCTTCCAGGAAAAGGAAAATGTGTGGATAAAGGTAGAATTGTCATCATGAAAAGCCATGGAAACTGTATCTAGGACATGAGGTGTATTAGGTAGAAGGGCAACAGACTGGGATAGAAGGGTGGCCAGAGCCAGACTGTGAGGATATGAGGACCCTTGCTGGTTATCATTTTCTGCAGTTTCATCTCCTTTACCATGTAAGAGAAAGATCCTTTCATAGTTAGAGTTTAGATCTATAGGCCAACACTGCCACAGCATTCCTAAGCATCTTATCAAAACACTGGAACTATACCAGACTATATTAATATATTAATTTGTTCATATCTTCAACCAATAAATATTTATTGAGCATTAACTATTATCAGGCACAACACAATGTGTTGGGGAAAAGGCAGCTTCTGAAGCTTACAAGGATTTTGGGAGACAGCAGTATATTTTAATCTAGAAGTGGAGATTTATAACAATGAATAACATACATAAACATACTTTTGTGTTAACATATATAAAACATACAAACAACTACAGTTTCTATCAACAGAGGAGCTTATCCTTTTTGTAAGTCACCCAAGTCCCATTAATTCTTTCTTTCTCCCTGAGAAACCCAAATATCATGAGATTATCTTTCTAATTCTATCCTGTTTCTACTGAACCTCTTTTTCCCTAAGCCCCTAGCTACTAAGGAGGTAGTTCCTCTGATGAATTCTCCAAGTTATTACAATTTCACCAAATTCTCTATTTTCTGTCTTCCTGAGTTCTTGCTGTGTCCAGAATAACTCTCCATTTACTTTTTATTTTTTCTCTATGACAACTAGCATAATCTGTAAGCACACACGTTGGAATAGATGTTTCCGTTTATCCAGCAAAGACCATAGTTTAAAAAAAAAACTAAGCACAGATACATAGAAAGTAACATTTTATTTCTACTAAATAGAAATCACATACAAATATACAAGATGGAAAGTGGGACAGGTGGGTAGGAGCTACACTTTTTTTTTTTCTGGTCCAAATTAAATATAGTCTTTCCTTAAAAAAAAAAAAAGTATTTCACATACTAGAGGCCTAAAAATAAAGCAGCTAAGTTAGATTTCAAATTTAGGTTCAAGTTTTACTTAAAGGGGGCATATTCATTGTCTTCCCTCACAGCCTTAAGCTACTTGGGAAAATCTGGGAGCCGTCAGAGTAACTGGAGTATAGACTCTTGCATTGCTTTAAAATTCTACCACTAGGTGGCAGTACAAAGACTGTCATTTTCAACATAAGTGGCTTAGTTCCATAACATATTAGGTCTAGGATAGATGATCTGGTGAAATACGGAGGAGAAAAGAGAAAAAGGAATCAAGAGTCAGAAGTAGGTAGAATGGTGAGGGGTGGTGGGAGATAGAGAAGGCCAACTAGGAAGAGGGAGAAGATTTGTAAATGGAAGCAAGGTGAAGAGTGAGAAGGTAAAGAAAAAAGGTGGTGCCAAGGTGGATACTTTGAGAGGGAGGCGCAGGAAGGAGAAGGAAAGGGGAAGGGGCTGAAGCAGAGGTGAGAAATCCAATGGAGTATTTTTCAAATTTTCTGGACAGGAACCACAGAAATGCATATTTCAATATGACTCAGTACACACTCTGTCTCTGTCTCTGTCTCTCTCTTTCACAGTACCACATCTGCATGATGTAAATAGTTTACTGAACAAAAGTTTCACGATATAATACTTATTTGGGTGATATGCTCTGAAAAAGTCTCCATTTTATTTAATTTCTTTAAAACTGCCCATTTTGACCTATCAAATTGATGTCAAGATTCATCAACAGCAAAAGACCCAGAGTATGAACAATAAATATTTTTTCAGCATACTGTAAACTAGAGCTAGCTTTTAAGAGTTTTATTTTAAAAATCTCCACTGGGAGCAGAGGATATTTTTGGCCATATGATCAGTTCAATAAACATTTGTCGAATAAATGAATTAATAGATAGAAGGAAAAAAAATGGTAGAGCCACCCAGTCGTGGAAAATACAACTGGCCAATGATCAGGGTAGCATTTCCTCCATATAAAAGGTGGCTGGAAAAAAAAAAAAAGTATATGATTATTACTCTGTAAACTGGTAGCTCTTCTTTTATTTATTAGACAAATATCAACTTGTTCTTTCCTAAAGAACACAAAGTAGAATACCAGTTAATCAAACTCTCCATTAACAATGGAAAATAGGCAAAGAGAAAGAGCTGAGAAAATATAGTTTGGAACAGAAAAAGAAGAGGGAATAAAAACAAATAGGGAAGAGAAAGCACAGCCAGAGAGTTGTAAACAATTAAAAGGCCAATTTAAAATAGTGCTGGCAATGATTCCAAGACCAAGTTTCCCTCTTGGATCTTAGTCTTCCTTCTTTCATTTGTTCCTACAGGTCTTAAGAGTCATTGGATAAAATGCTCATTTGATATGCAGACACGTTTAGATACACAGATGATAGATTTCTGAAGGTCTCTTGCAATGAGTATATACATACAAATATCATCAAAATAATTCTATAAATACCTACAATCTAATACGTAGAGTAAGAATTTTCTTTAGCATAATAGCACTTGTACTATGTGAAATTAGAAGCTTTATACTTAAGTAAAAGCTATATTTTCATATTTATTATATATGATAACTTCGTATTTCTCAGGAAAGAAAGGTATCTTATTTCAAAATCTAATACGTAATGTTCAATGTATTAAATCGAATTTCTCAGGTGTGGTAAAAAATAAATGCAACAACTACATCACACTACTTATTAGCAAAACATCACATTTAAGCATATACTTATTTAAACACAAATCCAATCTTCTTATTATAGGAGGAACATTTCCAACAAGTTAAAATGGTATGGCGGCTAATCATTTACAACAGAATGAATATAGAAACCATTTTGTTAAACTTTGGCTTTAACTACCTTCTCTAATAAATAGATTTTTCTCATCTAGATCTTCACCTCCTTAAGTAATAAGGTCTACCTCTGAGTGAAGTATCATCTCTCTTTCAATGTGGATTCTATCTACTGTCTTTATTTTCTCCTTTTTCTCTTCTTTTGTGCTTTGTACTTTCATTTAATATTTAATTTTGTGCAGGGGGAAGAGCCAATTAAACTCACTCTTTGACATTTTACAAAATACAAGGAGCTTACCTAGAAATTTCTCTCTTTTGCTAATTCTCTTAGCACAATATAGACAATTTCTATCTCCTGTCTGAGCCAGTTATTATCATTAAATCTTAGAGCTAAACCAGTCTATGCCAGCTGAAGCAGAGAAATGAACAGATTGCAGGTATTTTGAATAAACAAGCACCTAAGAAGCCAGTGTTTTGGAGGAAGCTATTCTAACTTTTGTGCATGCCCTGAAGTGAAAATATACCCATCAATTTCTATTCCGTTGCAAATCATGTAAACATGAACAACAAATGACCCATGCAGCTCCATAAAATATTCTGAATTCTTACTTAAACTCAATTTCTCACTAATATTAGCTGACTGCCTCTATCATTCTTTTAACAGGCTCCTGCTTTTGCTTTACACTGGTAGTAGTGAAGCCCTCAAGGCCTATCAAAGTCTGTATTTAAGAAGAATAAACCAAAAATCATCAACAATCTAGTCCCACATCCCAAAAGGCAGCATTAAAAAAAATCATAATAAAAGCACATAAGTAACTAAATGGTTTGTCAATAAAAACCAAATGGAGATCTAGAAGCTGAACTATATCCAGAAGTCCTCATAATTAAGCATAAGTAGAACAAATTTACCAAAGGAAGCTATAGGAGCTCAATCACTCAAGAAGTAAAGACAATCCTACACATAAGTAGAGGTCAGCTGCCTGGGACAATTCTGGTCGTATGGATAGATGACATGAGGATTCCACTGAATTGGTGAACTACAAGAGGACAGGCCTGTGTAAGGTAGACAGAGGAAGTAAGTCCATAAGAGAAAGGACGTCACCTGAAATAAGACGTCCTTAACATCAACAAGTGAGAGAGTTGACAGCAGAAGACAATGGATGTAGCAGAGATCTAGAAATGGGGAGTTTCACTGGAGCAACACTATAGCCACATTCAATGGTCAGGAAGAACCAGAGCTAGAGTCATACTCTCCAACCAGCTTTGCAGCAATCACTGCAATGACCACATTTCCTTTCACAAATAGAAATGGCACAGGACTAAAAATACACTTGTGGCTTCTTCCTGTTGGCTGCTGAGAAAAGCAACAGCCTGTAGGGAAGAAAATGGGGTGTGAGTATTTCAAATTTGCCCACGACCACATCCCTTGAAACTCTTGAATGAGTGCTATGAAAATAAGGTATATTTTTGGAAGATTCTTCACTTCATCTAAATATAATTAAAAAAATAAAAAAACCCAAAACAGTCTTAAAAAAGACGACCAAAGGAATTACATGCCCAAATGGGGTTGGTTTCTTAACAGCAGTATCAACATGCTCTAGTCAGAGATATCTTGGGGGGAAAAGTACTTTCTACTCTTGGATCTAATAGCATAATTGTTTTAAGTCAGGAATAATGTGCTCATAACCCTTAATGAGTTGTTTTTCAAGCATGACACCATTACAATAAAGAGTCTTAACTCAATAAACATGTTTTATACAATTCTGGTAGACCAGGCTGTTGGGATTGATTTTTCATGGAAGAAAATGTGTCTGCAGAGGAAACTGGAAGCTGAACTCCAGCCCTCTAGGCAATCTATCTCATGCGGGTTCACATGGACAGAACAGGCTCGTGGTCAAGGAAATCCCCACCTTGCTGCATCGGGCTTTTTTAGTTCTATTATTCCAAAGCTGCTGATACATCATGCACTTGCCTGAGCCTCATTCCTAGGCATCGAGGTGTTATTACCTGTTCCTTCATCTACATGGAGAGAGGACCAGCTCAAGCATGGGAGGGAGGAGATGCATCCATTTATTTTTTTTCTAGCTCATTAGCTGGGTTTTCACAGACTGGTTACTGTGTTGCTCTTTAAGTATTTTGAATTTCTAAAATGTAACATTCAGTAATACTCAGATTTAAAAAATAGTTAGGGTTTATATTTTGTTCTGAACTATTCTATACCTTCCACTAGGTGATAAATGAGAAATGTTTGCTCTTATATTAATTATATTAGTTCTGGTATCATTTTTATAATTCTTAGTGGATTCAAATTTCACTGAACTTTCGTTTGTTTGCTTTTCATTGTCAACCCTACATCATTATCTCCTGATTTTGTATTTCATTTCACTTTCCATTGTGTATCTTTTCTTTCCTAAAAACTTTGTCAATCTGGTAAATTGACTTTAGAATTCAGATTAATTACTGCAAGATGCAGGTTACTTCCACAGTATAATATAAGCAACTAACATGCAATTAAAGACTTTGCCTCTATAGTTCTTCCTTCCCTAGAATTACCCATTTTCAACTCTCTATTGGATTATTCTTGAGAGCATATCTCCCTCTTTTTAAAATCCCTCCCTTGAGGAACACCTGGGTGACACAGTGGTTGAGTGTCTGCCTTTGGCTCAGGGCGTGATCCCAGGGTCCTGGGATCGAATCCTGCATCGGGTTCCCAGCAGAAAGCCTGACTCTTCCTCTGCCTATCTCTGCCTCTTTCTCTTTGCCTCTCATGAATAAATAAAATCTTAAATAAGGGGGATCCCTGGGTGGCTCAGCGGTTTTGCGCCTGCCTTTGGCCCAGGGCGCGATCCTGGAGTCCCAGGATCGAGTCCCATGTCAGGCTCCCGGCATGGAGCCTGCTTCTCCCTCCTCCTGTGTCTCTGCCTCTCTCTCTCTCTCTCTCTCTCTCTCTCCGTCTATCATAAATAAATAAATAAATCTTTAAAAAATCTTAAATAAATACATAAAATAAAATAAATCCCTCCCTTGAGACCCTAAAAAGTCTCTCTAGCTGTCAATCCATTTCTTTACAACTTCTCCTGCAGAGCTATTCCAAAGAGCTGTCTAGACTTTCGGGCTTCCCCTTCTCACCTCCCATCTGAACTTGAACTCATTTCAGTCTTTTGTCCCCACCACTCCACTGACACACTGTCAGTGTCACCAATGAACTCCACCTTTGCCAAATACCCATTCTCAGTCCTCATTAAGTAGTGATTCAGTGATTCTTGCAAAAGGAAGAATGTAAAAGGTAGTCATGTCACTTTCCTGCTCAAAGGCCTAGTTCCAGTGGCTTCCCACCATATTTAGGAAAAAACAAGGAACTTACCATGTTGTCTGAGGCCATACATGATCTGGCACTACTCACCCCTCTGGTCCCCCATCCACAGCTTTCCCATCGCCCATTCCCCTCCTGTTGCACCAGCTGCCTCATAGCTCTTCTCACACCAGCCATGCATCTTCATGCCTTGGGGTCTTTGAACTTTCAGTTCTCCCTTTCCGTAAAGGTCCTCCTCAGGTATCATTATCAGAGCTTACATTTCAGATAGGCCAGAATGTATCTAAAACTATGCTCCTCTCTTCTGACTTCCCATCCCCCTATCATGGCTTATTTTTCTTCACAGCTCTTAAACCATCTGACATAAATTATTTGCTTCTTGCACTAGAAAGTAAGGTCCATTACAGCAGGCACTTGGCTCATCTTGGAGCCTCAATTCTCAGAATTTTACGTGGCATCTAATGTGTCCACAGGACGGAAGGAAGGAAGGAAAGAGACAATCCTAAATTTACCTTTATCAAGGCAGTAACAAACCAAGAACAATTCTGCCTATGATTTATTATGACCTTTATGCTGCTCTGTCACTAAGTATCTGTAAAAACTAATGAAAATCTCCTGGGAAATCTACCAAAAACTTCCCTAGGAATGAAATTCCTTTATGAGGTCAAATGATCCCATTAGGGTCTTGTTTATAAATAATATGTCTCAGATTACAGAGTAACAAAACTTGGGCCAGATCCGCCCATCGGCTGTTCCCTCTACAAAGAGAACTCCCATTCCTTAGCAAACCACTTTGGGGGCTAACTACCACTTTGTCCTTCTGGTATCAAGAGAGAAAGTGTCTTCCCTGGGAGATCTTCTCTGACATCCTCCCTCTTGTAGCTCTAGTCTAAATTCTTTTTGTTTGCTATATGTTCTAAAATATCACGCTGCTTTTCTTCAGATCACATATCACATTCAAAGCTGAACTGAGATACATCAGTGGCCCAGGGCTAGCTAACAGCTTGCCATTCCTTTAGACCAATCTTCTTTAAATACTTGGATAGGCTGAGTTTTTATCCTTCCTGGAAAGTTTTCTCACTTCTTTTGTTGTTTAGTCAAGCATACTCATGTGGACGTTTCACCCTATCACATCCTCAAACCCTAACTACCCTCTCTGAGCATCATGGTGGAAACATGTCCAACCATATAGAATACCCACTGTGAAAATACTTTCCACAAATACAACTTTCTCTGTCTGCAATTATAATTAAAGTCTCTCCCCTGGGCAAATCCATGAGTAGTCTATGTTTTAATCCAACTTAAGCACAGAATATCTACAATGATCAACTAATTACATGATTTTTTAAAATTTAATGTCCATACTTCCCAGTAGAATAGAAGCACTCTGAGATAGAAACAGCATCTGTTTTATTCAACACTGTAACTATAGTGCCAATAAAATACTTATTACATGACATATGCTCAATAAATACTTGAATGGACAAATGACTCAATTCATAGGATACATCATCTTAAAATGTGGATAGGTACATTCACAGGTCTTTGTGTAACATGACAGATAAGGTCTACCAGAGACCAGAGGTGTTACAACAACTTTAAAAATAATTAGCCAGTACAATCATCTGCATTTATAGGAGTTAGTTTTGTAATTTTATTACTAGCAACTTGAAAATCCAACTCTCCTATCATATTTTCTTTTGCTTATCCATACCAGATATACAAGTCCTACTGAGAATGGACTCGGGGCTCCTTTTACCACTTGGCCATTTCATTGTTGGCCTAGTGCCCAGCTACATATGTGCAAAACAAAGACTTGAAGAATTACTGAAATGCCCTTTCTTTTATTCATTCTGTGAGGTAGGCAGCCCTCCTCCACTAGACACCTTTACCATCATCTAATTAATCAGTTAAACAATAAAAAAAAACTTATAAAATGCTATAGCAATATCTGTATAATACGGTGATTATAAAAACTTAATACAAACTAATAAAAATAGAAAATATGGGATGTTTCCAGACAATTTCTCATAGTAAACTCTCATCCCTTATAATTTTTAGTAACAACTTTGAGAAGCATTTCTATACTAACTGCTTGGGAGTGGTTTTTCATTTGTAAATTCAGTATGTTTTTTTTCTTCCAACTTTGTTTTTATAAGACAGAGAAAAAATTTCTGAACCTTACTGCTTCAAGTATTTCGGGGAGGAGGTAAATTATAATAGATAATTGCAAACATCTTATCGAGAGTTGATTAACTAGACATTAAGCTCTTACTTAATCTCCTCAATAATTTTCAAGGATAGGTCATGTTATTATACCCTATTTAATCGCTGAAGAAAATTTCCCAATTGAAAGCTGTAAGTGAAGGCACTAAGACTCTCAGATTCCTGATCCTGAATCTCCTGCTCCTAATGTCCACATCACAGTCTAACGGATTTATGATTACATCAATTTTTATTCTTGGCATGAGAAAACTGCTGAGTAAAAAACATGGCATGAAACTCACAAATACACTTGAGAGCAAATTACTGCATGAGTCGTAACAAAGTTCTTCATAGAGACAGAGTTTCCAGAAAATTAAATTTTGGCAATATACTCTCTATACCAATTGCCTTAAATAAAACTAACCTCTCCCATAAAAGGATAATGTCAGATAAAAGAGATATCTCTTTTGTTGCTTTCATTAGTGTATCAAAATTAAAAAAAAAAAAAAAGACATGAACAACATGAAAATCTGCATCAATCATCTTCAGAATTAAAGCACGGTTTTCATTAAGGGGTATGATACAAGGACTGGATTCTATGATATACACATACACACATAAAGTAATGGAATATGGAAGGTTCTATTTTTGCTCTTTGTTAATTCTTAATTCTTAAAAAAATTTGTAAACACATCTTTACAAAAAATTTGTACACATCTAAACAAAATACAAAAGAGAATAAATATCTAATGTGGCCTTCAGTTGTATTATTATTCAAATTGGTTACCTCCTTTTGATCAGAGATATTAGTAACATCAAGGGATTCAAATGAAGTAAAATCCAGAAGACCTCATACCTCTTTTTCTTCTTCCTATTCCCTAAGATAGGACTAGTTCCTGGCCTTTGCCCATAGCAATACAAAACACAGAGGTCGCCATGTTAGGCCCAGAATGGCTGTGATCTAAAATCTTTGAGTGCTGTGAATCATGTGATTTTTTTTCACTTGGTAATATTGAGAAGGTAAAATTCATTTTGTCTGCTATGAAGAAACTTGATGCAGATAAAACTTGCCAAAGATGAATGCACAATTTTGTAGTGTATGTTTGCAAAAATTTCTCTAACTTCACAATCAACTGTTATTTCTATGCATTGAATCCTACCTTATGCAAGAATTATAATAATCCACGTTTACCAGCATTTTATGAGAAGGTAGTGTTTATATATTCATCAATCATATTTTAATTATGAGCCTGAATAGTAATATCATTTCAAAGCAAAAAGCAATACAACGTAAGTCTTAAATCCTCATCATTTCTTGGCCCTAAAAACAAAATACATACATATGTGTTTAGTTTTAGAAGAAATGAATCAATGACTATGGGCATTTTATATTTCTATAGAAGGGTGGCTTATTTTTTAGATTCATGATAAAGGAAGAAAAAAATCAACAGCAAGATGCTACTTTAATTCCTTTTAGTAAAAATTGGGAAATAATAAGAGATTAGAAGTAGGAAAGCAACTTCATGATCAACTGCATAACCGCCATATATAATTAGGTAACTAGGTATTATTAAGTAGAGTTACATAGCAAAGTATCTTCCTGCCTTCCACATGCTAGAAGAGAATTTTAACATTGCATTTTGAAAAATTCCATCATATTGAGTCATACTGTTTAAAATGACAATATACTAAGATAAGAACTCATGCTACATTAGGCTTTTGAAATCAAACACCTACCTCTAGAATTATTTTAATGGCAACTCAACTTACAAGCAGTCATGCTAAATATTTGAGCATCTGAGGTAAACATTTTTGCCAATTAAGACTTTTGAATTCTAACATTAAATGACTTGATACGTAAAAAAAGAGACCAACAAACATTGAAGCAAATACCAATGGAAACATGCAGTTAGTTCCTACTCAATCGTGCTGATCAGCTGGTGTGTCTGTGTTGTTGTGCATAGAACTTTGGATGTAGTGTACTTTCATACAATTTATGGGCAGCTCACTGAATAAAGGAATAGTTACCTCTAGCGCTGAAATAAATCAAGGCTTCACCTGTGTCCCTTACCTTTGCCATGGCTTCTCCCATCCTCCAAAAGCGGCACAACGATAGTGTTGTTCACATTTCCAGGTGACCGCACAGCTGTGTAGACAACAGGCACCGACTGTACCACCACAGGGATGCGGTGAACGTGACTCAGTTTGTTAGACTGTAAATTCATGGGACTTGAAGGCGGTACAGGATGGATAATGTGCAAAAACTGCTGGCCTCCCACCCCAGAGGCGGAGGCTACGAGGGGCCCTGGAGTTAATACTGTTGACGAAGATGATGCTGAAGATACTGATGTTATAACGGTCGGGGAGGAGGCTGGACGACTAGACGACGATGAGGAGGTTGAAGTAGAAGAAGGTGAGGAGGCGGATGCTGTCATGGAAACCGGGGAGGATGAAACGGCTGTGGGGGATGTCCTGGCTTTGTTGATTGACAAGTCCACTGGCTCAGTTTGTGTTTGGAAGTGATCTACAGATAATGAGTCCTCCGGGGGCTCCCCTTTCACATTATTTAGCAACAGGGGAACAGCTTCCATATCGGGGTAGTTGTGGACGTTTGGAGACTGTGGGGAGAAAAGGGGACACATGTTGATCTTTGTTAATCACATATTTAATAGATGCAGTATTTATGAATGGGGTGCTTATTAATTTTTCTTCTATTGCCACGAGACATTACTCATTCCCCAAATAGTAGAAGAATTTCTCGGTGACAGTCATTGTGATTGGAATTGAGAGTACTAAAGTACGGAATAGTATAAGACAAGGCCTCTGCTAGAAATACATTTTCATCCTACTGGGGAGAGACAGACACAGTTGTTCAAATCCAGTGAAACAAGCACTCCATGGAGGAGAAAAGAGGCCTAAGAACCCCAAAGTTAATGTCAATTTTATATAAAATCTCTAAAAGACAAGGGCAGGATGCAAAGCATTGCCTACTTAAAACTGTATAAGTACAACAGCTTATTTAAAATAACAACTATTTTAATTAAATAAAGGCATTCATGTTGTTGGCTTGAACCATCCTGCATTTATGAGTCTCACTCTCCTCAGTTATAAAGCAATGGGAATTTTGATTAAACTTAAAAATGCTTCCCAGCTCTATAATTCTACAATTCCATGATTCTAACTCTTACTCAACACTATCATAATCTGGAGGCATAAAATCACCTGGCAACAATACTGGAAAAATCACTGCGTTTCAACTTTTGTATATGGCACAAGAGCTCCCATACCATTTTCATGAACAGCACTGAAAAGGGGCACAATTGCTGAATTATTAAATATTAAATATTTTCTAACAGTTGGGTTATGTTTTAACTTAGTGACATTTTTTTTTTTCTCAAAATAATGTACGCAACTGCTACAACAAACATTTTAGGAAATAATTGTAGAAAAAACTTACTCTGGAAGTTTTAAATTGTTTATGAAAATTTATTTAAAGATAATTTTGTACATGTTCATTTTTAATCTTTTTAGTTTTAATGAGCAAATTTTAAATAATAATAATAATAAATTCAAGATTCTACCCAAACTAATGGACTCAGTATTTTATTATTGGACATGAATATAATTTATCATTATACTTATTCACTCATAAATTCAACAAGTGTTCATTGAATACCCACCTCCAAGGCCATTTTAAAATGGCCTAACAATTCTATTAGCATGTGTCATGCTAGCCTTACCAGAGAAAATTAGACTGTGACGAGATTATTTGGGTTATATCTAATTTGGCCAGGCTAACATAGGCACTGATGTTCTATTGTATGAAGACCAAAAACTGTTTTTCAGCTTCATTATGGTATCAGAACAACAATGTCTAAAATTATATTAAATTGGTTCATTTCATTCTCTGTTTAATAAAAGATCTTGGTTTTCTATTCCCCCCCTAAAATCTGAGCATACACTTAAAGGAACAAAACATGTTTCTTAAAACCTTTCTTTATAGAATATAAATTATAGCTCCATTCAAAACATACAATAGGCAGTAGTGCAAGGGAATTCTATTCAACAAGATAATAAGTCAACAATGGTACCAGATCAACTAAAAAGGGAAATGGGTTGATGTTTTACTGTTTTCTTGTTTCTAAGCTAAGATGGTTACTTACCCACAAAAAAAGAAGAGAATTAGAAAATATAAAAATAAACCATCCAAAATATCTACTGCATGAAATTCTCAGTGCCAAGATTTCATTCTGTGTGTTGAAACTGAGAAACAACTCTTTAAATCTCAGACATTAAGAAACAAAAATCCCCCACAAATACCATAAACTGAGCTACTTTTAAAAAAGCTATTAACATTATCTACTCTTTTAACTAGAACAGTATTTCAGTTGATTCCCAGCATTATCATTTAATTCCTTTTTAGAATATAAGACATTCTTATTAGTATGTTATACCCACACAGAAATTCTTTATTGAGGCTGCCTTCATAAAATATCCCAAATGGTTTGTCATTAAAATTATAAAATATGTCATTAAGCACATGTTATGAAACACTGTTTGACTTCAAATACAGTCTTGATTGGTTTCTCTATTCTTACTGTATTAGATACATGCAGAATTCTCAATTTTGGAAATAGTGATCATTCTATCTAGTTAGACACAAGGTCTCTACATAGGTTTACAAAACCAGGGCTGAGGTGTAAGTCGTCATCACTGTAGAAACATTTCATAATGTAAACAAAAGACTACTTTAATGGATTATGACAATACAGGAGGTGATAAATATGGAGCTTATTTATAGAGATGGCTTATGAGACATCAAGTGTCACTGAGCTTCGCGAATAACTTTTCTAGATTATGAACAGGAGTCCACCTTTTGTACGTAGTTAATTCCTAAGAAAAATATTCATTCCTTAAGCTGTTTTATAACAACAGAAGAAGACTGTTCCTCTTATAATTCTGTTGCAAATACAAGGAAAGCTATGAAGGACCAAATATTAAGAGTCCCTAGGTGTTTTCAAATACACAAAAACTACTTAACTTAAACCAAAATACAGCTTAAACCAAAATACAGAAAATGATCACAAAAATTAGCAAGAATAAACCAAACTCTTGGACTACACACATTGTCTTTGGAACCTTGGACACATTATGTATGAATTTATAAGCATCACCATTGCAGAGCACTTCTTGGTTCCTTCTTCATCTGCAGCAGGTGAAATGCAGCCAGTATGAACCCAAACAATGCCTCATCAGTATAAAGAGAACAACATCTTTATTGTACCATTTACCTGTTTACAGTAGTGACATAATATTATATCCTCACAGCCCATATGTATCTCTTCTACTGGGATGTGGCAGGTAAAGCCACACTGTAGTTTCTGGCTACACATACATATATGGAAGCTAGCAATACTACCTAAATACGGTTTTAAAACATCTATGGCATACTTTTGCTCCTGTTTTAGGAAAGAGAAGAGACCTGAAAGACTGATCCTGAAATCATCATTTGGAATTCATTTTCTTACTTTCAGAAAGGTGAAAATTGAAATGCACTGATTCTGAGGTAAGAATCCATAAATACATAGCTGCAGTGAGGTGATGGGAACAGAGCAGAGAGCCAAAAGTGACAATGAAAGCTCTGAGAGACCAAGTAACACACCAAAAGAGAAGTACTTGGAGCAGCTAGAAATTATATAAAAGGACTACAAAAACACATGAGACATATTGTGGGTTTAGCTCCAGACCATGGCAATAAAGTGAATGTTGCAATAGAGCATGACAAGTGAATTTTTTCCAGCATACAACAGTTATATTTCCACTTCAACTGTAGTCTATCAAGTGTACAATAACATTGTGTCTAAAAAAACAAGGTACATACCTTAATTTAAAAATACTTTATTGATTTAAAAAAAATGCTAACCTTCACTTCTAATTCTAGTTCTCTTGCTATTTTCACATCTGCAGTTACTTCATCCACTGAAGTCTTGAGCCTCTCAAAATCAACTATGAGAACTCAATCAACTTTCTCCAAACTCCTGTAAATGTGGATATTTTGGCCTCTTCCCATGAATTGCAAATGCTGTTAATGGCAACTAGAATGGTGAATCCTTTCCAGAAGGTTTTCAATTTATTTAGCCTGGATCCATCAGAGGAATCACTGTTCATGGCAGGTGCAGCCTTGCAAAATATATTTCTTAAATAATAAGATTTGAAAGTTGAAATGACTCCTTGATCCATGGGCTGCAGAACAGATGTTGTATTAGCAGGCATGAAAATAACATTAATCTCTTTACACATCTCCATCAGAGCTCTCTGGCAACCAGGTGCACTGTCTATGAGCAGTCATATTGCGAAAGGAATATTTTTCTGATTACTAGATCTCAACAGTGGGCTTAAAAGATTTAGTAAGGCATGCTGTACACAGAGATGTTGTCACCTAGGCTTTGTTGTTGCATTTATGGAGCACAGACAGACCAGGTTTAGCATAATTCCCAAGGGCCTTGGGATTTCTGGAATGGTCAATGAGCACTGGCTTCCAACTTAAAGTTACCAGCTACACTGGCCCCTATAAAGAGCATCAGCCTGTTCTTTGAAGCTTTGACTTCTCCTCTCTAGCTATGAAAGTCCCAGATGCCATCTTCTTCCAACAGAAGGTTTAGACTATGTGGAAAATCTGTTGTTTGGGGTAGCTACCTTCATTAATGATCTTAGCCAGATCTTCTGGATAACTTGCTGCAGCTTCTACATTGCCACTTACTGCTTTACTTTGCACTTTTATGTTATGGAGATGGCTTCTTTCCTTATGCCCCATGAACCAATCCAGCTTCAGATTTTCTTCTCTAGCTTCCTTACCTCTTTCAAATTCATTGAATTTTTATAAAATTCAAGAGTTAGTGCATTGCTCTGGATTAAACTTTGGCTTAAGGTAATGTTGTGACTGGTTTGATCTTTTTTTTTTTATTTTTATTTTTTTTTATTTTTTTAAAGATTTTATTTATTTATTCATGATAGTCACAGAGAGAGAGAGAGGGGCAGAGACACAGGCAGAGAGAGAAGCAGGCTCCATGCATCGGAAGCCCGACGTGGGATTCGATCCCGGGTCTCCAGGATCGCGCCCTGGGCCAAAGGCAGGCGCCAAACCGCTGCGCCACCCAGGGATCCCTGGTTTGATCTTCTATCAAGACCACTAAAGCTTTCTCCATATCAGCAATGAGGCTGTTTCACTTTCCTACCATTCATGCATTTACCAGATAACACTTTTAATTTTCTTCAAGAACTTTTCCTTTGCATTCACAACTTGGCTATTTGGTACAAGAGGCCTAGCTTTCAACCTGTCTCAGCTTTTTTTTTTTTTAATGTTTTAATTCATGAGAGACAGAGAGAGAGAGAAAGGCAGAGACACAGGCAGAGGGAGAAGCAGGCTCCATGCAGGGAGCCTGATATAGGACTTGATCCTGGGTCTCCAGGATCAGGCCCTAAGCTGAAGGCAGCACTAAACCGCTGAGCCACCGGGGCTGTCCCTGTCTCAGCTTTTAACAAGCTTCTTTCACTAAGCTTACCTATTTCTAGCTGCTGACTTACAGTGAGAGACATACGCCTCTTTCTTTCACTTGAACATGCAGAGGTCACTATAGCGTTATTAATATTGGCCTAATTCCAATACTGTTGTGATTCAGGGACTAGAGAGGCCCAAAGAAAGGGAGAGAGATGGGGAATAATTGATGGGTGGAGGAGTCAGAAGACACACAAACTTTATTAAGTATGCTGTTCTACACAGGTGCAGTTCGTGGGGCCCTCAAAAACAGTTACAACAGTAACATTAAAGATCACTGATCTCAGATCACCAAAGAAATATAATAATAATGAAAAGTTTTAAATGCTAAGTGAACCAATGCTGTGGGAGAAGTGGCACCAATAGACTTGCTTAGATGCAGATCTGCCACAAACCTTGATTGGTTCAAAAAACAAAACAAAAAAGCAGAATCTGTGAAGTGCAGTAAAGCAAAACACGATGAAATGAGGAATGCCTGTACAAGTATTTGTGAAAGTGAGAGACGATACGGTATGTTCCCAGGAAACAAATAAGGAGTAGGAATGCTGAATAAATTAGGAATAAAGAAGTTATAAGCACCGTGAGGAAGAGAAATTTCTTTTAAACAAACAAAACCAAGAAAGGATTCCATGCCAAAATTTTACACTTGAGTATTAACCACTTGATTTTTGAGTCAACTAAGTGCTCCTTTTGTTGTCTGTTTAAAGCCCACCAAAATTTTTGTCTGGGAATGGTGATGTTAGCTGAATTTTGCTGTTGATGTCCTAGTGTGCAAATGATCAAATACTTAATATATTCAATATATTGAATATAAAAAGAAACAACATGCGTTCTAAAGGCATGAAGATTTTAAATAAATACTGGATTTCTGTCAAAGGGAATGTGAATAATTTCATAAAAGATCTCAACTGATTTAACATTAAAATAATACATCAGTAAACATGTTATCAAAAATAGTCTTGATTTTTCTTTTTTTTTTTCTGTATTAGATATATCTGGAATTCTAATTCTAAAATAGTGACTATTTCCAGCCAAATTTTTCTCCTCCTACATATATCTGTATATCTAGTTAGACACAAAATTCCCACATAGGTTTACAAACCAAGGGCTGAGGTGTAATTCATCACTGTAGAAACATTTCATAATGTAAATGGTTACATACACACAATCTTTCAAAAGGATTATATATTACTCCTTGAAAGTATAATATAATTTTTGAAATAAAATATCTTAACAAATCACTGTATAAATACCTATCAATTGCAACAAAATAAATGTAATATACTTAATAAAAGTTTATATATGAAAATCTAAAAATAAATACAAAGAGGATTATACTGTCACATATTATTTGCTTCAAAAGTCTGAAAGCCAGTTTTAATCATAATAGTCCACTCAATAAAATATTACGCATAATATTCTAATGAACATATTCCTTTCAGTGATCTGGGGATTCCATATGAGCTTTTTTAATAAGATAATCTTTTTCCTCAATAAACATTTTAAAATGTAATTTTAACTTTAGGCATTTTGTTGAGTGAATATAAAAATGAATCTAAAACCTCCTACATATTAGTATCCATAGTATTAGATGTGTTTCCTATAATTGGCCATTATCATCAGCTGAATCTTATTATGGTCTGGCAAAAACTAAAAAGTGCTTTTAATATTGGTCATGTCTTTAAACTCTTGGTAATCCTAAAAAGAGAGAAAAAAATGTCTGGACACAATCTCATCTTTGGAAAGCCCACCAGAGACTCTTATGCGTAGTCATAGTTGAGGACCCTGGTAAGTGTTATCCAAGATTTACATGCAGTCTGTTCCGTCTTTAATGGCACCAGGAATTTTTAGAGAAGCAGAGCATTTACACACACAAACAGACTATCCATTTATCTATCCACTCATCTACTCACCCAGCCAGCTGGTATTTAAATGCATTACATTTAATTTTATCTTTATAAACTTGTTGAGAAATAATCTCATGGTACTTTCTAGAAAAGTTTATAAAGTGACCTAACATTTCATAGCTTTCATAGCTCGTGGTTTAGGGTAACCTTTGCTTTCTAAGTGTGTAGTGTGATTATTATAGAAAGAAAATTTGATTTGGACACAGAAGAATTCATGACTTACCCTGTCACTTACTAGCTGTGCCATCTTGGTATCATCATTAAAATTCTCTAGGTATGAATTTATCTACCTACAAAAGAGTAATATAATTCCATACTCATACAGTTTTTTTACAGATTGTATTAAGGGCATTAAGTGCTTTAAAGTAACACTGATTAGTATGGGATAGAAGCAAATGAGCTCCCTCTCTTAGAACTAAAAATTTCAGAGGCACTGAGGTGGCTCAGTCAGTTGAGCATCTGACTCTTGATTTCAGCTCAGGTCATGATCTCAGGGCTACAGGATCAAGCCCTGAGATGCTTAGGCAGGGAGTCTACTTCTCTTTCTCTCTCCCTCTTCCCCTCCCCACAGCTCTATCTCTAAAATAAATAAATAAATCTTAAAAAAAAAAAAAAAAGAACTAAAAATTCCAACACTGTGCATAAGGTATTCTGATGCAGGATTGCATAAATACAGTCACTGTACTATATAGGTGCAGTGTTTGCTAATGAACCGAACAGATAACATATATGCTACAAAAGTAGCTAAACAAGTCAAAATATTACAAGATTATTAGGGTCCACATGATTGTAAAAAAAATATCTCTTAAAATACAGAAGACAGTCATTGGATACTGTTTTGTTTGTTTGTTTTGCTTAACTAGATTGACCCATAGGATGATCTGTAAAATGGAATACATTTTAATCAATTGGTTTGATTTCTTAATTCCACAATATAAATAACATACATCAATCCATAGTTCAGTTTGCAGCCATTATGACAATATATAATTACATTAATTATTTTGAGATATTGACCATTCTTTGTCAGTCTTATCATGGGATAAAACAGGAGAGCATTATTTGTTTCTTGTGTGTCAAAGTAAAGTTAGCTTATGTAAGTTTCACTGTCTAACTTGGTGATTAATTGAACATATATTTTTTATGGAAAGTGCTTAAGGAAATGTACTGTGCACTTCATGTAAAAAAGGAAATAAACTATATCTATGATTCTATATCCTTGATCATTGAAGCTTTTAAGTTATATATCACTAGTTTATATGCAAGTACATTTAATTAATAAGCTAAATTCTTTTTTTTTTTTTTTTTTTACACAAAGCACACAGTACGTGCATGTCATACTTTTTGTGCCTTGGTTTCCCCCATAAGTAAATGAAATTTGAGAGTTATGAGCACCATGCTGAAAGCAAACAAGCTATAACTCTGGCCATTTTGCTCTAAGTATAAAAGTGACCAAACAACCACTTGTGAACAACAGAACATGCACTGTACTTTCTTCTCTAATTGTTCTATTTTACTAAAAAGGAAAGCCTAGTTTCCAAGATTTGTCTTACACGTGTCCTTTTGGTCATCATTTGTCTTGCTTTAAGCCCAATGATCTTCCTGTCTTACCCACATGTTTAAGGATAAACTCTTTAAACACAGACACTGTAAAAGCATGTATGTTTTAAGATTCATTTAAAGAGAGAGAGCACGTGCATTTGCCACCAAGTGGGGATGGAGAGGGGCAGAAGGAGAAGAGAGAGAAACTCAAGCAGATTCTCCAATGAGGGCAAAGCCCAAGGTGGGGCTTGAACCCATGACCCTGAGATCATGACCTGAGCTGAAATCAAGAGTCTGACTGATGCTTAACCATCTGAGCCACCCAAGTGCTCCAAAGTGTGTACTTATAAAATAAAATTTTAAAAATTAAAGCAAAGTATACTGAAGAAAAGGAGAGATAAACTGTCATTCCTCTAATGTACAGGTGAGAGAATAAAAGGGAACAAGTAGAAATGACAATCTGGACCTTGGCTAGAACAAGTAGGACCATGACAATCTGGACCTTGGCTTGCAAAAGTATTAAAATAAGCTATCCACTGTATGCGAGGGGAAGATATGTGAATGAACATTGAATTCAACTGGGTTATCTCAATATCTCAAGTGTTAGTTTAAGAAATGATCGATTCCTTAAGAAAATTCAGAACATACACATAACGGACTGTGTGCTTTGACACTTACATTTTTGTGCTTTCACATTTGAATTGGAAAGGATAGCCTTTTTTCCTTCTTCAAAATTTTATTTACATTCCAGTTAGTTAACATACAGTGTGATACTGGTTTCAGGAGTAGAATTTAGTGATTTGTCACTTACATCTAACACCCAGTGCTCATCATCACAAGTGCCCTCCTTAATACCTGTCACTTAGGAATTGGGAGCCTTTAAAAAAGGGTTCAATACACACTTAAATTTATCCCAAATTTTCCTTATTTCCTAGTTGTCAAGCTCTTCTATGACCTATTTATTTCCCAGGACTTTCATATTATTTATTCAAAGCAATCAGAATCTATGTTAACAGGATCACAAATCTGAAACTCTGGTTTGGTGTGTGTGTGCTGTGAAGTTGGGGTAGGATGCAGTAGAGAGGGCTCTCCTCCTATACAGTGGTGAAGGATAGAGGGGATTCAGTTAACTTTTTTTTTTTTTTTTTTTTAATAGCACACAATGAAATGAAGCAATGAAAAGGCTGACAGAAATGTTTGGACATGAACATAATGTGTTACATATTATATGTAAACATACAAGTATTTAGCAAATAAATAATATTTTATCACATAACAATCAGTGAATCCTCACTACATTTGCTAGATTCGAATATTGTGAAGATATTAAGCCACTTAAAATCTTATTTACCTGGCCAAATGATACAAAGAAAGAGTGTCACTAAAACAAATGTCAAACAGACGTGTAGGAAGTCAGTTTTGTTCCTTATATTCTTTACAACTGCTGTCACACTGGAGCATGCAAAGATGTCTTAAAAAAATTGTATGGTTCCAACTATATGTCACTTTGGAAAAGATAAAACTATAGAGACAGTAAAAAGATCAGTGGTTGCCAGGAGCTTGGAGGTGGAGGGTAAGAGGAAGAGGAACAAATTAAGTGAAACACAGAGGATGTTCAGGGCAGTGAAACTCTTCTATATGCTACTGCAGTGGTGAATGAATACATGTCACCATGCATTTGTCAAAGCCCACAGAACTGTACAGCACAAAGAGTGAACAACCTTAACGCAATTAATACTAATGTACCGATATAGGTTAATCACATCATTCAGGGTAACCAATGTGCTGCACTAATGCAGGACTTTAATAGTAGGGGAAACTGCATAGGGGTGGGACTGAGGTGGGCACATGGAATGTTTGTGTATAATCTGCCAAATTTTTCTGTAAATTAAATTTGTACTAAAAAAATAAATCCCACTAATTATTTTTGGGAAACTAAATTCAATATTAATGCTGTAGATGAGATCCAATTTTGTCTATTATTTTGTTTATCATTCTTCATAAAAGTTAATAAGGCAAAACTATTATCACAACATTTGTGGATTAAAAAAAAGAGCTAGTTGTTTTCCACCTTATGATCAGAATCTTTTTTGTTATTTTGGTTTTAAATTATTATTATTCAGTGACTAATTTAAAATATCAAAGTTTCATATTCACAATACCTTAAAGGGAAACATGTTACAGACTTAGGAGGAAAAAGAATTCATTTGAATCTTCATCCTAGACCAGAGACTCACACAAGGTACTGAGGCAAATGTCCCTGTGCTCATTAAAGAGTTTAAAATATGCACTAATGTTTCCTATTCTCAAAGAGATTAATTGTCTCTGCTACCAGATGGACCTTGCTTTTGATTTCACAAAATATTCACCACAGTTATTTTTATAATGGTATCTCACAGTGGTGGAATATACCAAATTTGGGAGACAAGAAAACTTGACCCAAAGAAGATGAGATAGCCAGATACATCTGGAAACCCTAACACATTACAAACGTATAAAGCAATAATGCAATCTTTTTATGTAAAAGGAGGTATATTTACAAAATGTACATCTTACTTTCTGGATTTCTACAGCAATCAAATAGCCAAGAAGAACCTCTATAAGATTCTCTTCTTAGAGAAAATGCCTTTAGAGAGATATCATCAACCAGGCCAAAACAAGACTAATGGCAAAAACAACAAAAATCTACCTTTTCCCACCTATCCCTGGAATCAGAGGCAGCTGCAATGGAAAAATGGTGCAAGTAGAAAGGTAATAGGGTTTAAATGCCCCAGAACTTATTCATGATTTACTTCTATCTCAGTTCACTACAAAGTCACTAAAATGGCTTCTACGCAAACCAACACCTTTAGCTCATCTTTTGGCTTCCTATTAAATGAGGCATAGATGCACGCAGGTCTAAGGATCTGAAAGGATGAAAGTGGTCCCCCACTTAACTGCAATCGCCGCAAGGCACACACAGGTGTACATAATTCACACGTGTGCATGGAGAATGGCATGTACATCCAGCCCCTGTTGATCACACATACTGGGAAAAGCCTATGAGGAAAAGGTGAGAAGTGGCAGGGTGGGGCCCCAGAGACAGAGGCAGGAACAGGAAGGCAGGAAGGACAATTCATGTGTGTGAAGAAAGAGAAAGCAACCCCAAACTCCCCGCTAATCAGGAGATACTTATAATGACAGGGAACATCTTAGCTCAGTATTGGCTGGGACACTTATAAGATATAAGGATTTTTTAAAAAATGTTAATAGTAATGCTGTCAAGGGTGTAGCAAAACAGACATTTTATTATGCTGCAGACTAGCAGTAATTGGGTACACATTTTCAGGAATGCTGTTGAACTATGTGTGAAGAATCTTAAAATACCTTAAAGTAAATAACATTTTTAAGAATCTAGGGCATTGCTGTCTCCCTCTCTTTTTCCCTACCCCCCCATACATATGCATGTACACACATACACACATACACCTCTCCCAAGCTGAGAGAGAGAGATCTTATATTCAGGATCTATTCAAAGTTTACCCCTAATTACTGTATTTTGAAAAACAGAATAATGTTTGGAATCAAAATTTTCAATCAACACCAGTGTTGGCTTTCAGAAATCACCAGAGAGAATATGCTTTAAAACGGGTGGGTGAGGGGGCAGTCAAGGAAACTTAACAGTCAGGATTCCTGGGGAATGTGAATGTGGAATCACCTCACAATTTCAAGTGCTGGCACTGTAGAGCAGCTTTCGAAAGATGGCTGTTCTATTAGGAAGATGAGATGTACACCAACCATCCCAATTTCATACAAATAAGTACCTCTGACGGCTTTGGAGAAAAACCTCAGAGGCAGCCATTGATGTAAACAGTGCTGTACCTCAAGCCATTGAGGTGACGTGTTTGAGAAAATGACAGCTTAAAAACTGGCAGCATTGATGTTAACCTTGAATGTGAAGATACTGAATAAAATCATGTAAAATTGGGGAGTCTGGAAAAATTGAGTATTTTAAAATGTATATATTAGTTCATATAAAGTATGGCTTGTTTTATAACTAATTTAATGCATTAAAATATTTTAGCTGCTAAAGTTAAACTACTTATGAGTTTATATACTCAAGTTGGTTCCTCCTGGGGGAACAGGGGATAACTTAATGCAGGAAATTGTATTTAGACAAAGACAGCATTTGGGGATTTTTGGCAAAGAAATAAACACAAGTACTCATTTTTGTCTTATTTATAGGAATAGACATTAAAAACAACAAAGTGGGCATAAAAACAGAAGAAAGTTTGGAACAATGGCTTTAGCCCCAGCTATAAACTGAATCAGCCATGCAACATTTCACAGGTAAAAGATGCAGCAAGTCCAGGACGCGGTGCAGGTGCCAGCAGTTTAAAAAGCATCACACGCGAATATAATGATGAGCCAGGTTTGAAAAACAATATTCAATGACATGGAAAATACTATCTCTATAATTTTAAGCTAAAAAATGTTATAATATCAAACTGCAAAGAATGAGTTTAATTTTGTCTCCTCCACCAACATTTTTATTTACACATGAAAATAAGGAAAAGGCTAGAACTTACTGCAGAAAGGCTAATAATGGTTTCTACATTTGGAAATTTGTGGGCAGTCTAGATTTCCTTTTTTTAATCTAAGTTTTTCTTTATTTTCTACAGTGAACCTGTGCTACTTTTAAGATAAAAAGAACTGTTACGTTTCAGGAAGATACACAAGAGGAGTGTACGAAATATATTTTCAGGAAAAAAAAGGGGGGGAACAGAGGTATTTCTAATTTTTAATCTGGCTTTCCCTAGATTCTTGAGCCATACTGTTGTTAGAAGAAAATAACAAATTCTATTGAAATCCCAATCTGCCAAGGGCATTACTCCCATCAGGTTTAGAGAATGGCACAGCTACTTTACAGAAATTAATGTCTCTACCTCCATAACCATGTCTCTACCTGGGTAACTGGAATGGAAGTAAAGAGCTAAATACAATCAGTAACTAGATGTATGTAACTGCAGTAACCCCAGTGCGTTCAAACTATGGATTCCTCTGGGAATCCCAAACTGCTGCGCTACAGTTTCCCGGGAAAACATTTTCTACTTGAGAAATTACTGAAAACAATTATGTACCAATGTGTGGGAACTACAAAGCTTTTTATCTTTTTGATGAAAAGCTTTCACTCAATCAATATGTATTTAGTGAACATTAGTATATAATCAGCACTGCACTCTGAGTGAGATATGTAAGGAAGATATGTAAGGAAGCCAGATATGTATCTGAGTGAGATATGTAAGGTGAGATTTTACCACCTGCCCTGAAAGAACCCACTCCCCCAACCCCAACCTCAAAGTTTTAATGAAAGTTTCATCCCTTTTTAGTGAACCGCATTCAGAAAACATGAAATGTATATGCAGGGGGAATATTTCAACATTGTGCTTTAAAAAAAAAAGAGGTTATTAAAAGTGAATCCAAGGGGCAGCCCGGTAGTAGTTTAGTGCCGCCTTCAGCCCAAGGCCTGATCCTGGAGACCCGGGATCGAGTCCCACGTCGGGCTCCCTGCACGGAGCCTGCTTCTCCCCTCTGCCTATGTCTCTGCCTCTCTCATGAATAAATAAATAAAATCTTAAAAAAAAAAAAAGTGAATCCGAGGAAACACTTGCTCTTTAAATCAACTTCTGCAGAGTGTATACACAAAACGTAACATAGTTCTTTTTATTTTAAAAGTAGCACAGGTTCACTGTAGAAAATAAGAAAAACTTAGATAAAAAAAAGAAAAAAAGGAAATCTAGACTGCCCACAAATTTACCAAATGGAGAAACGATTATTAACATTTCTGCGGTAAGCTGTCTAGCCTTTCCCTTATTTTCATCATGTATAAATAAAAATGTTGGTGGAAGAGACAAAATTAAGCTTATTCTTTGCAATTTGATATCATAACATTTTTTAGCTTAAGTACACATTCAGAGGAATATTATAGAGACCTTGTAACCATAAGTTAAACCTAATTAAGTTAAAATAATTACTAAAAATGCAGAAAAATAAACACAAAATATTTAGTACAACATAATCTAGCAGAGTTTTCTCTTTCATTTCTATAAATGAAGAAATACAGTTTCACAGAAGTTGAAAGAATCGTCTAAGGCCATGACATTATATGGACCTATGATCTAAACCCACAAGTAGGGTGCCTGGGTGGCTCAGTCAGTTAAGCGTCTGCCTTCAGCCCAGGTCATGCTCCTGGAGTTCCGGGATGGAGACCCGTATCGGGCTCCCTGCTCGGCCAGGGGTCTGCTTCTCCCTGTCTTTCCACCACTGCCCTCCTTCCCCACTCATGTTCTCTCTCTCTCTCTTGCTTGCTCACTCTCTCTCAAATAAATAAATAAAATCTTAAAAAACAAAAAACCCAAAAGTAATTCCTAAGGTTAAATTACCTCCCCAATGCTGTTCTTTTCAGCCCTGAAACAGGAAGGGAGAGAGCGAGCTTGTGTCTTTGAGAGATTTTCTAATGCAGTTCATGTAAAATCAGTATATGGCAAAATCCTACTGAAGAAAGTATCAAAATGAGCACTGCTTGAATACCTGTCTAGTAGGCATTTGCTCAGTTTCCCTACATCCTTGGCACATAACAAACTTAATGACATGAGGCAGGTGTCAGTGACCCACATCATAGGGTTTATTTCTTATTTAGTTCCTGTTGGTTTTCACAGTGAGCCTTAGAGTAACAGTTACTAGAAAAATCATTCTTAAGAATAGCATTCCATATTTTGTGCCTTGGCCACACTGTATGTTATAGAAGTTTGAAAGAAATGAGAAAAGATGGTGGAATAAAATGGAAAAACCAAAAGGCTTACAAGATTACGTAGTACAATTAGAAATGGAAGTGGCTAAATCAGCTCACCATCCACTGAATTTCTCTTGTTCCTTTTCTTTAAAGCCCAACACTCAGAAATTAAAAAAAAAAAAAAAACCACTATTTTATTTTTGACCAATGATGCACATCTGATAAAAAGCAGTGTAATAAAGTATAACTTTTGTAAATAGAACCATAATAAGTGAGAGGCAGTGGGGTTTTATAAAAGGCACACTTGCCAGGGCTTAAGTTCTATTTTATGAGACCAGTGCACTTGTTATCTCTCCTCCTTTAATTTCTAATTAAAATGCCTCTGATTATATTTTTTGCATACTTCCTCAGTCTCTCACCTCCTCCAGCCCTGATTCCGCCTGTCCTGAACAAGGTCCTGCCCTCTGTCTTCCAAGCACTCTGAGCTTCACGTGTCCTCTCACAAGCCTGTGTGCCCATGAAGACACCATTGCTTCTAGTTCTTTTACGGCCCTGAATTTATCACAGTCGCTGGTCCACAGTAAGCTCTTAATTAAAGCTCATTAGTAAAGCTCCAGTTGCTCTCTAAAGCCCTTATTAACTCTAAAATTGAATAAATCTATGAAATTACCCCATGTCTAAAACTTAACAAACAGTAAATACATTAACTTAATTATAACGTATATACAAATATTAGAGGTGAACATTTCCATTGGCTCATTCCTTCATTTAAAAAGAATTTAATTTATTAATTGCCATTTTATTAATTCCTCTCACTACAGAACTTGAAGAGACTAGTTTCAAGATATCACAAAGTAATATTTAAAAGAAGGGGGGATTCCCCAAGTGGCTCAGCAGTTTACTGCCTGCCTTCAGCTCAGGGTGTGACCCAGAGTCCTGGGATCGAGTCCCATGTCGGGCTCCCTGCATGGAGCCTGCTTCTCCCTCTTCCTGTGTCTCTGCCTCGCTCTCTGTGTCTCTCATGAATAAATAAAATCTTAAAAAAAATAAAAAATAAAAAATTAATAAAAAGAAGGGATTAAAGACGCACTCTTCTAGTGGACCTAAAATCCAATAATGCCTGAGTCTCGCTTTTTGTTTTTATTAATTTGAAGTACATTACTTTCAGGGCTTTTGTTTTTGACAACTAGAAAATGTACACATAGAAATGCTACATTACCGTAACAGTTAAAAGGCAATTTCTCTCTGATTCTAAGATTTAGTTTTTGGGGGCACCTGGGTGGCTCAGATTATGATCCTGGGGGTCCTGGGATTAAGTCCTGCATCCGGCTCCCCAAGGGACCCTGCTTCTCCTTTTGCCTGTGTCTCTGCCTCTGTGTCTCTCATGAATAAATAAAATATTTTTAAAAATAAAATAAAATTTAGTTTTCAGGGCTCCTGGGATGGCTCAGTCAGTTAAGCATCTGCCTTCAGCTCAGGTCATGATGCCAGTGTCCTGGGATTGAGCCCCCTCAAATCGGCTTACTTCTAGGTGGGGAGTTTGCTTCTTCCTCTCCCTCTACCACTGCCCCACCTATGCCTGCGCTCTCATGCTCTCTCGCTCGCTCTCTCTCTGTGTCAAATAAATTTTTAAAAAATCTTAAAAAAAAAATAAAATTTAGTTTTAACGTCTGTCAAACCCCACACCAAGCTAGTTAACGATTTTGTTATGTGTTCTGTAATTAGGGAATAATACATGAAAGGGAGATTATAAATTTTATAATTAGATACAATGATAAATGTGTTATGTTTGATACAGTTAGTTTCCCATCCTGAGGTAATCAATAAAAAAATGCTACTCTAATCCCTTCGGTGGTGATGTCCTGTATCAACAACCCTGACTTGCTCCTTCCTCCCTCCAAACTCTATGACACATTGTCCATACATTTTATTCTCCTTCCCTTCCTCTTCTTCCCAGATGTGCTGACTGTACTCAGTTCCTTACATTAATCTTCTAAAACTAGAACTTTTGCCTCCCTCCATTCCATCTTCTCCAATTTCATCTATGTATCTGACACCCAGTATTACACTAAAGGAGTAGTTCTTAACCAGGAGAACTGGGTCCCCTGGGGGATCCTGAGCAATGAATATCTGAAGACACCTCTGACGATCACAATAGAGGGCAAAGGTGACAGGACAGATCACAGCAAAGACAAAAGATCAGGAGTGACCAGCTTGAGAGACCCTACGCTCAGCAATCATCTCTTTCCAATCACTTTTCTTCCTTCTCATATTCTGTTTTTTCCTTTTTTTTTTCTCCTTTGCATTTTTTTGTTTTCTTTTTTTTCCTCCTCAAATTCCTCCCTATGTTAATCGGGTAAACGCATCTGTACAGTCCAAACATTGGTATGTGCATCTCTGTGGGTGTGGTTTATGTGTTGGTATGAATGCTGGTTAGCACAGACACATTCCCATGACTTCCTGGCATGCAGGACACTTAAAAATCATGGGAGTGTGTAAGTGTGTAGTGAGCATCTACATAAATATTAATTTGAGGAGTTTATGATCTATATATTAGATGTGTGTATATGTGTTGAGTTCTTATGTCTTCTTTTTTAAGTATTTAATATTGTATTGCTTTCATACTTGTGCTTCAGTAAAGAGGAGAATACAGCCGTATTTGTATTCATAAAAGTCAAAGGGGCCTGGGGTTGAGTCAGAGACCTGAAGTCACAAGTGCAACTGGTGGTCCCAACTCCATTAAGCGTCTATCTTTCCAGGAAGGCTTCTGGGTATCAACCAAAGGATGGCTCCTGCCACCTAAATCTAAGCCTCAGGTCTGAATCACCTTCACCACATATAAAGGTGTAGAGTCATGTACATTTAAGACAGACGTGTATATAGCCATTATGGTGTATTCATTTAATCCTCAACATCCCAATATAGGAAATTATATTAATCAATTTTACAGAAGGGAAACAGAACCTGAGAAAGGTTAAGAAATGTGCCAATGGCTCTATAGATGGTAAGTGGTAACGTCAAGACAATTTTTAGCGATCTCTGACCACAAAATCCCTGGCCTCAATTATAATACAATACTCATGTCCATGACTGATTTTATAACATCTGCCTTCAGTAGATTAGGAAAGGTTGAAAACACTGTAATCACTCCCCTTAAAACATTTTCCTTCCATTTTGTGCAATTTAAAGACTGTATCATTTCATAAAGAAGAAAGAGTCAAAAAGGGTAAGTAAAAGCTTTCATGGACTTCATGAACACATATTAGCAGAATTATTTTTCCTTTATTAGTTTTCCTTATAACATCTGTAAGAAAATATTAACTGTATATTACTCGATTATTTATTGAATAAGAAAAAGAAAAAAAGTCAGGCACATTAATCACTTCTTTGATTCAAATGATAGAACTTTGATTTTCATGAGATAAAGTTACTCTGTGTTTTTTGGCTTTAAATGATTCCTGTCTTGAAATTCCAAATTAATTATTAAATAAATAAGTGAGCTCATATTCACATGGTTCATTTTCTTCTTAGCATCAGTACTCAGTTGCAGTAAAATAGCCAACGTTCAATTATCTACAGTCTTACAAGGGATCACAGAATAAGTAATCCCAAATGACAGATAATCCCAAAAGCATTTATGTTGGGTTTTAAATTCATTATATGATTCTAGCAGATTTACCACCATAATTATATTCTTTTTCTCAGGCTCATATTAAAATTCATTTGTATTTCTTGAGCACAAGCCAAGTGACAGCAGAAAGGAGGATCCCAGATAAATGCTGAATGACAAAAGGAAGTTGATTTGCTATTAGCATTTTTTTCCTGTAATCAACAGGAAGATAATCAAAAGCTGATCATGAAATTGTATTTCACATTTATTAAACGTCTTATATGATTAATTTTAAAAGATATATTACAATACTAGAACAGAGGGGTGAAGGGCATAGGTTATGGATTTCAGAGTTAGGTTTGTGCTCTGGTTCTGTGACCACAAACAAGTTGCTTATCTTTCTAAACTTCAGTATTTCACTTACAAATGGTGCTGATATTTGTAACTATTTGTAGCATTTGAAGGGAGTTCTGAAGATTAAATTATCGAATACACACTGCCTGACGCAAAGTTAGTTGTGGTTGTATTTTTTTGTTCTAGCTATTATCTATCTTACTCTATAAAATCTATAGTTTATATCCATCTATCTTCCATAAAATGACATGGCCTTTATTATACAATAAATTACATATAACACATTGTAGGCTCCAATGTTAAAATGTGTTCATCATCTGCTATAGCAGAAAACATCTGGAGACATATATGTATTACAACTATCAAAACTAACTAGAAAAGATTAGAGATGCACAATTTCTTGTTTTAAGCTCCATACGGCCATATATGTTTCAAAATTCAAATGTTTAGGATTTTAGGAAGGTAACAGCCCACCTCCAAGAAGGCCTGAGGTGAAGCTGCATCCTCAGACACATGAATATGTCTGCAGTAAAAGAAATAAGCATTTACATGGTCTTTTACATAAAGACTATAAGTATCTGCACACCAGTTTAGTCCAGGTTTTAATTCTAAAGGAGTTTTTTTAAGGATTAAATTTTCAGAACTTTTAAGGATTTTAGAATTATGGACAAGAGATTGTGAGACTAGAATGATACCAATAATATCAATTCTACAGTTTCATTAATATGCTACATATCACAGAATTGTAAGTGGTAAGATAATTGAAGAATAAAACAAATCCTTTTCTTGGTTTGCCTAAAATGGTCCTGGATAATTTCTTGTCAATGCAACTCTGAAGAGTACATCAGGCTTAAATAATTGCTCCTTAATTTTATAAAGGACAGAGCAGATATGCTGATTTGTAGAAAGGTGACATATAGACGACACTGTCCCTTTCCCTTGTAATTTCAATTAGGAATTCATTTCTTTCAAAGCCATACATTACCAATGAGCTGAATTATTAGATTTGAGTTTTAATAAGCTATTAATATTTTGATGCTTTCACCGGTCAATACATGAGGTAACAAATAAGTGATGATATGAAAAGGGGCTCATGGTCCTTGGTGGAGGAAGGGAACCTGACTCACATTGTGTCTTCCCACAAGTACAAATATAAATATGCCTTGAGATTAAGCAGAAAGATGACATTTTGATGTTTATTTGTAAGAGATTAAAGGAAAGGGTTTATACTGTTCACTGACACATGAATATTCTTATTATGAGTAAAGGAAAATATTATTAACTATAAACCCAATATATCCAATCAGAAGGGCTTTAAATTACAGAGAAGTTCAGAAGTTAAGTCTGACTGCCAAGGCAAGACTTGCTAAAAATTCTGTTCAACAGGATCATCAATCAACACAAAAGTCCATCATTCAGGTTGTGGTAAATCTTCTGGAATATCTGACATGAGAAGTTCACAGAGGAAAGATGGGATGTATGTGTAATACAAGTAGTATATTAAAAAAAAGATCATAAAAATAAGGATTTCAAAGAAGATGATGTTGGCAACTCTGATGCTGGTTGAGAATGACAGTTTTCAATTCAATCTAACATTAAGGAGTAATAAGAATTAACAGCTTGAAAAGCTTCACTTGCTCAAGTTCATGCAAAGGGAAACTGATAGAAAATATAGGATGATAGACATATATGATATTATAATAATTAAAAATAGGGAATAAAAGCAAAAAAGAGCAATCTATAAATAAAGCAAATTTTAGGGTCAATTTGATAGGTGAATTTTAAATATGACTTTGTGCTTATTGTTAGAATAAAAAGGTAATATGAGTAGTTCTACAGATCACATTATCTCAAAAGGGGACTGCATACATTTTTCACCAATGGTTCAAAAACATGAATTAAATTGCAGAACTTCTTCATGACGGGCTTTATGGGTAAGATCTAAAGCGATGAGATGAAAAATAATCTAAAGTAATATAGGCAAATTTATATCAGATAAAATGTGTGAAAAGAAATGGGAAAATTTAATTTCTGCTAAGGCAGAGTACTTTGTATAAGATCAACTTTTCTGGAGCGAAAGATAAAGGTAAATACATAGGTAATCTAACTGAATAATGACTATACTAATAATTATATCTTGTTTGGTTTAAAATGTAAGACAAAGAAGGAGAGGGATATAGAGAATTAAAGTGTCCCACCATCTTTGCATTGTCTAGAAACAAGCAAAAAAATCTATGGTGGACATTAACAAGTCAAAGGGACAATGCAATCTCTAGGAAAAGCCATTAAAAGTAATAAAATAATATTTATACTAAAAAGCTAGAAAGCTTAATAACAAAAGGGAAAATATACAAAAGAAAGTTTCTGGATTAATACAGAGAACATAGGGAAAGATAATAAAAATATTACAGAAAAAAGGAAGTAAAAAATATAGAGTAAGATGGTATATTTAAATGTAAAGTATCCCACATTCTAGAGTTAAGTAGTCTAGCTTTTAATGTTTTTACATATTTTTATAGTTTAAGTTTTTTAACAACCTAAAAGTGGCAAATCTTGAATGTTAGAATATAAAAGTTGAAACTAAAAGAATGACAAGAATTAGGCAAATACTAAGTCATAAAACGCTTATATAGCTCTACAAATACCAGAAAAAAAAATTGATAGTAAACTAGAGTACGTACTACAAACTAAGATGGACATCTTGTAATGACAAAATGACCTCTCCAAAAGGAATATATACAATAAGTCTCAATTTGTATCACCTAAAAAATACCCTCCAAAAGAAAAACATAAAGGAGTAAAACGAAAAATAGACAAATACATATCTAAGTGTGAGATTTTAACACATTTTTCTCAACAACTGATAAAGTAAACAAAATATGAGTAGGAATATAGAAGATTTAAAAAGAAAATATAATTAATAAACTTTTTTTTTTACTTCACCATTTTAGAACAATGTACCTAATATCTCCCCCAATAAACAGATTTTCAAAGTACTCATGAACTATTTATCAGAATCTGAACATACCATGAGATAAAAAGTAAGTCTTAACAAATTCGAAGAGTTAACATTCTTCAGCATATGTTCTCTGACAACAATGGAATTAAGCTAAATATCAACTACAAAAAAATAACTAAAAAATTCCATGGTATACCTTGAAGTCAGTCCATAGGGTTAAAATTAGAATAAAAATTAGAAAATATTTTTAATCAAGTAAGAATCAAAATAGGATATGTAAAACTGTGGGATATAATTAAAGGTGTGATTAGATGAGTATTTTTGCCCTTAAAACATGTATCAGAAAAGCAGAAAGGCTGACAATCAATGATCTAAGAATCTAAAGAAGAAAAAGAAAAGCAAATTAATTCTAAATAAAAACAAGAATAAACATAACACCAAAACTAATTACATAGAAAACAAATACGCAACAGAGGACTGCCTCAAAACCTCAAATTTGTTATTTAATAGACTAATAAATTCATAAACTCGCTGCAAAACTGATTAAAAAAGGGGAGAGATAAGTCAGTCATTAACAATGTCAGGACTGAGAAACAAGGATCTAAGCCCACACAATTAAAATAGAGAAATTGTTTATTAAGTACAGTTTACTAAAACTGATACAAGAAAGAAAAGGAAAACCTGAAGGTTCCTGTATCTATTGAAGAAATTGACTTTACTCTCTCACTAAAGAACTTCTAGGCCCAGATTTGCTTTATGAATCAATTATTTCAAACCCATTATTATGGAGTAATTAAGAAATAACCCAAATCTTACACAAAACCTTCCCAAGAATAAAAAAAGAAAGAAAACATTTCTAAATGTTTTTATGAGGCTGCCATACTTGCTATCAAAAACGGAGAAAATTCAAGAACAGGAAAAATTATAGTTTTAGAAGTCAGGAGAGTCATTATTCTTGAAACTGAACAGTGATGGAATATGAACAAGACATATAAATCCCTTTTTATCTGGGTGGCAGTTACAGGTCTGTGTTAACTTTGTAAATATTTCACAAATAGCACAATTATAATTTATGCACTTTTCTGTGTGTGTTATATGTCAAATTAAAAATAAAAGTTACCTAAAAAAAAAAAAAAGAATGAATGAGCCAACCCTTTAGCTTAGAACTCCTGCAGGTCAACATTAATCCCTTAAACAAAATTATGTGTACATTATCTGAAGAGTAAAGTTGTTATCTAGAAGAATAATGTTATCTATTCAATATTCTGAACTCTCAAGTTTTTGCAGACAGTTTATGGATTACCGAGACTCCTCAGGGGCTTACCTGAAAACAAGGTAAAATACAGCAGGAGGGCAATTACTCTTGACAGAACTGGTAGTGGTGAGATAATGAGATTAGACCCTGGCAGGAACCTGGGCCCAAGATAGAACATGGAATGTGGGTCAGCCTCCATCAATTAAGAAAAAAAGGGTATAAATCTGGGAGTACCTAGGAAGCCACTGGCCTTACTGGATATTTTACTTGGCTAAGATATCCTTAAGAAGTAGGTATGGAAGAGCTACATGGAGTGAGGAAAGGAAGTAAGTTAAGTATTTTTTGAATGTCTAAAACCAAAAAGACAAGACATATCAGGTGTCGGCAAAAATCTGGAGATAAAGAAATTCTTGTGCACTCTTGATAGGAATGTAAATTGGCACAGACACTGTAGAAAATAGAAAACAGTAAAGAGGTTACTAAAAAAATTAAAAATAGAAATACCATATGATCTAGTAATTCCACTACTGGGTGTTTACCCAAATAAAACAAAAACACTAATTTGAAAAGATATGCACCCCTATGTTTATTGCAGCATTATTTACAATAGCCAAGATATGGAAGCAACTCAAGTATCCATCACTAGATGAATGGATATAAAATGTGGTGTGTACACACACACACACACACACACACACACACCCACACAAACTGAAATATTACACAGCCGTTAAAAAGGATAAGATCGTGCCATTTGTGATGACATGGATGGACTCAGAGTAAAATGCTAAATGAAGGCAGACTGAGAAAGACAAATATATGATTTCACTGATATATAATATCTAAAATACAAGTGAATAAACAAAGAATAGAGTCAGACCTATAAATATAGAGAACAAAGGGATGGTTGCTAGAGGAAAAGGTGGGTAGAGGAATAGGCAAAATGGGTGAAGGGGAGTAGGGTATCCAGGTTTCTAGTTCTGGAATGACTAAGCCATGGGAATAAAAGGCACAACACAGAGAATATAGTAAATAGTATTATAATACTGTTGTATGGTGACAGATGGTAGTTGCACTTGCGGTGAACACAGAATAATGTACTGCATTGTTGAATCATTTGTACACCTGAAACTAATGTAACATTGTGGATCAACTACACTAAACAAAAAAAAAAAATTTTTAAAGCACTAATAGGGGCTCCTGGGTGGCTCAGTCGGTTAAGCATCTGACTCTTGATTTCAGCTCAGGTCATGATCTCAGAGTCATCAGATCCAGTCCTGCAATGGGCTCCACGCTAAGCAGAGAGTCTGCTTGAGATTTTCTTTCTCCCTCTACTTCTTCCCCCACTTGTGTTTTCTCTCTCAAATTGAAAAAAAAAATCTTAAAAGGCATTGTCTGATAAATTTTTGAAATGTTCTAAGAAACAGTCAAGCTTTTAGGAGTGAAGGTCTCAAATGCTAACTGTGGGAATCCAAATAGTCAGAGGCAGAAGAAATCAATGAAGCTTCATGAAAGTAGATACTTTTATTTCCTTCACTGCTACATCCCCCAAAACCCAGAATGCTTGAATAAATAAATGAAATGAAGCTGGCGCTATTATATGCTTCTCTTAATCCTATTTGCTTATTTCTCTCTTATGTCCTTTGGAATTGAATTGACCACTACACCTATCATATTTTCATGGTTTTAAGCCTAAAGAATTTTCATTATGTCAAATCTGTGTGTTTCATCAAAAGAATTTTCATTATGTATATCACATGTGTAATAGCAATTGTAAGTTGAATCATATTAAAATGAAAGGTGAAAAACCATCACATAATTTTACCACAGAACATTCTAACAGATTCAGCAATGGATCTAAGGGAGTGATTTTATTCGCTTTGGCCATTTGATAATAGCCTGCTAAAACAATCTAATCAATGATCAATTTGACCTGTTTTGCTTTCATCTCTGCTTCCCTATTAAGTGAGAACTTCAATAAAGAGAGAAATTACTTTGATAGATTCAACCTCTAAAAATAAGCACAAGGGAAGCTAAGCCTAAACATGAAATGAGCCAAGAGAATCACCTGAGGAGTGACCTCCTAATATAGCTTTATTAAATATGATCTGAGATTTCTAACATTTTGTTACCTAATTTAAAAATAGATGGCAATTCTCAAAATACTCTCTGTCAAATTTTCTTTTGCTTTAGATTTGATGTGGTTGTTGTGTTTCTACTATTTAGAAACAACCTACATCTTACTTACACCGCTTAAAATCAGTAAAGCTCTGACTAAAATATTATGTAATCTAAGCACCCAGAAGTGAATTACTAAAACTCTACTTGATAATTCTTCTCCTATGTTCACATTGGTTTTGTAGATTTTACTGAAAATTATATAAACCTTTGCTCAGCCTGAACTCTTTAGTGTACCATTTTATTAAAAAAATAATAATGTATGAACTTGAATGTGTTCTATTTCTGTTCCAAGTAAAACTATGTGAAACGAAAAGATTTAATATACTACTCTCAGAGGAAAGAAAATGTAGGGTTATTGAATATCAGTAATGTACTTCAAAATATCTAGAAATAATTCACACTATGTATCCAAATCCTCTACTATAGTATTTAAATTAAGAAGATATTCAGAATTTATAACGTGAATAGTAAACATATGGCACCACTCAAAAAAGGCACTGAAGCAAATAATTCATTAAAAATGTAAATGAATACAAGTGAACTTGGTTAGAAAAGTCATGTCAGGGAACCAAAGGCTACTATAGCAGAGGAAAAGGCAAGGTTGAAGACTGTTCACAGGGGAGAATTCTGATGAGGTCAAGTACAGCCTCCAGAGCTGTGGACTACTTATTAAGGAAGCAGCAGTTCTGAATTTTTATTACTGAGCTTTTTGCTCACCTTGTAATGATATCAGATAAGGTATTTATGAATTGTCTGAATATTTGACCTTGGGACTATTTTATGGATAGTAGATGTATTGCTTTTTGTGGGGAAAAAAAGGCAGTTCTACAAAGGCAAATCACTCAGATTATCAAAAGACAAAAAGGAGAGATATCCCCTGTGAAACATTTCAGGCCTGTTGAATAAGTTTAAGCAATTATGCACTACAGTAAATTAGAACAGATTATAAATCAATTAATCTTCCTAGAAGTAGTATAGCCATGTCAAATAATGACATGATGCCCTTTTTACAATAAAATTTAGTACTGATAAATTCAGTTATTTAGGAAAATGTAACTGCAGCAATGCCAGTCTATTCTGAATTATAATCTACTCAATAATGGTCTTCTGTTTTCTTTAGCACAGAGCACTGACTTTAAACAGAAGCGAAGTACTTGTATAAGCTCGGGGAAAAAGACAGGCACCCCCTTTTATACCACCCACCAATTTGACAAATGGCTTACTCTGAGGGAAACCAGTAACTGCTACCAGTTCAAGTCACTGTAACTAAGAAATGTGGGACAACTGATCATCACGATTTAATAATTATATTATTAACGCTTTTTCAAGCATTAGTTTCTAAAGGTTTCAATGATAGCTTTCTTTTAAGTAACACCTCACGAAAATGTCTTAGGTTAAATATTAAATTTTAAACAATGTTTTAAGAATCATAGCTCTTTGTCTTTATTAAGTTGCATATATCTAGAGCTATTCCTAAATATCAGATTTGAGTTATAATTCCAAGGATGAGATATAAAATAAATACATGGTTAGTAACAATTTGGGTATGGTTCACTACTGTTTTAAAACTACCTCTATTTCAACAGTTATCCACCTTAATTTTTCATATATCATATGTAAAGGAATAAAAAGAATATAGTAATTACTGACTAATTAGATCATCAACTACTCTATCAAAAATTTTTTTTGATCATTTACTTTTGTAATATTTAAACTAGGCAAAAAACACAATTAACATAGGTAAGCATGGTATGTAAATAATTATTTCAATAAATGAATTTCTATGAAGTATAATAAAACAGACATCCCTAATCAGCTTCTCTTCTTTTCTAATACATGCATTTATTCCCTTAGGAGTCACAAATAACAGTTTTACAGCATCCTACAAATTTCAATATACAGTATTTCCATTTTCATGCAATTCTAAATTTTTTTTTAGTTTCCATTATAATTTCTTCTCTGATTCAGGAGTTATTTATAAAGACTTTAAAATTTGAAATGTATTTTTTTACTCTATGACTTCTAATTAAATGCAGTAGTCAGAAAATGCAGTCAGTGTGACAGGAATTTTTAGAAATCGGATAAGGCTTGGTTTTACTATTTTTGGTACATTTTTGCAGTTTTGAAATTTTTGAAAGCTTTTTTTTTCCAAATTGTTGGAGAGATCTCGCTATGTTTATTCCATTTACCTTATTAGTTATGTTACATAAATGATCATTATTTTTATTAGCTTTTTCTGTTTGACATCAAAACAACTGACAAAGGTATAATGAAATCTCAATCCATATCACAGAGGGTCTTTCAAGTTTTTATCTTCAATCAATTTTGCTTTATATATTTTCATTCTACTTTTCTAGTTGCTTACAAGTTTACAACTGTTATATCACCCCAATAAATATGTAGTGAAATTCTCTATCTCTACCTAATTATATTTTATGTACTAAAGGCTAAATGGTCTTAAACAAAATGGGCAAACCTCCATGGTAAACCTGTTGTGATCCTTTTACTTTCAATCTTTATTTGTTTTTAGGTTTAGGTGTGTTTCTTATAAACCACATATAATTGTGCTTTTTTTTTTTTTTTTTTTTTTTTTTATTTATTTATTTTTTTTTTTAATTGTGCTTTTAAATCCAAACCAATCTCCATCTTTTGGCTTTTGTGTTTAGTACACTGCATTAGTTTTCTACTGCTGCATACAATTCATCATAAACTTAGTGGCTTAACACAAATTTATTATCTTGAAGTTTCTGTGGGTTGAGAATTCAGCATATTTTAGCTGGGTGCTCTGCACAGGGTCTCATAGGCTAAAATCAAGGTTTCACTTGATTAAGCCTTCATTTACAGGTTCAACTTGCATGTACCTACGGTGGGGCAGACAGAAAATCTTGGAGGCCAGCCAGGATTCAGCCTACCATAGTTATTTACATTTATTATGATCAGGGATATTTGGCTTTTTAAAAAATCACCTTTTTCCTTCTTATTTGTCCTGTTTATTTGTTCTCACTACCAATATTAAAAAATGTATAGTAAAAGAAAGAGAGATGATTATTATTATTTTTTGTTTGTTTGTTTCCTGTTGTCTTATACATTTTCCCCCAATTCTACTAGTTTGGGAAATTATGTACTAAAACTCTATTCTTTCTGTAATTACTCCTGAATTCTTACCAAGCCAATTAACAATGTCATAGACAAACAACAACAGAAACTAACTCCCAGTTTTCTCTCCAAACTTAACTATTAACCATAATTCAATATTTTAATTCTACCGTTTAATAATCCTACAAATCAGGGCAGCCCGGGTGGCTCAGCGGTTTAGCGCCGCGTTCAGCCCAGGCCGTGATCCTGGGAACCCGGGATCAAGTCCCACATCGGGCTCCCTGCATGGAGCCTGCTTCTCCCTCTGCCTGTGTCTCTGCCCCTCTCTCTGTGTCTCATGAATAAATAAATAAAATCTTTTAAAAAAAAAAATAAATAATCCTACAAATCAAATATTAATAGTATTAGTTTAAGAAAAAAGTGTATATTTTTATGAAATGTTTACCGATTTCTTTGGTCACCATTCTTTTTTACATTTCAGGTAATCCTTTTGGTATCCTTCCATTATCTTCCACATGTCAGAATCCTTCAGATGAATATTTTAGAATTTCCTTTACTTAGGTCCTCAGTTTTTGTTCATATAAAAATATCCCTGTTTTTGCTCATATATTCAAAAGATCTTTCACAGAATTACAAAATAGTGACTATACAACTTTATGTTGACAAGTTCTCCCAGTATTTGAAAATACTACCCGACTTTCTCCTAGCTGCCATTGTTAATATTGAGAAGTTGGATAGCAGTCTATTGGTGTAATTCTTTGTGAAGTGATGTCTTTATCCTGCTATTTTTGTGAACTTCTTTGTCATTTTTGAGTTTTGGGTTTGTTTTCATTTTTCAAGTTTTAACAAAAGTGTAGCCTATCCATTGACATATATATATATATACATATTTTTTAAATATATATATTTTAAAATATATATATATTTTTAAAAATATATAAAAATAAAAATAAAAAAATATTTTTAAAAATATATATATATTTTAAATTCTATATTCTATATATATTTTAAATTCTCTTTGGTTCGTGATCTTGGTCAGCCCTAGCTCTAATACAGACACTGTTTTCAGGTTAAGTCTAGTTTATGGCTTCATGATATCTTAATATGTACATTTATATGCACACATGCATTTGTCATTGTGTAGACTGGGAAGAGAACAATTGGGAATGGTAGAAGGAACTCAATTGGGAATGGTAGAAGGAACTCAAGATCTCCCTTATCTGTTCTCTAATTGTTTTGTAGGCAGGATGACTTTCCAGAGTACCCAGTCCTCCATACTACAGGAAGGAGTACTGTCCACAAAGAACAATTTACCAAAACATTTTCTTAAAAAAAAAAAAAAAAAAAAAAAGAATTCTTTAACCATGGATTTTTCTAAAAGTAATTTCCTTCATTGCTCTTGGATATTTTTTCATTACCATAACTTGTGCCATAAGTAATACAATTTCCCATAATACTATGTTATTTCCCAATTTTGAATAAAGTGCATGCCAATTATAAAATCCAGCTGACTCAGCATACTGGTCTCACCTGCCTGAGAGAGCTATATAGGCCCTCTAAGCAACCCTCACACACAACATTAAAATGATCACAGGCAAAATTTCCTTTAGGCAAAACTTTGTAATCGGGCAACAGAAGTAGGGGGAAAATCACTACTTCATATTCAGTAATGTGTTGAAGTATTCTCTCCATCAAATGTTTCCACACACCACAGTTCATTGTTTGTATATATGGATAGATATAAAGATAAAAAAAATAGTTTGCTCAACCAGAAATGACTACAAATACTGCTATGTTTATTCACTTCTTCTTAAACTTTATCTAGGTATTCTCACACCTCATCCTGGCCAGACAAGTTAAGGAATGTCAGAGGATACATGTAACTGCTTACATGATACAAAATAGTTGTTTGATATATCTTTTCTTGGATCTGGAGTACTTTCCCTCAAACAGATGTTTATCTAGTTAATAAATTCTTTTATAAAATCTTTTTTTTAAGATTTATTTATTTATTCATGATAGATGTAGAGAGAGAAAGAGAGAGGCACAGGCATAGGAGGAGAGAGAAGCAGGCTCCACGCCGGGAGCCCAACGCAGGACTCAATCCCAGGACTCCAGGATCACGCCCTGGGCCAAAGGCAGGCGCCAAAACGCTGAGCCACCCAGGGATCCCCATAGTTAATAAATTCTTATTATATAATTTAGTTGTTACTTTTTCTTAGTATTTTAGCTATCATAAAGGACTTCATGATAAAATAGTAATAACTCTACTGGCATTTTCTCTTGACCTTCAAATCTGAAAAGGTATTAATGGATATCTCTCATGAATCTTAGACTCTTAATGGAGCATAAGAGTTACATTGACCTTATATCTGGTTTTAGAAAAACATAAACTCAAAGTAAATTTAATTAAATTACCTACTCCACAACCTCTATTCACACTGGAAAATTACATTCTATATGGATAATTACATAAAATTATACAGATGCTAATAAAAAGGCAAAAAAAATTTTTTTCATTTTCCTATAGGGATTACAGAAACATAAAATTCAACCTTAGAAATTTGATGTTTCTTACATAAAAGTACTTTCTCATTTGGACATGCTGTGGGAGCTATTCTAAGTAGGCAAAATTAAAAGAGGAGTGAAGAACAACAAAACTGTAAAGAGGGTGCAAAACTTCTATTAATTATTTCAAAATATTCCTGGCCTGAAATACTATGCTGAACACTTCTCATAATTCCTCAAAGTTCTCATTCTCTCATTTGACCCACAGGCCTCTCCTATTTTGGAGTCCAACTTCTCCAGCAACATCAGATTTACCTTCCTAAAAGAGAGATTTTCTAGCCAGAAAAAGTAGGCAGGGTAAGAAGCCAGAGAATGTCATGGAAGAAGCTTCCATTTAGATAGGGTGGGTCACAGAAGGCTTGCCTGATAAAATGAAATTGGATATGAAACCTGGATGAAATAAGGAAGATACTCAGTGAAGAGTGCTCCAGAGGATCTGTGAGTGCCATGAACAGGCAGTGGGCTGAGTATGCTTGAGAAGTTCTAAGGAGGCCAGCAGAGGGGGAATAGGAAACGAGAGATAATGATTCAGACAGGGGAGAAAGGAACCAGGTCACATAGTATCTTTTTAGTATCTTTTAGTATCATGGCAATGATTTTTTGTGTGTGAAATCTTTGAATAGAGGTGTGATATGGTCTAAGTTATGTTTAAAAGGACCATCTTGGCTGTGATGAGAATAACAGACTCTGCAGAGGAGCAAGAACTTTCCACAGACTGTAGGAAAAATCCCAAACTACCAAGAATGTCAATCAAGGCATTAAAACAGAGGATAGACCTAAATCCTCCAGGTTTTCAAATATTCTGGACTACCTGTTGTTCAGTGAGTATTACACTCCTATGCACATCTTTTTATCTTTGCTGATGCTACTTCTTATACCCAAAATATCATTTATTTTTTTCACTGCTCAGCAAAATTCTACTTATCCCTCAAGGGTGAGCTCAAATGTTACTGGTTTGTAACGCCTACCTCCACGATCCTGGGATATTCGATGTCTTTCCTGCTACTCTTCTATGGTGACAATTTGAATGTGACACAAACTTGGGAACAAAAAGAAAATAGAATAAGGGGTATGAAGATAATGAGACATTGTAGGCAGTTACTATAACACTATGCAAACAAATGTTGGAATCTCCATAAAAGCAAAGATCAGATATGAAAACTATAATACGTAACACACAGAAATAAAATATTTTGAAGAGAAGGTACATACAAATTTTCCATTAATTACATCGACACTATGCCATTTGAGATCAATCCTACAAAGTTATTAACAACAATAACAAGAAAATTATGTAAAGAGGTAGAGGACCATGGGGCTTCAGGGGTGTGGCAAGTTGGAGACTTTGGGGCAAATCCAAGAAGGCCATTTTTGTGAACTGTAAGCATGGAACACAGTCACGCCTACTCATTTACATACCGTCTGTGGTTGCATTGGTAGGACAACAGCAGAGGGAAGCTATTACTTCAGACCATATGATCCATAAGGTTTGCAGAATCTAAAATGTTTACTAATTGGCCCTTTACAGAGAAGGTTTGCTGACCCCTGTTCTATCCCACCTTACCTGAAGCTCCTTAACTACCTGAGATTCTCAAATCCTGTTCCTTCGGTTCTCAATGACTATGGGGGCCATTCCTTTTGCCTAGAGCAGGGCTCTCTATCTCCTCTACCCAGCTAAACTCTTTTCTCCTTTAAAACTGAGCTCATACCATCTGTCTAATAAAATGCTCCCCTCTGCCCAGTGTATAGAGAGAGACCCTTCTTGGGTCCACAGCAAGTCATGCATACCTAGAACTTCACACACAGCTCTCTTAATTATTTATTTTCTCCCACCCCAATTAAATATTAGATTGCTGAGAAAAGGAAATGGTTAGGGACTTTGCCTTTCTTCTCCTAATGAACAAATATAAAACTTTTCAACTTGTATAGTTGGTATTAGACCCAGACTAACTCTGAGAGACAGTTAAATGAGTCAGAAGGAAATTCAAATTCAGTTCATTGCCTCATACTACCATCAGCATGGTAAACTAACTGCATGCCGTAAGTTAAGGGAAAAAAACACATAAAGAATTATTGTAATAAAACATAAATGTAGCATCTTTGGTCTTTATGAGGAATTACCTCCCATGTGATGGAGGTTGCTCTGTCACTTCCAGCTGCTTCCATATGGCTGTAGCCATGACTCACCCGTTCCCTTCCTAATTTGCTGCTTCAAAACTACTTTTAGAGCTGGAAAACAAAACAAACATGTGGTAAAACTAGTGTCTAAAATTAGAATAAATAGGCTTTTAAGGACCTGTGGGATTTTCGTTCACAGGTGCATGAAAAGGGCTGCTCTTCCAAAGACAATTTTTCTAAATTCCAGATTCTTGGTTATGTTCTAAATAGTGTTTTTCTTGAAACAGAAACCTAGTACAATTAACTGGCCTATTATGGAATGGAAAACTGCACCTTGACCTGTTGGAAGAAAAAAAATCTATAAAGACTTTCTGCCTTTAAAAAGAGTAGACTTGATGTTATTAGCAAACAGATGTTATTATCACTGTGCTAAAAAATATGAACCCAACTCTTAATAAGGCTGATACCTTAAAAAAGTTAATGTCTGAAACAGAACTCTTTTTATGTACCTATTTATAATCATTAATTTCTAAACCCACTTTCTAGAGATAACAAAAGTCAAATTTCAGGAGTCATTGCCAAGTGAAAATTAAACAGAAATTAAGAAAACAGAGCTTTGGAAATGAAAGGTGTATTAAGGGAAATCATTCCATTTTTATAACTCAAGATTTATAAGTTATTATTTACAAAGCCAGAGATTTCATTTTCAGTCTGTATTTTGGCATCTGCATAGAATCATTAATAAATGCTATTTTATACTGAAGAGGAATAAAATCTAGAATAATATTTTTTCTTTAATATTTCCTAATGTTTAAAGCAGTAAAATAATTGTTTTCATCCAATTAGCAAGATAAATATTTTGCTTATATTTAATATGAGAGAGTCCAAAATATTTCAATCAACACAGTCAAACACAAAATGAAATCTAGTCAAAGTTCTCCTGATTATAAATCTAAGGAAATAAATTATTTAGTACAACAAAATGGATAATACAGGCCTAATTACAGTTTGACAAGGTCAAGAGAATTTCACTTTCCAGTTTTTTTTGTGTAGAATTATTGTCCCATATGAAAAGATTTTCAAATAGTTTCACTGCCATATAAACTTTGCCTCCTCTGTATACATTAGATAGTGGCATTTTTTTGCACACTGCAGTGCTTTTCCTTAGGATTTTTTAAAAAGCAAACTGTATTGTTCATCTAAGTTGTTCATAGACAGAGCTAAAAGTACTCACTGTATATAAGACCTCATTTATACCAAAAGTTAAAACAATTCTCTGCATTGGCTTCCCCATTCCAATTCACTCGTAACTTTGGAAATCTGATCCTGGTCCTAGCAAAAGGTCATGAATTTTTTTCTTCAGCGTTTTACTTTTAGTGTTAATGGTGGGATGGAACCAAATCTTAATTTGATTAATGTGGAATTATGTTATTTAGAAGACATTTATAAAATGTATTATAAGATAAAGTCAGGTGACTAAGTTTCCTGCATCAGTACAACTCAAAATAAATAGGCTGATTTATGGGTTTGTCTAAAAAATGAACAGAAATTAAAAACTATGGACTCGTGTAATGTTTTGTTGGCTCATTCAATCTTGTCTTCACGACATTTTAAAAAACAAAGCTAAGTGCTCTGCTTGATTAAGACAGCAGTAGCTTAGTTCTCCTTGTCTCTTATTTGGTCAGCCCTCCTGATTTCTACCATCTATACATCCATCACAGGCATTAGAAATACTGACTGCTGCAGATGAATCCTGAATTTTAAAAATTCCTGTTCTAAAAAAAATAAAATAAAAAATAAAATAAAAATTTCTGTTCTTTAAAATTTGAAGGACCTAACCTTTTGGGGATTTTCAGAACGACATTTTATTCCAGTTTTATTGAGATAAAATACTGTATTAACTTTAGGTGTACAACATTATTGATATATGTATATATTGCAAAATCATCACCATAGTAATGTTAGCATTCATCACCCACAGAGTTAACTATTTTTCTCTTTGATAACTTTTAAGTTATCTACTTTCTTAGCAACTTTCAAATATATAGTATAGTATTATTAAGGATAGTCACCATGGCTTATATTATGTCCCCACAACTTATAACTGGAAGTGTATACTTTTTGACCACCTTCATCCATTTCCCCCACAATCCCACCACCCATCTCTGGCAAACACTGTTCTGTTTCCACGGGTTCATTTTTTTTTTTTTTTTTTTAGTTACACATATAAGTGAAATCATAGACTATTTTTATCTTTCTCTGACATATTTTACTTAGTATAAATGCCCTCAAGGTCCATACAAGTTGTTGCAAATCTCAGGATTTCTTTCTCTTTTTTTTATGAATAATATTCCTCTCCGTATGTGTGTGTACGTATGTGATACCACATTTTCTCAGAAATTTATCTTCCTAAATCATTTTTCTTTAGGTCATTTTTGACTTTCATCTAAATTATGGTCAGAATACACTGACATAGAGCTAGAAAAATAATATGCTAAAGTAAACAAATTTGTTCTTGGACATTATTGTATCAAATGAATGTGGAGTTAAAGAACTAATTCTGAATTTCAAAACAAGCAAATGAATTTAGTCAATAACACTGGAAATACTTCTTAAATCATTAAGAAATAAGACTTGTGGTCTGAAAATAGTCTGGATGACAAATGTCGAACGTAGAACTCAATTTTAGACTTTGAGTTTTTGTTTTAATGACAAAAAAAAAACATTTAAGCAATCATATTGCATCAGCCTGTATTTTATTGCTCAGGGGTCACTTAAATAAAAATGATAATATTTGAAACATGAGAACCAACGATAAAACCCAAAACCAATGCTTCTAATGTTTTGATATGTTGTCTTATAATCATTTTAAAAGAACTGCAAATATTTTGAACCAGAAGCAGTACAAATTAATGTGCATTAACACAGTTCATTTGTATATTATAAGGCAAAATATGAATGGAGACAATTATGGAAAGGCTGTATAGAATGGCCTAAGAAACTATCTCACACTCAGGCAAAGTCTTTATGGCAAAAGGTAATCCTCAACCTTCATGTTTCTTTTCATTCTATTGTTACATTAGTGCCTTTGTAAACTGTCTTCTGGGAAATGAAAAAAAAAAAAAAAAAGTCAACCTTGAACACAAAATTTATTACTAATACAGTAACCGTGAGGATGACCGCTAAATTAAAAATACCTTTTCCAAACAATTACCAGGGCTAATGTCAACATAATATTGCCTCCTCTTTTTAACGTGTTGTCAAGTTTGTTGTTAGCTGTTAAATAAAAGATTATGGCTTATTACACATCTTTTTACTAATAAGCAACTTTAATGAGAACAGTAGTAAATTCATTAAAAATTAAAATAGTCATTTGCATGAGAAAAAATGAGTGATTCTATCAAAGTCTCAAAAGTTTCTCTTGTTGAAAAGACAAAGCCTTAGGAATGTGTGGTGTAGTGCTCCAGAAGACAGATAAATTTAAATGTCCTTGCCAAATTGGTAACTGCCTTACATAAAAGGGTGACATTCAGTCGAAGACTACAAGGTGGTATAGTTAGGGATTTTTCTTTTTTTGTAAACTGGAGAGACGTGACAGGGAAGGACACTGTAAGGTTAAGCACGAAAGGAAAGCAGATGAAGGTACCACTGGCCCAAAGTGATTCAGCAGCAATAACACAGTAGTCTACTCAGTCTACTCCATCCATATCTAGTCAACATCCCATTATTTGCCAAGCTTTGGGCAGGGTGCTACAGGGTAAAACAAATGCATACCTGTCTTTACCTCAAGGGGCTTATAAACTGATGTGAAAAAAAGGCATGCACATATAGTAAATTCACTTGTAAGGCACAATTTGACAAAAGGTAGGATATTTGCCTCTAAGAGACAATTGACATTTTAACAAAGTCAAATTTTGTTGGAAAAGTCAAAATTTGAGCTTGTGATATCTAACAATTTGTGAGATAAACCACATTCCTATTCCCCATTGAGTGGCTATTCTACTATAAAGGACAAATTCTGAGAAAATGGAGTGATAGCCACTTAATTATAGATACAAGTTACTAGAGAAAGCATTGGCCTTTCTAGAGTACCTCCCCCAAGTTTAATACAGTTGAAAAAAAAACAAAAAAACAAAAAAAACAGAGTCTTCTTTGAACCCTATGTTAAAAGTGTAAGTCCCCTACTTGGTCTTCAAAGGTCTACAAAACAAAATTCCAGTTTACTTATCAGTCTCATTTTTCAGAATAAGATGTGATTCTTTCTTCATTTGGAGAATGAGGATATTAACAATACTACTTCCTAAACTTGTTCTGAGAATGAAATGCATTAATATGTCTAGAACACAACTGTACCTGTATTTTTCTTTTCCCTCAGCTGAAGAGCACATCCATACCCTCTTGTGGATCTGAATTTTTTTCATCTTCAGATTAGTGTTAAGTACAGCCTCCTCAATCAAATTTTCTCAGACAACACAAACCTCCACAACCACTTGCTCCAGGGTCCATGACCTCTTCCAACAGATGCACAAAACTTCAAAATTGATAATTAATAAAAGACCTGTGTAATCACTCTCATTGTCCTCTAATCCAATCATACTTTCATCTTCACTGTTCTACTAGGCAGTATCCCCTTTAGATCAGGTATTCTGAATCCAGGACTTCAAGGGCTCTGGCTCTGATCTTCCTCTGGCCACATCCCTGCCCCAAAGGGGGAGGAGACTGGCAGGCCAAGAGAGGATGAGTATACTCAGAGCTGCACTTGCCTTCTGGAACAGTACTACCCAACAGAACTTTCTGCAATAATGAAAATGTTAGTTATCTTCACTGTCCAATATGGCAGCCACCAGCCCCATGTGGCTGTTACATATTTCACATATGAAATATGACTAGTGTGGCCAAGGATTTTATTTAAATTGATGTACATTTAAGCTTAAACAGCTACATGGAACCAGTGACTGGCCACAATATTGGCCACTGAGAATTGTTATCAAAACCACCAATGGGGGCAGCCCGGGTGGTTCAGCAGTTTAGTGCCACCTTCAGCCCAGGGCATGATTCTGGAGACCCAGAATCGAGTCCCATGTCGGGCTCCCTGCATGGAGCCTGCTTCTCCCTCTGCCTGTGTCTCTCTGCCTCTCTGCCCCTCTCTCTGTCCTTTCATGAATAAATAAAATCTTAAAAAAAAAAAAATGGCTCAAAAAAAAACATAGACCATCAGTGAATTATTTCCTTGCTGTCAATTCACTATTTACTTGCTTATTTTCATCTTCTTTGATGTTTCATAATATTCAATACTACAGAACATTCACTTCATAGGTATTTGTTTCTTTTGCACTCTGGAGCACCATACTTCCCTGGGTTTTTTTTGCCTATGCTCCTTGTAGTCTTCTTACTGACTCCACTTACTGTTCTCAAGCTTTTAGTATTGACATTCCTCAGGGCTTAGTCCCATACCCTCTACTCTGTTTGCACTATTTTATGCAATCTCATACATCAATATGTCAATCACTATGAAACCTCCAATTCCAAACACAGGTCCCCATGGCCATTAATGTATTTGAAATATTCACTTAGCATCTAAATCTAACAAATCCAGACCAACACTCTTAATTTCTCTCCCTGGTAAAAAGCCATCTCCTCTTATAGTCTTCCCTATGTCATTAAACTATCAACATCTATTTAGTAGCTCAAGACCAAACAACCCTCTCTCTTTCATCAACCCCAAACCCAATCCATAAGTGAGAACCTTTCACTAAACTTCCAAAACACCTCACCAATCGGTTTACACGAATTTATCTCTAGTATCACAAACCTACTGCAAGTCACCTCCATCTTTAGTCTCATCTCTCAAGAGTCTCCAGACTTGTTTTCCTGCTCCCATGCTTGCTCTCCTCACCAGCCAGCCCAAAGAAGCAGTCATACCTTTAAATAGGAAGTAATGGAAGGATTCTGTGACAGTGGTCATTTAAATCAAGACTTGAATAAGAGACTGAGGAAGTTGTCAGATACTCAGGGTAAAGAAAAGTCCATGGAGGGGGATAAGCAAGGGACTAAAAGCTATAAATGAAAAATAGCTTTTATTCTAAAAGAAATGGCAAGATGCAGAAAAGTTCTAAGTAAGAAGAAAAACCCACTATGTGGAGAATGGGTTGGAAGAGGAAAGAATGGAACTTAGATACCCCTGAGGAGGCTGTCAGCACAGTTTGGGTGGCCAACTGTGGAGGTGGAGAGGAATTCAGATATATGGCACATTTAGAAGTTATGAATTTGCTGTGGAGGGTGAAGGAACAAAGGGTATCGAGGATAACTCCTATGGTTTTAGCTTATGAAACTCAACAATGATTGGTGCTACCTACCAAGGCAGGGAAGGCACCCTAAGGAACCAATCATTCAGATGAATTGTGGTGGTTGGTGGTAGAGGTTTTACAAGAACATCACATGGACAGGTTCCAAAAAGGGACAAAGGTCACAGGACACCAATCTATGGAAGTGCTACAAAGATGAGAGTCTTTGAAATTCTAGCTACCGGATACCATTTACCTACAATATGCCACTGATATTCTGGATAGGGGAGAGTTGCCATTCTTGCTAGACAGGTAGAGATGCCAAACAGGTTTATGCATGAGCACAGAGCACACAGTATCTCTCTGATTCTCTCCAGTTACCTTCCAGGACATCCTTTAATACTGCATTAAATCTGTGCTTAGTGTTGGAAAATCTGTGCTTAATCATAGCCAAATGACAAAATTAACTAGTAGCAATAGGGCACACAGCAAGGGTTCTTTTTATATAAGGGCATTAGCCATATCACGAGACAGAGAAACAATCCTACTGGAACCTTCAAAATGCATAAATGTTAAAAAAAGAAAAAGTTTAATTTTTGTTACCGTCAAAATCAAAACTACTCATTCACTAGCTCTGATCACACAGTTAATCAGCATCAGAAACATCAAATACCTTCAAAAACAGAAACCAGTGACGTAAGTGCCACCAAGTAAGGACAACTGTCCAATTTTAATCTAGACAGATAGCTTAAAGCCATCCATCCACACCATAAATAATGCAAAAAAAAAATTAAAGATAACAAAACTAATAAAAAGGTTATCTTCATTTTGTTAAAGGTTTGTTTTGTTCAAATTGATTTAAAAAGCACTATTCCTATCCATCTATTAATCTAATTGACCTTTAAAATCTTTGTAAACTCTAAATAAATTTATCTAAAGTTGGCCAAATTTTATTTCCATGAATAAAAAAATGAATTCTGAAACAGCTTTCTCAGGCAAACCAAAATAAAGGATTATATGACAAGTGACTGAATGTATAATGATATGATGGCCTTTTATAAATTTATTTGTAATAAAACAAACACTGATACTGATCATTAAATTTAAATATCTGATGAAAAACTTTATAATTTTTAGATAAAAATAATTAAGACTAAAATGACTTTAGGTTATCTCTTTTAATATTTTTATTATAATAGTTTTGTTAAATCATTTAGACTGCCTTTAATTATGAAGGCTTTTGGTGGGGGAAATTAGATCTTGCTGCTATTCAAAGCACTAAAAACAACTTTCGGTATGCATAATTCTATCATTTATTGTTTCATGAAAACTTTATCAGTAGAAGAATAGATTTTCTTTGTCTTTCATCTGTATTAAAAAGGTTATTGTGCTTCAATTGCATAAAAACAATATGATAAGTAATTATCCAAAAAAAGAAAAATGGAAAAGAGAGATGCACATATCTTACTGGAAAGAAACAACCAATCTACAAAAAATAAATGTTTCTATGTTTTACGAACCTTTCTTAGAAGAATAAAATACCTTTTGAAAAGTAAGAAATCTCCTAAGATTTTAGAGGACTTGAGAGGACTCAAAGCTTGATTCTCTGCCACTGCCTGTCATGCTTTGTACTCTCCCTTTATTTTCAAAGAGCTTAACTAGGAAGGCTTCACTGCACTTGGAAAAGTCACGTAGAAAATAAGGTCAAGAGAAAACACACTCAATACTAAAAATTTCAGAATAGTGTTTCTATAAATCTGTAGCACAAGAATCAAAATGATCATGTAAGCTAATGATCCTTTACAGATTATTTTAGATCCAGACTGATTTATTTAGATTTGTCAGAATCTTTTCATATCACAAGCCTTTCGTTATAATTTCTAATGGAATCCAAATCAATGCATGATGGCTCTACTTTTAGATGGGAGTTAGAAGATTGGGTAGAGGAACAGAATGTCAGAAGTTACATTTATAGATTCACATGAATATCAATGTATAGATATATGTATGTGGGTGTGTGTGTATATATATGTATATGTATGTGTATACATACATCTAGAGAGGCAAATTTCCACTTTATGTATTTCTTTCACAAGGACTTATGGCATTAGGAGTCTAAAGTTTAAATTACTCTGGATCAGGGATAATAATGTCCTTGAATACCTGGGCACATGGGCAGAACAATACCTCTTAATACCTACAATGCAGAAATTATGTTTGCTACAAACATCAAGAAACTGGAAATCTGAGAGCTTAACTTTCTTTTAATTTCCTGACCTACAAATTTAGAATCTAAGAAATAATTATTTTTCTCAATGACCAAGTGCTATGATTTTAATGCCTGATTGCTAAAACATCTATAGAAAACCCAAAGACAGATATGTGGCTTAAATTTAAAAATCAAAGAGTTAACTCATTGTTCCTACGTATCTCCTACATATGCAGAAGATATATATGTTAATGAACTTGTTTGTTTTCTCTCGTTAAAAAAAGTCAACACATACACACATTTAAGGATCAAGTTTTGAAATATTATCTTTCTTTTTTTTTAATATTTATTTATTTATTTATGATAGACAGAGAGAGAGAGAGAGAGGCAGAGGAGGAGGGAGAAGCAGGCTCCATGCCGGGAGCCCGACGTGGGACTCGATCCCGGGACTCCAGGATCGCGCCCTGGGCCAAAGGCAGGTGCCAAACCGCTGAGCCACCCAGGGATCCCCTGAAATATTATCTTTCATCCAAAAGACCCAGTAGTATAATTTTCTCAGGCATTTTATATTAAAAGGTATCAGTAAAGATAATGTAAAATAAAGGGCTAATACAGTAAAAAAAAAAATTAGGACAGTTGGGTCAAGAACAAAATAATTTTAAAAATATTTAAGCAAAATGTCACTGTGCTGCTACTTTTCTGTAGAAAACTGCAAGAAAAAAAGGAACTAAATATAATCACACCTTTTCAAAATGCAGCTTGTGAGGGAAGCTTTCTAATACAAAATAGGTTCTACTTTTTTTTCAAACATAAAAAGCAAGAATTAATTAAAAACAGTGAATTTCTAGGCCTCCTTTTTTACAAGATTTCCTCTACGTAATAGTTTATGGAATCCAACTGAGAGTAACATATTAAAATATCATTTATTTATCAATATTGACCATGAATATATTTGAGGCAGAGAACACACACACAATATCTTTAAACATGCCATTAGGCTGGATTCTTTATCTTCTGTCTCATACAAGTGTCAAGGGTCAATGATTTTAGCCTCACTTTGGGCCATAATTCAAGAAATTATCACCAAAAACATCTCCATCTACCAAGCACTAAGCAGTTAACCTTATCAAGTTTCTATATGTTTGCTTAAACCTTCTAACTAGTTAACCCCAAATACTCTTTACATAAAAAGAAGGGAAAAAAACTCATTTACCAGTATTTTCTCATGAAGAAAAATAATTCATTTAATCCCATTAAGTTTTATTTTTCAAAGATCATGTCACATAATTTTAAGTGGAGTTGATATTGTATAATTTTAAGCAATGATGACTGAAAGGAGGCAGATTTTCATTGTTTAATGGAAGTTTTAAAAAAATTAACAGACACTTTAATAGACTTTAACCATGTGCAATCCAATGAACTGTCCTGAAAGAATTCAAAGGAAACTAGTAATTTACACTTTTAAAGATAAAATAAATGTTGAAAATGGATACAATATATATATCTTTTTGAAAGTACTAAGAAAACCCTTGTAAACATGTCAAAAAATCTGAATTCCAACTTCTAGGCTGAAACATCAAAATATGGAATGCATTTTCCTAGACTATTCTAACACTTCTTTTCACATGAATGAAAACTAAAAATGAAAGGACAAAAACAGAAATACTTCCAATAGAAAGCTAAAAGCAAAAAATATTGTGCTAGGGCATTCTGCTTGTTTAAGATACATGCATATATATACACAATACATTTTCATGAGTAGGGTTAAGTTAGGAAAGATTACAAGAATAAACTTCGGGCAAAAGATTTACATTTTTATATTAAAAATCAAATGTTCTTAAAAATAAATTTTCACATATTTCAGAAAATGCAGACTGCCTCTCACACTGTTGCTATATAGGGATAAAAATCCCACTTGTCTAGAATGACCTAGAGTAAGAACCATCTCTTGTCCTCTAACAGCTGAATATATTAGAGCTGGGACAAATAAAGGTCACTTCTTCAATAATTTCTTATATTAATACATGCAGTAACTGAATTACTTCTGCCTTAAAAAATACAATTTAAAAATGAAATGAAGGTCCAGAAATACAGTTTTCATGAACCGTGGGGGGATGATAAGTTTTGGACACGTTCAAAATAATCATACTCGGGATCCCTGGGTGGCGCAGCGGTTTAGCGCCTGCCTTTGGCCCAGGGCGCGATCCTGGAGGCCCAGGATCGAGTCCCACGTCGGGCTCCCGGTGCATGGAGCCTGCTTCTCCTTCTGCCTGTGTCTCTGCCTCTCTCTCTCTCTCTCTCTCTCTGTGACTATCATAAATAAATAAAAATTTTTAAAAAAATCATACTCAAAGCTGGTTTTAGAAGAAAACATTTCTAAGATAATTATGCATTTCCCTGCCTTCTTAACCAAAATGAGGATATTATCTTTTCCTGGGGAGGGCCCATTTACATACATCAATTATGATCTTCTTCTGAAGATGTAGTTGCTGTTGGACATGTAGATGACAAGAAAGGCAGGAATTGGTAAACTCTAGAGTTTTCCGATAAGTTTCATTTCTCAAGAAGTTTCTGTTGATAGCCTGCATTTTTGGGATCATGTATCTCTTTATTAGTAAGGCAGAGTAATCATGTACAAACTCTTGAGCAATGTAATATAATTACCTTCCAACAAAAAGTTAAAATATTGAGTTATTGAGTTAAAATATTGAATTCAAAAGCCAAGGTAATAATTTCCCAAGTAGTCACTAACCTTCTACGACAGAGCTTCCTACTATTGCCATGTATGGCCGATTTGTCAATAGCATTCATTCATAGTATCTTGTTCCTGGGTTAGTAGAAGCAGCAACTAACTCAGTGGCAAAAATTTACCTTACAGCCCAGTCTGTTGTTTTAATATTAACTTCAGAATTCAAAGACCTTGGATTTGGATATCTTATGAAGGCCTTAAAACAAGGCCTTGAGAAGAGTTCTACAAACTCTTCTCCATCATCAGAAGTGTCTTCTGAACTGTTTCATAAACTAAACAATACTCTGGAACAACCCAAGAAAATAATAGGGAACAATGGAAGGCAAAGAGAGTACAATTATTAAATAGTGATCTCACTTCTTTAGGATAAACTAAATCCTTACAGCAAAAGAACAGTATGACTGTTCTCATGTAATAAAATTAATTTTGGAAAGGACTGTTAGTGAAGATTTTTTTTAAATGCCAAAATCAAATGTCTACATACATATTTAGGTGCATTTGAAAACTATAATATTTCAAGCCACTAAGGTTTTTATCCACTTTAGCAGATAAGATGTTTATATAAAATAGGAATGTTAGGAACTATGGCAGCACACACACAAAAAACAACGAAACTCCTCTTACTTTGTCTAACTGTTATCTGCTAGGGCAGAAGCCCCTGGCAAAAATCCAATGCCCCTCAATTAGGAATCTGACAAATAAAAAAATTAAATTAAATTAAATTAAAAAAAAAGGAATCTGACAAATAAACTAGGCTATATCATACAATAGAGTATTATGAAGCTATTGAAATAAATGGTTTAGAGTTTTGAATTGCTAGAGAGAGATGTCTAAGTAATTTTTAGTAAAAAAAAAAAGTAGAAGTTGCAAATGAGTATATGTTGCAAGATGCAGTTTGCATTTTCTTAATACACGTACAGATCATTGTGCAGTTACAATGCATAATCTATCTTGGTTACATTTGTGGGGATGGAGGTGAGTGGGGTGAAGTTACTACTTTTTTAGCCACAACCTTCTTTGAATTTTCCTTATCCCTAGATTATATTGTTTTTGTTAAAATAAAAAAAATAGAGATTTTGAAATTAGCCACTTTTGCTTCCAATATAATTGTGTTCAGACAATACAGTGTTGAGAAGGGAGAACTTTGAAAATAAAAAACAAAACACACACACACACACACACACACCCTGTAGTTGTTTCTATTTTGCTGACTGCTTTTCAGCCCCAAAGCTGACTTTTTAACATCTTATTTTGAAAAGGCATGCTTCAAAAAACCCATGACCCACACCTCTGCATTACTCTTCCAATTAGCACTGGGTCAGAGAGAGGGGCACCTTCCAATCTCTTTTCTAATGACTAAATAAACACAATCCATGTGATCTAATTTAATTATAGGTATGGTGCAGATCTTTTCATTAGCTTTAGCTGACTGAATATCTGAAAATAATTTGATCAGTTCATTTTTCCTCAGCCTCATTGTTTTAGAATGAATTTGATCAACAATATTGAGTGCTTACTATGTGCCAGATATTGCTCTATATAGATTTTTTTTAAATAAAGAGACACAATAGTGTGCTTCTCTAAATCAGAGTCCAGTTAAGATACAGATGCCATGTTGGGTATTTTAAAAAGAGGAAATTTAATAAAGGTGACAACAGAGCTCAGAATCCAAAAGGGGAATAGTGAAATAACCCAGATTAATAACCACAAAATCCCCCCAAATGAACTCATCCCAGGAACTGGAAAGACAAAGGAGGAGAGGATGTAAGTCTCCAGGGCTGGCTTCCTCTGAATGCAACTAGAAGGACAGTAAGGACTGCCCCAGGAGCCAAGAGACTGGAGACAGCCACTGCTAAAAAATGCTGCCCAAGTAAGAGAGAGGAGAACCCTAGTTTCCCATTCATTTAGCTTTCCTACTTGTCTGCCAATGCCTCCCACTGGCCAAACTTCTTGAAAAGCCAGGGGGCAAGAGGACTTGGAAAACATAATTTACAACAGAATGGAGAATGCAAAGAGAGATTCAGACTTCAGTAATGACTAATTAGCACTTTGAGTCTCAAAATCTGTATAACTGTCCTCGCTTTCCAGATGTCTATAAATCACAGACACAAGTACACACCAATACACAACATGTGTATATATGTGCCCACCCACACCAGCAATTAAATAATGCCCTGTAAGGAGCATACGGAATACAGCCTTTAGAGTTTATGGGGATCTAAGGCACTCACTTGACTCACTAACCTCATCGTCTTTTTTATTCTTTTAAAATCATCTCTAGGTAGTTCATAATAGGTTGCCAACCATGAATGCCACTACATTTTTAATTTAGATATTAGTAGAGCATGGCTATGCTACTTACTGTAAGCACCCTTACTTTAAAATTCAAGTCACTTAATTCTAACCATTGTTTTAATTTGAGGTGCTCAATCACATTCTCTTGAAATACTGAAATACTTATCAGTAAAATTAAATTTATCTACTGCTTACTCTTTTAGTGTTGATGATGATGATGATTGTGCTAAAAGGCTATTTTCTGCTTTTGATGGGAACTCACTTGGATTTTTTTTTTCCATTAAATATAATGTTGACTATTGGTTAAAAGAAATTTCTATTCCAATTTTAAATAAGTTCCAATTTTTTAGGGAATGGTTGTTGAATTCTATCAAATGTCAATTTATTGAGAGGATTATAGAGTAATAGTTCTTCTCATTTAACAATGGATTTCCTTTTTATTCATTCTTCTGTCTCCTTTTCCTCTTAATCCTCCTGTATTTCTTGGCTTATATCCAAGATGTCTGGTCATTATAATAAAGCCAGCCAACAGATGTATTTCTTTCTTTTCTTTGTGGTTATTCCCCTGTTCATGAACCATGCAGCCACAGCCTAAGTCGTATCTGTGGTTCTTCAACATTTCCTCACTAGTTCCATCCCTGTTGGATAATGAGAAGCTGCTTCTTTGCTGCCAGATCCTTGCTTTTATTCGGTTCCGGATTTAGAGCTATCCTAAATGGCTGAGGTTACCTAAAGCTTAACTTCGGTGTCATAAAGGAATTATTTTTTATATATTCTAGAACTGCTAAAGAACTTAGAACTCTTTTGCTCTCATTATACAGTGAAAAGAAAACAAAACGAACAAACAAACAAAAAAAAACTTTACCCAAAACCCAGAGAGTTAAGTAATTTTTTCCAAGGGTATGCAGAAATGTCTAGTAGACTTAGGCCAATATTTCAGCCTGCCAACCAGGTAGTATTTTTCACATACCATAATTATTCTCTTGTCTGTTTGGTCTGGGCAATGGAACTTTTCCCATACGAAACTACGCATATTCAAGACCTGAAACATGAGAAAGGAAATTACGTGCCTTGATCCACACAAGCCATCCTACTGTCTTCATGGTGGGCAGTGAGTAATGCTGACACTGAACAGAAAGGTCACTGAGTGAATGAAGAGGCCTGTGTTGGGACTGGCCGTACCCAGGGCATGGGAGGAGAGTCAGGGATACACCAGAGAAAAATGAATGACAGGACACAACAAAGGACTGAACTGACCGGAATGGAAAATAAGGTAGTACTGATGTTAGGTTAGCGAGTTTTAAAGCCCTCGATCTGACATTTGTTTTAATGAAACAGGTCAGTGAGAAATTACCACAGGATTCTAGAAAAGGGAAGCATACTAAGGGGCTGAACCAAAGATGGGTTTTTGAAGAATCATGTTCTAAGCATACTTCACCTTCAAAAGAAGTAACATCAAAATTATCTGCTATAAGGCAAGACATGCTGCCTCTTTTATGTTACTTATAATTCAGATAGTAGGTTACATTGAACAAATAGTCCCCAATTAACTGATTTTAAATCTTTAGATGAGAAACAATTTCTGATGAAATCAAATTGTCGCACTGAGAACAAAAGTAAAGGAAATGTGACTGAAGGGAATAGTTTCTGAATGTCTAGTGTGTGCCGAGCAACACACTGAGGATGACTACTGAACCCTACCACAGAACCAGAAAGCTTCCAGGGCTGTAAGACATTATAAAAAGCTGATCATAAAAGTGTGGCATATTCAACAATCTATGAAAAAAAATAGTTAATATAAAAATCATTAGACCAGCATAAACTAGATCTGATATGATGTTTCACCTGCATCTAATTCACTTCCTCCGTGAAGCATTTCAAGTTCTAAGAAGAATTTCTCTAAATCTAGGCTCTCTTCAGAAATAGCAATTCTTGTCACATTTTATTCTTTACCCTAAAAAGCTAAAATCTCTTTTTGTTCAAGAAGATTAAGTCCATAAACACAGCCCCTGAATGATGGACTCAACGTTTTCTCCTGCCATAATACAAGACTAACAGTTGGTTCCTTAAGAAAGAAATGACAGATTGGAGTATCTGTAAAAGTGAAGACTTCCACTTTCTTCTATCTATGTTTTGTTATGCTCAGAATTCTAAACTGCTAATACAAAAAGTTCGTCTCCTGAGCAAAGGCTTGTGTCATATTCCACACCTAATCTCAAAATGCACCAGACCCGTGAAACTAATAGTTACTTTTAGATCTGGCATGTCTAGCTTTGACATGGCAGTAAAGTGCATGTATACTCACACTTGTGCTCTCAATCTGTTTCCCATGGCAAAACTATCTTAAATTTCTAAATCATGGTGAAAAGAGAGACTGTCAAATTTGCAGCATACAGAAATCATTTAATAAAGCCTTTTTAGGGGTAGGTAGGAGGGAACTGCCTCAAATGAAAAGTTGACTTTGTTAACCCAAACACATGCCAGTAAGGGCAGTGGCCCCTTATTCTTATCTGGAAGGAGCTAACACCTTTGGGAATGAATTCAGCTTTACAAGCACAGTCTACCTTGGAAGGGCACATCTCCTGTTATCTCAGATGCCTATCTGGTATCTCCATAGTTAGGGCCCTCGGGTTCGTCAGGCCGCACTCATGCATAAAATCCATCTTCTTCTTCATCCAAATCAGGTCTTCCTCACTCCACGGTTCTCTATCCCAGTACAGACCAATATCAAACTATCTGGCATCTCAGGGCAGAAATTTGTGCCTCATTCTGGACTCCTCCCTCTCCTTCAACCACTCCTCCATGCTGTTGGTCTTCAGATGCTGACTACTTCACACCTCAAACTGCTCTCTACTTCATCTATTTTATTTTATTTTATTTTATTTTTTTTTTTTTAATTTTTATTTATTTATGATAGTCACAGAGAGAGAGGCAGAGACACAGGCAGAGGGAGAAGCAGGCTCCATGCACCGGGAGCCTGATGTGGGATTCGATCCCGGGTCTCCAGGATCGCGCCCTGGGCCAAAGGCAGGCGCCAAACCACTGCGCCACCCAGGGATCCCCTACTTCATCTATTTTAATTCACCTCAGCTACCCTAGTCTATCCCAAGCCACCATACCATACCTGGATCGCTGCAAGAGCTGTTCACCTAACCTCCCTACCTTCCTCTGGTCCTCTTCAGTCTCATATTTCCTAGCATACCAACAATCATTCTCATAATGACCAGCTCATGATGTCAGGCCCCTATTTCAAGTTTTCTTAGGACAATTTTCAAACTCTTCTCATGATCTGGTTTCCTTTTCTATATAATCATATTAGCCCACATCTATCAGACCCTACTTGCCCTACAAATGGAATATTCTAGACCTTCAAGTTTCCATGTTCCCGTTTCATTCCAGGCCCTTGTAAAGATGGTGATCCCTGCTAGTGAACACTCTTCTCCCTTGTTCCTGCCATCTGCCTAACCCCTGTTTCTCCTCTCACTTACTCTTTGAGAGAGAACCTGACCTTCAAAGTTTGGGTTAAGCAGGTCTCGCTAATGTCTATTTCCTTACTGTGCTTTTCTCATCTTACTAAAAATCTTATTCCCCTTTTGTGTAATCTGTGCCTGGCATACAATAAACTCCAAAAAGATGTTCAAAGTGCAAATTAACCTATGTTAAAAAGTGATCAACAGGTTAACAATGTTCAGATACAAATGGTAGCAATACATACTTTTTTCCTCTCCCTCCCTCTTTCTCTTTATAGAAAACCTTATTACAGGATATTTGTAGGATGTTTTCTATTGTATTCAATTTGTCCACTAATCCAAAGCTGAAGACAGAAAGATAAACCACTTCCTATTTAAACAGAATCATAAATATCTGCTGCCAGAAAATTCCCTCAGGGCTTTTTAAAATGTGGTTGGAAAAGCTCGGCTACTCAAAACCATGATCTGAGTCTGGCCCACTTCTTAAGTTCTAGAGAAAAAAGTTAGGAGAAAAAGGGGAGAAGCATGGAGTCATCTGTCCTCTCCCAAGGCTGTCAGGGGAGGGTAAGGAGGGGGAGGGTAAAGAGAGTTAATTCAATCAAAGGTAAATGGCGTGGACAGCAACAGAAACTCCTGTAAATATGAGGATACTTTCAACAAGGGGAAATGTGATATCTCAGACCTTGGCTGGACATATGATTCGGGGATAACATGTCCTGATATCCTCCACCTAACCCAAAAACGGGAAAAAAGAAATTAGAGACCAATAAGTAATGAAGGGTAGAGGAACCAGCATGTAGCCTACGCTCCCACTTTTTGGCATTACAGTGTGTGAGAGTCCTATGAATTAAGGGACATTGCAGAAGGCAGTCAGGCTAACACCTCAAAATAGTTACGCAGCCATGCAAGGCAACAGTAGCAGGAAGAAGCCAAGGAGTATGCTTCTGATGGCAGCTGTTGACGGAGGTGGGGCGAAAAAGGTCATGCTAGCACCAGATGCCCCACTTTAGTGAGTTGCTCAGGAGGCCACCAGCCAGAGGCACCCTGCCCAGAGAAGGGGCTGGAGGGATGGACCACTGGCAGGCTGAAAGGAAACGTGGTTGACTGGCTTTGGAAGGTTCTCTGAGCAAGTGCAATAAAAGTGATCATCATCTATATGGAAAACTCTGCATCAATGAAGCCACCAGCAGTAAAGGAGACCAAGCCAGATCAAACTGTGGAGTGTCTCTCATTACTGCCTCTCTCTCCTCCTACTTCCTATTTGCACCTATTAGAAGAAGGAAATAAAAGTGACCCAGAGGCCAACACTGCCTCCCTTCCCCCTCCGAGATATATTCCAAGGTGAGAAGTAGGAAGGAAATAAAAACGCAGAATTTACTCCCTCCTCTGAGCCATGTGCAAAAGAAAAGAGCCTAAAGTTGGGTATGAGGTTGCAGCATGAAACAAAACTGGAAGACTTTACTCATCTTGTAAAAATTACTAAAATTCACTAGGAAGTTACAGAGAACATTCAAAATGAAATGTCAATGAAGGGACAAGAATGAGAGCCCTGGAAGACTCAAGAGAAATAGAAAATAATTTCATGTTAGTACTTTACCAAATTCAAATTGTTCAATAAACTGACTAGATATCTGTCACCATAAGGGGTTTAGCACATACATGAAAGTAAACTACTAAAGGGAGACAACGATTCGCTAGATCTCCACAAATGAAAGACAAAATTTATTTAAGGTATTCCTTAATACTTAAGAGACAAATCCTTCGGTTCCTAACCACTTCTCTTTCCAGTAAGTTTTATTAATTGCTAGTCACAACTACTATCAAAACAGGTGTCCACAGAACATGAGAACACATTTTAATCCCTTTAATATATGTTTTTCAATATATCACATTTTAGAATAATTTTAAACTTCAGTGAAATGCATTCAGGGTTCTATAGCATAATGAGATAATTACATGGTATGCAAACAAAGTCTTCTGCAACTATATTATTATTCCTGAAAAATCTCACTAAGCACATACATTAATGACTCTGAAACTACCATAGTTTCTGACCTCTAAGAAAAACTAATCATACATAGGTAAGAAATTGGTTTCTGCAACAATACAACTGAAATCTCATTCTTGAAAAAAAAAGTAAAGACAATTCAATTGTGTTGCCAAAATTAGTCAAATTTCTACACGTTTTCCCTTTAGCAAGGACACTATATTGGCTTACTAGATGTACTGCTCATGGCTATAAATGCAGGCATACAAAACACTCCACACACGTTCTAATCAGAGTGAGATTTTTGTTGGCCCATCTGCTTTAAATTTTATGCCAAGAACCAAGAAAAATCTTGGAAGTTCTAAGTCCTAGTTGTAAAAACAGAAGATAAATTTTGAATCATAGACTGTTAGCCCTGGAAAAACACTCCAATGACAACTTGATTAATTCAAAGCCTGTTCTGATTGAAGTGTCTTTTCCCCTAAAAGAAATAATAGATTTCTCTAAACACTATAACTGCATACACACTAAAATCATTTAACATAGACTGATCACTCTTAATTGTGTTTTTGTGTTGCTGTTTATGTTGTCTGTCCAAAATCTTCATCCACATTCAGCAAGCATCCTATAATTAGGTATGGCTTCACCTACAGAGACAAGCAGCACGATGATCTCAGGTTCTTAATATTCCTTTGAAATTCATTTCAAAGCTGTGCTAAACAAATCAGTCAGAAAGCTTCAGCCAAGCAGTCCACCCACGTTCAACAACCTTTTCTCTACCTAATGATAATTACAGTCTGTAGAACAGGCAGCCTCTAATAAAGGACAGCAACTTTAGAAGACAGTTATCTGTAGGGGCCTTTCTGTTGCCATAGAAATATCTTCAGGCCACCTTGTCCTCAGCATGAAACATTACCTTCACATTAACCTGCTATTAAGGGTGTGTGTGTGCGTGCGTGCGTGCGTGTGTGTGTGTGTGTGTGTGTGGCTGGGCTAGGGCATGTATTAGCCCAAATTATAGGATAACTCACCCTGTCCTGATGGTTATAAATGATATGTGGTTCTCAGTTCTAAAACATTCCCCAAAATGGAGAACACAAATCTTCTCAGTGACAGCAGCCCTTGACTAATGCACTCTTGTTCCCTTGGCTCAATTGAAAACTTCCATAATGCAGCAAAGCAATAAAGATCAGCAAAGAATTCTCCATATTCTCTTTCTTCATTCTAAGCTCAAGAGTCAGTAGTGTCCTAAAGTAAAGGGATCAGCCACAGTTGTGAAACAGGGAAATAAATCTCGTCATGTTACCCCAAACACAGAAAACCTATTTTATGAAGCATTCACTGGGGGTGGGGAGACCAGAATTCCGTTTTATAATCAAAAGTTGTTTTTTAAAAGAATCAAATGAATTTCCCTACGGTATACTCATGGCTAAAAGATACAATTTCATTTTACATATCTGTATTTTCAGTGGAAATTTGTGGTATACCTTTTGGGGCGACAGGTACAAAACAGAAATGAGTAATGCTTATTTTAATGTATTTTAAGACCATTTAAATGCAACATTTTAACTAAATATAAAGGATAATCTAAAAAGCAAAATAACAAAAATATAATTACTTGGGGCTTTTATGATTCCCGAATGCAGATGGTATGTCAGGGAGCAGGTAAGGAGGAAGGTAATAGAGAAGAGCATTAGAAGGCTCTGAGGGCAGCCCGGGTGGCTCAGCGGTTTAATGCTGCCTTTGGCCCAGAGTGTGATCCTGGAGACCCGGGATCGAGTCCCATGTCAGGCTCCCTGCATGCTTCTCCCTCTGCCTGTGTCTCTGCCTCCCTCTCTCTGTCCCTCATGAATAAAAAAAAATAAAATCTTAAAAAAAAAAAAAAAAAGGCTTTGAGATTCAAGAACAGTAGAGGGGGATGTCAAATTTTAATGTTGAACTGCGTGGTGGGGGAGGGAGGGGAGTACTGTGTTTCTTAGCCACTTTCCACACCTATGTTGTTTTAATTCAAGATTCTCAGGCATTCCAACAGGCCCTTTGATATACGTTCTCTCAATTACTTCTAAAATACTACCATGGGAGGAGGTGGGAGTGGAGTATCCTGCCATTTTTACAGAAGCGGATACCAAAGCTCAGGAAGATTAAGTGACTTGCCGAAGTTCACAGACATGATCACAGCGCTGCCAGGGAGTAAAAATAATTCTAACTCCACAGCCCATGTTCTCTCCAGACTTCATTATGGTATTACTTGAGGTGTTACTTTATTTAGCATAATAACCATACATTTCATCCTCAAATGTTCTTCATGCAAACAATGAGGAAACTTTGTCAGCATGCAGGAATGATACACTGTTAAATCAAAAACATTTAAGATTCTATCCTTTTAATGTTACTGTCATAGGTAATTCCTTACTGAGGAAGTACTCAAGATCTGATCCATCAAAAGCCCTATGTTACCTTCAGGGAGGTGATGATATTACTACGATTGGTGAAAGTCTTACACAAGTAGAAACCTAAAAATATGCGCAGTCCAGCAATATGACCCTGAGTTTGGTATGGTGTGTGTTTTTTAACGTCATTTGGAGAATCGCTAAGGCATCCATCCAGCTGTACAGTCTTCATTAGTTCATCCTATTTTTTTAAAAGATTTATTTATTTTATGATAGACATAGAGAGAGAGAGAGAGAGAGAGAGAGAGAGAGAGAGGCAGAGACACAGGAGGAGGGAGAAGCAGGCCCATGCCGGGAGCCTAATGTGGGACTCGATCCTGGGACTCCAGGATCGCGCCCTGGGCCAAAGGCAGACGCTAAACCGCTGAGCCACCCAGGGATCCCCTCATTAGTTTATCCTAATAGGATACAGCTGCTTTCTTCAGATCAGCTCCTCTACATATGCCACTGAAAAATTATCTTTATATAATTTTTTTTTTAACAAAAAGGGTGGCCCACAAATCAAGACCTTATACTTTTTTATCTGTACTAACAAGAATTTTATGTAACATGATCTAAAAGAAGACTGCCTCTCACTTGGCCAATGCCTAACTGCTACATTAATTTTTAAAGCAATATCATTTTTTAAAAAAAGAGATGCTGTCTGTGTGTGGCATTTGAGTGTGCCAGAACATGCTGAGACAGTGATGAAGTGATCCTCACATCAAGAGATGGGCAATAAACACTAAAATTAACCACAGAGTCTAAAGTTGTATTAATTACGGCATTCCACAAATACATGATAAGCGTGTAAGTAGAGCAGTACAAGGAAAATAAAAGGGAATGATAAATTTGACATATCTGAAAGTGTACTAAAAGGATAAAAATCTGGCCATCTTTCTAGGATATTCATGTTATTATGAGGAGTAATAGGGTTTGGATCTAAAGCCAAATTCAAGAATTTGTAATTATTTTTTAAAGTTTCACTATCCACACTTCAAGTCATCCAATTCTCAAACACGTAGATCAACTGAATTTTAACAACTGGGTATGTGGAAAAGTCAATGCCCCAGAAGTTTCAAAATCTCCCACTGCTCTTGGACTCAGCATATAATAAAATCAAGCTAAAGATAGACTAGTGAATATAACAAAGTGGTCTACATCAAGAAAGACCATAATCAGATATTTTCTAATGACAATTACAACACAGACAATCGATAACCTTCAAGCAAATCTCTGGACAGCAGTTAAGGGCAAAGAAAAGGCTAGAAATGTAGACTCGATTAGATCAGAAATGAAGTATTCTCAACCACAGACTTTGGGAAAAAATGTCAAGTCATGGTTAACGGTTCTACATGTTAATTATAGCTATTAAGGGTTATTAATAAAACCCATTGTCTTATAGTTCCTCCTAGCACCAATGTAACAAATTTATTTTCTGGGATGTACAAGTTAATTTACATACCCATCATTTCTTTCAAATCTCCAAAGCTCTTGGTTTCCCTTGAATTTTTCAATATAGAGTATAGAAATGCAGTTTTTATTGGAGAAGATAGAATAAGGCACTATTTAACTTTATCTGACACTAAGTGTCAGAAAGATAGTTTCTCATTTGTTTTTTGTTTTTTGTTTTTTTTATTACTCACTCGGTTTATTTTTTATTCCATTAGCTCACTGTGAATTTTGGGTCCAAAGAGGCCAAAGGACAAAATGTCAAAAACCTTAACTATCTTTTGAGAAAATTTTATCACTTCATTTCAGTGATGATCTTAAAAATTACTATAACTATATTCTCGGTTATTTTATTACAGGGCTGTCATGTGATTTCAGTGTCTTGAGTTTGTACCTGTCTTTACTATGGTACTAGCAACACACTGAGATATAATTTTAACATCCAGGGCTAATTCAGTGGGAAAGGAATAGAGGTGAACTTAACAGTGATGTCTATGAGGCAAGCACAGGCCAAATGACAGCCCTGAGAGCCATAATAATGGTTTCCTAGCAGTTCAAATTGAAAAGCATAACAGGAATACATAGAATTCAGTAGCTCAGGATTATCAGACCTATGCTTGGGGTGCCTGGATGGTTCCGTCAGTTGGGCACCTAACTTTTGATTTCAGCTCAGGTCATGATCTTGGGGTCCTGAGATTGAGCCCCAAGGCAGACAGGGATTCTGCTTGAGATTCCCTTTCTCACTCTGCCCCTTCCCACCCACTGTGTGTGTGTGCGCGTGCGTGCGTGCACGCACATGCACACACACTCTCTCTCTCAAATAAATAAGTATATCTTAAAAAAAAAAAAAAAAACCTGTGCTTTAGCAGTCAGGAGTCATTCTTGTTGACAGCACTTTACATTCAGCAAAAAATCATCATCCATCACAGAAGTGACATTAATTTAAATTTCATAGATTTCTGAAATGATGAACTTATTTGTGTATCTGTTTTGTTTGTATGGCTAACATGAGACCTATTAAACAAAGGTTGTAAGCCTGTTCTTGATGTATACTTAATGCAATATTATAAACAAAAAAATCACATACATTTTAGAAATATTGAAGGGTTTTTTTCCTCTTTAGAAGGAACCCAATCATTACTCATATTTAACCTGTTTACCATTATTCCATTATTTAATGACTTCTGACTTTCAAAATACTGCTTTATTGTCCAAGTAAAAGCCAATGGGTGGTTTTGTTTTGTTTTTTGGTGTAGCTGAAACTAGAGGCAGCACTAACCTTTTTTAAAATTTTCATGAGGCTCTGATGAAATATCTTCCCATCATGGTGAATTGTTCTATTGCTCAATTAGTAAGCTAGGTAGGTAACAGTACAACTTCAGAAAAACACAGTGCAAAGTAAAACCAAAGTATCTGTGCCCAATTCCAAGAATTTCTACAAGTATGGGTTCTTGTACTCTTGTCACTGTTAATTTATGTTAAAAAGGAAATTCTAATTCCACAGATTTAATTCCCAATTAATTTAGTATCTGAACTTACACTGTATTGTTCCCCTTTTCATTATATTATTGCAATACATACATAAAAGCAGAGAACATGCTGAAACACTCCACTAAAAGTAGTATCTTTATAGATAATAAAATAAACTGTGGTTGCGTAATACACTTTTCTTCAGATTAAACATCAGAAAAATTCTAAATGTTCATAAAGATGAATTCTCCTTATGAAATTTTCATTTCAATATTGTGCTGCCACCATCACCCCCAAACTTGATTTATCTAAAATGAAGCATCTCTTTGCCCCACAATTATTTCATCTCACCTTCTTAGCGTTTAATTGAATTGTTCTAACCATAAAATCCAGAATGAAAGTCACTGTTTGAATTGGTCTTATATCTTCAGATCATTCCTTTTTTTAAGATTTTATTTATATACTCATGAGAGACACACAGAGAGAGAGAGAGAGAGAGAGAGAGAGAGAGAGAGAGAGAGAGAGAAAGAGAGGCAGAGACACAGGCAGAGGGAGAAGCAGGCTCCTCGCAGGAAGCCTGATGCGGGACTTGATCCCGGACCCCAAGATCACACCCTGAGCCAGACAAGCGCTCAACCGCTGAGCCACCAAGGGGTCTCCAAATCAGATCATTCCTTTATCACAATGGAATTGGATTCAAAACGTGTACTGACTGCATCTTCATCATTACGTTATACCATTAATTCAACTCACCTTATTACACTATAATTCTGTGAAAGAAACTCTTAGCTGCTGTCACCAATTCTGGTTTTTCAGTGCCAGAATGCTTTCACAAAAAAATAGACACATTTTCTTTGACAAATACTGCCATTTTCATATTATTTTTATCCTATATGGGATACTTTGTACAACCTGAATCTAACTTTAGATGTTTTACCAGCTCTAAAACTTCTCAGCCAACATATTTTCAAGTATTGATTCTCCTTCATTCTCTCTATTCTCTTCCTTTTGCAAAATCTGAAAATAAGTACATTCAACCACTCATTGTTTTATATTTCCATTTCCTTTTTTCTCTTTATTTGCAATTCTTATGAATATTCTTCCATTCACCAATTTCCTCTTTAGCTCTGACTTTATCTGCTTCTTAACCACTTTATTCCATATTTTATTTCAACGATGTTTTCCATTTTTAGATGCTCTACTTGGTTGTTTCCAGATCTCCCTGGTCATTCTCAACAGTGGTTTGTTACTTGTCCACTTTTATGGTTTATCTTTTATTTCTTTAAATATGTACACACAGTCATTCTATTTTATATATTGAATCACTCCAACAGGGATTCCTGGGTGGCGCAGTGGTTTGGCGCCTGCCTTTGGCCCAGGGCGCGATCCTGGAGACCCAGGATCGAATCCCATGTCGGGCTCCTGGTGCATGGAGCCTGCTTCTCCCTCTGCCTGTGTCTCTGCCTCTCTCTCTCTCTCTCTCTCTCTCTCTCTGTGTGTGTGTGTGTGTGTGTGACTGACATAAATAAATAAAAAAATAAAAAAATAAAAAAAATTTGAATCACTCCAACATCTGAACTTCTTAAGTATCCGAATGTTCAGCGTTGCTGTTTCAGCTAATGCTCATTCAAAATGGCTTGGCTCCCCGACAAAGTTGGTGATAAATAATTTTGGCCTGCTTGATCTTAGCCTGTTCAAATCCTGAAACCTCTACTGGGGATTGCTTGAGAGAAGACTTCTGTTTCCTCCTGCTGAGGGTCAGGTTGCTGCTGACCTGAAAACATTTTAGCCCATCTCAAATGTTCCAATTTCATGAGTATCTCAGGTTGAGAACCTTCCTCCATACTGTTTGCCCAAATCTTGATACGTGGATAGCAGAATTTATACACATTTGCCCTCAGAGCAATCACCGCTCTGATTCTGGGGTATTTGTTCTACTTAGATAAGGGGGATGGAGGGGGAACAGACTTCAGAGATTTTCCACTACCTCATCTCTATCAACACACTACAAATTGTATTTATCAAGGATGCTGTTGATTTGAAATGATACATCTCTTACTGGAAGCCTAATCCGTATTATTTCCTTAAACAGTTACATCAACCTGTTAGCTCTTGCTCTGAAATACTTGATAGCTCTTTCCTCATTAGAACACAAGGCTTCCTTGCTCATTGTCCAATAATCTGTTCACATCTCACATGTACCTACAATTCCTCTAGGGGCTTCCTTCCATCCTAATCAAACCAGCCTCTTCAGGCCCCTGGCTTATTAGCCTTTGCTAATAGCCCCTGCTTATTAGCACCCATCCTGCCTCCAGTCCTACACCCATCTCCTTATCTGAACTACCTTATGCTCACTGCTCATCTAATATCTGTGCCATTGTAAAGCCCATCTCACACCCACACTCCTTTCCTTCATGAAGCTTTCCATGTTGCAACATTTATTTCTCTTTCCTGTTTCTATAGGCTTTTCAATTCTAAAACTTAACAAAGAATGATACTGAATCAAGGAATTTTTATTTTATTTTATTTATTTTATTTTGTAATGATTTTATTTATTCACACAGAGAGAGGCAAAGACATAGGCAGAGGGAGAAGCAGACTCCCTCTAGGGAGCCTGATGTGGGACTCGATCCCAGGACCCCAGGGATCACAACTTGAGCCAAAGGCAGATGCTCAACCACTGAGCCACCCAGATGCTCCTGAATCAAGTAATTTTTAAAATAGAAACATCCTTATAGCTCACCTATTTCAATCCTAAAATTAAAAACAATCAAGACCCAGAGTAATGTGCTGAAATACATCCAGGTGCTAGATGACAAAGACCATACTGGAACTTGGTTCCTCATCACCAGCCTGAGGCTCTTTTGCTTTATTCATTCATTCATTCATTCATTCATTCATTCATTCATTCATTCATTCATAGCTGGTCATTCAATGCCTCTTCCCTCTGAACAAGAGTTCTGTCATCACTTCAGAAGAAAGCTGAAGTGATGACAATGACCCACAGTATCTGGCCCCCTCCCTGTCTCCTAGCAGCCACTAGCCTCTCTGGTCACATCCCCTCTCATACCTCTCACACTCTGGTTTTTCTGCCCTAGACACAATGATCTCTTTACTGTCTTGTATTTACCCCTCCTCCAGGCCTTTGGACTAGCTCCCCACACACTTGGAATGACGGTAGTCAGGACATCTGCGTGGCTGACCCTATCACATCTTTCAGGCCTTTGAGCAATACCTCCCTACTAAAAAGGCCTCTGCATCTAAGATCTTTGCTCCTGATCAATTTTTAATCCCCTTAAATGTTTACATTTTTCTTTATGGCACACACCATATGATATATATTTAGTTGTTGACTTTCATACGGTCTGCCTCATTCCTTAAGAAATTAAGTTCATGACAGACTGTTCACTTCATTGTTTTATCCCTACTCCCTAAAACAATGTCTGGGACACAGTAGAGCATAATAAAATATTCGCTGAATGAACAAATGAATGAATGCCAACACGGGTGTAGTTGTTTGTGTTAGCATTATGTCTGTGACCAAGAGTAAGATCACACAGAGCTCATAGTGCAAGAGAAAATGGACCAATAATAAGCACTTGATCAGTAGACCCAGGATTTACATGTGAGATCTTTCATAGAATTACAAAATCTTTGGGAGATAAACTTAAAAGATCACCACCTTCAACATTCCAGACCAAAGAATCCCAAGAAAATTTATTCAAAGTATTCAGCTAGACTCTGTTCCCATCACCAGTGATAGAGCACAAGGTACCTGTCAGAAAGAGTATCTCATTTTTCAAGCAATTTTGCTTGATACTAGGTTTTTGCTTCCTCATCTATACCAAACTTGACTTCCTATAACTTCCAAAGTTTGTACTAATACTATTTTCTGAACTACATATAACAAAGTAAATGTACAATAATCTTTCAAAAATATGAAAATCTGTTGAGGACACCTGGGTGGCTCAGTCGATTGTCTGCCTTCAGCTAGCATTGGCTTCCTGCTCAGTGAGGAGTCTGCTTTCCCTTCCACCTCCATCTCTACCCACTGCTCGTGCTCTCTCTCTCTCAAATAAAATTTTAAGGAAAAAAAAAAAAAAAAAGAAAATCTGTTGAGTCTGTTTCTCTGTGAGCTAAATACTCTGTTATCTCAATTACATTTATATGGGATGGTTTTCAAATCCCTCATCATTCTGGCCACTTGTATCTGAAGAGATACTATTTTCTCAAAGTAAAGTATGTTGCCCTAACAGGACAGATGTAGCATCTCCAGCATAAAGTTAAAGACATTTTACGAATTGTGATATCTAGCCTGGCATTCATTATCAATCTACATCCATTATGTCTCAGACATGACTTACTTCTGTACAAACAAACAAAACATGAATATTGATGTCTAACTATAAATCTACTTGGGGTTAACCCTTACTTAGTCTCCATTTTTCTATGTTAAAATGAGTCAAAGAAAGTTTCCTTTTCAATTTTCTTAAATGACTTACTGAAATCCAAAAGCCTTTTGACATTTCCTTGATCTACTATGCCAAGAATCTTTTTCTATCACGTTATTTTGTGTATTATCACCCTATACTTGTATATATATAGTCTTTAAAAAATTTTAAGGTGAAAAATTTCAAACTTTTTTTCTTTGGATGCATCCAATGGTTTAGCAATGTGATGAAAAGAATAATTATCAGTTCCACTTACAAAAGCATAATCAGAAGCTCACAAAGGTTATACTAGTTAGGTATGTGGCTAGTAGTAAATTCCAAGGCATTTGATTCCTCATTTATACCAGGTCTCCTGCCCAGCTTCTGAGGATGCCCCACATTAACACAAATAATCTCTTTTATATCATTCTCCAAAAATAGTTGTCAGCAACTGACAACTGGAATATCCAATAGTTTTTGGAATCCATATATTTGCCCATTATGGAAAGGTTGAACATTTCACAGTGCTAAAAGCAGATTTAATCCTACCTCTTAGTCCTCTTGTGTTCTAAGAGACAAATGTCTAAATATATTGGGCACAGTCTTGTAATCAAAACATGAATGTAACATTATTTAATAAACGAAAGCTACAGATTGTTCTGCTACTTGTATTTAGGCAACTTGAGTCTTAGCCACAAAATTTTTAGCTACTGGGAATATTGAACTATATAGCAATGAAACCTTGACTCTTAAAAAGACAAACCTTAAAACAATAAGAGACAAGAGGATAGGATAATGGTGGTACTTGAATGAATGAGAATTTTTTTAAAAGTCTCGACTTATGAAAATGAAAAAGTTATATTAAGAAGTTATTTCAACTTTTGTTCATAAGGTTGATAAAACATGTGAAGAAGTAATGGTCTCAGTCTAATATAAATTTAGTGAACTTGCAAGATAATCTTTGAAAATGCAATTTAATTGCAGTTCAGGCCCTCAATATTGTCCATGCACCCAGCAGAGTAACAGCCAAACACATTTCGACAGCCAGCAACAGAGAAACACAAATGAGTGGCTTTTGAGTTCATAGAAAATGTTCTTGACAAAGTATGTATGTAATGAATTTCTAAGTGGAAGGTTTTTATTCATTCATTCTAATTGAAAAATTAGTTACTATTTTTTTAAAAGATTTATCTGAGAGAGATCACTTGCTCATGGTGGCGGGGGCAGGAGGCAGGGAAGAGGGACAGGGAGAAGCAGACTCCCCACTGTGCAGGGGGTCCAACACAGGGCTCGATCCCAAGACCCAGGATCATGACCAGAGTAGAAGGCAGATGCTTAACCAACTGAGCCAACCAAGTACCCCGAAAAATTAGTTTTTTAAAAAATTAGTTTTTTAAAATATACCTAGAATGTAATAAATACAACAGGAATTACAAAAATGAGAGAAATATTCAGAAAATGGCACAATGACTTAGGGTAGGATGTGTCCAGGGTGTTGTTTTTTTGGCTCAGGTAAGGATCTGCCGAAGTCCTAACTACTTACTATTCCTTCAGAATAACTCCCTAAATGTAGTCTTTAAAATGACTTTTCAGAAAAATACTAATTGTTTAATTAACAAGTGCTACTAAAGCTATTAATGTTTAGTGTTCTTTTTCTCAGTTCATTACGTTCAAGTTTGCTCATTTCTTTCCCATGTCATTAAAAATTCATCATGGCTTATCAGCCCACAAGGCAAGTTCCCAATGAGTGGTTTTCCTTTAAGCAAATCTCAATAGAAAATACAAACTTGAACACTCCTTTGTGGATCCTATTTCGGCTTGAATTGTGTCCGCCACCCCCCCCCCCCCAAATGATATGCTGAACTGATATGCTAAACTCCAGTACCTCAGATTGTGACTTTATTTGGAAACAGGGTCTTTCCAGATGCAGTTGGTTAAGATGAAGTCCATTCTAAAGTAGGCAGACCCTTAACCTAGTATGACTGGTATCTTTAAAAGAGAAAGAGAGACACAGACAGAAATATAGAAGGAGGAGACAGGAATTGAAGTCATACCTCTAATGATCAAGGAACAACAAAAGACTGCTGGCAAACACCAGAAGCCAAAAGAGGTAAGGAAGGATTTTCCCATAGGTTTCAGAGGGAGCATGGTCCTGTCAACACTTCTCATTCTGGACTTCTAAGCTCCAGCTAGCCAAGTATCTGTTGTTTCAAGATGCAAAGCTTGTGGTAATCTGTTAAGGCACCCTTGTAGTAAACTAACCCATATATTAACTCATACAACCCCCCCCCCCCATTTCTTTCTTAACCCATAGTCTTTCCTCTCTCCTTTATTGTCTTACCTTCCTCCAATGGTGCCAAGCTACTTACCCTGCCCCCTCAACATGCAGCCCTGTGCTTTCTTCTCTTTGTAACATTCTCTCTCCATCTCCTGAATATCCTTCCATTACTTCTTCACTTCTCTGACGGATCTTTCAAAACTCAAGTGTTAACTTCTCCATGCAACTGTCCTTCATCTCCTCCCAGGCTGGGCTTTGTGCTGACCTTCTGTTTCCCCAAGCATATCACACATTTCTGTGACACAGGACCCTCTTCTCCACTATACTGAGAGCCCTTAAATCTCCATGACTCTTTCTCATCATTGCAGGCCCAGCTTCCTGTCAGGCTCACAGTATTTGTTGTATCGCTGACTACTATCTTGCATTTTCAAGTGCTTTTCTTTCTTTACACTGCTTTCTCCCTATGCATCACTTAATCATCAAATTGGAATTTAGCAAATAATTTTAGGGTTTCCTCAGAGAACATCCCTAGGTATAACTCCAGGAAAAGTCCACTGATACAACACTTGAGAGCCAGAGCCCAGCTACATACAGGAACCTGGGCTGTTTTTCAGGTTTGCCATAATTTAATCATCACCTGTAAATCACGGTATATATTCTATCCAGCTTCTGACTGACTGTGCTGTTACTAGCAGGCAGGCCCATGGAAGCAGCATTCTGAGTCTACATACAAACGTAAGAATGCCTCCTTCCATCTGACCAGGACAGAAATGCCATCCCTCTGGCATGTGGAAACCCCTTCTGATATGTATGTACCTATAGGTCTTCTTTTAATTCAAGAAAGTGTTTCTGGATTCACTTTTTTGTTTTTCTTCTCTAAAGACTCCACAGAGCCACAAATTAGATCTTTGTCTAGCTTTTATTTCAACAACTTACTGTAAGACAAGTTTACTCTCATCTTGTTTTCCTTTCTCTTACTTGCCTACATTTTTTCTATGCTGGTTATTAAGTTTTCCCTTTGAATCCACTCCTCTCTTGAACACCTGGGAATTTAGTCTTTATTGCTTACAATTTTACCTACTTTTTAAATTCTTTCCTAAGTTCAGTGAAATTGTATTTCCGTTTTTCCAGTTTTTAGTCCATTTTTTTTCTTCAACTTGTGCCATAAGGGTCCAGTTTTGTTCTTCAACCTGTGCCTTAAGGGTACTCTCCTCCTACCTTTTTTAGGCCCAAATGAGTGTGTGTAGCATTGCTACAGTCTTCTCCTTTATGGCTAGCACTGTGAGGCAAATTCTCATTGGCTGACAGATTTTGAAATTCCATTTTGTTTTCTTCTTAAAATAGTTCTGAAGCCTGCTTACCACCGCATTTCCTGAGCAACGGTGCTGATAGTTGGAGTGGCTAATTCAATTGTGAGTTTACGAGTGCCCTCTTCAGTTAGTGTAGAAAAAATGTAGCCTCATTAATACATGGTTCGTAGGTAGGATGGGCAGCAGGGCTCCATGTTTTCCATTTACTTTTTAGTCTTTTTTATGTCTTTTGGGATCATAAATTCCCCTCTTGCTTCTTTTTGCTTTTACCAGAGAGTTCCCAACAGTAGGTTTCCAATTTTATCCTTTGTATTGGTTTCCTTTTGATGTGGCAACAAATCACCAGAAATGTTACAGCTTAAAACAAAGGAAATTTATATTCTCTCATAGTTCTGAAAGCCACAAGTCCAAAACAAGTCACATGTGGTCAGAATCCAGGTGTCAGCAGAGCTGGCCCCTTCTGGGTAGACCCCTGGTGACAATCTATTCTTACTATTTTCCAGCTTCTGGGGGCTACTGGCATTCCTTGGCTTGTGGCCACATCACTCCAATCTCATTCCAATCTCTGTTCCGTACCCTCACACGGTCTTCCCTGCAGTGAAATCCTATTCTGCCTCCTTCTCAGAAAGGCACTTGTGATTTTACTTAGGGCTCACCCAGATAATCCGGGATCAACTCCGCATCTCAAGATCCTTCAAGTAATCACATCTAGAGTCCCTTTTGCAGATAACAAGGTGTCATACATACGCTGCAGGAACTTGGACATAGATCTCTTTGGGGGCCAATATTCAGCCTCCTGCTCTTCGCCAGATGTGCTGCCTTTCCAAGACTGCTTGCATGGATCACACTCACATTTCAAATCCTTTCCCAGATGTCAGCCTCTGATCTACTCAGGCCTCTTTTTAAGTATATTTGAATTTAGGATTGATTTTCTCTCGAGGGGTGATTTTTAGTTCAGTTACATCCTCTCTTTTCTGTATAACTTTTCCCAAACCCAAGTTCCCCATAAGAGGTTGAAGGTAACTTAAGAAATAGCTTTTCTAGAAACTGGCATCTACCTTTCTACTTACAGATTAAAGTTCGTAGTGTTCTCTGTCTTCCCCCTAAGAAGGCCCAAAGCGTAGGGTTTTACAATTTTACACTGATCTCATTGATCTACACAGATTGTTAAGATGATGTTTGGAGTAATCTGACTGCCATAATTAAGAAGGATAAATCCTGTGTGAAACAGGCAAATAAACAGTATTCTGATTTGGGACAGATCTGTTACCTACACAAAAAAGGCTTTAAAAAGTTAATGATTTAACCTAATGGCTAAAATTACCATTGAAATAACAACCAATTAAACCACAGAGTTATTGAATTCCAGAACTGGCACAGACCACAAGGACCAGAGCTGTCCAACATCTGGTCAATACCTCTATCTTATGGCAAAAGAGCCACAAGACATAATCTCCTCTGTGAGGATCTACCCTTCGACATCCCCAAAACCAAACAAGTTTAAAATATCAAGAATGAAGTTGTCTTTGCCTCCTACTGTTTATAAAATAGAAATCATAATACTTAAATAAGAATCATTTATAAAGTATTATGATGAATTAGCTAGATTATGCAAGTTACTTTGTAAGTGGAGTCTTAAGTACTGTCATTTAACTTTGACATAAGGGGTGATGAAGCAGAAGCTTTAGTGACAAGCTGTGGTCATATAAATTAATATGTTAACATTTAGCAAAGAAATGGAATAAAGTATCAGGATATTGCATTCTGCTATTGGTATTCTAGGCTGTAGGTACTCGGACTGGCTTTGAAATCTTGTGATAATGTAATTGTTTTTAGTTAACTGTTAACTTCATCTATATCCAATTAACAGGTATAAAAACACTTTCAAAGTAATAAAATTTTGTCAGCAATTATTCTGAAGGTAGAAACATGTACACTGGTAGTCTCTAGGATACCACCGCACTCAACTAAGTCAAACAATGGTCATGTCTACTGTCCAAATTTGAATGAGCATCACCAAAACATACTATCCAAGGTCCAGCACAGTTTGCATATCACACCAAGTATCTGATTGGTCCTGCCCTAAAAAAAAAAAAAAAAAAGAAACACACCAAAAAACCCTCCATTTTCTTAGTGTGCATTTTATACAGTAGAAAAAACGATTATTTTATAAGTCAATATACAGCATTTTATATATTGGACATAGCCATTTAATACACTAATAAATCTCAACACCTTACCTGGTGCTATTTCCTCACTTAGAATGATTCCTCCTGAGCCTATACGGACCCTTTCAAGGTCTGTATCAGTTGTCACCACTCTAAAGCTTTTCTAGATCCTCTATTTTTTTTAAAGATTTTTTATTTTTTTTTTATTTATGATAGTCACAGAGAGAGAGAGAGAGAGAGGGGGGGGGCAGAGACATAGGCAGTGGGAGAAGTAGGCTCCATGCACCGGGAGCCCGACGTGGGATTTGATCCCGGGACTCTAGGATCGCGCCCTGGGCCAAAGGCAGGCACCAAACCACTGCACCACCCAGGGATCCCGAAATTTTATTTATTTATTCATGAGACAGAGAGGCAGAGACAGAGGCAGAGGGGGAAGCAGGTTCCCTGTGGGGAGCCCAATGTGGGACTCGATCCCAGGACCCTGGGATCATGACCTGAGGTGAAGGCAGATGATCAACCACTGAGCCACCCAGGCATACCTTCTCCAGATCTTCTAAAACAGATACAATCGCTATATGGTCAGAAATCTCTTATTATTTTAAAATACCCATATTTTTGTACTTGCCAGTACTTCTCATCACACACATATATGATGGCAACACTAAGGTATATTTAAGGGCCAGACTTCTGGTTTATTCTAGGCACCAAGGTGGTCTTTGCCATTTACATGTAGTTATCACAGTGACTGGCATATCTTTCTTCATATTCAGTTTCTTTAAGGAAGAAAGGGATAATATCTAACCCTCTAGGTTTACCAGAAGAATTACATGAAACAATGTATGTAAAGCACTAAATCTAGCAAATAAGTAATCAATACACATTAGCTAATATTACTCTTCCTGTTGCAATCTCATGCTGTTTTCTAAGTGTCACCTTTCTTCATAAAGAAATTACATATTATGTGGTTTGAGACCCAAAGCTCCTAGGACGATGCATGGCACATAACAGGGAATGAGTAGGCATTTTTTAAATGAAACTGAATGAAAACTATTAATCAGAGAACATTTGCTGAGCTTCTCTACTGTGACAGCACAGCAAAAGATGAAAAAAGACAGCATTCTTGATCTTCATTTTAAGTCTTTAAGGGCTTAGTCTAATTTAAAAACTTAAGTCTAGTTAAAGGGCAGTTAATCTTTAAGTGTTTAGGTACCCATTAAGAATACATATGTACACACACACACACACACACACGTATTTCCTTCACAAGACTGAGTGAAAAGGACCAAATGGGAATGCTGACTTGGCAAATACAATTATAAATGAGTTAAACTTAAAACTTATTTTTCCTTCCTTCATTTTTTCCAAATAGACTTCCCTCTGCAATTCTTCATATTTTTTACTCCTACTCAATTTTTGTTTCCATGGCAATATGTTTCCACCTTGAAATCCCATCACTGGAATGTCTACATTCGGTCTACAACTATTTCTGCTGCTCTCCCTTTTAAATCGCTCCTACAAAAATTCCATTCTCCCCTCTATGATGTAGATGAACTACATAAATGCCTACCAATCTAAGGCACATTTCTCACCTCAGCCCCTGTACTGTACAAGAGTCTTTACAGAGGACTATTTTAGGCTTATTTTAATATTTGAGAACAAAAGAAATACAACACAGACTGGGATGTGAATGACATTTGATTCAAGCTTGTTCAGAGTCAAGCACTTTCCCCAATACAAAGAGAACATTTAGAGAGCTATTTAACAATCAAAACCAGAAAAGAAAAAAAAAAAAAAAAAAAAGACTGCCAGTAGAAGAATTATCCAACAAGGACTTATTTCCTACCACCTGATCCTGAATTTGGCTAGACACAGGATTTCTCCTGCCAGAACCTCACAATTGTTCAGGGAACCCTAATTGCTACTGAGGCTCTCCACTGATGTACTCTAAACCCTACTCCTTCCTATTAGACTCTCTAATGCTGCTTGATTTACTCTTAATTCCTCTATTTTGAGTTGTGCTGCCAAAGTCCTGAAGATCTGAAATACACCATTATCTCTGAATAGATGGTCGAATTGACTATTCTGAAAAAAACAGATTCTGGAGAACACCTGCAAAATGCCACAGGCTAAATGGGTGCCCTCTATTCAAACTACTGGTAGAAACTCCTAGAGCTGGTCTTCCCTCGAGCTTTGGAGAGCCAATGGAAGTCTTTGGAACTACCCTACGAGTGCAGCCCATGTTGAAGGAGGCTCCCAAATGTCAAAAGTTCACTTTTAGAAAAACCCACAGTTGAGAGAGGAATCATAGTTTACGTTTTGATGTTCCTTCAAGAATTCTAATGCAGGGCAGCCTGGGTGGCTCAGCGGTTTAGCACCTGCCTTTGGCCCAGGGCGTGACCCTGGAGACCCAGGATCAAGTCCCACGTCCGGCTCCCTGCATGGAGCCTGCTTCTCCCTCTGCCTATGTCTCTGCCCCTCTCTCTCTCTCTCTCTCTCTCTCTCTCTCTCTGTGTCTCTCATGAATAAATTTTAAAAAATATTTAAACAAAGAATTAAAAAAAAAGAATTCTAATGCAGAAAGCCCTTCACTAAAGAGCCACTCTAGAAGTGCCATGAAAACTTCTAGAATGGTTATCCACAAATCAGATCAATACCCCCAGAATGTCTTTCTCATACTCCCAAATCTACAACAGAGTACTTAGAAATGAAATGAATGTTTTTTAAAAAGCCTAAACTCCCTCTAGATTTAAAATTAAAATTCTCTAAAATTAAAAATGGCCACACATCCTTGCCTTAATGGCCCAAATGATCATGTTTGATTGTTTTACTTTGCTCATCTTCAGTTTCTACCTACATCATTAACACAATACACCATACTGTCACGAATTAATCTTTAACATCGCATCTGAATGCAAACCGAGTTCCAGGTACTGTAATCAATGTGCCATGAAAAGCAAAATAACTCGCCAAGAATTTGCAATGTTGAAAAGCAAACATCTTCATTCCTTACCTAAAATGTGTTCTAGTACATCGGGATTGCACTCCAACAGACTTTGACAGATCCTTAGATTCTAAACCCTTTTCTGAGAGACAACCAACCTGCCACTGTCAATTCTGTATCTCATACAAATCTTTCTCCCCTAAATTTCCTCATGATATGGCAAGGAAGTAAGTCCAGCCAGCAGCAGAAGTGACTGCCGATGCCACTGAGGGATTTCACTGTCAGGACAAACCCCGTTCTCCTTTCAGGAACTACACTGCTGGCATCTCTTCCCGTTCAAATTCAGCAAAATGAAAAGCAGTTTAAAAAGCCTGTTCTAAACACTATAGCACTGCCAATACTGTGAGAAGTGGTGTTTGTGCATACAAATTTATTTATGTATAAAATAACAATACATATAAATTTTATGAATATACAAATATGCATATTTCTATTTATATTTTCTGTTTATATGTATACATTTTATACATAATCTGTATCACATATGCATAACTGTATACATATACGTATATGTAGTCTGTGAGTGTGTGTCTGGGCACACGGTACACATTTATTTTTAAAAATACAGTCCCCTAAGTGGAGGTGAGCTGCCTTATGGGACAGGCATAGCAAGGTGTCATTCGAGGAAAATTTCAATCCTGTGTTCAATAAATAATTCAGATATTTAGTTAAGTCTCTCAACAAAAAACTAAAATATGATTGTAGTGCACCATCTACATTCTAAAATGCCCTGTTCCCCATCTTCAAAATTTGAAACACTTGGCAGATCTATCCCTTCCCACCCACCAAACTTAGCTATCTACCCAAACTTGTCAGAGCTTTTTTCTGGCTCTTGGACTCAATATCCCTACCCACCTCCCCATACCCTTTTTCAAAATCAATTATTCTCTCATTCAGCAACGGTTCTCTACGCTTTCCAGAACATATCCAAACACACTGGATTTCCTCTTGCCTTTTCACTTCTACCCTCACCACCATCCTCCAAAAGTCCTCTCTCTCCACTGATCCAGATTCTGTGTAACAACCCACAAAAAGAAGCTGGCAAAAAAAACAAAACAAAACAAAACAAAAAAAGGTTACACATTTATGTTTTCCTATCTCATATGTCTATCAGAAAATATGCTTAAGACAGCATTTTTTCATTATCTGAGAACGTTCTGAAGTTCTGACATCAGATTGGACACTTATACATTCTGCGACTTCATTCCTCAACTGAAAATGTTATAAGAATCAGATGAAAACGTATGTGCAGAATTACTACAAGTTTGCTAATCAACACTATTCTCACCTGGCCTCTTATCTCCCAACATAAACTCAAGTTTTTAGCTTGAAAAGTTTTAAACTAACTAAGGGACTTGAAAAGCACTTTCCCTAGAGATTAAATAACACTCATATACAAACCCATAAGGTAAGCTTTCTGGATACCATGTCTCTCAAAGCTATTTCAGTTGTCCTCTATACTGTATTCTCAGGACAAAGGAATAATCAAAAAAAATTAAATCTCTATGATCACATCTACCAAGTTATGAAGATAAGAGGAGCTTCAGAATCTGTGGGCTTCCTCTTAGGTGCCTAGAGGACCAATTATGTTTTTAACTGCAAGAAATCTTTTTTTTTTTTTTCATACGGAAGACATATGCTTTGAGCAGTGCAGAGACTCTGAGGACTTCTACACTGCATGAAGTTGTTTTTTGGTACGTAGTTTCCATTTAACTGAATGAATTTATTGTCTAGTTTCTTTTTTTAATATTTTATTTATTTATTCATGAGAGACACAGAGAGAGAGAGGCAGAGACACAGACACAGGCAGAGGGAGAGAAGCAGGCTCTATGCAGGGAGCCCGATGTGGGACTCAATCCCGGGACTCCAGGACCACGCCCTGAGCAAAAGACAGATGCTCAACAGCTGAACTACCCAGGCATCCCTCCCTATTGTATAGTTTCAACTGCACTGTTTTCCATTTAAATTGCTACTACCTTTGAGGAGTAAAATCTTTATATTCTATATATGCCAAAAATTACTTGATTCTTAGCAGCCTTTGCCTTAAAGATTTTACCTACTGAAGTGAAGGGCAAAGTTGTGTTTGCATTTTTTTTCCTTCAATGGTCTATGTTGGAAACCTATATGTTGGAAACTCTCCTGGTGTCATAAATAGATCACTTGTGTATTGCAAATATACCACAGAACTGAAGATGAACTTAACATCTATGTATCCATAGAAAAGACCAATATAATCAAGAAGCTAGATTATTGTGTAAAAGGTTTTAAAATATTTTATTAACAAAGAGCTTGCCAGGGTTTTCCTCAATGATTTTAATTTTCCTAAAAATCCAGACAATAGCAGTACTGTTCTTGCCTCAAGATAATTTCAGCATGGCCTAATAAGACCACCAGTTAACCCGTATCTCCAAAAAGTATTCATAAGTTAGGTCTCCTCTGTGGCTACACAATAAATAATTTGCTAGGGATCAGAAGCAAAATAGAGACTTAGACTATTATTATTTCTAGGATTTAGACAGATTGATAATTAAGTTTAATTTTAAGTTAATATTCAACTTTCACATATGCTCATCTTTGATTGCTAAGGAATGACAAAGGCAGATAAACTGCAAGAAATTAAAGACTGGGTTTTGGAAAGCAAGAGGGAAAGGGAAAGAAGGGAAGAGTGTGATATGAGTCTTGTCAGATCTTATAAAATTTGTTCCTTTGTTTTGTTGGAGGGAAGAGGGGCGGGATGTGATCCATCTTACAGTCAGGAGAAAGGCAGACTCTTCAGACTATCCACACCAGAGGGGACAGAATTAGGATTCTATGGAGCAATGCTATGACATTGTGTCACAGAAACATGAACACAGAATCTCAGATTTCTAGTCAGACTGAGTAAATTAAAATTAAACAAGCATTTGTTGAGAAACTACTTTATGCACTGTCATAGGTTCTGTGTAAGGCTTCATTCAGCTAACCCAAAAGACCCCCTAGTTTGAACTTAATTTTTTTTTTTTTAAATTAGAAGCAGGTACTCTTCAGACAATTAGGAAAAAAAAATTTACCCTAGAAAAATCGTATGCTAGGGCTCCTGATTGGCCAGGAGAGCACAGAGTGAATACTAACCCCAAGGCCTCCTCTGCAGGGTGGCTTTATGTGGCACCCAGCGGTCCCAGCGGCCCTGCTGCCAAGCCTTTCAGACGTGAACTCCCAATCCCACACCACAGTCACTGCAATAGCAAGTCTCATTCTGCACAAAAGATGTGGAATCTTTAGAGACATCATTTAAATGCCAATTTTCATGCTTCCTCTTCTAAGTTATGGCACTTATAACATCAATATTTTAAACAGTTCAAGTATTTTTTAACTTCTAAATGAGTCATTCACTCTCTTAGCAGAGAAGAGGTAAAATAAAATGTCAATGACTAAAATGTGAACTACTTCTTCAAAGATAGAGTTAAGTACATTTCTCATGATTCAATGGTAATTGGCTTAGAACTTGAAAATACAATGCCACACCTGACAATGGGAATTCACTGGGCTCCACAGGAATCCAAAGGCTGCCAGAGAAAGTGGGCCCAATACTATTCAAATTACACTTACTCCACCTCTTATGCAATTTCCTCACAACTCTTGAGTTTTAAATGAATTATTTGTGCCATTCAAAATTCACATTCATCTACTCATCAATTCTGGATATGACAACTGCTAAGATGTCTCCAGACTGCAGCATGCATGGCCTCCCCTGACTAGCACAGCACATCAGGGCAGATGGTCCCACAGCGTCACAGCTGCCACAGGAGGCCTTCCATTGTGCCAGGACAGAAGGGACCCTCTGTGGTTTAGACAGTAGCACCTCAGAAGGCACAGTCACAAGAAGCCTAGTGGGCCAGAACCTCAATCTGTATCAGTGGTTCTCAAAATGGTGGAAGCATGAAAATCACCTGGGGAAATTTGCTTGACACCCAGGTTCCCTTTCCCTGTTTCCAAAGATTCTGGAGCAGGAACCCAGGAGATTTTGCAGCAACGGTCAACAGAGCACACTCTGAAAAGTGCTACCTTCCATGCACCAGGTTTCCAAGTCCTGAGGTTAATACCCCCTCCCCAAAAATCAACCCAGCTCACAATCTGATCTTCAATGTTAAGCAAGAACACCTGCATACTCTGGCCATCTCTTAGAAGCAATTATCAAACCACACTACATCTGAGTAAAAACTTAATTTCTCAGTTTTCCAAATGTGAAAAATGATGATCACAATACATATTCTATTCCACCTCCTCAATGAATTGTTACAAACATCAAATAATAATGCACAAGACAGAACTCTGAAGCATGCATAGGATGGATCGTCACAAGACGTAAAATGGTACTCAGGTAGGGCATGCCCAACTCTTTAAATAATAAGATACATCGTACATATCGGAGTGTAAAATCCTAAAACTCGAATTTTACATATAATTTTCATGGTTCTCCTATGTCTATCTGTTCCACGTCCCTCTTCCCTCAATTTTTATTTTAATGAGTGAGTGAATAAATAACTAGGAACCAAAGATGATGTACAAGGATAACTTATTTTGCAAAACTAATCAGACTAAATCACTTTTAACTCATCAAAGACATAGAACAAATGGTTTCATTTTAAGAACATGTCATTTCTCTGCTTGAATTACTCAAGTAGTAGCAGCTATGCAGAATCAGGCCAAATTCACTGCACATCTACAGTACCGAATGATTTCAGTAAAATAGGAGTGTCTCTAGACTCACACACCATTTTAAGACTCTGAGAACATGACAGAGCAGCACTCAAATAACTCTCTGGGTCCATAAAAATAATGGGCTCAAAGTAATCCCATGGATTATTCCCAGAGTGTTACACAGAATTACAATGGAATCACATTAGATAAATGAAATGGTATAAGGAATCTGAAAGGGTGTGAAGCATGAAACTCAAATTGTCTAACCACTTAACTATAACACAGCTTTTATGTGAACAAATATCAATAATTCCAAATTTATCTAAATGAATTCTGGAACAGCAGAACAGGCTTGAAAATTCAGTACCACAGCGAGAAGTGGGGAATAGCACAAATGAGATGGCTGGAAGAGAAGTAGAGAAACCAATATGTTAGCTAAAGTGAGGAGAGCCCCAGAGACAATGGATCACCGCTCCCCCAAAAACAGTACTACACCAACATTCTTCCCTCATATTATAAGTGACGGAGCTCTGTTGTCCAAACAAAAGGATGATTTACACCCTCTTTTACTCTGAAAAGTCTGCTGTCAAATGACAGCCTACATAGGGATAAGCCCCAGTCCCATCAGTGTTCTTCCACACTATCTCCACCTTTCCAAGATGCTCTTTTTCGTCCTCTCTATATTTGCTCTCCAAACTCTTACATCAAGACTCAGTTCCACTACCATCCATATTATCAGGTCAGCATTTCCCTTTAATAAATATCCTACTAATAAATTCCCACTAATAAATATCACTTAAGTCTGTGATGATTTCTAGGAATCTTGAGCTCTCCACAGCTCTACTGAATATCCTAAACTGTTTACAGTACATATCGGCACTTGAAATATGCATACAGTTAAACCCTTTAGCTGAAAGCTAAGCACAGGAAGGCCTAGGTTGTAATCCCACAACTGCCATTGATTATCTCTGGGCTCTAGGCAAGTGACTGCATTATTATGTTCCCAATTTTTCACGTGAAAAATGGTGATCACAATAGCTTATACCATCTTCTCACTACATTTATGCAAACATCAAACAATAACACATAATAAAGTATTCTGAATTATGCAGGGCATACATACAGTTGCAAGGTAGTACTTTGCCACCACTTTTCTTCACACTATGAACTCTGAAGAAGAAAATACATCTCTAACACCAATAAATCAAAGGTTAGATTAACCAAATTAGATTCAATCACTAATCAATATATTATTTCCATAAATATTTTTCATGAAACATGACAAATAATGAGAATGATTTTTCAAGACCTGCAAAAATCAATGATTTCACATAATTATTTCACCTAGAATAATTCTACCATTTGTTAACTGGGAACTTAGTATTATAGAAAACATCTTTTTTTAAGTTCAAACACAGCTGGTTCTGACACTCAGAAGCAGTTTGATCTTGGGAGAAGTTACTTAACCAGTGATAATTACAACTGGCCTCACTGGTGGAGATGATCACTGTAGGATTACCAGGAGCGTTAGAGGAAATGGTATATATGACTAGACACACAGTGTCTGTGTCCTTAAATGTTACCCTTCATTGCTATTCCTATTAGAATATTTAATATTAGGATCATCTTTCAAATAAACTGCGGGGGATCCTTCACATTAGGCTACTGCCTACCTAGATTCCTAACAACTTGCACCATAAATGATTGTTTTGAGACTGAATTCACAAATGAATGTGCTTGAAATCAAACAGTTAATATACATAACGTAATTTGAGCTCAATTAAGTGCCAAATTAGATGGGTAGTAACTACAGGTTAATTCAATACAAGTGCAGAGAAGAGAGAGATCAATGGGAATATGCTTTATGGAAGAGAGATGCTGTCCTGGGACGTGCCGGAAAACCACCACCAAAATAAACTACAGGAAAAGAGAGGGTATGAAGATGAAGCAACAGCGAGCAGCTAGTAAATATTATATGTATTAACTCTTTTATCTTCCCAGAAACCCCACAAGGTAGGGACTGTTATAATCCCCATTTCATAGAAGAAGAAACTGAGAGAGAGAGAAATTAGCTTGCTCAGGTCACAGAAAAAATGCTGGAGCCAGAACATAAATACAGCCAGACTAGCTCCAGAGTCCACACATTTAACCAAAGAATGACTGAGCTAAGTCTCAACATATTTAAGCAGGAAAGTGAGTATACCTCACCATAGCAGCTGTAAACAACAGAATACACTCTGACTAGCTGAAGTGGAGAGAGAGAGATTTTTAAATATCAGCTCAGAAAAACGCTTGGTAGGTCAGAGAAGCATGCTTAAATCATACATAGCAATGAACAATGTGGGTGGAGGAAAGCCAAACCACATCACAAGGCTCTTCCAGTGAAAATACCACTGTTACTGTCTTCCAGCATTGGATGCCAGAGCATCTGTCACAACCTCCTGCAAAGAGCCAGACATTCCCGCCACTGCACTTACCCCAAAACAGTCTTCCCATAGGTGGGCAGCCTTGCATTGCTACCTTCTGCATCCCTCCAGTGCACGGTGTGACTGATGGGCAATAAGTCCAGATCCTAGCTTTAAGAATCTAGGAAGTGTAGGGGGTTTCTGTTTTTGTTATTTTTAAAGATTCTATTTCAGGGGGATTGGAATCACAGTATGGGAAACCAGCAAAAAAGTCAAGATGATAAACAAAAGATGTCAAGCAATCACAAAAGAACATTACACTCTCTGATACCACACTAAGAAGTTTTGATGAATAATGTCAGCTACAAAAAGGAGGGTCAAATCATGAAGGTACCACTTCATTTCATTTGAAAACAATTTACTCTAACAAAGGCATAGATTTCTTAAAATAGCAAGTTGTTTTCCAAGACATAAAGATGATAATTTATGTAATTCAAAAACTACAGATATCAATTACTTGGTGGGTTTTTTTTTTTATATTTCAAAATGTTATAGCAAGACAATATGTATCACTTTTCCTGTAAGAAAAAGCAAAAGATATTAACTTCAGAAACCAGCCACATTATATAAGCTATTTTTGCCTCTCCTAGTTCCCTTACTATTTTTGTTAAGGATCATTTTTTTCAAAACCAATGGAGACTTTTGAATGGTGGCAATATAACTATCCTTGTGGAAATAGAAATTTAAGATAAAATATTCACTAGAAAATAATTTTGTTTTGTTTTATGAAATAGAAACTTATTTTTAAACCATTACTCCTGGTACGCCTGGGTGGCTCAGCAGTTTAGCGCCTGCCTTCGGCCCAGGGCGTGGATCCTGGAGTCACTGGATCGAGTCCCACATCGGGCTCCCTGCATGGAGCCTGCTTCTCCCTCTGCCTGTGTCTCTGCCTCTCTTTCTCTGTGTCTCTCATGAATAAATAAATAAAACCTTAAAAAAAAAAATAAACCATTACCCCTTTAACAATCATGGCTATATATGTTTCTGAATAGCATTGCAAACACCTTCTATAGTAACAAGTGTTTCTAGTTCTTTATGTTTAAGTCATGTTAGCTAATATATGATGAGATACAGTACCTCTGAATTAAGTCCAAGAATAAAGAACCAAAGACATTTTAAATGTGAATTATGATAAAGGCAGGATATAACAACACTATATCAATATATATTATGTTTATTGGATATACATACAGATTGACTACCATTTTTAATTGATCATAGAGTTTTATTTTGAAAAAGTATAACTTTGTAGCATCATTAAGTTATTTTTCCAAGATCTATGTGAATAATTAGCCATATATTTTACTTTACACATGCCATTATCATATACATATCTCATTTTATATCATTAAATTAAGAAGAAATTCAGACTGCAATAATAACTGCAAGAGCAGTTACTTTTTATTGCTTACTTAATACACAGTACACTCTGTTAAGCCTTATCTATACAATTTCATTTATTCTAGCTGAATTCTATACCCCTTACTATACCTGAATTTAAATATAGGAAAATGTTTCACATTCTTCTCAAAAACATTTCTGTAGTTTAAAAACCCTGCAAAGAAATGTGAATATACCCAAGAATAATCCAAGGAGGACAAATTAAGGCAACATCTCCACTTACATTTATGGAATGTCAATGTGCGAATCAGAAGCCACTGTGGCAAATAAAATTTGGTGGAAGAGGGATCCTTGGGTGGCGCAGCGGTTTGGCGCCTGCCTTTGGCCCAGGGCGTGATCCTGGAGACCCAGGATCGAATCCCACGTCAGGCTCCTGGTGCATGGAGCCTGCTTCTCCCTCTGCCTGTGTCTCTGCCTCTCTCTCTCTCTCTCTGTGTGACTATCATAAATAAAAAAATTTAAAAAAAAAATTTGGTGGAAGATGAGGGCAAATGACAGCATACAGTCATGCAACGAGAACAGAAAGAACTGTCTTTGTATCTAATTTAGGACTCAATAAAACAATAGACATTAAGGATTTTGACATATTATTCATATTTATATATCATAGTTAAATTGATGATGTTAATGAAAATCATTTTCCCTCACAAAATGGTTGAGGGTAAAAAGCTGACATTTCCAACAATGTAAGTTTTTATTGTAGTGCCTGGTTGGCTCACTAGGTAGAGCTTGCAATTCTTGACCTCGTAGTAGTGAGTTCCAGCCCCACGGTGGGGGTAGAGCTTACTTAAAAAATTTCAAAGCAAGGGATCCCTGGGTGGCGCAGCGGTTTGGCGCCTACCTTTGGCCCAGGGCGCGATCCTGGAGACCCAGGATCAAATCCCACGTCAGGCTCCCGGTGCATGGAGCCTGCTTCTCCCTCTGCCTGTGTCTCTGCCTCTCTCTCTCTCTGTGTATGACTATCATAAATAAATAAAAATTAAAAAAAATTTTTTTCAAAACAAAAATTAAACAAAAAATTAGTTTTCATTGAGTACAATATTGACTGGAGGAAAACATGTCTTGTACATGAGAAGTACATGTATAAGGGTCTAAAAAACAATGTCCAGTCAGGTCCCTAAAATGTGTCAGCAGCCACTGTTCATAGAAAATACTTCAACTCAAATGCTTCGCCTCTTTGTTTTTTAAGCAAATACAATGATATATTGATGATCCATTTTTAAATGGTCTGAATATTCATCTTTATATGAAATTTATGACAAGATGTGAAGCAACCCAGGAGACTTATTTTACCTTGTTATAGCTGACCTAGACAAAAGGATGCTATTGGTTTGAAACCTACAATTATGTCAATTTCTTTTAAGGTGAAAACAAAAAAAAAGTATATACCTGAGATTTTTTTTAAAAAGAGAAGAACCTAAGAAAAGTATATTCCTTCTCTTAATTTTACAGAATAATAAGTTTGTCTTATTTACCAGATATAGGCTTTAAGAGTAAGTACTTTCAATCCTAATGGCTTTATGGAAAAAGTTACAAGAGCACAGCAATGAAACTGAAATTTGAGAGTTGAAAACAGAATTGATCAGGGGAACTGTAAGTCATCAGAACATCAAAGTTCATTTATTTATTTATTTTCAAGATTTTATTTATTTATTCATGAGAGACACATAGAGAGACAGAGACACAGGCAGGGGGAGAAGCAAGCTTCATGCAGGGATCCCAATATGGGACTCAATCCCAGGACTCTGAGATCACGCCGTGAACCAAAGGCAGCCCTACTCAACTGCTGAGCCACCCAGGTGTCCCCAGAGTTCATTTATGATTGACAAGAAGTAGATACGTTTTTACTAAGGAAATATCTTCTGAAAATATTCCCTTCTGACAAGAAAAGGGACTAACCAGTGGATCAGAGACAGACTCATTTTTCCATAGGCCACAGACATGTCCAGTCAGCAAGACAGTAAATTGATGAAACTTTCCACCAGGTGGAATGTGCCTCGGTATCAAAGTATGCATTGTCCTCAGCAATGACTCTGACATAATTTGTAAAGCAATAAAAAAAAAAAAAAGCAACTGTTGACATATTTATGTTGTTACATATTTATAAAATTCTGGGCTCTCAAGATACTATGACAGAGACCAAGAAGTTTTCTAGGAGAATCTGATATGTGGTGTCAGCTCTGCTCAATTAGATTTCCAAAACTGACAGACACACAGTAAAATACAATTTTGTTCACATGATGACCAGGGAATATTTTTGCAATTTCTACCTACTGTTAAATAACTGCAAACATTATTTTATATTAACACAAACATATTAAAACACCTGGGTGGTTCAGTGGTTGAGCATCTGCCTTTGGCTCAGGTTGTGATCCCGGGGTTCTGGGACTGAGTCCCGCATCAGGCTTCCTGCGGGGAGCTTGCTTCTCTATGTCTCTGCCCCTCTCTCTGTGTGTCTCTTATAAATAAATAAAATCGTTTTTTTTAATAAAACAACGTTATGTAGTAAAAATGTTTTTTAATTCTATGCTATTAAGATGAAAGAGAAATCCAAGAGTTCATTCTTATTGCACAGTACGAGAATAGCCACTGAACTTCTATAAATTTGAATTTATTGGCATGCTGAACTAAAACATTCTGTAAGATCTGCTTAAATCCCTCTTAATGTTAGAGTGAGAGTTATTTTATATCAGATGGTTTGCAATGTCCTAGTTATAACAGCTATCGAAATTGATCCACAAAGAAAGCTTGCAATAGTGGAAAGATTCTGATTCACAGACTTCAGCTCTCTCCCTGTTACTTAGTGGTGGTGTGACCTTGACATACAATACCTCTGCGATTTTCCTTAGTAATGGAGGCAACATTACATATACTCCAGGGTTTACTTAGGTACAAGAGCATTTAGGGCTGTTACGTCCTCTTAATAAATTGATCCTCTTATCATTATGAAATGTTCTACTTTATCTCAGGTTATAGTCCTTATTCTGAAGTTATTTGGTCTAATATTAAAACAGGGACACAGGGATCCCTGGGTGGCGCAGTGGTTTGGCGCCTGCCTTTGGCCCAGGGCGCGATCCTGGAGATCTGGATCGAATCCCACGTCGGGCTCCCGGTGCATGGAGCCTGCTTCTCCCTCTGCCTATGTCTCTGCCTCTCTCTCTCTCTCTCTCTGTGTGTGACTATCATAAATAAATAAAAATTTAAAAAATAATAAAATAAAAAATAAAACAGGGACACAGTTTTCTTTTTGCTGTTGTGATTTAGGGTATATATGTATATGTGTGTGTGTGTGTGTGTGTATATATATATATATATCTTTTTCTATCCTATTACTTTCTGTTTGCTCAAAAGAATATTTAGTATAGATTAATTATGTTCCTGGAAGAAAATAATTTGAACGATTAACAGCTTTTATTTCAAGGTAATGTGATCATGCTTTTTCTTTTCTTCTTGAAAGGTTTTCTTATATGTTTAAATTTTTTAATAATAAAAATGTTGTCAGACATAAGAATTCTAGTGTCTGATCTGGAAAAGGACAAACCTTGTCCACAATCAACATGACAGGGATGACTACACCCAAATGACCTCAGGTTTCACGCAAAACTTTTTCCTCTGGAGTCAGAAGGATGTTGTTAAAACCAACATTTATTTAAGAAGTATGTACTGTAAGTAAAAACGGGGTCATTTATTCACACATGGTTGCTGCTATAACAAGCTGGCTTTTTAAAAAGTTGCGTCCCATGCGAGGCCATTTGAAATGATTTCTGTTGAAGTCTTCCGCCAGCCACTCAGTTCAATAATCCATACAAGCTCTCTGGTACAGTTATGAACCATCAGTTCTCTGGATTTTAATTTTTTTTTTTTTAAGATTTTACTCCTTTATTCATGAGAGAGACACACAGAGAGGCAGAGACACAGGCAGGGGGAGAAGCAGGCTCCATGCAGGGAGCTTGACGTGGGACTCGATCCCGGGTCTCCAGGATCATGCCCTGGGCTGAAGGCGGCGCTAAACCACTAAGCCACCGGGGCTGCCCTCTGGATTTTAAACTTATTCTTCGTTTTAATTGAGGTAATGAACACAAAATATAAAATTTATCTGCAACCATTTTTACATGTGCAGATCAGCAGTGTTAACCACATTTGCATTACTGTTAACAGATCTTTTTTCATCTTGCAAAACTGAAACTCTGCACCAGCAAACAACTGTCCACATCCCAGTCCACCAAACCCCTAACCACCAAACCCCTAACAAACACCATTCTCTTTTCTGTTTCCTGATTTTGACTATTCTCAATTCTGTTCTGTTCTTACTTTGTACCTGTATCTTTATATTTAAAGAGAACATCTTACAGATGGCATGTAATTAGGTCTTGCTTTTATTTCCAAGCTGACAATCTATCTTTTAAATGGAATGCTTGAACTCTTTCCCTTTCACACAATTATCAACACATAGTGTTTAAATGTACCAACTTGCTCTTTGTTTTCTATTTCTCCTATCTGTTCTTTGTTCATCTTTCCTCTTTTCTGCCTTCATTCAGGTGAAATTGATTATTTTTAAAAACGCTTCCAGTTCATTTCCACCATTAGTTTATTAACTACATTGGGTGTTTTACTGTGTGTGTATATGTGTGGTTGCTCTAGGATTTACAATGTATACCTTTAACTTAACACCATCTACCTTCAAATAATACCGTAGCCAATGGTATACTTCCCTCCATGCTCCCGTTGTCTCTGAGATACAGCTGTTGCTCATTTTCAACCAATATGTTATAAACTCCATAATATTATTGTTTGCTTTGCACAATTTTCTTTTAAAAAGATTTTTTAGAACTTTTATATTTGCCTAGGTATTTACCATTTTGAGTGCTCTTCACTTCCTTGGATAGATCCAGACTTCTATCTAATGTCCTTTTCTTTTACCCAAGGAAGTTCTTTATTTTGTCTTAACATGGTATCTAGTAAGAAGTCTGATTTTTGCTCCTTTGTATATCAGACATATTCTTCCCTTCTCTGTTGGCTGCTTTTAAAACTATTCTTCATTACCTGTTTCCAGCAATTTGATTATTTTATGCTTTGGTGTGTCTGTATGCTGCTTCGGGCTACTTGAATTTCTCGAATACATGGGTTTTTCTCCTATTTGGGTTATGTCCAGCCATTATTTCTTCAAACAATTTTTTTGACCTGCCCTAGCCTTACAGTTCAATTGTACATATGTTAGACTACTTGAGATTGTTACACAGATCATGGAGGCTTTGCTCATTTTCTCAAGTCTTTTTTTCTATCTGGTCAATCCAATCAACTATGATCAGTAGCCAGACAGTGGAACTTTCACATTATTGAAGGTGAGATCTTGTTGTGTCTTCCTTTAGAGTGTTGGATTTTGCTATGGCATAATTAAGTAACTTGCAGATCTGTGTGACCCTTTCAGGATTTGCCTCTCATGTCCATTATGGCAAGACCCAGCCCAGAATACTGTGGGACTAATTCAGCCCCATTACTAAAGCCATGGCCTTTCTGAGACCTCGACCAAATGCCCCCAAGTACAAATGCATCTCTCCATTCTGGTCTGTGTGAACCGTATGTGAGCTCTAAAAATTGTTCCCTGAGGGGCTCCTGGGTGGCTCAGTCAGCTGAGCATCTGACTTCAGTTCAAGTCATGATCTGAGGGCCTCTGGGATCCAGCTCGGAGTCAAGCTCTGCACTCAGCTTGGAATATGCTTGCCCCTCCCCCCACTGGTGTGCATGTCCATGCACACAAGCTCTAATAAATAAAATCTTAAAAAAAAAAAAAAAAAAAAACTGTTCCACCCATTGCCTTCCTTATTCTTTCCTTGCTTTCCTCCACACATAGCCAAATCCTTCCAAGGGGACCACTTTCAGGATCTCTGGCACTCTCTCTGTACAACTCCTTCCTCTCTGTTATTGTTCCCCTTAAAAACCAGTTGCCTTGACTTCTCCCAAATTCCAATCCCTACCTGTCTAACTCAGTGCCTGCTAAGCCCCATTTGGGTTCTTTCCCTCTGCTTTACTTTAAAGCAGAAGGCTAAGGCCCTAGTAAAGTTCACATCCTTTCCTACCCCACTCCCAAGAATCACAGTCCTTTACTGCCTATTGTTCAATATGTAAAAACATCTCATCTATTTTGTCTGGTTTTCTAGTTGTTTATGGTAAGAAGTCAATTCCCCTAGTGGTCAGAAGCCAAAGTCCTCCAAGGGTTAAATAAGCTATCATCACAGGTATAAACTATGAGCTAGTATGCAAATATTAGCACGCGAAAACACATCTAGGATAAAGAGCAACACTCGCCTCACGATCCAGGTTTTGTTTCTGAAATTCCACCATGAAGACAAGTCCACAAAGGAGAACACAACTGTGCATAAACTAAAATATTTTGGAGAGGCTAATTTTCTCCAACTTGAAAATTTCCAAATTACTCAGAGCATGAAACCTCTTTAAGAAGGGTTCCTTTTTACAAAGCACTGACCCTATAAAAATGCAAATGACTCCAGAAAGAATAGCACTTCACATTTTCCTCAATTAAGCAGACTCCAGTTAGAAGCAGTCATTGGTGGGTATCGGTGGGTACCAGGAGCCATCACAGCACAGAGAGTTGGGAGTGTCTGGGTTGCGAGTGGAGGAGAATTAAGTTGAAGGAGAAAGCACATTGCTAACAGGAAAAAAGGAGGGCAGAATTATCAACTTCATAGCTTTGCCCAGGGCAGCCCCCAAGGGAAAGGATTTGTCTGCCTGCTATATTTCCCTGGGGTACTATCTGTAATTACTATCACAGCTCATTGATTTTCAATTCTTTCTATTAATACATTTATTGGCCATTCTGACATTATTAAAATCAGTCCAACTCTGCTTCTTTAGTGGAGGATAGCTCTTCCTTAAAATGAGTTTCACAAGTATAGATATTTTTTCCTGCTTTTTTTTTTTAATGGTCTTTTCGCATTAGGAATAACATAGCTTCTGCATATGTTTCCCTTTGAAGCCCAGTAGTGACACGTAAAGATTTTACTACAGATCAAAAGATCTCAAGCAGTGGGTCATCAGAGAATATTAAATGATAAGCAAATTCATATGTCTAAGATAATTCTACCAATTTACTAGCTATGCTGGCTCCTGTTCCACAGTAGGGGAGGTAATAATGAGCCTCGGTTAAAAGGGTAATGCAAGTGGCATTTTTACAATGCCTTTTCTTCTCTTCTGATAAAGTCATTAAAGTAACGCTGTCTTGCTAAGCTTTTACACACAGATATATATTAAACCTTTTATGTTAAACTAAACATAACAGTTTACTGAGGAAAAGAAAAAGGTTTGTTGTTGGGGTATTTTTTTTCCCTCTCTCTCTAAAGCTACTAAATTTTAATGTAACTGCCTGTCTTAAACATTCCATAGAACATGTCTAGGTTCAGGTACCATCTTCCACCTGTCTCTATTTCTTTACTAAGCCTGAAGATTGGGGTCTTTTCCAAACTAGCACCTGTCTTAAAATCCTCAATATTCTACCGTCTGGCACTGGCTCTCACTTACAATAAATAGCATCTGAATCACTATTTATTGAGCCCGGCCCAGCTATAAGCTCCTTGCACTGAGACAATGAGGAATAATGAGAAGCATAAAGCGAGAGCTCCACACTACAGGAAGGTACCATATAGTTGACTTAAAGGTGCTAGTCCGTCCTTTGTGATACAGAAATGCCTCCACCACCTTGTTATGAATGACCTGCAGAATGGTTTGTAAAAGTTACTGCAAGCTGCCTCTTGGAACAGGACCATTGCTCCCTTCTGTCCTACCTCTGAAATTAGGGAGCTCATAGGGATCTGTAAGTTAGTAAACCATGGAGGATACAATTAAACCCTCCTCCTGCCATACCCACACCCTTCTGGACTGCACAGCTGTGGTAAAGAGGCATCTGGGGTGCCTGAGTGGCTCAGTGGTTGAGCAGCTGCCTTTGGCTCAGGGCAGGATTCTGGGATCCTGGGATCAAATCCCGCATCAGGCTCCTCACAGGGAGCCTGCTTCTCCCTCTGCCTGTGTCTCTACCTCTCTCTATCTCTCATGAATAAATAAAATCTTTAAAAAATAAACATAAAAAAGAGGCATCGGGTTTTGATTCCCAACATAATACATAATACATAAGGGTCTTTTACAACCCAGTTACTGAATGCTAGGAATACTTAAAATTGGCAAAACACCTAACGTCTTTCTCCTTCTCTCTCTACGCTACTTTTGCTACCACTCTACCTATAGGCTCACAGGTCAGAATTGCACCTGCCCCTCCAGGGGAAGGGAGTGGACGGGTAACCACAGTCTGGACCACTGCTGTGGCAGGTGGAGGGACTCAGGTCAGCTCCTTTCCCCATAGACTAAGAACAGTGAGAGTGGCTGAGTGATGCATATTTCCTTCAGGACTCCCACTGGCGCCCGTGCACTGATGTATTCTTCTATTTTTACTGAGAGCTTCTTTTCCTGTTTAAACATTTTACTTTCAAGAATTTCAAACACATACAAAATAAGACACAATGGTTATAGAGCCTCTGGGTACTGGCTACATGTGGCTTTAATAATGATGGACTCCTGGTCAGTCTTATCTTTCTCCCCATCCGTTCTGTCCTCCCATCTCACTTTGCAGCAAATCCCAGACACCTAATCACTTCACCTGCAAATATATCAATATGCACTTCTGAAGTATACAAACTCAGAACTCCTTTTTTAAAAAACTGTGGCCAAATACCACTATCATATCAAAATAGGATGGCATTTTTGTGTTAATATAATCATTGATTTCTGGCTTCATTATTCCATTTTTTTGTGATAAAATCTAATAAGAATTTGAAATATTTCTCCAGATATGCTTAAATAAAAATTCAAATGAAAAAATAAGGGTTAGAATTTGAGATTTACCTTAAATGATAAATTAACCCAGATGTTTAATCTCTGCTAACTACAATATGAGAACTGCAGCTATAGAAACTGAAGCAATTGGGCTCTTTTTATTCCTGCTTTTTTCAAAGGAAGAATATTTATTCAGCAGTCACCATATGCAGGCAGGGTCTTAGGATGCTAGACGGTTCCCTTCACTTCCTAGAAGTGAAGAAATAGGTGGATAGAGACCAACAGGACACACACAAGTGGCCCCTGGCAGAGAGAGTATCTGAACTTGGGTCTGTCACTTTTTAAAGTGACAACATTTCTACCTACATACACAGGTAACCTCCCTGTCATATGATTGTTAAACTCATCATGGGAAATGCTTTTTCTCACTCTTGGCCCATTACCATAATCAAAGAATGTCAGATGGAACTTGGGCCAGCCTCTAACACCCCCACTATACAGATGAGGACATAGAGGCCTAGAGTTATGAAGTAACTTCCCAGTGCCACTCAAGCCAGTAAACTGCAAGGCCAGGAACAAAATCACATTTTGTTTTTGAGGCAGTACCCTTTCTCTGTTACTACCTTATCTCTGGGTGGAATCGTTCCAGTCCTCTTCTTCCTGCTTTAGTTCTTTGCTTAATAACATGTTAGAACATCCAACGGCTGACGGCATTTGGGAAGCTCTTGTAACAGCAGGACACAAGCACCAAAGGTCACAGTCAAAGTCACTCCAATACTCCTTGCTGAGCCCCTGAAGTGTATCACAAGAGCACATGCTCTTCCCATGGACTGCTTAGCAGCATGTGTTGTATTACCAAGCCTGAAGAAAACTGAAGTCACGTTTCAAGAGACTACAATAATGATCTACTTAGATATCCTAAAACTAAGGATGCAGAAGCCACAGAATTCCAAACAGAAGGCAAGCCACAGAGTTGGTGTCGACATTCCACTATATCTACCCAGTTCACACGGCGACAAGGTGAAGACTATGCCAATGAGAATGTATGTTTCCAGTATTTCCAATTTTTATTTTTTTGTTCACAACAACCCTATGAAGTAGACAGAGCAGATTTATAATGAGCTATTGACTGGCTTCATGTTTGTTTGTTTGTTTTTTTACCATGCCAGTTATAATGCCCAGACAAGTGAATGACCACTGACTATGTGCCAGGACCTACAAGAAAAATACAAGAAATACTTGTTATCCTCTAAGAGCTGACAATCTGATTGATGAGATATGATCACATTCACATGCCATAAAACCATGAAGAGAATGAGGCAAGGCAGCCAGAACTTTTCAGAGAAGAGAGAAAGCAGAGTGGCTAACCTAGACCCATCCCACAGTCTATCTTCCAGCTCTGAAATGTGGTCATCTGGTCCTGAATTCCTTAGAAGGGTGGGGGGATATGTATAGACCAGCTGGCGGCGGAAGACCTAAGGGACTATTTATAGCCAGAAGGGGAGAAGGAACATATGCCTTCATGGTGCACTGAAAACCTGAGGTCCATGGAAAGTAGTGTATCTTTACAATACTGCCTGGGGCCTGAAAGGCACACTAAAGTTTTCTTCCCCTAAAGACTGGACATTTAATGTCTATGTCTTAAAAACAGTCTTGAAATCAGGTTTTCCGAAGTGATTACAGAATCCAATCCTTGACATCAAGCTCAGGCTTTCCCATTTATTGTTGTGATGCAGATTCATTTCTTTCTTTTCTTTTTTTTTTTCTTCAGATTCATTTCTTAACTTTGTGTTCACTGTTACTAATATCTTTTTCAGAAGCCCATGATCACACGCGATTATTTTAATTTCACCAATGTTTACACTGTATTAAAAAAAAAATCCTCATCCAGCTTTTACCAGGAAATGAGGAAAGAGTCCTATAAGACAGAAATAAAGGAATCTTTAGCATTCTAGTATTCCTTATGTAAAAAAGTTCTGGTTCTGAAATGATACCGCATATCACTCATCCTATTATCCCCAATTAAAAACTCCAGTAAAACAACCAAAAATGAAGTTCACTAAAAGTCTAGATTTATCCCTAATTTTAAAGAAGAATTGATTTGAAGTATTATAAATGATTAAACACAAATTATTGTACTCCATAAATAATTAGGTCATAATACATTTCATTAAACACAGGGCTGCTTCTCTTGAAGTTTCACTATAAAAGAGAAAAAAATTATATCTGCCATGTATTTAAGAAGTACATACAAAGCCAAGGAAAAGAATAAAATCAAGTTTTTACTTCCCTTCAACATACACAATCTAAATTAGGGTTAAAATACTAACAACAGCTCCATTCACAAGGAGGAAAATTGATTTTAATAAATAAGCATTAAGTAAAACCTATGAACCTACCATTTTTCCTATCCCTATTTGAGGGCAGTAAATATTTTCTATAGATCATGTGGCATGAGGTTCTTAGTTACAATGCAAACCCCCTGGGAATATTGGCTTTTTGTATGTGTGTGTGCGTGCATCTAAATACTTCATGCAAACCTTACTTTCAAACTGCATATTACAGTAAAGGAGAAAGAAGTATCATGATATCATCAAAGATTCCCAGAGCTGGTGACAACAGTGCACCATCCTGGTTCTGACTAATGACCCAAATAGTAGTCTCTGGCTTCTGTACTTCCTCCAACATGCATGACTTGAGTGGATTTATTGCTATTCAAGTTGAAGAACATTTCGTAAAATAAAAGCAACAACGTGGAATAAACCACTTTTTCATTTTTCCATCAGCGTGTGATGGTGATGCTATGTGATGAGATGCTATGGTCTGTGCAGTGTGTTCAACTTAAACACGGGGTGTGTAGAAATTTATTTTATGAAACTGATACGCACTTAGATTAAGAAAACAGAAATTCCAAAGAAATAAAAATAATCCTTCCTGTGTTAGGTTCAACAGCAAAGGTAAAAACTGTATGATTTGGAAGACAGAATTTAACTTGAGTCATACTAGAAAATCCAGGTGAACACAAGACTTTTTCTGAAGCTTTGTCTACAACGATCAAATAATATTAGTCCCTGCCACATGGTCTTTTCCACCACAATGCTCCACTGCCTAAGTTTTAGGTTGAACCCAATGTGAGTCGGTCATTATGTCATGCATAGAATCAGGGAGGGTGTATTATTGGTTGTCACACCCCACAAAGTTCACTGCAGAGTTACAATAATCAACACTGAATATAAACTTTCAGACACAGGCTTACAGTGAAGAAGAGACATATACACTACTACATATCACACCCTGACATATATATTACTCAGGAAGGGGGAAGTTATTGGAGAAACCCTCTACATGCTACATCTGAATTCATGCCCTAAGTTCCTCATTATGAAGTCCTTTTAATACATCAGCATCCTAACCCCTTGAATGGGGTCCCACATGAACTCATGCACATAGATTTTTACAAGTTAAATTTGATTTACTTTTAAAATTTCTTCCAATTAGTCAATTACTAAACATTGCCTATGTTTTGCTTCTTTTGGTAAGAGATACACTAATAAGATTAAGATTAAATATTTACTTAATTTATCCCTTCCTTAGTCCTCTGTACTGCCTCAGTGGTGATGAGTAACAGAGGTAGGCAGTGTGCTCTTAGGCACACAAGCAGTGCTTTCTCACTTAAATCTAAAACATGGTGAGCCAATGCTGTAAGCAGTCATATTGCCCTTATTATAATTTTAACTACTGAAGCTAAAAATGTTAATAATTATAAAATCACCTATGTCCTTTTAAAAAAGAAATCTAGCTTCATATTTTCACTAGCCATATGTTAATTTGTCCATTTTGCTATGTATTTATAAATTTAAGTCCCCTTTTGCTTTAGGTCTATTTCAAACTCACTGACCTAAATTGCATCATCTGTCCTCTAGTCCTCATGGCATAAAAAAGGGTAGATGCAAATGTCAAAAGAGAATCAATCCAACAAACAGTAACATTCCCATACCTGTACTCTGTAATTTCCTAAGAAAGAAACAAGCCGTTTGGGCATGGATGTTATATTCCTATCTTTTTTTTTTTTTTAATAATTTCTCTTTTCTTTGGATTTATATTAGCTTTTCAAAACATTCACTAACTTCAATAAAACCATATGGCTCTTATAAGGTCACTGTGCCTTCCTAGTTTCAGGAAGTTCTCTTTTCCAAGGTAGTAATATTAGAGGCTGCAAATGGATGAGAACCAATCAGTCTCAGATAATCTTGACTCCTGACAAGGAGAAAAGAGAAAAGCACAGGCCAGTGAAAATCAGAAGCATTCTGCAAACGTCAAGATGCTCTGGAAACGACTGCCACTATCATAAAGAGAAAAGGGTGGGGCACCATTGGAAACTCACCCCTTGTTCAGATTCCAAAAGCTCTGTTTTGACTCTGACCGACGGCATCCCATCAAGCATTAACATTCTGTTCTCAAACGTGTTGATATTCTGAGAACAAAAAGAGAGAGGGAAAGTCAGCTGTAAAGCATTCACATGAGGACATCTGGTAGAGTCTTCCTTCATAGTAAGTAGTACATTTAGTACTGCTAACCTAATTTTTAACAATGAAGTATAATTAAATGAGAATATCAGCATAACCAATTATGCCCCTCTTCTGAACTATCATTTGAAATAATGACCAAGAAGTTGAATTAATCAGTCTGATTCTCTGACCTCTGGGTTGGAGGTCAGACTATAATAAACTGGAATAAAGAAACCTTAACATTAATTTATATGGGGCTGGAACAATTCATCACACTTTTGCAATAGTGGAAGGAAGCAGACGGATGTTTCCTTCGTCCTTAGCTCTGGGGGTCGTATGTGTGCAGAAATCCACAAAGGAGGAAATAGATTTAAAAAATGACTATATGCTCATATTAGTGTCAAAGGCTAAATAATTTGAAAACCAAGAAAATATAATTCTAGACACTGAATTCTGGTACAGCAATTCATATCAGATGAAAATTTCTATAGATCAACCCCAAGCATCTACTTCAAAAGCAACTAATATAAATTTTGGATTGAGAGTGAATTTTTAAGCTCAAGTCTCAACCCAAAAATAAATAACAATTTGTTTTCTGTTTTGGTATATGTTTAGGTGAATTCACCACTTCTTGAAAGGAGAACCTTATTTCTACTGTGACTCAGTAGAATTTCAAACCATATTTACAAACAGGCTAAATGAAGGTTCTTTTTCCACTGCTTTGGGGATTTTCTAAAGTCAATAACCTATGAAGGGAATCCTAAAGACATTCAACATTGCTTGCTTCAGACCAAAATCATGTTTTAAAACATGTTTAATGTCAACTTTACATTCATCTACTGACCATACTAAGAAACTGAAGTGACTAAATTTGAGTTTTTATAATGTTTCCTTTGCTCCATCACAGAATGCACATGACTCTAAAGTGGTGTCATTAAAAGAAAGAGTGACCTGTTTCTAAATATCTTGCCCACCTCTGATGACAAGGGTTAATAGCATTTCTAAATCTTCAGGGTTTGCCTCTCACATAGTTGCTTTTCTTTTGAATGGTTAAATAAAAACAACTCCCACCTCGACAAATCATAAACGTTTTTATTACCAAATAATACCAACAGAGTGCAGTATAGTAAAGCTCTAATTATCTCTCTTTCTTGCCACTCTTTTTTAAGAAAAATAAGAAATAAAATTTATAGGGCCTCTTATCACAAATATTTGCTCTGAGACATCAACAAGAAGAAAAGGCAAATTTACTCTAGAGCTAACTAATGAGCATTTAAAAATTCCATACTACCTAGTCTATTAGGTAATAAAAAGAAGAAAAACTACTGTCATGTTCTTTTCTTAGAAATATGCGATATTATTAAAACTGACAGGATGCATTTTTTTAAATTTGTGCTTTTGACTTATCCATATTTTTTAGGCATTTTGCATCCTAATGGCTTAGAGCAGAAAGAACGGTGGTATCCCTGGCAAGCTCAGTTAATTTGTTCAAAGCTTTAAATCCTTTCATGAAGGCTGGTGAGTTGTTTACACATCAGGCATGGATCTCAATTCCTAATGTGTCACTTGCTTCCATGGTTGGAAGCAGCCAGCTTGGCTTGCAACCACCCAGTTTCAAGAAAGCCTTCCTGCAGCCGGCCAGCCCTCAATGCCCCTGCCCTTCACAGCAGCCAGAAATCTACCCTAACAAAGCATCCCGTAGGCTGTTTGGTTGGTAGACAATGAAGAATGAGTTGATATTGCTTGCTACCCCGGAGGAGGTCTTGCCCAGACGAAAAGGGAAGATGTCTTGCAAAGGCAGGGAAAAGACAAAGAGCGATTCTGGAAAGACAGGTTTAATGAACTGTTGGAATCTGATTAGAGGCTAATGTCCCTTTTAGTGCTTTGTACCAATTTACAGCTGATATACTTTAACCATTTTCCTCACAGGCTGTGATAAACTCATTAGTTTAAAAAATGCAAGCTAACCAGAGTCTTTGAAGTTAAAAACTGATAAATCATGAAAACCTGACTGGGCCCATGTTCCATTTAGCACATTTAAATGTCACTGTATTTTCATGATTTTTTTATTGTTATTCTTGAATAATTCCACATGTATTAAAGACAGGATTGTACATTTTCATTTCCTATAAAAGTAGAAAAATAAAACACATCTCTAGAGTTTAAGAAATTAAGTTTTCGCTGGAAATATTTCTTTTTCCATGGTTTCCCAGGATCACTCACCATCCAGGTGTTATTCATAACACCATGAATAACAATGTTCACAGCTAAGAAACCAATCTTTAACTATAAAATTCAACTAGTGCAGACTCAATTTGTATATAAGCCTAAAAGCAATACTGTAAGTATATACAGAGCATATTAATCTCTACATTCATGATTCTAACCCTGTTTAGTATAAACATAAGCACTGAGCATCACACTGTATTCCAGACCATCCAGGAAAGGATATGGGTTTAATGGAGCACATGGTACAGCATTGAGGATATAGTTCCTGGAACAAAATATCGATAATTTCTCTCTGTAAGCTAAAATCAGATACATAGGATCTCAGCTGACTATACACTTTAAATATGTAATAAACTCTAATAATTTGAAATTGCTGTCAAACATATCTCGCCATGATCTTAATCAAAACACATTTGCTGTGGAATCAATAGCTCAATTGATTCCCAAGGGGTAAACAAAATTACAGTCATCAATTTTAGTAACATAGTGTTCTTTGTATATTTATGTTGTAATAAACCTTTTGATATTATACATTTCTATATAATTTACATGTGTATGTATATATTCATATACACAGGTACACACACATGCATACACTTACAATACTTTTTTCATATGAGTACATTTTATTAATTAAAGCAAAAGTTACCATCAGATTTATTAACTGGCTGTTGATCAATTACATGTACACTGAGAATTGTACTCTGGACTTTCCTGTTTGCCAAATAAGATTTGGCAACACAGAAGTCCAGCTGATAGAGCTCTCCTAGTCAAAACCAGGACAAGTACAACCTTCGATGAAACTAACATCTGAAAATATTTTGAATGGAATGTGCGGGAAGCATAGGGACACATGATCAATGATCATCTCAGAAAAACAGAATAGGGGGTGTGACTTTCTCATGGCAACTACTAGAATTAGTCCTCCTATTCCCAAAATGCAAGTCTTTTCTTCGCCCTCCTCCGGACTGTGGGTCATCAGTTCCTTGGAGAAAACACAACTGTTTTATCAAAACTCCAAAATTTGTGCTGAAATACAAGAGAATCAGTGAGTTCACCTTACTTTATATAGGTAAGGTTCAACAAACCTAAGAAATTAGAATTACAGGCAGCCACCAGTTTCAGATATCTATCACTATACAACAAATCACATTGTAGCATAAAAAAAAATCATTTTATTATCTTGGTAACAAAACACAGTAATACTTAATATTTGCATGTTTATTAAGGGTTAGACCTTGTACTAAAGGGATACTCATTTAGTCCTTAGAGCAACCCAAGAAGTCAATGCTATATTCTCTGAAGATGAGATATCTGAGACACAGGAGGTTAAATTGTCTGAGGTCTCAAGATTACAAAGGGGTAGTGTTCCATACGAACTCTCTCTCCTTTCCCTCATCCTTCCTCCTTCTTTCTCCTCCTCCCTACCCCAATCAACACCCCTCCCCAACTCTCTCTCTCTCCCTCTCGCTCTTTCTCGCTCTTTCTCGCTCTTCTTCTCTCAGGAACTCTGGAATCTCATTTAACAGCTCCTCTCAGAACTGAGCTGATTTAGTGAGTGAATTGAATATGCAACTTCTGGTCACTGGGGAGTTGTCAGTGTTGTTCTGGTCACTGGGAGTGTCAACATTTTGGGGAATATCCGTAAGAGGTCAAATAAGTCCATGGTTTCAAACCTATTTCCTTTATTTTTCCTTTAAGTTAAACTTTCAACATATTTTCTTGGCTTGATAAGATTATGCATTCTTTCCTAGAAATATCTCATTAATTTAGCAAGTCAATCCCATCCTGATTTCAATATCCAGAAAAATCTATAGTAATCTCATTCGCCACCCAGTGTTTTAAAAATATTCATATACCTTTGATGGCTCATTCAATATTTTTACAATAGTTTCGTGTACTTGGATGGTACAGGAACACTATCTTCTACATTTGATACTCAAGAGATACATCTGGGCATCACATTTATTATCTCTTAGATTAAGTATAAAAGCAGAATTTCTTAGCTCTAGCTCACATATCCTCCCAATGATCAATTTGGTATAAGGCATATGCATAATCAAAGTACCTCAAACAGTACAAAATAAATATCAGTAATAATTTGCCATTCTGTCCCAGCCTTTCATTTTCCATTGCTGTGTAGCATGAGAGAGAGGATAGCACATCGATGACCATATTGGCAGAACTAAGAGCTAAACAAGAGCCCTATTACAACTCTCAACTTAAATCCCCTTCAGTGCTTTCAATGATCCACATATACAGTATTCTGCAATATCTGTCTTCAGTCTTAAAAGTATTCTACACTGGAAGGCAGGGGAGTGAGGGGACGGGTAATTGGGGATGAGCACTGGGTATTATATAAGACTGAGGAATCACTGACCTCTACCTCTGAAACCAATAATATATGTTAATTAACTGAATTTAAATAAAAATGCTTTTTAAAAAAACTATTCCATAAATACCTCACCTGAAAACACGGAATTATGTCTCTCATAAGGGGCTGGTAAAATTTTGCGTACCACGCAGCAACTTATATTTTCCTGATAGCAAGGATCATTCTGTTTCTTATGTTGGCAAGTGCTAAATTACCCCAACAATGCCGTTCACACCGATATTTTAGAAATGTCATCTGAGATTCCAAATAATACTCTCCACCTCAGCATTCATAATACAAAGTGGAATAGAATGTTATTTTTGTCATTCATTTTCTGAAGAACTGCACACTGGGGGTTGTGAGTTAGCCAAATCTCTCCATACACACGCAGTGAGGGTCTCTGCTATGCCAAAGTCCCCTCATTCCGTTCATGCCACATCCGTGAATCCATGAGGCACTGCAGCAAATGACAGGGGCAAGCCAAAGACTGAACAACAGAAACCAGGTTAAGAAAAAAAAAAAATGGACAAATTGTGGTTAAGAGAAGTGCCAACCCACCACCAATCAAACGCCAGAGAGGGAGGGCAAAGTTTCAGTTCAGCTGGGCAGGTGTTAACCCTTTAGGGCATTTCAGGGAGAGCACTAACTTGCCAGAGCAGGTAGTGGGCTGTCAGGATGAGCGAACACATATTCTTGATGTCACGTAAAGGTAAAAGAATTATTCAGCCATAAAAAAAGGAAGGAAATCTTGCCATTTACAACAACATGGATAAACCTGGAGGATATTATGCTAAATAAGTCAGAGAAAGACAAAAATCAAACAAATTTGCTTACATGTGGAATTTAAAAAAAAAAAAAAAAGCCAAAAATTGAGCTTATAGATACTGAGAACAGACTGGTGATTGCCAGAGGCAAGATACATATATGTGTGTGTAATGGGAAGGTGGTCAAGAGGTACAGACTTCCACTTACAGAACAAAGTAATTCTGGGGATGTAACGCACAGCATGGTGACTATAGTTAATAATTCTGTATTGTGTATTTGAAGACTGCTAAGAGAATGGATGTCAGAAAAATTTTTCCTATGCAAGATGATGAATGCTAACTAGACCCACTGTGATCATTTCACAATAGATACAAATATTGAATCATTAATATTATACACCTGAAACTAACATAAGGTTATATGTCAACTGTATCTCAATAAATAAATAAAGACAAGAGAGAAGTGAATTCAGTCCTGGAAAAAGAGGCCAGAAATCAGACCCTCTATAGGGCTAGCAGAAACAATTCTGAGGGCTTAGCCCCAGCAGAGGCCAGAGCTAGGAAACAGAGCAGAAAGGAATTAGACAGCATATGCCCAGCCCAAGCCTCCTTCCCTGGGCACATGCATGGACGCATAGACCAGACACCATGAGGCCAGGCAGAAGGACCAACACACTAGACTCCACACATGGAAAATTACACTTGTGGGGATCCCTGGGTGGCGCAGCTGTTTGGCGCCTGCCTTTGGCCCAGGGCGCGATCCTGGAGACCCGGGATCGAATCCCACATCGGCTCCCGGTGCATGGAGCCTGCTTCTCCCTCTGCCTGTGTCTCTGCCTCTTTCTCTCTCTGTGTGACTATCTAAAAATTAAAATTAAAAAAAAAAATCCTTTAAAAAAAAAAAGAAAAAGAAAATTACACTTGTAACACAGGATGATCACACAGATCACAATTCTAAAAATAATAATATTAACAACTATAATAATAATGGCTACCATTTGCTGAGCATATACCTACTGAGCATTGTTGTTTCATATGCTTCACACTCATCAAATTATTCATTTACTGATTCACTCAAAAAAAAAAAAACACTTACTGAGTACCAGATACTGTTTAGGCATTTAGGGTAGATCAGGGAACAAAAGGAGGAAGTTTTATAGTTTCATTCTAGCCATTTATTCCCCTGACAGCTATTTTTTGTTTTGTTTTTTGCTATGTCCATTTTAGACCAGAAAATTCAGATTCAGAGAGATTAAGTCATCTACCCAAGATTATGAAAATGGCAGGCAGCCTAACTCTGGGGCAAAGTCTACTTTCCATTGCTACTGGGGATAGAAAGCCTCAACTGCTGAGTCTTCAAACATCAGCTGCAAACTGTGTATGCCCCGAGCTGCCCAAGCTACTCTGGCTAGTGTGCTTGAGACTCCTGATCTGACAAAAGGCTGGAATGGGGACTGAGGCTGGAGCAGTAAGGCAAAAGCAGGCAGATTAGAGACACAAGGAAGGCAAACAGTACTAAGATCCGTCTAAAGTCCCAAGCCTGCCCTACCCAACGTACCTCTGACCGTGTTTCTCATGTGCTGCAAACCAGCTAAACCCATCCCCATTTTCTACCATTCTGCTCAGATTACATTTCAGTCATGCCAAAAACACTCTCTCCCGTAGGCCTCTCTGTATTCTATTCCATCTTTATACACATCACCACCTGACACATTCTTTATTTGCTCTTACACTAGAATGTAAGTTGCAGGATAGGACGTGGCCTTGTCGTCTTCTCTATAACAATATCCCTATATCCAGACTTATAACTGTGTCTAATAGATAGTATGTGCTTAGTAAATATTTGCTGGGCTAATGAGAACAATAAATGTAGGCAGACATAAGGCCAATTCATTATTCCTGGGTCTAACTAACCCTGGTGGTAACTGTTCGTTGACAAACGAGAAGAACATAAGCACAATCATAGGGTAATAAAATACCCTATGCTTACGAAGAATGGTAAAGGATTTGGTGTGGCTGGAACATACGTGCATTGGAGGAGAAAGTGGAGAGGAGATCAGGTCAGGCTGTAAAGGGTCTCATATATTATGGCACTTCATTTATTCATTAAAAAATGTTTCATTAATGCCGCCATATGCTAGCTGCTAGGAGCACAAGTGAACAAGATAGAAAAGCTTCCTGCCTCAAGAGCTGAAGGCAAATGGGGAAGAAATGTGTTTGGGCATCACACAATATGTGACTGGAAGCTGTGAAGGCCTATTTAGCAAAAACATAGTATGTTTACGCTTCGTGTTTAGGAAGATGGCACTAGAATTAATTTGAAAGATGCCCTATAAACATATAGGACTTGATGCAAAAGGAAGAGCCAGTTCATAGGTGAGCCAGATAGCCCAGGAGAAAGGTGGTAAGCTAGACCTAAGGCCATGGCAGTAGGAAGGAAGAGTAGGAAAAGTATTTGAAAAATAGTACATAGGCAAAATGAACAGCTTTTGATGATTGGCAAGGAGGAGGAAGTATGGTGATAAAACAGAGTGAGAGGGAGTGTCAAAGATGGCTAATTTTTCTAGATTGTTTGCAAAGGTTGAGGCAGGCTACCCAATAGGAAAAGCCAACCATGGCATATATTCCTCCAGTATCCCTTATAGGACCTACTATATTCTGAGTTAGATGAGTATTTGAGTATATCACTTAATTTCAACATATTTTTCCATACACAAGATCTGTCACACACACAGGAAGATTTCTCTTAGGCTGAATATGTTTTAATCTTATAAGAGATACATAAAGTCAAATTTATCCAAACTTGGAAACATAGGTTTGGTTGAAATAAAGCAAACATATATATGTCATTTTATAAGCTTCACCTTCAAGGCAAGAATGGACTCTGCTTTGACTAACACTCTCATCAGGATTTATAAAGTATGACAGACTTCTGTGATTAGTGAAACATAAAAAAAAAAATAACAAAAAAACTAGATATTTGCCAAAGTACAAGTTTAAAAGGACTGTACATTAACATATTCATCAGTCATTATCCTTGATGAAAATCGTGTGGATATTAATGAAAACACATCCAGAACACTGAATGGATTATGTAATGAAATAACAACACCGGTCTTCTATGCCTAGAGAAAATTAAGATTACTATCAAGTATTAAGTCATTTATTTTCTGTAGGAAACAAAGGAAATGACTATTGACCTATATTTTCACCTTTCCTGGTCTACAATGATGTCAAATGGCTCCTTATCAAATCCAAATGGATTATCTTATTAAAACATGGCCTTGTTGACTGTTTGTCTCCTGCAGAGCCTGAAGAAACAGTACTGAGGAGTTGGAAATAAGTAAAAGAACTTTGAGGAGAATTAATAACCCAAGTTGATTTTTTTATTATGACTATTCTAATGAAAACAAAAAGGGAAAACTCAGCCTTAAGGTTCTCATTCATACCCAGAAAATATGTAAACTGCAAACAAGTAAACTAAGTTTTTATTTAGTTAAGATTTTATAACAAATATAATATTACATTCCTTGAAATCCCTACGCACAATATTGGTTTTTAATGCATGTTTTAAAAAAGTCAAGGTAGAAAAAGATGAATTTTTACAGGTTATTTCATCCAAGAAGGATGGTTAAGCAGGTAAAAGCACTATATAATGTTTGTCATGTTGTCCAAAAAAGAATGTAACTAAAGTACTTTTTATTAAAAGATTACATTAACAATAGGAAGCTGCAACAGTTAGCATTGTCTGGCCAGCCATGTCGGACACATCAAAAAAGTGGCCATGTATTTCTTCTTTTTCCCCATACTCTAGATCCTGGGAATGCAGTGAAGACATTATTGGTTGGCTGCCAAATGTACAGGCTCCACTCAAAATGTAATCTGTCAGTTTCCAAATATATTCACCTCTAGCTATGACTTTTCCAGATTCTCCAAATGATGTCTTCAGGTATAATAATTAAATTTTATGTACAATCCAAACCCTGTGCTAAGTCAACATTTCTACTGGCAGTGCTGTTACATATCTACTTTCATTTTTTCTCAGTTCCATCTTCCAGAATTCAAACAACCTAATTTTTTAACTTTTTAAAAGCAGTCTATCTTCCATACCTATGTTTTTTCTGTACGCTTTCATAATTGCACAGAAATGTAAGTAGGAATAGAATATTGCCTAGAAAATGGGCTCAATGAAATACACTTCCTGGGTTAGAGTCAATGTACTTGTTTAGTGTATAATCTTCTTATGGTTCCAATTTTCACATCTGTAAGATACAGGTAATTTTCTACTTCACAGAACTGTTTTAAGGATTCAATGAGATAATGCACATAACGTGCTTCAGTACCTCACAAGTCTTTTACGTTGTTATATTAAATAATTTAAATTAGTAGTAGTAATATCATTTTTACCCATCCTTTCCAAACTTACTTTTAAGAATGGATATTCTAATCAGATTTTTGTTTGACTCTAAAGAACCACTCAGGTTTATGTGTTAGAGTCTATGAACTATCATAAAAGTTGAATGGTAATGGTATGTTTGTTAAAAAATACGGATGATAGGAACTGAAGGAAGATTGAGCTACACAATTAAAATACATTTTCTCAAGGAAAAATGGCAAAAATGAACTATGTTGTCTGTTTAAAACTGTGAAGCTGTGCACCAATTACATATGAACACAACTTGCCTCTCCCTGGGCATCCCAGTGAGGGCATTTAACATCTCTAACTACTAGACACAACCATAAGTCTGACAACCCTTCCCAGCAACCAAACACTATGTGATACAGTGCTAAAAACCCCTTACTTATGGTTCCCCTTCACACTCTTGCCTGGAAATACACTGTTTTAAAGAAAAATATTTACTACTATGACATATCTAATATACATGTTACTGGAGAAGATACCTACAGAGTGACCTGTAATTCGAAATGTAGAAAACTTTCAAAATTATCTGGGGAAAACAAAAGAACTACAGAGAAGATAAAATAAATCCAAATGGCTGAAAGTTTAAAATGCGCATATTCGTGGCAATATGAAGCCAGTAATAGTAACACTTCCATGTCATTATCCATGCTGCCGTCATCTTGAATGTCCTTCCCTATGTCTCCATATCCTTATTTTTTTTTCCACATCCTTATTTTATCAACCAGCCTTATCTCAGAATTTCTATAAGGTATATGTATGCATGCATGTATAAGTAAATTAAACCCAGCGCTATTTTCTTCCCTTTAGTGGATACTTCTCAAATTCTAAAATGTAACACAATGGAAGTCAGTAAAGAAACAAAATATATTCGACAGGAATATGAAGTACACATTTTTATTATACACACACACACACACACACACACACACACACAGCATTTACTCAGGCTTTGTAACTTCCTGCTAGCCTCTTAATAGATCTGACCCACAAAAATAGAAACAATATAATTTTGAACCTGTATAACTTACCGCACCCAGAGTTTCTATTACCTTTTCCTGCTACTTGATACTGAATATGGATAAAATAAATGTTGCTTACACAGGGAGTAAATATGCCCTGATTAGGAAGTACAATGCCACAACTCAAACATTGTTTTAGACCAGGGCTTTTCACCATCTGCAATATGGACACTTAGACCAGATACTTCTTTGTTCTTGGGGCTCTCCTGTGCACTTTTAGATACTCAGGAGAAGCAACCCTGCCTTCTACCATTGGATCCCAACTACACTCTCTCACACTCACAGTTGTACTAATCAGAAATTGTCAAATGTCAAAGAGGGGGGATGGTGAAGGGAGGAAGGTGCCCCCGCTTAAGAAACACTGTTTTGTAATTACTGATATTATGAACTCATTAGGAAAGAATCTTAATTTTATATTGAATTTTATTGCCCAGTAATATAAACACTACCTTGATATTAAAGGAAAATAACATCTGATATAAAGAATATTTATAGTTCACTTTAAAATACACCTGCTGGGAAATTAGCAACATTTCATAAGATGGTTTTATTATTTTGTTTAAATTCCTTCTAGATTCCGTTCTGTGTATCCAAATTTTCTCACTAAACAAATGCAAGATTCCAGAAAAGAGTTGTGAATTTGCTCATTATTTCAAACTATGGGGGCCTAAAAGAAACCTGTGAGGATTTCAATAGTAATATAGCAATTCCAGGAAGCTCTCCTGACCCATTCTTAGACATGGCCAATGAAAATCGACCCACACAGCTTTGAAAATCCCTATAGTAAGAAACTATAATTACCCAAACAAATAAGGCAATCCAATTTGCAATGAGAAACTAGAAGACAGAGTTTTAATTCTTAGCTCTACACCTGATTTACTGGATAATGCTTTATACTTCACTTTTCTTTGTAGAAACCAGAACTCTGGGATCCCTGGGTGGCGCAGCGGTTTGGCGCCTGCCTTTGGCCCAGGGCGCGATCCTGGAGACCCCGGATCGAATCCCACGTCAGGCTCCCGGTGCATGGAGCCTGCTTCTCCCTCTGCCTATGTCTCTGCCTCTCTCTCTCTCTCTCTATGTGACTATCCTAAATAAATAAAATTAAAAAAAAAAAAAAAAAAAAAGAAACCAGAACTCTAAGGTCACAATTTTGAAAATTTAACTGCATCTTAAGCAAATAGAGTCACATAATAGAAAATCATTAATTAAGTCTCTTGGTATAGAAGGATTAAAAAGTGATTTAAAAGGAGTTAAAGATTATATATGGTCACACATTATATATGCCATTATATATAATGCATGTATGTGGTTATGTACTATATATATATCATGTAATATATTTAAATATTATATAATTAGCAAGTATGATTTAAATTAAATATAGAGATTTATTTTAGGAGAATTCTTTTCCAACACAGTATTAAACAACTATCTTTAAAATTAAAGATATTGCTACTAGATTTTAAGAGGGCAAAACATGGTAAAATTTATCTTGTTCATAAGCACCTGTTTTTATTTTTATTTTTTTTAATTTATTTTTATTGGTGTTCAATTTACTAACATACAGAATAACCCCCAGTGCCCGTCACCCATTCACTCCCACCCCCCGCCCTCCTCCCCTTCTACCACCCCTAGTTCGTTTCCCAGAGTTAGCAGTCTTTACGTTCTCCCTTTCTGATATTTCCCACACATTTCTTCTCCCTTCCCTTATATTCCCTTTCACTATTATTTATATTCCCCAAAATGAATGAGAACATATAATGTTTGTCCTTCTCCGACTGACTTACTTCACTCAGCATAATACCCTCCAGTTCCATCCACGTTGAAGCAAATGGTGGGTATTTGTCATTTCTAATAGCTGAGTAATATTCCATTGTATACATAAACCACATCTTCTTTATCCATTCATCTTTCGTTGGACACCGAGGCTCCTTCCACAGTTTGGCTATCGTGGCCATTGCTGCTATAAACATCGGGGTGCAGGTGTCCCGGCGTTTCAATGCATTTGTATCTTTGGGGTAAATCCCAGCAGTGCAATTGCTGGGTCGTAGGGCAGGTATATTTTTAACTCTTTGAGGAACTTCCACACAGTTTTCCAGAGTGGCTGCACCAGTTCACATTCCCACCAACAGTGTAAGAGGGTTCCCTTTTCTCCGCATCCCCTCCAACATTTGTTGTTTCCTGCCTTGTTAATTTGCCCCATTCTCACTGGTGTGAGGTGGTATCTCGTGGTTTTGATTTGTATTTCCCTGATGGCAAGTGATGCAGAGCATTTTCTCATATGCATGTTGGCCATGTCTATGTCTTCCTCTGTGAGATTTCTGTTCATGTCTTTTGCCCATTTCATGATTGGATTGTTTGTTTCTTTGGTGTTGAGTTTAATAAGTTCTTTATAGATCTTGGAAACTTATTTTTTTTTTAAGATTTTATTTATTTATTCATAAGAGACACAGAGAGAGAGGCAGAGACACAGGCAGAGGGAGAAACAGGCTCCATGCAGGGAGCCCGATGTGGGACTCGATCCTGGAACTCCAGGATCACGCCCTGAGCAGAAGGCAGATGCTCAACCACTGAGGCACCCAGGCGTCCCAATACCTGGTGTATTCATAAAGGGCAGACCACTGTGAACCAATACCACCTTTCGAATACTATAAAATTGTAGTAACAACTGCCTCAAATACCATGTAATCTTCTCTCTCAACATTAAAAGCTTACTAAATTCTGAAAACACACAAATAGATGAGAAACATCAAGGCCTATGAGAATCTTGGTAAAAACAAAGTAAGTAAATGATATTCTAGAAAAATCACTGGACAAGTACATAGATAAATATGTATAACACCACACTGCTTACAGTATTAAAAAAACAAAAAGAAAAACAACAGGAATCATTCTAAATGTCAAACAATGGAGCACTAGTTGAATGGATTATAGGCCATACAAATAATATTTATGCGTTAGATTTATGATATGTAGCTTTTTGTCTTGAAGTTGATAAATTATCATAATTAGTGAAAAAAAGAGATGACAGGAGAATACATTGCCATACATCTAAAAACAATGCTTATAACAAAGAGAATGTGAAAGAGATAAAGAGAAGAGGGAGAGAGACAGAAAAAACTAAAAGTATACACACATTCAAAATTACAGGTGACAGGACATGGAGTAGTATTCTTTATTTTTGCTTTGATAAATGTTCTCAGTTTTTATGAATTTCATATATTATCTATGCAATTAAAAGAAATATTTGACTGTTCACATTTTGAGATATAAAGTAACCAAAGAGATTAAAAGGAAAACAGATGAGAGAAATCAAAGGAGGGAAATTGACGTTTTTATCTACATAATCTCATAAAATATACAAAGGTCACATCATTCTTCTAACCAGGACACACACGGATGCACACATATACCCAGAGTCATGTGTATATTCAGGCTACAGTTAAAATTTAACTACTGCAAATCTAAAAAATATGTAGATGAAATTAACTTATTGTCTAAGTTATATTTGTAATTGATGCACTGAATCCTGTTATACTGTTTCATTCATGTGGTATATTAATTGCCTGCAAATATTTTCAGTATGCAGAGCTCCATGATATACTGCTATTCAACCTGCAGATTAGGTTCTAGGCAATTCCATGACAATAGAAAAATGGACACATGATACTTTTATCTTGTGCTAAGAATCTAGCACCCTGAGAAAACAAGCTATGGGCCAAATACTTTTATTTCTTTTACTACAAAGAGCAGCAGTGAGGATACCTTAAAAGATTTTAGTCTTTTGAAAAATCGATCTCTCCTGTAAAAATCCATAGGAGCAAAAAGATTTACATTCCTCAGATTTTTAAATAAAATATGCTATCTTCTAATAACCACAAACAATTATACACTCTGCCTGTTGTGCTGGCTCTCTGATTACGTAACAATCCTGGAATTGTTACTTGAGGAAATTCCTAGAGAGTCAAGAGGAAAAGAACTGGATTCTCAATGCTGCATTTTTGGAAGAACTAAAAGTATCCTCAGGGACTTTCAGTTTCCAGTCCACCACATCACAAGTTTAAAGTCACCGATCTGTTGTAACAACAAGAAAAAAGCCAAATAAACAAAAATCACAACCTTTGTTAGATCCATTTGAAAAGTGATGTCATAAGGCTATTGCCCTAAAAACTGGAGAGAAAGACAAAAGGATACAGAGAACCACAACTTGCCAGAGCAAAAATCCTCAAACAAAAACTTTTGTGGGAACCAGCGCTGAAGTAGAGAAACCTGAGCTGTAACTGAAGAGTTACTGGAGGTTCAGGGTAAGAGTTCAAAACCCCAGGGTTGGGGCTCCTGGGTGGCTCAGTGGTTGAGGATCTGCCTTTGGCTCAGGTGGTGATCCCAGGGTCCTGGGATTGAGCCCCACATCAGGCTCCCCACAGGGAGTCTCCTTCCTCTGCCTATGTCTCTGCCTCTCTCTGGGTCTCTCACGAGTAAAACAAAACAAAACAAAAACCTCCAGGGGAATGCAGCTATGTGAGGTCCCCACATTCGGGTGAGTTTTATCTTCAGGAGCTGTGCTATGTCCTTACAGTGAATATGAGAGAAAAATCCCCTCATACTATCACCAGAGGGAGGATTTCCATCTGAAATATGCCAGAGCACTAAGTTCTTCTTAACAAGGCCTGTCCTTAGGAGAAATTCTTACCAGGACCTTACCTGCTGGGGTCTTACCCACACCTAACCTACCTGCAGGAAGAGAAATATACAACTCCAGCTCCCACTAATCATCCTGTTCATATAAGAGGGGTGGGGGTGGGGACTGGGCAGCACTGGTGAAGTTCATAGTCAAGAGGCACAGTTTGACCAAAAGACTGAGACCTGACCATAGGACTTCTTTTCTCCCTCCACCTTACCAGCACTAAAAGTCTTACTGTAGTTCATTTTATCCATTATATCATGTCTACCTTTCAACAAAAATTTCCAAGGCATATTAAAAAGTGATTTAAAGAGAATGAACAAATGTCAGAACCAGTCAGATATGATTATTTATGCTGAAATAATGAGACTAGAAAATTTTAAACTGTTTAATATGTGAAGGGCTTTAATAAAAAGAATTTTAAAAACAGACAACATGCAAGAACAGAGGATAACATAAGCAGAGAAACAGAAATTCTAAAAAAAAGACATGCTAGCAATCAAAATCTCTGTATAAGAGAAATGAACAGTCCCTGGTTGGGCTAATAGAAGGAAAAAGAGGGAAGGATTAGGCATACTTTGATATTATAAGGCATTCATGCCACCCATGAAACAGAGTATTTTTTTTAAAGTGGACTTGGATTAGTTGTAAATGTACATTACAAACTCTAAGGCAACCACTATAATAACTTACAAAGAAATCTAACTGATATGCTAAGAAAGGAAAGAAAATGGGATTATATATAATCTTCAATTAAGAGCACAAATGCTAGAAAAACTGTGGAAGACAAAAACTGGAACAAAGAACAACAGCAACAATACCAAGGGAGGGCAGCCTCAGTGGCTCAGCAGTTTAGCGCCACCTTCAGCCCAGGGTGTGATCCTGGAGACCCGGGATCGAGTCCCATGTCGGGCTCCCTGCATGAAGCCTGCTTCTCCTTCTGCTGTGTCTCTGCCTCTCTATGTGCCTCTCATGAATAAATAAAATCTTTAAAAAAAAAATGCCAAGAGAAAATAGTAACCAACATGGTAAATATTAATCCAACTATATAGATAACTACTTTACACATTAGTGGTCTAAATATGCCAATTAAAGGACAGAGACTGTCAGAGTAGATCAAAAAACAAGGTCCTGCTATATGTTGCCTATAGGAAAACCAGCTTAAATATAAAGACATACATTTATCAAAAGTAAAGGGATGGAAAAAGATATACCATACTAACACTAATTAAAAGAAAGAAGCAGAATCTAGTATTTAAATAGATCAGACTTTAAAGCAATGAAAGTTATCAGGGACAAAGAGAGATATTACATAATGATAAAGGGCTCAATACTCCAAAAACATATAATGATCCTTAATGTGTATGTGTCTAACAACAGAACATCACAATATACGAGGCAAAAGCATAAATAGGATTTCAAAGAGAAATAAGTGAGTCCACTATTACAGCTGGAAACTTTAACACCCTTCTATCAGAAATGGACAGATTCAGTGGCAGAAAACCAACAAGGACAGAGTTTAATTCAACAGCACCATCAATCAACTGAACAAAATTCACGTCTATAGTCTACTTCATCGAAAAACAATAGAGTACACATATTTTCAAGCCTGAATGGAATATTCACCAAGACAGACCACATTCTGAGCTATTAAATACACCTTAAGTAATTTAAAAGAACAGAAATCATACAATGTGTGACCTCAGACTACACTGGAGCTAAAGTAAATCAGTAGCAGAAAGATAGCTGGAAAATTCCAAAATACTTGAGAGATAAACAACACACTTTCAAACAACAAATGGGTCAAAAAAGAAATCTCAAGAGAAATTTTAAAATATTTTGAACTAAATAACGCTAAAAATATAATGTATCAAAATTAATGGGATCCCAAAAAAAATACTTAGAGGGGAAAGCAAAAGCAGTAACTATAGGAAAATTTATATATATTTAAAAAGAAGGAATATCTAGTGCCAATAATCTAACATTACATCTTAAGAAACTCAAAAAGAAGAGTGAATTCATCCAAAGTAAGCAAAAGAAAAGAAAGAATAAAAATTAGAGAAAAAATCGATGAGACTGAAAAGAGGAAATCAATAAAAAAAAAAAATCAACAAAACCAAAAACTGGTTCTTTGACAAGATCGATAAATCTAGCCAGGCTAAGAAAAAAAAGAGAAGACACAAATTAATAATATCAGAAATGAAAGAGGAGCTATCATCAGAGATCCCATGAGTGATAAAATAATAAAAGAATACTATGAACAACTCAATGCCCATAAATTTGATAACCTAGATGAAAGAGATCAATACCTTGAAAAATACAATCTACCAAAACCCACAAAAGAAGAAATAGGTTATCTGAATAGGAATGTATTTATTATAAAGAAATTGAGCCAGTAATTAATAACCTTTCAAAACAATAGCGCCAGGTACAGGGGTGCCTGGGTGGCTCAGTCAGTTAAGCATCCAACTCTTGGTTTTGGCTTGGTCCTGATCTCAGGGGATGGAGCCCCACACTGGGTTCCATCATGCTAGGCATGGAGCCTGCTTGGGATTCTCTCTCTCCCTTCGACCCTCCCTCACCATCTCTCTCAAAAAAAGAAAGAAAGGGCAGCCCAGGTTGCTCAGTGGTTTAGCGCCGCCTTCAGCCCAGGGCATGATCCTGGAGACCCAGGATCGAGTTCCACGTCAGGCTCCCTGCATGGAGCCTGCTTCTCCCTCTGCCTGTATCTCTGCGCCCCCCCCCCCTTTCTCTCTCTCTCTCTCTCTCTGTGTCCCTCATGACTAAATAAAATCTTTAAAAAAATTTTCACAAAAGAAAAATCTAAAAAAAAAAAAAAAGCACCAGTTATAGATGAGTTCACTAGTCAATTTTACCAAACATTTAGAGAAGAAATTATTCCACTCTACCATCTCTTCTAGAAGATAGGAGCATAGGGAACACTTTCTAACTCATTATATGTGGCCAGTATTACCATATTATCAAAACCAGACAAAGACATTCCAAGAGAACTTCAGACCAATCTCTCTCATTAACAGATAGAAAAATTCTCAACAAATAATAGCAAAAGGGATACAAGAATATATAAACAGAATTATACACTACAGACAAGTGAGATTTATCCAAGATATGTAGTTGATTCAACATTAGAAAATCAATTAGTACAATCCCTCATTTCTAAAGATTAAAGTAGAAAAAAGTCACATGATCCTATAAATACATGCAAACATTTGACAAAATCCAACACCTTTCATGATAAAACTGTCTGTAAACTAGGATTAGAGTGGAACTTTCTCAACTTGACAAATAATATTTGTGATGGCTAATTTTATACCTCATCTTGACGTAGCTAATGCATGCCAGATAGCAGGTAAAACATTATTTTTGGGTGTATCTGTGAGAGTATTTCCAGTTTGAATTTAGTAGACTAAGTAAAGAAGATCCACCCTCATCTGTGTGGGCAGGCATCAAGCACTGATGGAAGGTCCAAATAGAGCAAAAAACCAGAAAGACAAATTCTCTATTTTTCTTCTTGATTTAAGGCATCTATCTTCTACTGCCATCAGATACCAGAGCTCCTGGTTATCCAGCCTTTGGATGCAAAGTCTAAAGCCAGGTTCTCAAGTCTTCAGTCTGACTAAATTATACCACCAGCTTTCTTAGTTCTCCAGATTGCAGATGACATATTGAAGCATATCTTATCCTCCCATAATCACATGAACCATTCTCATTTATATTTTTATATATAAATGTGTGTGTGTGTCTTACCCTAATCAATATAAACTCTATAAAAGACGTACACAGCTGACATCATACTTAATGGTGAGAAATCTGAAGTTTTCCACTAAGATCAGGAAAAAAGGCAAAGATGTCAAACTCTCACCATTGCTTTCCAACATCATATTGGAAGTCCTAGTTAATACACTAAGACAACAAAAGGGAATAAAGGATATACAGATTGGGAAGGAATAAACAAAACTGTCTTGGGATCCCTGGGTGGCTCAGCGGTTTGGCGCCTGCCTTTGGCCCAGGGCGCCATCCTGGAGTCCCGGGATCAAGTCCCACGTCAGGCTCCTGGCATGGAGCCTGCTTCTCCCTCTGCCTGTGTCTCTGCCTCTCTCTCTCTCTTTCTCTACCTATCATAAATAAATAAAATCTTTGAAAAAAAAAACTGTCTTTGTTCACAAATGACATGATCATATATGTAGAAAATCCAAAATAGTAATGAGTGACTTTTACAAAGTTGCAAGATACAAGGTTAGTATACAAAGTCAATCACCTTCCTATATACCAACAATGAACAAGTAAATTTGAATCTAAAAACACACCGCCATTTAAATCTACTAATTAAAATGCTAATCTCTGGAGCAAAGACAGTCTTTTCAACAAATGTTACTGGTGTAACTTGACATCCACTTGCCATTAAAAAAAAAGAGAGAGAGTAGAATCTAGACATAGACCTTTATACCCTTCACAAAAATTGCCTCAAAATGAATCACAGGCCTAAATGTAATATACATAATACAAAAGTCCTAGGAGATAAGAGAGAACCCAGATGACTTTGGTATGGAGATAACTTTACAGATACAATGTTAAATGCATGACCCGTGAAAGATGTAATTCATAAACTAGACTTCATTCTAGAGAATGAGAAAAGAAGCCACAGACTAGAAGAAAGTATGCGGGAGAAAAAGACATCTGATACAAGACTGTTCTCCAAAACATACAAAGAATTCTTAAAACTCAACAATAAGAAAACAAGCAACCTGATTAAAAAACGGACCCAAGATCTCAAAAGAAACCTCATCAAAGAAGATAAATGGATGGCAAGTAAGCATATAAAAAGATGTTCAATATCATATGTCATTAGAGGATTGCAAATTGAAACGAGATACCACTACACCTATTAAAACGGCCAAAATCTAAAATAGTGACAATATCAAATGCTGAAAAGGATGTAGAGCCACTTTATTGGTTGGAATACAAAACGGTGCAGCCACTTCGGAAGACAGTTTGGCAATTTCTTACTACAGGTCCCAGTAACCACACTTCTTGGAATTTATCCAAATGAACTGAAAATGTATTTCCATACAAAAACCTTCAAAGGGATCTTTATAATAGCATTAATTCATAATTGCCAAAACATGAAAACAACCAAGATGTCCTTTGGTAGTTGAATGAATAAATGGTAATACATCCCAACAACTGAATGGTAATCAATGATAAAAAAAAAAAAAAAAGAAAAAAAAAAAAAAAACAACAACTATAAAGCCACAAAATGACATGGGAAAAACTTAAATGTATATCACTGAGTGGAAGAGGTCTATCTGAAAAGGCTAAGCATACTGCATAATCCCAACTACATCACATTCCAGAAAAAGTAAAACTATGGAGACAGTAAAACAAGAGGAATGGTTTCTGGGGGTTAAAGGGGAGTAAAGGATAAATGGGAAGAGTAAAGAGGATTTTTAGGGTAGTGAAACTGTTCTATATGAAAGTACAACGGTCAATTTGCTCTGTCTGAGTCTGAAACTGTTCTAAAAATACAGTTAATTTAAAAAAACTTCTCTGCTAGAAATTTAATCGTAAATTTCATTTTTTTATTTTAAAAAGATTATATTCTTTAGAGCAGCTTCAAAAAAAGCAGTTAAAAATAAACGGACAATTCAAGAATATATTCTTACTTTATTCAGAGGTCATCAGAAATAATATCTAGACATATGCAAGAACACGAAGTCCTAAAAGCAACCACACTGCCAAGTCTATAAAACTATCAGGTAGCAACATGCTATCCCAAGAGTTTTGAAGAAATAAATGTTTCCCACACTATTTTATGCTATTTAAACATACTTATAACAGTGAATCAAATGTTAGTGTATTACCCAACCTTAACTATAAGCATTATGTCTAGACCAATAGAAGGGATTGGTTAATAATCTCAAACACTAGGCAATATGGGCAAATATATCATTCTGCATTTAATCATTTTTCTTCTGGCAGTAAAGAAAATTGTTATCCAGTGTATTTGATATATGTATACAGTTATACAGACTAAAATACAGTTAAATAAGGCAATAAAACAGTTATTTTTATGCCAGAAAACACCAGAAGGATATGGATATATGTATATGTGCATGTGTGTGTTTATATATAAGTTTATATCTGTTATAAGTACATAGACTTTGATTTGCACGTCGCTGAAAAATGTCAAATGGGAAAAACAATTGCAGGTTTTGAGTCACAGCACTCTGCCTTGACCTACCTTAGCTTTTCAATCTGTTTCCGATTTTTTTAAAAGATTTTTAATTGATTTGAGAGAGAGACTGAGGGAGAGAGAGATCACCATCTGGGGGAGGGACAGAGGAAGAGGGAGAAGCAGACTCCCCACTGACCAGGGAGCCTTACACAGGGCTCAATCCCAGGACCCCAGGGTCATGACCTGAGCCAAAGGCAGATGCCCAACCAACTGAGGCACCCAGGAGCCCCTCTGTTTCCATTTTTATAATGTATTATATGAACAACAAAAAAAAAGAGATTTTGGTAGTCTTCCTACTTCCAATAAATAGCACAGGTCATTCAACAATGTTTTTAGAACATTTCTTTTTACCAATTACCCACCCTTTAAATTAAAAAGTATTCAACAAAATAATTCCATTTCTCCGTATGAAAAAGTCTCATGATGAATTAGTACTTGGTATGATGAAGCAACATCAATAAATTTTTCATTGTAAAATAGTTAATTGGGCAAACTTTAATATTTTGACAGAAAATAAGCAATATAAAATGCTAATAGAGTTGTCTAAAAGTAATCACTTGGTACCGCATTCTACATTTACATTTCTTCAAGCTATTAGTTTTTAGATAAGAAACCATGTACAACTCCGATGCAAAGATCTGGTTCCCGGTTGATAAGTGCAAAGATCCAGGAGGATTGGCAGAAAGACTGCACCTCTTAATCACATGTGGGAGGTAAAACCCAGCACTCTGCAATTACGAAGAGGAACCTAAGCAGTAACAGCGTCTGAGTCTCAACTCATGGACCTACTTTTACAACTTATCCCCAGTGAAACTAACAAATACAGCAACTAACTCGAAAGAGCTGATAGATCCTTCCTAAAGTAACTATTACAAATATCTGAGGTCTAATTTTATATCATTCAGAATTTTTCACCCAAAAAATAGACAATGAGAAAGTGATTTGTGCTGTGGTATAACTTTTAAGAGAAGAACGTAGACATTCAGTGCTTTTTCACACCTACATGAATTGCAGCCAACGATGCAGAGAAATACAGTCCACAATGAAACACAAATATTAAGAAGCAGGCCCATGGAACAGTAAGCTCCTCAATGGCTCTTACCCACGAGTGACTATCCCTGCATCTCTTTATGGTACACTTCACAGAACACAGGAGTACAAAACCAAACCTAGCTAGGTGTTTTTTACTGGGCAAAAGAGCACTGAAGATAGCAAAACTACACCAGAATTTCAGAATGACTCCATTGAGAATCTTAGGTAAATCTAGTTCTAGTATATATCCAAAAAACTTTTTAGTTCTCTCAATTCTCCCAAATTACTGTCAGAGTAATCTACATGAGGTGGAGTAAGGATGCTCAGACACATTAATATTGATCTGAACCTGAAGTATAATATTTCAGGGAAGCCAAAGGCCAAAACAGGTCTATAAGCTGTGTTTCCCAACTGTTTTTACAGAACGGGTAGCAGTTCTACTGCACAGTGGGGTCATCATACAAGTCTGGCCTGGCAGACAGTCCCAAAGGCCCAAGGGATGGTTAAATCAGCATCTGCAGGACATCACTGTGACTTGATGCCTTGCTGGTCAAAAGACATTGCCTTAGGATCAAATACCCTCAACACGACTAGGTCACAAGTAAAATAAACAAGAAGAGCAGTGTATGAATCAAAGCAGTGTATCTTTATACTTTAGGACGAAGTGCTGCCACCATTAGAAGTACATTTTTCTAAGAAAATAAATCTCTCACATATTCACTTCAGACGGAAGAGTCTTCAGAGAAATGTGTTTATAATAAAGTCTCCATAAGAAATGTTATATTTTCAGGACTCATGGGTGGCTCAGTGGTTGAGTGTCTACTCTCAGCTTAGGGCGTGATCCACAGGGTCCTGGGATAGAGAATCCTGCATCAGGTTCCCCGCAGGGAGCCTGCTTCTCCCTCAGCCTATGTCTCTGCCTCTCTCTCTCTCTCTGTGTCTCTCATGAATAAATAAATAAAATCTTTAAAAAGAAAAAAAATGTTATATTTTCAAAGCATACTTTTTGATGGCCCATTTATTCATTCTCTCACAAAATTTACAATCTATGTTAACTTGATTTTTTTCTTTAAGATTCATTCGTTTATTTGAGAGAGAGAGCAAGTGAGCGTGGGTGGGGAGAAGAGGAAGAGAGAATCCCCAGCAGACTCCCTGCTGAGCCTAAGTCTGCTACAGGGCTTGATCTTACAACCCTGAGAGATCACGACCTGAGCCAAAACCACGGGTGGACCACTCAATCCACTGTGCCACTCAGGTGTCCCAACTTGATTTTTCTAACATATATAAGGCTTCCAGCCTCTAATTACCAGAAAGACTGATTGGGTTTGCAGAGCAGGATGATAGACAAGAAGCCCAGTTATCAGTCATATAGAGACCCTACATTCAATCTACATGGCAATTCGTGATCCCACTGCATACAATCCACAAAGGAATCTTACAGAAGCTGATTCAACATCCCTATGGTCAGGAATGTGAAGAATACTCACACACACAGGACTGTTCACTGTTCCAACAATCCCCTTGCCTTTTTCACCATTCATTTTTGATTTCCAAAAAAGCCTAAATAAATTAAAATTTCCCACTATAACCATAAAGCATGAGGTGATAGGAATTTCAGTAGAGGACAAGATGGTGGTTATTTACCCCCTATTATACAGCATGCTCTTAAAGCTAGGACATGACCATTTCATACCACTGAGTTACCTCGTCCAAGTTCTTGCAATGTAGCTGCAATGTAAATTAATTAAGAGCAGACCATTCTCATCTTCTAGTGGGTGGGACTATAAACTGTAGAGCAACTTGGCAGAAAATATTAAAAACCATAAAATGCACATGGCCTTTTGCTCTAGCAATTCTAACTCTTGGAATTTATCCTAAGGTAATAATTAAGGATGTGCAAAAGAATATTTATTTCTCTGCTGTTTGTAATTACTGACTCTTGGAAGCAACCTAAATATCCAAAAATAGGAGAGTGATTAAATAAATTATCAAGCTATAAAATAAAATCCCACTAAGGGTCATTTCAAAAGACAGAGAAATGTGTCCATGGACATAAATAGGTTTGTACTATATATTCTTCAGTATAAAAACCAAAATACAAATGGCATATAGGAAGTTACCTCATTTTTCTGAATGTAATGAAAATTATGGTAGCTTTATCTGTCTTATCTCTGACTTCTTTTTAACTTTTCTGATATTTCGCTAATGAGCACATAATAAGTATGTACTGTTTTGATAAAGAAAAGAGGGAAAACCTATCAAAGCTGGAAAAATAAAATGACAGAGAAAAGAAACTACGGATTAGGGACACTCTGTAGAAAGAGCTCCTTACAAGCCTGACTGTGAAGTTCTGAAATGTGCCGTCAGCAGAGGTCATGGACTCTCTTTCCCTTGGGGATCTGTAAGAAAAGAGCAACCAATTCTCCCTTGAGGATCCCTTGAATGCAATCCTAACCTCTGTGGCCTCTTGCAGCTCCATGTGCAAAAGGATCGAGCCAAGATACAACTTTCCCTCAGTGACACACAAGGTAAGTCAATTCCATACATTGCCCTGATCCTCCACAACCTCTTTCAATTCAAGAGAAAGTAACCCCTATGATCATACACCAGCACTGAAACCCAATGACCTTGACTTTAATGCCCAGCAACTTGCCATCACTTTAGCCAGGGAATACAGTGGAATATTAGTTAATATTCCACAATGCACAAATAGTATCTGACTTTTCCAAATTAATAAAAAATTCTAATTTCAGACACTTCAGTATTCCAAATGAAGACCAAAAAAAAAAAAAAAAAAAAGATCATGTCCATTTAAAATTTTGTGTTTATCTATAAGCTTAATAGATAAAACATCATAGTGACCAGAATGGTTAAAGACATAAAAATGCTGAACTCTGACAAGTTGTTTTAAAAAAGCCACCAATTTTGTCTTCTGATAACTTCCTATAGATACAAATATGACACTTTCCAAGTCCATAATTAAATGCTTTTTTGACTTATATTTCAGTTTCCTGGCTTCTTGAAAGGGATAGAAGGTGTAGAGATTGACAGCCAAATGGGCTAAACCAAGAACAATCGGTTAAATAAAGTTGTGCCAGTCACCAAAACTGAGAAAATAAGGTTGGGGTATGTGCATAAAGCCAGGAATGCCAAAGAAATCAGCCAAGACTGGAACATGCAGTTACATAACAGAACTCAAGTATGGTGGTGTTCAAAGACAGAAGAATGAGGTGGATAATAGGTGAATGGGAGTTTAAGGGACTCAGTTCTAAGGCAAAGTGAAAAAAAGAAAAATTCTCCTGAGGTTCTCATGCCTGCCCCTAAGGATGAGCCTTAAGCCATCAACTTTATAAGCATGATATCAGACCGAGACAACTCCTTCCTCTAAGCATGATGAGGGCTTCAGTTCTAAATAAGGTCATGCAACTTCTAATGCCTATTATTCTGTGCATCAAACATTTAAGTCTGGTCATTTGAATGAAAGAGTAATAAGCATGTCACGAGAGAGTTCTGTCCCTTTATCAATAAACCTCACTAACAGCCTTCTTGGTATATTGCATTCTGGAGAGTTTAGTTTAAGTTTGTTTTTGTTTTTGTTTTTTTATTTTTATTTTTATTTTGTAGAGTTTAGTCTTCTGTATGCCTAAAGGTTTATCTTTTTTTTTAAATAAGGGTTTATCTCTTTTAACTTCAAATTTAAAAGTACTAACCCCTTAGGATGGAAATATTCCTTATACGTTATACATAGGAAGGGACATAAGTTAACATTTCCTTGATGACTCAGGCCAATAATTATGGACCTCAAAGACTATGCAATGCTGCACACAGAGATAACTGCAAGGCCCACTGGAGTGTGTCTATACTGCATAACCTGAAATTGTTGTGCTTCTTGTGCTCTTGTATCTGCATTTTATAGTCTGTCAGCCTTTTACTTCTCAATACCATCATGTTCTTTTTATAGCTGCTCCTTCTGCCCTGTGGTGGAATAGAAAGAACAGTGGACCAAGAGTCAAGTTGATTTACGTTATTATTCTAGCTAAATGACCTTGAACATGTCACTGGGAATCTTTGGACCTAACTATGATAAGGAAATCCAACCAGATACTCCTTAATGTCCTTTGTTAAAATGCGTATCACAAATTTGCTTCTTCTCCTCTGTTGTATAATTTTTGAAGCTAATCTTGTATGGAAAGTAAAACAGAAACTTGAGCATGCGACATACTTCCATGTATGTGAGGCAAACATATCTTGCATCATCCACCTGTCTTCTCAGAGGTCTTACCTGTGCATTCCAAATAGTTGGTAGAGTCTCAGACTGCTACAGTCTCTGGATAACTAAGACTATTGGTGATATGTTACTACACTTCTGTATGCCTCTACTTTACCAAATATTCTCAAGCAGGCAAATAATTACTTGATATGATTCTACTTCAGGCCCCCCAAGAACAGAATCTGTGTAGGTCATCATTTATGCCTGTCAGTAAACAGACTGCAAACGAGTACTCTAATCTTGACACTTTCTTTGCCTTATTAAATATTTGTTTAGATGACAGAATCAGAAGTTTTCTAAAAATTATTTTGTGAAAATACTTAATAAAACATAAAACAAAGTACAAACATAAAAGACTATCTCTGTAAACTCTAAGGGAAGGGGATTTATTCTTCTTGTATTTTTTCTGGAGGCCATAATGCATGATTTCCATCCATTTCACATTCAGAATTACCACCAGGAGCCTGAAAAAGCTACTCTTCCCCCTTGTGCACATTCTTCCCAGAGAAATCCAAGTCACAGTCATTGATGTAATTCCCTCCCTCTACAAATAATCCATCTCTAGCTCCTATCTCTCTCTCTCGAGTCCTAGGTCCTTATTCTCTATCATAACCTCTATGTGGATTCTCTATAAGTTAGAAAGTGTCCCAGAAAGCTTATAAAGGTCCTCACTAATTCACTTCTCTTCTCATTTCATACTTTCAAAACCCTACTTTTTTTTTCTTCTCCATTATTCTCTACTTATGTTAATGATATCAACATGTACCAAATGAGAAATCTAGGAGCATCCTTTGATTCTCTTCACTCCATGATCAATGACAAAGTTGTTCTGATGCCACCACCTCTGAAATCTCTCTCCATACCACTCATGCTATCTAAACTGCTGGAACCTTAATTCAGACCATCATCTCTTAATGACTATTAAATACTCTACTTCCCAGTTGCCAGCAACTTCCCTTCCAATGTATGTAAACATTGGCATTATAAAACTTCTATAAGACATATAAGGTTGATTTTTTTTCCTATTATATATGTATCTTCCCTATTATATATATTTATGTTATATATAATAAAGAAATAATATATAAAACATTAAAATATGTATTATCTCTCATACATTTTATATAGGACTATAAAATATGATTAATATACACACATTAATATTTAGAATTATAATATAAATATGTAATATATTTATAATTTTTAAAAGGCTTCCTATGGCTTATGGCAACTGTTCTGAATTTTTTCTACCATATTGGAGCAGGAGGATATTGATCCAAGGATATTGATCCAAGGGCAATCCTGGATTGCTGCTGAGTTAGGACTCCCACTGTGTGTGAGTGAACGTGTATGTGTGTGTGTGTGTGTGGTAGGGCAGGAGTTGGGGAAGGTTAGTTGTGGCCAAGAAATATGGATCCAAACTGATGAAGGATCAGAATACAAGCGTTATCTTCTCAGAGATTCTAAAGCATATCCTAGACAACTTCTGCGAAAGGAAAAATCTGTTTCTCGAAGTTTGGCAGGCTAAGAGGTCCCAGCCCAAGGTTTAAGAACCTATTTAGTTCTCAATGAAGCCATTATTCTCTACTTGCAGCTGACCATCTTCTTGCTGTGTCATCACATCCCACCATCAGGGTTCCAGCCTCATGATCCAATTACCTCCTGAAGACCCCGCCTGTAAATACTGTCACACCAGGGTTTGGGATTTCCATACATGGGGTGCCTGGGTGGCTCAGTGGTTGAACATCTGCCTTTGGCTCAGGTCGTGATCCCAGGGTCCCCGGATGGAGTCCCACGTCAGGCTCCCAGCGAGAAGCCTGCCTCTCCTTCTGCCTATGTCTCTGCCTCTCTGTCTCTCATGAATAAATAAAATCTTTAAAAAAAAAAAAAAAAAAAAGGATTTCCACACATGAATCCTGGGGAGAGACAATCAGTCCCTAGCATTTGCCAAACTGAAAGACTCATTTTCTCTACTGTGTTTACTAGATTATAATTCCTCCTCAGAGCTGTGCCCTATGTATGAGGTACTTCTTCTGCATCCCCCAGGCCCTTGCATATTGCTGGGCACCAGGCACATCTATAAAAAGCACTCCATGCATATGTGGAACAGAAGCCTTTGCAATTGGTCTTAGTTAATTAACGTAACACCATTCTCAAAATCTTCCTCAAAGGGCTACCATCAAATCTTCTTCCTCACAATGCCACATATACCCAGAGAGAAAACATGAGTTATGTCTACCTGTTAGATACATACAAATGTGCATCTTCACTTATCCACACTTTGTTCTCATCAATATAGAGACTGACTTAAGAGTTTCACATTTCATCTAATGAGAACTTTACTTTAGTTAGGATCCACAAATCCTTGCTGCTGACCAACCTTCTGATGCTGGTACTACACGGAGAGTTCCTAGGTCACTAATTTGATAGACGTCTGACGCAATTTTATTACATTAGGTCAGTGGATCTCCGATTGGCCAGGCCTTATTTCCCATGTAGGACAGCAAGAGAACACAGAAAATAGAATAATGAAAATTTAAACCCACAGCCTCAATATCTCCAGCTCATGTGATTTCTTACCTATAAAGTAGGTAATATCTACCTCACAAGTCATTTTTTTATTGTTCAATAAGAAGACACATGATAATACATTTTATAAACCATAAACACTACACAGTATTTTTTTCACCCTAATGTATCTTTGTACAATGATGACATTTTAGATCTCAGCTGTACTAAATTTCTTGATTACCTTATATCCAACATCACCAAAGAAGCTGCCTTTACAGTTCTGATTTCCTTGGATCAATGTCACAGCACGTCTGAGTGGGCTTCCTCAAGCCACTTTTGACAAACTAAGGAAGCTCATTAGTATCTATGCTTCCAGGTTGAAGGGGTCTACTTCTGCGAGTTCTAACGTGCCAACTGGTTATGCACACAGGAGCATACATGGTAGTGCCACCAGTTCCCCATATACACACTCACTTCCACTCCCCGAGAGGGACCAGACTGCTGGACAATTTGGCTGTTAGCCTATAAAAATGTGGAAACACTGTAGAAACATTAGCCAATAAAGCACATACTGGCAGCAGAATCAAATATTTAGGCTCTTAGATGTACCCAAATAAATCGTTTGTGTGTCCTAACAAATGTTTTATTTGGAAAGCATTTCCCAGTACAGATGCTGTCAAAAGTACCCATTTTCAGTGGGTTAAATCAAGGTCTGGAAGTAGCAGAAGGGCAGGGAATGTTTTTTAAACAAAATTACATAAGCTGCAAAAAAAAAAAAAAGAAAATGTTACTATCAACTGGGAGAGCACCCTTGGAAAACAAAAGAGCTGTTAGGGGTTTTCAAAGTTAAATTTATACTGATTGTAAATGGTAAAAATTTATAAACATAAATACCACAAAATGAGAAAGATATCAGAACTTGGCAAGAGATTAAAAACTGGGTTGTTTTTAAAAATTTGTAATATATCAATGAAAACAGATGCCAAAAAAAAAAAAAAAAAGACTCAGTCAAGCAAGGAGTTGAAAAGTTAAGCATTATAAATTAAACCCTTCACCTGCCAGAATCTTTTAAAAAGAAATCAATCGCAAACACGTTTAAGTGTTTAATACCGCGCTTAATAATTTGGGGAGAGACAGAAAGCAATCCAAATACATGAACTTCCTTAACAAAATAAACTCTGAGACAAAACGCCAGACAGAGCCTCTGATAAGCTGCCAGCATCTAATGCAGGCACAATTATATACTCTAACAGACAGGAGAACTATTGACCCCTGTTCTTAGGCAACGATGTAATACATATATAATTTATCTGGGCTACATCACCCTTTCCCAGTTTAGTTCCACCTCCATGACGATATAAGGCCACATTTTAAGAAATGCATGGTGAAGATTTCTCCTGAGGCTCAAAATAAGAAAACTCCTTAATTAACTGTGGCTAGACAGGTTTTATTACCACCAATTTTCCAGTAGATCTTGTGTATAATTACTGATGCTAATGAAAATACTACATTCATGATGGTAATATGAACTATGAATAAAAAGAGCTAAAAGACATTGCTTTTGACCTGAATTGATAAGGGCTTTAAAAGTTTGTTTGCTAGCTTGTTTTCCACTCACAAATTAACTGGTTGCACAACTACACTGGCTAAACAATCTCATCGCTGGTGTTATGCAATCAATAAGCATTTATTAAATCCAAGAGAATGGTACAAAAGACTCCCAGGAAAATAAATACTAAGTTAGAGTGGCAAAGAAAACCTTAAAATGCTGGAAACTTTGAGAGAAAGAAGGGAAGAAAACTTAATATGCGTGAGTATATAAAATCACAGCAACCTGTTAATATAACAATTACTGCATGAGAAGTTTAAGACTGTTCAAACATTGTGAGTTTTGATTTATCAGGACAAAGAAATGCTGACAATAAATGAAACTTCCCCCTTACCCTGACACATTTTCATTGTGAACGTTCCATTAAAGAATCATGGGAAGTCTTTAAAATGGTCTTCAAAGTCTGACTGCCTGTAATTAATCCAATCGATAAAATTATCAACGCCAGTGATAAATAATAATCATTTAGAACAAATGGTAGTTTCTCAGTCACAGATAATCTTTGACACATATTACTGACAATTTCCTTAAGGGTCATCTTAAGGATAGAAGGAAACATAACACTGAGAGCATTTAAACATAATGTAATAAACTGGATATTGATGTTGATTTGAAGGCTTTTGTAAACTTTATAAATTTCAGTTGACTTTTATCATCTTGTACGTCTCAGATGGAATTCACAGTAATCATAGCCACAATGGAGCAACCGCAAACATAAATGAAACCAGTAACTGGTAGATCGATACAAGGTGACAGACTCTGGCTAAAATCCTGCCCTAGTGTGACCCACCCCTGCCCTTCTGCACCCTGAAGACTTAATGAATCACCAGGAGTACACTGACCATTGTGTGTGTTTTGCCCATGTGAGAAGTGGATTTATAACAGGACCAAAAAAGAATCATTCCCCTTCTGTGAGACAAATACAGTGAAGTAAAGGGTATGTTTCTACATGGCAATAGGCATAATGATTTCATGCAGGTAAAGTACCAATTTTATAAAAGCTACATCATTTTAAATTAAGACATCAAGAATGACATAAGTCCTGGATGCCTAATGAGAGATCATTTAAAATGACATGTACTTTATATTAAGTTGTTTCTATGTTGGCAACAGGAAACGGTACAATGGCAACATGCAAAAAGGAGTGATGTGAAGCCCATTTATTATTTCTGAATATGGTTTGCTCCGGAAAATATGTAAAACAGCCTTGTTATTTAAAACTGAAGGTGCTCCTACAGGCCCCAAAGTAATCTTAAATATCTGAAATAATTACCCTGTGGAGAAAATTTCAGTTCTTTAATATATTAAAATCTAGGCAACAGGGCTCATATGTGTAAAAAAGGAAGCCACAATCTGAAACAAAATATCAGGAAGCTCCCTGAGGAGTGGCTTCATGCCACTTAGCTGAAAGGTACAGAAATAGTTTGCATGCCTTTGTAAGGAGGTTTTCTACCTGAGTGCTCCTTTGAAAGGGCATCATTGTCCATGTATAGCCAAAAAGGGGGAAACCATTTTGACACAGGCTGCACATAATCCAGCCAAGCCCTTTCCATCCTCCACTTCCCCAGAATAAGCCCACCCCACACCTTACCCTGAATTACAGCAAAATGGAACAGACAATAACCAATTCTCAAAATGTAAAAAGCAGGTGAAAATAATAGTTCTCCACTATAATAAGAAATACAGGAAGAAAAATTAAATGACACTGTATCCCAGCAATGAGAATACCTACTCACAGGACAAGATGAAGTAAAATGTAGAAACATATCACAGGATGAAAATAAAGAAGGAAAAGATGAAAAGAGAAGAAAGGAAGGAAACAAATGTGCCAAGGAGGAAAAAGCGCTCTCCTTCCTAAAGAACCAAAACCAAGAAACAAAATGCTTCACATGATGGGAGAACTTCAGAAAGTACTAGTGAACAGAGGCTCAAAGATTAAATGACAGAACAGAAAAAAAAAAAATTGTAAAGTGTTGCAATCAAAATGTACTGAAGACCAAAAAATCCTGAATTTAGTACTAATAAATAAGAGAGAAACAGCAATGGAAAGAGGAAACACAGCTAAAAATGAGGAGATATGGCTAAAAAATTAATGACTGATACAGAAAAAAAGGTTTCATTAATGCGAGAAGGAAGAGAAATACATTTTTTAATGGGGACAAGAGGCATGAAGAACACACTGAAAAATGCTGATCCTGTAAAACAGAACCCAAAAATTGGCTAGAAAAATATTTCAAGTAATAATAGTAAGAATTTTCCCTAACATGAAGGAAGAACAGATTGAAATAACAGTGTTCCAGGAAAAAAAGAATGATACAGAATGATCCAAAAGAAGTTATATCAAGCCACTGAACTTCAAGATAAAAAAAATTTGCAGGTGTTCAGGCAGAAACGAGCAGTTCACTTACATGTGGGAAATCAGACTAGCCTCCCTGTTCTATGAGGAATTCTCAATGCCAGATGACAAAGAAGTAATCTACAGATTTCTAAGTGGGACTCAAGAATAACAAAACAAAGCAAAATATCCTCTGAAGAGAAAAGAAACAGATATTTAAAAACGCAAGAAGTCAGGGATACAGCATCCATGAGTCCTTCACAAAATAAATTTACAATGGAATCTAGCGAAATGCATCATTAATATAGAAGCTATGACTGGGACGCCTGGGTGGCTCAGCGGTTGAGCACCTACCTTCGGCCCAGGGCATGATCCTGGGGTCCTGAGATTGAGTCCCACATCGGGCTCCCGGCAGGGAGCCTGCCTCTCCCTCTGCCTGTGTCTCTGCCTCTCTCTCTGTGTCTCTCATGAATAAATAAATGAAATCTTTAATTAAAAAAAAAAAAAAGCAGCTGTGACTAAAAGACTACTTTGGTACTAAACTACTACAAACTTCTGAGGAAAAGTTTGATCCAATTATTTTATTAAATCAATCTGACCTTAGAGTATAAAAGTAGCTGATTAAAATATCTTAAGGAGAAAAGGACATATGATATTTTCTTAAAATTACTTGACAATGAAATCTAAGTGACCAGGAGATAAATTATAAGAAATATCTCAATGAAAAGCCATGGAAAAGAATCAGGATGAACATCAAATCGATTTAAATCATTTGCTGCTTAACTACTTGATAAACTTTAAGAACACAGTTCAGGTTTCCTACTTTTCCAAAGGACCAGGCAGAGAGTTCCACACAAACAATGAATTTGCTAATTATTCAGTCATTCAGTAAAAGAAAATCTTGAAAGAACTAAATTGTCTTCACTGTATACTCATAAAAAATTCTTCCATTAGTGAAACAAGTATTTTCATCTATAAATCTAAAATTCCAACCAACCATATAGTGTACAATACAAAAGTAACCTTATAACTCTAGAAGTCCCTTTATACTAATAAATATGTATCTAGAGAACCTCTATTTTTGGTTAATATTTAAAATCTGGCAAGTATAAATATATTTAAATTTTCTTTTCATTTAATTGGACAGCAACATGCAAACGAAAGAAACTGGACCACTTTCTTATACTGTACTTGAAAATAAATTCAAAATGGATTAAAGACCTAACTGTGAGCTCTGAAACCAAAAAAATCCTAGAGGAGAACACAGGCAGTAACCTCTTTGACATTGACCATAGCAACTTTTTTCTAGATATGTCTCCTGAGGCAAGGAAAATAAAAGCAAAAATAAACTATTGGGACTTCATCAAAATAAAAAGCTTCTGCATAGCAAAGGAAACATTCAACAAAACTAAAAGGCAACCTATGGAATAGGAAAAAGTATTTGAGATGACATAGGGTTATCCATTCGGCTCAGGGCATGATCCACACTATATAAAGAATATATAAAACTTGACACCCCCCCAAAAACACAAATAATCCAATTTAAAAATGGGTGTAAGACACGAGCAGACATTTCTCCAAAGACGACATCCAGATGGCCAACAGACACATGAAAAGATGTTCATCATCACTTACCATCAGGGAAATGCAAATCAAAACTATAATGAGATACCACCTCACACCCGTTAGAATGGCTAAAATCAACAACACAAGAAACAACAGGTGTTGGGGAGGATGTGGTAGAAAAAGGAACACTTGTGCACTGTTGGTGGGACTGCAAACTGGTACAGCCACTATGGAAAACAGTACGGAGGTTCCTCAAAAAGTTAAAAATAGAATCTCCAATGATCCAATAATCACACCACTAGATATTAACCAAAGAATATAAAAACATGGATACAAAGGGATACATGCACCCCTATGTTTAGTACATCATTATTTACAATAGCCAAGATATTGTAAATTTACAATAGCAGCCCAAATGTCCATTGATTACTGAATGGATAAAGATGTGGCACATATATACAATGGACTATTACTCAGCCATAAAAAAGAACGATACCTTGCCATTTGCAAGAACATGAATAGAACTAGAGAGTACATGCTAAGTGAAATAAGTCAGAGAAAGGCAAATACCATTCACTCGTAAGTGGAATTTTTTTAAAAGATTTTATTTATTTATTCACGAGAGACATAGAAATAGAGGTGACACAGGCAGAGGGAGAAGCAGGCTCCATGCAGCGAGCCCTACGGGGGACTCGATCCCAGGACCCCAGGATCACGCCCTGAGCCAAAGGCAGACACATTTCACTGCTGAGCCACCCACACATCCCTCGTAAATGGAATTTAAGAAACAAAACAAATGAGGGAAAGGAAAGAGAGACAGAGAAATCAAGAAACAGCCTCTTAACTACAGAGAACAAACTTATGGTTACCAGATGAGAGGTGGTGGGAGGACAGGTGAAATAGGTGATGGGGATGAGAAGTGTACTTGTAGTGATAAGCACCAGGTGATGTATGGAAGTTTTGAATCATTATATTGTACACAGAAACTAATATAACACTATAAAAATAAAATATTAAATAAAAATTGTAAGGTGTAAAAAATTAAAAAATAAAAATTTCATTATTTCAACCATCTCTTTTTCCACTAAACACTGGAATTTGATAATCAGTGAATATATAAATACTTTAACAAAAGGAGAGTGAAATCAGGTAAGTGACTTCAGTGTTAATAAATTTTCTTAGGGCACCTGGGTGGCCCAGTCAGTTAGGTGACTGACTTCGGCTTGGGTCAGGAGTCCCATGTGCCGAGCAGAGAGCCTGTTTCTCCCTCATATCCCCACTTGTGCTCTCTGATGCTGTCTCTCTCAAATAAATAAATTAAATATTTTTTAAAAATAAATTTCCTTAAATACAATCTGAATATTTCTTTTAAAAAAAGCAGATTTCAAAAAGGATCTCAAAAGAGTATTCAATTAATAACATCAAGGGAGGGATCCCTGGGTGGCGCAGTGGTTTAGTGCCTGCCTTTGGCCCAGGGCGCGATCCTGGAGACCCGGGATCGAATCCCACGTCGGGCTCCAGGTGCATGGAGCCTGCTTCTCCCTCTGCCTATGTCTCTGCCTCTCTCTCTCTCTCACTGTGTGCCTATCATAAATAAATAAAATAAAATAAAAAATTTTAAAAAAAATAACATCAAGGGAAAATACATTAAGCAGCTACGACAAACATCTACAAACTATTAACTGTGGTCTTATCATTAATAAAATATATAAAAACGTCTACAAACTATTAACTGTGGCCTTATGATTAATATATAAAAGGCAGACATTTTATAAGGTATGCTAATAGCATTAATTCAAATATCCTGAACTGCATTCTAATATTACAATGCATTAGGTATTTTGTAAAATGGCCCCAGATGATCTTTCTGTCCTGCCCCAAACTAAATTACTCACTGGTCTCTAAAATTATGCTCTTATTTTCTCCATCTATGTATTATTCCACTTGCCTGGATCATTCTCTTTCACACATGTTCAAGATTAACCAAAATTCTTCAATAATCATCTCACTTGAAGAGGACTTTCCTGTTCTCTTACCAAAGTCTATATTCTTCTTCAAATTCCCAGTTTATGTCTCCTCACTGCATTTCATCATATTCTTGCATTATAGCTCTTTGTACTTGTTTCCCATGCTTGCCCCTCTCACATTTTTCTCTTTACATAAACATAACTTGAGGGATCTCATTTATTCTCACAGCTTCAAGTCCATCAATACAACCCTGACTTCTTAAGTTTCTACCCTGGACTCTCTCCTGAGCAATAGGTCAAATATACCTCCTAGAAAATCCCTCTGGATATCTCCTAGGAAATTTCAATCTCATGGATTTAAAAAATCTCAAGGTATTTACTTGGTCTTCCCAGTACCACCATCCTCCCCAGTGGCCCACGCTGTACCTTTGTATCATTTCTGGCTGTCTTCTTTTCTTCAACACCAAATATACTGAATAAACCATCATGACTTTATCTCCTAAATATCCTTCAGGTCCATCCAATTTTCTCCAACCCCATAGCCATGCCTAGCCCCTGGTCAAGAAAGCATCAGCCCCATATCTGGTGGTCTTCCCTTATTTCCCATTCCAATCCTTTTACATATATTTTTTAAAGATTTGATTTATTTATTCATGAGAGACAGAGAGAGAGAGAGGCAGAGACAAAGGCAGAGGGAGAAGCAGGCTCCATGCAGGGAGCCCAATGTGGGACTCAATCTCAGGATGCCACGAGCCACCCGGGCATCCCTCATTCCAATCCTTTTAACACACATTCAGGAGATCCCTCATTCCAATCCTTTTAACACACATGTGATCATGTCAATTTCTTCCTTAAATCTCTTCAAAAGCTCCTCCCCATTTTCACAATAATACCAAGCTTCTTAAACTATAAGACTTTGTATAGTTTGGCTCCTTTTTTCCTCAACAAGTATTCCTCTTAACACTCCACTCTCAAATCCTATCGATTTTTATTAACAGATCGTCAACTGTGCCAATGTTCTTCCCCCACCATTCCTACCCCTTCCCTGCTTTGTCCCTATTCATCTTTAGGTCTCTTTATCATAGTTTAACCATATGTTTCATTTTCACTGGGAAGTCTTCACAATACTTACCAGCACAAATCTAGGTTGGGTACCCCTGCCCTGTGCTGTCACAGAACCATATACTTCTTTTACCAAAGTTCTTCCCATTCTGTATTGTTAAATGTCTTTGTGCTGGTCTGCATTTACTACTAAACTCAATGTAGTCACTTACTACTCTCACCATATTCACTGTTGGAAGCCCAGAAAAAAACTAGCACTGTGCATGGCACATAGTGAATCATTTAAAAAAGTTTAAAAAAAATTTTTTAAGATTTTATTCATGAGAGACACAGAAAGAGAGAGAGAGAGAGAGAGAGAGAGAGAGGCAGAGACACAGGCAGAGGGAGAAGTAGGCTCCATGCAGAGAGCCTGGCGTGGGACTCAATCCCTGGTCTCCAGGATCACACCCTGGGCTGAAGGCGGTGCTAACCCACTGAGCTAACCCACTAAGCCACCCTGGCTGCCCCCAAAAAGAGTTTAAAAATTAATGAATATTAACAAATAGGACTTGACAGCAAAGCTCTTCACAGCACACTTTTCATCCTCTCTAAAGCAGCAAGTATGAAAATTTTTCAGAGGCTAATCAATATAGTTTTTGAAAAATAAATGGAACATGTACGAAAATGAACTTAGGAGCACGCCTATCATTTCAAGCTTAATAAATCATCATTTCAAGGAACAAGTGGCTCAAGGTAGAAAACGAGGCTTCACACATTCTATCACCTTTCACAACCATTTACCAATATCCCTCAGTTCTTCTCCAAAACATGTACCTTTGCTGTATCCCCATCTCAGGTGTGACTACCTGAAGCCAAGCCTCCACCATCTCACATTGCCCTACAACAGCCTGCCTTGACTCCAGTTTTTTGCAACCTTAAAATCTACTTTTCATACAGAAGCTTATGTTATTGTTTCACAACTCTTGACCGTGTGGACCTCCTGCTTACAATCTTCAATGAATCTGCCTTCATTTAAAGTGAAATGGAATAATGTCCTCACAATGCTGAAAGTAACTAAGTGGTTAGAGTATGTATATTAAATTTGGACAAAAGAGGCATTCAGGCAAAATGCATTATGAAAGAAAAGAAAGATCAAGTAATGAGACACAGGGTCAATTTTCTCGGAATATTAACAATTCTAATGAGTATTCATCTACTTAGCATAGTTCAAAATACATAAAGCCAAAATTTACAGGAATAACAAGAAACTGACAGAGCCATGACTGTAATTAGAGATTTCAACCAACTCTACCAGCATAGATAGTCAAGCAAAAATCAGTAAGGTCAGAGATTTTGAGCAAAATAATTAAAAAGCTTTATCTGTTGAGCAAATAAAAATTATTTACACAACAGTAAGAAAACATACATTCTTTTCAAACATACAAAGCATTTACAAAAACTTTCCTTGAAGCAGGCCATATATATAGCAAGACCATGTAGAATTATTATCCAGCAGACACTCTATAAATACAACACAATGAAATCAACACTAGATAACTAAAAAAATAACTAAAAGCACATTTGAAAATTAAAACTTTTAAATAATTCATGATTCTATAAGAAATTATAAAGGAATATAGAAAATATAGAAGACTAAATGATATAAAGAAATTATATACCTGAAATGTTTTGAGTATACAAATGTTGGAAATTAACCAGCTCAGCAAGTAAATCTGTACAAGAATATGAGAACACAAAGAAATTTTAAGAAGAACAAAGACAAATAAAAAATTAACAAAATATATAGACCAAAAACAAAAAAGGAAAAAAATAAAAAGGAGCTCTTTGCAGAGACTATAAAGCTGACAAATTCCTGATAAGACTTATCAAAGGAAATAAAAAAAGAAATGAAGAAAGTAAAAATAATCATTGTGAAATAAAAAAAATGAAAAGGGAGATAAAAGTACAGAAACAACAGGATTTTTTTTTTTGAAACAAGATTAAAAATATAATTAATGGACAACTGTGAACATCCTTGCTATGGGTTCAGCTGTCTCCCTCTAAAGTTCTTATGAAGTCTCAGTACCTCAGACTGTGACCACATTTGGAGACAGAACCTTTAAAGAGGTAATTAATATAAAATGAGGTAAAATGGGTGAGCCCTAAGGCAATATGACTGATGTCCTTAAGTGACATTAGGACCCAGAGGTATACAGAGGAGAGGCCCTAGGAAGGGCCATGGAGAAGAAGGCCATCTCTGAGCTGAGGAAGAAGGTCTCAGGAGAAATCAAATCCATCGACACCTTCTATGGGAACTTCAAGCCCCCCAGAGAAGTAAGAATATAAATTTCTGTTTAAGCCACCCAGTTTGTGGTACTTTATGGTAGCCCTAGAAAACTAACAGGATCTTTACACCAATAAATTTGAGTAAAGGGAACTTCCTGCACCCGTCAGTGGGAATGTGATTTGGTACAGCCACTGTGGAAAACAGAACAGAGGTTCCTCAAAAAATTAAAAATAGAATTACTATATGAGCTAATAATTATTAATAATAATAAGTACACTACCGAGTACTTACCCAAGTGAAAATGAAAGCACTGATTCAAAAAGATATACGCATGCCTACGTTTATTGCAGCATTATTTACAATAGCCAAGACATGCAAGCAACCTAAGTGTCCATTGATAGATGAACAGAGAAACTGTTGTATACAGATACAGTGGAATATTATGCTGCCATACAAAAAGATGAAATCCTGTCATTTTGAGGTAACATGGATGGACCTAGAGGGTATTATACTAAGTGAAATAAGTCAGACTGAGAGAGACGAATATCATATGATTTCACTCATATGGGTGGGTGGGAGGGAGCAAAAAGAGAAAAAGAAGCTAAGAAAAAGCAGAATCAGACCTCCATATATAGAGAACAAATTGATGGGTTGCCACAGGCAGTGGGTGATGGGATGGGCAAAATAAGTGAAGGCAGGAGGAAGATACTGGCTTCCAGTTATAGAATGAATAAGCCATGGGAATAAAAGGCACAGTATAAGGAATAAAGTCAATGATATTATAATAGTGATGTAGGGGGACAGATGGTACCTACACTTGTGAGCATAATAATTACATATAGAGATGTTGAATCCTATGCTGCACACCTGAACCTAATGTAACATTGAGTGTCAACTATACTTAAATTTTTTAAAGTTTAAAAAATTAAACAGCCAAAAGCTGGAAGGAATAGGAATTTCTACTGCTAGAGAAGGGATAAATTATGATACAGCCTTTTTTTTTTTTTTTTTTAAGTAAAATGAATTACTTTACTCGAATTTCAAGCTTTCGTGCTTTTCTAACAATTAAAATCTGGTGACAGCTAATAAACCTTAGTGTTTTTAGTGGATATGTAAGAATATATGTACTATATAGCATGTACACATTTTCTTAGGGATTTGTAAGTCATGGAGGAAGACGAAATTTAGACTATTTTTAAGTATAAAGTGAAATGATTTGGGACCCTGGGGAAACCATGTACAAGGCCACTGCCAAAGTTTCAATCACAGTTATTATTTCTCTTCAATCCAGGAGACAGAGCACACAGACCAGAAGAAGACAGAAGAAAGGCACCAGCCACCTCTCCCTTGCCTTCCCTGGGTGGGCAACTCAACATCTCTACTTGCTGCATCTTTTACAGCTGCCTTCCAAGTATATGATGTGGATGCAAAATACACATAAAGCCCTCTTCATAGGCATGACCTACAGATGTGCAAAACTCTTCCAAACTCTGCCAATGCTTTTATATCATTCATATGAGAAATAGAGCCAGGGATGAAGATAACTTCCAGACTTCTGCCTTTCATATTCTTACAGGCCAGGTTTGGAAGGTCTGCTTGACTAAGGAAAGAGACTGATGTCTTTTGCCGGCAAGCTGGGATCCTTGGCGGCATCCACTGGGGCTTTCTTGCAAGTAATGCCTTGAGGGCATGGTGCAAGCCAGAGAAGACAGCCCGTCTGTCCCATCTCCAACAAGGTACTGAAGCTGCCATCATTCCAGCAGTCCCTCTATGGTTTCGTCCTATAATAAAATTCTATTCAGCTGTGGAAATCAGTAATCTCACCAGTATGTGTGAATATCAAAACCAAAAACTCTGCATAACATAAGCAAATCACAAAGGAACATAAATAGTATGGTACTACTTTTATGATGTCCCAAAACAAACAAAAGTTAACAAGATATAGCTCATGAATATGTACTTATAAGTAATAAAAAGGTAATTATAATATAAAATTCAGGATCATGTTCATATCTAAGACTAAAAAGAGTCTTTAAAAATACTGGAAACCTTCTATTTTTCAAACTGGGTTTCTTTTTTGTTATATGTCTTAAACAATATATTAAATATATTCTTTCATAGCTATCAAATATTTAGTAACTTCATAAAAGCTTTTACCTTACTTTTTCAACTAGAAAAGAAATTCTTTAAATAAAAATTTTCAAAATTTTAAAATTTAAAAAAAAATTGACACAGTTGGCTAGAATTTGCTTTACTGAGACAATATTTTCATCACACAACACAAGCAATTATTTTAACACCAGGACTGAAACTTATCCAAAGCATAAGAAATAGAGGGTAGAAGGGAAGTCCTCAGAACATTCAACAAACTAAAAGAAAAAAAGCACCTTATCCAAAAAAAAATCTATGTTGCTGGACATCTCCATATAAAATTATTGAGCTATCACAAATAGATTAATAATCATAAATATACTTAATACAGAGAAGTACTTCTGTCATATTTATTGTTATATTTAACCATAGCCTAAGCAGTAAATTCGGGGCATTTTTAACATAACATCAGCATGATTAGGAAAATCCTTCTTTTACCATTTTTCACTCTGAAAACTAGACCTTTTCCTCAACTAGCACTTACTAGAAAAGTCAACCTTAATTAAAGAAAGAAAGGTTTAATTTCAGGTTTTGTTTCAGGTTTTGTGTGACCCATTTGTCAATTTTTCAGGATCACCTCTTTCTCTTCCATTACACATGATCACACTTTATTTCTTCAAAGAAGGAAAAAAGTAACAGAGAAATCCATCCTCATTTTCCTTCTCTCATTCTCTTTCTTTTGTTCTCACTTACACTCCACCCATCCACTTATTCACAAAGATATCTACCAGGTACATTTGCTTTAAATTCAGAAACGGGCAAAAGCTAAACCTACTTGCTTAAACTGGATTTTAAAATGTGTGAGCTGCAAGTAACCATGTTCCCTTTATGCCTTTCTTTCTTCCAAACTTCCCGGTCTATAATGGGCTATGTAACCTTAAGCAAGTAACTTCATTTTTATTGATCTTTTTCCTCCTGTGCATTATCCAGTTGAATGAGATAATTCTTATAATACTATCCAACTCCAAATTTCCACATTTCTAAGATATACATTTGAAACTTTCAACATTATTTAAGGAGAAAATCTAGAAAGGAGTTGCTCTTGATGCCAACAATAGCATCATCTCCTTGAAGCACAGCCATGCATCCTGGACTACTTAACGAGACTGAGCAGACATAAAAAGAATGACAACAAGCTAGCCCACTGGTCCCACCTGGTCTATGCTCTCACCCAGCCAACATATTTCCATGTGGAAAGAGCAACTGCTAGGGCTTTAGCAGTATCTCAGTTTCACGGTTAAAGGCAAAGTATGATTGAGATTCAATTTCTCACTTGTAAAGCATTAGAGACTTTTCCACTATAATTAAATTCTTGCATTATGACAACCTGCCTTGTTTCTGGTGGAACAAAAGTAAGCTGCTCTTGTCGAATTGATTACAAATGGAGAAAGGGGAGTCTATCTCCCTCTGAGCTGCAAAACAGAAATCTCATAGCCTTTTCACTCTCTGCCTCTCCTTGATTATTTGCACCAAGCTGGCCAGAAGTGGACTGTAGAACTGCCCGATCGCATACCAGCTCCACCTCTGAATGTCTGCTATCTCAATTTTCTTCAAACTCTATGGGGAGAGATAAGAGGTAAGGTGGGGCTGTAGTAATTACCGAGTTAGACAAGTGAGCATTTAAGATGCATTTAAGGTCTGGTGTGGAGCCAGAAAAACTCAGAAATATAAATCTATCATTTAATTGCTTGAAAAAAGAAATGTTGCTTTCCATCCTCTACCTGTCATCAGTCTCCCTCCCACACTTCACAAGGGCCAGCCATCCCCACGATCATTTCTCTTCCACTTTAAGTGGCGCTTTTAGAAATGACATACAAATAAATGCTAAAAAACAGAGAGTAGAGGGACGCAGCTTTACTACTAACTGCTGTGCAAACTTACACAAGTCTTGAATATTTCAGAGACTGATCAAAGTTATCATGGACAGAAATAACAAATCTGGCCAACAGCCACACTCCCACCTCTTTCCACCATTTTCTCCTTTTTAAAATCAGCAGATCGGGATCCCTGGGTGGCGCAGCGGTTTGGTGCCTGCCTTTGGCCCAGGGCGTGATCCTGGAGACCCGGGATCGAATCCCACATCAGGCTCGCGGTGCATGGAGCCTGCTTCTCCCTCTGCCTGTGTCTCTGCCTCTCTCTCTGTCTCTCTGTGACTATCATAAATAAATAAAAATTAAAAAAAAAAATTAAAATCAGCAGATCATGGAGAAGAGAAGAATTTCTAAGCATCAACATGATACATTTTACAGGTAACATTTTCTGTCTTTTGTATCCATAGTTTGTTTGGTAACATTAATCCCAGGAGAAGTTAACATCCCTGAAAGAATGGAATAACTAAGGGAATAACCAGGTAAAGTGTCTTAATTCACAGGATCCTGTGTTTTAAGGAATGCGAATTGTAACTGAAATTCAGTTTAAAAGTAACTAGGTGATTAAATTAAGAATTTAAATTAAAACTCAGAAAAATCCAGCAAGTATTTACCCATAAACTAGAAACAATCCCCCCCCCCCCAACACACACACACTATGTGTGTATGTTTAAATACAAAGTGGTCTATTCCACAAGTAACTGATTTTATTTCAGCCATCTAATTGTTCTTATTCTCTGATTAGAATTCTACTTCTGAATTTACTTTAAACCACACTTTAGAGTCAATGCCTTTCTGGGGTAATAGATGAAATTCTAGGAATGTAAGCCAGGTTGTTTTCCAAAGCTTTTCTTTTTTCTCCCTGAATCCAGTATGAGGCAAGTTCTCTGCCTTCACTCACCTCATCCCTTATCTTTGCCCCAGAAGTCCCCTTGTATAGGATTTGCTAGTCCTGTACCGGCTTAACACAGACCTCCTTCCAGGAAATCTCGCCAAGATATTAGAGTTGATATCCCTCAGCCCCTGTGTTATTAGGGACATTCTGGTGAGATGCAGCAGCCACATCTGTTTCACACTCAGAAAGCCAATGCAGAGCTCCAGATGCAGGCATGAAAGACATCCATGGTCACTGGGGAGCTGGTGCACACTGCTGAGACAGGGACAAGTCTGCCCACTCTACTGTATCCCACAGGATATCTCCATCAGCTCATCCAATTCGCAGGCCATGACGTGTTTAACTCCGGGAAGGGTGCCAGCTGCTCCACCAGGCCTCAGCATCCCCAAGATCATAAGCTTGTCGGCAGCAAAGAATCATGTAGAGATCCGCTCATCCTCACAGTTGCCAGCGTGCCCCTTGCTCTCCCAAACGTCCCACTTATCCTTCCTCCCTGCCCTGCTGACTTCAGGCCCACCACCAAATACACAGAAGCAAAGGCCATACAGAACTTGCTTAACTAGCTCCTACAAACTGGATGAGGTCAAATCCTGATAATAGACCCATATTCTATACGATTCTCATGTTTCCATTTATCTGATCAAACCATTACTAATACAGAATTTGGTACCAAAACTAGTTCTGAAAAACAAAACATGTTTAATGTTAATAATCAACTGATTCTTCACTTGAAATATTAGTGATTCCTACTTCCATTTGACAGTAAGGTATACTGAAGGACTACATTACATGTAAGATAAAGAACTCCACTCACTGTTGGGTCAATAATTATTTATGATTTTATTCAAAGTCCCTTTGAAGACCATAAGAAATGAATTCTTAGCTAATATCAGTTTGGGAGAGGGAAAGGAGGTCACTTTTTTTTTAATGTACAGATGTTGATAATATAAAATTAACCATACAGATATTCTACTTCCATAAATGCTTCTAATAATCAATTACAATGTTGCTTTAATACTATAATGTTCTCATTAAATCAACATTGCTTAACTAAAATGGTCATGTTTAAAAGATGCTCATATCATTTTTATGATCACTCTTGAAATTTTCTGGTAAAGTATATTATATAAATGACTTTGATAATGTGCTCTGAATAAAATGACATAAAGCTTAGCAGAAGAACCACTATAATCAAATGTCCAGAGAAGGAAAATGTGTGAGCAAGGAAAAGAAAGCATGAAAGCGTGTGAGCAAGAGAGAGAGGAGGGAAGGAGAGAGAAAATCATTTGGACACATTAATGAGCCTCAACAGATTCTGGCTGAAATATTTAATGACATCACTGAATATCACATTTACCATTAACTCCAACAGGAAATTTTGCAGAGCACTTTAATGCTCAAAGAAAAGAAAATATAGTGCATATTTACTGAGATTTTTTTAAACTGAAGATGGTTACTTTTCTTGGTTGCTCCCATTTCTTCCACTCAACAGGACATCAACATTTAAAGCCTAGGTCAAAGATGGCTTCATATGTGAAGCCGATCGTGGCCCATACCAACTCTGTTTCATTAAATATATTATAGTATCAATCACACCAAATTGTAGTAACTTATTTTGCCTGTCCCTGAGATGATGAAGACTTGAGGTCAGAGTCTAAATTTAATTTGTCTTTGTAGCCCTGTGTCTAACAAATAATAAATGCTAAATATAGGATTGCTGGATTAATCACACTGCAGGATAGGTGTGATGATTAATTTTGTGTCAAACTGACTGGGCCACAGGGTGCCCACATTAAACATTATTTCTAGATGTGTCTATAAGGGTGTTTCTAGATGAGATTAGCATTTGAATTGGTAGATTCAGTAAACAGACTGAGCAGGTGGGTATTATCCAATCTGCTAAGTACCTGAATAGAACAAAAAGTGAAGGAAGGGAGGAGCCAGTCCTTGCTCAGCTTAAGCTGGGACAACAGTCTTCTCCTGTCCTTGAACTTGGACCTCGTGAAGAGGACTTATCCTCTTCTCTTGTCCTTGGATTTACACCATTGACTCCTGTGGTTCTCAGATCTTTGAACTTGGACCAAAATTGCACCACCAAATGTCCTAGGTCTCTAGCATGTAGTTGGCAGATCATGGGACTTCTCAGTCTCCATAATCACATGAGCCAATTCCTTTTAATAAATCATATATATCATACAGAATATATATGCCTTCTGTTGGCTCTATTTCTCTGGAGGATCTTGATTAATATGAGAGAAGGTGTCAACATTCTGTGTGTGAACCCTACCACAGCATATCCGGTATCTTCAAGATTTTATTTCCTCCAAGAGAAAGTGGGATGTAGCTATTCCTTATCAACACAGGGAAGTAATTTGAAAGTCCTAGGTCAAACCCTAAAACCAGAAGCTGACATATTAAGTAGGATACCCAGTACCCCCAGGTATGTTGGTAGATCCCAGCATATCTTCAGTCAAAGAGAACAAATATACACAAATACTGACCCGAGTAGCAAATTTTCCTAAAGCCAAACTGACTACATTCTAAACTCAATTAACATGGCTTTAAAAAAAAAATAAAAAATGGTTATTTTAATGAGCACTTGGTGACTGCCAGACAATATGCAAATACTTTAGCATTTTTTTCTCATTTAACCTTCACAACAGTTTTATGGAGTAGGCATCATCACCATCATTTTCACATCGCAGATATGAAAATGAGATACAGAGGCCAGGTGAAGCCCTGGCACAGCCACAGTTAGAAACCAGGCAGCCTGAGTATAGAGCCAAGCTCTTCAACTCCACAGCAGGTTCTGTACTCTCAATAAGTCCCTCAATTATTCCTAAAATATTATTTATTGAAATGGCAATGTTCAGGAATTTTTATACCTTTCCTTTAAAACTCACTGAAAAAGTTTAGAGCAAATTTAGAAAAAAGAAAAAAGAAACCTCCATCTTTTGTGAAAGCAAAAACAGTCAGAAATCCAGACTGCCAAATAAAATATACCTGTCAAAGGCTGTAAAATCTGGGAGGCTGCCGGGAGCTGACATGTATCTACAGAATTTCCTAAAAGTAATAATCGCAGTTATGAAAGGCCTATCCAGTGAAAAGTAGAGACAGTGGTACTAAAAGAGCAAACATAAAGACATAGCATTTTTTAGAATCCAGCTCAGTTGTCAAGGGGAGGTCTACCTGAAATGGGAAGGGAGTCAGAAGCCTTTATCCCAAGAGTCCTTTACTATATAATGGAAATGAGGAAGACTCTGGAAATGACAGCTTTATTTAGAAAGTATTTGAAATAACTCACTCAAGTCAAAGATTTGGACTCCTCCAGCTCAGGACCAAATTATGTGTGCCTCCACCCACAACACTCCCTGCAATACTGGCAAATACTGGCCCCATTCGGAGATGGGGAATAACCACAGGCCACAAGAGAACTATGTAGGAAAGCAGCAAATATCAAGAGAAATATAAGTAATAGGCCCATGAGGAATAAACATAACAGGAAGAATTACCCAAGGAAACACATGAAGAATTTGGACAAGTAACACTTCATAAACTGGGGAGGGGGGGAGAAAGAAAGAAAAGAAAAATTACAAACAAAAAGCCTCTCTTCAAAAAAAAAAAAAAAATTCAGGGAAGAAGTACAAGGGTTCAAATGATAAAATACAAGATAACTGAAACATGAAAACAACCTGACAGAGCTCTGAAACACTATAGAAATACGGTTTTAAGAGCCACTTGGGAAACTAAAAATTATGCAGAATTTGATTGAAAACATACTAAGAAAAAAAAAAACCTAATGGGAAAACACAGTAAGTGAAATCAAAAAGTTAAAGATGAAGACCACGAATGTGAAAAACAAAGGAGAAACATGAGATGTATTTTCAGGGTTATTAAAGAAGAGAACAGAACAAAAAATATACTTTGCATATGATTTAAAAGTCTGAAGACAGGGATCCCTGGGTGGCGCAGCGGTTTGGCGCCTGCCTTTGGCCCAGGGCGCGATCCTGGAGACCCGGGATCGAATCCCACATCGGGCTCCCGGTGCATGGAGCCTGCTTCTCCCTCTGCCTGTGTCTCTGCCTCTCTCTCTCTCTCTCTCTGTGTGACTATCATTAATAAATAAAAATTTAAAAAAAAAAAAAAAAAAAAAAAAAAAAAAAGTCTGAAGACATAAATGCCAGAGTTTAATGGTAGGAACCAGGAAAAACTGATATAGAATCATTAAAATCAAGACATAATCAATGAAGTTACTGAACTTTCTAGTAAATTAAAAATGGTCCACAGATATCTGAACAAAAAGCAAAACAAGAAAGTAGATCAGTTTGCTTCAGTCTTCACAGTGGCACCAAATGCCATATAGCAGTAAAGCAATGTTTCCATATTTCTTAGAAAAATAAGAATTTAGACTAAACAGCTTTGATAAATATGGTTCATTATCACAAATAATAAAGAAATCAGTGGCAATCTTAACCTTAAAAGGATGATAAAAACAAGAGGAGGGAAAAGGGATTTAAAAAGAAATATCAATTTTGACATCTTTCGTAGTAAAAAGTCAAAAGATGTTGCTTAAAATTCAGTCATTTAAAAAAAAAATTACCAGAACTCAGCGGGTTAACCTGTTTTTAATTGAAGTACTGCTGACATACAAGGTTGTATTAGTTTTAGGCTTACAACATAGTGATTAGACAATTCTATACATTATTCATTGCTCACCAAGATAAGCATAGTCACCATTTGTCACTATACAATGGTATTAGAATATTATTGACTATATTCCCTATGCTGTACTCTTTATCTCCAGGACTTACCTATTTTATCACTGAATGTTTGTATTCATCTATTTCACCCATCCCCTGACACCTCTCTGGCAAGTAGCAGTTTGTTCTCTATATTTAAGGTTCTATTTGTCAAGTAATAGCATCACACTGGTGAAGACACATTAATTTGAAATTAATAAATTCCTTCAGTTTAAATTCACGTCCTATTTCTTCCATTATATTGGAAGCAAACTGAAAAAAATAACTCTTTATTAGAAATACAAAGTATAGGGGTGCCTGGGTGGCTCAGTCAGTTAAGCATCTGCCTTTGGCTCAGGTCCTGATCCTGGGGTCCCTGGACTGAGCCCCTCGCTTGGGGCCCCTGCTCTGTAGGAAGTCTGCTTCTCCCTCTGCTCCTCCTCCCACTCATGCTCTCTCTCTCAAATAAATACAATTTTTTAAAAAATAAATACAAAGTACAAATATGATGTTTTATAAAACCATCCCTATTTACTTGTATATATGCACACAGAGACGTTGTAAACAATGTTCACCAAATGTTAAAAGGTGTGAGGCAAGGTGGTGACGGTGCATGCTTTAATGTTTTAAAAATGAGCAATGCATCATCTTTTCAAATAATAAAGCCATTATTCTACTTTAATAATTGCATAATATTTCTCAGATCCCTATATATTATTTTGTTCTCATTTCCCAGATAAGAGAAATTAGAAACCCAAAGGTGAAATGACTTGATGGAAGAGTGACCTAATTCAGAATATTTTAATAAATATGTGACATACCTACTAGTTTCGATTGTTATCAAATCTACTGACGTGGCCCAATAAGAGGATGACATATATTATAATTATATATGCCTGAACTGCCACCTACAGTAGGAAATTCCAAAGAGTACTCAACATAAGGCCAAAGTCACCAGGCAATTCTTCTAGAAGGTTGCCACACACCAACCATGTGTTAGAGTTAGTGACCATTGAGGGCACTTCGAATTCTGAAAATGTTTGACTTTATGATGTGAAGTCATACAACAAAGCCATGAATCTCTCTCTTATGCTATAAAATAGTATCAATAACACACTCACATTTAGAGCTCTATGCTTTAAATTGTTTTCACAAATTCATCATACTTTCTTTCCCCCCATAGCAACTCTTGAAATAGTAGGACAGGTGTTATTAATTCCACCATGCAGTTGAGAAAATTAAAATTCAGAAAAGATGTCACTGGTTCATGATCATACAGATTATTACAGAGCCAAGACTTGTTTTTCTGTCTTTGTTCTATTCCATGTTTATTATCCAAGCAGCTACTCTACAGAAACTATAGTAGCCTATACCTGATAATATATTTATTTATATACCTGGGGTTTTCTGAGCAACTATGCCTACTTAGTTCAAAATGGAAAAAAAGGCTAGGTTGCTGTGGATTCTTTCTATCCTGTGTGAAAAGCGAGCCTTGGAAACTCATGGAAAAGAACTTTAAAGCACCCACACTATAAATGCCCATCACTATGCTACAAACTCTTTTTTTGGTAAGAAATTAAAACTTTCTCATAAAAGTTTGCTATTGTCCTCACAGTTTCCATAAAGAAATGAAAGTCATTCACTGCTAATACTGGATGGTTTAAGCAGCTGTTCATCAGAGGTAGTCAGAGAGCAAGTTTTCATGTTAACTCTGATAAGCTGGGCTAATGTATATGCAAGCGTATATTTTGGACACCTGCTCTAAACCAGCAGCTGAGAAGCACTTGGTAAACACACCCTGGAGCGGCTGGAAAACAAATGGAGCAAAGCCAGGTTTGTGCAGCCAGGTCCACGAACAAGCCGCCTCATTCACGAGGAGAGCAACTGGTAAATACATTCATAAGCATATATACCATATTTTACGATAATACTGTGAACAGGAAATAACAGGAATGGAATCTTTTCTGAATTTATTTGATGTTTTCTAATGGCAGATGGTAGGGGGCAAATTCAAATGCAATGAAATTGAATAAAAGAACTTAAAAACTGAGTAAAGGAAAGAACTTAATGCAAATATAGCTATTTTCTAAGGAAAGAGAAGATGAAGACTGCTCCCGGAAGTGAGACTCTTGGTGTGGCCAGAAAAGGAATTCTGCAAATGCTATTCAGGCCATTTAAATATTAGACCCTAAGCAGAAAGGCACAGCATGATATTCTGTGGCTCTTGGCAAGATTTGATCACCATTGGCATACTGGAAATGTACTGAACAGTCTTAAGAGCAGTATTCAAATCTCTTTTCAATTATGTAGACAGTGGCAATGTTACGTCCACTGCTGACACTTTAAAACTTCATTTTTTTTTAAGATTTTATTTATTCATAGAGACACATAGAGAGAGAGAGGCAGAGACACAAGAGAGGGAGAAGCAGGCTCCATGCAGGGAGCCCGACATGGGACTCGATCCCGGGTCTCCAGGATCACGCCCTGGACTGAAGGCGGCGCTAAACCGCTGAGCCTCCCGGGCTGCCCTAAAACTTCATCTTAATAGTGACCTTGTCAATACACTTAAAATACAGAAAAGATAAATTTTCAAACTCTGCAATTTTCTTCCTGAATCAGACATTGTTAAAATTAACAGTATCTGATTCAAGCAGGCTTAAAAAGAAGCACCAATGTATTCTCTGTTCTAAGGCATCTATAAGTGGAATTACAGATCAAAAATATGAAAAAGAGCTATAAGAAAAAAAATAATTCATCAGGACAAACATACATTAAGTGAAATACTGCTCCTTCCTCTATATAGACTTTTGAAAAAGACTTTTATAAGCTAGGAGGCACAATCATTTAGAATGAATCACATATATTATAATCAATCAAGATAATATTTTCAGAACTTATCCTCAGGGTAAGTAGTAACACAATGATTCTCTTTGCCATCATCTTCAGTTGTCATAAAATTAGTTACAGAACAAGGACATTGTCAAAATGAATAAATTCACAAAGTTAATACAGATCCATTCAAACATAAAAATTTAATAACAATTGAATGAAAACATAAAGTAATACTTTACCAACATCATACATAAGGGATAAATATACTTTGGATGGTAATGAGTGAAGGTTTCCATATTTACATAGGGACAAGCCAGGAAAATTTAAATTTACTACCTTAGCTTTAGGGAGTCCATAATATCATGAACTTTACTTTATGAATGAAATTATCAGCGGTGTGCTGGTTCTAGCTCATTCCTTGGCTCATGAATGCCAACTGTTAAATTTTAAGGATCCCTGCAAGCTAGTTTTTAAATCACTGAAACCAGCCATAATGAGAGTATTTACACCATGGGAACTGACAAACGCTACAGATTGGGCCTCCTGACCCCACCACCCAGAGCCAGTTTAAAAGCACCTCACTGATCACATAAAAATACACAGTACAATTAATTCTCACAAAGTAAATTCCCCCACTTAGGCAATACTGGGGTCAAGAAAAAGAACATTACCATACACCCACAAGTCTCTCTAGTATCGCGTGTGAATCAATACTCCCTCTAGAGGTCTGAAAAATCTTCTAGGTACAAATACTAGAAAGGAGCAATGTTAGCAATGATGAGAGAAGGCAATGTTAAATCAAAGTATAAGCTGGAAAGTCATTTGTAAGCAACTGTGAAGGTAGGCTGGCAAAAAAAGACACAACTCGATGCACATTTACTTGACAATAGCATGAGCAGTGTGGAAGGAAAATATGAAACAGCAGGTGTTGTGCAGCTATGCAACGGTTATGAGTTATGAGGCACATGTCTATGTACTAGACATGTTGAGCGTGAAAACCTTAGGAAAGAAATACTGTAATTTTATGTGTATTTCCTACAATTTTTATATTCTAACCAGTACAGAGTATGAACACATAAAGTGATAGCCAGCTTCTGATTACTGCTGAAATTCACAAGATTTTTCCCCCCTCTAACTTTAGAGTGGAACCTGTCTGTGAAAAACCAAACCCTTCCTCATCCCACTCCTCTGAAGAAAGCTGATAGGGCTGGAGCAAAGAGGACAGCATTTGACAGCAATCCTGTGCCATGTCGTACTGGTATCAGGATTACACTTGTAGGAAATAACGTATATTTACACAAAATCTGGCTTCTTTTGTTTTTGCTTTGTCCCAGTCATCAGTTGTATACAGTAGTTTCCCAGTTTTCAAGATTTATCAACAAACTGATTCTTTAATTCCAGCTTAAGTTCTAGAAACTGAGGACACCTAGAACTTATACAAAAACAAGTTGCCTCCTTACAAATGTTTTCATATTTAAGGGTTTAAAAATTAAAAGTTACACTTTATAGATAGATGTATGTACAAAGTATTGGCCTCTGTCTCATACTCAGACATGGAAGTGCTCTCATAATAACTGCCCCCAAGTAATGTTCAACATAAGATTTTCACTGCAGTTACAAAATTTGATGAACTAACCTTTATTGTTTTCCTCTTCATATGGATATTCATTCATCCATTTGTCTCTAGAGTCACATTGATCCTGCAAGAAAAACACACAACAACAAATAATGAGAAGTTCCACATGCTGATGACATTCTTCCATTGGGGGTGAACAACTTAATTCTGCAATTTTTTAGGCTTTTGATTAGTAGAACAACATAATAAAAAGCAATAACCAAAGAATTTTTTTTCTTTAGTTGTTTGTTGCTTTTTCTCTACCAGCCACTAAAAGCCAAAGTGGAGGAATGAAAGAATAGAAATTGGATCTCCAACTATGACAGCTCCTGGGCACAAGATAATGAAGATCTGGAGAAAGATACGGGAGAGAGAGAAGAAAAAGGGAGGTAGCAGAGACAATGTGAAGGAGAAAATGCCAGAATTTGGTTTAAAAGTAAACCAGTAAACTCCTCCTGGAGCACTTGGCTTCCTTATTCTTAGCAACCAAAAGATTTTTAAAGTAATGCTATTTTCCAGAGGAAATGATCTTTTTTCCCTTACAGTTGATACAAATATGCAGCATAATTAATATGAATACTTTTTTTGTACCTCCATGTTGATCAATACACAAGTAGCTTTTTTTTTTTTTTTTAAGATTATTTATTTGAGAAAGCATGCACACAAGTGCATGCGACATGCCAGGGGAGGGGCAGAGGGAGAGAGTCCTCAAGCAGACTCCCTGCTGATCACAGAACCCACCACAAGGGCTCAATTCACAGCCAGGGGATCATGGCCTGAGGCAAAACCAAGAGTGGAGCGGGCCACCCACTTAACCCACTGGGCCACCCAAGCATCCTCCCTGCCCACCCCCACCGGTAACTTGTTAAAAATTAATCTGATATATGCCACTTCTTGAAAGCTTCCATATCCCCAGGACCATTTGGATCTCACCAAATATAATTAAATATTGCTAGACTAGAGAGTTCAGATTACAATAAACCACTTGCCCTATTTGGAAGAATCTTGAAAGTCCTGTTTATTTTCATTCAGCATTATATAACTTACTTCAGAATTCCCACTTCATGAGGCAAATTTTCTTTGGCATTCAGTTAAGTCAGCTTAGTAGGCATAAATGACTTTGTTTTCTCATTTGGAATTATACTCAAGAGGAGACAGGCCTTGGCGTTCATAGCAGCACCCACTCTGTGCCAATGGGCCACCACTGAAGCACCAGGCCAGATTTCCTTTCCATGTGGTCTCCATACATTTGAAAACAAAAAGGGTTCACTCACTCATAGTACCTTAAATGAAATGTAGCACAATTCACAAGTTCCATGGGCTTGCCTGTAAGGAGGATTGGCCTTTAATTTTATTCTGGTTTTAAATCAATCAATCAATTAACCAATTTCTGTCTCTCCTTCCCCTTTGCCCCCTCCTTTCCTCCACACTCTTAATATTTATATATATAAAAACAATACATTTATGTCTCAAAATGCATCTTCTAATATATACTACAGCTTTTACTACTAGAAATGCTAGTGAAAAGCAACATAACATAAATGTAATATTTTAATAATATTTTAACATTACAATGGCAAACTAGATAAATTCTCTTGAAATTCAGAGTACAATTCTATTTTATATTATGAAACCATAATATGGTATCCCTTGAAAGAATGAAAAAGTCATCTAAAACACCATGTTCTTATCAAACATGTCCTGTCCTTTCTCGTCTTCAAAATATATCTAAATCAATCAGTTCCAACCTAGCAAAATGTACTGGGTACATCAAAAACTGGTTTCAATCTTACATTCCAATTTTCTATGATTTTTTTCACACTTTGATATAGCCTGGCCATTTTCACATGATATTCAACTTCCTACTGCTTATTCCAAACTTCATAATACTCCCATTGTAGGGATATATTTACTCCCAAATTTTTGCCTAATAATTTATGATCTTGTGCTACTACTGATAACGTTTCAACATCCTTCTATGTAAATCTTGTCTACACCAGGGCCTCTGCCAGCCTGGATAATGCCTTTGTACAACTAGAGCAGACACAGACAGACTCTAATCAGGAGGGAGGCAAGCAGAGCCCACAGATTTTCACCACCATTCGTCCCTCAGCCACCCTCATCTACTATACTTAGCTGCTCTAAGTCTGCACCTTTAATTATTGCCTTAGGATATAGTTATAGAAGTATAATCACTAGATCAAAATAATAGGAACTTTTTTTCTGGTTTTCAAAATATCTTTTTAAACAGACCATGCTAATTTATACTCCCAACAGAAAAAGATGCACACGCTAACATAGTGCCATTCCCATCTTTATTTCCTGAAACACAGCACATTCCCTAGCACATTTCAGGGGATCAACAAATGTCTGTCAAATGAGTAAATGAAGCTAATGACAAATGGAAGAAAAGTAAACTCATCTTTCCATCAATCATGTAGAATTGTCTTATCCATGTAACTATAGCCTTCATCATATAATCTGTATTTTTAGTTAAAATTAATTCTGAAATAAACATTACATTATGAACCATACATAACACAATATCCCACATTTTGATAGCATTTTGGGATTTATGGAGTAGCCCATGATATAATTTGTACTGAAAGCAGTTCCGTGACTTGAGTATAGGAACTACTTTAAGATCTATTTGACAATGATGAGATCAATTTTATACCCAAGGTAACTAGTTAGATAATGTCAGGGTCCTCATAAAACTCCTTAGTTCCACATCTGAGCAGTGTTCTTTGTGGTTTATCTTTACAACTGCCTACAACTTCAATGTATTTTTATTTTATTTTTTTAAAAGATTTTATTTATTCATGAGAGACACAGGTAGAGGGAGAAGCAGGCTCCATGCAGGGAGCCTGACGTGGGACTCAATCCCGGGTCTCCAGGATCAGGCCCTGGACTGAAGGCGGCGCTAAACCGCTGAGCCACCCAGGCTGTGTGTACGAATTAAAAACCTGAGGCAAATGTATGTTTTAACTCTGAGGAAAACCTGGTAATAATGCTAACTTGTGTCTTCCGTGTAACTCACGTTCCTCAAAGCGTGCTCAAGCTCATCTCCTGCTCTGCAGTTCCCAACTGGCACCCCTCTACTTTAAGTAGCACAAATGGTAGCAAATGAAGACACAGTTGAGAGCTGAGAAGACCTATTCCTAGGGTCACCTCTGCCTCCCCACTGGCCATCTGACCTGAAACAAGTCATCCAACCCAAGTCCCAACTTCCTTCTCCACAGAGGCGGTGTTAACAGTAACATCAGTTCTATCTACCCCACCTACCCTAAGCAATGTCTACACAGCAATCTGTGCTGCACATTGGAATTATCACTCTTTAATCAGTGGCCCAGATATTAAGCAAGAAAACAACAGGATCTCCCAAAGCTGAGACCACAAAATAAGCAGATGAATCTCTCTTTTATTCATGCTAAGGGACCTTTGTTTTGCCCCCCCAAATCCCCATCAATATCAAGCCATGATATAAAATACAAAAATGGCTCATTTCCAGCAACAGTTTATATCTCATTAATTTCCTAAAAGATTACTTAACTCTGCCAAATAGGTTTGTAAAATTATCCAGTAAATCTTCTCAAAGCACAGAAGTTTTAAAGGCTACTATCCTCATCAAAAATTCATCACACATGGTTTTGGTGCTTACTTTCCTGGCTTCAAAAATGATTCTCGGGGCATCTGGGTAGCTCAGTGGTTGAGCATCTGCCTTTGGCTCAGGTCGTGATCCTGGGGTCCTAGGATCAAGCCCCACATCAGGCTCCTTGCAGGGAGCCTGCTTCTCCCTCTGCCTATCTCTCTGCATATCTCTCTCTCTCTCTCTCTCTCTCTCTCTCTCTCGCTCTGTGTGTGTGTATGTGTGTCTCATGAATAAATAAAATCTTTTAAAAAATAAAAACAAAAATGATATTCTCAATTGTCAGGTAAAGAAGCAGCAAAGAGTTGGTCACTTATTTCAATACAAAAAAAATGTGAGAAATAAGAAAAGGCACAAAATACTACATTTTGGAAGAAGTTCAGAGTTACTCTTAAACAAAAATACTGCTGCCTATAACTAGTAGTTAATACTCATGTTTTAATGGTGAGTCTGGAAAAACTTTAGCAATAAAGAATGATCTTCTAAATTCTGTTACTTTCTAACTCTTGTTGTCTCCCCTAAAATTTCCTAAAAGGAACTGTAAGCTTTCTTTGTAAGTCAAAGAGAGTACCCTGGGACAACAGAACTTGACCTTGGCCAGAGGCACATGGATGCCACCACCCACCTCAATGAAGAAGGAGTCACACTTCAAGGTGTGTGTTTATGATTATTACTCTGTAGTAACAGGCTGCTGACTCTTCATCACATCCTCAATGATCTATTATGTTCTCGATCTTTAAAGGTGAGTGTTTAATACATTCTAAATAGTTCAGGACTCAAAAAAAACAAAAAAAAGTTCAGGACTCATAATTACACTTGTTGATAGTCCCCCTGAAAATCCCTTTCATGTATCTTGAAACAGAGACAGAGAAACCCCTTTTAAAGGTGTTTTCAGACATCTGACTAGTCAGGGTATTCTACTCTCTGCCCAAAGGTAATTTAGTTGCTCTGTTTCAAGTAAATTGAATTCTGGTAATGGTACAGCAATCCCATTTGGAATTCTGTCTTCTAGATTCAGTTTTACAAATCATTGCTTCATTAGTTGTGATCTTGTGTTTTCAAGGGCTGATAAAAAAGAGTCAGGTAATAAAGGTTCATATACATATTCACATAACTTTTTAAGCCGATTAAGGAACCTGACAGGCAGGCTTCGGGCATTTAAGTTGAAGATATTATATAATAGATCCATCTTGGCCTTAGTGTGCATCAAGGTTTTTGATACATAAGTTGCTTTTTTTCATTTAAAGTTATTTCTATTTTATCTGTCGCAGTGAGTTATCTTGGAAACTAAAAATATTTGAAGGTTAATCTAAATATTTCTGGAGATAAATGCATATCTAAGTGCTACGTTTTCATAGCTATTTTGACTTAAAATGAAAAGAGACGCTGAAGACACAAAGCAGTGAGCTTGTTGCTAGGTGACAGGTGACACCTACCGTATCTCTTCTGAACTTGTACAGCATGAGATGTCTTACTGCTGAGAAAAGACACACGGATTTCCGTGGCATAAACATCATTTTCTATAGAGAAGCAAACTAGTGTTCAGATATTCTTTTTTAACATAGGCCATAAGTAGTCAGCAATTTACGTCTATATGAATATCCAATTTTAGAAACGCCTCTCACCACGAATAGGAAAAGGCAGTTCTTTATCTCCCATTTGGGGAATATGGTTCTACATTCTAAATAATGTCTACATATGAAATGCACATAATTTTCATGATTTGTAATTAAAGAGTGATTATTATTCTTTGTAGCTCATGAATTTTCAAAGTTTTAAAAGAAATCACTTCAACTAGCGTAGGTAGAGTCCACAGAGAAAATAGTATTTTTATAATAAGTAATCCAATTTCCATTATATTTATTAACACAAGACCATCATAAAAAGACCTCATGATTTAAAAAAGAAAATACAAAAACCTTAGATGTAGATTATTTCCTGAGTATATTTTATAATTACACACCTATTTTCTAGCATTACCTCCCTTCCTTGAGAAAAAAACCTAGGCAATTCAGGTAATGATATGCAAACATCAAGAACTCTTCTATGCTCATAATTTCAGGATTTCACATGACAAGACTATGTGCTTTCTCAAGTTGGGAAAAGATCTGAACATGAATATTAGACAGACTGAACACCAGCATTAAATACCTGACATTAAAGTGATTTAGGGAAAGCTGTTTAACTTTTACATGCCTCTGTTTCTCATTTATTAATATTTTATCAAAGGGCCCCTGGGTGGCTCAGTCCATTATGCCTCTCCTTTTAGCTCAGGTCATGATCCTGGGGTCCTGGGATTGGGCCTCACGTTGCGCTCCCTGCTCAGTGGGGAGTCTGCTTCTCCCTCCTCCCGAGGCCCTTCACCCCACTCTTGCTCACATGCATGCTCTTTCTGAACATAAGTAAAATCTTTTAAAAAATTGTATCATAAAATTTCGGGGTATATCATAAAATTTTGGCTATGAACATTGAAAAGGAGAATGTATACAATGTACTAACCAGATTCTCTGGTACATTCAACAAATGTCAGTCCCAACCCTACTCCTTAACATTTATAGTCAAGCACCCAAACCCCTATTTCCACTTAAACTGTCCTGAGAACTAGGAACAATGACCTACTCAAATCCAAGTTGCACTTCCTCATTACCACTGTCAATCATGGATACATGTTTTTTTACAGGAAGGCCTTGGGAATACACAGGCAACAGGACCTCCACCCTAGGCTCTTACAGTACAATGACTCCAACGCATCCATTAAGAGAATTCAATGATACAATTGCTAAAAGAAATAGGAGAAAGGGAATTTCAGGTCCTTCATAACCTAAATTCAATAATCATCCTTATGGAATACTATTAGTTACACAGAAATCAATTGAAAACTCTCCACTTATAAAATTGTTCTTCCCTATTTCCAGCTTTATGTTTCTCTGAAATTATGCTCCCACCCAGGAATTTTTCACTATTAGCAGACAATACAGAAAGAGTAAACTAAGAATTAAGTTCTCACTTGGAGTAAGGTATGTCCCGAAGCTTGAGCAAACATTTAAGGACAGAGTTAACTGAATAAACACCCCATTTTCAGAGGGAGGAGGTAAAGCGAAAGCACACTGACATGGAAATTACTCTTCTAATCTGTTTTCAGCTTCCATTACACTGCATCATTCTATGCAGAGAACAAATAAACCTTTAAAAGAAAGTAACCATAGCAAATGAATTAAGCATTTATTTTTCATATATTGTGCTCAATATAATGGTTTGAAAAGTAATTTATACTATGCTCATATTCAAGTGTAATTGCCATTTTATCGGGACTGCACAGTCAAAAATCTGATTTGTATTGCAAAGGACTGACAAGATGATTAAATTTTGTCTTCATATGTCTAATTTATGTGATTTAGATTACAACGCAAATATGAGCATGTGTGATTTGTACTTGCACAGGAAACTATGGCATATAACACGACATTCTGCCAAAAGTAACTTGGCCACACACAAGTTTGCATTCCCATATAAAGAACATTGACAACTTTCTCTTAATCCTTTCTATCAGGATGCGTTTTAAACCATCATGCTAAAACTATTAAAATCTCTGGAGTTTTTAAGGGGCTGGTAAGAGAAATGAAATAATAGGGTGCCAGTTTGCTTCCTAGTATTTTATGCAAGTATAATGTGGTGGTGTGATTTATACATAAAAAAGCAAGCTTCCAATTTTGAAAACTGAAAATAAAATCATGATAAACACATAGTTGGTACCAATTAAAAATGCATAATTCACACAAGCCTAAGGATTTCTCTACTATTTCACCAAAATGGGCATTGTTTGAACATGGCAAGGCATATATATATATATTATGGAGTAATTACAAATATTATACACTAAAGATCTATGACATATTCAAGAAAAATAAGTTGCCTCATTCAGTATGCAGTATACATATTTGGCTTTCCTATTAATTACTGCCTTCTATGTTTAACTTGCCAATACTAAGCCCGATAAATTCCATTCAAATGCATAGTAAACAGTTTGCTTAGGGAGTAAATTTATTTTCTAGTCCATCACAACAATAGTTGATTAAAATATGTTACTCTTATCCAGTTTTGAATTAATTCATGTGAAATAAAACAAATATTTATTAAATTGTGGGGAAAAACATTCCATCAAACTGTAAAACCTGTGTAGAAAAACAAATGGCACATATTTAATTACAGTTGACATTTAAATGAAATCTGCAATCTCAAAATATTTAACAATAATTAGAAAATATCAGACAAGATATTTTTATGGTATTTTATGTTCCATCTCTTCAAATATCTGAACCCAGGGGAATTTTAACATAGGCGATTTTAAAACAGAATTTGGAGGATGGATCAAAGAACTTAATAGATTTGTTTTGCTGACATTTTGATATAATGATACAGAAACAAGAGGATTTTATACTTTTAATGAATGTCTTATGGGTTGCCGAGTGCCTTACTGAACAATCGCTCTGTCCAGCTGAACTCATCAATCCAGTTTGTGCATTCAGACATCATAATCATTACCCTACATAGCTCATAATCTGGCCCACCACAGATAGCAAGCTGTCAAAATAAAATGCATTATCAATTAGTATTTCTCAATGATGAGCAAATTAGTAGACCGTCAAATGGATTGTATAACCATATGCTTCTCTCATGACTAAATAATACCAGAAAATCAAAATACTATTTGTTGAGAATGACAAATGATATATTAGGTTGATTCTTGTTTATAAGGATCAAAGCCAAAGCCTCTTTTAAAATACTGGAAAAAATATTGAAATTGGAAGTCAACGCAAATATAAGCCAAGTAATTGCTAGCAGATGATGAAGGCCCACTGTTTTGTAATAGTGATATTTATTACATGGTATATATATTGTTATTAATTCATCCATGAATCGCTTAAATGCTAGGAACTGAAGACATTAAAAATCATATGCCACAGTATCGGATTTAAAGAAACTCACAAAGGCGAGACAATTATAAATAAAATAACAATAAATTACCATCCACTGAATATTTACCATATGTTTAACACCGAGTAAGCTGATTGTATTATTTAATAAATTCAAGTACAAGGCATATGACCTAGGATTCAATACCCACATTTTACAATAAAAATAACTGTGCTCAAAGTCCATATTCTCTAACTTCGTCAAGTCACATCCTTGATGACACCATAGCAATTCTGGTGGAAGAACAAAGTATGTAGTCAGAAGTTGAGGGAACCCATGAAGGCTTCACAGAGGAGGTAAAACAAAAGTTGAGTCTTGAAAAGCGGGGAAGAAGAGACATCTCAGGGAAAGGGTATGTATTAGGGAATTAGTACATTTAAATATGACTCTCAGAGCACTCATCTATACATATGTACAAACATGTATAATTTACTAAGAGTGTACACACACATATGAAAGAGCTCTCAGGAATTGGCATATTTACACTAGTCAGCATATGCCACCAAAAGAGGGGCTCTAGGGGCGCTTGGGTGGCTCAGTGATTAAGCATCTGCCTTCAGCTCAGGATGTGGTTCCGGGATCAAGTTCTGCATCGGGATCCCTGCATGGAGTCTGCTTCTCCCTTTGCCTATGTCTCTGCCTCTCTCTGTGTGTCTCTCATGAATAAATAAATAAAAATCTTAAAAAGAAAAGGAAAATTTTAAAAAGAGCTCTAACAAGGAAAAGAAGTCTATGATGTGGAAAGATACTGTTTCAAGTAAATAATAAAAACAATCCTAAAAGTATGACTTCTAGTGGCTTAGGTATGCTGTCTTATAGTACAAAGGGATTTATGTTATACATACTACATCACAAACACTAAAGTGATTTAAAGAAACTAATTTTAGAAAGCTGAATGTAAACGACCTTTCCCACAAGCTTTGTTATGATCCATGATTTAAGATATTTCAGACATGGGCAGCCCTGGTGGCCCAGCAGTTTAGTGCCGCCTTCAGCCTGGGCCATGATCCTGAAGACCAGGGATCGAGTCCCGCGTCGGGCTCCCTGAGGGAAGCCTGCTTCTCCCTCTGCCTGTGTCTCTGCCTATCTCTCTGTGTCTCTCATGAATAAATAAATAAAATCTTTAAAAAAAAAAAAAAAGATATTTCAGACATTTCCAACCCTTATACATAAAATATATTTCAAAATATTATTCAAATATGAATCAATGAAAATATGCCCATAAACAGTACATATATGTGTGTGCATGCACTAGTTACAAACTCTGACTATATTCCCAAAGTGTATGTAAATTACATAAGTTTATCTTTTTTTAAAAAATATTCCAGGAAATTTAAATAATTTTGAAAAGTAATAGTAGCAGTCAAGCAATATCAAAAGCATATTGAAAAATATCTCCAAAGAAAAACTGGTCAAATGCAGGCTTAAAATCCTATTTGGAGACATACATAAAACTAAAATACTAAAAAACATTCTAATATTTAAGAAATGTTCATAAGTGAAAGAACTATCAAATAATTATTGCAAGTAAGCAGGTTCAGTGCTCACAGTTCCCCCCCAATATGCATGGGGAATGTACTTTTTACATTTTAATTGAAATATGGTATCATTCAAAAAACATCTGATTTTTAAAATTTAAAAGTCCTTTAAATTCTCTAACTTTAAGCTAAATATATCCTGGAGATACAATGAGGGAAAGCTCCTGGCTAGAGAAGTGAATTCATACAATTCTCCGAGTTGTATTAATTCTCAGTAGCAGTAGAGGACCGGGAGGAAGAGTGGTTGTAGCCTCAGCAAATGCACATACTTACACATGTAGACCTGTCTAACTACCAAGTCCTCTATGTTGTATATTCCTTATAGCCTTGTGAGGCAGGTGGTTTATTATTCTCATTTTACAGAAACAGAGAAGTAACTTGTCTAATAAGCAACAAAACCAAGATTTTAAAATAGACAGTTGAGATCTAGTTTTCAAGATTTTAAGTATTATGCCATAATGATTCTTAGAAATAATCTCAGTATTATTCTACAAGCAATGGCATCTCTATCTGTGAAAATATACAAGCAAGCCAACTAAAACAAGATAGTTTTGGTGTTTTCCTTTTAAACAGAAGACTACAAGGAGTTATTTCTGAACTAAAGGCATAATCTCAGACCCTTCTCCAGTGAAAGAAAAGGAAAATATATTCCCAATCTGAGGTCATTTGAAATCCTACCCAACACTACAATAAAGCCAATGTTTGAAAAGTCTTTTTCCCTAATTAAAAATGAACACTTTCATTAACTCATTTAAGTTCTTAGAGATTTTAAGATTTCAGAATTTTTGTACAATCTTCTACATGAAACCCAAGATTAATGAATGTAATGAAAATCCTTCTTTTCCTCACCAAAGATGTAAACATATGCAGATACAAAACTTAACTTTTCACATAAGAAATAACCTGTACTCTTTGATAATGCATTGAATATAAAACAGCCAATTCTGAAAACACATTTCAAAGGAGTATTTCTGACCTATGCTTGAGTCCATTGCCCCAAACAGCTATTAAAATACTTCATCTGAAAATTAATTTCTCCTAACTTAGGCTAAGTATGTTTCCATCGGCTCATAGTGTTTAAATGCAAATATATTACATTAGATTCTTTCCTGACTCTGAAGATACTAAACATGAACATAATACTAAACAACCTCAATATATTAACCAAATAAAAAAGAGCTGACCCTCATAAATAAAGCTAAGCAGAAATAATTTGTGCTTTTAAACAGTTAATTTTCTAAAATGCCATTAAAATATATATAATATAAAGCAACTATAAAGTCCCTATCCATATGTAGTTATTAATTCTCTCATTTATAAAATAAATAATCTTCTCAATCACTAGGGATTCAAAAAATGAAAAAGACCTCATATATCACATATTTTAAGACTAAAAAAAGGCTGGAGGCGGCAAGCTGCTATTTGGGAAACCACTGAGCCTGCTAAAAAAGCATTGGTAAATCTGGGGAGCAGTAGATACCAGGTGTTGTGGTTTGACACATACTTCATCTCTGCAAAAAGCCATGGTCTGGAGGATGAAAATAATTGCATTTTTGTTCATGAGAACCAAGTGGATAACGACTTGCTAGAGTAATCAAGACTAGGGCAATGAAGTACATGTACATATCTGCAGTTCAACCTTAACTTGAAAACAGCATTCAACCAGCATCTAAATGTCACACAAGTGTCGCACAATAGCAAGCCGTACGCTATCTACAGACCTTTCCGGATGCCAAACCTTAGTCTAAAACATATTCACTTCCTTCATCTTGAAGCCTGCTGATTGCTTCCTTATATAATGGCATTTCTTTTCACTCATAAACCTCCAACATCAGTATGATTCAACTTTCAGGTTCATAAAATGCTTTATGACATACAGAAGGCTATCTTCCAAAACTCTCCCTGGTTTTAAGATGTGCTTTATTTTTGTTCGATCTCTTAGGAAGTTCAACTACCAGAGACTCAATTAGCATCTCCCAAATAAATATCTCTAAATCTCATTTCCCACCTAAATCTCCCTGTACCTTTTCCCACCTAGATATCACTGAATAATCTAACACTTAGATTCTTATGATTTTTATCTAGATATTCTCATCATAACTGGAATCGTGATGGACATTGGAGATCTGCAGCCAAGAGAGTTGCTTTACACACGAATGGATTACCATGGGAGGAATGCCTGACTTACCAGCATCCAAAACTGAAGTCATTATTCTTTCCCCCAAAAAATACTTTTCCCAGTTTCCCAATGCAGTCTGTGAAAAGCATTAACAACTAGACTGTTGAACCTTGTCTTTGAATTGATTTGAAGAGTCTTTCCTAATACATAAAACAATCACATTTATGCCTTCTAAAACCTCTTGATTCACTTCTATATTTTTCCTTCACCACCTCAGCATCCTTAGACCCTCTTTTCACTGCACATTACAAACAGACACACATTTAAAATATTTCATCATACTACTCCTGGTCTCAAGAATTTATCACTTATAATTGCAATGTCTGGATCTCTGTTAATGATCATGATCCTTCAGGAGAAGCTGAAGTTTCGTCTCCATCCTCTAGGAGGAGTTTCATTACTCTCAACAGGCAAATCCCTAGCATTACCACCTTATCACATAAGCAAAAAAGCATTTGATAAAATGGATACATAGTAATCATTTTGTAACAATCAACCTTAGGGGAGCCTGGCTCAGTCAATTAAACATCTGACTCTTGAGTTCTGCTCAGGACATGATCTCAGTGCTCAAATCAAGCCAGCATCAGGCTCCAAGCTCAACAGGGTATCTGCTTGAGGCTCTCTCCCTCTTTCGATCCCCCAACTCGCACTTGCCATCTCTCTCTCTAAATATATATAAGTATTTTTTAATTAACCTTAGACTATATAGAAAAAGAAGACAACTGCATTAAGTTGTTGTACAGCAGCTATTTTAAAAGCTACCACAAGCATCATATTTAATGGTGAAATATTAAAGCTTTCTCCACTGAAATCAGAAAAAGGTATTTGTTACCACTACACCTCAATTCAAATTATGTGGTAGGTTTCAGCCAGTATCATAAATAATACATAATTTTTTATTTTTATTTTTTTTAAGATTTTATTTATTCATTGGAGACACACAGAGGGAAGCAGAAACACAGGCAGAGGGAGAAGCAGGCTCCATGCAGGGAACCTGACGTGGGACTCGATCCCAGTACCCCAGGATCATGCCCTGAGCCAAAGACAGATGCTCAAGAGCTGAGCCACCCAGGCATCCCTATAATTCTTTAAAATAAAGATAATAATGGGAAAAAGTGAAATTGTGATTATTCATAGAAAAATTATTCATGGAATTATTGTATTAATAGAAAGTCCAAATAATCTACAGTCACAAAATTAATAACACATAAATTTAGCAAGGTCAATATGTAAAAATCAATATACCAGGAAAAAAGAACTGTAATTATGACTTCAAAAGCCAATAAAATTTATAACACTAAAGAATTAAACATCCAAAAATAAACTTAATAAAAGATGTTCATCCACTTTGAGAAAAAACATTATTGTGAAAAATTAAAGAAGTCCTTTAAAAAAAATTTTTTAAAGTTAGGATATACCATGTTCATGGGTGGGAAAACTCAATATTAAAATGTAAATTCTCTATAGGGGCACCTGGGTGGCTTAGTCAGTTAAGTGTCTGCTTTTGGCTCAGGTCATGATCCCAGGGTCCTGGGAATGAGCCCTGCATTGAGCTCCACACTCAGCAGGGAGCCTGCTTCTTCTTCTCCTTCTGTCCCCTACCTCCAGCTCATGCTCTCTCTCAAATAAGTGGAAATCTTTTTTTTTTTATGTAATTCTCCTTATATTGATCTTAACAGATCAATTTAAAAAACAATCAATAAAAACCCAATTAAAATCCTAAGGTTAGGGACTGCTGGGTGGCTCAGAGGCTGAATGTCTGTCTTTGGTTCAGGGCATGATCCTGGAGTCCGGGATTGAGTCCCACATCGGGGTCCCTGCATGGAGCCTGCTTCTCCCTCTGCCTATGTCTCTGCCTCTCTCTCTCTCTCTCTCTCATGCATAAATAAATAAAATCTTTAAAAAAAAAAAAAGGAAAGAAAAATCCTAAGGTTACATATTTGTGTGTGTACTGGAAACACTTTCCAAATTTTAAATTAACATGCAAAGAAATAAGAATAGCTAAGGTGATCTTAAAGAAAAAGGACAAAGTTGGGAGACTTGTATTCTCATGTATCAGGACTTATAATGAAGTCCTAATAATTAAAATATTTTGGAATTGACATGTAACTCTAGATAAACTGACCAATAAACTCACACATAATTGGTCACTTTACTGAGATAAAGGTTGTACTCTCCTGCAATTAGGAAAAGATGGCTTTCTCAATAAATGATGCTCAGTCAAAAGTATGCTATATTAAGGGGAAAAATGTGAATTCTGACCCCTACTTCACAACATATGCAAAAATCTATTCCAGATAAATATAGATATAAATGTGACAGGTAAAATAATAAAGTTTCTCTTCATAATCTTGTGAGGGGTAGAGATTCCACAAACAGGACACCAAAAGCCCCAATCATAAGTGACAGACTATTTAAATGAAAAATATTAAAATCAAGTACTTCTCTCTACCAAAATACATTATAAAGATAATGGTAAAGACAATTTGTATATAGAGAGAAGATAATTGCAATACATGTATCTGACAAATGTTAGTATCCAGAATATATAAAGAATTTCTATACAAATCAACAAAAAATACAGAAAACCCAAAAGAAAAGAATTAGTAAACAATTCGAAAAAAAATGAGCAAATAATTTGAAAAAGGACTCTATGAAAATGGCCAATAAACAAATGAAAATGATCTCAACCTCTTTGGTCATTGTGGAAATATATATTCAATGAGATGCCACTGCAAATCCATCAAAAAGCCTAAAACTAACAACACTGGGGAACATGGGTGGCTCAGTTGGCTAAGCATCCAACTCTTGATTTCAGCTCAATTCATGAGCTCAGGGTTGTGAGATCAAGCCCCACACTGGGGTGCATGCTGGGCATAAGGCCTGCTTAAGATTCTCTCTCCCTCTACCCCTCCCTCCCCAACTCACACACACGTTCACTCTCAAAAAAAAAAAAAAAAAATCAATAAATTAAATTAAATTAACAACACTGAAAATACCAAGGTCTAGATGATGTGGAAGAACTAAAAGTCTCATAAACTGATAGTATAACGGTAATATATAGAACTATTTAGAAACCCATCAGTCTTCTAAAGCTGAACATACACATATCGAATGACTCTGTAATTCCACTACCTATCCCTAGGTTTATACCCAACATAATTAAGTACATATATGTACAAAGTTCATATACAAGAATATCAAAGCAGACCTACATATAATAGCCAAAACTACATACAACCCAAATGTCCATCAACAATAAAATGGATACACTGGCATATTCTAATAATGATATGTTATACATCAATGAGAAGTAATGAACATGAAAAATAAATAAAATTCACAACACAATGTGGATAAAATTAAACCAGTTAAAATAATAGTTACATTGGGACATCCAGCATGATTCCATTTATATAAAATTCAAAAAGACAAAATTAATTGATGGTGATAGAAGTCAAAGTAGTGATTATATCTGGAGGATAGGAATGACTAAAGATATAAGGGAGACTTCTGGGTTGGTAATGGTTTAATTTTCTATCTTGGTGGTAGGCATATCAAGGTGTTCACCTGTGAAAAATTTTTGAGGCACACCCTTATGACTTACATAATTTTTGCAGATCTTTTATTTCCTAAAAGCTAACTTATGGAACACCAGGGTGGCTCTGTTGGCTGGGTGTCCAATTCTTGATTTCAGCTCAGGTCATGATCTCAAGGCCATATGATCAACCACTATACTGAGCTCCACACTCAGCAGGGAGTTTGCTGGAGATTCTCTCTTTCTCTCTCTCACTCTCCCTCTGTCCCTCCTCCAGTTCTCACTCATGTAAGTACACATGTTCTCTCTCAAATAAATATTTTTTTTAAGAAGCTAACAAAACTTTTCCCTATAAAAAAAATTTTATTATGCCAATTAATAATTTTGTCAGATCATCCAAATTATTAATGGGTGGTGTCCACTGTATGCATGAGTCATTCCAAAGTGTGCTATGACCCACAGACCAATCAATTATCAAGAGCAGGCTATGTGAGGCACTCTTGGCCACAGAAGGGCCAGCAATCAGAAACACACCTGATAACTCCAACTCACTTGAATAACCTTGACACCTAGAGGCAGTTTTTAACGCAAGCAAATTATACAATTTTTTTTTTGAGTTTCTACTGTTCATAGTAATATGCTAAATTTGTATCACCGATCACTAAGTATTATTTGATTGGTGAGATTCATGTCAAATGAGATAGAGAAGACAACATGGTCCTTCTTCCTTAACTTTACAGTACTACAATACTACCATTAACTATTATTATCACCTGGCAAGTTAATTGACCTATCTGGGCATCAGCTTCCTCATCTATGAAATGAAGGGGTTAAAAGATCTTCAAGTCTTCTTCCAAATTTTAAGGTTGCAAACCCTACAAATCCTATATGTTAAGAATGCTCTGGGGTGCCCAGATGGCTCAGTCAGTTAAGTGCCCAACTCTTGATTTCAGCTTAGATCTTGATCTTGGGGGTCATATATTCAAATCCCATTTGGGACTCCATGCTAGACATGGAGCCTACTTAAAAAAAAAAAGAAAAGAAAAGAAAAGAATGCACAAGTCTACAAGACATAGCTATGAAATGGGTTATGAATGGGTTAATATTGGTTGACAAGAGTTTGAGTTCTAACTGTGAATTGGTGAACTTATGAAATTTAAATTTCTCACTCCCAGTGGCTCCTAACCTGCTTTAGGCAGGAATACAATGGATAACTAATGCATCAGTTGTAACTTAGCATGCCACATAGCTTTACTAGATACCACTCTGAAGACAAATTCTTAGATCAAAAGGGGACAATAGAATGAAGTATTTTCACTGTCTGCATCTGAGCCTGTGGACACACCAGGAGTGAATGATCCTCCAGAGGCAGCCTCGGATAATTCTGAAGGTGAACAGGGAGCATTTCCCTTCCAAGCACAGTTCCATAAAGCACCGCATTACAACGGGATTTATCTGTGACTGTAAACAATCTCTTTCCCTACAGTTTTACCACAACCAGAAATGAATGCTCAGAAATGAATCTGCCACTTTGTCCTGTATAATTTAAAGGAGAATATTATTTACAATAGTATCTCGGCAGTAAAAATATAATCCATAAATCAGGTATGTGCCAGGCAGTGTGGCAGGTATTTTACACACATTATCTAGGTAATCTTCACTGTGAAGAAGGGATACTAACCTCCACTTTACAAGTGAAGAAATGGGAGTTTGATGGTTATCAAACTGCACAGCCAGCATAAGAACACACTTTTGTCTGACCCTAAAGTCCATATTCTTTTCCTCATGCCATAGTACCTCTCTCCAGAAGCTTCTGTGACCTTGATGCACATGCTATGCCAGATCAAATGTATATAGTTACAGATTATTGATATATATGCTACATACAAATGTATATAGTGGCCAGATTTCAGGTGTGTCACCAAGCACTGAAATGGCACTGCAGCATCACTTTGTGGATGGATCAAGCAGCCACCAAAGAGGCTGCTGTTATTCTCCATTCTGAGCAAGAGCCACTGATAGTGTAAGTCTTGCTTGCCGTTGCTTGCCGGACAGCTTTTTCCATGCCTGGTCTGCGGACTAAAGGGTCTAAAGTGTAACAGAGTTCTTATTTTCCAGTGCACTTTAGTCTTTTATGGAGGTTTTCTCTGAGATGGCATGTAAGAACACTCCCAAACATATTCCAAAAGTCCCAGAAACCTAGAAGTTATTGGAAAGTTAGTAACTATCCTGTTTTTGTTAGACCATGAACAATAACTGCAGAGTTCATCAGGGGCACTTAAACTTCCTTAAATCATTTTATTCACCTAATGCTGGATTTGCATCCTGTAGCCCTGAATTCGAAACTTACCTTTTCTATTTGCAAACTATATGGCCATGGATTAGTCACATCTCTCTAAAATTCAGCTTTTCCACATCTGCAAAAAGAGCTAATATTAATGCCTACTTTGCACGACTGTTTGTCATGTCTAGATAATCTAAGATATACAATTTGCAGAAGGTACTCCATAAAAATAGTAATTATTGGGCAGCCCCGGTGGCGCAGCGGTTTAGCGCCGCCTGCAGCCCAAGGCATGATCCTGGAGACCCAGGATCGAGTCCCACATCAGGCTCTCTGCATGGAGCCTGCTTCTCCCTCTGCCTGTGTCTCTGCCTCTCTCTCTCTCTCTCTCTGCATCTCTATGAATAAACAAAATCTTAAAAAAAATTTTTTTAAATAGTAATTATTATTAGCTTATTTTTTTATTTAGAAATACTACTTTGGTTTTTAAAACACAGAAGTAAGTAATATTATTAAGCCATAAAATCTGCCGGAGCCCAAAGGAGATTAAAAAAAAAAAAAGTCATATGAACTTCTCTGGGTATCCTGTATTATTATTAAATCGTGCCAATTTAAAAAAAAAGTAGTTACTAAAGTCAACCAGTTTTCCTGAAAACATACATTAATATGTCATACTCTCCTTTTACAGAGACAGAGGCAACAGAAGGTGGGTTTATAATTTTCCGAATAATATGATCCAAATAACTAAAACCCACAGAGGTAAAGTTCATTCTGAAAATCCATCATCCAGAATTCCTGTTTATCGAGATTATTTGGCTCTATTTTAAAAAACTTAATTACTTAATATTATACCTATTCCAGAATTAGACTTTGAATTTCAATAACTTCTCATTCTCTCTTTTATTGCCTCTTTAATATCATTGGTCTTACTCTCTTATTAGGAAACCCACATCTTGATCTCTTTCACTATGAACTTTAATCGCTCATTCACTGAATCAACAACGACTTATCCTCCCTTCCAACTTTCCAACTAAATTTCTAGTCTAGTGAAAAATAAAGGACACTAGTTTCCGAAAGCACAGATTCCAGCATAATAAAAAAACTGCCATGAAAGTATGAATTGAAATAGTATAAAATCTCTGTTCACAGTACCACAGAAACTAGAGATCAAGAACTACTAGTGGTTACAGCAGTCATGGAGCATCTGAAATACGACCGGTTCAAATTTAGCTGTTCTATAAGTGTGAAATACACACCAGATTTCGGAGACTTTTTTTACCAAAATAAAAACAAAACAAAACCTCTAAAATATCTCATTTATCATTTTATATTTATTATATGTTATAATGGTAATATTTTGAATATACTAAGTTAAATAAATTAACATTCATTTCATCTGCTTCTTTTTACTTTGTAATGTTGCAATTAGGAACTCTAAAATTACTTAAGCAGCTTGCATTATATTTCTATTGGGCAGTGATCAAGGTCCCACATTTCAAAGCCTTGCGCAACACACTAGGAATTTTCCTGGTCTCTAATTATATTTTACAGAGACCTTAATGACATGTCTACTTCGTCCACTAAACTCCCCAAGGTATGTTTTCTTGTTTAATCTAGTGTTTAATGTATTTGGATGTAAATGTATCACCACATGTACTGTTAATGGAGCCCAATCTTGAGCCCCTTGGAGAGCTAATATTGTGCAGAATGTATTTGATGCTTGCTGATACCTGATTTTCATCTCACCAGATTATTAATCTTCAGTTCTTTGAAAACTCTGCAAAGTGATCTCAAAAGAATTGTGTGTGTCTTCCAAAAGCACAGTCATTCAGACACAGTCATGCCTGAACTCAAGTGTCAAGGGCTTTCCAAAATCCTCAGAGCCTATTAAAACTAAAAGATTCCCAGAGGACCAGAAATATAACCTAGCATCCACTGTTACGTCCTGAAACATAGCTGTATTTCAATGAATAAGATACAACCTAACATATTCTGCATCACATATCCGTTCCACTGCTGATGGGAAATGCGTTGGACAGTATACATCATTAAACTGAACACAGCCAAGTGTATTATGTTACAGCACCATTTGGAAACTCAGGCCAAGCAATCCTCCTAAATTTCTAAATGTCAAACCTACTGACAATAACATTTTCATCTGCTCTGTGTTTACTGTTCCCCCTTCTATGTTTCTTCTCAGGCAGTCCTCTCAGTAAACAAATTTGAATCACAGAGCTTATAATTTTCAGAATGTATAAATTGGTAAAAGAATTCATTATACATTTAAGGAACTTTCCAGCTCTATTACGGACATGTGACAGTACCTAACAAATAATCACATATTATTAACTTTTATCAACCTTCATTTTTTTTCACAAAGTTGCATATGGAGAAAACATCTTCAATCTCATGATCTCCATCAAATATCTGTCCCCTGCTCACGTCCGATGGATCGCACATACTTTGAGTGAGCATGTTGCCAATGAGGACCCATACCTACCAGGCAATGTAAGCAGGACTCCACTCAACAGATACAGGCTCACAAATGAAGAAACCTTTGACATCAGAGAGGGGATCTACCTGGTAGAGAAAACATGGATTCATTTCTTCTAAATCTGCAGATGGCCTTTAGGAGCTGTTTCCTACAGCTTGATATAAACACAAGGAGGCACTCATGTGAGAAGATTCCCTGAACCCACAACTTAAGACAACCTGGAAATGGCAGGCCATGCATGATGCTACAAAAGGCAAATTCAGTGCTTCCCAAATTTTTCAAACCATCCTCAACTGTCTGAAGAAATTAGTATCTCAGCATACCTGTGACAACCACAGCATGCCAGTTGGGAAGCTCCAGGCTCATTTACTGAGGCAGCCACAAACCTAAATACTAACAGGAGCCAGGAGGTAGAAACAGAATAGTAGAACCCCTGGGCGGGGGGGGGGGGGGGGGGGGGGGGGGGCTAGAAGTGAGAGGCAGAAGGGATGCCCTCTCTAGAGAAGGTCACTGCTACTCAACTCAAGACAACATCTGCCCTAGAGTTATATTCAAATGAAATGAAGAATCAGTAGCCCTTAATGAAATTCTCTAGTTAAAAAAACAATGGCTGCACTACTAAACTAACAAAAAATCAGAAAACAAAAACATTAGCCACACATCTGTCAGTTCATGATATGTGTTTTATCGTTTTGACCTTCAGATTCAAAATACCTAGAAGGCCAAGAAATTACAAATTAGAGAGACCCTAGATTTATCCAGTCGTTGCACGGTGAGCCAAGAAGAACAGAAATTCATGTAATAAAACCTGGTGTTTCTTACAGAAGCATCAATTTTACTTGGAATTTTTTTTTTTTTTTTGAAAATTTACATTAAAACAAACTGAGTGTGAGACTTCTGGGTGGCTCAGTGGTTGAGCATCTGCCTTTGATGAGGTGTGATCCCAGGGTCCTGAGATGGGAGTCCTGCATTCGGCTCCCGGCATGGAGCCTGCTTCTCCCTTTGCCTCTCTCTCTCTCCCTCTCTCTCTCTCTCTCTCTCATAAAATCTTTTAAAAAATAAACTGAGTGTATCATGAATACAGTTCAAAAATCATATGATTTCAAGTAAAACAAGAGAATCAAAATAAATCTACTATTTGAACAGGCTACTTTCAACCACATACCTGGGATTATTTCTTTCCTAAGGAAAAGTTGGAGAAGCAATCTACTGTGGAACCACCAGAGAGGACAAGAACTTCTTAAACTATCTGAATAAAATAAGATGTTCAAGGATTCTTCCATAGCTTTAAGTTTTTAGTCAGGCTTGGGCCACTTAGATTGCTGCTTTAAATGTAATGTGCATTTTCAGAATGTTCTAGAAGGCTCCTGGAAGACTGAATTTCAGCAGTTCAAGCCTGTCAGCCCAGTGGGCAGAGGACACCTCACTAACACAGCAGTACATTTGCCCATTCTATACCAGTAAATAGTTTTATTCGTGTGTTCTGTGTTTGTTTACTGGTAATGAATTAAACATTAAAATTCCTATTTGGAATATAAAACACCGTAGTTCTTGTAAATGGTTAAGTTATGCTGGCTGTAGTTTAAGGTACTAAAGCTGTTATTTATAGACTAAAACCCATTATCACTACTCAAATATTGAACAAGAATAGTTTGTATTCAAAGATAAAGTTGCCACAGGGGACTATTGATATAGGAAATATGGCTGGATAGATATGGGATGCATATTAAAATTCATATATTGAAAAGAAAAATTATATTTAACAGGTATATTTAATATTCCAGTAGCATCAACTGGAATCGTTAAAGTTATATTTGCTGACATTTCAATTATAACCTTCTATTTTCAGTAACTTCAGTTCAATCCAAAAATTTTCTCCAGGCCCCAAAATAATGTACTTTATAAGGTCTTAGCCCACCAATGATTTTTTGGTAGTGTTTGAAATTTTCACACTGAAACTTTCAGGGAAAAGACCAAAGGCAAATTTGAATGCTTTTTCTCACAGGACCACCAAATTTTGAAATGAATAAAGTAGGGATTTAAGACCATTTTTCTCAAGGATAGCAGAGAGCCAAGGAGTTTGCCATGGTTAGTTAAATAATAAATAGTGGAGTTGGGAATCAAACCCCAGGGATTTTCACTCCAGATCCATCCTTCTAACTATTAAAGTTTACTGCCTTGACATTATCATAATTTGATAGAAATATTTGCATATATAGTAATTTATACATAGTATTAATAGCACTACGTATCTATGATTTCATTTTTTTAAGTCTATTTAAGTAATCTCTATACTCCATGTGAGGCTCAAACTCAGGACCCTGAGATCAAGAGTCACATGTTCCGGGGATGCCTGGGTGGCTCAGCGGTTTAGAGCCTGCCTTCGGCCGAGGGCATAATCCTGGAGTCCTAGGATCAAGTCCCACATCGGGCTCCCTGCATGGAGCCTGCTTCTCCCTCTGCCTGTGTCTCTGCCCCTCTCCCTCTCTCCCTCTCTCTCTCTCTCTCTCGAATAAATAAATAATCTTTTTTAAAAAAAAAAAAAGAGTCACATGTTCCTCTGAGCCAGCCAGGCACCCCTACCTATAATTTTAATCTATTTCATTGACTTTAATTTGATAAATTCATACTCTGCTTTATATTTATATAAACATATTTATATTTATAAAGAGCAAACTCTTTAAGGTAGACACCATCACTTACCACTGTAAAGGTACACAACATAAGAGATCTTCAAAAAACATTTGTCTATCTGAGTAACATTTCCATGATTCCCACCTTCTCCAACAAACATCATAGTGGATTTAGAATTTGGTTCAATTTTAGAAATGAACAAAAAGGGAAAGACACTTAAGATTTTTTATGTGAATAACAAAAAAGAAACTTGGACAAATTCCTCCCAAAAGATAGCCAAATGCCTGTTAACATATGAAAGGTATGCATCAACATTAAATTGGAGACAAGAAAATGTTCACCAACAGTAATGTGGATAAATCAATCTGTGGAAGCTTTTGATAAATTCATGCGATGAAATATTATACAGCAATGAAACTAAAGAACACTATGGATAAATCTCAAAAACATCCTTTTGGGTAAAAGAAGCTTAACGTAAAAGAGTACATGTTATACTCATGTGATGTTGAGGGATACAGTTGTTTACAGCAACAAAAGTGAGACTGTGATTGACTCGTGTGTGTGGCAATGACTTATTCTGGGTGGCTGTTGAGTGTAGGCATTCACTTTGTGGGAGTTCATCCATTTGTACACCTGAAATATGTGCACTTTTCTGCCTGTGAACTGCACTTCAGTGAAAAGGTGAACCAAAAATAAATGAATAAAGGTCCTCAACCTTAAAAAAAATATAAAAAGTCAACAGAGATAATTCACACAACTCCAAGAAGTCTGAAATCCTTTGAATCTGACTAGTCACTTGATTCTGTCTGAGATCTCATCTTGATCTTATTTCTAACTTTTTACTGGCAAATTCTATTTTAATCTATTTGCTAAATATAGACTATATAGACACAGGTTTAACATTGCCTTAAAAAGTGATGAAACAGTAGAAATGGGGTCGTTATCTTTTTATTACAAATTTTTAAAAAAGGTTTTCCTGAGATAAGTTGGCAACTACCAACATGTACATATACATCCATGTATTTATGTTTATATTTATATAAATGGTCTGAGCTGGAAGTAACTGACCAGAGCTGTGAAAGACCTCGCAAAGCAGAGCCCTGTCATACCAAAGATGGCCAACGCTCCTAAGGGGAGAAGCAAAGAAGGGGTAAGAAAGCATCAAGGCTGACAGCTCCAGAGCTGTCACCAGGAGGCATGCCAGCTCTGCTACAGTCTGGGAGGGTGCACAGGGCACTGGATTATTTAGTGGTGCCTGCCACTGTAAGAAAATGTGAGAAATTAGAATTAGAAAAAAAAATTATTTTTTTTTTCATTAAAAGCATATAGGCAACATCCTCCATAAGCTAAACTTTGACAGGATCTTACCAATTTTAAATTAGTAATAATGTTGCTATACAACGAATTCTTCATTTTCATACCCTTGCTCACCAGAAATTTTTCAGGATCTCTCTCCCTCGTTGCCCCTCCCTCCAGTTACTCTGCTTTCTTATGCATAATACATGGCTAATTATCTCCTGCAAAAGTGATTTAATATGGTGAAATGCCCTAAGGGGGAGCTCACCACTACTGAAAAGGTATACAAAATAAATCCATACATATAATTTCAACAAGGCAAATCCTCCTTTGGGAATGGGTCACTGTTCAAAACATTCAGAAATCAGATTTTACCAGATATTTTTTCTGTTTCATTGGAAATTATGTATAACTCCCTTACATTCAAACATTTAGGCATCATACTGCCATGTCTTATAACAGATCATTCAGTAAGACCTACAGTTTTGAAAAGCCACATCATGTTTTTATTCTTTACCAATAACAACAACCAACCAATGTCAGGCACACTTTATATATCTAACAGAAATCACAAAATGCATATATGTTTCTATTCCCATACTATTAACTCTCCATATGAAGACTTCAAGTTGAAAAGAGTTTTTTGGCTATAAAGTTATTCCATTTCATTGTAAACTATCTTCAGATGACAAATATATTCATCATAAATCAGTTTGATTACTATAGAACTATCACAGAGAGAATGAAGCTATGTTGTTTGTGTTGAAAATGGGATTTCTCTGTCAAGAAGCTTCCTCAAAATAGGTCTTTTTAACTTACAAGTCCCTTGCAATCAAAGATCTTATACATTTAAATCAAAGTAGAAAACATATCGATATTACTTTGCATCTCTTCATGTAATTAGACTGCAAAATAAAATTTCCTCTTTTCTGGGAAATTTCTTTTCCTTGTGGAAAATGCTTCCAATTTTAACACTTTAAGAAGATAAAAATCTACTCTTTTTAACTATCTCCTCAGCAAAAGCAAAAGAAATTGTCTGGACTGCAAGCCACATGGAAACCCTCTGGAATTTTTTCCAGTTTCCCACATAATACCAACAAAAACTCCATTGCTGGTCCCTGTGCCCATCTGCTCTGACTGCTCAGTGTCATGGCCTGTACATTAACTGCAAGTGTCAGGCAGTCATAAAATCTCAACAATTTCAAACTCTTTGGGGATCAAACATAAAATGACATTCTGTTGAGTGGGAAATCCCAAGGCCTGTGGCCATGTCTTCCAGGGGTTTGACATGCTGGAAAAGAAAAACACAGCCTGCTTTTAAAACGAGGTCATTTTATACAAGGAATTTGGTTGTAAAAAAAGACCTAACAAGCCTCATATTTATATTGGCTAAAATATCATTTCATGCATCTATAAACTTCAAGAAGCCAGTTCAGAAATTTTACCAATTCTTTTTTACTTGCATCATTCTCGTGGACTAAAGCAACTTTTATATAGTCAAAGTAACACAAAGAAGCAAGCAGTCCCTGCCAGTGATGGATTCAAGCGCTCTACTCCCATTCAGCCTCTCCGGGTCTGAAGAAAGAAGATGGGTACCTAATCACTACAGGACAAATCCCACAAAGGCAGCAGCACTTTACAGATGCCTAATATATCACACTGGAGGTCTGAGTTCAGGCTGGACACTTGACAGGATGCAATGATTTAGGATGCACTCCAATTTTTAAGGAAGTCAATGTTAGGGCCAGAAACAGGATAAATGAAAACTTTCTAAGATACATGTTTTCTGAGATTTATAATCAGGTAGAGATAGAGAAGGGAAAGGAGATTAGACAAGTGTTTAGACTTTTCCATCAAAATATGGAATGGGAAAAAGATTTTAACACCTGCCACTTCCTTTGCAATTGTGAAGAAAGATGACTGACAATTCTCATGGGTTTTCATTACCATCAACATCCAGCACCTTCCAAGTCTACTACTACATAGCTGTGTCAAGCAAACACTATCTCAGAGAAAAAGTGATTTCAGGTAAAGGCTATGCAGAGAAAAGGGAGGCATGAAAAGAAAAAAAAAAATTTTTTTTTAATTAAACTCAGAAAGATCAGTTGGGTGGCAGGAGTAAAATCACTTTGACTTGTTACTAGTAAGTTTATAAAATTGCTACTCACATCTGGAACAATCAGGCAATCGACTTGATAGCATACTCACATTGTTCTTATCCAGAATAAAAAAGAGATGACTGAATACAATAAATTCTAGTCTATTAATTCTACTCCAGTCTAAGGAAATAAGGTTCCTGAAGACAGTTGGTGATAATTCCATGTCTCTAAGAAAATTTAAACAGAAGAAGCTATAAACAGGACATGATATTCCTGAGATAATGATACAGAAGATCCTATAAAATGACTAGGGGGTGGCAGGTAGGTGTTAGGAGGGAGAAAGAGAGAGGAAAGGAGGGGGAAAAAGGCAAGGAAGGAAAGAAGGAAGGATAACAGAAACAAAACTAGCTTTGGTGTAAGATCCAGAGAGAAAGAAGTTGGACTGGCTAGTACAGGCACAGGAGAGCTGACTGTGGTCATCTCTACACAACCCCATAACTGCACATAGTGTTGCCTGAAACCCATCATGGTCAGTGTACTTATATCAAGGAAATCAGGGCATGCAACTAATCAGAGCTTTTTATTCCAAATACCGCCTTACTGTGCCACTGGTTAGATCTAAATGAAATTACAGTATTTTTTTAAAAAAAGATTTTTCTTTTTTTTTAAGATTTTATTTATTTATTCATGAGAGACACAGAGAGGGAGGGGGGGCAGAGACACAGGCAGAGAGAGAAGCAGGCTCCATGCAGAGAGCCCGACGTGGGACTCGATCCCAGGTCTCCAGGATCAGGCCCTAGGCTGAACGTGGTGCTAAACCGCTGAGCCATCCAGGCTGCCCGAAATTACAGTATTAAGGGACAATCTGGTACCAATAAAATAGAAATGCTAGCATCTTCCTCAAACCCCTTATATGAAAACTGAATACAATAATGCAAAAGTGCATAGAAGACTCGCAAGAATTTCAGTTAGCTATGGCTATTATTTTCAAGAATTACCCATCAAGTGCAAGTTACAGAAACCAACTTCTAAGAATTTCACCAATAGTGATATCTCCTTAATGGTAGCACTAGCCAGGAATGCCTGGGTGGCTCAGTGGTTGAGCATCTGCCTTTGGCTCAGGTTGTGATCCTAAAGTCCCAGGATCGAGCCCCACATCAGGCTCCCTGCATGGAGCCTACTTCTCCCTCTGCCTATGTTTCTGCCTCTCTCTGTGTGTCTCTCTCGTGAATAAATAAAATCTTAAAAAAAAAAAAAAATGGTAGCACTAGCCAGACCACAGGCTTAAAATAGTTGAACAGCAGCAGCCAGATTAGTAGTGAAGTTTAGAAACAAATAAACAAAAAGGGACATTATTATGATCACAGGGAGGCTAAGAAAGCATGCAAGCTTGACAAGGAAATCAGTACAAAATGAAAAGTCAACACAGTGGCATTCATTCCAAATCTTCTACATGAAATATAACTGTATTAAGTCTGATGTTTTTATGTCTTAGATATTTTAAATACACTATGACTATATATAAGAAATGGCCACAATGGAAGACCATAAATAAGCTACTAGAAAGCACTGAGGGTATTAACAACCACCTACCTCTCAGTCAACACTATAAACACAACCCAAATGTCAAGTCTACACTGAAAATGGTGAATTGCAAGACAAAGGGAGACGCACTTTTATGAAATCATCACAAAAACAACAGTGACATCCACTGCAGACAGAATTTCAGAAAAAAGAATACAATTTATTGTATGCACACATTACTACATACAAAAGAACAGTACTCCCTAGCTAGATAAATATCTATACATATGTCCATACACAGTTCCCTTTCTACAAAATCCATGGGTGTTCCTCACATTCATAACTAAATAGCCACCCCTGGCTACTGTACCTCTTTGACTCCCCACCTCTGCCAGATGACATTTTTCCTATTTTGTGTTTTTCCTCTGTACATTCTACTCATCTTCTATGCTTTTTCAACTCTACATTTTCATTCTCATTTCTTATTTTTTTTTTTAATTTTTTATTTATTTATTTATGATAGGCACACAGTGAGAGAGAGAGAGGCAGAGACACAGGCAGAGGGAGAAGCAGGCTCCATGCACCGGGAGCCCGATGTGGGATTCGATCCCGGGTCTCCAGGGTCGCGCCCTGGGCCAAAGGCAGGCGCTAAACCGCTGCGCCACCCAGGGATCCCTCATTCTCATTTCTTTAATGTGCTGGACCAAGATGGGTTTTCCAACAGTAGAAAAGACAATGAAAGGTATAGGGAAAAAAGGGAGAAAAGTAAATCTAAAAAAGCACTCCAACCTCCCACCCCTACCCAGATGCAGCCACTAGTGACCACTCCAAACTCCCAACACACCCAACCCACAGCCACCTCATTGGCCCCCCCCCTTTTTTTTTTTTTTTTTTTTTTTCCCCGCAGATGTTCAGGAAAGCCATGCATTGTGAAGAAGGAAGAACTGGATCATGAATTTTTGTTTTCCTGAAACTAATCTAAATCTATCCATCACACACATACACACACAAAATCTCGAAAAGTTTTAAATTTTATGTATTCCTGCTATTCAGTGGAATACAAAGACCTTTCGACCTGTATTTCTCAATGTCAGCTACACGTAAGAATTCAGTAAGAGCTTTTTAAACTCTCTGAGCCATCGAATGCCTAACCAATGACAAGGGAATCTCAACGGTTGGCACTCAGGCAGCCATAGATTTTAAAAGCCACCTAGATGATCCCAAGGTGCAGCCAGAATTGAGAACTACTGCTCTAGACCTAACACATCTTACTCCCTGCTCTACATAGTGATTCTCAACCTTAGCTGTATATTCCCAGATTCCCTTGGGAGGCTTTAAAACAGACAAATGCCCAGGCCCCACCCTAAAATAACAAATTTAGAATCTCCAGGGAATGGAAACTTTTCCCCAGACATTCGTATTTCTGTCAGGGCTATAGCAATGCCCCAAAAATTCCATATGAAAACTCAAGCATTTTCCAATAGATACAATGTCATACCATATATAGCATATTCTAATAGAGAAGGAGCATTAGAGAGGAATTGGGCTTTGTAGAATAAACTACCTATAATAAACTCATACCCAATCACCAACCATATTTCAGAGAAAATACTTCCTGAATTCCAATTTCATATTCTGACAAATACCCTGCAACATAGTAAACTCTCCTTGATTTAGCACCCTGGTTGTCCATCTAATGGTTTATGCATTTAATAGTTCTCACTAGCTATAGATGGCATAGAAACTCCCCACCCATAACCAAAGATATAGATGGTTAGATGCGTCATTTTGTTATACGCAGAAACTCTGTGATATGCTAGCAGCCCCAGTGATAAAAGCCCCGGTGATAAAAGCTGTGGTCCAATCAGCTGGACCACAGCAGAAAGAGCAAATGGGCATTTGAAGGAGAAAACATATACAGTATACACTATAGTACAAAAATTACTAACCAAAATCCTAATTCCACAGATAACAAATTAGTTTGGCTCCCAGATACATTTCATCTTCCTTGACCTCATAAGTATCTTATAAAATATAAACAAGTTCATGTTGTTCACTTAATCGCTAAAAAGATGAGCAAAATTATTTTAGCCAAATTTTGTTTTGATTCTTTAATTACTTTTTTTAATTTAAATTCAGTTTGCCAACATATAGTATAACACCCAGTGCTCATCCCCAAATTTTGTTATTATGAATAAAAAATGCATTAAGGAAGAAAACTACAAAATCTAAAACATAGGTAATTAGGAAAAACTCCAAGTAATTAGATAGATTTTATTGATTAAATTATTTCAGTTCCAAGTATTTGAGACTGTACACAAAACAGCATCCGCCTCCCTGACACTTCTCAAACTTTAGTGACTCAGTGTCTTCCTAATTACATTGAGTTTTCAACATCAGTAAGGCAAAAGAAATCTTTTATAACATAGCACAGAGAGAAAAAACTCTTCTATTTACTAGGCTGACATTTACTTTGATCTCTTACAGACCCTTTCAGGTAACAACTTATATATATATAATAGAGTTAAAAGCAAGCAAACTCCTTTGGGGATTTAAAATACCTTAGAAGTCATGAACAAATGCAAATAAACTGAAAACACAAGAAGAAGGCATCTCTATTGCTTGCCTTTGCTTAGTTTGACAGCAGTAGTTTAAAATACAGGTGAGGAAATGTTTCAATTTGGCTGTGATACTTGGAAAGAAGCTTAAAGCGGTTTAATAACTCGAGTAAGATGAAATCATACTTCTAAACAAGAAAAAATTCAAAGGTAGCAAAAGGAAGTGCCTTTATGCAAATGTCATTCCATCCCAGCTACTATTTTCCAAGAAATCTCTGCTGCTCATCTACCGAAAGGAAGTATCCAAATACATTTGATGTCCTGTCTAGTGCTATAGCTTCAGGTCATTTTGAACCTTCTTAATTTTGCAACTAACTGGCCATGAGCAAGAGTAAATTATACATGTTGGACGTTTCGGATTCTTCATGGTTTTAAAAAAAGGTACATGAATAGGGATGCCTGGGTGGCTCAGCGGTTGAGTGTCTGCCCTTAGCTCGTGGCATGATCCTGGAGTCCTGGGGTTGAGTCCCACATCTGGCTCTTTGTGTGGAGCCTGCTTCTCCCTCTTCCTGTGTCTCTGCCTCTCTCTCTCTGTCTGTCATGAGTAAATAAATAAAATCTTTAAAAAGAAAAAATCCATGAATAGTCAAAGTAGCTGCAAAGGTGCTGGTACTTCATTGCCATAGGCCTATGTAGCCTCTAAAAGTTTACTAACAGGGACACCTGGGTGGCTCAGTGGTTGAGCATCTGCCTTTGACTCAGGTCGTGATCCCAGAGTCCCAGAATCCCAGGATGGAGTCCCACACTGGGCTTCCCGCAGGGAGCCTGCTTCTCCCTCTGCCTATGTCTCTGCCTCTTTCTCTGTATCTCTCATAAATAAATAAAATCCTAAAAATAAATAAGTAAATAAATAATTTTTTCAAAGTTTGCTAACATATACTGAACATGAAAGATACTCAGTGGAATTCAGAACAACACAAGTTCGTTCTCCGCCATTTTATAAAGGGTCAATGTCATGAATACAAAATAATGTAGATTATATCATCAATCAATAAGCAATGAACAAAGCAATGAGATGTATCAGACCTGATGTGACAAGATAAACAAGGGTCTACAAATAAAGTTAAATAAGACACCGAGTAGATACATCTGGCATCCAGTCTGATGTTGGCTGCCACACAGAATCACTCCTCTAGAGCCCCTGTGATGAGAAAGGAAACACTATTTGAAAAAATGCAAATGTGACTACTTTAAATAATTCAAATTTGCTAAAACTTTCCCAGCAAAAGAGCTGAAGTTTGGGTACCCTTAATGAAAACTTGACTTTAAATAATAACTGTAACTCATGTCAAATGAAACATATCAACAAATGCCAATTTCATATTTTTGTTATTATAAGATTATTATAAATGATTATACATGGATTGTAAATACAGCTCAAAAACACTACCTTGAAGACTTTGAGGAAAAAGAAAAAAAAGATCTCTACATTACCGAAAAAAACAGGTTTAAAGGAACTTGGCAATAGTTCAACTACCAAAATAAATGTGTAAAAAATGAGGAAAGGCGGAAGAGGAAAGAAAACCAGTTATTTTAATTCCAAAAAAAAAAAAAGTGAAAGATTTGCAAATCAACTTCTTTTTTAGCTTCATGTTTCTCTAATAAAAACTTTTTTTTTTTTTTTTTTTTTTTTTTATTTTTTTAACTTTTATTTATTTATGATAGTCATACAGAGAGAGAGACAGAGACAGAGACAGAGGCAGAGGGAGAAGCAGGCTCCATGCACCGGGAGCCCGACGTGGGATTCGATCCCGGGTCTCCAGGATCGCGCCCTGGGCCAAAGGCAGGCGCTAAACCGCTGCGCCACCCAGGGATCCCTAATAAAAACTTTTATATAAATTCTCCTTGAAGCTTAAATTATATAGTGAATAAAAATCATCTTGACTTGTACATTTAAAACTGGCTAAAAAGTCCATTTTGTCATGTATATTTTACCACAATTAAAAAAACAAAAATAAAGTGAGATTTTAAAGTTTCTTTCATAAAACAGGGAAGGAATGGTTTCATCTCTGTAACGTACATATGCTTGCACATATTTCCAAGTCAGATACAGTCATGTGAAAATATATGGATTTAACTCTCCTTTTGCTGTTTGAGGACAAGTATCAGGTCCTATTCATCTTTGAATTTCTGTTATTTAGAAAAGTGCTTGGCACAGTGTGAAAAGCTGGAACTTGCCTAATATAACATATGGAAAAGAAAATGGTTGAAACGATAAATTTTTTTTAAGATTTTATTTATTTATTCATAGAGAGAGAGAGAGAGAGAGGCAGAGACACAGGCAGAGGGAGGAGCAGGCTCCATGCAGGAGCCCGATGTGGGACTGATCCAGGGTCTCCAGGATCACACCCTGGGCTGCAGGCGGCACTAAACCGCTGCGCCACTGGGGCTGCCCGAAACGGTAAATTTTATGTGAGGATATTTTATTACAATTAAAAAAAAAATCACCTGATCCTAGAATCAATTAGCACTATCATTTATCTTGATTTATATCCAAATGAAATCTAAGCATCAAATGCTAATCTTCTGTCACTTGTTTTCTGGGATATGGTCACATCCACTTTTAAACTTTCTAATCACTCTAGGACCCATGGGAAAGCAAAAGGTAGAGAAAGGAGTGGCCCATTTGTGCAGCAAGCTGATCGGCTCCCACGATGAAGTCATGTGTCCCGTGAAACTTGTCAGGTTCTTTCCTGTGTGAATCGCCACCTAGAAATGTCAGGGGCCTGCCTTGGGTTTCTGACAGGAAATAGTGTCACTGAAGTGCAAATTCACATGGAGGGGAAGCTACGGGGCTGAGGCTGCATCAACAGCAGGGCAGACAGACCAGCAAGTCAGACAGGGCTTTATTTAAAAATAAAATGGAATAAAGAATCAGAAAAGAAATGGGTAATGGGAAAGAGAAGCAGAATTAGTTTAACCAAAAATACAAATCAACTGCACAGCAGTAAACCTTAAGGATAGCTTATCTTACAGCCTCCAGAGGAATGTGCAAAGAAGTTTGAAGCCAATGAAAACTCAATGTAAATCTATTCCCTTCATACTTTCATGTCTTCCTCCCTAATTTGCTACTGCTTTTTTTTTTTCTCTTTAGCTCTCACACTTTCCTCTCCACCCTCCCCTCTTTTCTTCTTCATCTAATTATGCATCTCAAGGAAATTCCCTTACCCTTTATGTCTATTCATTCAAGATGCCTACATTTTGGGGGGAGGGGTGTGGTGAGTAAACACTAAGATCTGTCCTCCTACAATTTGGGTAAAAGAGAAAGCAAGCTAAGGAGAAAGACTTTGTATAGCTGGTTTTAATAGTAAAACTCAAGATAAAGACCCCTAAAGCTATTTTTAAATGCCCATAACACCAAAACAGTGGTTTTCAATTTTTCATTTGGTGACTGGAGCTTTAAATAATAAAAATTTAAGAGAAAATTTACATTAAGTCAAACAATCAGGACTTGGATATCTATAAGCCAGAAATACATTTTTAAAGGTTGGTTTTGTTTTGTGTTTTAAACGTCAAAGACTTAAAATTTATCTATCCTTTGTAAAGAAATAAGAAAAGGTGAGAGATCACTTGGTATAAATTAAATCAGCTAATTTAAAACTAATGCCCATTACATCCTTTGATAGAAAGTGGTAGAAAGGACTTATTACTACTGTGTTGCCTCAGGCAACACCAACTACCCAGAACGCTTTTAAAAGGCACTTATGTTTTAAGAATCAAAATAGTTGACAGTTTTTGACACACTAGTAACATTCCTGTTATTCCCTCCCTAAAAAAGGGTTTGCGGGGGGGGGGGGGGGGGGGGGGGGGGGGGGAGCAGGTAAAAAGCTCATTTGAAATACCATTTGTATCCTAAAAACTAGAACCAGTTCATCGAAAGGAAATGGCCAATTATAATCAATTATGTTGTCATTATAAACTACAATTAAGAAAGATAAAAAGCAATATTAAGTAAAAATGATCTGCATATGAAGAATTTGTAAAATATATGAAAACACGTGTTGAATAAATATAGTGTGGTGTTCTAAGATTTTTTCCCCTATCTTAATTTGCATTCCTAACAAAACCTTGTAATATTCAAGAAACTATAGATACAAAATACACTTTTGTAAGTGGATTTCCTAAGAATATTTTAAAATATTGGATTTCAGATAGCAACATTTACTGAAAAGACTACACAGATTAATAAGGTCGCTCCTAGAATTTGTCTTAATAGGATAAATAATACAAAAAACATGGTTCTTATGTGGAAATGCTTCAAGATTTAAATATTTTCTATATTCCTTATATTAACAAGAATTTAGATATTAACAAGAATTTAGCAAGATTTAGTGCTGCAAAGAATTACAATGCATATGAGAATCATCACATTATATAAGCTTATATTATACAAGAAAATTAAATAAAAAGAGCATTTTCACATTTTTAAATAAAGCATGTCACATGACCAATCACAAAACTCTAAAGAAATAACCTGCAATCAGATGACATACACAAAAGGAGTTTGCAATTATTACTATTAATAGTTAGCATTCATGGAGCACTGATTTCCAGACACTTTGCTAGATGCTTCCCACAGTTATCACTTCACACAACACTACTAAATAGATACTTTTAAGATTTTTTAAGATGAGGCAACTGAAGGTCCCACAGGAAATAACTTTTCCAAGGTTACATGGAGGACATCCAAGCAATAATAAATGGTGGACCTGGGACTTGAACCAAATTCTGGTCCTTTCTTGCCTACTTTCTCCAAAGTTGAAAAACAAATCAAAACAAAACAAAATTTATAAGCCATACAGAGCCAGGACTTTTACTTATATTTCTTTATGTAATCCCACTAGATTTGTTTTCCTCGGTCGTTTTAATCAACTCTTAAAATGGAAGAATTGCTATCTATAGGACAAGAAAATTTTATCATGCTTGGTCATCTATTTCATTTCCACTGTGTTTCCTATTAAATGTTTATAACTAAATAGAAACTTGATCTTTAAAATCATAAAATTAATACAGGCATGTTTCCTGATCATATTTCTCTTTAGATCAGTCTCAGCTATATCATGAATAATTTGCCAGAATATACTGGATTGGGCATGTTTATTTTTTATTTAGTGTGGAAGTCACTCATGATGTGCAAGTATTTAGGAAGACCTATTAATGGATGTGGGCATCCACGGCACCCAGGATCATTCCCACCATTTGTTCTCAAGTATTTTTCCAGGCACGTGTCTCACCTCTACACCAGGTGAGTCCAAGCCTCTCCAAAGAGCCTTGCATTCTAATGTTAGCAGCGCTTTCTGACCAGCTACTGAGCAAGTAGCTTCCTTCCTACATAAAACGTGTGGTTCTTAGGAGTTCAGTTCTGTAACTTTTACTCCTCAAAGCATAGTTCACCAAATTTTACCTCTAGACCACAGGTAAGGGCAGATCCAGGGCCAAGTGGGAAGGGCACTTAGAAAGGTCTAAGTTCTTTGAAATGCTTATTTTCCCAAAAATAGATGGGAATTTTCTCCATAAATCTCCACAGATCTATTTATATCACATTTAAAATGTTTTAAGTCATTGTTTGTCTTGAATTACCCAAGTAAATTGATGCCCTCGAGATTTGGACCCCGGGCACTGGAACAGAAACAGAGCCAGGGTTGAACAGTGGGAGATGGGAAGGTGTGTTTGCTTTATCCAAGATGGTGGAGGGCTTACTGGAAAAGTGAAAACAATAGAGAATATTACCAACAAGAGTCCACTAGGGATAGAAGGGCCGCTTCTTTGGGACGAAGCGTTAAAGGGACTTCTGAGAAGTCAATGGAGAAGAGATGGGCAGCAGTGGACAGTGCTCATCCAGCACTGTAGGATTTCCCTGCCCTATCATCACCTCTTTCTTCTACTGGATTTTACTCTGTATCCTTACTTAGGTCAATGTCTGGTCCAGAGAAACACCAATTCCTTTCTTTTTTTTTTTTTTAAAGACTTTTTTTTATTCATTCATGAGAGACACAGAGAGAAAGGCAGAGACATAGGCAAAGGGAGAAGCAGGCTCCCTACGAGGAGCCCAATGTGGGACTCAATCCCAGAACTCTGGGATCTCAAGCTGAGAGTGAGCAAGACAGATGCTCAACCACTGAGCCACCCAGGTGCCCCAGCAATTTCATTAGCAAAAGCATATTTCACTATCTCTTCCGATGGCCCTTAACAAAATTTGTAAAAACCTATAGGAGGAAGAGACAAAAAGTCTGAACAGCTCCACTATGCCAGAACAAAACCTACTGTCACTTGCTGACCTCCCAAACCATTCCTTTCAATTGATAGAAACCAAAAAGAAAATAATTTATATTCTACAGATAATATTTAAGCCACTTTAGTATCACATCTTAGAAGCTGCTGGCAGACCCTAAGCAATACATTTATATGTTAATGCAAACCACAAAAGTAGCATCCTGCCATATCCCCACTTCTCTTTAAGGGCAACACTTAAGGTACCACCTGCAAGATTTATCTCACTAAAATAACAGGTTCAGATAAGTTATTCTTGTTAGACCACTTTACAGATGAGCAAACTGCCAACCTGAAGGTACAAATTTTGCCTTACACTCCAGAGACTGAAGCAAGTCATTAAGGCAGGACTCACTTCACTCTCCACAATTCCAAACTCAATTTTGCACCACTACACTATAACCTGTTAAAATCGACTTCCTACCTTTTCAGTATCTGAAAGCACTATATTCACTAAAAAGGAGGAAGAGAAAGAGGAAAGGAGGGGAGAGGGAAGGACGAAACACCAACCTGTACAGGGGGCGATGCAACCTCCCGGAACTACAAAGGATTAGAAGAGTTCCAGTTCTGATGGGTTCATGAACTCCAATAATTCACCACTCCTTCCAGAGGGCAACTATCTGGTCCACCAATCTCCACCTTTATGCTCTCTCAAAAATTCTTGCTTACTTTCTCCACAACGCCTATCTTAACTAATTCTCCTTATTTACTCAATCAGTCCAGCAAAGCTATTGTATTCCATATTGTGATTTAAAATTTGTTCCTACAATTTCTTTTGTTTGAATGGTTTTGTACATTAAAACTTAAATTCAATAAATACAGACATGGTTGTGCTCTACTTTGCTCTAAATGACCAGTTGTACCTATGATACACTGTATATTGAGTAGTAAGCAGGGTATAAAATTCAGTTTGACAGGGGGGATTGGCGGGTGCAAAGAACTGAATTACTCCTGTATCTAGGTTTATGAGAAATCATCATTAGAGGTGTCTTTTATTTTACTTAGAGAATGTGTTTATTTCACTGGTAGTAATCTGTTTTTATGTGAGGCACCCAAGCATTAGTTACTGTATTAATGAAAATAATCAACTTGATTTAAATAATTGCTATGAAAGAAATGTGGTCTTCTACCAAAGCAGAATTTATTACTTTTTGTATATACCCTTAATATGCTACCTGTTGACTCACAGATGTAATTTTCTTCCCTCCATAAAGAGAGCATTATACAATGACAAAATAGCAGAATAGTTAATATCAATAGAATATAAACGATATTACTTAATATATGTATTATTTTTACAGTTATTCCAAAAAACTCAAGTGACATTTCGGTTACTTAACAAAGTTAACTAAAATATTTATGAAGTCACTGACCAAAAAAAAAAAAAAAATTTGGCAGATTAATTTAAGAGATTAAATATGGTTTTCCATGTTGTGGTAAAAAAAATAGATTTTTTAAAAAGCATTTCAAAGATTAAATTACTTAACTGGTAATTTAGTATTCCACATGATCATTTCCCAGTAAGTACAAATCTTATAAAAAATGTGGGCTTTTAAATTTTTTATTCCATTATAAATATATATTTCCACAGATAAAACAGGCTACTTTAAATGCTGGGCTAAGCAACAAACTCAAGTCTTCATTTTCCTCTTACTAGTCAACTAGGCATATAGTTAGGAATAACAGACCACCTTGGGGTATTTTTATACAAGAAATCTCTTTACTGAGGTGGAAAGTCAAACCAAATGATGTCCAAAGCCCCATCTAAATCAGTTTCTTTTTTTTTTTTAAGATTTTGTTTATTTATTTATTCATGAGAGACACAGAGAGAGAGAGAGAAGCAGGCTCCATGCAGGGAGCCTGATGCGGAACTCGATCCTGGAACTCCAGGATCACGCCCTGGGCCTAAGGCAGGCACCAAACCGCTGAGCCACCCAGGGATCCCCAACCAGAGTTTCTTAATTAAGAATTCTGTTCACAATTGTGCAGAACCCCAAACTGATCAGCTTCATTATTTCTCATATAAAATCCATGAAATACTGTTAACATAATATAAAAATACAGTTTGAAAAGTGAAAATAAAAAAATGTTGTGATGTGTAATAGGAACTTCCAAAGTGTGAAGCATGGGTTCTTCATATATATATACACATAACATGCATATATGAAAGTCCTTTAATCAAGAAGAGTCCATGCTTAACTGAAGCGCTCTATAATCTGGCCTCACCTACTGTATGTACTGCCCATGGCTCCTAGCTGAGCACAACTGACCTGCCTATTCCCCCTGGGCTCATTCTTGCTTCTGCCACTTGCTCATGCTACTTGCCACCCTCAGCCACCACTTATCCGGTGTTCAGTTTCGCCTCGGTGCCTACTTTCTCCATGTCCTGACATATTACACCTGAGTACTGTTAAACCTTATCCATCTTATATAGAACTCTACCCTCCCAATTCAGATCTACCTCTTCAGTGTTTTCATTGGAAGCTTACAATTACCTCCTGACTATATACTGTGTTGAATATGGACTATCTGGGTCTGAAGTTGTGTTTCCACAACTAGACTGTCAATTCTGCATCTGGCACTTCTTTATCTCTGGAAATTCTTGGTATTCAGTAAATACTTGATGATTTATTGATAAAAATAAAACTGTATTTGTATGGACTTTTTTTCTATTTTGGTTTTCCAAAAAAGTATTTGAATTTTTAAAATGATGTGTTTGTTTAACGTTCCATTTTTTTGTTGTTGTTCTTTACAACTCGATTTTGTGTATCTACCCTAAAAAATGCCTCAGAAAACATCATTTACTAATTTCCTAACATGCAATGCTCTGTGGGTGTGATTAAAAATGTCAACTAGGGGGATCCCTGGGTGGCGCAGCGGTTTGGCGCCTGCCTTTGACCCAGGGCGTGATCCTGGAGACCTGGGATCGAGTCCCACGTCGGGCTCCCAGTGCATGGAGCCTGCTTCTCCCTCTGCCTGTGTCTCTGCCTCTCTCTCTCGCTCTCTGTGACTATCATAAATAAATAAATTAAAAAAAAAAAAATGTCAACTAGGGCAGCGCCAGTGGCTCAGCTGTTTAGCGCCGCCTTCAGTCCGGGCATGATCCTGGAGACCCAGGATCGAGACCCACGTTGGGCTCCCTGCGTGGAGCCTGCTTCTCCCTCTGCCTGTGTCTCTGCCTCTCTCTGTGTGTGTCTCATGAATAAATAAATAAAATATTTTAAAAAATAAAAATGTCAACTATATTCTAATCATTCATATGTTATCACTTCCTCATTAAGTAAAACTTGGCATACACTGCACACAAGTTAAAACTAGTGCTGCCTGACCTTCTAAATTTTTTTTTTTTTAAGATTTTATTTATTTGTTCATGAGAGTACAGAGAGAGAGAGAGGCAGAGACACAGGCAGAGGGAGAAGCAGGCTCCATGCAGGGAGCCCGATGTGGGACTCGATCCCGGGACTCCAGGATCGCGCCCTGGGCCGAAGGCAGGCGCTAAACCGCTGAGCCACCCAGGGATCCCCTGCCTGACCTTCTAAAAATTGCTATTTGTTGTATGGTGGAAACATTAAATAACAGTTTTGCCCTTTTTTTCTGATTAGAAGAGTACAATGTGCATATTCTAAAACCCTCAAAGAATGCCTAATAGTATAAATAAGAAAGTTAGAACCACCTGAAATAACAGTAGCAAACAGTAAGCACTGTTATCATATTTGGCATATGCCCTTTCACATATGCATACACACATATAAATGTATGAATTCCAGAAGCTGCTCATTAGGTGCAGACTCCATTCTCCCTATTGATGTGACCTTGAGCTCTTTGGCCTCCTGATGCTTCTGCTTACTAATCTGTAAAATGGGGCCAATAATATTTACTCAGAGAAATTTAGTGATTATTAAATGGATGATCAATGTAAAGCACTTAGCAAAATATCTAGCATACAGCAAACTCTCAATGTTATTTATACAGTTGACCCCTGAACAACATGGGTTTGGACAGCATGGGTCCACTTACAGATTTTTTTTTTCAATAAATACAGTACCATACATACATGTATTTTCTCTTATGACTTTAGTACATTCTTTTTCCCTAGCCTACTTTAGTGTAAGAATACAGTATAAAATATGTATAACAAAGTATGTGTCAATCAACTGTTTATGTTATCAGTAAGGTTTCCAGTCAACAAGAGGCCATGGGCAGTTAAGTTTTGGAGGAGTCAAAAGTTGTATGAATTTTTTATTACACAGGCCTCACTCCCCCAACCCTATGTTGTTCAATGGTCAACTGTATATCCCTGACATAAATGCCATTTGTAATCTACTTCCTTGAGTTGGATGATACTTCACAGACAGACCTGGCTATCAATAAATTCAGTAAGATTTTGTTTTCAACAGTAGATTTAGTGTTCTTTCTATCAATGTTATCATTTTTATTTAACTCTCTACTGGACATTTTGGTTGCTTCACAATTTTTAATGACAACAATACTCTGGTAAACCTAACTGTAGCCAATTCTTTATACATATCCATAATTATATTTTTTAAATAAATTACTAGTGATAAAACTTCTGGTCCCAAGGTTACTCACATTTGAAATGTTTATGAATAGTTCCACAGAAAAGTAAAAGTTTACAACATGTTTCAACAGTACACATACATGTATATTTACCATAGCCTCCTCAACAGCTGGTGAGGCCATCTTCCTAATCTTACACAATTCAACAGCAGAAAAAAATGGTTTTAATTTGTACTTCCTGGACTAAAATCAAGATTAAACACCAATTCATTGGCTTACTGGTCATTTATCTGTCTTTTGTGAAATCCCTGTTCAGGTCTTTCCCCATCTTTATACTGGGGCAGCTGCTTTATTCTAAGTAAGAGGTTTCTTCCTTAAAACTATGAAATTTTCATTGCCACATATATTACAAATAGTCTTTTTCCACTTTGTACCTTGTTTAAATTCGCCAAATATTTATTATGAAGATGGGCTTTAGTTTTTTTAGTCAAACACCTATCTCCAATTTATGATTTCTGGATTTGGTGTCACTCTTTAGAAATTTCTTCTCCATACAGATTTATAAACGAATTCCCCTAAATCTTATTTTAGTACCTTTTATATATTACTCTGATTCAGTTTTTATGAGGCAGTGTATTTAGGGAGATGTATTTGAAACCTTAGAGCATTATTTCTGAAAATATCTCAGGTTGGACAAAGCATAATGCCTAGCCAAACCACTGTATTAAGGATGATATAGAAGCAGCTTTATCTAAGCTTCCAGAGGAGAATACTATAAAAAGGCACGTCATATACGCTGGCTTCATATTTTTAGCAATTAATTTTTAACCCAATCCATATACCTCTGTTCTGCTTTCCAGGCCTATTTATCCCACAGCTTACTTCACATCTGTACTCAAATTACTTCCTCGGGGAAAATAGCTTCACAAGGTGCCTATTACAAAGCGCTCAGAATTTTTCCCTTTATTCTACAGCAGATCTCACTTGGAAAGGATACATTTATTTTGTTAATTTGATTACCTGAACCATAGCAGAGATGAGTATTTTTGATCCTTACTGCATGACACATGAGGTGCTCAAGGGACAAAGGGAAGTTCCCAATATAGCTTTTTGTCTGGTTAGTGTACATCTGTTGGTTTTTCTAACAAAAAATGTAAAGTCAGACTGAAGCCAAACAAGGCTGGCATACAGTCCCGCTTTGGAGGTAATCAATCTTTCCCTCACACAGTTTTAGAAAAGCCGAAGAGGCTCATCATCATGCTAAAAATTCATTCCTGATGGGTTGAAAAGGAAATATATATTTCATCCCAAAATGATCTGCTGAATTGTGTTATTTCAGTATCATTTCATGCTCTTAAAAACAGGTAAATATCAGCATCCTTTCGGATGCTCTGCAGTTTTAAATCATACACAAATGAAATAAACATTTTATCGAAGAGTAATAACGCAAATCTGTATAGGGTTTGCAGCTTACAGAGTATTTTATAAACATTATTTTATTGAGTATTCACAATTTTGGTGTAGGACAGATATTTTTATGGTCAGGGAAGGCACTCATCCTGTACTAACAAATCTACTAAGTGGAAGAACTTGAAGATAAGGATGCTCCCTAACCGTACCCCACCCCTGCCAGGGTGCATATTAGCTGCCCCAGGACATAGCCCAACCCCCACCCACTGCCTCTCCTGAATGTTCCCTTCTTGGACGCCCAGTATTCACCACCTCCTTAGGAACCATCTCGAAATGCATGTTCTCTAAATCTTCATAGGCTGCACTTAAACCATGCTACCAATGTGATTTTTCCAGGACTTAAATACTCCATGGTCTATTATTTAGCATTACTGGCAAATCTATTTTTTCTCCCACTTGTAGATAAATCCTTTGAAGAGATTGTTAGATCTTCAAAGATAAAAGCTTTTTTAACTTCCCACAGTGCCTAATATAAGAGTCAAAAACTGATTGTTAATAAACTGGAACAGGGAGGTTATGTTCCAAAAAATGAAAACAAGCTATTTTTAAAGGCCTTGCCTGACACTCTCCCAGACTAGGTGTCCCCACACCCACCTGCAGGCTCCCAGATCCGCTCAAAGGGCACACACACAGGCACATGAACACGCCCAACAGGACACAGTGTTCCCAAGATAGACCCCGAAGGTTTTTAAACCTGAGGAGGCGGCAATATTTTTCCTATACTAAGACCTGGGGAGTGGCACCTGGAGGCTTTTCTTTACAAAACAGGTTTCCCACATAAGCTTCTGCCCCAGCAGGAGCTGGGGGGGAGGGGGCTAGGAGGCAGCTAGGAAGAAAAGTGCTTCCTAGTGAGCTAGGAAGGGCCCTTTCACTCCCAGTGATGAAATTCCAGGTAACTTCCATTGTTTTATCTTCTGGCATAATGAACTTTGAAAAAGTAAATAGATGAGGGGTGAGAGAGAAAGACAGTGCCTTCTCTCCCAAGACAAGACAGGTCTCATGTTGATGAATTTACAGCCAAAGTGTCAACTCTGCCATGATGTCTTACTTTTACATTTGTGACATGAGAGTAAAATTCATTTTCAAAACTCCAAACTATTTCCCAAAAGCAAAAGTTCCACAAGCATTTGTGTACCCTGTTCTATATCAAAAGTGTCTTCCATATGTACATAAATATGGGCGGTTATATCTGTGACCCAACCTGCTATATTCACCTCAAGATGGACTTCCTCTCAAACACATAAAAGTCACAATTAGATACACTAGGTCTACCGCATATATCATGCATCCATCTTTACAGCCTCAATTAACAAGACAGGCATGGCGATTCAAACACACTGGACACACCAATTCATGGCACATGAAAACGCATCAACTTCTGCTCTTAAGTTCATTTCCTGGTCAATATTTATCTCATTAACACTGTGATCCCCATTTTTAGCATTCTATTTACATTTTGCAACCTCATGTATTTTCTGGGTAATGACCAGATGATGGGGTCTCTAAGTTCCAACCAATGAGAGTAAACTCCCATTATCATAATGTTGGTAATTCATAACTTTGGTAGAGAAGCCAACTTGAAGATGTTTCTTTAAAAAGAAACTGTATAAACTAGTCATGAGTGAGGAATGCACTACAGACTGGAGAACGGTCAGGAATACTATCACTGCTGTTCTCTTTTTCTGAACAGAAACAGAATTCTTTTATAGGCCATAGTTAAACCATAAGCAAATGCAAAGCACAAAGTTAGCATTATTAAAAACCTGGTGTGGGGGGCAGCGGATAAAAGGGTAGCCCAAGGAAGCCTTACAGAGATGGAACCATTCTCTATCTTGATTGTGGTGATTGTTACATGAACACATGTGACAAAACTGCATAAAACTATACACATAAGTACGTACAAATAAGTGCATGTAAAACTACTGGAATCTAATGAAGCTCTGCAGATTGTACCAATGTCTTGGTTTTGGTACTGCAGATATGGTCATGCAACATGTTACCACTTAGGAGAAGTGGGTGAGAAGATATGAGATCACCCTGTATTTAAGGGTGGACTGGGGAAGAATTTCTGTGAACTTATAACTAGTTAAAAATAAATTCCTCAAGAAGAAAACCTGTCAGTCACAAACTCTGTTTGCTATCCAACCATCCATCTATCCATCCACCTATGCACACATACATACAGTGAGGCATGTATTCATTCAACCAACATTCACTAAGCCCATACTATTGCTTAGCATTGCTCTACATGCTGGGGCTATAGACACAAAATGATTATATTATTTGATCTCTATGAACTCACAGCCTAGATATCCACTACAAAAGTCATATATAAAGGAAAGAGAAGGTAAAACTATGCTCCATGTGAAAAAGACACGTAACAGCCTGTAATTGGTCCACATCGTAATCAAGCTTTACATGAAAGCAAGTGTATTTGCCAATCACCATTCTATTCACAAAATAAATGATTCTGTGTGGTCAGTATAAAATGGTCATATTAACCTAATGTTCACATCATTAAAAATCTCAACATTTAAGTTTTTGTTGAAGGTATTTCTATCTTAAGAGCAAAGAATGTTCAGTTACAGTAAGTAAGTGGACTGCTTTCATAAAAAAGGGGGTTGTGGGATCCCTGGGTGGCGCAGCAGTTTGGCGCCTGCCTTTGGCCCAGGGCGCAATCCTGGAGACCCAGCATCGAATCCCACGTCAGGCTCCCGGTGCACGGAGCCTGCTTCTCCCTCTGCCTGTGTCTCTGCCTCTATCTCTGTCTGTGTGTGACTATCATAAATAAATAAAAATTAAAAAAAAAAGGGGGGGGTTGTGTCAGACTTCAAAAGCTCATTGTTTCTTTCATATTCCCTTTTTGAAATACAACTTTGAAACATTAAAATTGTTCAAGGAAAATTTACAGCTTAGTTTAAAGCATGTAAAACTGAGGGGTGATAAACTCCCAGAGGAAATAAAAATGCTTGATACTAAAATTTAAACATCTATAACTAATGAAAGAACATTAACCTAGAATGGAGGTTACTATTTTTCAAAATACAGCTAGGGGGAAGAGTGGTGTATAGGTGGCACAGTCAGTTGGGCATCTGACTCTTGGGTTCAGCTCAGGTGGTGATCTCTGGGTCATTAGACTGAGCCCCATAGGGCGTTCTATGCTCAGCACAGAATCTGCTTCAGATTCTCTCTCCCTCTCCTTCTGCTCCTCCCACTCACTCATGTTGTCTCTCTCAAATAAATAAAACTTAAAAAAAAAAATACAGCTATGGATTCACTTCAGAAATTACCTGTTTCATTAGAAAAGTTTTACAAAAGCAAACAACCTCATTTTAAATTAATATGATCTTTATTTAAAAGATACTTTCTCTTTGATTCTGATTAATTTTGAATTCACAGTATCTTACCACTTTAATTTTTTTTTTTAACTCAACACTTTAATTTTCATTTATTTAGTCTTTCTGTCAAGCTGGTCTAATCAGATCTTTGGGTTCTCTCATACTTCTAATATTACATCTAAAAAATCCTACATAAGAAAACATAATTCTGTAAAAAAATTAAAAATAAAAAAATGATACTATCATTATGCTTTAGCCCTAATATTTATTACAAAGATATGACTTTTGGAAATAGGCAAAAATAAAAATAAAGGACCAATGTTAGGTTTAATAATATAATTAAGATAAAGATGAAAATTCTACATATATTTTTAGCCTTAGCTTGGATGATCACTGGACTTGAGAGGAGAGGCAAAGATGGAAATACTATTACATAACACTCTTGGTTTACCTCCAGGACCACTCTGCAATGCCCCAAAATTTTCACACAGAATCTAATGTCCATAAATTCAATATAAAACTGTGCCTTTCCTAAACTGTCATGTATAAATAATGTAGTATGACTTGTTCAAAACCCAAACTCATCAATGTCAAAACCTGAGTGTGGTGCTGAGCAGACGTTCTAGCTGAAAGAATTCAACTACAAGCATCACATATTAAAATGGATAAATGGTAAACCAGACATACAGGTCTCTTAATTCAAACTTTGTCTAATAAACAGCCATTAGAATATCATGTCTCTGAAAACTTAATCTTTCATAGACTATGGGAACAATTCATCACCATTTCACTGATTTTTTTTGCATCTATTAAATACTAGTCATAGTGCCTAGTGCTAAAAATTCAACAAGTCATCCATAATCAACAGGCTTCATGCCATCATAGAGAACACCTATGAGGAAAAGAGAAAGGTGTGCCTCATGCTACCTGCATATGGAATACAAAACTGTGCAATTTGGACCACCCATCACTCCTGAAAAACACTGATAACCTGAGTGGATGCACTGGACACTGCAATCCTAGAGCAGATCATAGGATTGTAGAGACTGCAGGAGCCTCCCTCAAACCAAGAACAGTTTCAGGAATGAAACCAACTTCCAGTACTATGAACTCCCTGCCAGTATCAGTATGCCTACAACTTCTCTCCCTTATTTTCAAACCACTTAAGGCTGAATAAAAGACTCTTTGAGTACCTCATTTAGATACACTGACTGCACTACATAACAAAGCTATAGTTATTAACAGGCATTTTCCCCACAATTTCTTTTGAGAGCTGTCCTCTCTTCTTAAACACATTCTATATATAATATTAAGTCATACAACCCAGGTTTTCAATAGCTGAGGTAGTCAAAAAATGTTTATGCCACGTATTGCAATGATCCTTATCTCAGAAAAGCAGACCAGAACAAAAACTAGCTCTTCTGATTTCCCTCCACCCTCCCCGAAATCTCCTGGAGTTAAAATCTTGACTTCATCCTTGACCCTTCCCCGTCCACCTAGAACCCTTCTCATTCTACTAGTTGCCAAGTTTCATAGGTCCTGAGAATGACTTTCAAATTGAGCCTTCTTTTCTATTTGCATTGCCACAACATCCAGAATGACATTAAACAAAATCCACAATATAACCTAAACCACATCTTGAAAATTACTGCCTACCACATACACATCTTACCCAACAACCATGCTCATACTACTTTTGTGCACCTTTCATCCTTAGCATCCTTGCTCACACTGTTCCTTTCACCTCAAATATCTTAATACCATCTTTACAACTGAGCTCTAGTGCAACCTCCTCAAAGAAACCTAACTCTACCATCTCTGAACCCCCATTATATGCCTTGTAGTGCAGTCACTTACATAACTATTTATTATGGAAGCATTTATGTAAGGATAAGATTGGCCTTGTCCTACCCAGTTTAAGGACGTATCTTATTTGCTTTTTTGTGAGTACTGTGCCTCAGATGGGACACTATACATAAGAGATAATAAACACTTATCAGATGGAATTGACCTTGAACATTCATGTTAAGATACTCACTTATTCTCAAATGTAAACATTGTGTAAACATAGCTAAACTTTTGATGAGTAGGAGGACCAGAACTTTAGTAGTTCAGCTGATTACAGCAACTGTTATTTCCTAATATTCATAATATTCATTATCAAAATCGCCAGTACCCAAAGATCAAAAATATGGCAGTGAAATTCCCCAGATCACTGACTTACACTTACGCATATACACACCCCAAAAAGTGGGATAGGGAGAGCCCAAGACAAGATAGTACTGTTTTTCAGCAGAATGCCTTGAGTCAGAATACCTTGGTCCAATCTTGTTATTTGTTACTGTGTGAACATATGCAAGGTATATAAATTTTCTCCACTTTAATTTCATCACATGCAAAATTAAGATTGGGGCGCCTGGCTGGCTCAGTTGGTGGAGCATGCAGCTCTTGATCTTGGGATTTTAAGTTCTAGCCCCACATTGGGTACAGAGATTACGTAGCGCTATACAAGTGTTTGCAATTCTTCTTTTCTATGATATAATGGTTTATTCATAACCTACTTCAATATTGTGAATGAAGGTATCTGCTGGCTAATTCTTGATAGACTCTCATATGCAATTAGCAGCATGAGGACTCAATCTTGAAAAGGGATCTGACCTGGTCCATTGTTCCCTCCACCCCCCCTCACCCGCCCCACCCCAGCAGTATTCCACGTTTTCACTGTAACAATGCTATCAAAAGGTCAGAGGGTCCAAAAGATTGCTCAAAAGAAGCAAACCCAGGATAGGATCTCTGTTTTGATTCAGCTATGTTGAACAATGCTGGAGTTAGGGTTGTGTGAATCCTAGTTACAGCCAGGGTTTGAACTGACTGACTTAAATGGATTGCTGAGTCTTAACATCAATTAAGTAAGACCTGATAAGTATGTCCAAAAGAGTAATAAAATAATTCAGAGGGACCTCATAAATATGTAACATTAAATATTTGCAATGTGTCATTCAATCAAACAGATAAGATCTGTGCTTCACGGAACAGGAGCTCATAAAGCATTTAAATGATTATGAGAAAAGCATTAAATGAGGCGCAAATTAAAACTGAGACAGCACAATGATCTCCACTGGTAGGAAGACTTTCTAGTACACAGATATGTCAGGAGACATGGTGAAGTTAGAAGAAATAGAGTAAAATACGAATTCAAGATTCAAGAAAGCAGCTAAGACTAGTCAGGATCTTTCTCAAGATTATCCAAATACCACCATCACCCCAAAAAGGAAGAAAGGTAAATAAGATTCCATGCATGATAAGTAATGTCTGACTAATTGACTGAAAAACCTTTCCACAAGGTTAAACTGAGATTTCCTTCATGAAATATTATTTTTTCATTAAGTCCATAAACTTGAAATATTGGATGAAATAAGGGTCTAGTGCTACTCAAGCTTTTCTAATTATCTCACTAATGGCCAGAAGGAAAATAAAATTAAGACCCTCGTCTTTTGACAGATTAAACCATTTCAAACATCAAAAATTAATGCACTCAAATGCTTCAAAAGAATAGAATATGTTTAGTGCTGGCTAAATACGGGTGTGGAGAAGGAGAAGGAACAGAGAATTCACAGAAGCCTGATCAAGGGCCATTCTGTCTGTGATGACACAGGAGCAAATGAAACCAAGACAACTCCAAAAATCATTCCAGCTTCCCTAGAAACAAATGAGAGTCCCCACTGGAAATATGGAAATTTACATGCATACATGTGTCTGTGTGTGTGTGTGTGTGTGTGTGTGTACATGCACTCTCGGCTTTCATAATAGTTTCAGTGATTCTTGATGTTTTACTAAAATACAGCAAATTCGGATTATAAAATTATCTTGGTCCTCAACCATGACAATTAGCAAAAGCTCCCAAGCTCCCGTTTCTAACGAGCACTGATTGATTAATACAGAGAAACAAAAGTAGTATATACTGTACAGAGACACAGTGAGGTTAGATTTTTTCTTTTTTTTTTTAAGATTTTATTTATTTATGAGAGAAAGAACACAAGTGGGGGGGGGGGGGTGAGTGGAGAGGGAGAAGGAGAAGCAGATTCCCTGCTGAGCAGGAAGCCAGACCAGAGCTCCATCCCAGGACCCTAGAATCATGACCTGAGCAGAAGGCAGATGCTTAACGCCACCCAGGAGCCCGAGGTTTAGATTTTTCTCTTGGGAAGAATTCCTTGAGGAAAGTTTGTATTTCTCTATTTGAAGCAATATTTATGTTTTCAATAAAGACTAAAATTGTAAAAACTGGGCAATGGATCTAGTTATAATAAATCTGGCAAGTCCTCACAGCAATTGCTGTTTAGGCTGAAAGAAGAGAGTGGGAGAACATTATATCCATTAAACAGTCCTTAAGGGTTCTATGTTTACAGACAATCTTGTAAGGAATTGTATGTCTATTCTTATTCAATATACAATACTTTTTAGCAGATCATATTTCATTTCTGTGCCCTTTTGGTAAATTGGAAAAAAAAAAAAAAAAAAAAAAAACCGTGTTCAATAAATGAGTAACTTCTCCAGTCAAAACATTAATAAAAAAAAAAAACTTCTTATACTTTGCCCTTAGATAAATGACTCATCAGAGTGCCTAGGAAAATAAACTATCTCACAAAAAGATCAGTGAGAAAGAAAGATCTATCAGTCCCCAAACTGCAGAGGAATGAAAGGAAAACTACTCAGAAATAAGGCCTCTTTTTCCACAATCTGACCACAATTACTCCTCCCCTCTTCATTCACCAGCAGTATTACTTGAGATCTCTAATTCTGTATCTGTAAAATGGGATAACTGAATGCCTGCTTTGCAACATCTCACCAGCAACGAGCACACCAAGCACCCAGATCTTCATTTTATAACCATTCTCTGGTAACAGGAACCAGAGCTCCTTGAAGAAATGGTGGATTCAAGGACAGAGGCAGGAGATATATAAGATGATCATGTAGCATCTTGTAGTACTAGAAAGTAAAGAAGATAGGAAAAGGAAGGAAAGAAGGGAGGCAGGGAGGGAGGAGCACTGTAATGGTGGTTTGTCAAATGGATACAAGAGTCAATTAAAAGAGTTACCAATGACCAAAGCTACAACAATTTGAATAAAATAAGGTAATATTAGATTATAACATAAAGTATAAAACAAATATGCACAAGTCTATACCAATATAAACTTGTAGACTGAAATGGACAAACAAATAAATAAGAGGCAAATCACATGAGGTAAAGAATTCCAAATAATTTTTGCGTATACTTCATCCTCCAGGAGGTGGAGCATAACTCCCCACTCGTTAAGTGTGGGAAACCCATAGTGACTTCCTTCCAAAGAGTAACAGTAAGAAAGAAGAAGAGAATAACATGACAGTGGAGAAACCTGACAGACTCCATCTCAGGCAGGTAATTTGGGTGAGCACACACAGTGGTAAGTCATTCTGACAATCCGTACTGTTGATCTGATGTAATGACAGTGACATTTAACCACTGTGATCCTCTCAAAACCTGGAACCCCAGAATAATCATAAGAAGGACAGCAAAGACCACTCAGAGATAGTCTACAAATTATGTGACCAGTACTATCCGCTTCATTCACCAGCAGTGTTACTTGGGATCTTACTTCTGTATCTGTAAAATGGGATAAGTGAATGCCTGCTTGCAGCATCTCACCAGCAAAAAAGTACAGAGCACCCAGACCTTCGTTTTGAAACCCATTCTCCAATAACAGGAATTAAGATCATGAAATACAAGGAAATTCAGACAAACCATTACAACCAAGAGAAGCCAAAGAGACGTAACCACAATATGCAGTATGGGGTGCTAGATAGACTCTTGGAACAAAAAAGGATAGTAGGTAAAAACTGAAAAGATCTGAATCAAGTATGGACTTCCAATCAATAAAAATGAATCAATATTGGCTCACTAATTGTAATGAATATATCATACTAATATAAAATGCTAGTAATACAGAGAGGTGAGTATGGGGTATGTGAGAAGTCTATCTTCACAATTTTCTGTAAATCTAAAAAATACAAATAATAATTTTTTAACGCCTGCCTCACCTTCTAAATAAGGCTAAATTAGCTTATGCAAGAAGAGTTATTGTTCAATGGATATAGTTAGTTATACAAGATTAGTAAGTTCTAGAGATCTGCTGTACAACATACTGCATATAGTTGTTAACAATATGGTGTGGTACAATATGATGTGCTGTACAACAACAGAGTATAGTTTACAATACAATTAAAAATTTGTTGAAAGGGTAGATCTCATTTTAAGTGTTCTCACCACCATGAGAGAGGGGAAAAGCCAAGGGATACAATCTCTTGGAGGTGATAGATATGTTTATTACTATGATTAAAAGGTAATAGTATCATGGATGGATACAGATATTCAAACTCATCAAATTATTATATACAGTTTTTTATAGTATATCTCAATAAAGACATGAAAGAGTTTATGGAAGTGCTTAGTTTGTTCGCAGGCTGCAGTACCTCTTTTTAAAAATGTATTTTAAAAAATAAATCTACTTCCCCATTTGTTTCACAAAAGAAACATCGTCCATTTTATTTTGAAGGGCTTCTAGAGATTTCTTTCCCCCCTCAAATTAAAAAAAAAAAAAAAAAAACTAGGGTGACACTGGATAGGTCCTTCAGAGAGGCTCACGGGAGAAAAATAAGTCACCTATAAGAAATTACAAGTTGGAAATGAATAATAACAGGATGTTCATCTCTCGACTATGGCTGAGATTGTTTGCAGAAATACACTGTAACCATTCTAACAAGGAATGTTTAACTATCACTAACAGAAATGATCTCTATTTAGAAAACACTACTATGATTTTTTTTTATAACAGATATTTTCATTTGATCATCTTATATTTCTATATAGACAAAGAATACACTTACACTCCCTTGCTACACCATTATAGGTTTTGCTACACCATTATAGGTTTAATTTTTTTTTTTTATCTCTTTACTGTCATTGATTCTCCTGTAAGTTATTTTAACATTCTTCACTTTCTTTGGAAAGACCTACTGAAAAACAGAAAAAACAGGAAATTAACATATATAGTGGTTTTGAAAATCATAGCTATATGAAGCTTAACTGTATATAATACAACTAGACATATACTTACTTATCCAGTATCTTTTCAGAGTCAGCTCTCCTTTATTCTACAGAAATTCAGCTTAGTCCGCATGTCTAAGTAAGAAAGTACCCTCCTCTCCAACCCAGGAGTGGGCATATGACCCTAGTCTAACGGATCTGAATATTCTCCACCTGGTCACCTTGACTGATTTAGGGAATAGGTGACCAGGCCAACTATTAAGTTATCAAAAAAATCCTTACCCTTTTTCTAGGAATATAAAATGTCTATAGAAGAGGCAACCAGCAGCCATACTGTTGCCATATTGTAGTAATCTGAGAATAAAGCAAGCAGAAGCAACAAACCTGGAAAGTAAATAGAGAAACAGAGTACCAATGACATAATTTGAACTGCTGCATAAGGCAGCACTTAAAAACAAGATTCAAGTCTTAGATGAATCCATTCCATAAGCCAATAAACCATGAATTGGTTTTTGATTAGGTAAGTCTGAGTTGGGCTTTCAGTTGGGTTTGGATACAGCTACAAGAGTCTGCAAACCTAAAGGAGGGTGGCGTAGGCAAGACTGTAGTCTCCGTCTCTAACATTCGGAATTGGAACGCAAAGTCAGGCAGTCAATGACTATTTCAATGGTCAACATAAATCCCCAAATTCAACAGAAACGGAGCACACGGCAGCTCACAACAACACCATTCATAGAGTTTGACTTCATCTTACTGGTTTACTATGATAGCTAGATCTTCAGCCACCATATCTACCTACATTCCACACAGCAGAAATAAAAAAAGGATGAAGAGGTGGAACAAAGACCACCTTAGAGGTGACCTTAGAGGTAGGCGTGTAGAAGCTTACATTCACTTGCATCTCAGTGGCTAGAACGCACTTGGGTTACATATAAAGGCTTGAAAATGTCATCTTTACTTTGGGCAGTCAGGCACACAAGTAAAAATGCCATTATCATAGGAAGAGGAAGGAATAGATACTGCAGGACAATCAGTCTCTGCCACATGTGGGTTTCTATAATTTCCAACCAAAGCAACTCATACAAATCCTATGGCTTCACAATAGGTGTTCTTTCAATGACTTTTTATTTTAAAAGGGGAGCAAGAGAAACTTTAAGGCATCAAATCATTATAGGACTTATGTTCTGGAAGTCCCACACAACAGTAACACACAATTACAGTCCAGCAATATAAAAGTCTAATTTCACATTTTAGAAAATTAAAATTCTGGGAGTAGAGCTTTTTCATGAAGCCCAAAGTTGTTAACATAAATTCAATGAGAATTAAAATCTAGACTATATAAAGAAATTCTCCAAAGAGAAAAGATAAGAAACTCAATAGAAAAACCTGGTAAAACATATGAATAAATGATTGGCAGAAAGGAAAACTCAAATGACCAAGAGGAATATGACTTTTAGGTAAAGAAAAGGTATACTGATCATACACACTGACTTGTACTCTCTTCCCAATTGAAATAATATGTAAGGGAATAGATTTTTCTTTAGGCATAGAATGTGAGATGAGTCAGTAACAGGAAAAAAAAAATTGGAAAGGCAAAAAGCAGATGGAAGAAAGGTAAATGATTTAGCAGACCCTAGAAAGCTGAATAAAACTAAGCCAATTGTGAGGAAAACCGAGAAGCAATATGACTTATCCAAAAAAAAAACCCTTCCAGAATCTGGGAAGCTGTCAGCTCCATATGACTCTAGAAATGGGGGTAAAATTTAGCTAAGACAAGAGAGACTGGCTGACAATCTAAGAATTTGTTAGATCTCCAGATAGACTGCCTTAGTTGTCTACCCTTCCCAATCCTGGAAGACCAATTGTTTCTTCCCTGTAAAGAGTAAAATCTGAGGCCTCTCTGAGAAATCAGAGATACCAGGTGGATGGTGGAATCACAGACGGAATGTAGTGAAAGAGGGAACAGTGTGTTAAGATGTCCGGTTTTCTTCTTATTTAGGGATCAAACCACACGCCCAGCCTATCTCTGTCTGCAGGAGTCTGGAATGTCTTTCTATAGAGAACCTAATTAGCCCTAGAACCAAGCCTAAAGATATTTCCTGCCATAAGGGGCTCAAAAAACTGTGGCCCAGTTAGCAACTGTGCTGAGATGCTCACAGACCAGCTCAGAACATCCAGGAACTGCTGAGTGCTCCAACCAGAAATTTACAGAGATTATCAATGCATTCAAAAAAAACAAGAAAAAGGTATCATTTTAAAAGGATTACTGTAAGAACAAAAACAAAAAACAAAAAAATGTTTTAGAGGGACCCTTGGGTGGCTAAGTGGTTGAGGGTCTTGGCTTTGGCTCAGATCGTGAACCCGGGTCCCAGGATGGAGTCCCCCATTGTGCTCTCAGCAGGGAGCCTGTTTATCCCTCTGCCTATGTCTCTGCCTCTCTCTCTCATAAACAAATAAATAAAATCTTTTAAAAAATGTTTTAGAAATTAAAAATACGATAGTAAAATAAGTGAGATGGGGCACCTGGGTGGATCAGTCAGTAAGTGTCTGACTCTTGGTTTCAGCTCAGGTCGTGATCTCAGGGTCATGGGATGGAACTCCACGTGCATCAGGCTCCCTGCTCAGGGCACAGTCTGCTATTCCTCTTCTGCTCCTCCCCCCTACTCATTCTCTTTCTCAAAAACAAATAAAATCTTTTTTAAAAAGTGAGATCATAAACAAGATGATAGGAAGACTATGAAGACACATCTTTCAGAAAGCAGAACAAAAGAGCAAAATAACAAAAACAATGGCATTCCATACCAGAATATCCAAGAGTGGAATATGGGAGTTAAAAAGAAAACAGAAAATAGAGATGAGGACAGCATCAATGAAATAGAGACACCCCCCCGCTCCCCCACATTCATTCTCTTCTTCGAGAACTGAAGAGATGATGAAAATAAATTCTAATAATTCTAACATGAAGCATTCTCAACATGCTTCTCAAATATAGTCCTCTGGAGGGAACAGTAGCCTGGATCCTCTAACATGTCCCCATTTGCAGCTGCTTGCTATTTGAACTCAGTAAATGAATGAATTTGGGTAACAAGCAATTTCTGTATTTGGAGGGAAAAAAAATCTCTAAAACAAGGATTTACATTTTATCATTTACAAAACGAGAGGGCCAGTTGAGTGCCTTACAAAACTTGATGAAAAGAGACCACACTGGGCAGCCCGGGTGGCTCAGCGGTTTAGCACCACCTTCAGCCCAGGGTGTGGTCCTGGAGACCTGGGATCGAGTCCCACATCAGGTTCCCTGCATGGAGCCTGCTTCTCCCTCTGCCTGTGTCTCTGCCTGCCTCTCTCTCTCTCTCTCTCTCATAAATAAAAAAAGAAAAAGAAAAAAGAGATCACACAAAGGCACATCATTGGGAGATTCAGTATCTTTGGAATAAGAACACTTATTCATGTATTATGAGATTTCAGAGATGGAAAACTGGAGAGTCAGGTGAGAAAAGGTCATTAACAAAAGTACCAGGAATTATCATGGCATCCCAACAGAAGGTAGTGTAGAGGAATATCTTCAAAATCCCAAAGGAAAATTATTTTCAATTCTGAATTCTAGACCTAACTCTACTATCAATGAGGTATAAAGGTAAAAGATATTCTCAACATGCTGCATGTCAAAAATTTACCTCTCCTACAATCTTGCTTCTCAGGAAGGAGGGAGTAAATAAAAGAGGGATGGCGAGAGGAGGAGTCAGAGGGCACAAGGAAGGGGAAAGGATGGTAGTGAGGCCCAGGACCAGAGCTGTGCACAAGGCAGAGCAGGGCAGGAGGCCCCAAGAAGACCTGATAAAACCTCCTCATGACTTCCGATGCACGAACAAGAGAATCAGACAAGTCGGGGATTAAAGCAGGAATGAGAATGTTCAAAACTCAGCAAATAAACAATCAATAAAATTTACAGGAAGGGAAAAATAATCACTGTATATAGCACAACTGTGAGTAGCAATTCCACAGGTACAATCAGGTAAACATTTAATACTGATTTAATCAATGTTGACTACGTTAGAGAGACAGAGAAGCTGCGCCGGTGGGGGGCATAGGGCTGAGAAGAGCTAACTCCTCATAATGCACACTGGCAAGTCCACAGAGAAGGGTGGACACTAAAGGAAATAAAAAGAAAAAGCAACATATACAAGTTAGAGATACAATGCTTAAAAATCAAAACAACCTGCAAAACAACTGAGAAGAAAGTTCCTCAGAGGATGGAAAAATAGAAGGGAGAAAAACAAGCAAAGAATTGCTGCTTTTTCCTCACAAGGTCTGTTGTTCAATGTGACCATTTAAACTCTGTGCCTACAAAATTCTGACAAACACCAAAACTAAAAGACAAAACGAAGAGGATTTCTGATAGAAGCATGAGGGCTTGCCATGTGCAGGAATGCACAGTGAGGAGACCTAGTATGTATCAGGGGCCATGGGCTGCTGTGGGGGTCAAGACTAAAATTACACTCTGAAGGGACACCTGGGTGGTTCAGCAGTTGAGCATCCGCATCCAGCTCAGGGTGTGATCCTGGGTCTGGGGAATCGAGTCCCACATCTGGCTGACTGCATGGAGCCTACTTCTCCCTCTGCCTCTGCTTCTGTGTGTGTGTTTCTCATGAATAAATAAATAAAAATCTTTTAAAAATAAAATAAAATAACACTCTGAAACCAACCATGTTGCATGTTGGGGCAGGGAGCTGCAATTTACACCAGAAGAGTTTATACCAAAGAGGATGTGAACCTATTAGAGATTCTGAACAGAGGACCTACGTGACCATTTGAAAAGGATGAATCTTCGAAGCAGGAGAAGTTGGGGAGCGAGAGCCAGAGACTCCAGTCAAAATGGTATTTCAGGGCAGCCCCGGTGGCGCAGCGGTTTAGCGCCACCTGCGGCCCAGGGTGTGATCCTGGAGATCCGGGATCGGGGCCCGTGTCGGGCTCCCTGCATGGAGCCTGCTTCTCCCTCTGCCTGTGTTGTGTCTCTGCTTCTCTCTCTCTCTCTCTCTCTCTCTCTGGATAAGTAAATAAGTCTTTTTTAAAAAATGGTATTTCAACAGTTCAAGTAAGAATTAATAAGGGTCTGAATTTCCCCAGAGGCAAGGGATATTATAAGGAGAGGGAGAGAGTGAGGGAGAGGCTAAAACTCACCAGTAATCAAGGAAATACATCTCAAAATAACAAAATATCCCTTTATACCTCTCAGGATGATAACAATTAGAAAGGAGAGTAATACCAAGTTTGGGCAGTGGTTTGGGAAAAGGGAAAACTTTACAGACAGCTGGTGGGTACTTAAACTAGCACAGCAATTATGGAAAAAATAAAAATAAAAATATGGCAGTGATTAGTACAATGAGATTTAGGCCCTATATGATCAGGCAACTCCACTCCTCTTAAGGACACATTTTTGGAAATGCTTACGGCAACACTTAAAGGCATTCAAGATTTCCACTAGGGAATGGAAAAATAAATTACAGTTCGTGAATGTTACAGAAAACTACACGGAAGTGAGAGCTAATAGCAACATGGATAGAAGTTAAAGTATAATACTGGGTGAAAATTGTAAGACAAATAACCAGGTTTTATAGCATAGAACCACTTATAAAAACTAATCACACAGACGTATAAACACCTCAGATGACTCTACAAAGTCTCCTACGTATCAAGGGACATACTTCAGGCACCCAGGGAAGCATGCTTGCTTAGTGCTGAGGAGTGGGGCAGAGAACAGGAAAGAGGAGTGGAAGTGGGAACTGAAGAAAAATAAAGTAAAATGAGCATGAACAGGAGAGGAGCCTTCAGGTACCAGGAAGGGAGGCAGAGCATGGAGTAAGGAGTGGGATGGACTCCGCCATCATCAGAAGATCAAAAGCACCATCACCACTCACAACAAACTGAACCCCGCCACCCCCCCCCCAAGAAACAAAGACAGACAGAATTGTGATCAAGGAGAGAGAAGGAGAAGTGAAGCCAACTAAAAAGAAAAGACATTTTGAAATGAGAACATAAAAATTCCATGTCTGGCTCCCAAATCTTCTAAATGTGGATTCAAAACGAATTATTTTACCTTTCTAATGCCTCCACTTCCTTAGAAATTAAAAAAGGAAGATAGAATAACTTCTCAGATTAACTGTGAGGATTAAACTGTATCAGGAACATGTTGGAGGAGGGGGAGGTTGGCTCCTGGGCAGCTCAGTTGGTTAGGCATCTACCTTCAGCTCAAGTCATGATCCCAAGGTTTTGGAAACAAGCCCCACATTGGGGCTCCCTGCTCAGTGGGGAGCTTGCTTCTCCCCTCTCCTCTTGCTTTCTCTATCTCTGTCGCTATCTCTCTCTCAAATAAATCAAATCTTTAAAAAAAAAAAAAATGAAACATGGTACACTGTGTAAGCCTTCTAGGATATAGTGCCACACACGTAGGCATTCTCGTAGTTTGCTCACCGGTTGCCCTTCAGGTAATTCTGAGAATTACATTTTTGAATCCATTATTCCAAGTTGTGTTGTTGTTGTTTTCTTTTTATCTTTGCTACCAGCCCCACTCTTGAGAAGGCTACTAATAAAAATAAGTTTTTTGATGCTCCACAGAAAGGAAATAACAATAGGTCCATCTACCAAAATGGAGAATCAAATTAACACCCAAGAAAGCAGGCTATCTACCCTGCTCAACATTACGCTCCACCATCTTGACCAGATCACATCATACACTATTCAAAGGAAGAATTCTTCCCCCAAAATAAGTTTCTATTCCAGTTTACAAAGTTTTAAAGTGAATGACACTTGGACATTATGGCCATGAGTATTGAATTAGGCAGAATCAAATGGGCCACCTCTAGATAAAGTCACCCCTCCTGGTGTCTGTCCTTTTCTTCCATTACCACAGCTGAGATAAAAGTTGGAGGGCAACTGGCTTTCCCTCCCCCTTGCATGTACCCTGCTCATTTCTGCCTCCTCAACTACCAAATATACTTTCTGGCACTAGACCCTTCCTCATCATCTCTGCCAATCGATAATCTTGCTTTCCCTCTAAAACCTTCCACAGTCTTCTCTGGCTGCCTTATACTGTACAATCACCACAGCCAAACCAGCAATCATTAAGAAAGCACATATATGTTAACTTAAACCTACAAAGGAGAAAGCTCTTGTATCAATCAGAAAATTCTATTATCTCAATTTTTTTTGGGGGGGGGGGGCATATGTTTACAATGAGCACGGTCAGATATCTGCTATAATAAACTGAAATACCTAAAATAATTGATGAAGTATCAAAGTATACACTTACAATACAAGCTATTAAATACAATATTTATAGAGAAAACATTTCATTTGCCATTTGTTTGAGAAACTGATTGCATCCAAATATATTTCACTTATATTTAGTACATATTCCTTGCAATAGATAGAATTCTCAACTTTCCATTAAACTATAAGAATCATGATGGCAAGAAAGACCACCTACCACTATCAGTACTATGACCTACTACTGGTAATAATTATATAGTAAGAGACAAGGAATATTATGTGTCAGGCATTAAATTATTCCCATGTTTGAATTCATGTAATGCTCTCAACAATTCTACAAGGTAGGGCTAACATCCTTATGTCATAGAAGAGAACTAAATTACAGAGAAGGTTAAGACTGCCCAAAGTCATAAGCTAGGCAAACAGTGGAACAGAATGAGAATCCGAACAGTCAGAGGTTGGTGCTGTTTACCAATCAACATACTGCCTCCATTGGCTTTGGTAAGAGCCAGAACAATGCTTATAAAAGCTAGAGGTTACGCGCCTGGATATTGGACCTTGCACATAACAGATGTTCAAAAGGTAAAATGAGTATCAGCAAAGCTTAAAATTATCACATAAATCTCTTTGGACAAAAAACTACGTTAAAGTATCACTTAGAATTCTATCAGTACATTGTTGAGAAGGAAAATGAGGTGGAGGAAAAAGAGAAAACCGTGTGGCTTGTCTGCATTTTGGTCAGGCTGAAGGATAAAATGGGACCTAGAAACTCATATTCATTAAGAAATTGGAGATAAGGGGATCCCTGGGTGGCTCAGCAGTTTAGTGCCTGCCTTCGGCCAAGGGCGTGATCCTAGGGTCCCAGGATTGAGTCCCACATTGGGCTCCCTGCATTATGGAGCCTGCTTCTCCTTCTGCCTGCCTCTCTCCCTCTCTCTCTCTCTCTCTCTCTCTCTGTCTCTGTCTCTCATGAATAAATAAATAAAATCTTTAAAAAAAAAAAAAGAAATTGGAGATAAATTCACATGGTGGAACCAATGAGTATACAATGTTGCTATGAACATTTAAAGGCTTATTAGTTATAAGAAAAGTAATTTGAGTCATAATATTTTTTATAAAATCCCAATCCCAGTAAATTTTTCCATGTATTCCATCACACAAAATGTGATTAAAGTATGATTAAGGGATTTGAAACTGCTCTAGGATTATATCCAAGAGCAGGCTACTCATGGTATCAAAATTCTTAGACCAAAATGGGTTAAAAACAAAACCTATAAAGCTGAGCCCTAATTCCAAAAATCAAAGACCACAGGGCTAGTTGAAACAGCTAGGACAATTCATAAAGAGAAGTCAAAGCAACTCATTCAGTGCAATCATTTAAATGTCTAGATGCTTTAGCCCAGAATAATTTATTCGTGATATGTAACATTTTTTAAAAAACACGAAGGGCACTATCATCAGGACTTTTTCACTGGCAACTGAAATCCCACAAACAGTCACTCACTGACGTCTGCATTCTGCATCAGCTCCTCTGCAGCATGGGCCAAGCCCAAGGCCTGCTCCTGACAGGAGAGGCTGGCAAGGAAGGACAGGGAATGGACCCTTGGTTTTAAAAGGACAGAAAACAAGGGACCTTTGAAATTAGCAAACTCAAACGGCTCATTTTACCAATGAGAAAACAACCCATCACCTACCTAGGAACACACAGCTCTAGGAGACAGCTTCAAGATCCGAGCTCAGGTATCCCTGCCAGGATACCCGGCTGTGTGGCCTTCTCATTCATGTAATTTCTTGGTGTTTGGACATAATAATTGTGTCTATATATTTTACTCATTACATTAACATCAGAGGCTTCCACTCATTGGATAGAGTACTTTCCATCCTTGGTAAAATTGCTTTTTCCCCACTTCTCAAAATAAAAGCAAAAGGAATAGGTCTATGGTCTTATTAAGAAAAATGACTCACAAGCTTTAAACATTTTCAATGCACATCTATCCTAATAAAATTAGTGGGCAAAGATTTAACATTAAAGAAAATGAAAATCCCATTATATATTATACTTTGTATTTACACAGAACATTTATGCCAAAGCATCCTGACATCCCTATAAAGAAAGTGGGGAATAATGATAATAATTAACATCTTATGGACAGGAAAGTTAAGACAAAGAGAAGTTAAATTTCTTGCTCAAAAGCATCTAGCAGAATGGGCAACAGTGAATAAGACATCTCAAGTCCCAGGATACCAGCCATTGACAACATTACCAAATATTTAAAAAACAAAAAAAATCATGTCAAGTGAAACTACCAAAGGCAAGCTAACTTGAAGTTTTAATAAGTCAAATTCTGCTCTTTGCTTTTCTTACCAAAATGCGTTGTAGTCTTGAAAACAACAAAGTTGGAAATTTAGAGATCAGTTTCTCAAATCTAGTCCCTTCACTTAAATGTCTTTAAAAAGCAAAACTCTGGCTGCAAAGCAATTTATCAGAAGGAAAAAACAAAAACAGAAATGCCTTGTGCTGATGGGCTACAATAACAGATCAATGCAAGGCATTTGCTTTGCCATCAAAGTATCTGAGAATACTTGTAAATTGTATGTTCTTGGTTCTCTACAAGATGCAATAGAAAGGAACAAGGTCTGTCCCAGTAGGTCTGGTTTCTGCATCACTGTGAACATACGATGCTCATCCTCAGAGTATGGAAACAAATTGTGGGCATAATCAACACCCTTTAACCCATTCCCCATGATGGATATAATAACAAAGCCCTTCTGCCTTTGGGCTGGTCTTAACATCTCTGCAGGCAGGGCTCACCGAGCCTCAGCACATGAAAACAGTCAAGATGTGTCCACAGAATATTTTTCATTTAAGAGGGGAGGGTATGGATAAGCAATGGTGACAGCTGGAAGAAAAACAACAGCATCAATTTACCCTAAACACAGTTGTTCTAGGCAGTAGGTGGCCAGTAAGCAATGCTATAAAGCACCAAGCCTAAGGCCAGGATGAACGGCTGCATGCACAAGGCCCAGGAACAAGTTCCAGATGCAGCTGGCAGAGCAGGCATGGATAATGACAGACAAAACAACCCTACAAGCAACAGTGGATTGTACAGATGGGCAAGAAAAGCAGAGGAAACAGTAACCCCGGCGTGAACAGGGCCAACCACCTTCAAAGGCTATCCTCAACCCCAGTCAGTGAAGATGGGTAGGCTTGGGACCATGGACAAGGACAAATACAATACCCGCCTGAAGAGGGCAAAGGAAGAGGAGGCAAGGGGTTCCCACCCAGAGATGATGTTTTAATAGGAGTGTAGAGCTGTGGGAGCTGCAGGGGAGGAAAGAAGGGAAAGTGGGGAGAGAAGAAGGGAAGAAGAGCACACGCTGTGATAGGAAGTGAAAACCAAGGACCATATTGAGCACACACATCAGTGTATCAGTTATACAACATACATGTAACCCACATTTCACTGACTGTCACTTCTTTCCGAAGCATCTGTTAGGGGTTTTTTTCCCCCCCTGTATGTTTGTTGGTAGTTTTTTTTAAGGCCTGCTTTCATTGCTCACTTGTCATTCTACTTACAGTAAGGATTAATAACACTGCATATGGTGTGTGATGAATAAGAAATCCAACTTATATGGCACTAGGTGTAAAATTATGCAGTATATCCCTTTGAGTGTATAAGAATCCTATTTAACATGAAGTTTCCTACACAGAAAGAAGTGAAACTTATTCAAGTATTTGCCATGCTTTAGTCTACAAATAGGATCAGAAAAGTAATCTGTGAAAATGAAAATTGTGCTACCCAACCATATTGTCAAACTAAAAAAAATGTTCTTTCAAAGTTACCGTCAATTACAACTCATCAAAAATCTACCCAACCAAAAAGCCAAGATGACCATAATTTGTTTTGGCTTTAATTCTACACGTAAAGAGGAGTGGAAAAATATTTAGAAGCCACGTCTGCCTCCTCTGGGAAGGAAGGGGAGTGAAATTTAACTCTGTGTAACAGAAGTCTGCATTCTTCCCCCTCCTTTACTAGCTCCTTTACTGTGGAGCTAGTAAAGAAGAAGGGAAACAGAAGAGTTGGAAAGTCTTGTCTTTACATGAGCAAAAGGAAGTCCAGAACTAGGTCTGGTCACCAGGGCCAGAAAAAAGTTGTAGTGCTCTGCATGACTTAAAAGCTCAAAATAATTTTTTTTAAGTTGCTGGGAGCCATTCATGAGAGCAAGAAAGAGGATTACAGACCATGATGGGCTGTCCGGTACAAGCTGTTGAATCCTGAGGAGGGAATTGTAAAAAACATGGTCCAATTTCAAGATTTTTTGTTCCCAAACTTTTAACTTTTCTATTCCCCTTATCTTCATAAAGCTAAAGCTAGCTCCACATGGTCTTTGCAATTAAAAAAAAAAAAAAAAAAAAAAAAGGCCAGGGCAAGGGGTTGTGTGCATGTGTAGGTAGGTATAAAGTGCAACAGGGGCAGCCAGTTCTCAAGATGCAGAGCTGAGGGGCCACCTGTCCACAACCCCCACCCCATCCCCGTAAAGCAGGAGAAAACTCTGACTTCCCCCCATTACTTGTGAAAAGGTGCTAATTCTACTGGACTCTGAGGGAGCAAGTTACAGTAGGTTTTGGTACCCAAAAAAAGATTTAAAGCAGTCAAAAGGGTGGCTACCATGAGGTCTTTTAAAACTAGAACACTCAGGGGATGCCTGGGTGACTCAGTGGTTGAGTGTCTGCCTTCGGCTCAAGGCATGATCCAAGGGTCCTGGGATCGAGTCCTGAATCAGGCTCCCCACAGGGAGCCTGCTTCACCCTCTGCCTAGGTCTCTGCGTCTCTCTCTGTGTCTCTCATGAATAAATAAATAAAATCTTACAACAAACAAACAACCAGAACACACAGGATAAGTTGTATTATCTATCAATGAAGAAGATAATTTTCAAGGTATGTCAGTGAGTTGCCTCCACCTCTTAAACAAGAGGAGCAAATTATTTTAAATTGACATAAAAATTCAAAAATTAGGGACGCCTGTGTGGCTCAGCAATTGAGCATCTGCCTTCGGCTCAGGGTGGGATCCCGGGATCAAAGATCAAGTCCCACATTGGGTTTCGCTGTGGGGAACCTGCTTCTCCCTCTGCCTCTCTCTGTGCGTGTGTGTCTCTCATGAATAAATTAAATCTTTTAAAAAATTCAAAAATTATTAGAGATAACTTCATCAAAGTAATTTTTGCTATACGTCAGAGAAATCAGGAAAAATAAAAGAGAATGATAATATGCAAAAGGAAAAGAGAAAGATGAATGATTAAAAGGAAGGAAGCCACAGAGGTACAATGAGGGGGAAGGAGATGATATGGAGACACAGGAAGAGAGAAAAATCAAAACATGAAATAAAGAGTAGTTTAATTAACTCTAGGTCATTTTTGATCAGTTTCTTAGAATACAGTTTTCTTTTTTTTTTTAATTTTTATTTATTTATGATAGTCACAGAGAGAGAGAGAGAGGCAGAGACACAGGCAGAGGGAGAAGCAGGCTCCATGCACCGGGAGCCCGACATGGGATTCGATCCCGGGTCTCCAGGATCGCACCCTGGGCCAAAGGCAGGCGCTAAAACCGCTGTGTCACCCAGGGATCCCAAGCCTCAGTTTTCATCTGTAAAACAGATGCAAAGAAATGTATCTTATAATGTTATCATCATTTAAATAATACCTACAAAGGTAACATCTAAAAATATATGAAAGTGTGTGCATATCCATACACAAGCCCCAAGTAAGATGAAGAAGAAGGAGACGGAATGAATCTGAACATACAAAATGACCATGAACGAAACTGCTACTATGGTCTTGGAACTGTCAGTCTTATTATCTACTCTCTTTGAAATGTCCATTGATCCCTATTCACAGGTTTTCACTTCTTGAACTTTATTCCTCAAAGAACATGTATTTCAGCCCACTAGAAGGAAAATTATTTTCCAGTATACAGGGGTGAGGGCAGTGGGCAAATCTAGACCTTGGTCCCTTGTGTACCTGACACATTGAAAATGAATCTTTCAAATGATTGATATTTGAAGGATATGGTACAACAAAGTAACAGTATTAGTCATCGTAACAACAGTCCACATTTATTTTGCTCTTTGTACAAACCTCGCACCACACTAAAGCATTCAAAATCTATTCTTTCAAAACATCACCATCAACCTTTTAGATTGGTTCTGTCATTAAGTTCATCTTACAAATGAGGAGAATAAGGCACAAATATGTTAAGTCATTTGCCCAGGGCCCCACAGCAATAATGGGTGAGTTAGATTTCAAGCCCAGCTTTTAAAAACTAGACCAAATTTCACAAATCCTCAACTATTTTCTAACGTGTCAGAGTAAGAATAAATTACATCCCAAAAAGCTTAATGTAATAACATTGCAGTTTTTCTTCATTTCCTCCCAAAATGGCAAGTCTATTACTGGACATACAGTAACTTTCAATTAGAGCCCTTCATCTCATTTCCATGATACTTCCTAGACTGTGAGATTTGGGGGAAGAAAGGCACTTTTGGGTCTCAGTTTCTTCATCTGGAATTGGGAAGGTTCCAAATAATGACCCAAATTTCATCAATAGAAAATTATTCTGCAATCCTTCCCCCACCTTCCTAGTAATCCCAAGGCCACTCTGACCTTTTTCCTGCTGAAACATGATGGAAAGCTCTGAAAACAATGCCTTTTTGGAATAGTGTGAAAAAGCATTCACCTAATAAAGGTTACTTTACTCCGAATTCACGCTGAATCAATCAAGGCCATGTACTCTTTCATACCTTGACTATATGGGAGAGCTTTGTTAAACTTTTAAGTGTTAGTGAATAAGAAACATTAAAGGTTGTGTCTTTTTCACTAAAAATGTTAAGAAGCAAACAGGAGCTCTGTATGTTTTAGTAATATAGAAACACCTTTGCCAAATACTTTGGCTTTTTCTTTCTTTCTTTCCCTTTTTTTTTTTTTTTTTTTTCTTCAGTAGGACTTGTTATTCAGAATGAAAGTGCCAGCAGAATCTTCCTCAGTTGTCTGAGACTGTGGTTACCCTACTTCTAATAAACAAGGCAGCTTCCTGTCTCTGGCCTCCCATTGCTCAATAGGGGTTGAATCATGGCAGCTTTCACAGTCATGACCCCTGAGTGCACTCATGCTAAAGAGTGTCTGCTTTGATTCGCTCCCTTTTGTAGCAAACAACTTATCAGAGAATACCTTATTTTTGGGATTTAGAATAGTTGCATCAGTGAAGCTGAAAAAGAGTTAATTTCTTATACTCAAACCCAGCATCTCATTATCTCTAAATCTGCCTCCATTTGGTAGCTATAGCTGGACTTTTTCTAAGTCTCTATAGGGATGAAGCTCTGTGTACACTTTTAGATGGTTTCGGAAGTGGTTAAAACAGCATCCCGTAGATGATTCTCTCATCGAATACTCACTTATGCTTTTCTGAAGGATCTTTAGTGACCGAGTCTACGGGCCAGAGTTCATCATTAGAAAATTAAAATGTATTTTGGGGTAAAACCATTGTTTTTTCCATAAGTGATAGTATATTCTCCCACTTTGGGCCTGTTCTGAAGTAATTTACTGTCCAGTGTGTTATTCCGTTTGTTTTCAACATACTGATAAATTATACATGATGTATGTCCCACTTCCTTTACTTTGTTCACAATCTCCTACAGGATTGTGTCAGCAAAAGGGCAGGCTTTGCAATTTGCGACCTTTCTGAATAAAAGAAAAAAAAAAAAAGAAAAAGAAACCATCTTGCTCTATAAACAAAAGATTTCGTCTCCAGCTTTCCACCATCCCCATTCTCCTTACCCATGGCAACCCATTCTGCTGGATAGTCTTGGCATCTTGATATTGAGACATTGAGACATCAGATAACCTGTAAAAGCTAAAAATCCTCTTCACCCTCCTTCTGCCTGGGCCATTACACAAGCCCTCATGCTTAGAGATGTCAGAGTCCCAGCCGGTGTGAAATGGTGATGCTGTCAGTCAGCAGGAAAATTTTCTGCTTCTGAAAACCTCTCTCTCAGAGCTTCCTCTGTGCGGCACCTCCAGCTGCCTTGGAGCACCGTGTCAGTGTATTAAAATAGCTCTGGACTGATGACTTCACGAGTTCTCACAAACAGGCCAGTTGGCACAACTCTCATGCAGTCTGCTTCTGATGGGAGGACATTTTTTCTTTCCCCACCACCCCTAATATGAATATTCAGTTTCATTTTGACTCTAGAGGAAGCCTCCTTTGTAAGGTGAAATTCAGCACAAACCTCATGCAAAAATTTCAAAAACCTGCAAAGAGGCCTAACTAAAAGAGCTAACCTATAGCCAAGATCAAGCATCCAGAGTCCATATTAGCATTTGTTATGCTAAACTTCAAGGGCATCAAAACTGCTGGGTATATCAGCCTTATATAATTTTTCCTTATTTCATTCATTTTAGGGCCAAATATCCTCCTGAAGAAGATTTGTGATAACTGATAATTTCTTTTTAAGTTCTATTTCTCATGTTTACTCCTTTTCCACAAGAAGGCTGGCTGGTGTAAGATATCATCAAAGTAAAAGCTAATTACCACTACACCTAATGATTAATACTTAAATGGTTTCTGAAATCTAAAAAAAAAAAAAAAAGTGTAAGGCATTCATGCAACGGAGAAGGCATTCTGTATTGAATTACCAAATTTTCTTATAATGTTTATAATTTTAACTTATAAAATTTTTCACTTCCTCTTATAGATACCACATGCTAGTAACAAAATACTCTATAGAAAAAAATAGGACCTTTTGATGTTCTGGCATCATAACTCAGTGCTACGTCCACACTGCACTTTGATTCCAAAAGAGAGCATTTAGATTAACTGCTTCAGTGCCCAATGGACACAAGATTTATTCCCGGAGAAAAAGCTCCCATATGATTGTATGGACACAGAGCTAATGAAATAATTTGGTTCACTGGTTTAAGATGGTTCCTCTAAAAGGGGTGCAATCACTGTTCCCAAAAGAGAGAAAAGCACTAACATTCTACTCCCACCACCCCTCAATTCCTCTGTGTCTGTCACAAATAGCATCTCAATGACACAGCCATCTTGCAAATAGGATGGTGGGAAATCACCTCCCTCCATCAGTCCCAAACAAAACATTACAAAGGAATCTTCAGAGAATACATGGGCACATATATGAGAATGAATTTTTAAAATGCAATTTACAATGATTTGTTCATTCCATTAATATTTGCTGAGTATCTAGCATGTGGCAAGTACTATCTACTGCCTTCAAGGATTTCACTCACTCAATCATTTTTAGTTAGGTATTATATAGCCACGTAGCCTTAACAAGATGAGACATAGATTGCTGCTATTTTTTTCTTTATGTTAATCCAATGATTTAGAAAATTTGATTTTGAGAGTATTAGCCAAGGAAGTATTAGATTCCCTTAATTATAAAAACCAGGGCCATTTTGGGCATAGTCCTGAAAAATAACCATGAAATTAGAGTTATTATGCCTCTCTCCTGCAGGAGCTAATAAACAAAGATACAATGGAGATTGTGAATGCTGAAAGGTCAACTATAAATGTCATTACAGATATAATGATTCACACAGTGATGGAATGAGCTAGGTAGTTTGTGACATCAAATTTCAAAACCATAAAGGACCTTAGAGCTAGTAGAGATCTCACTTTTTACTAATGATGCCTAGAATGATTGCGTGCTTTGTGCAAATTCACATAGAAATTGTTAATCTGGAATCAACTTAAGTTTTACTGATCCTGTGTTTTTCCAATCATACTACTCTGAGTCTAATAGTCTCTCTCTCACACACACACAGACACACACATACATTATATTACTATGTGTCCGAATCCTACACAAAAATGCATATGCATGCCTGCCTCTGATTTGTACACATACACTACAGTATTCTGTGTCTGATTCATACAAACACACAGACTGTATTACTTTGTTGGGTTCATACATACCCATACACACATATACATTCCTCTACTCTTGACACCCACATGTATATACATGTACACTATACTACTCTGTATCTGATTCATATGCATACATGTGCACATATATGCATACATCATACAACTTACAACTTTATACAACTTACTCATATATATATATATCATTGTTTTGCATCATATATACATACACACTTTACACTGTGTATTTGATTTATATGCACATTCTATATATTGGTATACTAAAATGTATAACAATATATCATATTCAGGAAAAACCAAAAACAATATATCATGTTCATATTCGAAACATTTTTTTCAAAGCAAGAAGTTCAAATGTGAAAGACATTTTGGGGGCTATTTCAAAGGTATTATAATTTATATTAAGTAGTAATTTATCTGGACTCTCATTTACCTCTATCAGAGTTTCTATGGACTATACAAGAAATGACACATATCTAGGTATATATGATGATATGGAAATCTGGTGAGCCCTTAGAGTATCCATTTGCATGAAAACTTCTGTTTTTTGGCTCAAGGATAAAGATTTTAGTATTGTGTTTAGTATTGTGTTACACTGCATTCCATATTGATGGGGTGAGGACGTATGCACAGCCACCAGAGATGAAGAACAGTATTATGCATCTTTGCTTTAGCACAAATTTCCAATTTCTGAATCCATAAAGCAGTGCAGGAGTGATGTGGAAAAAGTGTCTGAGCTACATGGCTTAGGAGCAAAAGCTACAGAGTGACCTAAAGGAACATTCCCCCAAGGGCTGACATTACAAAGAGTTCCAACGATCCTTCTAGATAAACAAAATTAGGGTTCCTACTGGAGTTATAATCAGTAATGGTGAGACCCTCTCAGAAGTTTTACAAAGAGAGGACAGAAGCACCAAGAGACTGAAATGGAGGGGATTCTTCATAACAATTAAGTGATGCTATGATTCATCAGTTCACATACAATGGCCCTGAATATCTATGGATAAGGTCTTCAAAATACCTCTATTTATTTTCTTAGAGCTGTGTGCTTCCTTTTTTGGAATAATATCCCATATTTTTTAAGAGTTGACTAGTGATCTGAATGCAGGCTGAAATGGAGGAGACTCTTCACGGTAATCAGCTGATGGACAGATTCGTCAGTACACAGAAGATGGCCCTGAGGACCCAACCCTTAGAAGAGATTTTTTTTAAAGGGGCTGGAAGTCCTGCAAGATGGAGGTAGGTGCACAAACAAAAAATGTGGGTTGTTTTAAGTGATGAGGCCTATCCACAGTCACAGTCTAGGAATCCCTCATGGACCCAGAGAGGACACTGAGCAGAGGAGACGACTATGAAGAGGAAATGGAGATGCCTGCATGGTGGGGAGTGTTCAGACTGTACTGTGTTATTCTCAAAAAGTCTACTGAAGCAGATGGCAAATATTTTGAACACTTGCTTTCTTAAGCTACTTGCTCTAATAGTCCAGTATGCTTTTTTTAAAATCCATCAATAGCTTTCCTTTATTATGAAATACAGTCATTACCAACTCATACACATTATGTTGAAAGAGCCGATATAGTCCAAGTATAAGGTACTGCCTTTACAATCATTTTAGAGAAGAGTCTCATTGTTTTAATTAACATAGAAAAACAAAAAACCACACTAAGGAAATGGTAATGCAATCTGAGCATATACCTCTTGGTATCAGGAAGGAGAGTCTCACCAAACACTGAAAAAATCAAAACCAGCTGCTCTTTGAGAAAAAAGTCCTGCCAAACCAGAGAACACCATCACCCCAACCTAGAAGACACTCTAATAGGTTCCTAGTTAACTCTTAAAAATAGGGCATTATTCCAAAATAGGAAACATGGAGCTTTAAGAAAAAAACCATAGGTACTTTGAAGACCATGGTAAAGACCTTATCCATAGCTCAAGATAAACATCTGCTACGGATCCAAATGACCAAGCCCTGTGTAGACCTCTTAAGGGACACAATCAGAGGGGACACAAATAGCTAACTGCTTCTCAAAAACTGGGATGAGAGCCCTGTCAAGGAATATAAGAAAACACTAAAAAAATTAGCAGGTCAAGACAAACTAATCATCAGGCCTGACATGAAGGAATTTGTGAGTAACCTCTCAAAGTGGTTTAAAAAAAAAAATTGCTTAAAAAGATAAAATCTTTGGAAATAAAGTAAGACCTTCTGTAAACACCTATTTTAGATGAGAAGAGGAGGAGGAAATGAGAGAGAGAGAGAGAGAGAGACTCAGTAACTGTTTCCTTGGTCTTTATCAGGAAAAGTATTAAGAACACTGCAAATACAACTTATATTTTGAAACAGGTTGCAGGAACTAAATCGTGATTAACTTAAGGAAAAGTCTAAATCTGATTATTAAACTAGATATAACAAAAATCTGATTGGTATTATCACAGAGTTAAAGACTCAAGTGGGGATCTCTGGGTGGCGCAGCGGTTTAGCGCCTGCCTTTGGCCCAGGGCGCGATCCTGGAGACCCGGGATCGAATCCCACATCAGGCTCCCGGTGCATGGAGCCTGCTTCTCCCTCTGCCTGTGTCTCTGCCTCTCTCTCTCTCTGTGACTATCATAAATAAATAAAAGTTAAAAAAAAAAAAAAGACTCAAGTAATTTGTAAACTGTTGGCTAACATAAAATTTTAATTACGAGCAGCCACTACACAGAGATGCTAACAGGGTGCCCAGCCACAGAACTATCAAAATAAAGGCCTTCCAAATATTGAAGAAACAACATATTGAGGGACAAAAATAAACAGGAATTAATGATAGAATATGGTTGAGCACTCACTCTACCTGAAAGCAATCAAAGACTAGTTTTAAAAATCACATTTTGCCATGGTTACAGCAGTAGACAAATGACCAAGAAACAGACATATAAGCATGAGGGCTTCCGGTAGACAGGTGCTCAAAGTGGTCTTATTTAACATTTTTATAAATGATGTGGATGAGAAAATGCACAGGAAAGCAAAAAGTTTGTATTAAATTTTTCTAGTTACAAAAATGCAACATAACAGAGATAACCATCCTTTCAGTATCAATCTGACAAACGTGGTACAATGCTTTTAACCAACTTCCACTTAACCAACTGTCCAGATTAACCAATGGTCTCCTTCCTTTTGTTCATACTGACTGATGCACCTGGAATGTTCCAACCAGTGGGCTCCTTCCTGAGCAAACTGAGTACCCTTACTGCAATCAACTGAACTAATTTGTAGTAAGAGCATATTTGATCCTAAATCTGTTTATGCAGTTTACACCTTATTATAATGTGATTTTATTGTCTTATTACTTAAGTGAAATAGGATGAAATGATGCATAGTATCTGTTCCTATAAAGTTGAATGCCTCGAAAATTTTCAAAGATTAGTTCATAAAAAATATAATTTTTAAAAACTGGCATCAAATATGGTACAGGCATCATAACTGTACAACAATGGGAAGAATAAACCATAAATAATGGCAAAAGTATGTCCAAGTTTTTACTTCAAAAAAAATCTGAATAGACAACCCACTATGTGTTTAATTTTGGTAAGAAACACTGAACCCATCTGTGGATCCATACTGGAAAAAAAGGTTTGTCAAAAACAATGTATTTATAAGTTGTACATTTGAGTAAAGTATTTAAGATATGTATACATCATTTTATGTTCCTCTACTGTTACAACTTTTTTGACTAAATGACCAACTATTGAATTTTATTTCTCTCATTGATAAGGCTACACGGTATTTATTAGTATGCCTACTTTGTATCAACCATTATGATAGGGACTATGGATACAAAGAAGAAGGTTTTAGCCCTCCAAAATGCCAAAATTTAATGGGATAGAAGGACATGCTAACAAATAATAGCAACTATTATACTAAGCATCATAAGGGGCACCTGGGTAGCTTAGTCAGTTAAGCATCTGACTCTCCATCTCAGTCCAGGTCTTGATCTCAGGGTTGTCAGTTTAAGCCCCACATTGGGCTCCACACTGGATGTAAAGCCTACTTTAAAAAAATGAAAATACTAAGCATCCTAAGTAAATGTTTAAGTGTTGAAAAAAACAACAAAAAATGAGCTTAGTCTAGAGAGCAGTATGGTCTGTGATAATTCAGATGGGGCCAGAAGAGTGAGTGCAGGCGACTGTATTAAAGTGAGAAGGCTCATTCTGACAGCACATGTGCAAAAGCTGGGGCATGCTAAGCAGCACCAGGGCTCCCCAGACACCACAAGTTCCCAAACTGTGAAAAGACTGGAAAGAGAGGGTGGGTGCTGTATCATGAGGGACAAAGTTACCGGAGTTCCAGACCATAAATTATGGGGAATCATATTTTAAACAAAAGAATGACAGTCATACTTGTATTTCGGCAAAGCATGTTTTCTAAACAGTTTAGAAAATGAATGAAAGTAATACAAGAAGACCTCAGTTATGAGAATCTGAAAATAGTCTACTGATAAAATAAAACAACAGAACAATACTCAGGAGGTGACATCAGCCTGACTGAGGAGAGATCCAAGGAGTGAGTGATAATGAGTCAAAAACTGAGAGCCAAGGTTTGAGAATTCAGCAACTGACAAAGATGTATGAACAAAAATAGGAAATGACGGCATTTTGAAGAAATAATATAGTTTTGAACATGACGACTTTGAAATGCTATTATATATCCACATGGAGTATTTAATAGAAAGTCTGCCATCTAGGTTTTGCAATCAAGAGGTGAAGATGTCTTTTTAGGATTCATGACTGTGTGAAGAGAATTTGAAGATGCAGAAATAAACAGGCACACTAAGAAAGGAGAGAGAGAGAGAGAAGAAACACTTCTGAGTATCACCTTTAGGGCCAAAAAGAAAAGGAATAACCCATATAGGAGACTAAGAATTAACCAAAAGGAAGAAGCAGGAACATGGGAATAGTATGAGAAGGGAATTTAAGAATTATTTAACCACATCAAATGTAAAAGCGAGGTCAAATAAGACCACTAATGAGGGCAGCCCTGGTGGCGCAGTGGTTTAGCACAGACTGCAGCCTGGGGTGTGGTCCTGGAGACCCTGGATCAAGTCCCACATCAGGCTCCGTGCATGGAACCTGCTTCTCCCTCTGTGTCTCTGCCTCTCTCTCTGTGTGTGTCTCTATGAATAAATAAATAAAATCTTAAAAAAAAAAAAGAAAGACCACTAATGAAACCACTGTATTTTATTAACAAAAGAAGTTTGAGCCTGGTAGCAGGTGCGAAGTTTAGGTACCTTAAGTGGGAGTATGAATTCGAAGATAAAGATGTAGAAACAAGTTGTTTTAAGAAGCTGTCCTATAACTGAAGAAAAAGAGAGAGGATTCTTCCTTAAGAATGGAACAAAGTAAAGGAAAAAGTTGTTTGGGTTTTTTTTTAGATGATGAAACTTTAGAAATTCTTATCAGTTCAGAAGTCAATGGAGATGAAAATGAGCAGGGAGACGTGGTGAGGGCACTAACCTCAGAGAAGCCAGGAAGGAACCAGATTCTAAGAGGACCACTGTCAGGACAGTCCCAATCCAAAGGAACTCACCTGCCTCGGAGCTGGAAGGAAGAAGGTGGATAGAACTAGACAGTGATAGGACCACAAACCAGTCACGTGAGAAGCTGAAGAAGTTCTTGACCTATAGACCCCTATATTGTTTCAGTGACCAAAAGAATGGCCTTTTTTTTTTTTTTTTTTTTTGGTAGAAAGAATGAGAACAGCAATGAAGTTTTAAAACTCTCCCTGTGGGCAATACAGGGGACCTCTTGAGGCTCTGGGAGTGGGTCTGAAATATTTCCCTTATAGATAAGTAAAAGATCATTCAGGTCATGATGGAAAAATTATCAGTTTATATGTTTATAGGATCATGGATGACAAGTTACTAATAAACTCAGGGCCCCAAAGTCACTATGAACAACTCACAGAAGACATTTTTCTAATATACTCTTAACCACATAAAATAGCAACAAAACATAAACATAAGCCAAAGAGAACTGAAATTAAAAACATACATTACCTTTGCAGAGTTGTGATGCTCTACATAGTATTAACCACCAGACCTTACTAAAGACATGTTAAAGATGACACCTAATTACAATTTAATGATTACGACAATGCAGGAGGGCTAGGTGTTTTGGTATAGAAACGTAAGCCAAATAAATTGCCATTGATTTTATAATACAATTTCTCCATCTAATCCTGACAGAAGTACACCCAGGTATATCACATTAAAACCTGAGAGAAATATAAATAACCTATAGAAAAGGAAATATCACTTCTTTATGTGGCAGTTAGTAAACCTACATAAAATAACTCCTTAATCTGTGGGAGTAAACTTTTGAATTGCATAAAGTTTAAAAAATTAATGGATAGCAAACTGAAATGGATTTAATAGAAACAAATAGTTTAAGAAATTAACTGTGGGAACTATGCTAAAAGGTCAATCACATCAGGGCGCTATCAGAGATAGGACTCTCCTTGGCTGGTCATGAGTTTGACCCTGTATAGTTATTTTATCCTAAATTGATGCTGATGGAGAAGAATGAGAACTCTTCATGTATTAAGAAAAGAATGTAAAATACAATGTTAATCTAATAAATACATGTATTTCTCAAATTTGCCTTTCCCTTGGAACTAGACAATCTACCACAGAAACTTACATTACAGAATGAAAATGCAGGGGTAGGGCTCAACCTTCTCAACTCCACCTGAGTTCTCTCTCTGTAAAGGAAACTTCCCCTGGAAATAAAAATTTACCTGGAAATAAAAAGATGAGAGCAGATCTATGCTACCTATCTTCTCACGAAAATACATTCCACCTTTATTATTACTTAACTGTTTGCACATTATCATGCTTTTATTTTTTTTTTAATTTTTTTATTTATTTATGATGGGGGGAGGGGGGCAGAGGGAGAAGCAGGCTCTAATCTGGGAGCCCAACGTGGGACTGGATCCTGGGTCTCCAGGATCACACCCTGGGCCTGAAGGCGGCGCTCAACCGCTGGGCCACCTGGGCTGCCCATGCTTTTCTTTTAGACCTGTTGGCACTTAACAGAATCTGGCATAGGGTAGATGCTAATTAAAAAGAAAACTTAGGGCACGGGAGTGAGAAACATGAGTAAAAGTGACCAAAAGGTACAAATTTCCAGTTATAAGATAAACAAGTCCTGGGGATGCTAACATATAGCACCGTGCCTATAGTTTAAAATACCATAATTGTATATTCAAAAGTTGCTAAGAGATCTTTGAAGTTCTCCCCACAAGAAAAATATGTGTTAACTACATGTGGTGAGGATGTTAACTATACTTATTGTGATGATCATTTCACAGTATACATAAATGTTGAATCATTATGTTGTACACCTGAAATTAATATGCTATATCAATTATATCTCAACACTTTTAAAGAAAAGTTAAAATATTATGATAAAAAATGAAAGCATGGGCATTATAAAAAAAATACATGAAGTTTCAGGCAACTCCTGATCACTACCATTTCCAAGATATTCACAGAAGATATATAAATTTATATAAAAGATTACTCTCCTTAACTATCTACAAGAAACTATAAAACATAATATGTAAAAATAGCATATTATTGCTATAGTGCAAGTTCCAATTTTTGAAACTTTCTTGTTCTGAAATTAGCATGTGTGTTATCACACATTTAAGAGTAACTGATATGACATGTATTTAGCTGGATTTTTTTTAACTTAGGGATTCTAATCACATGATTTCAAAATACAAGATTTTTTAAAGGGGTCAAATACCATGGACTGAGGGTAGTAATGTTGACCTTTGCAATTCCATAAACCTTTCTGAGACATTTCTGAGACATAGGAAGTTCCAAATCCTGCTCAACATTGCTTAAGGAAATGCTTTGTTCAGGCAGTTTTTAGAGAAAACAGTCAATAACCATGCTTGTGCCTTTGAATTCAGCTGCACCAGCTGCTAACTTAATGACACTGAAATTAGGAAGCTTTGTTCTAATGGTGGCCACAGAGGCTCCTTTGGTATACTTATATTTCCCAAACAAACCAAATCTTTTTTTAAAAGGCACACACCAATACACACATGTCCAGAGAATAAATTACTAGTAAAATGAAGTAAGTCAAAGACCCCAAATATAAAGTGCAAGAATTCAGGAGGGCATGCTATGTGAGGAGAGAACTACTTCAACGCCTAAACTTCAATTACTTGATTTTAAAAGCAGAACGTATTTCTTCAAATATTTTCCTAAGAACATGGGGTCTGCTTTGATTCTGGTCAACACTATTCAATACTGCATGGATAATTTAATAATATTAAGAGTGGCATCAAAGCTGCAACAAGAAGTAATGTGTTGCTAAACCTTGCAATCTTTCTTCCTCCATTTTAGACCTCCATTAGAAGCACCACAGCAAGATTCATCACCCAGCTTTGCGTATCTGTTTATTCACATTCAGAAGGTATTTTCCACACGCTGAGAGGCGGCAAAAAGTACAAAAGACTCAAGTAAAAACAAAATCACTGATTCAAAACTAAAAATACTGTGTCTTCTGCTGTTTTCTCATTCTTAAATATTGGGGGTGGGGGGTGGCATGCATGCAGATGCATGCACGTGGATACTTTGCTACCTGTAGGTACTTTTTTCCAATAAATCAACTCTGAAATATCGAAGCATAGGAGATGACCCAGTGAGAGTTTATAAACTGGTACAAGATCACCCTGTGTCCCCTCCCTTCCCTGCTCCCAGAAAACAAAATGGGCCATGGGACTGAACAGAAGACCTGGCAGTCACGCTGTACAAGTCCTCTGGGACAGCCTCCACTGACTTCCATCCCACGAGTCAGAGTGTCTCTTGTCTTTATGACCTAACTGGACTCTGAGCTTACCCAAAACTCAGGTATTGGTAGGACTCAGGTGAGTCTGTGGTACCTGGAGAAGTGAGATCTAAATTACTAGTGCTAACCAACTTTATCCCGACGGCTTAAACTTGGCTAGATTTGGGATGCCCCTGAATTTAACAGGGAAGCAGACAAATGAGGAAGTGACAGGCCATGCTTGGAATGTTCCTGGATATCAGAAAGGCATAATTTTTACACAGGATTTGAGGCACAGCAGAGCAGTATGCCAAGAGGGCTCAGGTGTGATTCTATTCAATTCAACAAATATTTATTATGCATCTTTTGCCAACTCAAATGTAAGAAGGATTCCAAATTGTATTTATATCCTCGGGATATAACACAACGCTGGAACAGACAGCAGGCACTTAATAAATATCGAAGAAAGGAAGAAACGGAAAAGAAATAAAAGGAAGGCAGGCAAATAAGGAACTTCTGCAGAGTAGGCATTTGCTAGTACTGAGGATACAAAGATGAACAATACTGCAAATGAGCTTCAGAGGTGCTAGCTAGAGATTTAATCAGGGTCTCCCCCTACCATTTTCTAATCCAGTTTTGATTTAATCAGCTCTTTTTCTTGAGACATCAGACAGATAAATGAAAGTTAAACTAGTTTGGAAAAATTAAGCTGCAGGCTTCTGTTGCTACAATTTTGAAAACAAGAAATTAAAACAAGTTTTAAACCCTGGCCACACATGAGAATCATGTAGGAAACTTAAATTTTGCCAGCCATTGGTACCTGGGTCCCGTGTGGGATTAAATTACCAATTAAATTACAATCTCCAAGGAGCAGGTAAAGGCACTACCATTTTAAATATGCATGTGATTCTAATCTGCATCAAATTATAAGAACCACTGCTCGGTAAATAATGGTTACATTTTTTTGCCCAGGATCCATTATGAACTTGGTAAGCTACAATAGAAATTTAACCTATATTTTAATAACCATGAGTATGTTGATAGCTTCTACAGCAATATATGAAATTCTTTTGTTTCAGCAAACATTATCTATTTTACCCTTCTGACCAAAAAAGGCAATGGAGAAACACTAGGACACTGACAAACCAAAAATTAAAAAAAAAAAAAAAAATGCTTTAGATATCCAGCTCAGCACACTGGCACAAAATGTCTCTAAATAGCTGAGAAATAATTGCAATATAATTAAAGGTGTTCAAACACATGATTCTGACATTAATTTGAAGATTACTTATTTTGTTAAAACTACCTATACTTTTTTTAAAAAGCAGCTCTATTCATAAAAGCCCAAAATTGAAAAGAACCAGGATGTTCCTAAATACTCCATTTTTAAACAGTAGGTTTTCTTACCTACTAAAATTTATTGTGGTGCATTGCACAATTCTGTGAATATACCAAACCTAATGAATTGTATACTTTAGACAAGTTGAACTGGCATGTGAATCATCTCTCAATAAAGCTGTTAAATAAATTTTTAAGCAGATTTTTCTCAATTATATTGAGGTTTTTCATAACTGTACATGGGCTGTACCTATTCCACAAAATATTAGTATAAATCTATTTTTAATGTTAAATTTCATTTTCTTTTTCATATTCTAAAATCAAGGGTGCAATCCATACTGAAAGAATTCTGGCTTCAACAGCTTTTAAAAATCACAGCCCGGAGCAAAGTAAAATTACAAAAAGTAACATTAAAATACTGAAATTAATGATATCATAATCAGGGAGTGAGGGATAAAATGTGATTAAGTTATTAGTGAATCACTAAGTATGATGTGGTGGAAATGAAATGTGCCTAAGTGTCCTAAGTCCCAAATTCTAGATCTGACCCCATCATTTGTGGAGTATTCTTAGACAAACTACCCAAAATTGCCGAAAAAACTGTAAGTCAGAAATTCATTTTAAGAGTAAGCTGAAGCAATGTTTAAGAAACCATTTGAAAACTGGTGCTTGAAAAAAATAGTGTTGAAATTATTTTGGCTTTGTTGCAGAAAGAGAGATCACTGAGTTCAGAGAGACTATGATGTGTTCCAAGAATCTCTAAAATTTTGTTCTCCACCCACTTTTCCCTGTAGTATCTCTTCAACTGCTTAAATTTTTCTTGTCTCCATATTTTCTCATCTATAAAGGAGAGATGTATTTGCCTTTTAAGAAGTTATTAAACTATAAATTAAGTCCTCTACTTTAGTCAATGAGCCAAACTGGTACTTGGCTTCCTTCATCCCCTTTTGGATCTAGGAAGATACAGTGGGTTTTCATGATATTACAATTATATACTGGAAGCGGGTTTTGTATGTTAGTTCTGTGGATGGGTTTGTTTTTTTGTTTTTGTTTTTTTTTTAAACAAGAGTCCCAGCCAGAGGAAAGGGAAAGAGCCAGAAGAAATTTTATTAAGGAACAGGGAAGTTCTGATTACCAAAAAAGCAGACTGACACAGAGGTTCTTATCAGGAAGGGTCCCTATTTACAGTAAAGGAGCAAGTCCAAATTTCCATGCATAAAACTACAACTTTTTTTGCAGCCTTCTCTTTCAGAAATCTCATCACAGCTCTGCAAATGAATCCATTCTATTTCACAAAAAGTTACACTCTTCTCCAAACTAATTGTTAGCCCCAAAGGATAACAACTATATTAGGATGAAAAAAAAGCTTTCTGTTAAGAAAGGGAAGACACAAGCAGATGGAAATGTTTTCCCAAACTTTTTCAAGCATTACTTAAAACTGTTATAAGGCATGATTATAAATGATCATGAATTTAATACTATTATTTAATTGAATTTTCAATTCTTTTGTAAAGATTAATTATTTCTTATATTAAATTTCCTTCATTGTGTGACAATATGGAAATACATATCCACACACATGTGTGAGCTGCTCAACTATAATTAATGATGCACTTTTATTCTCTATTATTGTGTGGAAAACATTCTGACACAAAATAAATGAAGCATAATCATTCAGAGTAATGATTCGAATGTACTGATTAATGAAACCAAATAGCTTCTCTGTTCTTTAGTTAAATTAAAACATTTACACTCTGGGAATCATAAGGGCATCCCTAAATGGATATTTTCTAGGTAATCATTTTCCCTTATAGAATTCACCTACTTTGCCATCACTGTAAATAAATCCCCATCAGTTGTAAAATGTATCATTATTTTATGTGCAAGAAACAAAAACTCTGTCAATTAAACTATTATACTATACTAAGTTGTCTTCAGAGATGTTAAAAAGCATGCTGAGGAGGAAACAGGAAAGAATGGGACCTATAATGCTTAAAAATCATCAGATGGTAAAAAGAAAAAAAGAAGAAAAGAAAAAGAAAACAGAATCACATGAATAGATAGATGGATAGATAGGCTGACTGATTTCCTGAGCCCCAATACAAGCCTACTGACAGGTTTCCTGGAGATTGGGCTAAGAAATTAGTACAGCTGGCCCTTGAACTACCCAGGGGTTAAGGGTACCACCAACTCCCCATGCAACTGAAAATCCAAATATAACTTGTAACTACCCAAAAAACTTAATTACTAATGACCTGCTACTGACTGGAAGCCTTACCAATAACACAGTCAATGAACATGTATTTTGTATGTTACATATATACTTTATTCTCACAACAAAGTACACTAGAGAAAAGAAAATGCTAAATCATTTATAGAACTGTATTGTAGTTATCAGAAGAAGAAGAAGAAGAAGAAGAAGAAGAAGAAGAAGAAGAAGAAGAAGAAGAAGAAGGAGAAATCCATGTAGAAGTAGATCCGTACAGTTCAAACTCATGCTATTCAAGAGTCAACCGTCATTTGTAAAAATCTTCCCAGGGGAGGAACCTAAAACTGGCAAACAGAGATCAATTATGCCAGTTTTCTAATTACAGGCAACTCAAACACAATGGCAGCCATGATGAACACTGTACCTTGTGTTCAACGACTATTTATAAGTATACATAAAATACTTCCTATGATGGAAACTGACGAGCCTGAAAATATTACTAAAAAAATGTATGGATTTTAACATTGATATTGATGAGAGCAGAGACAAGGGAAGTCCCTTAATGTCTCTATATAGTATTCCATCTTCCATCACTGAACCAGTCCGATGGGTGGAGCCCGGCTACAGTGACAGCAGGATTTGTCTTACATTTCTGGTTTAGGAAGAGCTCCAAGTCTTGTCTCTGGTACCCAACTACCATCCTGCGGCAATCCTGGTCCAGACAGGCTCTAGAAAACTAGAGAAGCAACGAAGCAATAAGCACTAGTACTGGCAGACATAATAGGTCTTACAGCTTAACACTGCCACTTAATTGCTATGTGATCTTGAGAATGATACTGAACCTCGATGATCTCAGGGAGGAATAACAGGGATAATAATCAGATTTGTCATGATGATTCACTCAGATAACATATGTAAAACACCTATGCAATAAATGGTACAAGATAGGTGTTCAGTAATTTAGAAAATGACATTATCACAAATGTTGCCTCTGTTTTTATTTAAAAAAATAACTTTAAGTACTATAGATTTCAGTACTAATCATTCTATGAATATACACTGATTTGTGTCTCTATTTCTAATTTCTAACCTCAAAGATCACACTTAATGTTACGGGGGTTTTTTCCCTCTGTTCCTCAGACCTCAACACATGTCATTAAGCAACTCGTAGATATTTTACCAACTCAACCATTCACTCAACAGATAATAACTAAGGATTTGCCATGTGCAAGACACCATCCTAGGCAGGAGGAATACACTGATCTCTACCCCTGGGTTTACAAACCGTGCTCAGTTAAGATGTAGTCTTATTCATTGGCAACAAAAATACACACGTTTAAATCACTACATACAGGCAGAGGTGGTCTCCTCCCATAGATTTACAATGACCTGTTACCCTACTCCACTCTGACCAGAAAATATATGAAAATAAGTCACCTTCATTAATTATTAAAACTACCAGCTCTAACTATATAGACCACAGTCTCATGTTCCAGCACCCTCAACTAATGGGGTCTAAAAATGAAAAATGTCTGTACAAGCCTCATAACTTGTAAAGGAGCCAATCACAAATTTTACCTAATTAAAAGTATCATACTGCAAAATTGTTGGTTCACGGACAAAAGAACTTCACTAACACAAAAATGCATTTCTATATGATGCCATAAAATATTTCAATATATTCACAGATTGAGCTTTCCCTGCAACTCCAAAATCTCATTTTCTCATGTAAAACTTCTTCCAGTTAGGAAAAAAAACGAAGGGAGCTGAAAAACCTGTCTTGAGGAAATTATACTGTATTGTAAGTAGCTAAGAAAGAGATTGTATGGTATTCGACTAAAAAGCCTGTCGCCTGTCAGTAGAGAAAAAGCCAGTTTTCTCCATTTGTTCAGCATCACACTGTGTTCCCCTCCAATCCTACCTCATGTCCAGTAACCCCCAGATTCTACACTATGAGCTGACTTAGACTTCTACACTGCTTACTATAAGGATCACCAAAGACAAGATGTTTTGAAGTGAGGATGAACATGCACATATTTTTGTACAAGATGAGTATCTACTTTGCTATTTCTGGCGAAGGACAGGGAACGTCCAAGGTTGTCAGTACAACTTTTATCTCCTGTGATTTAAATGGACCTTTAGCAAGCACAAGAATATAACTTCAAAAGAAAGATTTTTTTTTTTCCATGATAAAACAAAGCAAGCCAGGGAATATTTTCCAGGCTGGGGGGCACTAACAGTCCTTCCACTGAGAATTAAGTTGGTAGAAAATTTTGAGAGAGGAAAAATCAGAAGTAAAAAAATTACCTTTGCAATAAGGAAAACAAAATAAGGCAAATATAGACAAAGTAAAGACAAAATGTTTCAACAATGGCAATAGAGTATACAACTAAAACAGAAAGAACAGTGACTCTCAGACAAGTTTAACTTTAGGGGTCTAGCAATATTGAAGTGAGTGGACAATAGATGGAGTTACACAGTGGACTCATAGATCCCGGTTTTCAAATGGTGTGACCGACAGAACAGGCATCATTTCTAGATCAATTATTAGTTATCTCATAAAAAGTAACACTAACGTGGACAATCCAACTGATTCCAACAAACATTTCTTGAATACATTAGTAAACTCTGTAAGTGCTCTGTGACAGAGACATAAATCCAAGTCCAAAATGTGTTTTAATGAACTCAGACCATAGTTTATTTTCAAAGATCTGTGCAGTTAATGTTCAAATAAGTATTAGGTTCTGACATATGAACTTGACATGTTTGTAGCTCAAAAACAGTTGAATAATAGTAATTTCACATGCTTCAACTTGATACACAACACTTATCACTGAAAGCTAAAAAAAACAACTATGAAATATAAGTCTAGGGAAAATGTCTCTAAAAGTACAGAAATCAAGATGCAAAAAAAAAAAACCCAAATTCATTCATTTGACTTTGCAAAGCAGGACAGCTTCTTGGAGCAGATGGCATCTGAACTACGAATCAGGTTTTGAGAGTTGGAAGAGTTAGAAGAGGGAATATAGTGAGGAGGAAGTGGCAGATGGGAATTTTAGACTGGGGAAAAGCAAGAACATAAGTACAAGATCATAAAGTGTAATAGAATAATTCAAATGGCAAAATCATCTATTTTAATGTCATAGAACAAGTATGTGAGGTTCTTTATTAAAACAGAATTTAAATTCAATTCACCTGGGAAAACAGATTTGTCTTATAATAAAAAAAAAAAAAAATACCCTAGGATAATATAAAGGTTTTCTGATAAATGATAAAAGGAAAATTAAGAACATCAAATCAACCAATCCCTATAAAAGAGCTACAAATGGTCTCCAGCTCATAGAAGTCTCAATATAAAATAATAGACTAAAACCTCCTCATTCTGCTATAGATGCATCACAAGGTTGCACTGGATACTATTCTGTTCAGTAATAGGCAAGAGCTTTCCCTTTGATGAGTGTCCTTATGGATGCCTCTGCCTTTCCTCTAAATATCAGGGTTTTAAGAAAGGCCCACTGGATTTAAAGGTCAAGTTATTCCCACCACTCCATTTACAAATCACTACAAGTAACCATTATACATTTACCATGGAACTGGCAAAATTTAATAATCACTAGACCTTACTGAGTGCTTTGTGAGAATGCTGGGTTTTGCATGGTTATGAAGATGGTAATGAAGTCAAATCTACTGCTCCATTACACATATTATTTTTAGCCACAATAACAGTGTTCCGTTTAGGCTTTAGGACTGTATTTAAATAGATAGTTTAGGAAACAATAAAGCCTAAAAGAATACAGTAGGTGTATTCCAAATTTAGAGTGAGTAGGAAACATCAGGGGAATTTTATCTACTCCATCAAACAATAAAACACTCTGAGCCAGCAACACAAAGAGGCCAAGAAAACAGGGGATGGGAACTTTTTTTTTTGTTATTGGAGAGTCAGCAAGCTAATAAAAATATTAATCAAAGAGCACATAAAACAATTATTGTTTGGCAGGAATTTTTTTTAAAGAGAAATATTAGATGCTGTGCTAGTTCTACTGCATAAACATTCAACATGAGAGATACACTATATATCACAACCAGTTAAAGGAGCAGGACAAGGGGAAGAACAGAGTTAAGGGACCAAGTGAAGGAGAAATGAGACACATACAGAGAAAGAAAACACTGAAGAAAAAAATACAGAAAAAAGCACCTATAATCAAATCCACAAGAACATGGAATAGTATTGCTTGATCTCTCAAAATATTTTTGCTGAAGCCTATTAGAGGTCTGTGTAGTTTCATGAATATATGCAAAATGGAGATACCTTATATAGTATTACTTCAAAGACCATATAAAATTATGTTAAGGATTGACTATAAACCAACAGACCAGAGATTCTTTCTCAGCTAGAGCCCATGACATTAGACCCTAATGCAAAAAGAATATAACCAGTACTTTTGGGAAAGTGAAATACTCCTACTAAAAGTGTTGGAAAACATCATAATGTCATAAGTTAATCATTGCTTATATGCTTCAGCATGATACAAAGTTTGTTCATAAAAGTTCTAGAAGGTAAGCTTCATTTGTGAAAGGTAACCATAAATTTCAACAATTTTATCTCCATTTAGAGTTTTAGATTTAGAGAATTAGGTTGTGATTGTTTACAAGATCCTTATACAAAAAAAAAAAAAGATCCTTATACAATTTTATGTCAATTTTTTTTTTTCTGGTCTGATAGTTGGGTTTGGTTTTGGTTTTTAAAGATTTATTTATCTATTTTAGAGAGAGCGTGTGCGTCCCTGTGTGAGCACAGCAGCAAGGGGAAGAGGGAGAGAATTTCCAGCAGACTCCTCACCAAGTGAGGAGCTAACATGCGGCTCGATCCTAGACCCTGAGATCATTACCTGAGCAGAAATCAAGAGTTAGACACTTAACCAACTGAGCCACCCAGGTACCCCTGGTTTTGGTTTTAATTTAGAGGTGGAAGGAGATGAATTATAAGATATTTCTAGAACTTAATATGAATTCAAAATTGATCATAAGAAAGCCCAACAGCAGGATGCCTGGGTGGCTCAGCGGTTTAGCACCTGCCTTCACCCCAGGGTGTGATCCTGGAGTCCAAGGATGGAGTCCCACATCGGGCTCCCTGCATGGAGCTTGCTTCTCCCTCTGCCTGTGTCTCTGCCTTTCTCTCTCTCTCTCTCTCTCTCTCTCTCTGTCTCTCGTGAATAAATAAAATCTTTTTTAAAAAGAAATTAAAAAAAAAAAAAAAGAAAGTCCAACAGGGCATGTGACTGTGTTTTGTCTACATGTTCTCTATATACTATTTTACTTTCCATGTTATTATTTGTAGGGACTATACCACCTAAGTCCTAAGAGCCCCCAAAGTACTCACCCAACTGGCTTTCCAGATGCAAAAATGGTTCAGGACCCTGTCACTGATTTTTAGGTGGAGTGAGAAGGCAGTGGCAGAAAGGACAGTGAAGGGCTGGCTCTTCTTAAAGACCTGAGACAGCAGGATAGTAGGAGAAGCCCAGAGTAGGAAAACTGGTCACTGTTACAGCACTCTCTTTTATTATCAACACCTGACTGCCTCTGCACCATGGTCTCACACTGATGAAGCTTTGGCCAAAATCCACCTTAGCACAGAGCAAGAGTCAGCAAACCTTTCTGTTGAGAGCCAGGAAGCATTTTCAGCTTTGTAGGCCAGACTCCAAAGCAACCACAGACAATACTTAGACAAATGGGATGGCTGTACACCCATAAAACTTTATTTATAAAACCAGGCTGTGGGCCATAGGTTGACAACATCTGGCAATGACTTCTCAACTCTCTGGAAAGTTATTTTTCTGGCAACATTCATATCCTCATTTTGAAGGGATTAGGAGTCCTAGCAGCTATTATATCATTTGGGTACAATGATAATAGTAACAACAAGCACCACACTGGCTCTTGCTACCAGTGGCCTTTCTTGAGCACTTGCTATGTACCAGACACTGCACTAATTAGTTTACATATAATTCCCTGAAAACTCTCACCTCCTTGAGGTAATTACTGTTACCATCATTCCTATTTTCAGATATAAATGTCACAGTATAAATGTCAGCCTCCACTGGTGGAGAAACTAAATTCAAGATCTTTGTGACTCTGATTCTTACCTTGTTCATGGGCATCTGACTTTAGACTTCACCGCCATCAATGAGGAGCTTATTTAAATGCCAATTCCTGAGGTCCACTTTCAAAGGTTCTAATTGAATCATCTGGGTTAGACCTAGGATTCTGCATTTTAACACATCCTTCTGGTAAATCTGGTGCAAACTATCAGTGGAACACAGAAATAGCACAAGATCATATAGCATCCAAGCCAAAAGCCAAGTATCGTGTTGAAAAAGGGACTGCTGGTGCCTGCTAAAACCATACTTTGAGCAAATGATCATCCTTAATGAGGAAAAGCTGCAATCAATTTTAAGATAAATTTTACTTTCAGTCTGCTTCATATTTTTATGCATTAAAAATTATGAAAGTTATAATGAGTTTTTAATACTTGATGTAAATATAAAAGTTTTAAATTATAAAAGCCAATTTTTGTTAAAATTATTAGCTAAATAAATCACTGATATTTTAAGCATAGGGAGAGACTAATAATCATCTGGTAGCATTTTTGTTTTAAACATGTAAATATAGAGATGTAAATCTCTCCTTCCATCTTCCAAGTGTTAACAGAATAGCATGTTTTACTTATGTGCCACTGAGGATGGCTGGAGAAGAACTGTGACATTGTTCGGCAATAATTTCATTTGGAGTTAATTCTGACAACACAACTTGTTGAATAAGAAGTAGATCATAGCCCAAGAGGTGAACTCAGATATGAAGCAGGAGCCTCATAAATTCTGCCCTCAGAAGCACATGGGACCAGAAGCTCAGTCACCAGCAAGCCCACATGACGTGAATGTTGACAAAGGTCCTCTATCACAAGTTAATGCAGGTCAGAGACAGAATAGCAAAATGGTTTAAAAGAAAATCCTGGGAGGATTTTCTCACTTCTGAAAGTAGCTGATGCCCCTGGGCCCTAAGAAGAAAGCTTCAGCTTTTCTGTAAGAGTCCAGAATCATCTGCATTGGCAATCTCACAATAGCAGAGTTGGGGTCAGCCACCTTGGTAGGAAGCAGGGACTCATTTATTTACCACATGTCTAAGCCAAGATACATATGCTAAGGGCTGCAGCTAAATCACTGATAAAAATGTACTACTCCCTGTTCTCAAGGAGCTTATAATCTGATAGAATTGAGGCTTCCAACCCCAGCTTATGTCAGCTTCTGGTCATGTCATTCTAAGCTTCTAGTCATGTCATTAAAGTTCTTGAGCCTCAGGCTTTTTTTATTCGTAAATTAGAGGTAATAAGTTCTTCAGTTATTAGTGTCAAATGAGAATCTCTGTAATGTGTAAGGTACTGCTATATAATTAATTGGTTGTTCTCAGTGCATTGTGAAGAGGAAGCCAGGAGTGGGCTCTAGAGGAAGGCCCACTAAATGCACAAACAGTAAATGAGCAGAAGAGAAAGAACTGCCTGTTACTACACTCAGGTCCATTCTTAACAAAGGGAACACTAAATGAGGGCATGACCCAGGTTAGTTTTACTAGTGTACCCCTTATTCTTAGAAACCTCACAGGGATGAGGGAGTGGTATCCTACAGACTGGAGAGAAAAGTATGGTACTGTTCTCCCTCAACATCATGGGACCCAAGAGGAAAGGATCTGCAAAAAAGAATTCCATGAAAGATGGTGAGCAAACAACTATTTGGCAAACCTTCTGTCCAGAAATTCCACTGACTACCAACCTTCAGAGATATTTAATCCACTATAGAAACTATAAACTACTGTATTGTGTCCCAAGCTCTTAAAATAATAAGAAATCTGCGCAATAAATTATTCTACTACATTTTCTGGAACTGCACAATTATTATTTATAAAATTCTAATGTTTTAATCATTGAAAAAAGTTAATAAAATTCTAAATACAAATCCAAGCTTAATCTCCATAGCATTCATTTTACTTTATTCATATTGAAATATATTTATTGCTTTTCAGGTATATGACGGGGTAAATTAATCCTATAAACACACACACACACACAAAGTCAATAAACATATCCACCCATACAAAAAAAAAAAAAAGAATGGAGAAAACACACTGCATTCATAAATATAATAGATTCGCTCATTCCACTGTAAAAATGGATGTTACTGTTTTCTTCTCAATCCTTAAAATATATATGTGTGTGTATATATATGCAAAACACAATGGTAGAGACTGTTGATTCATATGCCATTGTATTTAATAAGTACATACTTCAACAAGCCTATAAAGAAATCCTGATCAATTATATATTGAAAATTCAGTTAATCCAAACATCTAGGCATTTAAAAATGAATTATTTGCAACAAAGACATTTCAAGAAAACTACAGACTATTATTGCTTATGAATACAGATACAAATATCCTCAACAAAATATCACTGAAGCCACATCCAACAACATGTAAAATGGATTACATATCATTATCCCACATGGTCATGATATGTAATCTATACAAAACAAACTTGGTTTAATATCTGAAAAAAATCACTTAATGTAACACACCTATCAACAGACTAAAAAAACAAAAACCACGTGATATTAATAAACGCATTTGAAAAACACTCAACCCGTTTTCACAATAAAAGCACAAAAAAAAAAAAAAAAGCTAGGAATAGAAGAGAATGTGCTCAACAAGATAAAGGCCATTTACCAAAACCAACAGATTATATCATACTTAATGGTGAAAGACTAGAAACTTTCCCCATGAGATCAAAGAGACAAGAATATCTGTTCTCACTTCTCTTCAATATTGTATTAAAAGTTCTAGCCAGGGCAATTAATCAAGAAAAAGAAATAAAAGCCATTCAGACTGGAAAGACTAACTCTATTTGCAGAAGACAGGCCCATATATTAGAAATTCCTACAGAACTCATTTTAAAACTTAGAATAAATAATTCAAAAGTTGCACGATACAAGATAAATATACAAAAATCAATTGTATTTCTATACCCTTGCTTGAATAATCCAAAAATGAAATTAAGAAAACAGCTCTACCTAACTAAAGTTAATACTACTATGTTGCCTATTTAACACTGCTAACAAAGAAAATCTTACCAGCTATCTCCAAAAGAAAACAAAATTCTAGGGATACCTGGGTGGCTCAGCAGTTGAGCATCTGCCTTCAGCTCAGGGCGTGATCCCAGGATCCAGGGATGGAGTCCCACATCAGGCTTCCTGTGGGAAGCCTGCTTCTCCCTCTGTCTATGTCTCTGCCTCTCTCTGTGTGTCTCTCATGATAAATAAAATCTTTTAAAAAATTCTATAACTGGGCAGCCTGGGTGGCTCAGGGGGGTTTAGCACTGCCTTCAGCCCAGAGCACGATCCTGGAGACCCGGGATCAAGTCCCGCATCGGGCTCCCTGCATGGAGCCTGCTTCTCCCTCTGCCTTTGTCTCTGCCTCTCTCTCTGTTTCTCATGAATAAATAAAATCTTTAAAAATAAAAAAAAAATAAAATAAAATAATTCTATAACTATGCACAATGAAGATGTTCACTAGACACTGGTGATCCACTTGGAACACACACAAACATCGAATCTGAAACTAATGCAGTGTTATATGTCAACTATACCTCAACTAAAAGAATTCTATTACTTAATAATTTGACAAAAGAACTACAAAACCTAAACTGTGAAAACTAAAAACCATTTAGTTTCATTTCTGTTGAAAGAAATGAAGGTCTATATGAATGGAAAAATATCCCATGATCATGGTGAACTATGGTGTATTTGTCATACATGGCACCTGAGAAAAATGCTTCCTAACCTTCAGAGAGCTGCCAGAAGCCAACTTCTTCTCACTCTACACGTAAAACAAGATACCTTCCTCTCATTCCCATACGCTTCTAGAAGAACCAGGCTAAAATTAAAACCGAAACAGATACAAAGAAACTGTATCCATCCCTGATGATACTGTTCAGATGTTAAACCACACTAATTCTGAAGGCCTACCTACCTCTGGATTTTCTATGATGAGGCAACCCAAGTCCCTTATTATTAATAAAAGCCAGTGTGAGTTCATTCTCCTTACTCATCATCAAACACATCTTAATTGACTGAATCACATAGTTAGGAAATGCTAATGGATAAGTGGAAAAGAAATAAAATCTTGGAGGCAAGTGTTAAAATAGTTTCTGAAGAAAGATCAACTACCTTCCTCCCTCAAGGATGGAACAATGTCTCAAAGCTTCACCCAGAACTCTTGCTCAAATCTTTTCCTACCTCAAAGATCTTACGTGAGTTCCAGTTCCCTAATTTTAATGATGTTAGCACACATGCACCCAGATGCTCTACAATCAACTTATACATAATATAAGTAGTACTGAACTCAGAATATAACCCCAAATCGTCTCTCCCACAATGACCCTGTGGAAATGGCATCATCATTATCCAAATCACCCAGTCCTGAAACATCAGCATCCTCTCTCCCTCTTTCTCTCCATTTGTAATTCCCTGGCATCAAAATATTCTTCAGGAAATGTTCTTAATTCTACTTACTGCTTGCATTCCAAAACATCCTTATTTTAGGCTAGACCACAATTTTTATTTCCTACTTGGATCTCCTTGACTCTAGTTTCTCCTCCATTAAATCCAATCTGCATGCTGTTCAGATTAAGCTTTTCACATTATTGTTTTCACTATGTTGCTGCTGTACTTGAAAAGTTCCATTAGATCCTTCACTGACTACAAAATAGTGCTCCATAACCTAGTGCCACCAGCCTGAGTTAAATGTCTGCTAAAAAATAAACTAGGGATCCCTGGGTGGCGCAGCGGTTTGGCGCCTGCCTTTGGCCCAGGGCGCGATCCTGGAGACCCGGGATCGAATCCCACGTCGGACTCCCGGTGCATGGAGCCTGCTTCTCCCTCTGCCTGTGTCTCTGCCTCTCTCTCTCTCTCTCTCTCTCTCTCTCTGTGACTATCATAAATAATAAATAAAAATTAAAAAAATAAAAAATAAACTAGATAATGGTAGTGAAGTTAGTGGTTGTTTCATTTGCTATAGTGAAGTTGTAAAAAGCATCACCATGGGCACCTGTAGGAGGTGAAATCATGTTCTGGGGACAGACTGCATATACCCAAAACTTGGGTTTTAAAAAAAAGTGATTTCTATGTTACATACTCTGTCTCCTAATGTTTAACACAAAATACTATGCTATTTTCCTCATTTTGCCAATACTCATGCTCTTCCCTCATCAAAACCACGTCTTAACTCTTCCCTCTAACACCTATATGAAAAAATGAGATGCAGTGTCTCTTAGTTCTTGCAATTACTTCCCATTTATCAATATATTTGATATGAACACTTACAAAAATCTAAAGTGTCCCAGATCTCATGGGAATTAATTGCAACTTTTTAAGTTGCCTTTACTGACATTAATGCCCAAAAACATGAGACAAAGAATAAAGAAATTAAAATATGGAAGTCAAAAGTTTAGGGAGAGCTGGAGTTCCATTTAATGAAAAAATAACTGTAAACTATAAATAACCATAATATAGTCATTGTCATCTGTTTGCAAATAATTTGAAGGAATTAGACTAATTTTTCAACACTCTAGCTATAAAGTTCTAGTTAAGTTTTTTCAAAGTATATCCATCATACGCAAAAAAGAAAATACAGTCAAGAATTGACACTAAAAATTAAAAATAGTAAGAAGGCCTATAATCAATACATTATTCCTCAGGTCAATTTCTGCAGGTATGTAAGATAAATAAGAATACAAATTAATGTAAAGGAGCATCACAATGGTTTAGATAGCAACCACTATTTATACACTTTGATTTCAACATAAGTTACTAACTAAAAACATCTTAAAATCATTCCCTCCTTGGGAAAGGAGAACTGGTTCCAAATATTTCAGAGCTCATTAGGTGTGTAAGTGAAAAGCAATGAAAAAAAATAGCCAAGAGATATTTTACATTTAAGTTACACAAGTATGTGGTTCCAGAATTTAAATCAGTATATTCTGTTGATTGACATATATAACTTTATATTTTCAAGTACATCTCATACATAGAAGTATTTACCATATACACATACAAGTACACATATACAGAATGAAAAGTTTAAAATCATGTTCATTTAAATTATCTATCCTCTAATCCTTTACCATTTGAGAAAGCAAAGGATAATAGTTTTAAGATGACTAAATATAAAATATACATACTGCAGATATTTAGAAACTATAGGTTTAAAAAAGCATATGTGGTACACCTGGGTTGCTCAGTCAGTTAAGCTTGTAACTCTTGATTTCAGCTCAGGTCATGATCTCAGGGTCATGAGATGGAGCACCACCCAGCAAACAGCCTGCTAAGATTCTCTCCCTGCCCTATTCATTCACACTGGCACTCTTACTAAAAAAAATAATAAAATAAAAATAAAAAAGCATATGCACATTCCTTCATGGAGGGGAAGAAAGGGTCTGAACGAAGTGGCCTTCCCAAGCACTCTGTTGCTTTCCTTTATATTTCACATTTGCATGACAGACAGATCATGGGTTGTCTCCTCACCAGATTGTGTATTTCTAAGGGGAATGGATTAGGGCCAGGAATCCCCAGATGAAGCACAAAGCCTGTCACATAGGAGGAACTCAGTTAATATTTTCTTCTACAACCAAAAAAGCTTTAATATCCATTGTCCTATTGATTTGGTTACATTTTTAAAGCATTTTTGAAGATTTTTTTTTGAAGATTTTTTAGCATAAAACACTTCTCGTACATAATATATTTAACAGTACATTATTATATTACTTAACAGTATAACAGTTACTCTACTCATTCTATGCAGCATTATTTCCTTTCACTTGTTTTACACTTAATATTGTCCAGATTTCATGGGAGAACTCAGCTCTAATCCAGATTTCTGAGCTGTGATCAATAAAGTCTGCATTTTATATAGACTCTGATCATATGTTCCACAGCCCAAAAAGCTCACATTTTTTCAAATCTCCAGGTAGAATAAAGATCAGTTCATTTCCCCTTTTTCAGATCCTTCGATTGTGACTGAAAACTCCATGTGGGATTTCAGATTAGAAACACTAAGGGTTGGGCAGCCCAGGTGGCTCGGCAGTTTAGTGCCGCCTTCAGCCCAGGGTGTGATCCTGGGGTCCTGGGATCGAGTCCCGCGTCGGGCTCCCTGCATGGAGCCTGCTTCACCCTCTGCCTAGGTCTCTGCCTCTCTCTCTGTCTCTCACGAATAAATAAATAAAATCTTTAAAAAAAAAAAAAAAGAAAGAAACCCTAGGGGTTGATGACAGTAAAACTGTATGTCGTAAAACCCTAACTATTTGGAATCTTCAAGGAATAAGTTCTCTAAAAGGGCTTTGGTATAGTGATCTATCAAACAGTTTTGATAGTGAACACTTCAGTCTCATAATTTTTATAATTTTTAATGATTATAAACTGCATTACACATTTTTAATCCCTTATGAAGTCTGTACTGAAAACTAACTATTCTTAGTGACTTGAGGTTACCATTTTGAACACTAGTTACTTTGAGAATGACCTCTGCCAAGGCATATTATCAGATTCTAGGATAGCACTGCGTGTGCTGAGTTGTCTTCAGCACAGTATTGTGATGCCATCAAGGACACGCAGTTATACGCGCGCGCACACACACACACACACAAACACATCCTGTATCTCTTGTGCTCTCATAGGATCCACTGATGAAGGTAGGTTTCCCACCTAGATTCTTACCATCTTTCACCATGTCATGAGCTAGCTCTTTTTGTCTGAAGAGGCTCAACTTTTACACATATCCTGAGCAGTTCCTCTTAAGTTAATTTGCTGACAAGTGCTCAGAGGCTTTTTCTGGTGGCTCTCTTCTTCCCCCTTTGAGTAATAAAACTTAGAAAGCTTTCATCTAAACTGGTAATATTGAAAGAAGCAAAATTCAAACTCCAAAAGTTTTCCACAAAATGGACTACAAGAGTTCGTCGTTAAACTCTTAGCCGCATCTTATGTTTATATTCCCTCAGAAGCTTTCATTGGCATTCAGCACAGTGCTCAGAAAAGCAAACGGTGGGTGAGAAGACTACCCAGCTACAGGATAAAAAAAGTTACCAATTTCTCCAGCACAGGTGAGCAAGCTATGTGTAACAAACATTACAACCAAAATGAACCTCAATCCCAATTAGAGAATCACTCAATATGCAAGATATATTCTAAATAAAATGTGATCATTCAGGATGCAATTATTTAACTTGATCTCTTCAGAGGAACTATTTTAAAGGCAGGAACAATGGCCTAGGATTTCCTACCAGCTTTTTCAAATCAATATTTGTAAATGATGTTTCTGTTTCCTAGGAAACTAAGTAGGTTATACCTACGGCAAGAAAACTCTACCAGTGTCATTTTTCCTTTTATCCTTGGCTCATACATGTGGTTACTGCTTATTAGAAGTAAAAAGAAATTACCTTCCAGTATCACTGAAATTCACAATAAAACAAGAAAGCAGCCAAAATGCCACCTTCTCAAAAGCCTTCTTCTTCTCTAGGGGTGTGATGGAAGAGTAAAAAGACTAAAAGCCTGCAGAGAGAGCTCCAAAAAAGTAGAAACGGGTTTATGACCAAGTTCAGGAAGTGCCCAACACAGTCTGTGGCCTTAGCTTAATTCATTAAGTGAAAGGGGAGACCAAAAAAAAGAAAAGTGAAAAACCTGGATTTATTAGAAATAACAAGTCAGACATTTCAGAGTTCAAATTCCAAATCTCATTCCTTATAGTTACTGTAATTCTCTGAATCACAGCTCTTTAAAAAAAAAAAAGTAAAATATATAGCTCCATTCAATTCATATGAATTCAGTTAAAAAATGAATACAATACCAATTTCATCTCTTAAAACATCTCCAAGAGTTGTGTTCAAGGATGGCAAAACAGGTATTTTCTCAATGATTTTATGACGAGTATAAAATAAAGTTATTTGCTGAGCTCTCATCTTAGAGAGTTTACATGAACACCTGGCATTTTCAGAAAGTACAATGAAATATCACTTCTACAAACATCTGTAAATGAACCTTTAACTGTGAGAATGTGATTAGTATGCATTGGATGTATTTGCTGGGTTCACAATACAAAGTTGCCCTTTCTTTTTAGTTAACAAGTAAATACTGGAGGAAACTGGGACACAAAATCATAGCATGTATGAGCTATAAATGTGACTGTACAGTTAGTTTGCTTAAACAGTTTCAAATTTCTAAAACCCATTATTAAATCACAGTAACTTGTGAGGCATTGCAACCCTGGCCCAAAGATCGGATACTACATATGCTGCTGAGCTTTGCTGCTTAACAAGACTCAGACACTACATCCCAACATTTTTAACACATTTTTAAGTTTCCAGTATTTTCACAAACACTTAACTACACACCATACTTTAAAATATAAATGTTATACATATATTCATGTGCTTTTATGATTTAAATGTCTGCAAAGCAACTTTTTTTCAAAAGCGGCAACTCATTATTTTTCCATACTCAAACCCCAACTCCACAAAGTGCTCCTCCAAATACTTTTTAAAAATATTCCTTTTGACTTCTAGGTGCATCTGTTGGCCTGCCACACAGATATTCAGAATTCAATTTTCCATTTTTCTCCCTTTATGATACATACAAAGCCAATAAAGAAACTAAGAAATGGAAACAACCCACCAGCTAAACTACTTGTTATGAACCACAGTTAGGTTCTACTATCAAATGATATTTAGACACTTCAGCTCTAAATTTCTCTCTGTAGCATTCACCTCCTCATAAAACCCCAGAAATCTTGGTCCTGGGAATGTAACCATTCCAACTCTAATACTAAAGATAATTCCAATTTTCAGTTTATCATTCACAACTAATGCTGAACTCACTACTCAGTATATCTTGAAATCACACACTGATGAGAGGACATTGGGCCCATTTTAATTAAGTGCTAAAAATGATCCAGGTAATTACTGTCAGTATTGCTTACCTTCTGGCAGAAGCTTGGTGTTATAAACTGCTAGGCCAATCAAATAATAATAATAATAATTATTATTATCATCATCATCATTATAATTACGATTAGAACTTCCACCATATCCAGAAACACGGAGTCCTCTGGTACAGATTTTGAGTTAGAGCCCCAAGAGCTATATTCCTATTTGGGACCCTCTACTATGTATTTAAGCTCTGTAAAGACCTAGTAAAAGTCACTTTACTTTTGCCTGCATAATAAGACAATTTCTCAAGTGCCTTCAAGCTTCCATGATTCTTTAGGCCTACTGCCCTAAAGTTCTTAGAATGAATAATGAATGGTTTTATCAAATCTCGTAAGTAGGTTTTGTCACAAGACAGGAATGCATACTTCTCAGATATTTAGTCAAGACCACAGGAAAGAATCATTATAAAAATGAGAGCTTAGTAACCTTAGTTTTTTAGTTTTTATGCAAGGATTCTTCATCACTGGCTTAACATTTTTTGGAAAATGCTTTGCTAGGTAGTTTATGGGGCACTGCCTAGCAAAGTTATATTCGAATTATATTCAAATCTTAAAAGGTTTATATTTAAGCAAACAAGTAAACAAATTCACACAGAATACTTAATATTTTCAAGTCTTTAAAGCAATAATATTGCATGCCATAGGCCACATTATATAACACAAATGACTGAAGTTTCATTAACGTGTGTTTACTTTCTGAAGGTCAGAAAAGGCTATTTTTATGACTCATTTTTTGCTGCTGGACTTCTATTCCTAATTATCATTCTATAAATGGTTTTAAAGAAATCTCTTTGCCCTACATCAACCCTCTTAAGCATATAAGTCCTTTACAATACAAATCTTCTCATGTCCAAAAACATGAGCTATTACACCCTGCCAAGAGAGGAAGACTATGTGAGACCATCACATAAGAGTGCTGGCCTTATACTCAGCTTCTGTAACTCTCAGAGCCTTTCCTGGAGCCTAGCCGCCTAGGTACACCCACACCACAAATACCAAGCAATTCATTCAGTAAATCTTGGAAGACAAAGACAATACTAAGTACAAGATACTAGAGAAGTACTTCCAATGTACTTCCCCATAACATTTGCTCTTCCCTTTTTGTAAAACTCATTGTTTATAATTCGGTGGTTTCACCCCCTCAGTCATGGTTCCAGATGGGTGGAGACTCTGTCTACCTTCTTCACTTCTGTGAAAACTAGCACAATGCCTCGTACACAGTAAGTGGGGCCGGGTGAGTGTAGGTTTAAACTGAAAACAAAACACATACATCTATTCTATCAACAGTGCTGAAGGCATAAAATGCTACAAATTCAACCACAAAACACTGTTTTGTGCCCAGTGGCACCAGAGGACACAGAGGACACAGAGTACTGTGGGGGGAAGGAGGATGGCACATGCAGGTAAGCACACCCAGTGGCACCACACACCTGGAGCCCTGACAGGCAGAGGGGAGCAGCAGAGTGGCATGCTAGCAGCTGTCCGCTGGAGATCAAGGACACACGGCATGGGGGTAAGGGTGAGATGATATCAGGCAATGAGACAGAGACAGGATAGGGAAAATTGGTACAATGACTGTACAAACAAATACGTATGCTGAGGCTAATGAAGCCCAGACTTCTCATTGCTGGAGCAAGTATTTACAAACACAGAAAGGGTAACGAGTAAAAAGAACTCTGAAGTGCTGAATTGGGAGTACAATTGACCTTTGAACAATATGGGTTTGAACTGTGTGGGTCCACTTAATTGTGCCTTGTTTTGTTTGTTTTAAAGAGTGGACAGCAAAAGCCATCAGGCATTTATTTACAACTACCCACCTCAGTCTGACTTTCTAAATACCATTCTCCACTAAAAGGAACCAGAGGTGCCTGAAGAGATATAATGTATTGCAAGGAAGAGGCAAGAAAAGTACAAGATAAGACTAACTACTTAACTGTACCACAAAATAAAGAAGTACTCAAAAATTGATGAGAGTGTGCTAAAAGACCCATGAACTACTTTGAAGAGGCTTCCATTTCCAAATCTGGGATAATATGAGCATCAAAATAAATAAGGATAATAACATACTGTAAGCCACTGAATAAACCAGGATATCTGTGATATATGAAAAAATAAACCAATGAGGGAAGCAAGAAGGCTTTTCTTTTTAAAGATTTTATTTATTTGAGAGAGAGAGAGGGCACAAGCGGGGGGGAGGGGCAGAGGGAAAGAAGAAGCAGACTTCCTGCTAAGCTGGGAGCCCCATATGGGACTTGATCCCAAGACCCTGGAATCATGACCCAAGCCAAAGGTAGACACTTAACCAACTGAGCCAACCAAGCACCTAAGAAGGCTCTTCACAAAGCAGATTACCAGTAGAAGAAATGACCAAAAATTAAAATCACCACTTGGCAACTCTCACTGCAGTGGCTAATTCAGGCAGAGGAGTCAATGGAAAACAAGCCTGGTGCATGGAACTATGATGAGGGAAGGGATACGGGTGTAACCTTAGCACTAGTCAATTACACCAGGGGAATAGTACCTTTGTGGAAGGGAAATCTGGCAGCCACTAACATGACCCAATGAACAAAACTGACATCATCACCGGCTCAGGAACATCCTACAAAATGTAAGGCCTGTATTCTACACAATTGTCATGATATGAAAAACAGAAATGACTTAGGAAATGTTCCCAACTGGAGGAGTTGAAGATATATGTCCACTGACTGTAATGAATATCCTTGGATGGGTCTCTCACCATAAGGGAAAAAGCATCAGAGTACCTGGTGAAACAGGAATGAGGTAGGTGGATTGAATGGCTGTGTTATATCACTGTGGACTTCCTGACATGGAACTCAATGTATGATAGTTATATATGAGTGTTCTTTCTGGGGCAAACATACACTAAAGTATTTAGGGATGATGGGGCATCATATCCAAAGTTCGCTCTCAAATATTTAAGAGACCAACAATAATGGGAGAGGTGTAGGATGCAGCAAACACGATGAAATGCTAACAACTCTACAGCTTATACAACTTACTATAAATTTAAAATAATTTCTGATAACTTTTAAAATTATTTCTAAAAATTCTGTTGGAAAACTACTTCCAAGGCACTGTACAATTTCACCTTAGATGCTGAAAATTTTTTCACTTAAAATTTCCTAAGATTTTTAAGTAGGAATATCCAGCTGGTCATTTGAGGGCTTCTTCATGATGTCAAATTAAAACAATGATTTGATCTGAACATTTGTAATTTTTTTTTAAGATTGTATTTATTTATTCATGAGAGACACACAGAGAGAGGCAGAGACATAGGCAGAAGGAGAAGAGGCTCCATGCAGGAAGCCCGATGTGGGACTCGATCGCAGGACTCTAGGATCATGCCCTGAGCCAAAGGCAGACTCAACTGCTGAGACACCCAGGCGTCCCAAAAAATTTGTAATTTCAAAGATGTTAATCTAAGCTGCTAAAAATTACCATCAACAGTGCAACATGGAAAATGCCTGTTCAGAGGTACTCTGGATCTAACATAGCTGGGTGTAGCAGGAGCAAGGACATGTGAGCTATCAGTAGCCACCAACAAGAAGACAATCTCCTAAGTGGCCTAACTACACCCCACAGAGAATTCCGAAGAACAAAGTCCACACCTTTAATTAGAAATATTTGGCTAAGTTATGAATGTGCTATTTGTGTTTGACTTTGCAGATCTTTTTGAGAGATAAATAAAATTCAAAATCAAGCAAATGTTTCATTTTCCTTTAAAGGATCTGAAATGAAAGAGACAACTTCAAAATCACTATGAATACGTATTGATGAGCCATAATTCAATTCTGCCAAATTTCAAAAGGTTTGATCTACTATGACGCTATCAAATAAAGTATAATGATTACACAAATAAATCATCACAAATGAGACCTACTTTACCACAGCATCACAGTTTACATAATGGTTTAAAGACAAATGATAGAAACTTTATTAGAAGTAGAGGGAGTTAGCTAAAACATGACATTGCAATACATACTAAAAAGTGAATTTTTTTTTAATTTTTATTTATTTATGATAGTCACACAGAGAGAGAGAGAGGCAGAGACATAGGCAGAGGGAGAAGCAGGCTCCATGCACCGGGAGCCCGACGTGGGACTCGATCCCGGGTCTCCAGGATCGCGCTCTGGGCCAAAGGCAGGCGCTAAACCGCTGCGCCACCCAGGGATCCCCTAAAAAGTGAATTTAATATGAGAAAAATCAAAACAATTTTCCCAATGACGTAATTACTTTTCAAAAACTGGGTTATGGGGGTGGCCTGGGTGGCTCAGTGGTTGAGCATCTGCCTTCGGCTCAGGTCATGATCCCTGGATCCTAGGATGGAGTCCTGTATCAGGCTCCCCACAGGGAGCACGCTTCTCCTGCTGCCTATGTCTGTCTCTCTTCTGTGTCTTTTATGTATAAATAAATAAAATCTTAAAAAAAAAAAAAAAACGGCTAGTTAAACATACACATACACACACATACACACACACACACACTCCATTCAAAAATAGAGAAGCATATATAGATAAGGAAATTTCCCAGATGAGGTATTTTTTGGGCTTCTGAATCATCACAGTTGAACATATTTTTAGTACATTATTTCAATGATTTGTACACTTTGTTTCCAGACGGTCTTGAGTACTGCATCATTATTCCTCTGTGGACAGGTAGAGATATTCACTGAATGATTAAACTCATGTTCTGTTATCCAACATTCATTCAACAGTAACTTTACAGCCTGACATTTCTGCACATTCACATAAATTGAGATTCGTAAAGATGAATATGGTACCAAAATTTCTTGACTTGCATGTCCTCTGAATCATTAAAGATTAAACACTATTCATTATTATATAATTTCAGTGAATCTATATACCTGAAGTTCTGAATAGCTAGGACCCCATATTCTTGGTCAAGTCAGATAGGGCTTTTACTGTTGTCTCCAACTTGCCTATATTTCTCTTAGCTTCCTTGTGTCTGTTCATGGCAGCACAATTTTTCCCAGGCTCACAGACTGAAAATATAATATAGCTAGTATACAATTTCATGAGTCAGTAATGTTCTATCAAGAAAATATCTTCCTAGTTGAGCACAAAAGTTCATAACCATATATGGCGTTCCTAATTAAATCTACTGACTTCTAAATTCATTGGATTTATTTCAAGAAGCAATAGACTAACAACATAAAATAGAATCGCCGTAGGAAACTAACAGACATTAGTGACTAATGATAAAATACCAGGAGGGAAGAGACACTCATACTTTAAATTTGATGCATAAACATTCCTAAAGTAGGTTAGGTCTCCCTTTATGCTCTGCAGAAGTTCCAGAGTGGCACTGTGTATTTCTCCTCTCTAGCTCCCCACCATTATTAATTTAATTAATTTCTGAAATTATTTGTTGGATACCTGTTTTTTCTTCTAGACCGTAAGCTGCATAGTTCACAGTGGACTGGGTCACCCTTCTATTCGGTACATCACCAGGGTCTTACAGAGTAAGTAAATGACTGTTGCAGTGCCAGTCAACAACCTGGTAAGTAAAAGATTTACTGAATAACTGTATTTATAAATCTCTTAAGGAAGTTGGTAACAATTATGCAGCTCCAAAGGCCTAGGAGAAAGGTCAGGAGATACCAGTCAAAAAAAAAAAAAAGTAACTTAGCCATTTCAGAATTCTTAAAATACAAGTATTTTCTAGAAATACAACTAAATGAACTTATGAACTTTTCTATCTCCAAAACAGAATTGAGTTTTGTCTCAAATTATCACTAACTTTAACAGTTACTTGTTTAACTTTTGTGAAAAATATCAATCTGATTCATGAAGGGAAAATGGGAAGAAGCAAAACTAAAATCACATATTTGAAATGATCTGATTGGAAGCATCAGAGTATACAGAGTAGAATAATATGACATTATTGTAGGTTTATCCACAAACCAAAGAGGAAAAAAAAAATGAGAAAGCAAGTGAGGGAAAGGATCCTTGGCAAAAGAGTAAATTCACAGATTCCTATGGAATGGAATACACAGGCTGAATTCCTGGCTTCTCTAACCCAGAGTACAAGTGGAGGAGACAGCATTACTTGGCTTCCAACCTGAACATATTAACAGAAACAGAGCTTCCGAAGAAGGACCTCTTCTATTAGAGGATGAAGTGCTTGTTCAAAGAATTCAATACTCAAGCTCTGAAAATAAAAGGATAAAAACTAATACACACTGAGCCTAATTATCTCCCAAGGAGAGGAGGAAGAAAGCTTTTGTAAAGTGAGAGGGAGAAAACGCCTTTCATACCATGTGTAAGGATACTATGTGCAAAGGGGGAAGAAAGGAGAGAAACTCAAGACCAGACACTGATGCTCTCAGCATCATCTCTTATTTTAATAAAATTAAAACAGTTATGAGATAGCAATTTCTTGTCAGCCTTAAAAAGAAATGGTGTAATTGAATTTCACACACTTGATTGAGCCCCTACTCTATATAGCTTGTACCACAGTAGCTAAGAATTCAAGGCTATTTATAAAGCATTGTCCCTGTCCTCAAGGCACTCATAGTCAATTATATTTCATAATAACATTTGGTGCTTACTAGCTGTGCTTTACCTGTACATAGGAAATGCTTGCAGAGTCTTAAACAAGTTATCTATGTAAACTGATATTTGAGACTGTTTTGATAATACAGGTATTCCAACAGCTGTATCAATTTCTTAATAGGACATCTTAGACATTAAAATTGCATAAATATTTTTAAAATATTAAAAATATTTAACATAAAATTTTCATTTAATTATCTGAAAAGTTCAGAGATCCCGAGGTGGCTGAGCGGTTTAGCGCCTGCCTTTAATTTGGCCCAGGGTGCGATCCTGGAGACCCGGGATCGAGTCCCACATCGGGCTCCCATTGTGGAGCCTGCTTCTCCCTCTGCCTGGGTCTCTGCCTATGCCTCTGCCTGCTCTCTCTCGGTCTTTCATAAATGAATAAATAAAGAAAAAAATCTTTAAAAAAAATTATCTGAAAAGTTCGTTTATTATTTTAAACATTCATGATATAATGAATATACCACTATAAAAGGAAATTAATGGCTTTCTAACATAATAAAAGTCAGGCTACTTTAGGGTATTTTATAATTAAATTCCTATTTCTCTATTCAACACTGCATTTCAAGACATAAATTGGTTTTTAAACTTTCAAATGGTCAAAAATTTTCAAAATGTTCACATAATTGATAAGCAATGACGTTTTCTGGAATTAAAATCAATGTATACTTACAAAACTGCTCATAGGAATTCTGCATTTTTTTACTGGGAATCAAGACCATAAATTAAGTCATACTCAACAAAATATAATTGTCTAGAAAATAATTTAATTATGCTAAGCAAATGATTATTAGACATCTGCTCTAACACAGTATTGTTAGGCATTTTTCTCTATTGAAACAGACAGTAGGGTGTTTTAGCAACTCAAATATATCTCTCCACTACCCATATAATATAGCCAAGTCAAACAATTCAAGAAAGACTTCCTTATCCTTTTTCTGTATTACGACAGTAAAGTCTTGCCAAAGGAGTTAGTTCCAACTCAAACCAACTCAAAGGAAAAAAAAAGATAAAGATGCCTCCACGGAATTCCATTTCCAAGAGCAAATATTCTGGGCAGAGTCCCTGAGCAGTTTTTCTCTAAATTTTCCAATCAATATTTGTAATTACAGTATCACTAAGTTAAAGAAATAAGTTGAATGTCAAGATAATAATATCTCTATTGAAATAAAAGTAAAAAGGAATGTTAATTCATCACTGTTTAGATCATTTTATGTTCTACCTGTTTAACTTTGAGGCCTCTAGGTATGTATATCAACTTAAAGAATAAATAGCTTAGAGAAATAAGCCACATATCAGAAACTAGAAATTAAGGAAAGCCAAGTCAACCCCCTAAGACTTGCCCTTTACTTGAAGGGCTAGACTCTAGAGAGTCAACAGTTAAGACAAAAAACATTTTAAAGAAGTTCCAGTACAAATAGGCAATTGTTAAGACAAAAATATTTAGTTATGAGATTAATTAAGACAAATGTTCTAAGTTTAGGCTTATCCGCTTTATATATGGTCCTTTAATTTCCATTCCATAAATATGATGAATCCTCAGTGTACTATTTGGTCCCTTTTTTCTTTTTTAACACTTTACTTCTTCATTTTTAGCATCAACCATCTCAGAAATTAGATGCATCTATCAAAGACACTTAACACTTATTATTAAGGACCATCTCAAAAGGCTCTTTCCACGTTTATTAAGTATGCCCCTCATCTCCTTGAGTATATGCTATGCGCTCTGCAACAGCAACAATAGTACTTTATCTATGTCTAGATCATTCTGGTTTTCTTAGAATCTCTTTGGATCAATGTTTTCAATACTATTAGGAAATCAGATGGCCACTGAGTTCTTATTGAATGCTCTACAACTCTGAGAAACTGTTTACCTCCATATCTTGGAGAAACTCTGTTCACTTACATATCTTTGAGAAGCTAAGTAGAACTCTTTAAGAGCAACAGACTAAAATTAACACGTTTACATCAAATTTTACATTGATTTAATACACTTTTTAAATTTATGTGGAAATTTTCTCTAAATTACATATACTGTGTGACAGAATTTTCAATAAATTCTGAAATGCAGAGAGTATTTATCAGCTTTTCTTAAGATTTTATTTATTTATTCATGAGAGACACAGAGAGAGGAGAGAGGCAGAGACACAGGCAGAGGGAGAAGCAGGCTCCACGCAGGGAGCCGGACGTGGGACTCAATCCCAGGTCTCCAGGATCAGGCCCTGGGCTGAAGGCGGCGCTAAACCGCTGAGCCACCTGGACTGCCCTTTATCAGTTTTTCTAACTAAAAATGAACCACTAAATGTAAACTCCAACCATTTTCAAATAGCCACTCAGAAAATGCAACAGTAAACAGGAAAAAAGTACTAAAGTTGAAGGGTTTTTAATGATAAATCATAAACTAATTTTCAAAGATCTAAAATACACAAATCATGAAATGAAGAATTGCTTTTAACCATCAAATGGAAAACTTTTAAATACATGTTGACATTTATGCTACTAAATTTGAAAACCACAAAATTATTTTGAAGGTAACCATGAATATCAACTAATATTGATTCAAAAGAAGTAGGAAATCTAACTGGATGGATGCTACAGAACAGATTTTGTGGGATGCAGGGTGGGGGGGAAAAACCCTAAATAATTACTTACTTTTAAAGAGACAGATACAAACATCAAGTTTCCCAATATTTAAAGAACAGATAGTACATTTTACAATTGCTTTTAACAGAGCATTCTGATGCTCTGACTACTCTAGAACACAGAAAACCACAGAAAGCTTACTAATTTACTACTAAAAAGCCACATACTATGACCCAAAGCACCAACATGTCAAAGAGGAATATCGTAATACAAGATGCCCAAAAGTATTTGATAAAATCTGAGATCTGTTCTTGATTATAATTCTTAGTGAAAAAAGAGAAGGGTACTTCCTTAACATGATAAAAATATCAACCCAAACCAAAGGAGATTTCCTACCAGAACATACCAACAATGACTAGTTAAAAAATATAAAGGGTCATAGGGTACATTCACAATAGCAACTACAAGTACAAAATATCTATAGAACTCAAATCATGAAAGGTATTTTACTGAAAAACAACATAAAACAAAGCCTGAGTAAACTATAAATACATACCATATTCCTAGGGAAGTAAAATAATTGTAAAAGTCATGGAATAAAGTGGCCATAGTAGCTAAGAGGTTTTCAGAAAAAAATAAAAGATTTGAACTAAACTGCATTAAAACATCTGAAACATAGTCATTAAAATAATGTGGGACTAAGGAATAAGTTTCAACCAATGGTTATAAAATCTTCAAATTTTTCACAAGAAACTGGAAATCTAGATTTTTAAAGCGAAGTCTCTCAAGTTTCTCTGTTGGCTTAAATCTATGAAAGTATTGTATACTTCCAAAGAAAGCATTTCTGTGGGTTCAATCAGCCACAGTGGACCTCAGCCCTATACACACCCAGCACTTCCTGCCTCACCCTGAACTCAAGCTGCTTCCTGTGCCTGGACAGCCCTTTCCTCTCCCTCCACCCATTCAAAAGCAACCCACCCATCAAGGTGTGGCTCCTAGGCCATCCCAAAGAGCATTCTTAGGAACTACCATTACTTTCCTTCTACCAGCCAGGGTAACAGTTCTTATCACAGCTCAACTCTAGAAGTTATCCAACATGTTCAATCTCTTCCTCTAGATTGGGAAAGGGAACAAATTATAACTCCTGCTACAAGCTACTAGCCTAATCTATGCCTAGCCAGTATCATGATGATGGATTAGTTTCTGTAATCGTCTCAACAAATGCACAACAGATATTATTCCCATTCTACAGGTGATGTATTGGGGTTAAATAATTAAACAGGCCCTGGAAGAAATAGGATTCTAATTCTTTTTGCCAGATTTCACGAACCATATCACAGTTGGTCTGAATATAAATGAAATGACTTGCCGCTGATCTTTCACTGAAAGGAGCTCAGTGGAATGAGAGATATGGCTAAAATAAGCAGTCTGATTGTAAGAATTTGGGGGTTTGTAATCTAGAAATAGGATATAAATACCACATGAAGCACAAGAGACCAACTACTAAGTATCCTAATTTTGTATTTGAGATTGACTTCTATAATACAATTTGTTTACAAAATTACTTTTTGCCTTAGCAAATTTTATTGATCCACTTTGAACTCTATGTACCCAGTGGGGGGAAAAACCAGATGGGAACTGTACTACAGTCTGGAAGAAAGTTTGACTCATAAGACCTCTTTTGAAATATCCTTAATATTCTTTTTATTTTAAGCTCAGTGTAAAGCTTTTATAATACCTAATTTGTAACTGCTTTATAGGAACTAAAAATAAGTCATCTTCGAGATACCTATACTAGCTTAAGAGAACTGAAAATAATCCTAAAATAATTGGTTGACAATTTCTAAAGTTATAGCACTTTGAAATGTTTCAGGAGTTGTGAATGAGGGGGAAAAAAAGACAATCTAAAAACAAAGCTCCCTCACAAGATGATCTAAAATGTCCAATTAATCATTTGTCCTAAAGAATGTAATTTTCTTGAAGTATACTTAAAAATATATTTCATATAAGAACACAACTTTGCAAATGAAAAAAAATGATCTTTTAAAAATGTTATTGATTACTAAGCTAGAAATGTAGCCTTTTAAAGTGGAATAATTAGAGAAATCATCAAGATGGCATGCTTCCTCTTTTTTTGAATCTCTGAAATGTTTAAGTTCCATTTATAAAAGAAGCAAAGATGTTATGCATTTTCCCTACCGTTTCTAAACTTGTTCAATATTTGTTTAAGGCTAGAAAGTCGTAAATTTCGATCAATAATACCCTGGGCTCAGATTTTTAAGTTGTTCATATTTATAGATGTCCTTTACAGCAGAAATATTTCACTCTCCTTTACAAAGAAAAAGGAATCCCTAGTTTAATATATCATAGAACAAGGGTCAGCAGATGGCAGCTACAGGCCAAATAGAGCAGGTGACCTATTTCTACAAGGCCTGCTCTCCAAGAAAAGTTTTTACATTTTTAAAGGGTTGTAAAACATACATATTTTTAAAGAGTTATAAATATATATACGTACTCAAAAAATACACACACACACACACACACACACACATATATATATATACATACATACATACCCCAAGAGGCCTTTTGTGGCTGGCAAAATCTAAAACATTTACTTGAAAAAATAACAAAATAAGTAAAATAAAATATTTACTTTCTGGCCCTTTACACACAAGTTTGCCAACTTCTCCCCTCCCCATCACAGAGTACAGAGTTCTTTATAACCTTGGCCTCATGTGTAGGCCACTGACCTCATACTACACTCTAAGCTGCCAAAGGTACTGAACCAGAAGATGAAGTGATGAAGCAGGGGTGGAGGGTGATATTTTTTAATACCTTTTCTATTTACCACCGAGGCAGACTACTAGATTGGAGATGTGGCAGCCTCAAGTTCACAAGGTGACTTCAAGAAACTGCTCTCTTCTAAATAATTGAAGATAATGAGATTTCAGATGAGGTACTCATCTCACAGCTAGAGGTTAAAAGAGCGGGACAGGCCCTTTCATACACAATTCTCCCTCTAGCCCCTTCGTCCATCCAGGTACACTCTTATTCCTCATTCAAAACCAAATCAAAAGTTCCTTCCTCAACAAATCCCCCAAACCCTCCAGAGTTAGCTGTACCCTTCAAGGCTTTTAGAACATTCTGTACAAAATTTTAGTATACAGTTTATTGTAATGTTTAGTTATGCTTTTACTTTCAAAAAAGTTTGAATTCCTAGTAGTGAAAGATCAGGAAAGATCTTATCTTGCTCTCTTTTGGACCTCTCACATTTAGCAGAATGAACTCCCCATAGCGGGTGGAGATTAGTTTCATGTGACTGCCTTAACAAATCACTATAAACTTGGTAACTGAACACAGAAATCACTCTCTCACAGTTCTGGAGGCCAGAAGCCCAAAATTGAGGTGAGGGCAGGACCACACTTTCTCAGGAAGTTTCTAACGGAAAATTCATTCCTTGCCTCTTGCAGCTTCCCATGGTTGCTGGCATGGGCATTCCTAGGCTTGTAGCCACATCACTCCAAACTTCATATATTGCCTTCTCCTCCTCTCTTATTGTCTCTCATAAGGACACATGTCATTGGATTTAGGGCTCACCCAGCTAATTCAGGATAGTCTCATCTCAAGGTTCTTAACTGCAAGGGCACATGGGTGGTTGAGCATCTGCCTTTGACTCAGGTCATGATCCGAGGGTCCTGGGATCGAGTTCTGCATTGGGCTCCTTGCAGTGAGCCTGCTTCTCCCTCTGCCCATGTCTCTACCTCTCTCTGTGTGTCTCTCATGAATAAATAAATAAAATCTTAAAAAAAAAACAAAAAAAGAAGGTTCTTAACTGCATCTGCAAAGGCCCTTTTTCCAAAACAGATAACATTCATATGTTCAAGAGACTGACATGGATATATCTTTTTTGAGAGCCACCATTTAACCCACAACGGTGCATGTCCAGTAAATATGTGTTCATTCTTCTTGCCTTAGATCCAAATAAAATATACATACACTAGATAATCACTCCTCCAAAAAAAAGGAAAAATAAAAGCCTTCATTTCCTCCCCCCTTCTTTGCCAAAGTCCAAAGTTTGAAAAGTAACCACTGAGGTATAGCCAAGGCTTGAACAGCATTTTCTTGCTGAGCCGTAAGAATTACTCAACATGATGCCCAACAGCCTATCTTTGGAGACCATTTCTTTACTTCTAGGAATAAAAGCCCAGAATTATATCTCCTTCCCCACAAACTATTACTCTTGATCACATGGATAATTCTGCAAAGATGATCTCTGGATGAGGTTTGATCTATTTAACTTCTTTACATATGGCCATGAATGTGTAATTTTACTAGAGTGGTTCAAACTATTAAGAACTCACTCTTGCTGGAAACTTAAGGATTAAAACCTTATTTTTCAAGAATTTAGGCTCTGAATCTGTTAAACATTTTGGGAAGACAGACATTCAATGTATATGTTGAAAGTCTAACCCCCAAGGTGATAACTGTATTTGGAAATATGACCTGTGAGAAGGTGATAAAGGTTAAATGAGGTCATTAGAGCTTTAAATTACAAGAAGATATACCAGAGCTACCTCTCCCCCTCCCCCCTGCGCGCGTGTGTGTGTGTGTGTGTGTGTGTGTGTGTGTGTGTCTCTCTCTCTCTCTCTCTCTCTCTCTCTCTCTCTCTCTCTCGGATACAATGAGCAGGTGGTCATCTACAAGACAAGAAGAAAGTCCTTACAGGAACTGATCCTGATCTGGGATTTGTACTCTCCAGAACTGTGAGAAAATAAATTTATGTTGTTTAAGCTATCCAGCCTGTAGTACATTGTTATAGCGGCCCAAGCAAACTAAGACAGGTTCTAACCACAATCCTAGGCACATTATAAATACTGAATGAAAATTAGTTGATTTCCATGACTGTGATTGTTCCCAGTACACAGTTTATGATTTTATAGTAAGACCTTAACAGAAAATAATTTAACTATATGGAGATCAAAGATTGCTATACTTCTCAAATTAGGGTTAAGAACTAAGATAATGATTTCAAAACTTCTGTGAACTATAACTAGGGCTGAAATAATTTTTTCTGCCCAAGGTTTGCATTATTAACCAAAGGGACCAATGAACTTCTATCGAAACAAATCTCACAAATTATGAAAGAGTGCCAGCAGTACAATATCCAGAGGCTCATATTCTTAGAATAAAGCATCCTTTAGCATACCTCACCACCCTGGGGCACCAAGATAATGAAAGCTCACAAAAGACGATGGTAAGAAAAAAGGCAGCCACCTTGCTATAAGATGTAGTGAAAAATCTATTTTTCCCTACTCTTACCCACAGCAAGTTATATCCAGCAAAGGGCACCACATCTAAGAGGAAGCCCTTCACACTTTAGACATCAGATATTTGTCTATCTATTACTAAAATGTTCTGGTGATGGAAGTTTATTACAACAATTTTGTGTCAAACTGAGTAGTCTTAAGGAAATGGTGCATTTTCTTTCACACACATTAGTACTATGTGAGTTAATGGTGGCAAAAACATGAAGCCAGAGAAGGACTACTGATCATCAGTAAAACAGTAGAGTGCAGAGTATCAACCAAATTGATGGGAGTCATATAAGGAATAAAAAGAAATAAATATCACTTTAAGTTCACAAAACAACTAAAAAAATACCATAATTTAAAAAAAAACAATATATAGGGTCATCATGTTACATGTAACTATTAAAAAACAGAGATAATAAAATGGGTTAAAAGAAAAACCTAGATACCAAAAAAAAGCACTAATTCATAAAACAAAAAAAAATTAAAAAGGAAAAGCTAATGACAGAATAAGTAGACTGGTAGAGTAAAATCAGATACATTTACACTGTCCCTCAAAAAGAAAGAACATGAATGACAATATGAATGTTAGTCTAGGATAAATTTAATCTGAAAGGCATTCAGTACAGAAAAGGATAATAATTTTAAGAAAAGTCATGGGAGTTATATATGCCAAACAATACACAAGTAAATATACATGCAAAGCTATCAAAAATTTAATGAAGACGTAGAACCATAAAACTTTTTAAAACAAAACGTATGTGAAAAGCTTCACGATAATGGATTTGGCAAGGATATCTTGGATAGGACACCAATAGCACAGGCAACAACAACATACTATTGGGCTTTTGGGCATAAAAGGCCACTTTTTCACAGAGTGAAAGTATCAGAATAGAAGAAAATGTTTGCAAATCATGTATCTGATAAGGGGTTAATATCCAGAATATAGAAAGAAATTCTAAAATTCTACAACAAAATCCAACTATAAAATGGGCAAAAGGACTCGAATAGACATGTCTCCAAAGAAAATATACAAATGGCCAATATGCACATGAAAAGATGCTCATCATCACTAAATAGGGAAAGGCAAATCAAAACCACAAGGAGATACCACTTCACACCTATTAGACTGGCCAGTATAAAAAAAAAAAAAAATCCAGAAAATAGCAAGTATTAGCTAGAATGTAGAGAAATTGGAAACCCTGTGCAATGCTGGTAAAAATGCAAAGTGCTGCAGGTGCTGTGGCAAACACTATACCAATTCCTTAAAAATTAAACACAGAATTACAACAATATACAACATTCCACCTCTGGTTATATATCCAAAAGAATTTAAAGCAAAGACTCAAGACATTTGTACACACATGTTCATGTGGTATAAATACAATTTAACATTATACAGCCTTAAAAAAGAAGGACACCTGGACACATGCTATAACATAAATGAACTTTGAAGACATTAGGCTAACTAAAATAAGCCAGTCACAAAAGGACAACATATGATTCTACTTATAGGAGGTGTCTAAAATAGCCAAACTCATAGAAACAGAAAGTAGCATGGTGGTTGCCAGGGATTGGGGGTGGGGAGGCAGGCAAGTAGTTTAATGAGTACAGAGTTTCAGTTTTGCAAAATGAAAAAATTATGGAGATCTGTGGCACAACTTAACTGTACAGTTAAGAATGGGTAAGACAGTAAATTTTAAGTAACTTTTATTTTATAATTTAAAATAATAAAAAATAAATTTTAAAAATCCAATGAAGATATAAAAATATGACTAGAATACAGAATACACCACTTTTGAATTAATCAAATCTAACAGGTAAAATGTTAGAACATAAAATAATTCAAAACAAATCAATAAAAACTCAATTCAACAGATGAAAAATGGAGTATCACACTCCTCAGTAGATACTTTTATTCAAATCTCTATAAAAAATTTATAAAAATAAATTCTAGGGCAGCCCGGGTGGCTCAGCGGTTTAGCGCCGCCTTTGGCCCAGGGGCTGATCCTGGAGACTCGGGATCGAATCCCAAGTCGGGCTCCCTGCATGGAGCCTGCTTCTCCTTCTGCCTGTGTCTCTGCCTCTCTCTCTCTCTCTCTCTCTCTCTCTCTGTCTCTCATGAATAAAAATGAATAAAAATTAAAATAAAATAAAATAAATTCTATGCTTGGATATATTTTTAAAAAAAAGTATAGTTATTTAAAAATGAGAATGTTTTAGGGGTGCCAGGGTGGCTCAGTCGGTTAAGTATCTGCCTTCTGCTCAGGTCATGATCCTGGGGTCCTGGGATTGAGCCCTACATCAAGCTCTATGCTTAGTGGGGGCCTACTTTTCCCTCTCCCACTGCCCCTCCCCCTTCTTCTCATGTGTTCTCTCTCAAATATAAACTTTTAAAAAAATAAGAATGAGGGCAGCCCCAGTGGCACAGCAGTTTAGCGCTGCCTGCAGCCTGGGGTGTGATCCTGGAGATCCGGGTGGAGATCCGGGATCGAGTCCCACATCAGGTTCCCTGCATGGAGCCTGCTTCTCCCTCTGCCTGTGTCTGTCTGTCTGTCTGTCTCTCTCTCTCTCTCTCTCTCTCTCTGTCTCAATAAATAAATAAAATCTTATAAAAATAAATTTTAAAAAAGAGAATGTTTTACAAAGTTAGTCTCTATATATAAATCAAAATTTAAATAGAAGTACAAAAAGACTTAAAAATAATAATAAAAACATAGCTCTAGAAATCCTTTATGTAGAGGCCACTTTTAGGCAAACAAGTTTGAGTGAATAGCCCACAGCAGGAAAATATCCAATGGAAAAAAGACATCTTCAGTAAATGGTGTTGGGAAAACTGGACAACTACATGCAGAAGAATGAAACTGGACCACTTGCTTACCATACACAAAAATAAATTCAAAGTGGATTAAAGACCTAAATGTGAGACAGGAAACCATCAAAAGCTTAGAGGAGAACACAGGATTTTGATGGTTCACTCTTTGACCTCAGCCTAAGCAACTTCTTACTAGGCACATCACTAGAGGCAAGAGAAACAAAAGCAAAGATGAACTACTGGGACTTCATCAAGATAAAAACTTCTGCACAAAGGAGGAAACAATCAACAATATTAAAAGGCGGTCTACAGAATGGGAAAAGATACTTGCAAATCTAACAAAGAGTCAGTATCCAAAATTTATGAAGAACTTATCAAACTCAAAACCCACAAAAAAAAAAAAAAAAAAAAAAACAATCCAGTTCAGAAGTGGGCAGAAGACATGAATAGACATTTTTTCCAAAGAAGACATCCACATGGCCAACAGGCGCAGAAAAGATGCTGAACATCACTCATCATCAGGGAAATACAAATCAAAACCACAATGAGCTACCACCTCACACCTGTCAGGATGACTAAAATTAACAACACAGAAAACAACAGGTGTTGGTGAGGATGTGGGGAAAGGGGAACCCTCTTGCACTATTGGTGGGAATACAAGCTGGTGTAGCCACTCTGGAAAATACTATGGAGGTTCCCCAAAAAGTTAAAAATAGAATGATCCAGCAATTACACTAATAAGTATTTACCGAAGAGATGCAAAAATACAGATTCGAAGGGGTACATATACCCTTATGTTTATAGCAGCATTATCAACAATGGCCAAACTATGGAAAGACCCTAAATGCCCATCGACTGGTGATGGATAAAGAAGATGTGGTGTGTGTATATATACAATGGAATACTAGGCATCAAAAAGAATGAAATCTTGCCATTTGCAACAATGTTCATGGAAGTGGAGTGTATTATGATAAAGAACTCCGAGAAAAACAAATACTGTACAATTCCACAAGTATGTGAAATTTAAGAAACAAAACAGATGACCATATTTGGGGGAGGGAGGAGGAAAACAAACTGTAGGAGACTCTTAACAAAAGAGAACAAACAAACTGAGGGTTGATGGAGGGAGGGGGTTGGGGAATGGGCTAGATGGTTGATGGGTATTTAGGAGAGCACTTGTTATGAGAACCACTGGGTGTTGTATTTAAGTGATGAATCACTGAATTCTACTACTGAAACCAGTATCACACTATACATTAACTAATTCAAATGTAAATAAATATTTTAAAAAATAAAAGACAGGGCCCACAGTGACCCCCTGGCTGAAGACAGGCCCACTAGGTGACCCACCTCAAAATATTTATAGGCCCTAACTAATGAATGGGCTACTTCAAACTAGTCACAGTTACAAAAAAAGGGAAGATTCCATACATTGCAGTACCTCCTCATCTTTCCTCTTTAAAAACCCCCTACTACTGCCTCACAGTAGACAGCCTCTCTGCTGTCCTGCCCACCCCACTGCTCCCTTGTTTATTCAATAAATTTCTATAGCTTTTGTTCCGAATCAGATGAATTCTTTCCCCTGGCATGCCACTGTTTTCCATCAATCATGGCCCCACATGTGAGGGGCCCCCATCTGATTGGGAGACACTTCATTTAGATACTACACTTGACTCAAAGAAGAAATTAATACTAAAATTATAAACTAAATTATAATAAAATTACAATTAAAATCACAAAAATTAGAAACAATGAAAAAGAGACTAATCCTTCACCCAAAAAGTATAGAATATAGCAATAGATTTCTAACTTCAATGCCTTCATAGTTAAAAGGAGATTTTTAAAAAGAACTAATCAAAAAAAAAAAAAAAAAAGAATTGAGAAAATGAGCTTAAAGTCATGAGAGAGAAGTAAAAAACGGTAGAAATGATGAAAAATGCAAAAGCTTCTTTTATAAAAGCATAATAAAAGAGCAAAGCAACTTATTGGACATTTAAGAAAAAAAGCAGTGAAAAAATAAATACTAGGAATAAAAAAGTTAGATATGCTTTATGGTAGAGATGTAATTACATATTCTATGTCCTAAGGCAACAAATTTAAAAGCTTATAAAATGAGTACATACAGAGATACAAAGATCACAGATATGGATAATAATTTAGTTGCCAGAGATCACAGATACAAATAACAGACTGGTGGTCACCAGGGCAGGGTATGAGGGGGTGGGTGACAGGGACAGATGTGGTCAAAGGTATAACCTTCTAGTTATAAGATAAATAAGTTCTGGGCATGTAATGTTCACCATGGTGACTATTGTTAGCAATAGTGTATTATATAACTGAAAGTTTCATCACAAGAAACAACTATAACTATGTAATGATAGATGCTACCCAGTGTTAATCATTTAGCAATATATACATATACATCTAATCATGTGTTGTACACCTAAAATCAACAGAATGTTGTATGTCAATTATATTTCAATCAATTTTTTAAAAAACACATGGGCAATTTCCTAGCCAAAACTTGATTCAAAAGAAATTGAAAATTTCAATGGACAAATACACAGAAGAAATTAGAAAAAAGATTACCTATCTTCCCCTAGAAAAAATATTAAAACAGTGACTTAATGGTTCATACCTAAGTATTACCTCCAAGAAACCGTTTCAACTATAGCTCATGGAAAGGCATGATTATTTTCTCAATTTCTGAATCCACCAAAATAAGTATATAAAAATGACTCAGTAGCAAGAAAAAATATTATAGACCAATCCCACTTGTGAATACAGATGTATATATTTTACGTTTCATCCCAATTTATCAAACAGAATCAATTCATACAAAAATAATAAGTTATGGAAAAGTACGGTTTGATCCCTAATGCAAAGATAGTTCAATATTAATAAATGCTCTAATAAAATGCTTTATAACAGTCAACTAAAGAAAAAAGATGATTTATCAGATGATTTTTAAAAATACCTATACAGGGATCCCTGGGTGGCGCAGCGGTTTGGCGCCTGCCTTTGGCCCAGGGCGCGATCCTGGAGACCCGGGATCGAATCCCACGTCGGGCTCCCTGCATGGAGCCTGCTTCTCCCTCTGCCTGTGTCGCTGCCCCCCCCCCTGTGATTATCATGAATAAATAAATAAATAAAATCTTTAAAAAAAAATACCTATATAAAATTTTACAACAAGCAGTTCAAAAAAAATAGAAAGAAAAAAAGAATGAAATCTAAGTACATTTAAGTTACACAGGGGTAGAAGGAAAATACTTATTTAAGATGAGTATCATACAAAGTCATAATGTTGAAACCAAAGCTTTTAAGTTACAAGGCACCCAGGTAAAGTAAGTTCCAATGGGTAAAAGTTCTATGATTCCTTCATAGAGAAACAGGACATTGCTTTTGACCATGATACTGGAAAAAGAATGAACAGTCATAAAAGTATATAAGAAACAGAAACCAGAATGGTGGTTGCCAGGGACCCAGGGGAGGAAGATATAAAGAGTTGTTGTCCAATGGGTATACAGTTTCGGTTTGGCAAGATGAAAAGTCTGAGATCTTTTGCACAACAGTGTGAATATAATTGACATTACTAGGCTGTAGGTTTAAAAATAGCTAAGATGGCAAATTTTTTATTGCTTTTTATTGCAATAAAAATATTTTCTTCTAATTTTGTTGTCTTTTGTGGGGGGATTGTTTTTTCTTGTTTTGGGGGAGGATTATTTTGTTTTAAAGATTTTATTTATTCATTTGAGACAAAGAGATACTGAGAGAGAGAACATGAGCAGAGGGAACAGGAGAAGCACATTCCCTGTTGAGCAGAGAGCTTGATGTGGGACTCGATCCCAGGACCCTAGAATCATAACCTGAGCTGAAAGCAGACACTTAACCATTTGAGCCACCCAGGTGCCCCTGCTGTTGTTTTTAAGAGAATGGGGGGGGGGGGGGGGGGGGGGGGAGTAGGGAGAGAGAGAATCTTAAGCAGGCTCCATGCCCAGCACAGAGTCCAACATGGGCCTCAATCTCAAATCCTGAAATCCAAACCTGAGCTGAAATCCAGAGTCAGATGCTTATTAACCAACTGAACCACACAGATGCCCCTTTTAATTTTTAAGCAGATTAAAAAAACAAAAGCAAAACAAAACAATCCACTAAAATCGTAACAAATTCTTAAAAGCTGAAAGTGGGCCAGTACAATCAATTAGTATCCCAAGAAGCCCCTGATGCAAGGATACTCCCCAGCCAAACACTCTGCTCTTTTGCAAGCCTCCTCCAGATGCTAAAACAAAAGAATGAAAAAAGAACAAGAGAAATAAGAGAGTCCTCACCCTGAAAGGGGGGTACAAAGGTAGACATCAGCTACCACTGGAACACAAGGACAAAATTTGGCCTCATCCCATACTGTACTATCAAAAGAAGCAAAAGCCATCTGCCACAGGAACAAGGACAGAAAATTCATCCAGGTCCAAAATTCTAAAATGATACAAAAAAGAAACCAGACATGCTGATATACAGAAAACTCACATAAACATAAGCCTCCCACTGCCAAAACACGGAGTCTGACTACAACAAGAAGGTATAGGCATGCTATCAAAGTGTGAACTCAGACTTAGGTATACCAGGCTTACCTAGGACTGTAACTGGTGTAAGAGAAGTGAGACCCCATCCACTCACCTATCCACAACTCTACCCAGACCATCTATTGCTGAAATAGAGGCAAAAGGACAGGAGAAGGCCCCCTGTGACACTAAAGTTCAGAGCCGACTGAAAGTTGAGGGTATGGCAGGAATGCTGAAAAAACTCAGCAACATTCCAGGTCTCACAGATGTCTCAAGGTAAAAGCAGTGTATTCCTGAAGGAAGCTGAAGTCTCTGGTGATGTAACAGTTCAAAAGCAACAACAAAGTAATAATACAACACATCTATACTGCCCAAAATGATTTATCTTCCCCCTTTATAGACACTAATATCTTGCAGAATAAGAGGTATATCCATTTCTTAGCATAATCATTTACCTCAGCCTCTACTGTTCTTTTATACATAATGTCCAAGAGTTAGTCAAATATTACAAAACACAAAAACAAACCAAGTTACCCACTGTCAAGAGATAAAGCTATCAATATAATCAGATCCCCAGATGGCAGAGATGTTGAAACCATCAAAGAGATACTTTAAAATAACCATGATTAAAATTTAAAAGAATCTAGAGAAAGGCAACACACATAAATGGAGAAATTCAGTAAGTTGGTAGAAATTTTTTATAAGTGATATGAAAACTCCAAAGAAAATTGCTGTACAGCAAAGATAAAGAATTCTTTCATCAAGTTTACAAAATCCTGGACATACCTGAAGGCAGAGAAAAGCAACATTATATAGAAAGAAAAAACAAATATCAGAATGACAAACGATATCTCATCAGAAATTATGTAACTAGAGGATAATATAGCATAGCAATACATCTAAAGTAATGAATGGGGAGAAAATGGTCAAACTAATTTCAAACCCAGCTAAACTATTTCAGAAATAAAGGCATATAGACATTTTCAGATAAGCAAAGCTGTGAAAAGTCACTGTCAGCCCTGCATACAAGAAATATTTTCTTTAAGCAAAAATAATATACTAGATAGAAATTTAGAACAAAGAAATAAAGAACCCTTGAAGTATTTAAAAAAAAAACAGTAAATGCAAAATGCAGTTATTCTGACTTCTAATCCCATTAAAGGGAGCTAAATCTTTAAAGCAAAAGCAATACCTAGGAAATATATGATTTATAATATGTTTAAGTTAAAACATATTAAAAAAATAGCATAAGCAGTGGGAGAGAAAAAATGGCAGTAAACTGTTGTAACATTCTATCGTATAGGAAGTATATCATTCAATCACAAGAAATTAATGACATACATTGGAAACCTTAGAGTATCCACTAAAAATACAAAACAAAGAGATGCAATTAGTGGAGATAAAATGGACTACTAAAATACAATCAAGCCCAAGAAAAAGCAAGAAATGGAAAAATAAGAGCAAAAAAACAGGTGAGACGAAACAAAGAGCAGGCTGGTACACTGAAATCCAATCATATAAAAATGTTTAATATAGGGACGCCTGGGTGGCTCAGTGGTTGAGCATCTCTCTTTGGCTCAGGGCATGATCTTGGGGTCCTGGGATCGAGTCCTGCATCAGGTTCCCCATGGGGAGCCTGCTTTTCCCTCTGCCTGTCTCTGTGTCTCTCATGAATAAATAAAATCTTGTTTAAAAAGTGATTATAAACAAACCATTCCAAATAAAAGTTGGAGACAGTAAGACTGGATTAAAAAGTAACACACACAATTATGTACTGTATTTAAAGGAAAAACAGAGATATTACATGATGATAAAGGGGTCAATTCACCAAGAAAACACAACAATCCTAAATACATATGCACCTAATAACAAAGCTTTCAAAATGCATAAAGCAAAAACAAATAGAACTGAAAAGAGAATTAGACTAATTCACAATTGTATTCTAAATACTTCAACCCTTCTTTCCCAATAACTGACAGAACAAAGGGGAAAAAATCAGTTGACAATTCAGAATACTTGAAGAACGTTATTAACCAATGTGGCTCAATGGCTCAACGTGGCTTCATAAAATACCAATCTAACTGACATTTATAGAATGCTCCATCCAAAAATGACAGGGTATATAGCTTCCCAGTGGACATGTAATATACACTAATATAGACCATATACTGAGTGATAAAACAAATCTCAGAAAATTTTTAAAGAAACAAAATCATACATACTCTGAAAATCATGGAATTAAATCAGTATCAGAAAGGTATCTGTAATATCCCCAAGTATATGAATATTAAACAACACAATCCTAAACAATCCAAAGTCAAAGATGAAATCACAATGGAAATTAGAAAATATCTGAATTGGATCAAAGTTTAAAAGAGCAATGCTCAAAGTAAAAGGTCAAAGTAAAAGAAGAAAGGTCTCAAATCAACACTCTAAGCTCCCACCATAAAAAAAATTTTTTTAAAGAACAAATTAAACCTGTAACAAGCATAAGGAAGGAATAATAAAGATCAGAAATCAATGAATCAGAAAAAAGTAAAAGTTGTAGAAAAAAGTAATGAGGCCAAAAGCTGGCCCTTTCATATATCAGTAAAATAAAAAACCTCCAGCCAGAATGATCTAGACAAAAAGAGAAAAGTGACAAGTCACCTACATCAGGTATAACAAGTCATCAATACAAATCCTACAAATCTTAACAGGACAATATAAACAACTTTATCCCAGTAAATTGTATAACTTAGGTGAAAAAGCCAAATTCCTTCAAAAATACAAACTAAGACGTTTCATTCACAAATGAATATATAATCTGAAAAGCCCTACATGTGTTAAATTAAAAATGTAGTTAAAAGGCTTCCTGCAAAGGGAGAAAGAAAAACTTCTAAATCCAAAGGAATTCTCTGGTGAATTCTTCCACACATCTAAAGAAGAAATGATTCTACACTAAGTATTCACAAAAAAAGATGATAGAACACTTCCCAAGTTATTTTAGGAAGCTAGGAATAACCTGAAAGCAAAATCAGATAAAAACATTAAAAGAAAAAATAAAAAGTACTGAACGCTATAAATATACGTTTTAATTCTTAACAAAATAATAGAAAATCAAATAAAGCTATATATAATTAGATAATGCACCAAGAACAAGACTTATACAAGGAATGAAAGTCTGGCACAACATTTAAAAGCCAAACAACACAATTCACTATATTAAGAAACGAAAACAGAAAATCATACCATCTCAATAAGTATAAAATAACCAAAAACATATAAAAATACTTAGAACTAAATTTAAGAGGAAACAATCATTACAAATAAAATATTAAAATCTTTTTCAAGTATAAAAAATGATATAAACAGAAAGACACTCATGTTTTTGAATCCAGATGATTCATTGCACTAAAAATAATATTAAAATGTTACTTGTTCCTTGAGTATATACAATGTAATATAATTCCAATTAGTATTACAGAGGGGGCACCTGGGTGGCTTAGACAGCCATCTACCTTCTGCTCAGGTCATGATCCCAGGGTCCTTTAGCCTCCCCCTCTGTCTGCTGCTCTCCCCCCTCCCCCCGTCCCACTCATTCATTCTCTTTCTCTCTCATAAATAAAATCTTAAAAAAAAAAAAAAAATCACAACAGGATTTCTGTGTATTTTTTGCTCAGGAAGCTGGGACAATGAATGAAATTCTACTATTAGATTTGGATTTTACTATTTTAAAAGAAAAAAATCTGGTATTATCATAGGATAGAACATAAAAAAATACAATTGCAGAATTTATATTTATTGGTAAAAGGATACATTACTTTTAAAATGGGGTTAGTATGCATCCGAAAGTAAATAAAAGTGGCTATCTCTCCTATAGCATGTATAACTAAAAATTCCACATTTACTAAAGATCAAAGTGGAAAGAAAAATTCAATGTGTTTTGTCTGTTTCGTCAATGTAGAAAATGCTAAAAAAAAAAAGTTGACCAGACACAGAATGAATGGATTATATAAAAATTAAAAATGTTATCTATCAAAAGATATCTCTTGAACCAACAAAAGGTCGGTTTTTGAAAAAAATATTTACAATGCAGATATCAAATGCTTAAAAACCGCAATATATGAAGAATTCCCGCAAAAGGACAACAACCAAGTAGAAAAATGAGCAAAGAGTATGAAAGAGCAATTCTTAGAACAATTCCAATGTACCTACAAAAATAGGAAGAGATGTTCAGTGTCACCAGCAGTCAGGAAGTATTAATTTAAGGTAACAGTAAGATACTACTGCACAACTACCAGCTGGAAAAGCGTCAACTATTGCTGACGGACGTTCAAGGAAAGAGTTTTGCATGCATTAACTGGTAATATGAACCGCTACCGCTACAGCTTTTTTCTTCAAAGCCATGTGGCAACATTTTGAAGCAGTAGAGAATCTCACACTTGGACTCTATCCCATTGGTCTGTATGAGTATAGATATAAAGGTACTTATTACAATACTGTTTTTAGTAGAAAAAAAACAGAAACAAAGTATTGCCCATCAGTAAGTTAATGGTTCAGCAGACTATGAAAGAACCTATACTTTGGAATATCATGGAACAGTTTTTTGTTCTTGCTTTTGTTTTTTAAATGGAGTAGAAATACAGCAGTTGAGTGCATGTATTTCCCTCAGGCAGTATTGAACCAAAAAAACAAAGTTGACAATAGTCTCCAAAATATAATCTCATTTTTATAATCAGTGATCAAAAAACCTCGTCTGAATGTCTATAATGTTGAGTACATGGAGAAAAATATAAAAGGACACATAGTTCTGATGACATGGGTTATGAAGGAATGGAATGTTATTGCTGACTACAAGAAGGGGAGCAGTAGGGAAAAAAAAGAAATTTAAAGTCTTCACACACATAGTTTTATCAAAGATATATTTGTAAACACTGCTCAACAAGTGAGTTTCTGCAAAACATTTCCTACAGATCTTAAGTTGTCCTTTGAAAACCTAAATCATAAAAGTAATAATAAATTCATTTAAATAAATATCTAGCTTTGAGTTGGTTACAAGCATTAAATGAGATAATGCCTTTTAAGTGTATCCTACACGTTCTAGGTAGGACAAGCACAAAGGGGAAAAAAAAAAAAACTAAGACAATCACATGCTTAAATGGAAAAAGATTTTCTGATAAGATGAAAAGTACTTAAAAGAAACTAAAACATAAATCTAAAAACATGTGGGTATTATTTTTAGGCATACTAAGGATCTAAATGAAAAGAAAAGAAAAGAAAATTAAATATACTAAAGCAGGGCCCTCCCTCTGATTTTTCCTCCTAACCTGCTTATACTTAGGACAAAGAATACCTTTGTATTCTCAGCACCTACCACAAGCCTTGGTACATGGTAAGTGATAAACCAGCTCCCAAATTTTCTTCAGAGTAATAATGCCTCTATTTGTACAGTCTCTTCTAAAATTAACTATTTTTATCTCTCTGAGCTCTCTCTATATATTTTTTATGTTCCTTTAAAGTACATTTTGGAAGGATAGAATTTATCCAATAGTATTCACTGAATATCTCATATAAGCTTGACACTAGCTACTGACACTTCTGTACAAAGCAGACTTTCAAAATTTAAGACTAAATGAAACTTAGGAAGATAGCAGTCGAATGAAATGGAAAAAATTATTTTACTGGTGTTAGAAATCAAGGTTCTAATTTCAACTTAGCCACCTTCTCGTTCTTTTACCTTCATATGACTTTAATATCCTCATGAATAAAATAGTAACATGAGTCCAATCCACCTTATAGGATTGTCAGGATGAAACTAAAACCACCTTGTAAACCGCCAAGCACTAACCAATTTTTTTTTTTTTTTTTTTTTGCTAGCCCATACTTCCCAAGTATTCTGAAGTGTCTTAATTACCAAGCTATTTATAAATAAAAACAACTGCTTCAGCCTCGAGCCTTGGTATAATCTCAATATACTCAATAGAGAGCTCAGTGTATAGTAAGAAGTCTATCAAATGCCCTTGATAGACTTATTAAAAATGAATCTCTTCCTTGTTATATATTATCTCGAAATGAAACATTCTGTGTTTCCTTAAGTGTTCTGTATTTATACCTAAAGCAGAAAGCTAATGCACATTCCAGAGGATGTCAGTCTAAATAACCAACCGCTTTAATGTAAAAGTCTCTTTCTAAATATCCCTTCAAGCAACACCTCTGATAAATCACAACTCACTGTGACCTTCTGTAAAACTGATCAGTTTTCCAGTTTTTCCTTCATTGTTCTTATGTTAACAAAAAAAAATTCTTATTCCTATATTCAAGGTTGTTGGTCAAGTCTAAAATTCCCACCATTTATAAATAAATTATACATCACATCCTCAGCAATATGAAAAAAAATTTCACTAGACAGCTTCACATAAAATGTATTTTTAAAATTATATTAACCGATCATCATCCTTTTTTTTTTTTCCCCCCAAATAAGCCTTCTCTAAACTCATTATAACATTGCATGTCCTACTATCCAAGTACTTTCAAGGATCTATTTTCAGGAAACACAATTTTCTGGTGATATGGCAAATGATAAAAAGTTTGCCAAAAGACCATAAAGCCATCAGTTCTAAAGGATAACAGAAAAGGAGGTGTGAAATCACCCCAGAGGCCAAAAGATGATTTTAATTTGCTTTCTTATTCTAGCAGTCTTGCTTTTTTTCTATAAAAAGTAAACATTTCCCACAAATAATTACTGCTATATCCACTAAAAACCTGAAACCCTTGATTTTCCAGATAAAATGAATTTTTTCCTATGCACTTTGTTTAAGCAACTTACAGCACCTGGTCCATTTATCACAAATTACTTTGTATTATAATTTTCTACCTAAGTCTTATCTCCCCCTCCTTGACTTTAGGCTCACTATAGATGATGACCTACCCATTTTTTTTTAATTTATTTATTTATGATAATCACACAGAGAGAGAAAGAGAGGCAGAGACACAGGCAGAGGGAGAAGCAGGCTCCATGCACCAGGAGCCCGACATGGGATTCGATCCCAGGTCTCCAGGATCGCACCCTGGGCCAAAGGCAGGCGCTAAACCACTGCGCCACTCAGGGATCCCTCCCCTACCCATTTTCACACACTATTCCAGATTACATGATAGGAGCTGAATATATATATAGGTCAAACAGGTAAGGCATTTTTTATAGAGATTATGTTTTTTATTACTTTTATGATATCTCTGACTATAAAAGCTTTCTCAAATCGCAAAATGCATACTGGCCAGAAGTTACTGGTCTACTACCACCGCTTGACAACATCCTGTAGCAGTTGCTCTTCTAAAATAATTTTTTGGATTAGGTCTCATAGTTTGTTTTAGTATATGTATAACCCATCACAGAACTGGCTTCTCTACTGAAGTAAATATTCTGGTAAATGTATTCTGTTAAGTGTAGCATGTCCATATAACCTATGAATAAAATAACAGCTTCTAAACACAATATTTGTACAATATTCCCATTTTTTGCTCTATTCTACAGTAAGATAAACTCTGGGTTATCCTATTTAATGCTGAAGGGAGATAAGAGTATTGCAGGGAGGACAGAAAGGCTTTCCAGCATTCAAATCTTTACTTTGAGATATGGCTATTAACCATGATGGCATTAATCTGGTGAACATTAGTTCCTACATCTAGAAAATAGAAAGCATAACATCATACATATGTACTCAACAAGTATTTAATAAAAAGAGGAATTTCAGATTTTTAAAATATAATGCACTCCTGAAAACTTACACAAAATTCAAATATGTGTAAGTCAAGGGACCAGACTTACATTTTAAAGGAGATCTACTCCCAAAGACAAAAGAAATATTACAAAATCTATAGTTATACATAATCTATTTTAAGTACGGTCATTAAAAGCAGATGTATAGCATTTTGTATATTCTATAACCTTATTTTTCACAATTTATCAGATTAACTCCAGTAAGCACCTTCAATAAAGATGTACCACTTTTCAACACACCTAATGATTTCTGTTTCAATTGTGTATCAGGATGATAAACCCTGTTACTCATAACTAGAAGCAGCACTTTCATTTTCCACCCTCTTTCATTTATTTTGCCAAAAGGCAAAGGTAGTAGAATTTGCAAATAATTTCTAAAATTGTTGTCAAAAGTAGCAAAGTCATGGGGGGGGGAGGGGAACTCTTACTTGGCAGTCAGCTCCATCATACACTAGCTTAAAAAAAAAAATGCATCCATGCACTGATGTTCCTATGCCAAGAGCCACCGTATAAAAGGTACCTTGGGCGTCTCCACCTATAGTATTCAAAGTACAAATTATTTGAAAGTCAACTACACATACCTGCATACTAAAGAGAGCTTACTAAGTAAGCTAACGCAAGAAAAACACAGTGCCTAACTTCTGCACAATAGAGAGTAGCTACTTTATCTTACTGCTACTCTTCATTCTGAATGACTGCTTTTAACAGAACTACTCTATAATCCAGCAATTCTAAACAGCTACTTTTAATAGAACTACTTTATAATCCAGCAATCACATCACTAGGAATTTACCCAAAAAACACAAGAACACTAATTCAAAGGGATAGATACACCCTGATGTTTACAGCAGCACTATTTACAATAGCCAAGATATAGAAACAGCTCAAGTGTCTATCCACAGATGAATGGATAAAGATGTGGTATATATACACAATGGAATATTACTCAGCCTTAAAAAAAATAATGAAATCTTGGTATTTGCAACAACATGGATGGAGCTACAGAGTATAATGCCAAGTGAAAGAAGTCAGAGAAAGACAAATACCATAAAATTTCACTCATATGTAGAATTTAAAAAACAAAACAAACAAGCAAAGGGAAAAAGAGAAAGAGACAAATCAAGAAACAGACTCTTAATTGAATAAATTGATGGTTACCAGAAGGGAAGTGGGTGGGGGATATGTGAAATAGGTGATGGAGATTAAGGAGTACACTTGTCATGATGAGCATCGGGTGATACATGGAAATATGAATAACTATATCGTACACCTGAAACTAATAAAACACTGCATGTTAACTAACTGGAATTAAAGTTACAAAAAGAAAAGAGAGAGAGAGAGAGCGCAATATCCTGGAGGAGACTAAGATCTATCGAGCACTACACGTGTACACAGTGCATATACTAGATGCTTTATGGACATTACCACAATTTTAGTCCTCAAAAACTTTCTACAATGTTGACATTATTTGTTCTTGTTTTTGTTTTTACTTATCAGTGAGGAAACGGAGACTTGGAGAATTAACTTGCCCAGTTAGATGGTCAAAACCAGGGTAGTTTGAAGTTTCAAACCTGGAGCTGTTTGACTCCACTGCAAAGCTTCATTTTGCAAAAAGAAAAAAGAAAAAAAAAGAAAGAAAATGTAATGAAATGTGTAACAGCTAATAGAGTTGAATATACTTAGCCAGAGATGAAAAGACTGAGGTAGGAAATATCCATGAATCCATGATACTGGCATTTAGCTACGGAAGGGTTAGTGGCAGGGACTGTGTTCCTTGTTCTGTTCTTTCAGTAAGTATTTCAGCACTGAGGGCACCTGGGTGGCTCAGGGAGTCTGCCTTGTCTAGGGTCTCGATCCTGGGGTCCTGGGATCAAATCCTGTAGGGACCCTGCTTCACCCTCTGCCTATGTCTCTGCCTCTCTCCCTGCGTTTCATGAATAAATAAATAAAATCTTTAAAAAAAGTATTTCAGCACTGTATGATCAGTCACAATGGGAGTCACTGGGTGCGAAGCCAAGTAATAAGTATGAAGAAGATACATTTCCTGCTCTCGAGGGGCTTACTACCAGGAGGGGACAAGGCAAATCAACAAGCAATCATACCAGATGGAACAGCTTGTACTACAGGGCCATACAATACAGACTGGTACCCTGCATGTTAAGCTAGGGATGGTAAATAAGAGTCCCACAGTAGGTGACGTTTACGGTAATAGTTATAACAGGAACGGGAGTTAGGCAAGGTGTATGTGCACATGGAAAGAGTCTAAGATTTGTTATACTGATGAGCTGCCTTGAGTCTGTTTCTTTGCTCTTGCAAGAATAGTGTTTACACAGAGTGTGCGTGAAGAAATATTCTGTTTCTCAACTGAGAAAATGCAGCTGGGGAGAAATTACATAAACTAATATTGTTCTTAATTTTCTCAAATGTATGTATGTAAAAAAATGTACGTGGCAGAAAAATGTGTGCATATAAATAAAATGTGTTCAATGAATTTTCAAATATCCATGTAATGTCTCCATCATTTACCTATCTTACTGTGCATGTACTGTGTTACAACAATGTCTGAGTCTAACCAAGACACTTTAAGCCATAAATCAGACATAGCTTAATCAACAGAATCTTGGCTTAACTAGGGATTTGCAGTTCAATAGACTGCTCTAAATCATGGTACAACAGCACAAATTTAATGATTCTATAAAAAAAAAAAAATTAAGGGATTTTTAAAAACCAGTTGATAGAAGTTTCAGTTGACTCACTGAAGAAATAGCCTGGAGGTTTTACAATCTCTAAATAATCACTGTTGATCTTTATTTTCTATTTTCTGTAAAATGATCATGGGAACTGTATTTTCACATACATTCTTTACAAAAGCTCAGATACTTCACCTGCATTATATAAATGTTACTAGTAACTTTCATACCAGCTAGAGAAACTTTTTAAGAATGACTTTCTCAAGGTCACAGAGCAAATCTCTGGTGAGACAGGAATGGAATTCATGACCTTTGACTGCCAGAAGTTTTCTACCCACACTCGGAAATTCCTTCTCCATAAGTGTAATTTATATGGTCACTTTGAGAGGCTGGAAAGTTCATCCCTTGTAGGGATGTGGGGGATGGAGAGGGAGTGGTTTTCCTGTCAAATCAGTTGCACACTAGTACTTTCTAGTTTTACAAAGTGATTTTTACGCACACTATCTCCTTTCACCCTCACCATGGCCCTGTAAAACGCATTTTATTTTTCCCATTTGACAGACTCAGAAAGGTTAAGAAATGTGACCAAGGTCATCCAGAGTTAGTAAGCAAGAGACCCTGATTCAAACTGTGATATCTCTGCCACTTAAATCAGTCCAGATAACAGGATATATAGTCTTAGCAAATACCTGATTGTGAAATGAATAAATGTTTTCTTAAGAGTTATTTATTTCATTTTTTAGCATCATGTATCTTGGTTGTCATTTAGTTTTGTTGTTTTGTTTTCTTTGGGACAGGGCTGTTTTCATGTTGTAAGTTTGCATGCTCAACTCAAAACCAAGTGAGAATAATATTATTAAACACAGGATTTGGGAAAAAAAAAAAAAAAAAAACACACACACAGGGTGTGATCCTGGAGTCCCGGAATCGATTCCCACATCGGGCTCCCTGCATGGAGCCTGCTTCTCTCTCTGCCTATGTCTCTGCCTCTGTGTGTCTGTGTGTCTCTCATGAATAAATAAAATCTTTAAAAATAAATAAAGGATTTGGAAAAAAAAGAAAAAAAAACTTTGTTTTCCCTCTTTTTTTATACAAGGGAGGGAGGGTTTTGTTTTTTTTTGTTTTTTTTTTACCATAATTCTTGGTCTTAATGTATGTGCTGTGTGGGGGGGTGTATATATACCAACATAGGGAATACAAAAACTCACATTCATAAATAAAAAAACCATACACACACACACTCACACACACATATATACATAAAATATATTCTAAAAACCCTAAGTGTGATGAATGTAGCCCTGGGAACACAATTCCTGGCTGTCTAGGCCAGTAAGTTGTAATAGGGGCAGTTTCTATTACCTCTGATGGGACTGGGAAAACTATTCCAAAGCCCTCCAATTCTTTCTCACCTTCCATGCAGCAGTACAGCAGCAAGGGCTTTCTGCTACACCATCTGGGCCTAAAAAGCAATACTGTTTGGCCCAGTTCAGTTATGCTAATATTCAAAAATACATATCTTGAAATTAGCAACGAAAGAGAAATAGGACTTTAAATTGAAAAAAAGACAGGAAGAAAGACCATACCAGAGCAGAATTCTTTGGGTAAATATCCTGTAATCTACTGCCAGACCAAAACAAATTTTTATGGAGCAAAAGGACTACTCAAGTAGCCACTTTTATGACAATAAACACCCAAAACCGAAAAATCCTTTTGTAACATAATTACTGAGAATATATAGAGAAAGCAACCATTTAATCCACAGCATGTGTTCTCTACCACAAGAACTCAAAAGCTGACATCAGATGGGGTGTGGCTGGTCTAGGCCCTGAAAATGAATTCTGGCCTGTTGAAGTCAGACAGTTCTCTGGACAGGCTTGGGATGGAGAAACACAGCAGATCTCACAGAGCCTAAGGCTGTTGACCTCCTGGGCACAGGGCAGGGCCCATCTGTTTACTTGCATTTTGATTTGGGGAGCTGTGGTTGTGGTGGATGAGTTAAGACTGTGGTTTATAGGGTGTTGCCAGTGATTTAATTGTAATATTTTTACCCTCACATTTTGTACATACTTAAGATTGAAAGCTGTGCATAATTTGTAGCTGAAAAATAAATTTTAAAGCAGAAAATAAAACGGACACGGGGCAGAGATACAGATATTTCCACTCTACTATCATATGGTATTTTCAAAATGTAAATGATAAAGGTAAACTGCAACCTATCTTAGGAGTTATTTATAAAAATGAAAGTTGCTTTCTACAAAGAAAAAGATAATCACAGCGGTCCGTTCTATTCAGTTGGGGGGATTTTTAGCTCTTGTTCATTAATCAACATGGAAGCACCAGTGGAGAGACTTCCTTATCCAAAAAAAAAGATTAACTTTTCAAATGAGTTTGTGCCTCTAGTACTGTAGAATGCAACATTCTGTTGTATTAATACACAAATCATCTACAGTTACGTTTATGAAGTTTAAGAAGACTGCCTTACAACATAAAACCATTTAACACCCCCAATTTAATGTGATTGTACCGATGAATTTCACATAAACATGAAATTCCCCACTTTCCATTTCCTGCAATGGTAAAAACATCCAAGACCTTTATATGTTCAACTATTTAACAATATCACCTCACTGGTGAGGTTACTCAATACTCTAGATTAACCAACGCTGGCTCATGTTCAAAATGTCCTCAGTGTAGGCCTAAAGGCCTAAAGCACTTGTGTCCTCTTTGCAGAAAGGGGAGGAAAAAAAAAAAAAAAAAACACCTATGTTTAAGACCAACTTATTTCATTAAGCTGGTAACAGCCTGCTTCATGATGTAACATTTAAAACTCAGTCTTTTAAAGTGCTTGTTTACTTTTCACAGGAGGTGAGGAAGTAATCCCCAAGGAACACATATATTTTTAAGTTGACCAGAACACCATTGCTATTATATGCCTGATGCACGCTCTTCGGAATGAATGAACGTCAAGCATCCTGATTTGTTTTTCCCTTGGCCTGAGGAGAGTGAGCGCACTAGTGTTTGCAGTCCCTTCCCTTTCTGTACACACATAAGGCTGCAGCTGTAGTAAACAACCACCAGCCAAGAGTTGCTAAGGTCAAGGTCTCAAATGCTACACCAGGACCAGTTTTCTCCCAAACGACATTCGGTTACTAAAAAAGAACTTTCTAGAGAAAAAAATATTGAGGGCTCACTGGCACGACAATTTTCATTCAATAAATAGTAAGACAAAGCCTTCCAAAATAAAGTTCATCTGAACAAAGTTTCTTTTAAATATGCATTACTAAGTAATAAATAACTGAAGCAACTCAAAAATAAACAGAAACCCCTCAAGAAAGCGGTTTATCTGGCACAACTATACTAGTTGCGCAGTTTTAGTTCCTAACTTAAAACTTCCAAATTTCACCAGCTTTAAGAATATTTCATAGTAGTTATGAATTACGAGGCAGAATAATAAACCTCTCTCCTAAATACCTTATAAACGTCTGCCAATAATTCTGCGCTCTAATTGCTCTCTCCCCAACCCAAAGAAGCCTACCAGACTCCAGCTAGTCTTTACATTGACCAGGTTGCAACAAGAGATAGAACTTATGCAACTGAAATGTTTGTCCTTCAACATCCTGTGTCTCCTAAGCTTCCACAGTTAAACATTTTCTAGCCTGGAAGTATACCCGTTTATCAGAACCAATTTCTACATGGTTCTAAAAAATGTAAACAACATGTGAATGAGGTCTACAAACAGCACAAGCAGGCTCTTGGGGGGGGGGGGGGGGAGGTTGTCGCTGTTTTTATTAAATGCCAATTCCAAAGAGCATTTCTTGGATGATGGAATACACCCACTCTTCAAAGTGACCACTCCTATTGCCATCACAAGCTGCTTCCTGGTAAAAGCCACCAAATTTATTTCGAAGCATTTACTTATCTAAACAACTGTCTCTCCTCCAGTAAGAAAAGGGCCTGGAGGTGTCTAGGTGGATTTGCAGAATGACGTTATTTGATTGACAGATGTCTACTGAAGCCACTGGATGCACATGCAGTAAATGTAAATAGACCTGCTCACCTCCCCGGTGCCACTGAGAAACAGAGAACATTAAAGCTGATTTAAAACAAAATATCCGACTGCTCGGCGGAGAATTCTATTAGCCAGTGGAATTGCTTAAAACAATCCATACAGAACGATACTCAAACCATCTGTACGGTTAAATTAGAGAGCTGACAATATTAACCATACAAACTGTTCATCCAGATTACACATTCCGTTGTACTAATACTCTTTAACTCCACAGTCAGTTTTTATCAGCTGAATTAAGGGCATTACTATTAAAGTATGCAAAACTCGAAGCGCAGGGTGAAGGGGGCTGGGAAGCTGCAGGGCATATAACAAAGGAATTGGTACTTTTTCCAAGCGTTTGCCTCCAATGCACTTCGAAACAGAACTGTTGAGTGCACCCCACCCTTTTCCCCAAAGATAAAAGTTTTCAAAGTTCTAATAGGCAGTTCTCTGCCCAACAAAAGCAGGATTGATTCTCCCCGTAGGGGAGCATCTAACACGAACACCAACTAATGTCGCGGAGGTCAAGTCCGAGTCCTGGGAGCGAGGCTTCGGTAAGGCAAAGAAGTGGCTCGCAGGCCGGGTCCGCGGGCTTCCCGGCTCGGGTGGACGTGCAAAGTTGCCCCTTGTCAACTCCGGCCGGCTCCCCGTAATCGAAAAGAACAGCCGCGGGCCAGCCCCTGGCCACTTCCATGGACCAGGCACTGTAGCAAGTGACAGTTACACATCATTACGACCAGAGACAATAATGAATGTAGCACCAGGACCACTATTCATGCCAGCAGTGTCATCTCCGCCTTAACCCCTTCCCTTCCACTCCTTCCAGTGCACACCCACAGCCCACACGGCCCCGGGGCGGCAGCTATTCACCGAACTCGCTCTATTCCTGGGGGCAAACTACTTCCACAACCACCACCACCACCCCCCTCCCCATTCAGCCCTGGTGTTTGATTTCTCATCCTTGGCAACTGACAGGCAAACACTGCAACCAATAATTCCACTAGGGGTGGAAAAACATTTGCTTAATTCATGGTACTTGATTAAGTTTAAAAAAAAAAAAATTGGGGAGGGAAGGGGAGAGAAACCTTCTTTCTTCTCCACGTATCCGACCGACGCTACTTGCTTTTGCAATAGCATCGCCCTCCCTCGGCCCCCTCCCGCTTCCCAACACTTTCCCCCTTTAAGAGCACAGACCAACCAAAATGATTTAACTTGAGCAGATGACAGAAGGAAAATAAAACATGTTAAGAGAATACGGTCTGATTTGGGATGGCAAAAAAAAAAAAAAAAAAAAAAGGAGGGGGTTGTTTATTTTGATAAGAAACGGAATCAGCACAGACCTGAACAGAAGCTGCAGAGCAGGAGAAATTGTTTTCTTTCCCTCACACAGAGTCCCCCTCTCTCTCTCTCTCTCTCTTTCTCTCTCTCGCACACACACGCGCGCGCACACTCACTCTCGCGCACACACACACACACACACACGGCGTCACCCGCGCACACTCACACGCACACTCGCACACGCACACGCAGAGCCTCTCAGCTGCTCTCTGCAGTTCTCAGGAAATGAATGGGGGGCAACCCAGGGAACTGTTGTACTTGCAAATGACTTACCCGGATCACATGATGCGCTAAATGTAGGGTGGGCCGGTGGGTGGAGGCTGCCGAGACGCGAGCCCCGGTCTAGCGTGGGGAGCCTCGCCAGGCCCGCATCGAATTACCCCGGGGCCCGGCCGAGGGGGTTGCAAGACGCCGCTTCTCCTCCCTTGCAGCCCGCAGCTCAGGAAACCGGAGAGGCGCGGGGGGCGGGGTGGGGTGGGGTGAGGTGAGGTGTGGGGGGGGTGAAGACACCAAACCCCCAAACAAAAGAGCTCCGGGTCCTCCTCCCCAGAAACAAAGCCCCGCCGCTGCGGGCGAGCCCCGGGGTGGGGCCGAGGGCGGGGGCGGCGGCGGGGAGGGGCTCGCTCAGCAGGCGCTAAGTCGCTTTATTGCCATAAAATGGGGCCCCCGAGCCGCTCCGCCCGAGGATTAGGAGGCGGGCTCTGAGTGTGATGGTTGAAATCCCCTGTGGGAAACTAACCCCTCCCCGCTCGCAGAGGTAGAAGGCAACACCCACCGCCCGGCCCTCGCCTCGCCGCCCGGGCCGCCGCCGGGCTGGGGGGTGGGTCCGCGGAGCCTCCACCCCGCCCCACCCCGCCCCACCCCTGCCCCCGCCCCCCGGCCTCCGGCCTCGGCCGCGCTTCCCTTTCACCTGCACCACCTTGCTGCGGCGCCCAAAATAACCTACACATGGCCACCGAGCTTTGGGAGCCGCCGGCCGAGCGGGCCCGCGGGGCCTCGCGGCGGGAGCAGCCCCCCGGATCGCGCCTCGCCCGGCGAGGACTCTCGCTGAGCCGCGAGAAAGTCCCCTCTTTTGTGTCGGAGCGCGCGAGGCGGCCTCTCGGAGAGAAGTCGGAGGCGAGGCGAGGCGAGGCGAGGCGAGGCGAGGCGAGCGCGCAGCCCGCTCGGCCCCCGCCCCTCCCCCTCCCCGCGCCCTCCCCGCGGCCTCCCCGCGGCCTCCCCGCGCGGCCCGGCCCGGCCCGGGTGGGGGCGTGCGCGGAGGGGGCCGGGCGCCCGAGCCGGCCCCGCGGCTCACCCGCCGGCGAACTTGGAAAGGTGTGGGCGGAGCCGGCGGCCGCGGCCCGCGAGGCTCCCGGGGACCGCCCCCGGGCCCGGGCATCGCCCGAGTCGGGCAACAATGGGGTCCGGGCGGTGCCCCCGGGGCTGGGCGAGGACGGGAGCGGGGCCGGGGCGGGGGCGGGGGGGCGGCGCCCTTTGCGGGGGAAGCGGGGGCGCCCTCCCTCGCGGCGCTTCACCTTGGGATGGGCGGGGGCGGGGGCGGGCGCACGCCTCGCCGGGGACGCGGGGCCGCGCGCGTGGGTCGGGCAAGCGGGCGAACTTGCGGGAGCGGGCGGAGGCTGCAGCTGCAGACCCCCCGCCGAGGCCCCGCCGAGGCCCCGCCGCGCCCCCGGGGGAGGCTCGGTCCCGGCCGGCAGCCCCGCCCCCGCCCCGCGCCAGCGCCCGCGCCCGCGCCCGGGGGAGCGGATCCTCGGGATTCTGGGGGCGGGAGGCGGGAGGCAGCGGCGGGGCGCCGGTTCCCGCCGCGGCGGGCAGGGTCGGGGGGGCGGGGAGGAGCGCGGGCGGGGCGGGGCGGGGCGCGGCGGGGATGCGGGCGCCGCTCTCTCGCCGGGCTAGGTGAGCGCGCTCGGGCTCCCGGCCCCGCCCCGCCCCGCGCGGAGCCCGCCCCGGCCGCGGGAAGGCTGCTGCCGGGGGAAGTTTCTGTGCGGAGGGCGAGATGCGCAGTAATGGGGCACCAAGCGGGGCGGGAAGAGGAACAGGGGCGAGAGGCCGAGAAACAGGAAATGAGAGCGAGGGGACGACTTCTGGCCAGGAGGAGCCGTGCTGTAGGTCTTTGCGCGGCATCTTCCCGGCAGTTCTGAAGGCCCGGCGTGGCGTGCGTTGCTGATGAAAACAAAGACGGCGCGCGGCCCGGTGCGGTCCCCGCCACCTGCCACCGCCTGCACGTGAGGGATGATGGGAAAGGTGGGCCCGCCCGGCCCGGGGCCCGCGGCCCGCAGCCCGCAGCCCGCGGCTGGTCCTCACGGGCGGAGTCCCTGGGCCTGACTCTTCGCCCTAAAGCGGGATGGGGGCGGGGGGAGGTCTGTCCTGCTCCCGTGGTTCCCAAGAACAAATGGGACAACTGTGACAAGCGTCTGAAAATTGTAGACCACTCCTTAGGCAAAGTCATCTCAGGAGACGAAAGCTGTGAGAGCAGGAAGGCGAGGGATGCCCCCGCACCTGGAGGCGTGGGTGCGGCAGGAGTCAGGATCCCGAAGGCGACCGGGACCTGCAGGTGGAGGGGCCGTCGCAGGGCGGGGGCCGTCGGGAGGGAAAGGGAAGGCAGCTCGGGACCCCACCCCCGGCCTGATCTGGGTACACCGCCCCGTACGCCCGCCGCTCTACCTCTGGATGAAACGTGAAAAGACATGTTTGAAAAGACGGTAGGGTATCAACAAATGGGCAGCATTTAAACGAAAAGCTTGCCTCTGCTAGAAGCACTGTGAAGTTTCCCTCCAGGTGGGGCAGGGAGTTGAACTGGAAGAGCGAAGGATGCTGTAAGAAATTATGTCATCGAGGCGGTTCTTGTACTAGCAGCTCTTTCTCAGAGCTGAGTGGCGGACTGGCCATAAATATGTTCTGTAGCGAGTGCTTTTCTGCACGTGGAAAAGCATTCCAAGCTGCACTCCCTTCCTTTGGCAACGGCCACAGGCATGTTAATAGGATGATAGAGATGGAAAAAGTACAAGACTCCATTCCAGGGAGATAAGGAAATTAGGGGAAGGTCAAGGTTAGTATTCCAGAATCTGGGTCATGTGGCCAAAAGGAGAGTACATCAAATATTAGGGGGGAAAATACTCGCAGATTTTTTTTTTTTTTGATTGTTGGCAGATAAGAAGGAATACAAATGTTCCATTAAAGCAATTCCCTGGATCTAGGGGAAAGGAAGAAAGAAGGAAGATACAGGTTTAGAAGGCAGAATCAACTTCATCGTCTGAGCTAAGGATGGATGGGGAAGAGCAAAACCAAAGAGTAAGGAAGGTGGTTGTCATTGGGAGCTAGGATACTGGAGTAAGTTGTGTATCTGTACATAGATTTATGTACAGACACACATTTCCAATTCAGTTCATATAATTCATTCCCTGTATAGAGCTTAGGGTTAAACCAATGTAAGGTATGAACAGAAGGGGAGAAGGTAGGAAAATATACACATACCCTAGCAAAAATACGTGCATATCTTTACATTTTGTCCTTTATATCCCACTGCCACGTGTGTGCGGGGATATTAAAAGTCAGAAAATGTAAGCATGGCAAAAGCTATTTCACCAGGAATGTGTAATTCTGTATAAAAGAATGTTTTGAGGGATCCCTGGGTGGCGCCTCGGTTTAGCGCCTGCCTTTGGCCCAGGGCGCGATCCTGGAGACCTGGGATCGAATCCCACATCGGGCTCCCGGTGCATGGAGCCTGCTTCTCCCTCTGCCTGTGTCTCTGCCTTTCTCTCTCTCTCTGTGTGTGACTATCATAAATAAATAAATAAATAAATAAATAAATAAATAAATAAATAAATAAACAAACAAACAAGAATGTTTTGAAATTACAAAATCATAAAATTCCAGTGCTAAAAGTATCTTTCAAATCCCATCCTTTATGGGATTCTGTTTAAAAGCAAGATAATTTGGGTCAAGGATGACTCATTTTCCTAAATTCGTGTACTTCTACTTAGCCTTCATTATTGCAAATACCAAAAGATGAATGGATTAACAAGGTGGATAGAGGTTGGTATTCTGAGTTTCTTAGAACTTGCTATTCTTTTACCTAACATCTTGTTCCAGAAAAGAGAACATACACCAGCACCCCCAAAGCAGATAATACACCTCATTTGATGTAAATGGTAAGTTAGGGCTTACAACTAGAGATTTGTTCATGTAAAAATAAATGTGACCTACCTGTACACTTTTTGTCAGATCTTCCTACTTTATACTTCAGCGGTGGTAATATTCTGAAAAATTAATGTCAATGATAGAAAAATCTTTTACAGTATTTAGAGTATTATCTGTACCACACCCTGATTTCTCTAAGGTAAAGACTCTCTTCAATATCTGTGTATATTTAAAGTTGTTAAGCCTTTGGATTAGTGATGCCAAAGATTGCATGGATGATTTAACACTAATGTAATTTCAGGCGGGGATGGGGGAAATTCAGTCCGTTTTCAGAAGTAAAAGCTGTGTTGAAAGATTAGAGTTGATTCAATATGAAAATAAAAGTGATTTCCAAACCTTTAAGTAAATCTTAAAATATAGTCTTGATTTTTCCTAGGGCCAGAAGTGGACCTGTATTGTTAGGTTTCAATGCCCATTTTTTTCACGTGTCATATTTTGGCAATAATGTTCAGCAAGGGAATGCTCCTGTTTGAGTTCGAGAAAGCCATGTAAAAAAACTTACAAGGAATGCAAACAGCTGGTGATGTTATGTGACTACATGGTAAACAACATGTTTTGATTTGAGTGAGGAGCTGTCTGGAAATTAGAGGAAAATGACATTTTATAACTTTGTTTTGTTGCAGTCAATACAGTTCTTGGTCCTACTGGCTTAAATATCTCTATTGCGCCCTCAGACATATCTCTTCTTTCCCAAGCTCCCGCATAGTCATTTCTTTTCAAGCCTCCTGCAGGGCTTCTACTACCACATCCCTCCCCATCCTATAGCTCTGAAACTCTGGCTTCCTGCCTTCAGGTCCATTCCACCTCACCTCCAGCAAAGCCTTAATTAGAGCATACCTATATTTAAAAGCCCAAAGTGACACAAATTAGTGCCAATGCAATACCATGACATTTAAGGGCACCACTTACATTTTCATATATTTCAGATTTCTTCTAACCCAGGTGGACACCTTGCCATGCCCCATCCATCCTGGCTACTTTTACTAGGTGGCTCACAGTCCCCCCTCCTCTCTCTCCTATTACCTGCTATAGAACCTTCCCAAAATGATTCCATGATACCACACACACACACACAAATATCCCATCCCCTCACCAAAAAGATCATCTTTCCTTTCTTGGGGCTTCTTTCAGTGTAATGGAAAGAGTGCCTTTCTGATTCTCCATTTTTCCACCCATTTAAACAATATATCCCATATACTTTGGAGAGTTAACATTTGCTGGATCCTTACTTGGGTCACTCTGTGACATACACTAGCCCAAGTAGGAATCCAGCAAGTGTTAATTTCCTCACTTACTAATTTTTTATTTTTTATTTTTTTTGCATTTTAAATACTTATTCATGAGAGACACAAAGAGAGAGAGGCAGAGACTTACGCGGAGGAAGAAGCAGACTCCCGAAAGGAGCCAGATGCGTGACTCAATCCCAGGACCCCGGGCTCACGACCTGAGCCAAAGGCAGATGCTCAACCACTGAGCCACCCAGGCGTCCCTTTCCTCAGTTATTCTTAAGGTACTTACACCATTCTGCTTTCATAAAATATTGTTAGCTCCCCTACATTGGTAACCCATTTGAGAACTGGAGCTGCACCTTAGCCAATTTTTAGCCTTCCTTTTACCCCTCAAACTACTTTGTACATAGTAAGTGATTAGTAAATTGCTTGGTGAGCCAATCAAAATAATATATCAAATTCGAGTGACATATGTTAAAATACAATGTAGCTGAAAACCTGAGTTTCCATTTGGGTGTCTATATTGAAAACAACAAGCAAAACTGAAATATGTTGATATAAACATGGATTCTTTGAACAAGGATTCTGGCAACAATCTTCAAGCGACTTCCTTTTTTTTTTTTTTTTTTTTTAATAATATTTTTTTTATTTATTTATGACAGTCACACAGAGAGAGAGAGAGAGAGAGGCAGAGACACAGGCAGAGGGAGAAGCAGGCTCCATGCACCGGGAGCCCGATGTGGGATTCGATCCCAGGTCTCCAGGATCGCGCCCTGGGCCAAAGGACAGGCGCCAAACCGCTGCGCCACCCAGGGATCCCGCAATTTCCTTTTAAATTAGAAGTTTTTACGTGCAGAAATGTATCAGATTTGGAACATATTTACCTAATTTCATTGTCCCTATCATAATCATTTAAAAATCATTCATTCGGGCAGCCCGGGTGGCTCAGCGGTTTAGCACTGCCTTCAGCCCAAGGTGTGATCCTGGAGACCCGGGATCGAGTCCCACATCAGGCTCCCTGCATGGAGCCTGCTTCTCCCTCTGCCTGTGTCTCTGCCTCTCTCTCGCTCTCTGTGTCTCTCATGAATAAATAAATAATAAAATATGTTTAAAAATAAAAAAATAATATTCAATGAATTATACTACTTTTCATTCTTTACGTAGAATCATATTAAATAAAATTTTAATTTTTCAAAAAAAATTAATTTTTCATAACCAGAGGGAAAATTTATAGGAAATTTGTTTTATAAAATGACACTTTGCAAGTTTTTAGATTGCAAATGCTGGTGATACAATGTAATAAGCAGATAATTTGCATTTTTTTAATATAACAAACAGAGGCGTTATCAGATTTGAACTATAGCTATCCTTGCCTTTTTTATTTTATAAATAAAAATTATGCCCCCCTTGGAAGTAATTTAATTCAGCTAAAATATACAGTTTACAGAATACCACTTTAATTCCATGTTATATACAAGACACTAGCCTCAGTGTGGGAGGCTTATAAGCATATGAAGATGAACTTAGATAAAAGTAATGAACAGCTATAATATAAAATACAATTACAATACTCTGGATGAAGTTACATCTGTTAGGAAACATTAAGATGACTATAGGGAAAGACTCTATGGAGATTAAAAGTTTCTTCAGAAGAGTATTTTTAATAATATGAATTATGTCATGTGTGTGAAGAAATATATAACAAATGTTAAGGCATGCTCCTGTGGCCTCTTCCTAGCATAAGTAATAGAATATTTCCAATACTCTAATCCCCTCACTGTGGTCATCCCAATTACATTTCTCTCCTATCCCTATAGGGGTAACTACTGTCTTTCTGACTTGGGGTTCATGATCTTATTTCCTTTTTTAATAATTTTTTAAAATTTGATATAAAGTCATCATAATCATTATTTTTCCTAGTAGTGAATCGCCATTATTCAACTTAGCCCCACCACATGAGAATTTTCTCCAAAAATGTGCAATTACACTTACTTTACAGTGACTATCTTGGTTTCTTTTTAAAATATATTTTTTTTTTCAGATAGTGTCTAAGTTGTGTTACCAAAACAAAGATTTTGAATTTGTTTTTATCCTAGAAACATACTACCAGATTATTTTTCAAAATCATTCTACCAACTCAACCATGACCACATCCTATATGAGAGAACCATTTTCCCTGTGTTCTGGCTAATTGGATGGTGTTCTGATTAGTTGGGTAGTGCTTTAAAATTTAAAAAACAAAACAAAACTTTAAATTGGCAAACAGAAATGGCTTGAATTTTAATTCTTTGATGGTAGACATTGAACTCTAGGACTAGGTGACAGTGGTGGGTAGAAAGCTTGGGCTGAGTGAAACTGCTCTTCCCACAGCTTGCCTGAGAAGATGAGGGTCTGGCTCCTGTAGGAGACGAACATTGCAACAGCTGCAAAAGACATTATAAATTCAGGCTAAAATTCAACAACCTGTTATTTTGGGACAGGGGTGCAAGGGAAAAAAAATAGGAAACGCTGTCTCATATTTCAAGTCTTGGTAAGAAGACAAAAGAACGGTCTTGAAAGTATGAAATTCAGGAGAACCAGTGTGTTTACGGTTTTGATAAATGTAGAAGCCATGTAAATAGATCACTCATTCTGTCAAATTTGAAGATGAAATAATAAGTCAGAGAACTGATAGAAGAGAGAGAAAAAACATAGAAACTTGGAAATTAAAGAATATGAAAGGAAAATATGGGGATGAGGGAGGAAGGAAAGGAAGGAGGTCACTGCAGATTTAGTATCGTTTTACTTTCCTTTGCAAACAGAAAACCTAATGGCTGCTGAAGATACTTTTTTTTTTTTTTTTGTCCTGTCCCCAACCCCTCTTTCAACGAAACAAGAAGCCCAAAGGGAGGCAGCTTCAGTTGGGCACTGTGCAGCTGCTCTTTGGTGCCACAAGGCCGCAAAGCTGATTTGGTTTTCTGGCTTCCCTTTCTAAAGTCTAACTTGTTTTTCCCGCCCCAGTAGGAAGAGAGAGAAAAGCCAAAGGTCAAGGCCAAGGCTGATCTTTTAGAAAGTTTCCCCCACCGCCCAAGCCTCACCAGTTACCATCTGCTCATATTTCATTGGCCAGAATTGGGTCACATGGCTTCGTGGAAACCAATCATGGGAAAGTAGACAAGAGGGGGCGGATCTCAAATGGAATTTGGGGTCCTCAACTGATAGTGTCCTGTCTTCTTGCTATTTAATTGTTCAGAACGTTTGAGTCCTAAGATGCAAACGGTTATGTTGCTGATGCTCTCTTTGGACGTCTTGCGGGCAGACAAGGCTTTTTTTTTAGCTAAAAAAAGAGAAACATGCCATTAGGCTTATGAGTTATTGACATCATCATTTTAAAATCAATTCACAAACTACCAAAAAAAATTTTTTTTGACGATCTTTCTTTATATGTACTTTTTCCACGCAATGTGGTTTTCCAAACGTCATGGAAGTGCACAGACCATACTGTAGTGGCTTTTAGATTAATCCTTGTGCAATTTACCTCAGGCAAAATGTGAATCCCGACTTAGCTTCACCCAGTTGCATAGTCTGGTTGTGGCTCATCTTTCTACTGCATCGATTTACATCGAGAAATGAACATCAATTTTTTTTTAAGTTGAATAAACAAGCCATGATTAGGTACATAGCCAGCTGCATTTGTATTTCACACTCAAATAGTACTGAGTCAGCAGTGTGAGAACTTGCACCTGTGAGCCCAAAGTCCTAAACTGATTCTAGGTCTCACTTGATTGGCCCCTGACAGCTAGCCTCATTTTTGTTGGTTTCAGTTTTCCTCCCTGTAAACGGGGACAGTACCTTCTCTGCAAGGATGTGAAAAACTAACGAGGTCATACTTCCCTTCCTCTCTCAGGTTGAAAACTATGAGATTTGGCAAGAGTTGTGTCTGAACACTTCTCAGTGGTCGCATTAGGACCTTAGTCAGCGCCCAAAACACAAGTCCTCAAAACTTGTTGAAAGAAAAATGAAAGCAACTTCTAAATTGCCTAGCACCTACTCATATCCACACATAAGGGGGTCCTATGATTATTTTCCTTTTATATTAGCTTTGTTGTTAGCTTCTTTAATACAAATAACTCGTTCTTTGTTTATTATTAAAATACACCTACACGAGTAATAGAGCTGTTTGCAAAGAAAAATAATCTAAAGGAATAGATAAAATTTCAACATACTCATCGAATAAGATGTTTGACCCTATTTAACTCAATTAGCAAAGATTAAGTAGTCTCCTAGATTTAGGATCCATCTGTTTTAACTGATCTATCTTTCAAGTTGGAATACGTACAAAATTCAAAGAATTCAAACTATATCTATAACTTAAAACAATTTCATTCTTAAAAACAATAGAGTTAATAAAGAAATTATCTCTCTTTCCTTCCATTCTTCCTCCCTTCCTCTTCTCTTTCTTTTTATGACAGGGACAAATTGTAGATAATTTATCCACAAAGACTTAGCTCTCCCAGTTCTATATTTTTATCCAGTTTACAAATTAGCTTATTGAGCCTTTTATGCAAATTTCAAATACAAGTCCATTCTTAATTTCAGCAATGGCAAATGAAGGAACAAAAAAAAACAAAAACCTTCCTCAAAACAACACTAAACAGTACTACTTCTTTTTCAAACTGACATATATTAACCCTTTACTATGTGCCACACACTGTTCAAAGCATTTTGCATACAGTTTATTTACTCTTCACAAGAATTCTATGAACCTCTATTACTGTTTTTACCTCCTCAGGGTGGACCTTGCCAAACAATTTTAACTTGCAAGCTCCATAAGCACTTCGAATCCCCTTCCCTTTTATCTTTTTCTGTACACCACTTATAACCATCGAGCAGACTATATATTTTGCCTTATTGTCGTTGCTTACTTCTATCTATCCCTCTGCTGCCTACTTCCACTAGATTGGGAGTTCCAAAGTGCAGAGGGTTTTCTCTCTTGTGTTCGCTGCTACAGCCCTGGCATGTAGTAGGCACTCAGTATACTTGAAGAGGAACATGATTCCCATAGCACAGATGAGGACTCTGAAGCACCTGATGCTTTCATATCATTTTATCTTTTTTTTTTTAAGTTTTGTTTATTTAAGAGAGAGTATGAGCAGGTGTGGGAGCAGAGGGGAGAGAGGCAGAGGGACAGAAACTGAAGCCGACTTCCCCCTGAGCACTGAGCCTGAGTAAGGGCTTGATCCCACGACCCTGAGATCATGACCTGGGCTGAAATCAAGAGTCAGTGTTCAAGAACTGAGCCACCCAGGCATCCCACCATTTTATCTTCAAGACAACAATTACAAGGATTTTGTACCATCTGTCATCAATTGTTACAATATAAATCATGTCCGTGTATCTCATTAGCATGAAGGGCTTGATAACCTCTGCAGACACCCCTTCCCCCCTGCTGAAAATGGGACTCAGGAACTCAGGAACTCAACTGGTTTTTGTAAAGTCACAAGAGGAGAGAGAACTTCTTTGAAAATGAGAATGAAAAAAACAAAAAGAAAGAAAGAAAATGAGAATGAAACCAAGGCAAAGAACATTGAATACGGGTCCATTGGCTATTGCTACTATATCTACACATTTGTATATTACTTGTATTTAAATAAACTACTGACCAGTTGTTTAGAATATGGTGTCACACCTTCATATTTCTTTCACACCAATCAATACATGTTTGTTGTGCATAAGGAATTCTGTAGTCTCAGGAACTAAGCAGCGTAACGGAAATTAATGTGTGGCTGAACACTGTCTATATTTTAACTACTGAGAGAGAAAAATTAGATGGAATCCTAATATTTTCATCCTCACATTATGCCTGGTACTTTTATGCCTAAGTATTAAGATGATAGGTGCTATAGAAAGGGTAAATAAATAAACAGAGGAAGTCTATTTAGTTATTTTAGAGCTGTTGTATTGAAATACTGCCTTGTTTACAATTTTCAACTCCACAAATCCTCATCAATTATTAAATATTTTCCTCATTGAATTAAGCAGGGCAACTGTATTTTCTCAGGAGAAAACATCAGGTGAAACATAAGGCTTACTTTTAACATATAAAAATGTTCCTATATGAATGAAATTCTATAGCTTTATTATACTACTCATCCTACCCCCAACCCTAAGCAGAAAGTACACATTTTATTTATTACATAAAAGGACAAAGAATTTAAATCCCATTCTTTATTTCTTTGAAACTGGAAGCAGTTCCCTCCTATTGCAATGGCAAAATAAAATATTTCATAGAATTTAACCACTGTTTTCCAGGCATTGTGCTTGGTACTGTCCTGGCGGACTCCAGAAAGGTTACAATGAAGATAAGCATAGGCAAAAGTCAGGGAGAGAAAGTGACAGTCACATCTTACAATGTAAAATGCTCTGGGGTCCTTCACCATCAAACATTTGATTGTTTTTCAATGGGCTTACTATATTGACAACTCATTTATTCATTTATCAAAATTACCCATTAAAAAGTTTGATTGAGTAGTGTTCTATAATGATACAATTTGCTATTAGCATGCTTCTTTGTTTCATTAGGAGTTATGCTCATTGTTTATATGGCTTTTTGCCTGCTAGAACTGTTATCCACATGCATGAGTTCACTGGGCAGCCGCCTAGACAAGAAACATATGGCTAGGTCTGCTGTGAAAATCTAGACACACACCACACGTAATTCTATCCTTTTTTGTGCACGTGTATTGACTTGTGTCCATTCGTGCACATCGACATTTAGGATCTGTATTTCTTACTAATGAAAATATTTATATAATCTAACCCCCAAGTACTTATAAATACCACTTTTATTTACTAACATGTAATCAAGAGGCACAGAAATGTTATGCCATTTTATCTAGAAGTATCAAAGTTAGAAAGGAGAGAGGCAGTTCTCTATGGATTTGGCAATAAACCCTACACTTCAGGTTTTTAGCTCCTATTTCTGAACCTGGTCTTGGATCAGGTTCCAAGGTTCACAGCAGACATATTCAAACACATTTTAAAGCTATATTCAAAATGTATTTCTTATTCTAGCATCACAAAGTCTAAGAATTTTCTTCTTAGAACAAGCAAGCAAACTGAATTCTTTCAAATTTCACATCTAAATGGAGTTTTGTTTTTAACTCAAACATGTTTGTTTGTTTAAAAAAAAAAAAACAAATGCCATAATTGTCTTAGAATTTTGTCAAGGTAGAAGTCTTTGAAAACTATCAGAGCCAGACCTTAGAGTGGGCATAAAGCAGGTACTTAAAGGACATTAATAACTAGCAAAACACATCTAACTTAAAGGGGGAAAAGGTTTAAATGGTGAGAGACCTCTGAATAAAGAACATTAAGTGGACATCTTAACCATAGAGTCATAAATATGTCAAAAACAGGCTTTCCTGCTGCTCCTTGAGTGGAATGATTTTGCCATGTTGTTGACCTTTACTAAAGTCAGTTAACCCTTTTGTAACCTTTATTTTCCCATCAGGAGCAATACCTGCTTGGAAAGGAAATGCTAGACCACAAAACTAAAATAATATTATTTTTATTACTATTATTATCCCCAACAGAAAAGCCATTCTTTTCTGCAAAAATGCCGCACAAGTTTGATAAACCTCTGATGTAGACTGTGGTCAAAATCCTGGGGAAGAAAACAGATTGAGAAAATTGATGAGGAGCAATGGGTTAGCTTCATACTTTTAAGAACTAAATCTATCTGAATTATATGTTTTCTTTTAAAAACATTCTTAGGTACGCCTGGGTGGCTCTGAGGTTGAGTGCCTGCCTTTAGCTCAGGATGTGATCCTGGATTCCTGGGATTGAGTCCCACATTGGGCTCCTTGCATGGAGCCTGCTTCTCCTCCCTCTGCCTGTGTCTCTGCCTCTCTTTCTGTCTCTCATGAATAAATAAATAAAATCTTTAAAAAAATAACATTAAATTTAAAAAATAAAAACATTCTTAATTTAATTTCTTTCCCCCCATTGTTAATAAAGAACCAGCACTGCTGCTTTACAATTTCATAGGACTTTTCACTTAGAGAAGTGCTCCCTATCGGTTCTTGCATTCTCTTGTTACAGTACACATGTAAAAAATCAATGTGCTAAGTGCCTGATGTGTCTTATCTCATTTAATCCTCACAATAGCCAGTGAGGTAGGTGATATCTTCTTTGTTTTACAAAGAAGAAAACCAAGATCCCTGGATGTTAACTTGTTTCCAAGGTGACAGAGCTACTAGGAAGTGAAGCTGAGATTTGCTCCTACATTAATGGACTTCAGGTAAGTACTCTCTTTTTTTTAAAAAAAAAAAATTTATTTGTTTATGTATGTATTTATTTTTGAGAGAGAGCGAGCAGAGCTAGAGAGAGAGCATGAGTGTGTGGGGGGGAGCAGAGGCAGAGGGAGAAGCAGAATCCCTGCTGAGCAAGGAGCTAGATATGGGACTCTTTTGCAGGACCTGGGGGGTTCATGACCTGAGCCGAAGGCAGATGCTTAACCACTGAGACACCCAGGTGCCCCCAGGTAAGTACTCTTAATCAGTGTACTCTGTACTCACAACTGCTGAAGGAAATCTCTTAGTGGACATTTAGATACTTAAGTGTTGAAGACTTGCCAGGATCTCCCAGGCTGCGCATGTCAGGTTTGCGTTCCTGGATCTTAGTGCATTGCTTTCCCCATTAGACTGAATTTTATGAAGGCTTCCTATACCCCCATTATGGTTCATGAAGGAGGAACTTCGGGAAAAAATTTGTGAGCTCTTTCCTAACTGTTTACCTAGAATCTTAAGTTTTGCATCTAGTTCAGATGTTGCCCCTTATAGATGGAATAGGGGTGACTTAAAAGTTTCTCTTGGGTACTGGTGAGCACTTTGGGTGGTGCTATAGTTGTGGTAGTGATTTTCCGAACTGGAGTCCATGGAACAGTGTTCCGGAGGATGCTAATAGGTGGTGCTACGCTAAGAGTTCTGTGCTCTCTAACATTTAGAAAAAACTTGGTTATACAATGTTAAAAATTTTTCCTTGAAGAGGATGCTGTAGCAGCTGTTAACCTATTAATCAACACTGGGACTCTAGAAGAGACAGCCAATATAGTATACAGTGCTTCCCCAAAATATTTAATCAAATACAATTTTTACTAATTTGGGAGTATTTTCCCAAGAAGTATGAGTCCCTAAATGCTCATCTAGGATATAAGCACTGCCCAGTAATCTTTTAACATTTTGTAAACCCTTGACTCTTCTATACCTGTCTCACCTCAAACTGCCAAATCTCATCTTCTATCCTCACTGTCTGGTGATAGCTTTGCTTCCCATTTTCCCGAGAGGAATAGAAGCCCCAAGAGTGGATTTTCCACATATATTCTTTCACACCCCAGTTATCCATCTTTTTACTGACCCACCTTCCCTCATGACACCATAAATAAATCATTAATTCCCCCACCAGCATTCCCTCCCTATCTTCTCACCCCATCATGTACATTGCTCCAATAATTGTTTCCTCACTTCTGCATCACCAGGTTTTCCTCTTCCACTGAATCCTGACCTTAAGCACACAACATCCTGTCATTTACCAAGTCTTAGACAAAAAGTTGTAAAATCATTCTCCTGTCCACAAGGTCTCCTCCAGCTCCTGCCCGATCTCTATTCTTCATGATAACAAAGGTCTGCCAAGAAGTGCCCTATTTTCTCTGTACTCAATTTTTCTTCTCCCATACTCTTGAAACCAATTCAGATTTCCATACCCAACTGCTCTTCTAAAAAACCACATTTGTGAGGGTCAACAAAAATTACATCTAGTGTTTAACCCAGTGGCAAATGCTCAGTCTTCACCTTGATCTATCAGTAGAACTTGGCACAGATACATCAAGAGATAGTTTAACACTCTCTCCTCCTTGAAACACATTTTCCCCCTTGCCTTCCAGGACACATTCTCTTACTTTCTCCCCCTACCCAACTCACTTTTCCAACGTTAAGCTCAATGTCAGAAACACTCACTGTTGGCTCTTCTAATTCTCTCTGCCTACTCCCTTAGTCATCTTATCCAGTCTTGTAGCTTTAAATGCCATCTAGATACTGATAGATCTCAAATGTGTATCTGAAGGGGCACCTAACTCCAGATTGATATATCCTACTGTCTATTCTATAGCTAAACTCATACACATATGGCCACCTAAAATGAAGTTGTCTAAAACTAAGCTACAGATCTTATCTCCTTCACAGATTTCCACTCACTCTGCCCTCCTTGCTGTTCCTGAATACAGCAGGCCATCCTGCCCCAGGGCTTTGCAGTTGCTATTCCCTTTGTCTCATAGGATTAGGCCATAGATCTTTGCCTGTGCATATCCTCACCTCTGGTTGTCTGTTCACTAGTCAATAAGGCCTTCCCTCTTAAAACCTTTTTTTTTTTTTTTTTTTTTATGACAGTCACAGAGAGAGAGAGAGAGAGACAGAGACAGAAACACAGGCAGAGGGAGAAGCAGGCTCCATGCACCGGGAGCCCGATGTGGGATTCGATCCGGGGTCTCCAGGATCGCGCCCTGGGCCAAAGGCAGGCGCCAAACCGCTGCACCACCCAGGGATCCCAAAACCTTTTGAGGTTTCCTACCTTGTCCCATGTCCCTTCTCTGGCTTATTTTCCCCATATATTAACATCAATGATAAACATAATTTTTTCATTTTTTTAAAGTTTCTATCTCCCCCAGGAGGTCATAATCTCAGTAAAGACAGATCTTTTTGTCTGTTTTGCTAGCTAATGTACACACATTGCCTAGAAGAGTGCCTGAATTAATGAATACCTCTCTAATATATGGCAAAGGAATTCTTCTACCTGAATATCATCATACATGAAAAGGCTAGCACTCATACATTGAACACTGGTGTTTGTAATAAGAGAGTGTTGTTTCCATGAATTAAAAAAACAAAATTCCTATTAGCATTATTAATCAGTTATAATAAAATAGTAGTGCTTGTCTCTGATTACTAATTTTAGGATATATAATAAGTGACAAGTTTATTTACAATTAGTTATATAAATATAAACTCATTTAGGCATTTTATAAATGTGTAGATAGGGAGATGGTTTACGTTCTGGGGGAAGACTGAAAACTGAAGATTAGTAGTTCTAAAAAATAGGTCTTGGGAGCATGAAAAAGGTGGTACTTGGGGGTATTTTCATATCACCATTTACATTTAAAATTATAATTCCAACTGGGAAAAAAAAATGTGATTAGGCATTTACAGTCAATAGACAAAGCTGCCCCAAACTATGAAGAATCCTCAAGTGTAGGAGAAAGTCAAAGGAAACAGTAAGGAATTCTGACCAGGAAATGATTGAAGCTCATAAACACATGATTCAGGAAGTACACTTGACAGAAGTAACCCACCTCCCATGAGTCTTGGAGTCATTGTGGCAATGACATGAAGAATAAAGATAGCTCTTCACATGCTAATAAAAATAACCAACTCAAAATATTAGGACTAAAAAATTATCTGTAATTAATTTGCAATCCTATAAGAACTCATGTTGGAAAGGAAAGGATGAGGTAATAAATACAAAGTAAGGAGTGGTGGCACCCCTAGAGAACAAAAACAGGCAGTTCATAATGGAAGAGTGTTTCATTTTTGACAGTATTTTCCAAGAAAGAGGTGGCTTGACTTTGGAATATAAATAGATGTTCTGGTACAGTCCTTTAATGGAGAGAAAAGCAGTGCACTGAGCTCATACAATGTGATGAAAATAGCTTGCAAGACCACCCAACACATTTACTCTGATCCCAGACTTCCCAAGCCATTTTTAAAAATTTGGTTTCTCAGTATAGGCTGGTTGGCAGGAATATTAAGCCAAGTTTCTCATTATTAATTATTTAAATGTCATCCTAGTACAAATAATTCATGTGTGACTTGGGGGCCAGATGAGCCTGTTTTCCTTTCTAGGCAAGATTAAGAACTAAATACATTTTTTCTAGAATGCTCCCTTCTCAAGCATTAGTCTTTTTATTCCACCACATTCCCATAATTGTATTACCTAAGAACCAAGAATTGTATTTGCGAGTACTTTTGTGTCACCTGATAAACTAACAGGACATTTTAAAGATTTTTGCTTTCATGGAGGGTTCTTAAGACCTAAAAGTTAAAAAAACCAAAGTGTAAAGTTCAGATAAAAGTGGAAAGATGGAATAATATAAAAATAATTAGTAGCTATTATTTATTAAATATTTGCTATATACCTGTTGCTCTTAACATATATATTGGTCTTAATTTTCAAATAATCACCAAATTTGGGTGTTTAAGATGAAAATGCTTTTTTTCCCCAGGATAACCAAACTACTTAAGAATTTCCAGATTCTGTGATGGTGAAAATTTCTGTATTGCCGATTCAAGTTTACTTAGTAATTTTCTGAACTCACTGTGATCAATATAAGGTTCCAAATCGATTTGTGATACTCCCTTATTTTCTATTTGAAGCTAGGAGTTGAACTAAAACCCTGGTCAGTGGGATGCCTGGGTGGCTCAGTTGTTGAGTGTCTGCCTTTCGCTCAGGGCATGATCCCAGGGTCCTGGGATCAAGTCTCACATCGGGAGATGTTCTTCACATGCTAATAAAAATAACCAACTCAAAATATTAGGTCTAAAAATTATCTGTAATTAATTTGCAATCCTATAGTATAGTTCTGCTTCTCCCTCTGCCTGTGTCTCCACCTCTCTCTGTGTCTCTCATGAATAAATACATAAAATCCTTAAAAATAAATAAATAAAACCCTGGTCAGAAAAGGGTTCAGAGAGGGACTGGTAAAAATATTGTCTCTGCCTAAGGAGGGATCATCTGACCCAGGTGTTATACTCTGCCCTCCTTCAGTCCAGCAAGTCACAGCTGGTCCCTCTTGAACTTGAATATCTGGTCCTCACACTGTCCATACCCCTCCAATGGCCTCAAGTGGTCAGACCATGCTTTTTTACCTTCTTTGTTCCAAACTTAAAATCTTCTTTGATCCACCTATTCTCTCTGTGCAAGCTCTCAGGTCAAAAACTCAAGAACTCAGAGACCTTATTCAGCTTTGTTAGTTAACAGCATTTGGGTCAATGTTGAATTTAAACCTTTTCTAGAACATTTGCAGTGCTGTGGGAAGCCAAGCTATTTCCCTTTTGTTCTAGAATCCCCTTGAACATGTTGCCCACCATGTTGGGTTTCTAGACATGACCCTTGTGAATTTATTTTCCTGCTTGCCTACTCTGGATTTTTAAACTTCTCCTTTTAAACCTAAAATGAAATGGTGACTTTTTTGTTGTTCTAAATTGGATCTAACCCCCTCTTAAAGCAATGATTATTATTTACTCAGTAAACAGATTTTTGAAAACACTGAGGACTTAAGAATGACTGCAAAAATAAATTGCATTGGTTAATTTTCAAAAACATTATCATCTTCTTTTATCCTCCTAATAAATATTTGCATCCCTAGGGGGAAAAATATTTTGCCAAGAGTATCATAGCTAAGTCCCTGTTCAAGTTTTGTTTACCCATGACTTACTTCCTAGAGTTTCTGAGATTATGGAGTTACATGTGGATCCCGGGTAATGTTGTCACTTATTACCATTATAGGATCATCACTCCTCTCCCAAAGATCTCTCTTTACTCACTTTCCTCTCCTAGGTAGTCTATACTACAAAAGGAGCTACCCTAAAGTTGAGACAACTAAGGACTGGCAAATGTCTTTGGTTAGGGTTGTAGGAAAGGATATATGAAACACCACTCTAAGCCTCTTGGGATATCCACTGGTTCCCAGGAATAGTGACTATCCCATCAACTGTGTTGTGGTGGACTGGCCAAAGGAATGATAGTACTGACCAGTCCTTGGCTCTTGTATCATCATGGTTCTTTATTCTGCAGGGTCTTAAGGTCCTCCCTAGTCTATTTAGTTTCTACAATACTAGCTATGGGTACTCCTCATAGCTTGAATGTGGCATCTTATTTCTTCTTCCAAATCAAACTCTTTAAATATACTGCTGTCACCACTTTTATGGCCTAAGCTGGTACCCCTAGAATTGACCTTCCCCCTATGAGTAGGAGATTTATTTCTTTGGCAGTTCAGAGCCAGAGCTGATGGCCCTAAATAGAAGTCTCTCTCCCATTCCCTCTTTTTTGTCTCTGCTGACTATCAGTATCTGCTCAATGAAATTAATATCACAGTTTGGGAGTCTGAATTTTGGCTTTCTGCACACAGTTCTCTCATAGCATCATGGTTCTGACTTGCTCCCATTCTTGTCTAGGGTTTGAATTAGTTCATGGTGGAAGTATGCCTTGCACGAATGTTCCTTGGAATTTCAGGCAAGGCCCCACATGTAGCAGATTTAAAGTATTACAGTCACTAACCTATGTGTATTAAATTCTAATAGTGTTTATTTCTCTACAAGTGAAAATAACTTGGTTCTGTACCTCCCATTTTCGAGATGGCAAAAAGATAATCTGAGTAATTCAAGATGACTCAGTCATTTACAACTTATGTGTGGCCAAATCAAAATATTCAGTCAGATTTATATTCACTTTCTCTCCTTCCTTCTCTTTCGGGATAATATATGTTGGGAAGAACGCTGCTATTTTTTGCATTGTCCTGTCATTGGGGAAGTATGTTTGGTCTAAGTGATGTCTTCTAAACTTGCTGGCCTTCAGTGAGTTGTATGTAGCTCACCTGAGTGATCTCTGCTGCAGTGGCCTGGGGCATCTGCTAAATGTCTGTGGCCTCTAGTCTCAGAGTCTACACATTCTTACTTTTCTCTTGTTTGTGCCACTTCCACGCATATGGGGAAGTTTTGCATAGAAAACTTTCTCAGCCTTTCTTTCTCACTCTTCTGATGCTCTGTTGGAGAACTGCTCCAAAACATATCTTCCCAAGTTATATCTTGGGAAGCTGAACTGTAGTCCTTTCTTCTCTGAGAATCTCTCCCAAATAGAGAATTTTTGCTGCTATTTCTATTTATACTTTAGCTTCCAAATTGAGACAGATTTCTGGGCACTTCTCAGAGGACTTTGTATGATCTAGTCGTGTTTCCTCCAAATCAATTCATTCCAGCCATCTGATTCTTCTCTTACATTATTTGAAATGAGGGAACTTGCTCTGTAATCATCACATAGAGTTCTCTACAGTAAATGCATATTATAAAATCTGTGCTCTGAGTGAACCAAGCTCTGGATTTTTAGAACCCAGAAATCCTTTTCTTTCCCATTGAATCCAGTTCTTACAAACCAAAAGTGCTTTTGATACTTGACACAATATTGACATAAAAGGATCCCATAGCTCAGCTTTTCTTGCCCCTTCTTTTAGGAAAAAGGCAAAAGCCTAAGGAAGAAAAAATGGACCCTGCAAACTTACCTTTTCATGATATTATATATATAATCTACTGGCTTTAAAATGATGTAAGATTTTAAAACCAAAAGCCATTGGCGGACATAGAAAGAGGAAGCCTGGAGTATGCCAGAACTCAGATTGGACCACCTCCTGAAGGTAAAGGGCTCTCTCTAAAGTGCAAACTCTACACCACTTGTTTACAAGAATGGGTCAGGAACTGGTGTGAGTAGGGCTGTAGTAGAGGCCTTCTAGATTCATTTGGTTCAATTAAACAGAAGAGGTAGGGCTAAACAAGGAGTCACAAGGTGAGCCATAAGTGCAGAACATAGGCAACATCTGTGCTAGTTCAGGAGGAGAAAAAGTTCTGCTGGGAGGGGCCCTCCAACTGTAGCCTTCCAAACTTCATGACCTCTAGCAAAAAGTCCAAGTACTACAGCATCATGAAAAAATATTCTAAGAAAAATATGTAAAAGAACAATCAATTTTCCCAGCAGATAAATAGCCTGCACCAAACTGTCAATATCTTAAACACTTATACAGTACCCTTAGTGAGAAGTGCCAGTCAAAGATTAAATATCCAGCCAAACTATCCTTCAGATATAGAGACTAAAAAGTCTATCTAGGCTGTTTGAACATGCAGAACACAGGAAATATTGTCCCAATAAATTCTTCTTCATGAAATCCCTGGAGATGATTTTGGGGACTGGTTGGTGTATGGGAAGGTAGCCTTGAACCTGTTCAACGATAGGCAAGAATGAAATTGGAAGTGAGGGAACATGGTGATCAAACAGATAGGTGTGTTATATGCCCTATTTAGAAATTATGTAACTAATGAAACTTTGAAGAGGAAGCAGGGGAAATGGGAGTTACAGTAAGTTTACTGATTGCTTCATCTGTAATGGTTGAGAATCAGGAGATAGCATTTAAAGTTGACAGGTCAAGTAACAGAAATATTAGCATTTATAGCCATACTATTATACATTAGAAAAGACAATAGAGATGAAGAAGAAGTGGGGGAGAGGAAACATTCTGGTTATCTATATCTGTATTACATATCTCCAAAACTTGGTGTAAAACACCCATCATTTATAGTTGATGGACACAAATGGACATCTCATGGTGTCTCAGGAATCAGGAATTCAAGAAAAGCATGGTTGGGAGGTTCTGGTTCCATGTGCTTGGAGCCATGTGGTTTTTAGAGCTGGGGTCATCTCTGAGACATGGCCACTCATTTCTAGTGCCTGAGGTGGTTACACCAGAGCTGCTGGGGACTGAAGAAAAATGGAGCTTTTCCAGGCTTTTCTCTCCACCTCTTCCTATGGGGTCTGTTGGTGTTAGGGTTGTCAGATCCCATACAAGGCAGCTCAACGTTCCAAGGGCCAGGCAGATGCTATAGTGCCTTTTATGGCCAGCCCTCAGAAGTCACATAGCATCTGTCCTGTATGAGTTGAAGCAGTCACAAACACCCACCCAAATTCAAACGGAAGGAACACAGACTCTACCTGTTGTTATGGGAGGTTGTGGAAAAGGGAATGATGCATTTCTGGAAGAACATTTGGAACTGGAATTATATTGTGGCCATTTTTTGAAATATACCATCTGCCACAATTATCTTTCAGAGATTTAGCCATAACATTGCACATTGCCAAAGTTATTTATCTGCATCATCATCTGAAAATGCTAGAGTTTATTAATCCATTCTTCTGTTCATGGATTTTCAAGTTATTTTTCAGTTTCTTGCTCTAGTGAACATCTTTGCTACAGGTATTCTGGCGTAAGTCTCCTGATACATGTGTCTATGTCTCTTGGGAACATACCTAGGAATGTATTGTATCACAGCGTACCCAGATACACTGTGCACTATAGTAGCAAATACTCTTCCATAGGAGTTGAATCAATTTAGAATCACCTACTAGAAATACATTAGTTTCAGCTACTTCACATTCTCTCCACTCTTTACCTCCCCCTTTGCAAATGATGTATCCTAAGAAGACATGGTAAGAGAGTAGATCTTAAATGTTTCATCATAAAAAAAAATCTAACTATGTGTGGTGATGGCTGTTAACCAGACTTATTGTGGTGATCATATCTACTGTAATATGCATCTACTGAATCATTATACTGTATACCTGAAACATATATATACACACATATATATGTTGTTTATATATATACATATACATATATATGGATATGGATATACATACGTATCTGGATATGTATACATATATACATATATATATGTTGTAGGTCATTTATATCTCAATAAAAAAGGGAATATTATACATAAAAAAAGAGCTTCCTATGATTCATCACATTTTAGAGTTTATCAATTGCAAAAGACTTGCCTAACAAAACTTTGTTGGTACAATCTAACATTGGTTATTATGTACTAAGTTTTTAATGAATTCTCATTGATCAAAGCAAGAAAAAAAATGTATTGCCTATTTTACCAAATATGAATTTTTGTTTGTTTTTCTCACTGCTATACTCCCAGTGCCTAGAAAAGTGTACCTGGAAAAATTATTTGTTGAATGAGTGAATGAAGTGTTGTACTCTGTACCAAATAATTGAACTTGGCCTATTTCGAGATTTGGAAGTTTGAGGTTCACTCATTCTCTTTTAAAACTATAGCATTTTATTTCAAAAGAAATACTCAGTCGGTTAAGTGTTTGCCTTCGGCTTATGTCATGATCTCAGGTCCTAGGATGGAGCCTCACATCAGGCACTCTGCTCTGTGGGAAGCCTGTTTCTCCCTCTCCCTTTACCTCTCTGTGCTCTCTCTCTCTCTCTCTCTCTCTCTCAAATAATTTTTTTAAAAGAAATACTCATAGTACAAAAACACAAAAAAAGCTTGGAAGGAAATTTTTTAATAATATTTTGCTTTTCAAGTCTGTTGTCACCTAAAAACTTCAGTAATTTAGAATCCAAAAACAAAAATATAACTGCTGATTCCCCTCTGTTTATCTCACCATTTTCTCCTATGTCTCCTCTTTCCTGAGGCAATAGGCCTTAGCTTTCCCCACTAGTTTTAGTAGTAGAAGGGTTCTGCCATAATAAAGGAGCTAAAGTAGAGAATGATGCATTGAATAATATTTCAAAACATTTTGCCACTACTACATCATATTGTCCTTAAGCAACACTTGTGGTAAATAAGGAATAATTATATAGGTGGAGCGCTCAAGGCTCCGCATAGTTAAATTATTTGCCCAGGGTCACATAGCTAGTGAGAGTCAGGGTTTGAAAATACTTCTGATTTTAAAGCCCATACACTTTTCCTTTTCTGTTTTCAAAATAAAAATAGCTGATTAAGATTTTCCCCCATTCCTAAAAAACTATTTTATACTAGAAATTTCAAAAAATACAGCAAAATAGAAATTAAAACTTTGAAATTACCCTGAAATTCCACGTTGGAAATTTGACAGGGAGTGTTTGATATTTTGGTTAGCACCTTTGTATATAAATATAATATAATATATATATATATATATATATATATATATATATATGCCAGTATATACTTATTCTAAATGGGATCATACATGTTGCTTTTTGACTTTCTTTTTGTATTTAACAATGAATCACAGGCGACTTTATCAATGAATAAAAGTATGTACTTTTGGGATGCCTGGGTGGCTCAGCGGTTGAGTGTCTGCCTTTGGCTCAGGGCGTGATCCCGGGATCCGGGATCGAGTCCCACGTCGGGCTCCTTGCATGGAGCCTGCTTCTCCCTCTGCCTGTGTCTCTGCCTCTCTCTCATTGTCTCTCATGAATAAATAAATAAAATCTTAAAAAAAAAAGTATGTACTTTTAATGACTGCATAGTGTCTTATTATATGTATGTTTAATATTTTATTAATTAACTGATATTTGGTTTATTCACCAAATTTTGAAAATACATAAAATCCTGTAACAAATACTCTTGTACATGAATCTCCCTGTTTTCTCTCAATTACCTCTTTGTGACAAATTTCTAACATGGGACTGGCAAAGCTCATAGGGTCAAACATTCGTTTACCTGATTCCATGGCTAAGAGACCCATAGCAGGGCTGAAGGCATCTGTAAAATTAAATTATTCTAATAATCAAGAACTGTCATATTTTAAAAACCCTTGTTTTTCTATAGCTGTGATTTAACTTTTGCAGAGAAGGGGAAGGAGCCGATTGTGCACAACCATCCTGAGGTAGAGCAGCAGCTCTGCACGGTGGACACAGGTACAAGCACAGGGCCAAAGAAGCAGAGCCCAGGGCAGTAATTGGAGAGAGTCAATTTATGGCCATATTTTGCCTGATTCCTTAGGCTTCCTGTTTATCCACTATAAAATCCCACACTGCACCACAGACCTGTTATTAATCCTCATCCTGCCCCTAATATACGGGACAGAGCACATCAACATGTTGGCATAGGCCAACATGTTTGGATCAGAGAAAACTGTTAAGCCCAGGAATTAAGTGATACGGGATTTTGGTTTTCTTGGGTCTTGGTTAATTGTGACCCGGGATACACTTAGACAGTCTGTAGACATTCTGCTGTCTCAGATGACAGTCATCAGGCTGACTCAGAATCAACACCTCTCCCTACAATAATAGCTCCAGCCCTTTCAGTTTCTTGTGCTTCTCCTCTTCATTCGTATGCTCATTACTATGTGTATTGCTGCTGCTTCTGCTGCACTTTGTTGGTTTGTTCTTACTCAATCTTAAAATGTTATGACATTTAAAATCATGTTTCTCTTTAAAATCTCCTTCGTAATGACATTGGTGGAAATAAGTGGAGCCGAGATTGCGCATGTTCGGGCATGACTGAGAGCTGAGGGAGGAAAGGAGGTATGTTCAGGGCTTCAGGGGAGGGCCCTGTGGGTGGTCCCGGGAGGTCTGTGTGAGGGCAGTGACCTGTAAAGGCTGCGGGGGCTGGAGTAGGAGTGAAGACACATGTGTAGCTGCAGGATGTTTGGCTGGATTCCGTCCCAGGTCCCCTGTGGGGGATTTGTGGACAGTGTAAGATGGAGATTTGGGAGTTGCTCTGAGTTCTTGGAGCAAACCTAACACTAGGATAGAGAAGCCAGAGTGACCTTCCAGTGTTGCAGATGTGCACCATTCACATTCCAGGATTAGGTAAGTAGAAGGCCACTGGGATCCCTCACTCAGACTCTTGCTTTCCTGTAAGAATCTGCTCCTCCTGAACTCCTGAGTTTGGATTATGGAACAGGATTCCTGAGAAAAAGAGAGTTCAAAACAAGTGAGAGTCCCAGACAGAAATAAATCTTGGGGCAATCATGAAAGGGAGACATGTAGAGAAGGAGTTGGTTGTAAAGAGAGATTATTAGAATAAATATAAAGTTTTGTGTAGGTATCGAGTAGTCAGTATGAAGTATATGGAAAATGAAGGAAAAGCTTGAACTTATCAATTACAGTAAATTCTTCGTGGTTAGGGTGTTTGCCCAACACATGTGCAGTTTGCAATGAATGTTCACTAAGGGAATAAATGGAAAACTACTGTTAATGGAAAACCAAATTTGTAAAAAGTCATTCACCAATCTAGATTTTATATATTTATTTATTTGAAAGAGAGAGAGAGAGAGAGTTTACATGTGAGTGGGGGAAAGGGCAGAGGGAGAGAGAGCGAGAGAGAATCTAGGGCACACTCCATGCCCATTGCAGAACCTGACATGGGTCTCGATCCCATGACCCTGAGATCATGACCTGAGCTGAAATGAAGAGTCAGATGCTTCACCAATTGAGTGACCCCAGCATCTCACCAATCTAGATTTTAATTTTCCAAGTTTTTATTAAAATTTTTAGAGTTAAAAGAGCTATTTGAGATGATTCATTGATTCAAGAAGCATAAGTATCTACTGTGTGCTAGTCAGAGGGATTGGAAAATGAGCTATCCCTGTTATGCCTAGGTATGAGGAAACAGGCTTGAGTTTCCCATACCTCAGGTACTCGGAGGCAGAGCTGAAACCAGAACCAGATATTCAGAATCCTAGTCCTTTGTGTGTCCCACATGGCCATGTTCCTTCTAGGGGTCGAGTTTCCTGGAGACCACATGGTATCCACATGTGTTCTTGAGACCTGAGACCTTATGTGGTAAATACACAGAACTTGCAGATTCCAAATAGGTGCTTACCTTTCAGTCTGACTGAAATAGATAACACAAATGAATGAGAGTAGCTTTTGGGAATGGATATTTTTTTTCCCCCAAAATGTAACAACACATTAGAGTCTGTTATGAGTAAGATAATAATACCTTCTTAAATTCTCATCAGGGAAACCCAAATCTTAAAAGTATACTGAAAATCAGAAAGGGAGGTATGTAATAATGCCAAAATTTTGATGCCAAGTGCCATTTGAGTCACAGAAACTTTCTTTTCTTTCTCTTTCTTTCTTTCTTTCTTTCTTTCTTTCTTTCTTTCTTTCTTTCTTTCTTTCTTTCTTTCTTTCTTTCTTTCTTTCTTTCTTTCTTTCTTCTTTCTTTTTCTTTCTTTTAGTGTTAATTTTTTAAAGATTTTTTTATTAATCTCTATACCCAACATGGGGCTCCAATTCACAACCCCAAGATCAAAAGTTGCATACTCTTCTGACTGAGCCAGACAGATGCCCCCTTGAGTCACAGAAACTTTTTTTTTAAGATTTTATTTATTTATTCATGAGAGAGAGAGAGAGAGAGAGAGAGAGGCAGAGAAACAGGCAGAGGGAGAAGCAGGCTCCATGCAGGGAGCCCGACGTGGGACTCAATCCTGGGTCTCCAGGATCAGGCCCTGAGCTGAAGGCAGTGCTAAACCGCTGAGCCAGTCAGGCTGCCCAAAACTTTTGTACAATAATAAAGAACATTGAAAATTGAGAGCTAGACAATACATATATTCCGTTATTTCTTAAGCCCACTCTGGAGCAACTGAGAAATCTGAGAGGTATGTGTAAGCCCAAGGTAGAGAAGTTACTGTATGCCTGAAGGTCATTCGATGTCTTTTACTCCTATTCAGTAATCACCAGATTTCCTCTCATTTTGACTTTATTTCTCAAGGCACTGTTTCTAGTTTCTATTGAGAAGGTACTATTCCAGCTAGTCAAAATGAGAACTACACTCTACCTGGCAGTTACATTTTTCAGAGTAAATTAATATATTGGCATTTTGGTTTCTCAATGCTTTGTAATTTGGTTGATGTGAATTAGCTCCTCAGAGAGAACTGGAAATCCAACTTAAAAATGTAAGGAATATAATGTCTTCTTTTCTGTAGGACTATGACATGATGGTATGCGCTCCCATACTCTTTGTATGTGTGATATGCCTCTTCTGTATCCTGAAGGGGACATTCTGGAGACCACATCAATACACTAACACCTAATGGAACTCAGTCTAAAATAACCAGCTAGTAGGTCTCATATTCATCTTTTTTAATATTCACAATTATTTTCTTAATACAAACATATTGGGATCCCTGGGTGGCGCAGCGGTTTGGCGCCTGCCTTTGGCCCAGAGCGCGATCCTGGAGACCCGGGATCGAATCCCACATCGGGCTCCCGGTGCATGGAGCCTGCTTCTCCCTCTGCCTATGTCTCTGCCTCTCTCTCTCTGTGTGTCTATCATAAATAAATAAAAAATAAATAAATAAATAAATAAATAAATAAATAAATACAAACATATTCTAAAATAAGGATAAATAACTGCCAGTACCTTTAACTCTCCTACTCCCTTGAGGTTTCATTTTCAAAGCCAGTTGTATTAGCTTCTTTATCTCATACCCATCTTATTTATGCTTCCCTGTAACAAAATGTTCCCTAAATATAAACAAGAGGGATACATTCTTGTATATTCTTCACTGGAGACAGAAAGGAACTAAGAACCTCACCTATAGTGAAGTTTCTGTTTTTATGGAAGGACTCCTCTTCATCCGAGTACATAGCTGGGCATTTCCAGAGGACAGAATGCATTGAACAAATAAAGTGTGTTTGTAAGTGCCAGATGAGCCTGAGGAAAATAAAAAATGTTGAGGGGACACTTAAGGTTTTGGCTCTTTCCCTGCAGCCCCGCCTTCAGAAATAAGATACAGGGTTCACTCCTTAGAAGTGGATGTACTGGAAAGGGAAGAAACTTACAGAGGTTGGGAGAGGTTAAGGGTGGGGCACACTGCAGATGGAGAGTGGGGAGGAGTAATTCTGAGTAATTGACTCAAGAGAACTTTTGACCCAGAATGCTTGAATTTGAGTCTGATGTGGGTCTGCTCTAACGGACTTAAAGTGCAAGCACACAGCTCACTGTTTTGTAGAAATTTAAAAAGTTCTGACAGGCAGGAGGAGGAAGGAACAGCTTCTTCTTGCCCTCTTCATCAAGGTGTTCACTAGAGCAGAGCAGAGGGGCAGCCATGATGGAACCATGGGGGACAATTATAATTGTAACTAGAAGGCCATGCTGTTCATGTGGGAAATGTCTGTAGGATGAAGTGTGGGTGTGAGTTTGAAAACTTTTAGAGTGTTTTGGATGCATCCTGCTGGGGCGCCATTAAACTAGACTAGAAGGACTTGGGAAAGGGGGTTGAATTTGTTTTTTTTTCAAATGTGTTCATCTGTGCTGAGCCGTATTTTTAAAATTGTTACTAGAGCCTATAGTGGGTTGCATAGCATCCCCCCAAATTCACATACACCTTGAACCTCAGAAAGTGACCGTATTTGGAAATAGTGTCTTTGTGGAGGTAGCTAGTTAAGACTTGAAAATGAACATCCCAGATTTATGGTGGGCCCTAAATCCAGTAAGTGATGTCTTTATAAGAGAAAGAAGAGGAAGATTTAAGCACACAGAGGGACACAGGGGAAGAAGGCCATGTGAAGATGAAGAAGATTGGAGTGATGCAATGGCAAACCAAGGAAGACCAAAGGTTGCCAGAAGCCACCGGAAGCTGGAGGAGAGGTATGAAATGCATTCTCCCTCAGAGACTCCAGAACAGCTTGGTTCCAGACTGCTGGCCTCCAGACTGTGAGAGAGTAAATTTCTATTATGTTAAGCCACCACATTTGTAGCCATTTGTTATAGCATCCCTAGGAAACTAGCACATTACCCTTATTCCTCAATTTTGGATCCAACCAAGAGTGGCCTGTGGAAATATGGTTGTATGTTTATTTATTTAGCTATTAAATAGAGATTAATTTTCATTCTTCCTCATCTCTTCCCTCCTCACTCCCAAATACTCCATGTACATAAGCCAACCACACACCAAAAAATATTCACAGATGAAGACTCAAGGGTCAAGAGCAGGCATAAGAAACATTCAAAATAGTTCTTTTCATTCCCTGTTTAATCTAGAGATAGGATATTTCATGTACTCTATTTTAAACCAATATATTTTTATTTCCTTGCTAACATTTTAGCAAGTTCTTTTATAAGAAAATACTTTGACTGTTAGGTAGAGTTCTTTTTAATAAAGTATACAAATTTCACAGTGGGGTGAACATGGGACAGGTGGCAGGAACAGACATTCCTTCCGTTTCCAAAAGATAGGTTTCTACTGCGGAATCACAGAGCAACAAAACCTGTAATCACAACTAAGTTAGGAACATTGGATTTCCCTTGGAAAGGATGTAAGTTATATGCTCAGGTCAGCTGTTCCCCCTCCCCTTCCCAATTATATTCTCCTTCTCCCTGTGGCATGTCCTATGTCCTCCCCTTTGTCAAACACAGTGGATGAATGACACTACAAAGAACCCTCTTATTTGACAACACAGGTTGATCAACACTGAAGAGACCTTGACCAACATCTCTTTTATCTTTCACCTTTAACTTGGGTTCTTTCAGACCCAGTTCTTAAATTAAGCCAGATGATTCATTTTGGGGTTCCCTTTGCTTTCCTCCAGCAGTCAATCCCAACAACCTGGAGGCTTGCCCATTTTCCTCTGTGTGTGTGTGGATGTGCCAAGTGTGTGAAATAATATAGTTCTGAAATAGTAGAATAAAATGCTGTTTATTTGCTCCTCTCTTTTATTTCTCTCCTGCATTACTCTCTTACCTCTGGGACTCTGCTTGCTTATTTTCATTCTATTCTTCAGCATTCACAAAGTCTGAATTTCCCATGCCTGGCAAAGATCTGTGGGTTGGCGGTGGCATTGGCTAGAGGTCCTTAACACTATCACTGCTCAACTAAAGTTGGGAAATGGCAGGACACACTGAATAAAATAATTACAAAGTTAGAATGTGTATTTTTTTAAAAGCCTGTATAAGAGAAAGGATTAGAAAGGAAAGCAGACTGTATTAAAAAAAAACAGCCAAAAATAATAAAAAGAATAAAGACAGTAAGTGAGTGCTAGAGTCCTATGAGTTTATGTTCAGATGAGAAAGTGGATAAGGGGCTTAGTGACCTGAAGCTAGGATTTGGTAGAAGAATAAAGATACAAGTAAGTGGAAGTAACTGAAATCAAAGGATGGGGAATCAGAAAACAAGTGAAAGGAAGGTTTAGGTGATCAGAATAGAGGAAATTAATGAAATAGTGAGACAATAAGAAAGAAAAATGAAAAAAGAAATACCGATAAAATGCATAAGAGAAAGAACAAGAGATGAGGGGAAAATTGAAGATACAAAGAGATGCATTTTGGAAAAAGCCTCATCTGGCCACTGCTTTCTAGTGAACATATTTCAGTAACATGACAGTGTTTCTACATCGCCCTTTGGGAGTCAGTCTTATAGAATTTCAGAAACACTTTGGTTTGAAAGAAGGATTATATTCTAGTCCCGGTTTTTTATGTCTAGTTGAATGATCACTGACAGGTCACTTAACCCCTCCATTTTGTCCCAGGGTAGAATAAAAGTATATTTATCACCTTTTGGCTCTCTACAAAGACATGACTTTATGTATTCTCACAAAATGATTAATTAGGAGTCAAATGGGAACATCATTTAAAAATATCTGTATTTATTCATATACTTAGGGTTTTACTTCAATTTACAAATATTTTCATTTTCTCGTATTTCCTTTTTTATATTCCCAGTAGAAGGTGATAACATATGAAAACAGGTAGAACAACTTGTTATGTTTAAGCTATCTGGATCTATGGCAACAAGCATGTGTGCTATACTATTTTTTAAAACATTAGTTTGAGGGGAGCCTGGGTGCTAATATTAACAGTTGGTTAAGCATCCCACTTCTTAGGGTAATGAGATCGAGCCCCACGTTGGGCTCTGTACTCAGTAGGAAGTCTGCTGGAGATTCTCTCTTCCTCTCACCTCTGCATGCCCCCCCCCCCCTGCAGCTCTCTCTCTCTCTCTCTCTAAAATAAATAAATGAATCTTAAAAAAAAAAATGTTAGTTTGAGATGGTTCATTTAAATAATTTCTTTAACTAGTGGGCCATAAAGACACAGTGAAATTTATAGATTAATGGCCCAGTCTAAATGCAATTGAGAGACTAATTCTTTTGGGTTTAAGTAACAGAAAATCCTAACTAAATAGTGGCTTACACATGTAACACATCTGGTAGCTGGACATTTGTTGAAATGGCCTACAGCTATAAAATGGCATCATCCTGGATCCTGACTCTTTCCATCTTTCAACTTTGCCATCCTTCTGTACTTGTTGCCTCATGGTTGCAAGATAGCTGCCACATCTGCAGGTATTGTGTTTATTATGTCTTTTGATCAATATCACAAGCAGGAAAGGAAAAGCTCATGTTTGCTCCTTTTGAGGTTAAAAGGGAATTGCCAGGTTCTCTTGATGTCTCATTGACCTGTATTAGGTCATATCCCACTTCTGGACCTAACCACTAGAAAATGAAATTATTATAAATGACTTAGACCAATCATGACTCATTACCTAGGGCTAAATCAAGATCTTGCATTGCCTGAAATCAGATCTCTGCCCATTGCAAAATCATGTTTCTCTTAACAGGGAGGAAAAGGATAATGACCATTGGGTGGGCAACTAACAGAAAGAATTTTAATAGCTAAGAGACCTTTATGGGCAAAATCTAGAGAAGGTGTTTAATTGGTGGTTTTTAGTTCAGGTGGTATCAATTGGATAGGATATTGAACTAATACACAAACATTTTCTTTTTGAAAACTAAAAGCTTCTGAAAGATCACAGATTCAATGCTTCATCTGAGAATGACTGGAAAACTGAAAGCCCCTGGTAAAATCATAAGAAAGACTGAAATTAACAACTAATTGCTAGAAAAAGATATTGAAGGCTGGAATGATCACTCCTACTTAAATAGCTTACTTCTGTTAGAAAAACAATAAAAAAGTCCTCCTTATAGGGGCACCTTGTTGGCTCAGTCGGTTAAGAGTCTGACTGGATCGTGACACAGATTATGATGTCAGGGTCGTGCTCAGTGGGGAATCTGCTTGATTTTCTCTCTCTCTTTCTCATTCTCTTGCTGCCCCTCCCTGCTTCCTGCTGATTCTCTCACTCTCTCCTCTCTCAGTAAAGTAAATAAATATATCTTAAAAAAAAAAAATCCTGGGGCACCTGAGTGGATCAGTTGTTAAGCATCTGAGTCTTGATTTTGGCTCAGGTCATGATCTCAGTGTGCTGGGATTGAGCTCCGTGTCAGGCTCTGAGCTCAGTGCGGAATCTGTTTGACCCTCTCAGTCCCCCTGCTTGCTTTTTTTCTCTCTCTCTGTGTCTCTCCCTCAAGTAAGTAAGTAAGTAAATAAATAAACAAACAAACAAATAAATAAAATAAATCTTAAAAACCCCAATTAAAAAAAAAAGACCCCAATTCCTCCTTATATCACTTTTCATATATTTTCCCCCTCTACATTTCTTTTCATGATTTATTTTATCTTTATCCTATTTTTGCACTGACTTCCCCCTACTTTTTTTTTTTTTTAAGATTTTATTTATTTATTCGTGAGAGACACACAGAGAGAGAAAGAGAGAGAGAGAGGCAGAGACACAGGCAGAAGGAGAAGCTGGTTCCTTGCAGGGAGCCCGACGTGGGACTCGATCCCGGGTGTCCAGGATCAGGCCTTGGGCTGAAGGAGGCGCTAAACTGCTGAGCTATCCGGGCTGCCCCCCTACACACTTTTTTTTTTTTTTGTCTACTAATCACCTTCAGTTTTGTTTCATTTTTCTGACCCTGACCTACCATTTACTTTGTTCTAATGTTAAATACACAGCACTGCATGTTTGATACATCAGTCATTTCTGTTCCTCCAGACCTTCCTGACCCTCTTCCAGATCTCTGCCCATTCGGCTCTTCTCCCACTGAGGCAGGGATATCTCACTGATTTACATCACCCAGCCTTCCCTGCTCAACGCACACTGTGAGTCTATCCATTCTTTCTGTTCACAGATATTTGCGGCTGACACCGCGCTTTTGTAATTATGCAGAAGCAAGCATAGGCAAACAAGACTATATTTTTTTCTTTCACCAAACTAGAACTATGTATTGATCTTTCTCTCTGTCCACCTTGAGCCTTTCCATTCTCATAAATTCGAGGCTCTTCCACATTCATACAGTCTGATCCTGAGCCTTATTTATTCTTTTCTCTTTATTCTTCACCTCTTCATCTGGCCGGCTAGCTACCGCATAGAGGTGCTCAAGCAAAGAATGCATTAGAGCATAACTGCATTGGCTCCCCTGCCCACAGCATTTCCTGTGGGGAGAGGCGAGCCTTGGAACATCTGGTGCAACTCCCACCTTTGCTTACAGAAGCCAAAAGGGAGAGGACAGAAGGCTAGAGGTTTGGTATTGGGCATATTGGAACCAGTATAGGGTCAAGTGGAAAGAGTTCCTTTTCCCAGAGGCTGTTTCTAACTGGACTTAGGGAAATAAAATAAACTGGAACCTCACAGATCCTAAAGTAGAAGGTTTTTTCTTTATCTACTCTCCCACTTCTCCACAGCAGCAAAAAAGAGATTGGTAGGATTCAACAGGAAATAAAAAGTTAGCAAAAATCTGGGAGTCTGAGGTATATGAAATACCAACCAAGTCAATTTGGTAATGAAAATGAATTTCTCATTTCTCTGAAAGGAACTAGTATTAACGGAGTAGCTAACATATGCCAGGTACTATGATTTTATACTTAATCCCGTGTTTAATTTAATCCTCCATTGAATTTAATCCTCCAGTGCACTCCATTGTTCCTGACATCTACATAATAAAATCGTAACAGATTTTCCCTTTATTATCATCAAAACAGTGATATTCCATTAAAAGGGAGCAAACACAGAGTATTTGTTAATTTACGTATCTATTTATATAGTTTGTAAAAGTATTCATTAAAGAATGCAAGATGCAAAGGATGCATTCACCGAATCATCTATGAAGCTATCCTGAGCAAGTTTTTAAAATATGACATTAAAGTGAAAGAATACTTAGGCAAATTGGAAATCTATTAGAATCCAAGAATTTCCAAAGTTGGTTAGAAAGGTTATATCAAAAATAAAATGCACATCTCCTTTCCTATACAGATCGGTGACTTTATCATTGGATGCCCTGGCCTTATGCCAATGAGTTTTAGGTGTATTTGCCTCAAAATGCAGTAAGGTTTTGAAAGGGCAGCTGTTCAAACTCTATGCCTCCTTTGTCATCTCTGCTGTAAGCAGCATCTGTGAGACACCGAATGCCCCTGTATGTGAGACACTCTACCCACAGGTGGTCCAGTGTGAACAGCTTTAGCAGGAGGATGGCAATTTTAGGCACCAGGCAGCCTATTCCTGTCCTCTGACCCCTGACTGGACTCTGGCCCTGTGTCTTATCCTGCTCCCTGTATTACAACTTTCTTTTGGCACAGGCGCACTTGGCTCTCCGGGTTTACTTGTGTACATCCATCCCTGACTCTGAGCTTTAGTTCTTGCCCAGTCCTCGTGCCAACCTGGGTACAACAACTTGTGAAATAGTGCCACTGGTGATATTTGACACAGAGACCATGTGCCTTGCAGTGAAAAGATCAAAGCACTCCCCACGTCTGACCTAGTGCTGGCTCAAAAGGCCGGGCTAGCTCAGCAAACACAGAGACCACAGTTTGTGTGCGTTCTCAGGGCCGTGGCTGGCCGTTTAAAATGAGACATGCTATTAGAAAGAGAACTAACTGGTGACAAAGACTCAGCACATTAGGAGGCTACTGAAGAAGGCTGGTGGCTTGTTTTCAGAGAAATCACCTTTAAACCATTTAGCGAGCTCAAGAAGCTGAGCTATTTTGGTAAATCTAACCCAGAAGGTACATAGAAGACAGGCCGAGGCCTCTGGGATTAATCAAATAAGAAAAAGTTTTGTGCACTAAGGGTCGAGGTTCTTAAAATATGAAAAGATTAGGGATGAAACTTCCTAATTCTGCAGTATTGTAGCTTCCTGGCATTTACTGCACTGAGTACAAAGCACAAACCAACCATGGCAGGGGACAGAAACGCTTCTCACTGATTTAATCACATTTTGATAACTTCATAGAAAGCCTCCTAGCAGATTTTATACTTGCTCTGAAGAAATAAGTTTGTGTTTAGGGACTCTTTCTTTTTTTAAAAAAACAATTTTACCCATTAATTCAAATTACAGATCAAAGCATTACTAAGAAAATAATATTACCTGGGAAAATATTGTAATAGAACACGACTGTGACTTTTTGTATGTCTGTAAGAGTTCTGTTTAGGTAATATAATGACGACGACGATGATGATGATGATGATAATAATAATAATTGCCATTATTATATACCTACTCTATTACTGCCACTCTGAATATGCTTTACAGATATTACCTCATTTACTGTTTTCCCAATTCCATAGGTATTTTATTCCTGTTCATAGGTGAGGACATTGATTCATAAATATATCAACTAGTTTGCCTGAGCACCCGTAGCTAATCAGGAGCAGAGGCAGGATTCAAAGGAAGATAGGTCTTATTTTATCTGCAAAATGGAGAACACAGTAACTAACACACAGAGTAATTGTGAGGATTAAATGCAACTATGTATAAGGCAGTATTTCCTGAGCTTTTCAACTGCTATGCAACTGTTAGCTGCTGTTAATACTGTGGGCAGACTTTGGAATACACTGTACAGTTTGCCCTTAAAGTATTGAGGTGTGCTCCTCCTACACAGGGCAGCCTCAAACTGGGGTATAAGAGGAAATAAAACTTGGAGAGAAGACATCCCTGGACCATTGAGACACGGGCACAAAGAATACTGCTTTGCATGGCTTTGACAGGGAAGAGACATGGTGACCGTGAAGATTGTCTGGGGGGTGGAGGGAGGTGGGTGAGAAAACCACTTGGGAGAAGGCTTCTTGCTTCAACTTTAGGTTCACTAATTAGTTTTGCAGAGAAGCAGCTGTGTTACACTGCCCAAGGGGTCAACAGCTGTACGGCTCTCCCTCCACCTTCATGAGAATCAAATTGTTTAAAAGCAAACAAATAGTGGTGATTTTATTTTTCCTAGAAAGCAAGAGTCAGACTCATTGGTGGGTCCTTTCCATTCATCCTCATATGCTGCAAAATTTTTTTGTATGTACATTTATGGCCACAGATACTGCAAACCTCAATCGTTAATATATATAATGACAAACTCTCAAATCCCTTCTACAAGTGATATTATGCCCTGTGTGATCTTCTCAAGACAGGAAAGCATGGAGTAGAAAGAGATCTTTCCACTGAAAAGAATTAAGACATTAAAACTCTGCTCTCTGCTTTCAACTTCAGTCTCTGGAAATATGTTTAATTAATATTTATATATTAATTAGTGTTAATAGTTTTCAATTTCTAAAGACTTTTATATATACTTAATGCACTTAACAACCCTGGGAGTTGGGCATTGTTATCCTTATAAGGTTTCAATTTCTTTTAGAATCAGTGCCAGGACAATACGATATGTCCTCAGAGGAACTGATATTCACTCTCCCTAATAAAAACCAAATACATGTAACCTCATTTTTCCCTTCATGCTCTGGCTTCTAGGAACCTCAGATTCTAATGTGATGAATGTTTATAGCTATTGTGTCAATCTTTATAGTTAGCATGCTTTCTCTCTTCCCTTTGTTCTGCTTTTCTATTTCTTTTCCAACAGCTCAGGTGATTATTGCCAATATACTTTTTCATAACCTACTTCAAATGTTTTAAGAGGGTACATATGAGAAAAGAAATGAATGAGTGAATAATTTGGCTATTATTGTCTTAGAGATAGGTGAAACTATCTGAGCAAAGTTATAAAGCTCCTTAGTGGTAGAATGGGGCTTCATCCTAGGTCTCTTGATTCTAAATCTTACATTGTTTCCAGAATGATCCATCCCTGTAGAATAAGGTGAGCTAAGATTTTACCCAATTAAGGCCTTGCCTCAAGGAGTGAAATGATTACATTTTCTGTCCAAGGTTGTGCAAATTCATAGAGTTGTCTCACTGTCTTCCTGAGAATCCTTAAACTCTTAAGAGAAAAGGAAAAAGAAAGGCAGACTGCTCTTGACATTCCCAGATATTTGGCCTGTTCAGTTTCCAGATTGATCTTGTTAAACAGTGAGGATGGGATGGGACTGTGGGCCATCAGTATGGCTATTATACATATTCCCTCCAATCTCATCCTAAATAGGAAAAAATCATGCTTCTTTCCAAATGGTTCCTACTCCAACTATTGAGTTAGTGCAGCAGCTGCCACTGGTTCCCCCTGCAGCGCAGTATAAATTTTTTCTTTGTTGGAAAGAAGATGTAAAAAGTCAATGCATTATTTATGGTAGTTATTTTCATCATTACATATTCACAATAATTGAAAGGTGGAAGCAGAGGATAATATAATAGAATGGGAAGAAAATTATCTGCAGTAACTTTAGAAATGTTTATAGAAAATGTTCAGCTGCTAAAAAAATCCCCCAAAACAAACACTGGATCTTAAAATACCATGCAAGCCACCCACATCTGCAAAGCCTTATTTCTGCTATTTATTTGTCCAAAGCAATAGAGTTAGTGTAAAATCGAACCTTGCAGGAGAATTCTCAATTCCCTCCATGTGAGAGGGCTTGTAATGAAGTTATTTACTCTCAGAGTGAGCGTAACTTCTGATGGTTAGCCCATCATCTTAATGAGGCCAAGACAGCATGTTCTACTCTGACATAACTTCAATCTATTTCATAACCAAGCACTATACCATTGACCCTGGCCAACTGGCTATCAAATACATATTCTCAGTTACAAGGAAAACTGAAAAAAAAATGTAGATAGATCATTCTCAATTTATCACCCTCATGAAACACACACACACACACACACACACGTGTTCCCAGCACCACCTTCACCTACAAAGCATAATGTACTTATGACATATAGACAATATATTTTCTATGACAAAGCACTAAACCCCAGATTTCCCATGTGTGATAAGAGATGTTTGGACTGGGATACAGCAAAAAAGAATATCACTTAGGAGTCTTTCAGCTAAAAGTAACAGAATCATGACTTGAAATGTCTTAAACACTAATAAAAATGTATTATCTCACATAATGAGAGGTCTGGAGGCTCTTATGAGGTGGCTTCAAAACCAGTTACTTTAGTGGCTCAATAACATTTTGACTGTAGCTGAAGTTCTTTCCATCTTTGGCTCTGTTTTGCTCCTGTTGACTTAGCCTCAGTGCAGTTCCCTTCCTGGTCACACAAGGTAGGCAAAGTTCCAGATAGCATATGCATGCATAACAAGGTCAAATGGAAAAAGAGATTCCTTTTCCCCCATGAGTCTTTTTTTTTTTTTTAAGTAATAAAATCTTTTTCTGAATCCATCCCACAGATTTCCCTTCTGTTTCACTGGCCAGAACTGCATCACACACCCTTCCCTATACCACAGGTTAAGGGAACAAGATGACCACCACTGACTAAATGAAGTTGAGAAGAGACTGGGCTATGTGAACACAACTTTAGGTCTGTTGAATGGGAGGCTGCCTGGGTGGCTTGGTTGTTTCAGCATCTGCCTCAGGCTCAGGTCATGATCCCAGGGTCATGGGATTGAGCCCTGTGTCTGGCTCCCTGCTCAGTGGGGAGTCTGCTTCTCCCTCTCTCTCTCTCTTCCCCTCCCCCACCCTCAGATTCATGCTTGGGAATGCTCTCTCACAAATAAATGAATAAAACCTTAAAAAAAAAGTTGGTTTATGTGAACACAATTTTAGGTCTGTTGAATGGAGGAAGCAGGGAAATTGATGTTGAGTAGTAATAAAAAAATGCCTTCTCAGGTCCACCTTTTACTCAACTAACCTCTAAATATATACCTTTCATGTCATTCACACTTGGTGAAAGTGCTCACATCTATATAAAATGTGTCTACCTCCTCCCTAAAGGGAAACTGCCCAAAGTCTCATCAGTCAGTACAGCCAAGTCTATATCCAGGATTTCTGGGCTTTTATTTTTAACTTCTTCCATCATAGTCTATGGACATAGCGCTAAAAACAAATTTTCATCACGAGCATAGCCAATACAAGAAGGATAAATTCTCCCCTTACCAATCCACCCACTCCCTACTTCTGCTCCATCAACTCTGATTCTGAAAAGGAGACAACAGGAAATGACTGACAACAGTCATTGGTTCATAGCACTTACATTCTGTTGGACAACAATAGCAAGGACTTCCTATCCTGATAATAGAGAAAGGTCATCCAATTGTGCTGCCCAGTTCTGCTCTCAGGAGCAGTCTTTCTTTCCTTTTTTTGTGGGAGAGATGGTTAGCTGCTCTCCAGTCCCTGTTTCTCCTTCCTCCTGGGCACACAGCTAGGCCAACTTTGTCAGGCTTCCTTGCACTTAACTATCACCACATGGACTGAGTTCTAGCCTGTAGAATATTAATGGAAGTGCTACATATCATTTCCAGGCTGGGCTCATGAGACCACCAGCATTTATACTTACATGCTCTCTTTCTTCCCTCCTTCTAGTTAACTGAAATGGAGATTCCTGATGAGATTAGCTTAAAAGATTGTATTTAATATGGTGGAACCTCTTTCAGCCTGGATCCTTGAATTACTGCATGGATAAAGGCTGTGCCATCTATTTTTTTCACTTGCTCTGCCCTGTTACATGAATAAGAAATACAATTTCCATTGCATTTGAGAAATCTATACTTTGGGGCTATTTGTTATGGCACTCACCCTACCCATAAATTCTCCTTTATGGCAACATTGGAGATGACCATTGGAAGACATGCTCTTCCCTGGGCCTGCATAGCCTTAGTATTCTGCATCCCATTGGTGAGCACTTAGGAACTTTGGGGATTGCCTGTCACAGGCTATTGTTTATTAACCTTGGGCTTTCTTTGGTAATACAATTCCTGTAAGAACTCAGTAGGCTTCAGGTGCTTCCAGTCAACTCCACGGGATAATAATGCAGCCAACGATCTTTTCTAGAAATAGACTGTGAGTCTGAGAATTCCTGACTCCATGCCAAGGACTTAAACATGATGCCGGTCCTCCTAGACCTCAGATGAATGACCTATGCCCTGAGTCAATTTAAAACAATAACCCTGGGTGGGAAGGCAATACCCATAATCCAATCTTGGCCATCTGGATTTTTCTCTTTGTCAGGCAGAAACAACTTTATAAAAATTGTTTAAGACAGGCCTGGAAGATTAAGCTTGCTTTTTGGCTCAAATTTATCTGCTGCTGCCCTCTTGAAGATGGTCCATCCTTAGTCTTAACTTGTTTCTTTCCAATGGACCCTACCTGGAAGGCATCCATTGATGTACCTACCATTTCCCTTACTAGCAAAGGCTACAGAGGCCCACCCATGATCTGTGCTCAAGAGCAACAGGTAGTTTAACTTATTGCTTCACAACCACATAAAAAGAGTCACTCACTTCCCAGTTTTTTTCACTACCAAGTCAGCACCCCCTCCATTTATCCAATTTCTCATTTTAGTATCCCACTTCTGGATCAAGTATCTGTATCAGTAGGGTTTCAGTTCCCAAAATACGAAAACTGATTTATCTGATTGAAGGAGACACTGGATTTATTATAAGGATGTTGGGTAGGAATCATGAAACAGCAGGACTAGCAGGACCAGAGGACAGGTAGTCAGGAGCAACGACACAAGTCCTATGCAGAACTGCCCAGGTGAGAATGTGACTACCACTGTCACTGAGCACAATGTGGATGCCACCAGCACACAACACTGATTTGCTGCCATTGCCATTGCTACGAATGCTGCTCTGGGAAATGAACCTTGTCCCCATAGCCCCTGCCAGAAAAAATATTTCTTTGCTGTTTCATGTGCTAGATCCTAGCATAAAGTCTGGGAAGTTGCATCCCATTGGTGCAGTCTGGGTCTCATGAATGCTTTTGACCTGCAAGGGAGGCTGAAAAAATGAGGAGTTGGAATTAGTTTTTACCTCTAACTTATAAAATGGTAACTCCCCCAAGTAGAGAAGTGGCTCAGATACAGGGAAGCCAGAAAGAACAAGTATTGTGGGGTTTTTTGGAAAGAGAGAGTGCACATGAGTAGAGGAGGGGAAGATGGAGAGGGAGAGAATCTTCAGCAGACACCATGCCCAGCATGGAGCTGATGCTGGGCTTGATCTCATGACCCTGAGATCACTACCTGAGCTGAAACCAAGAGTCAGAGCTTTACTGACTGAGCCACCAGGCACCCCTCAAGTATCTCTTACAGTCCTTTTAAGCAATTTGAAAATCTGCTATCAAAGCTTCTATTTTCTAACAGTAAGTTAAAACTTACAATTTATATTAATTCATCCAACAAATACTTTTTTTCTCTTTCCCCTGGGTCAGACATAGTGATTTTTATTTTCTGACCTTTTTATGACTTTGATAGTGAGAGTCTCCTTTTCCTGGATCTCATCTCTGATTGATGCTGCCAGGGGCATCACCAAGAAGAGACCTAGTCTAGGCTACACCATACTCCTTCAAAAGCTAAAGCTTTTGAAACCTTCATCCCTCTCATTTCCACCAGGAGGGAAGTACCTGGAAATTATGTAATTTCTGAGTTATAAATTTTTAGAGACATCATAACTTTTCAATAAGGTTCGCAAAGGAACTCAGAACAAAGGTCATGAAAGGCTCAACCTACCTATCCTACAACATACCTGAAACTCAGCCTGAGCCAGCACTTGCCTCAATGTTCCCTTAAAATCTGATGCCCAGTAATTCACTATGCCTGACAACCCATCATCTTTGTTAAAAGGAAACTCCATGGGCTATCTTCCTATTTTTATACTGATGATTTTTTGTGTTTCTTCTCCTCTGGCCAGCCTCTTGCTATTCAACTGTCTTGTGATATTTTATGTCTTCAAGAAATTCTATTTCGTGATGAAGAAAAATTCTATCATCTTAATCATCTTCACAGAAGACTCATTATATCTCGTTGATTTGATTTAAAACTGGTTTTCTCCCAAGGATACAATTTCCCTTCACCTTTTCTACTAAAACTAATCATTTCTCCTTTTCAGCATTAGACTTTGGTATATATGGAGAGGGAGGCTATGCCCAGTACTGCTCCAAAGCATTATTTTCCCACCATTGCATAAATACCACTTGTCCTGCGGAGGTTAAACTATTTAGCTTGAGTACCCTTTATGCTTCCCCATAGACGACCTTCTACAAATAGATAAAATCTTTCATCTGTCTTGTATTACTTGTCTTCAACCCTCATCCAGCCATTATTCTGGAAGACTTGTCTGTCTGTGTGGACAAACTCAACATTCTAACCTCATGGTGCTCTGCCCCCCTTCATCTTAATGGCTGACCATCTCATTCCACTCCATACCCATGATTGCTCAGGGTGTGTTCTTGTCCCCAGGGACTGCACTGGCATTGAAACCTTCAACTCAGATTTCCTGTTTCCCAATCATGACCCCTTGTAGCATTTGCACTGATTACATCCACTGCACTAATTCTTCGATCGTACTGAGACATTCAGTTACATAATCTCCCATTTTTTCTCCCGTTTTTTAATCTCTGGGTTTTAATTTCCTTCCACATCTAATTTACACTCAGAGGCCTGATAACTTATTCACTTGTCTATACTCTCCATTTTCTTGCCTGATTATACTTACACTTTTTCCTCCCTCTCAACTCTTTTTTTTTTTTTTTAAGATTTTATTTATTTATTTCAGAGAAAGAGAGAGAGAAAGCATGTGTGAGGAGGGGTAGGCGGCAGGGGATGGGCAGAGAGAGAAGCAGACTCCCTGCTGAGCAGAGAGCCAGATTCAGGGCACCATCCCAGGACCCCTGGACCATGACCTGAACTGAAGGCAGATGCTTAACTGATTAAGTCACTCAGGTACCTGCTCTCAACTCTTTAAGAGAATTATGGTTTTACCTCAGCCAATCTACTTTGTCAGCACCTCCACCTCGGTCCACATGTTTGGTGCTTAACAGATATTGAATTAATTAAATTAGTTGCATTTGCTGCATTAGATGTTACCACTGCTACAGACCATTATACAACTGAACATTTAAGCTGCCTTTAGGTTACTGGGAATCTATCACAATTAAGTTGCTAATACAGCCCTCCCTTCCTTCCTTCCTTCCTTCCTTCCTTCCTTCCTTCCTTCCTTCCTTCCTTCCTTCCTTCCTTCCTTCCTTTAAAAGATTTTATTTATTTCTTAGAGAGAGAGAGAGCACACAAGTAGGGGGAGTGGAAGGCAGAAGGAGAGGGAGAAGCAGGCTCCCTGCTGAGCAGGAAGTGCAATGTCAGGCTGAATCCCAGAACCCTGGGATCATGACCTGAGCCAAAGGCAGATGCTTAACCAACTGAGCCCCTCTTCGTGTCCCCCCACTATAGCCTGTTCTAAAGAATCTTCTTGATCTCTCTCAAGCAGAACATTAATACCAATGGTCAGCTACAGAAACTTGATTTATTGGAAGCAAATTAAGCACATTTATGAGTAATTCTTTTCAATATTTTTAGTAACTTTTCTGTCTCGGATGTGGTAAAAAGGGATAAAGCATAACAGTTGATTCTCCCAAATGATCAAGGACACCTAGAGCTCACAGTATTGAAGTTGAATCTTGAACTCTCCATGGAAGGTCTTCTGGGAGGGAATGTGAACAAGAAATTTCAAGCAAAACTATATGCAAACTCCAGAGGTATAAAGCATACAGTGTGTTTGAGGAAGGGCTGAGGAAAGCAAGCCACATTTTCTAAGTGCTTATTTTTGCCCGGCTTGTGTGAGGCATTTTAAGTACATTACCTAGTAAGCAGTTCAGTGAACTTGAAAATAGGGATCATGGGAGAAAGAGGTGATGGAAGGCAGTGGGATGAGTTTGGAAAGTTACCATATTGTAGGGTTCTGAATGACTTTACATGAAATTTAAACTTTTTAGTTTTACCTATAGGTTATGGAAAGCCTTTAGGATTTTGAATAAGGAATAACGTGATCACATACACATTTTTGGAGGATCACTGATGACTGTAAGTAGGATGAACCCAAAATGTTTCATGAGCCACATTGGTCTACTTCACTACTCTTTCTTCAGCATCTAGCATTGTGCTGGGCATTCAATAAAGAGTTGCTGAGTGTGTAAGTAAATGAATGAGACTGAAAATAGGGAGAATAATCAGGAGGCCTTTGCAAATAGTTCAGGTGAGGAAAGGCTGATCTGAGGCCATGATGGTGCACATGGAAAAGAAAAGCCAGAAAGACTTGGGGGAAATTGGATTTGTGATTTAAGAGGAAGAGAAAATTCAGGATAACTAAAAGATTTGATGCTAGGTAATTCACTTTGGTCTTATAATAATAATTCCTACCCCAGAGGATTTCACATCATCAAATGTTAATGAGCTAATGTATGCAATACATTATATTAATGAATGAAATACACTTGGGGATTGTGTTTGACTGCGAGCAACAGAAATCTCTAAAACTAGGTTTAAATACATTAGGGCTTTTATTTTCTCACCTAAAAAAATGTTAGTCAGGTGGTCCAGCACTGGGAGGCCACCGCTACAATGCCACCAGGGAGTCTGTTGCTTCCAGCTTTCAGCTCTGTCATTTTTCTTAAAGTGTGGGCTATAGGCTGAATGTTTGGGTCTCCTCCAGAGTAATTTGTTGAAATCTAATGCCCAGAGTGATGCTATGAGGAGCTAGGGCCTTTGGGAAGTAATTAGGTCACAAAGACAGAACACTCACGAATGGGATTAGTGCCCTTAGAAAAAGACCCCGGAGTGTTCCCTCACCTCTTCCGTCAAATGAGGATACAAAAAGTTGGCCATCTATTGGATGGGGATAGCCACCCAGGAGATAGCCACCCTGGGCAGGGAGGGGGGCGGGGAGCCCTCTGCAGAACCCAGGAATACTGGAACCCTGAACCTGGATTTGCAGCCTCCAGAACCATGAGCAATAAATCTCTGCTGTTTGTGAGCCCCCTCATCTGTGGTATTTGGATAGAGTCGATTGAATGGACTAACACAGCATGGTTTTTGCCTCATGGCCATCAATCACTGTTCAGTACATATTCCATGAAGGAAAACAGAGAGGATCAAAGGGCAAAGGATGTGTGCTGGCTGATTTTGCCCCCTTGCGTGGTGTTCTCAAAAGCTCCACCCAATGGGCTGCTCCATCACATTGTCCTCTGGTGCAAATAGGCTGGAAAAGAGTGTTTTCATTATATTCATTGCAAGGCAGAAAAAAAAATCAGTATTCTCCTAAAGGAAAAAATGCTGAACAAATATGAGTAGGTAACTATTAGCAGTGTCTGCCATAGCCTATAAAAAAGGAAGGGGATATTACACCTTGGTTGTTTTGACCATCTCTGTCTTATGAAGACCAAGGGATTTTCCTGTGCTTCTTTCTGGTAATTACAAGAACAGAGGGTTCAGCATAACATTAAATTTCAAGAAACTGAATGAGGATGCCACAGAAGAAAGATCATCTCCCTATAAAAGTGTTTCTTTCATTTATGAATAGAGGCTGGTTCATCTCTTTGGTTCTCGAAGATGTGATTTGTATATTCCTATATCTACTCCAATCTATAGGCTATAACTGATTCAGGATATCCCCTTTGTCAGAGAGAGTTCTTCCATTTGACTGTCAAATGGAAGAACAGTCCCAGAGTCTTCTTGTAATACCTTGTTTCACTAGTAACCCAGTGGAAGTAATGGCACCCCATTTTTGCCTCAACCCCAGTTTTACTAATATTTGATAATCTGTTATTCTTTATTTATCCAGTTTCTTTTTACCTTTTAAAAATATAACCTCTGCCTTATCCTTAAAAATGAGATTATAGATACTATATATAGTCAGTTGCTGGCTATTTGTTTTATTTGTTGAGTGCCTACTGTATCCCATGTGCCATAAACTTTCTAGTCCTTTGAGCCTTCCTTCTGTTGAGCACAGCCCAAACCTACGCAGCCAGCCCAGATCATCAGACTTATCAGTTAGGTGTCTCTTGCTCATTTAGATTCCATGACCCACAAGCCTTTGATTATGAAAAAGAGAGACAGAGAAAGCCTCATACATGTATTGAGAGCCCATTTGGACAGAAGATATTATAGCCTTACAGTTTGAGGGATCCACCTATTAGCAGAAATGAATAAAACCATGAGGTGACCCATGTATACGTTCAACGTGATTGGTTGCATCTGTCCTGCAGGAGAGATGGTTCCTTCTCTGAAAATAGTATCGTGTCAAGGAAGGTGTGCTTACTTATATATAACTGCCCTGTTTGAGCACCAGTATCACATCTTACTCATCTTCCTTTCAGTGTGAAGCAAAATGTAAAAAGAAAATGATTTAAATGAATGTAGCCACACAATCTTGCCTGGAGATGTACTGAAAAATTAGGCTATATGTCAGGGGAAAGATTTTTACCCATTTAGTCAGTAATTTAACTTCTCCCTGACCTCCATTTAAAGACATATTGATGCTATGGTTCTTCTGCCAGCCAGCTAAATTCTACTTTCTCAGTGGTTTATGAAACTGAGGTTGCTTAATCAAGATCAACACTGCAGAGTAGCATATTCTATGTGGCTAAAAACCTGACAGCTTTATCCCTCTTGTTTGTTTCACTGAGTGCACAGGGTTTTTAACTCATAATTATTTTAATATGTCCTAAGAAACAAGACTGCAGGTACACAACCTTTCTTTTCCAAACAGTCCCCCAAATCAGCATCTGGTAATGATGTATGATTACATAATTAACTCGTACTTAAAAGGAGAAAATGTCTTACCCATATTAGAAAGAAATGGCTAATAGAGGAGCTATTCTGTTAAGGTTCAGAGCATGAAAGAATGTCAGAGTTGTAACAAATCCAGAAGAAAACAATGAAGAAAACTTTACAAATCTTTATGTGCCTATTTAAGTCATTCTGGCACATTCTTTGATTGTTGCAAGAGTTTTGATTAACTGGGCTGCAGAGTTATCATGCAATGTATAGATTTCCCTATGGAAAATAATTCCAACTAACAAATCAAACCTAAACTGATAGTCAGTGTTCGGTGTTCTTGATTGGGCCAAAAGCCTTAACAAATTGCAAAGAAGATGTCAAAAGACAGATTGAGTTGGTTGGCAGAATTTAGGGAAATGCTTGGTCTGACAGTTAATCAATTGAAATACCTGCAATTGAAAGATTGTGTTACTAATTCTCTTCACCATCTATCTTTCTTTTCTCATCTCTTCTAAATAAAGTTTCAAAAATTACTGCCTTTGCCAATGAAATGATCCATTTAGCATGTAGCTTTTCTGAAACAGGGATGGCTAAATAGCAAATTCTTAAAAAAGGCTGGATCCTGTTTCCAAAAATCATTGTCTGATGTTCTTTTGTACATGTCTTCCCAATCATGGTATCAGAAAGATGAAACATACATGAGCTATTTACTCTAACAATTTAAGATGAATTAAGAAATCTAGATGGATATAGACTATTTGAGAAGAACACTTAAGGTTTTGACTTATTTCATCAAGAATAGGCTTTGTGACACCCAGGAATCCGTAGATTTGGGTAACTATCCTGTCTCACCTATAAAAAGGGTTAATTATAAATATAAATTTATAAAACAGAACTATTACTTAGTAACTACGCTTCCTGAGCTTATTGCTTATTTTGTTTTTTTCCCCTCTACAAAGAAATAGCAGAGGATAAATAAGTGACATTCATAACAGAAAGGATAAAATATGAGGTCCATTTAATTTTGTATGTACTCTGCCTATATTTTAAAAGATGATCTACCTATTTGATTTATTTATGTTCTTTGATTTTATTAGAATAAGTCCTTAAAAATGCACCTAGCATAAAAGAAAAAAGATAAAGTAGAAAATAATAGCAAAGGCAAAAAAAGGGGGGGGAAGACTAACAATGGGGAATGAGACATAAGAAATAATCAGCAAATACATGAGAGCCTTGTCTAGGTATTGATTTGATCTGAGGGCCTCCACTGTGTAGGTGTTATCTTTGAGATAACCTGGGAACCATGAATATAAACTAGGTATCAGATAATATTAAGGCATTACCAATACTTCTATTAGAATTGATAATGGCATGGTATATATGTGGTGTGGTCAGTGAGATGGATAGCAAAAAATTTGCCGTGGAAATAGCATAATGTCTAGAGTTGGTTTAAAATAGTTTAGAAAACAAACAACAAGGGTGGGAGGGTATAAATGAAAACAAATTAACAAATGCCATAATTGTTCAAGCTGACTGATGAATACAAAGGTTGTTTTGAGACTGCCCTTCCTGCTTTTGTTTATGTTTGAAAATTTTGCACAATAAAACATATATTTTCAATTCATTTGTCTTAGAAATGAGCACATACACAAACTGAAAACTCCACTTTCTTGAATTAGTGATTGGTTTGTTTAGGCATTCAACACAGGGATTGCTTTGGGGGCTACCCATGTCAAGTTACAATCACTTTTGTCCCTGGATGACTTTGTTTTTTTCTCTGCACAATTGGAGGACAGGCTGATTGCCGCATTGTGACATCAGGTTGAAATCAGTTCAAGTAGTCTACCAAATACCACATACATACATGATGGTCTGTCCCAGGCTACAATATCCCAGGTGAGACGCCAGGATTTACTTTTTGTTGGAGGAAGAGAGAGGGAAGAATGCCTGGGACCAGGAGCTTCTCCCTGTCTTGACCAGCTATTGAAGGAACCCAGAATCTCCTCCAACTGCTGTGGACGGTGCACCCGAGAAAGAAGAGCAGACTCATTTTTGCTGTTAGGAACACACAGGGAGAGCAATGTTCTTGGCATTCTTACACTGGAACGAGTGATACATTTCCTTATAAAAACCAAGATATTAAAAAAAACAAAACCAAAACCAAGATATTGCTTCCCCAAAGATGAACAAACATTATGTGGAGAAGCATGAGGAACGTGTAGTTGTCTGATAAGCTTGAGAACTGCTTGGTTACATACGTTCATCATTTTTTTTCACATCAAGTAACATGTGTGTTGTACCTACACGTATGACAAGACTCCTCAGAAGCACGTGTGGGGCACCCTGAATGCAAGTTATTCCTAAACTGTTTGGATGACTAACTCTTTTTCCAGGCACATGTGAGTCTAGCATTCTTGGAACACACTCTGGAAAATGCTGCCCTTGACCAAACTGTTTTCAACTCAAGCCTCAAGTGGATAATGGGCTGTTAATTTCAGTTTCTTCCTTTTTGAGCCCATCATTGCCATATTAAAGTTCTTTTGTGCAATGATTTATTGAATAGCACCCATTTATTGAGTGTCTACTATGTGCCTGCTGTCCTTGGCGCTGGAGATAAAAGATGAATAAGACATATGGTCCTTGCCCTCAAAAAGTTCATACTCTACCAGAGGAGGTTGACACACTGCAAATCTGTATGTGTTCACAATCTATATAAGCACGGTACTTGGTGATGGTGGGACAAAAGAGAGAGACATCATGTCCTGAGGGCAGGAGAACATTCTCTGAGCTAAGCTGTAGTTGCCACTTCTTGACTCCTATCCAACAACCATTCCCTACCTCCTAACAGTTCTCTTATTTTTGCTTGGAAAATTCTTATGTTTCCTGGGAAGCTGACTCCACCACTGCTCCTCTAATGTGTACCTCCATCCCGCTGAAGAAGAACCAGTTCAGAAGCAGCAAATGGCCTGAGCCAATCCGCCTAGAACAAATCTCAGGAATTATGCCTGGAATGCTGTGACCACAAATTTTTGCCTCCTGATATATGCCAGCCATTTCTGCTGCTCTGAGAAAAAACCACTCTGAACAAAGTAGGATCTAGATGAGGGCAGAGCTGAGAGAATTACAAAGAAATGGGCCAAAGGCTTTCAAATGAAGTGAATTAAAGCCTACCCTACCTCCACACTTTTCGGCTCTCTGGATAACAGATTTCTTTTATTGTTTAGGCCAATCTATCTTAAGTTTTCTGTTTCTTGCACTTAAAATATCCTTAGTGATGCAATCCTGTGCCCATGCCTTTGCCTTGTCATTCCTTCCAACTAAAATAGCCATCTTTCCACTGACCCATGTCCTACTCCCTTTCTACCATCACCTTGTAGCTGGGTTCATAGTGCTCTTTCCCTCCGTTACCACTATTTGCACTGTGTTCATTTCATGCTGAAACACTTCTGTTAACATACACACGTGCACGTGCACACACATATACTCATCTCCCAACCTAGACTATACATTTTGAAAATAAAGATTATAACTAATTATGTTACTTGGAGTAAAGTACTCTATAAACATATGCTGGATAAATATGAAACTGTTATACTGCATTTTCTGTGCTTCTTAGCACCCATGCCTAATGTATACCAGAATATAATAGTCACTCACATTTCCTTTCTCAGCTGTCATGCCGTCTTGGCATCATCTTTGATTCTTCCCCAGTAGGAGTGATCCCTCCCCTTTCTGTGCACCCACAGTATCATCACAGCTATTACTTTGTTGCTTTCATTTATTTCTGAAGCTTTCTCCTGCTAGACTGTAGAGACGAAGACCATATTTTTCCATTTCTTATTTCCCCAGTTCCTTATCAGGTACATAGTAGTAACTCAATAGATCTTGTTAAATATAAGAGAGTGAATTCGTTTATTCGTTCTTACACTCATACCTAAAGTATCTATGCAATTTCAACTGATATAATAATTCTTCCATTTTGTTCAAATATATCACAGACATATATCGAAGACTAAGTGGTGAAAAGGGCTGAAGCAGTACATTTCTTTCATTCATTTCAAGACAAAGCATATTAGTTCAAGAGTGATCTTATCAAAAAAACTTCTATGTCAAGATTTAGTGCTTCAATAATAATTATCTCTGCTTCTGACAATGTATACGAACACCTTTTCCTCACTGGGATAAAATGAATTACTTTAAATCAAGGAATCTGTCCATAAAGTAGAAGAGAATCAGGTATTACCAAATCCTTTTAAAGCACCATGACCCTTTGATAAATATTGAGTGCACCCAGTGTGATAGCTGGAATATCAAATGCCTTGAGTAGTTTGCTCTAGGAGATAACATTTCATTAAAGGAGCACACTAGCAAAAAAGCCCAGCCCTCTGGCAAGCCATTATCTTTCCCCCACTCCCAAGTCTTACACTCACACTAAAATATCTATATAATTCCTACTGATATAATAATTCTTCCATTTTGTTCAAATATATCATGGACACATATGGCAGATCAAGTGGTGAAATGGGCTGAAGCAGTATATGTATTCCATTCATCCCAAGACAAAGCATAAGACTTGTCATAGATTTACATCGATCTAGACCCTATTCTCCATGCCTCTCTGTCTTTAATGTGGCCCTCACATCTCTGCCACTTTGCTTGTATACATTTTCTTTCTAAACTCTGCCATTTTCACAAGCCATGATAACTCCTTATCATTTTCTTTGACCATCATTCAGAAGAGACTATTCTATGTTCTTTCCTGAATCACAAAACACTTTTTTTTTTTAAGTTGTGAGAATACTATTATGACCACCAAACTATGCACCAATTCTCCACTTCAGGATAATTTTAAATAAAGAAAAGAATTCCACTAGTAATATATTTGGAAAACCTGCCAAAGATTTTAAGGGCATTTATTCTGCATTCTAATAAAGTGATAGCAGATATAAAGGTAGGACATGCTATTCAAGGTGTGATCCATGGACTACTAGCCTTAGCATCACCTGGGAGCTTGATAGAAATCCAGAATCTCAGGCCCTTAGATCTCCTGAATCACAATCTATGTTGAACACGATCCCCAGGTGACTCATAAGTACAATTATTGTAGAGAGCACTAAATATAAGCATAAAAAGGCTTTTAAACATCAAAATATTTTTAGCAGTATTACTGACAGATTTTTTAGTCTTTATGTTGTACTTTCTAATCTTTCTGCCAAGAAAATTCTTAATAAATGTTATTTCAAAAGATAATTAAAATCTAATCTCAGTCAGCTTAGAGCTCACAAACTTGTAGGGATGACAAACTTCCATGAAAGTCCAGAAATGGGTGGGGCTAACTCAATATGGTAAACTAAGAGAGGATATAGTTTTCTCAAACTACTAAAAACAAAAACTCTAATATTCCCACTTGACTTCCTCCCAAGGATGCTGCAATATTTAACGCTGTTTTTTTTTAACGCTGTTATTTATGGAATACAGCAATATGCATTGAGAAAGAACTGTGTAAGCAACATTCTTGCAAATAATGTTTTGATGAGAATTTCCTCCAGCAAATATTTTCTCCATTATAAATGTTCAAAAGTATGCAGAGATAAACCGTAATTACTGGAGACTTTGTAATTATGCATGCAAGCTTAGTGCAATCTACAGTAGGCTAAGGGTTGCATTCACAGAAGGCTGCAATAATCCACTGGAGCTGAGAGACACACTATTCGGTAGCACAACAATCAATAGAATTCTGTTGACCAGTAGGCCCAACCAGAAATAATATTTTTATTGGTTCTGTTTTTAAACGACATTTAACTTTGCAATCTGTTTTTATGTGCAAAGACTACAGTATTTGTCTAAGAGGATAATTTTTTATTTGACCAAATGTACTGCGGAGTGGACATTTTACTATTGAAGTATGAAGTTGGCACTAGTTTCACATGGTGATTTGATGTAAACACTTCACCATCAAAAAAGTGTGCATTAAGTGCCTCTTCAATCAGGCACTAGTGATGTAGATAAATATGGTCCCACCCACCGGAGACAGATCTACTCTGCAGTGATTATCTTTACTATTCTAGTCGAGGTTAGGCAAGATGGAATCAAGTTTCCCAATACGGTCTATATGTATGCCAATACTTTCTGTAAGCTATGTTGAGAAAATAACGTATAGACTATATTAAATTAAATGAAATTTTGTTATAAACCACATTAACTTGTTATAAAATAGGCATTTCGCAATAAACTATAGCAAAATAAATATTTCTTCCTGTTCCATCAATAGTATACTAAGAAATCCCTAATTGAGAACCTTCTCTCTCATTGCTGAATGCTCTTAAATCATCTCAGAATTTATAGCAATAAACTTTAGAAACCACCGAGGCCTCCAAACAACAAACAAGACCAAGGACAGAGCGAGGCTGGCATATACAGCAACTAGTTCATGAGTCAACATATCAATCAGTCAACAATATTTATTTCCGACTTGATCAACAACAACTTGGAGGGTTGTTTCAACTTCATTGGCAGGTTATTATACATTGTGAGTTGACAGGCTTAGTTTAGGGCCAAAGAAGTTTGGGCTGTTGGATAGAAGAGTGGGAAGAGGCAGCAAGGGTCAAGTAACAGCCTTGGAACTTGCAGCTCTGAACGGTGCTGACACTGGCCAGACCGATGATTTTGACTCACAAGACCTCTTAACTTTGCTGTAGGTCAAATGGAGTTCTGTAATCAGAATAATGATGAGCTAAGATGGTTGCTATGGCTAATGATTAATGAAGTACTTTAAAATTGTGAGGTTTTTATACACACTAGTTGAAATTGTATCCTCTAGACGTGCAATCATGTAGCAATCACCAGAGTCTTCCCAGAAAAGAACAAACACAAGTAACTCAGAAACACAGTCTTAATGATCATATGTTCAAAAAGTTTTTTCTTTGATACATATATGAAATTGTAATGCTTTAAGATTGGTAACAGTTTCTTTTGCTGGCATATGCTCATTTTAATCTGTGGCAATTATAATGTATTTCACTTAAAACTCTATTCTTCTTACTTAGCCACCTTTCCCTTCCTAGATGTCTATATGGGGCCATAAGGGCCTAACAAAAGCCCTGTTTTCAGATATGATAGAATGGGTGGGTGAGCCCCTGGCCAGTCCCTCCACCCTGCCCCAATCCCCAGAAGACTAAGAGTAGCCTTGGATCCTGAGACAGCTTGGGGCAAAGTGGCTGGAATTCTGGAGAAGGTGATCATGGAGGGTACATTTGGAGACAAAAGCATCCTGAGCTTCAGAGGTGCCTTATCCTGATGACACTGGAAGTTGAGGATACTGTCTACATAATATCCCATGGATGGGGTGTGGGGCAGAGGAGTGATTTTTTTGCTATCTTCCTTCCAACACTTGTGTTTCCTTCCATGATTTTTTTAAGTGACTTTAGCTGGTTATTTAAACTAGATTTTATGTAAATTAAAAAAAAAAAAGTTAAGACATATAGTGCTTACAATTTGCCAGCCATGGTCTAGGTCTTTTGTTTATATACTAATTCACTTAGTAATACTGATCCTTTAAGTTTTTTCCTTTTCCTTTTATAGATAGGGACACTGAGGCTCAGAGACATGAAATCAGTTGCTCAAGGACATAGCTAGAAAGTGGCAGAGCTGGAATTTGAGCTCAGGAGTTTAACTAACTGGTCTTGTACTTTAAATTCCTGCTCTCTATTGTTTCATTGTGTGGCTCTATTAAATCAGATCCCAGGGATGCCTGGGTGCTCAGTGGTTGAGTGTCTGCCTTTGGCTCAGGTTGTGATCCCGGGGTCTGGGATCAAGTCCCACATTGGGCTCCCTGAGAGGAGCCTGCTTCTCCCTCTGCCTATGTCACTGCCTCTCTCTGTGTGTCTCTCATGAATAAATAAATAAAATCTAAAAAAAAAGATATCCCATATAAAAAATATAAAACATGGGACCTGTGTGCAGGTGATGCTCAACAAATTTTAGCTCCCCTCATATAAAAATGTTGATGTGTATACTTATACATCAGGGAGGACAGACTCCATTATTGCTCAGAGGTTAAAATTACAGGTGCAGTACTTAGTGAGCCTGGGTTCAAAATCCTGCCATCCCTTACTAGCTGTGTGGCCAAGCTCCATAATATCTGTGTGCCTTAGTGTCCTCATTTGTAAAATGTGATAATGAGTGTAGTGATCTCCCAGGTTTGCTGTGGGGTTGAATAAGGTTTCATATGAAGTTCTTGTACAGTTCTCGGTACATAGTAGCCACTCATGAAATGTTGTTGTTGTTATCAGGGAACTTATATGGAATAATGTAATACTCAGCACTCCATTGGACACATGGTAGATAGCAAATAAATATTTCATGAATGACTGAATGGACATATGATTTAATTAATTTACCCAAGTTTGATTTGCCCCAGGGAAGACTGGGAGCCAGGGAGGTTGTATAATATTTTCCTGCTCCCTGAAGGATGCCAGGATGACTCAGCAAACCCTCATTCTGGCATCTGACAGCGATATGCTAAGCTGCTTGGGCACTGTCTGACTTTGACATGATCCCAACTCCGACACATTTCATGGTCTGAAACACTGACAAACCCAAGCCAGGTCAATCCCAAGGTGCTGAGAGTTGTTGCAGATTGGGGCATAGTCAGAAGAAAAAACAGTTATTTAGCATTTGCTCACTAAATGCATTATATGTGACCTTCTAATGACCAATGCTTTACTAAATAACAATTATTCTGTGTGGCTTTTTTTTTTTTTCAATGTCCACCTAAAAAACAATGTTTGCAATGCTGCCCCTTTGGATATCTTAAGTTCTGAGAATATCGTTAGAATAACAAAAATAAGAAGAGAAAAAGTGGTTCAGTATAGTTTTGGTGTTTTGTGTATTTAATTCTTAGATAATTACTGTATTACTAAGTATATTCATTAGTATATTCATTCATGCCATCATTTATTCATCTAAAAAATACTTCTTAACTACCTATTATGTGCCAGGCACTGTTCTGGGATTCAAGGATATACCAGTGAACAAATCAGACAGACCTAACTTATATCAATCAACTAAGCTGTACAGCAGAATATTTACATTAGAATTATATTACTTCAATGTAATATAATTTTCTGAAAATATTACTAAGTTGATAAATTCAATAGCCACTTCCCACATTATTTTCCTGTTGATTGGTGTTCAGCTTAAAAGCAAAAAGTGACTTTCCTACACAAATACATTAAAAAATGCTTCTGTGTCTCATGAATAACCAAGCATAAAGAATGACACTCTGGGTTCCCAAACCTATTAAGTCATAGAAACCTCTTTCTAGTGGATCATTTTGTTGGACAATTGTTTCACTGAACTCATTTTGGAAAAAAATGTTTGCTAAGCCTACTCTATAATTTATTTTCAGGGCATAAAGGAATTATAGACAATGGTAGGCTCATAAGGAAAATCGAAGAACCAATTTTTCATCTTGTTTTGTAAGACAAACAACCGGACAATAAAGATGCACCCTAGATCAATAGTTTTCCTTCCTAAATGATGTCTACATCTGACACGTGTTCTTCACAGTGATAAAGTGTGCCAAACTTTTTATTTTTGGCAAATATAATTTAATCTAATAGGTAAAAAGATATTTTAGTAAAGTTTAAATTTGAAGTTTATCTTTTGAAGATCTGACAGTTTTTGTGTTTTGTTTTTTTAAGATTTTACTTACTTAATTTAGAGAGATTGAGAGAGAGAGAAAATATAAGCAGGTGAGGGACAAACAGATTCCATGCTGAGTCCAAAGCTTAACATGGGGCTCAATCTCATGACCCTGAGATGATGACCTCAGCTGAATTCAATAGTTAGCCACTTAACTAAGCCACACAGGTGTCCCCTAGTTTTTGTTTTTTGTTTGAAAGCCCATGCCCACCATAGAGCCCAAGTGGGGCTTGAACTCAAGATCTGGCTGAGATCAAGACTTGAGTTGAGATCAAGAGTCAGAAGCTTAACAGACTGCCCCAAGAAATAGTTTGTGTTTTTTTTTTAATTGAAAAAAATTTATAGAAATGATTCAAGGATATATCACATATCTCCCTTGCTTTCTTGTTCTTGTACAGCATATACTAAGTTAATCTTTCTTTGATGTTTAGGGATCATCATTACAGGTATCAGTTCTGTGCTTTAATGTGGTGATATCTTTAAGAGGTAGTCTTAAAAACCTTTTTTCCATGAGTAGGACTGGGTTCTGAATACTATGCCTCTATTGTTTTTCTGGCTACTTGGTTTCTGTTACCTGTTACTTTTTATGTATGTGAATATCTTCTTGGCTTCTAATCTAGTTCTTTAATTAATATTTTATCATCTGAAGGAGAGAATGAAAGAAGTTACTAGTCTTCAAAATAATAATTATAATAGCTACCACTTATTAAGTGTCTTTTATGTTTCAGGTAGATGTTTATATGCATTATCTTATTAAATCTTCATAGAGACCTTATATCATAGATACTATTATTTGCATTTTACTGATAAAGACAGGCTACTGACAGTTTTTAAGTGCAAGAGCTGGGATTCAATGTTCAAATGACCAAGTCAACACTTTCCTCCCTCTAGAAGAAAGTGTATGTGCTTTGTGATAACTGTTTTCCTCATGTTCAAAGTCTTTTTCACCACTTATGTTTGGATTCCCAGATGTGTTCTTAGGGCTTGGGGTTACTCTGTGCATGACCTCTGGAAGCACAGGGCACTAACACACATTACTTTACACTCAATTTGCTTTTGAAGCCAGAAGCTAGGAGTATCTTAATGTGAACCAAAATAACTAAAAAGCCAGGTCAGCAATCATTTTAGCAATAAATGTCTGCTTCATTATAAGAACTCTCTCTCTCTAATGAATTTCCTTTTCAAAGGATTTTATGTGAAGCATGTGACAAGCAGTTGATTCTGTTTTTGAATTAGCAAGGAGATTGAAAGAGCTTGGCGTTTGTGGCATACAGGTGGCTGATTTATCATTTCCTATCTGGCTAAGCCACATCTGAAGTTCTTTTATTGTTGCTTTATCACAAGATAGGATTTTCCTCCTTCCTGTCCACTCTTACTGCCACAGAATATAAATGTCCAAAGCTCTGGAAAACTTTTTTTTTTTTTTTTGGTGGTTGAGTTAAATTCATTTTCTTTCTGCTTATGTATGACAAACTAATATTAATGCATTCTGATGCACTCCTGAAAAGAGCTCATCCCCCTTCTTGCTTCTCAGTCTTCAAGCTTGTCTCAAAAAAGGCCAGATCCTCCCTGGTTAAGGAGAGTCACTTGTTTCAGGATCAAGGAGTCCGCTCTTGTGATGACGAAGTAAGTGGTCTTGGATTTTTCTGGGGATTGCTCTGAAGAAATTCTCACTGGGTGGCCACAAAGTTCTAGTATACAGGCCTATTTAGAAAGCAGGTTAGCAGGCCAGGGCTCCTAACTAGCACATGTAGGTTCTTCCTTAACACTTTTGAGACAAAAACTTCCTTGACTGTCAGATTAGCCAATTCAGGGGAGGTATTTGGTGTACATAAGCTGTAAAATTTTACACTCCTTCCCCCATAATTATTTTTACCTTTACCAGTTCCACTTTAAAAACAAGAATGATTAAAACAAAAACAAAAACAAAAACAAAAAAAACCAAGAATGATTTAAATTCCCTCCTTCAAATTTTTATGATTACTATTTTTAAAAGAAACTGTTAAGAAATGAAATTTTCTCCTTTCAATCCAAATAATCTATGTTGACTAGATTTCAATCCAAATAATCTATGTTGACTATCATTGCTTTTTAGTTCATTGTCCTATTCTGAACCTCAGCAGACACACTCAAACTTGTAACTAAGCCTCATAAACAAAAGTCAGCAAACCTATGAGCACTTGAGAAATTTGTCCTCTCTGGAAGAATAGAAGGAGTACCTTAAATATTACTTACATTGTAATCCTTTCTTTAAGAAAGAAAATAGTAGCAAATTACTAACACTAGACCTACAATAAAAGCAAACCAAGCATTCTGTTATTGAGTATACTTTCCTCTCTCCCAAATACTGCTTATAATGGGTTCCAGTTCAATTCCTTTTGCACACTACATTATGTATTTAAAAAGCCATAGTATGTTAAGTATATAGTATATTAAAGCCACAGGATGTTAAATCCATAGAAGTAACAGTTTAACCTAGCCTAGGACACCTGAGCTTCCCTTTCAAATATTACTACACGCCCTAGTTTTTAAATTTTATTTATTATTTATTTATTTATTTATTTATTTGAGAGAGACAATGTGTGCATGTGCACACATGCATGGGGAAGGGGAGGCAGGTGGAGAAGGAGGGAATTTTAAGCAGGCTCCATGCTCAGTGTGGAACCCCAAGTGGGACTACATCCCAGGACCCTGAGATCACGACCTGAGCTGAAATCAAGAGTTGGATGCTTAACCGACTGAGCCACCCAGGTGTCCTGATCCTAGTTTTACTTTTAAAAAATCACCTTACAGAAATCTGAAAACACCCATTGGATCTGCTAAAAGATATTATGAAATTGCAAATGTGTTGAGGCTCTATGATTTATGAAAGTTTATTATGCTCTGGCTGCACATAGTGTGAGATGTGATTACAAGGTAATGAAATGGGCTTTTGTATGTGGCATAAGAAATCACTTGCATTACTTTGCATTTCTGCAGTTGGCCACACTCATAAAATGGGCCTAAGTTGCCAATTCAGTGCAAAGCTTATCTGCATTTGGATGTCTTATCTTAAAAAGGAGACCCTGTTGAGATGATTTTCATCCAGGGACACTTTGGCAGTAAGCGAAATCTGCGGACTTCTCCATATAATTTTTTCCATATAATTATTTAAACTCTTAAAATATTTAGATTTTCAAAGAAAACCAATTATGTTGACACAGAGTTTATTCTTCTCACTGCTTACTCTCACCTCTCAAGTTGTTATTATAGATCCATACACAACATAGATAAGCTTCTAGGTTAAAATCAGATTGAAATTCTCATTCTTTTTGAGGACCTTTCCTTCCTAAAGAACTAGTGAAGATGAGGAAGAAGCCAGGATTCTAGCACAGCCCTTGTTTCCAACCCCAGCTATTTCTTCCCTTGTCCCACATACCCTCAGGATTCCTATTCTCTTTCTTCTGGTCCCTTTTGTCAAGAGGAAAAAATCCTGACTATTGCTTATGCGTTCTCATTAAATAACTTCAAAGGTTCCTTGTATTTGTAACATACATATATGTTTGTGTTCTTTAGCTTGGTTTCTTTCACTTTTTTATCACCTGCTGAGGACAGTGAGTTTCATGAAATGGATGGTGATCTTTCGTTTTGCTGAACCTTTTAATGAGTTTGCATATATGTTTGTTGTAAGGGAAAGATTTCATTTCTCTTTTTCCTGAAAGGAACATAATTTGGAGAATTGAGGGTAATCCGAGAAAGACAGATGAAAGAAGGAAGAAAAAGGAAAGACAGGACAAGATGTGAGAAAGGTGCATAATATATGATATAACGCCTTGTGCCTGCAAATCTCCAATAAATTTTTTTTTCTTGAGGAAGTGATAAAAATAGGTGAAAGATGGGCTCTTTGCAGAGTAGAGCATGCATGAATTCAGGAACCAGAACAGAATGAATAGAGCAGAATTTTATGGAAAATTTTCCAATTGGTTTTTAAAGAATTAGCAGAAATGACACTAAATATATGTTGTGCTCCAAGCACCAAAAGGGGTCTAGATGACATCTGTTTCACATTTAAAGATGCTCAAAGAGAGGAAAAAAACAAACAAACAAAAAAGACACTCTGATGTTTTCGTTCCTAGATGACACACTTTTTTCTTACTTACATTGAAAAATGACCTGGTTCCCATTTTCCTTTTTCATAGACACAGTGGGAACTATTAGAGTCTCTCACCTGATAATTATGTGCTTGCCTCACTCTCTCTAAACTGCCTCCTTCAAGACTTCCTTCTTTTGAGGAGTTTGTTATTGACTCCATAAGTAAATTAGCTAGCATTTGGGGATAAGAGGCCATTTGGGGGAGTGGATTTCTGTGGTTGGCCCTTCGGCCACTTATAAATTGTGTGATCTTAACTTTCCCAAGCTCCAAGCTATGAGATATTGACAACAATATCTCATAAAATTGTATTAAAATGTTGTTTAAAATATTTATTGCCAGATTTAAAGAAAACAATTTATAAATAGCAGAATTTAATTTAGCTATTTTCTGTAGAAAATTATTAAAGATGGTTTATAAAAATCTTTCAGAGGGCCAGAGAATGAGATATAGTGGCTTCACAGCCAAGAAAAACATTGGATTCATATCCTTGTTGGTCATGGGCACTGCAGGGCTGAGCAAGGGACTTCCTGCCATGAAACACTAGCACTCTAGTCTCTGTGTCATGCCTCACCATGTGTGCCATTGCGCTGTCTCCCGCCTCCTTGCTCTCTTCCAAACTCAGTCTTGTTTGGACAAGTCTGGTTGACCTAAGGTGGGTGCCTGAGGTGGGCAATTCAACCCTGGGTTCTAGCTGCGATGCAAGAATAAAAAAAAAAAAAAAAACATGCATTAAAGGGGGCTTTTTATGGCTGGTGGCCACCAAAGCATGACAGACTCAGTATAATTTGAGAATGCATGGTACCTGGCACATGATGAAAACTCAAACAATGTATTTGCTGTTGTTACCACGAGATATTATGAAAAGAAATGAAATAAATTATGGTACTCTTGATATGCATGAATATATTCTTTGGTTAGCTCCTTTATAGAATAAAATCTATGAAAGATTTTATTCAGGGATGCCTGAGTGGCTCAGCAATTGAGCATCTGCCTTTGGCTCAGGGCATGATTCCAGGATGGAGTTCCACATTGGGCTACTTGCAGGGAGCCTGCTTCTCCCTCTGCCTATGTCTCCTCTGTCTCTGTCTCTCTCTCTCTCTCTGTGTCTCTCATGAATAAATAAATACAATATTAAAAAAAATATTTTATTTATTTGAGAGAGAGTGTGTGTGTGCGTGCGCATGCGCACATGCATGCATATGATGGGGGGGGGGGGAACAGAGGGAGAAGCAGACACTCTACTGAGCAGGGAGTGGGACACAGGGCTCCATCCTAGGACCCTGGGATCATGACCTGACTTGAAGGCAGACACTTAACCAACTGAGCCCCATGCCTTTTATACTTTCTAAGCTCACATCAGGTCTAAAATATTTTAAAGATCACACTTGCAGCCTTGTGTAAATTGCAAGACAACAAACACATTGAATGTGTCAGGTGTGTGTTTTTCTCTGCTACTTTCTTGCACCCTTCTCTGGAGACTGATTCTGATAGATAGCAGGCCTCTTTAGCTTCTGACTTCTAGTTGAGTCAACAAAGGGGAATGCTAGCAGGAGATCAGAGGGAGGAAAGAGAGTAAAGACAGGATATTTGTGCCCTAGGGTCTTCTTGCAGGGTTCAGGGATGGCTGGGTTGGCTGCCAAAGTCACATAATGTTTATAATATTGTCAATGAGAGATACCAGTAGGTATTGGGGAAGGGGAATAACTCTGTGCCATTTAAAATGCGACTTGATTTTGTAACAGAAGTATACATTTGTGTTCTTTAGCTTCCTTTCCTCATTTTTTGGTAAAGCTTTCTGGGATGGTGAATTCTTAAGCTTTCTCCATCTTAAGGTTCTGCCCTCCTGACTGCTTTCAGCCTGAGGAAGGTACCAGTGCCCATGGTAACCAGCCCCGTGGGACGGAACTATCTTTTGTACTTTCCACACCCTTGAAAGTAATCCCTTAATTAAATTCTCCCCAAGTATACAACTTGACTGTGCCATCTCTTACCTGGACTCTGACCAAAATCCTAGGAAGGCATTGTTAAAAGATATTGTGCATATACACAGCACAATATTAAAATATTAAAAATTAGAATGAAAAAAATTGTGTGTTTCCTACATCTTTTTTATTCAGTTAGTTTTATATAAAATGTGTACACATGAAGGGACTGTGTGTTCAATAGAAGTTTGGGGAAGGTGAGAGTTTTCTTTCAATAGTTAATTAATTTGGCGAGCATTTATTTGGTTTCTTTGCTATTCCAGGCCCTGAGCAAAATTTTATATGGTAAAGTGAACATGACCTGCACTCAGCTGTAAGTCTTAAAGAGATAAGGTCTCAGAAGAGTTTATTTACTTATTTTTTTAGCAACGTTCAAGCATATAATAGCTATTGAAACAAAAATAATGACTGGAATTATTCATGTGGTCATAATAAATAATTGATAACAAGAAGAGAAAACACTGTCCAGATTTTCTAGTTTCTTTTGATGGCTATTTTGAATTCTATAAAGTAATTTTCTAGGCATCTTTATAAAATTATGTTTTTTTTAAACATAAGAATATCAAGAAGGAACCATTCAATTTTCTCTGCACAACTCAATTTTCATGAGAGTAATGAAGAGGTTAATTGGTGTGTGAAGTTAAAATTCCAAGAGTGTATAAGGATCACTCAGCTAAAAACTAATTCTCTCTCCAATTGTTTACACACATGCATTCACAGAATTAATCATACAATTTTTATTTTATTTTATTTTATTTTATTTTATTTTATTTAGTGATATTATTTTTGGCTCCATATATATATAGAAAGATCTAAAACATGGAAACTCTTCCTGGCTCATTGTGAGATGAGTGTATGGCAAAAGAATATATAAATGTTTCCATCCCAAGCATCACTTTATGCACTTGTCAAGCAAGTATAATGTAATAGTGATGAAGAGTTTTAAAAATCTTTCATAATCACTCTTATTGTATCACCCAGATGTGAGTCTAATAGGCATTTTATGAAATATTTTCATATCCTGTACTTTCTTTTGGCCTCTGAGGCTCCCCACCCATTTTGTCAATGGCAGTTGTCCTTCCAGAAAGAGGGCGGGTACCATCTGGAACAAAGAGGGCATTGATCAGTTTTGAGTTCTAAAGCCAACTTTTAAAAAAATTCCAGCAAGAGAGTGGAGGCCTTTAGAGAGTGAAAAGAGTTTTCTAAAATGCCAAAAAGAAAAAAAAAGCATGAGAGAGAAAGGGAAATAGAAGAAAGAAAGAAAGAAAAAAAAAAAAAGCAAAAGGGGAAAAAAATCCCTTCTGTTCCCATATCAAAAGCAAAGACAGGGAGTTTTGTCTACAAACCCCAAGTAGAGGAAAAATTAGAAAAGTCTCCTAGTTGGAGAGGCAGACAGGGAGAGAAACCCAGGCAGGGAAAGACGAGTGTCCTGGCTTACCCTGAACTAAAAACCCTGAACGTGGCCGTGGCAAGTAGACTTTGGTGTGGCGTTTAAAGGCTGTTAAAAAAAAAAAAAAAAAAATATATATATATATATATATTTTTATATATATATATATATATATATATATATATATATATATATATATAAAAGAGAAAGTGTTTAGAATTCCAGCATTGTGGGAAGCGTTTTTCCCTTCCCTGGGCACTGCCTGGGAAGATTAACGACCACCCCTGAGAAGGGCGTGGTCCCAGATGGCACACCCCAGGCCAGCTTGACGGGAACTGCAGTCCTGAGCAGGCACTGGCCTGCAACCCTTTGTTGTGGCCTCCAGTCCATCCTGAGATACTTTCTGAACTGCGGAGTGTGCATTTAGAAAACTTTTATAGCAATTTGATGGACTAGTGTCATGGACTCAATGGTCATGCTCCCTGTAATGCCCACCACATTTATTTTTGAAACCTTATACCCTTCTGTGTAATGGAAGTAGGAGGTGGGGCCTGTGGGAGGTCATTAGAGTTAGACAAGAACTTGAGGGTAAAGCGTTTATGGATGGGATTAGTGCCCTAAAGTCGAGAGAGAGGGAGAGGAGAGAGAGAGAGAGAGAGAGAGAGAGAGAGAATTCGCTTGCCTCCTCTCTGCTTCCCACCATGTGGAGATACCACCAGAAGTTGTCAGTCTGCAACTTGGGGGAGGACTCTCACGAGGGCCTGACCACACTGGCACCCTAATCTTGCACTTCCAGCCTCCAGAACTGTGAGAAATATATTTATGTTGTTCATGAGCTACACATCTGTGGTATTTTTGTTATAGGAGCCCAAACCGACTAAAAAACTAATTTTAATGCCTGTTGAATCAAATATGAGTAAAAAAACTGAGGCTTGTATTGTATACCTCTTTAACATTTATTTTTGGTAATTGATTTTTATTGAGCTTTACAAAAATATCGGTCTGCAAGGGATGGTGGAGGGAACCCATTCTAATTTGAGAAGCATTATTCTACAGAATGTATCACAGGTGGCTGAGTGAGGGGTCAAATAGAGGGATGGAAGTCAAACCCTCCACTTCTCCTCCAACTGTCCCTGCACTCTTGAGTCTCATGTACCATGGAAGGAATCCAGAAAGAAATAAGTGTGTTTAACCTGTAGGAGACATGGAAAGCACCCAGATGGAAAAATCTAGGTGTGCCATCTGTGGAGACACAAGCAAATTGATAGGCTGCAGGGTATATGCCTAAGTCAGAGCTGGAGGAAAGACTTGCCCATCCTCAAACAGGCCCACAGTGCCAGGGAAAGCCAAGGTGTTTTCATGGGACTGGGGTGGGAACAACTGGACTTCAGCACTGTGGGCCCATAGGAAGTTCATGTAGCAGTCAATGAGGACCTGAGGGTCATCCATTTGTGGGATCTCTGGGCACAGCTCTGGGACAACTTCTATCTCAATAACTCATGGTTTTTGAAAGTCCCCATTCCAGGAATCTTGGGATTGGGGGTGGAGAAGAACAGAAGGATCAAGGGTATATAGCAAAGTGACTACCCAAAAGAGCTTATATACTGTCATTCAACAGTACTGCTTTCTCCCATTACCCAGCAGTGTGATAGCTTCAGAGCAAAATTAAATTATATATAGAAAATAAACCCCTTTCTTTCTCACCTAAGTGGTAGTGCCCAAATTATTGACTCTGCCATACACCCAGTTAATTGTGAAAATAAAAATCATGCCCTGGTATATAGTACATTCTTAGTAAAGTCTTGCTGAAATAGTAAAGGGAACTCTTATGTATGTTACATTTTAAAAAGAGTCACATAAGCAGAATTAGGATGTATAGGATCAACCACAAAGGCACTCTCCTCGTAAAGGGTTGCTCAAGTACATCAATTCCATTGCCCAATATTTTAGATGAAATAAATGAATTATATAAGAAAATGGTGGCCACACTCGTTGACAATGAAGTCCTGAGTAATCGATCAGATAGGAAGTTCTCCAAATCAAGGGAATGTGCCTCAGGGGAGTGGGATCATATTTAATCCATTGCTAAAGAATTTCTAAGCTTCAGGGTGCCTGGGTGGCTCAGTTGGTTAAGCACCCAACTCTTGGTTTTGGCTCAGGTCATGATCTCAGCATCATGGGATCGAGCCTGAGCCCAAGTCCAGCTCTGTGCTCAGTGGGGAGTCTGCTTGAGATTCTTTTCCTCTGCCCCTCCCTACCACTTGTGCTCTCTCTCTCAAATAAATAAATACATAAAAACATAAAAACATAAATAAATACATAAAACTTAAAAAAAATGCTAAGCTTCTCAAAAGGATGGGATACAACTGATGGGGGGTGACTTACCCCTGAACTCTACACAGAAATTTCACTGTAGCAATCCCAAATTCTCTCTCATGTATTGATTATGACTTTTGGTGACATCTAGTAGATAAGGATCACTAGTCATTCTTTCAATAGATGTTACAGAAAAAAAAAATAGATGTTACAGAAGCCTAGTAACTATGCCAGGTATTGTTGGAGATTTAAAGATATTTAAAGATAATTTATAGATTTAAAGAGATTCTTCCCACCCTCAAGGAGCTCACACTCCAGTGAGAAAAAGAGAGGTGTAAATGGGAACACAACGGTGTTGTCTGTGCCATGAGCAAGAGTTAAGGGAGATACATAGCAGAGCAGAGGAAGGGAAACATCTTTTCATATGCTTAGTCAGTGAAGAGTTCCCTAAGAAGGCAGTGATCTTTTGGGCTGAGCCTTGCATAATTGGGAATGCAACAAGGGTGGTTGGCAGAATCAGACAGGCCAGGGGATAGAAATGATGAGGAGATAACAAACTATGTGTAAGTTTACAAAGCAATAGAGGTAATATGCTTGAAGGACCTGATTGGTTCTGTGACAGAGCCAAGAGCATCTTTGGGAGTGTGTGACAGGTGGCAATGAGAAAAGTCTACAGGACCATAATGAATGCCATAGATGGGTTGTAAGGCAGAAAAACCTGACTGGATTTTGTTCTAGAAATATTATTCTAGAAGTTACATGGCAGTGGAGTGGAGCAGGACAAGGCTGAAGATATAAGAACATATGACCAGTTTGCAAAAGACCAGGTGAGAAACAATAGCCCAGATCTTCTGGTATCTCAAACCTGTAGCACTTCAACCTCCTTAAGAAAAATGGGATCTCTTCACATGCAAACTGAACATGGAAATCATCAAGACGGGCTAATATCATGTCTGTGACATCAGCTCAATCTCATAGAGCATTTCTGCTTCTTCCTGTGCTTATATACCCCTTCCTTTGATAGAACAGCTCAATCTCTCTGTTTTTTTTTTCCAATTCCTAAATGTTTTGCATGTTAGTCTTTTCCCTATCAAGACAATTTTTATTGGACTGCCTGTTAATCTGGTTCCCTCATTATTCTGGAGCCCAAAGCATAGGTAAAGATTTAGGCTTCATTCCTACAGCTCTAGAAATTCCATGCCCCCTTGAGTGCTACTCTTTTATTTAATGCAGACATACTTGCATGATCTATTTGTTCTTTGATAGTTGTCTCCTTTTACTATATTCAAATCCTAGTGAGGAAAGTACTTTTCATTCCCAGGATGGCTTCTCTTCTTATACTATTTTTAATGATCAAAAGAAGTAAGCCCAAATAGGGAACTTAGTTTGGAGCAATTGAGTAGGACCCAAGTATAGAGAAATGTTCTAATATTGTTATGCCCTGCAATGTTTGTAAACCTGTTTTCACACTGGTCTTTGGTGGTCTGGTGTTTTCTTGTGCTAATTGGATCACAATGATCTCTGTATACCTTTGGAACCTCAGAAGGCTGTTCAGGGCAAAGATCTGAAGATGGTTGACTCCTGAGTCATTGCATGTAGATTGCAGATACCAAACTATAATTTGGGAGGGATTGTCCTCATGGTTCCTCAATCTTCTACAACTGTACATCCAAATTTGCATTTTATCTGAAGGTCTATTGCCTGTGAACCTACTCTAGTCCTCTATGTTAGTCACATCCTTCTGTTGCAAGGTACCATAGAGCTCTGAAAGTACCTGCAGAGGTGAAATCCTTTGCCTCTTCTTTGTCTTCTTCTTCCTTTCTCATCTCCAGCTTGGAATGAAGATGGCTAGATCTTCTCAAATTGTGTTTTGCACTCCTAGTTAAGCAAATGTAAAAATTCATGTCTACATATTCTCATGAAGCTCTCCCTCATACACCTGAGACAACTCCTATAATTTCCTTTTCATATTGTTCCTTTATCCCATACTCTGATTTTGCACATAACTGGATCTAATGCTGTGTTTGAGTCCTTATGACAAGCCTGTACCTCATTCCACTCTTAGCAAAAGGAAGGAGATGAATGCAGAGATGTAATTCAAAGGGACCCAGGAGTTGGGAAATCCAGACTGCTCTGGCTCCTCTCAGATGGTTCCAATTGCTAGTATGAAAGTCTTTGCCAAGGAGGGCATTAATTTTAACCATAGAAACCTGGCAAGTCAGACAATTCAGCTTGACATTGCAATTCAGCAGTGGGAACTATTAGTTTTGGATGTGATTTTAAGTGGTCTCAGAATACCGGTTACAAACAGAAAGGGTTTCCTGAAGCCAAGTCATATGGTGGCCCTGTGTTTCCTTATCTGCTTTCAGCCAGGCAACCTGGGACCAGAGCATGTGCTTCCCCATTGCAACTGTCTAATCATATGAAAGGCAGTCATCCAACTCTGCTGTTCTTGAATTTTATTTTATTATTTTTTTCATTTTTGCTTTCTTATTTCATTATCCCCAAACCACGACATGTACATTACTGGGGGGAAAAAGAAAATACAAGTAATCTGAAAGATCTTAAAAGTCTCTTATAATTCCACTTTCTGAAAGTAACTACTTTTCACAAATTGGTACTTATTCTTCTAGAAGGGGCAGTATGGAAAGAAAGATGCACAGAGAAGGAGAATTTTGCTTGCATTTCCTATTTCCTTGGAATTGGTCCACAGCAAAATCACCAAAGCCTTGCTTTGGCCAGGACAGTATCCACTTTATCTTTGCTGCACAAGGATGGCTTGCTCCTCCATCCCGGACAGGGCTGTCCTATCTTCTACAACCCTACAAATGAATTTGTACCCTCTATAAGGGACTGTTACTGCAAGGATGCTCCTGACCCCTCTATCTGTGTTAGCTACCTCCTTCTGGTTGCAAGGTTAGAGACTAATTTCGTTAATAAAAATGAATGTTCATTTTTGTGCACTTGTGTGCCAGATTCGCAATTGTCAATCTGTCTACTATTTAGCACTTCCAAGGATTAACTTTTCCCTCTATTTTTCTGATACAGAATTCTTGGCTTCACTCAGTGTGTGTGTGCTGCTCTCCTTTTTCTATGGATAGGTCAATCCCTTCCATACTCCACACAAACTATGGCAGGAAATAACCTGCTAGATGCTGCTACCTCTTTTGAGCAGAATGCTCTGTGTTAAGTGACCTCATTAATCATTGGCTACACTTGGCACAGGTGTGTCTGCTCTGGTCCATTTATTGGCAACCCTTCTTCAAAAAATGGACTGATACTTCCTTCACAAAAGAGGAAAATAGGAAAGGTCTGGTTGGGTGTGGCAGGCAGCATTACTAGCATGTTTGATGACACTGCCAACAAAAGGAGTGGCGGGGAAGGTCAGAAGTTGTTTGATTGAAAGCTATTTAGGAGGTGGAAAATGACAGGATAGGACTTAGTGATTGATTATTAAACACTCAGATTTCTGGTTTACATGGCCCGGTGAGATGGGGTTCTCTTAAGAGATAAAGAATATAAAAGAGGTCTTTGTTTTAGGAATTTATTTCTAGGCATATTTAGTTTGAAGAATGAGTGAGGGTATCTAGGAGATAAAATCTCTTTGTAAATACTCATGCAAAGTGTAGAGCTGAGGGTTGAGATAGGGTGGGAGATCATTGACTCAGGAGTCATTGTACATAGATTGTATATTTTAATTGATTGCTTCAGAACCTCTGCTCTCTCCACCTCAGAAAAGAACTGATGCCAAAAAAAAAAAAAAAAAAAAAAAGTGGCAAATTGAGTTTTGAAGGGAACACTATTTCTTTTTAGAGATATTTCCCCTCATCAGATTTATAAATTAATAGCACCAAAAGTAAAAATCAAGCATCAATTCCCCAACAAAAACTTTTTAAAGACAATTATAATTCATAATAATTTCTGGTAGGATCTAAGGCAACCTGGCTATTAGGATAAAGTAATTAAAGGGAGTGCCTACACACCGTAGCTGCCACTGAGATGTATAATGGTGAAAAACAAGAAATATTATGATTCTATGTAATGTGAAAATCTGTATTCAGCTTGGTGAAGTATAGCAGGAAGTGACTCTTGTTGGCACAGACGGTTTTAAAAATGCCCCATTCCTAGCCACAGGTCACAGGAAATTAACTGTGGCAGGGAAATGCAGCTGCCAGGGAGAAGGCAGCCCCAGCCCGGGACAGAGAGCTACAGTATCACCCTGCTATTTCCACTGGTCAAAAAGGAGGGGGCTGGCAATTTGTGAAACAGCTTTACCAATATTCAATCCTCAAAGACCCTATTTTGAACAGGAGCCTCAGAAGAAGCAAAGCTTGAGTGGCTGGGTGCAGAAAGACATTCAGAAGAAGACATAGAGACTACATGGACATTATCATCTCTTAAAAGTTTAAAGAAGAAACTACAGAAGAGCATGGAGATATTGTAGGAAGTAAATGGAGATTTTGCAGTGCCTCCTTCCCCTTGCACCAGCACTACCATCAGCGCTGCTGGAGAAGGGGCTTTGAAATGGTAAAACTCTGGCTTTAAGTCCTGCTTTCATTATTTACTACATGTGTGACTCTGGGCAAGTTTTTAAATTTCATCTTAGAAGAGAGACGTTGCTTAGCATTATTGTAAAAACCGAGATAAGAATGCAAAATGCCTGGCACATGGAAAGTACTGAAATGTTGGTTGCTATTATTTCCAAAGAATTTTGTTAGCAAATACAAAAATACCTGAAAGAACCCTTCCTGGTTCCCTTATGAAATTACTTTTCTCAATGCATTTCCCCTTAGGTTCGAAAATCTGTCAACCACAAAATCTTTGCTACTAAAATAATTAAGTTTTAGGAATCTTACCCTAACATTTGAGGTTAATTGACAGGTTTTGAGAGGTGAATTGAATGACATTCATTTTCCTCTGAATCTTAAGTGATTTTCAGGCTTAAGAACATGTTGAAGTTTCTATTCAGTGAATCTTGTTACTTAGATGATTCAGAAACCCAAATTTCTGTGTGGCATCTGGAGGGACTTCAGGAATTCATGATTGGGTGGATGATTGCACCACCATTGCTGCATGTTTGGGATATTTGGGTTACATTGGGCTGTGTAGCATCTTGCTAGCAGCTTCTTTTGGGTTTACTACTGCTTTGCAAACTTCCAGCGGTCTCGCCAGCCCTTTGACTGTTGAGCTTTTTATAAAGCCAGAACCAGTCTAAAATAAATCATAAGGCATATGCTGATGTCAGAAAATGACCATAGAGTTATCTGCCCATTTACCCTTTATTGTTATATTTAGACAGTGAACTTCCTTTGACTTTGACACAGCTGCCCTAGAATTTTTTTGCCCTTGGTTCTTTGTTGCTGTGTAAATATCCTAAAACCCCTTCCCTGGTGGTCATCTACATTAGCTGGAGGATAAATTCCCATGGGCCATAGACTGACAGCAAGTTTCCTCAGAATGGAAAGAAATCATTAAATAGGTTTTGTTGAAAAGCCAACTTAATGAATTCATAATTAAAGCAACTTGCAGAGTGTTACTGCATCAGAAAATGCTGTTACATGAAATTCTTTGTGACCCAATCCAGGGTGAAATGAGAAGGACTTCATTCTCCCAAGATGACAGGGATCTACAATTGAGATTTACTAGGCTTTCAGAAAAGCTAACATGTAGATCAAAGTTTGAGAGAGGTCCAGCCAGGCATGTGAGCACTAGAGTGTGTGATCTTCTTCGTACCCAAGCTTGTAAAGAAAAAAAAATTTTATCTAGAAAATGATATTGACTGGCTTTGACTCAGCAAAAATGTCCTTGGACCTATACAAACACTTAAAGCTTTGGTAACCATGTATGATTAAGGATTAACTTCATTTGGCCTGCCTGTGCAACTTTCCTGACCCCCACTTGGTTGGGGAGAAAGGACTTAGCTCTCTCTGTATGTCATTTATAAGAAAACTGAACAGTCAACTAAAACGAAAGCATCTGGACACCGAAACTCATTGTTGGGTGGAGAGGGTGAGGACATGCTTAGCTGAGTTTGAAGGCTATCTCAATGGTGAAGGGCCAGGGCTGGTTGTAAAATGATGAATCTTTCATCCAGATTGTAGAAGTTTTAAGATTTTAACAATGAGAGAGAACTGTCAAAAACGAACCTGTCATTGGGAACTAACAGCTTCCAAATATAATAAACTGGGCTTCCAGTTGTCTCACAGGTAGTATCTGATACTGAGATGACAGGGGATACAAACTGATTCATGTGATATGTGAATTAAATAGTCAAACTGAAGAAATCATTTTCTTCTTTTCTTTCAATTCTTTGTTATTGTCCATTTCATTAACTAGAACTTTAAGTTTATACCATGATCCTGAACCATGATAAAATCTAAGAATCTAATTGTCAAGAAAGAACGTTTCATCTGTTTTCATTACCCACGGCAGGTCCCTTCTTATTTTAGAATACATTATAAAATTTGCAATAGGTGGTTTACACGACATACTTAATAATACTATAATACTTATGTTTCAAGTGTTTTTAGAAGAAATGATGGCTTTATACTATTGTGGTTATCTTGGTTATAAAAACATTGACTTTACTTAGAGGTTAAGGACCTTTCAAATATTTTTAAATAGTATTAAACAATTGACTCATTCAGTTTCAAACAATTACCTCAGGCTTTCATTCCCTGCATTCCAGGAACCACTTTTGAGTGGCCCATTTGTCTCTGGCTACTCTGGTATTTTCCTTCTCTATTCTTCCCCTCTCTCTGTGTTCCCATTCACCCGCAGGAAATTAAGTAATCTATACAAATTATCTCTTTCCTTCATCCACTAATCCCAGGGATCTGAGCTGCATTGCTAATTTTCTAACAAGGAAAATGTAAAGTGTTGATTCTAGAATGTGAATGAATGAGTTTGTGGTGAGAAGAGGTGGTTTAAGCTATACTTTGTTATTTTTGTGAAGCAGCAGGCTCACTATGCACAGAATTATGGAAAACAAAACAAAGTACAACACAACACATTGGCAGTTCATTTAGCCCTGCACTTTAGAACAAAACCCAGAATAGTTTAGAATCTAAAGCTAGTCTTCAAGAGTTTCTAAACATTTGGCATCTGCCTCTTTACCAATAATAAAATACTAATTAACATTTTTGTTCTGGTTTACATACCTTATGTAAGTATACACAGCACACAGAATAGGACAGGGAAGTGCAATCATTTTGATTCCTTAGGACAGGCCATGGAGTAAGTGGTAACAAGAGGATTCCATCCATCCCGACATCAAGTGACAGCCTGTTTACTTTTCATCACACTAGGGTATATGCTTATTTAACTCTTCCTTTCTTATCTTGTAAGGATTTAATTCAGGGCAAATTATTTTACTATCTGAGTTTATGGTGAAAACTCGCAAATAGAATTCCTGCTATGCTACTCTGCTACAAGTGATTACATGAATTGTCGATATCTTTTTAGGAAGTATTTCAGACACTGACTCATCATTGAATTAAGCATTTCCTCTCAGTTTTGTTGAGATATAATTAACACATAACATGGTTAATGTTTAAATTACAAAATAATAATTTGATATATGTATACATTGTGAAATGATTACCACAATAAGTTTAGTTAATATCCACCCTCTCACATCATTACAATTTTTTTCTTGTGATAAGAACTTTTATAATCTATTCTATTAGCAACTTTCAAAAATATACAATACAGTATTGTTAACTCTAGTCACCATGCTGTATATTACATCACCACGCCCTATTTGTCTTATAACTGGAAGTTTGTATATTTTGACTCATTAATCATTTCTCCCACCAGTCCCCTCCTGACTTAGACTTTTTTTTTTTTAATTTTTATTTATTTATGATAGTCACAGAGAGAGAGAGGCACAGAGACACAGGCAGAGGGAGAAGCAGGCTCCATGCACTGGGAGCCCGATGTGGGATTCGATCCCGGGTCTCCAGGATCGCGCCCTGGGCCAAAGGCAGGCGCCAAACCGCTGCGCCACCCAGGGATCCCTGACTTAGACTTTTTAAAAGCATAATCCCAATGAACCAAAAACAGAAGAGAAGAATTTACAGAATGAGGAAAAAAATGCAGTTATTAGTATAAGTTCAAAGAAGTTAATTTATTTTTGACACTATGAATGTTCATATTCAAGACCCTAGTTGGTTAGGTCAAAAGATATGAAACATGAAAAAAATACTTTTATTTTTCAATAATGACGTGATCCTACAAGTTTCAGTTACTAGAAGTAAATACAGTAAAGAGATGTTCTCTTTTCTGGAAAATCTATCTGAAGTGTATCTTTGAAATCTCAATAGAGAAATGACTCAGCCTTGTAATATAATCTTGCAAACAGGCAATTCAAAGTGCTACATAATGGTACTTCAAGGATTTGAACTCTTGGTGGCCAGTCTATCAGCGATCATATGTAATTGGCAGTGAAAGAAATATATAGTACTACAAAAATGAATGCATATTTTTAAAAACAGAAACATATTTTGTCTGAGAATTTTGTAAACATTAATAATTTTGGTAACAATATTAAAGAGATTATCTATCATTTTGTTTAAAGGCAGGGTTCCTAAATTCAAGATATCTTTTTGACTTCTACTTTTCTATCAAAATGGGTTGACAGAAAAAATATTTGGATTAATAATTCTAAATGCAATGGAGCAGTCCTGTCATAATACAGGGAAAGGGTCATACAGATAAAGCATATGAGAGCCCTTGAGGCAGAGAGAAGTGGCAAAGCTTTATTTTGCATTGGGAATGAGAATTGTGGGTAAATTCTAGTTTGGCTGTGTTTGCAGTGGCCTAGGTGATGTGGAAGAAAGATGAGAAATTTCCCAAGTATTTCATGAAAAAGCACCAACTACTGATAAGAGATTCTATCTCAATTCAATTAAACACAATCTTGAGTGACACAACCATGCACTGGGCTTTGTGGCAAAATAGAAGTATAAAAAGAGTCTCGACACTTAAGGAACTTATAATCTTATCACACAGACAAACATATTAAAAATATGTTCCACAGCCAAGGATAATGACACAAACCCCATTTGTATTCAATCGATATTGGATTCTGTTCTTCACAATGTTCAAGTTATTCTCTCTGAAGTACGATGAGAGCCACTTAATTTCCTTCCTGCAATATCTGAATTTCCTAGGCTAAATCTGAGGGCCAAACACCCAGTCCTTTTAATTTTTTTTCCATTTAAAAAGCTATAATTTTAATTAAACAGTAGTTAACATCTACCATAACCTTCTGAGCACTGGGATTGATTTTAGCCATTTCTGAATACTATTGATTACCTTGTACATTGGTTAATGCAATAAATGTTCAATAAACTTCTGTATAAGAAAAAATAATTACATAAAGGATTGAAGAATTGAGAGAAGATTTTAGCGTCTCACAGACACACACACACACACACACACACACATGCATGCACACACCATAGTCATTAAATGTGCAATTAAAAAACCTGGGACTGGGTTAAAAATCCCAGCATCACCTCTTACTACTTGTGCAAATTATTTCATCTAAATGAATCTTAATTTCTGTATTTTCAAAATGGCAATATAAGAGTACATATTTGATGGGATTTTGTGTAGATTAAATAATGTAAATAAAGTGCCCAGCATAAGGTCTTGTACATAATGAATGCTCCCCAATTATTAACTATTATATTATTATTTGTCACCACCCAATGTTTAAAAGATTTGAACAACTAACACTAAAAACAGATATAATAAAACAAACAAGCAAACAAGAAAGATTAGAATCAGGCTATAGTGTTGATACTTAATTTTTTCCAATTCTTTGACCAAATAAGTGAAATTGGTTTGTACCTTTTTAAAAATGTCCAACCAGGTAGTGTTTTATGGAAGAGAAAGAGATTTTTGTGGCATATGTAAAAATTGTGTTAAAATTTTGGGGAACATGACAATATTATAGAGAAAGATGGGCAGCCCAGTGGCTCAGTGGTTTAGTGCCACCTTCAGCCCAGGGCCTGATCCTGGAGATCCTGGATTGAGTCCTGCGTCAGGCTCCCTGCGTGGAGCCTGTTTCTCCCTCTGCCTGTGTCTCTGCCTCTCTCGTTCTGTGTCTCTCATGAATAAATAAATAAAATCTTAAAAAAAGAGAGAATAAAAAGTATTCAAACACAAATGCAACAGAGTTTAGAAAGAGTGCCTTCAGATCCTTAATAACTAACAAATTTGAAGAGTAGTTGACTTAGGTTTTTATCAAGTCACAGAAAACTACATTCTCTAGGTATCCAGGTAAATGGTCCTAAGATATGCCAACTTGGTAACTGACAATTTTTCCTTTATTATTGTGGTGAATGAAGAAGCTTCTCAAAAGGTGTTCAGCTCAACAGAATTATGCTTCTCTCCACCCAAAAGCTTACCACTAACATCTATTCAAAGATTTGAAAACTTGCAATCTTTTAAAAATCTATTTTATGAGACTGGCCCCATTAATCTCTAGGCTAGCTATACTACACAATAACATCACTTAGTTTCTAGGTTAAAGTGTTTTTAACTGTGAGGCTATTATTTGCTCTATCTACATCTCTTCCAAGGTCATAAAATCTTGCTGGTTGGATACCTTCCATGCAGGTTATGATCCAACTGTTTCCTGAGTATTTTCACTGTAGAAAGTATCTATAGCTTCAATGCCTCCTTTTACATTCCCCATTCTTCCTTGTTGAAAATGGTCACTACTCTAGACATGAGACCTGGTGATCCAGTTGCTTTCTTGGGCTCTCATAATAAATTGTTATTTCTGTTGGTCTCCAGACTTGAAATCCATTGTTCCTTTGGGCCCCACTAGGTGTCTGTGTTACCTCAAAGACCTGACTGTCTGCTAGCCCTCTAGCATAGATAGCCTATTTTTTTTTTTTTTTTGATAGCCTATTTTGATTTGGCTTTTGCATTGTTCTCTATACCCCAAAGCTGGCTGGTAACCCTGCCAAGCCAAGATTGGGAGGAGAGAAGTCACCTATTGCATGGTCCTATAGCCTCCACAGTGTGTGACTTCTTGTTGGGCTCTGTGAGCTTACAACACAACTTAAGGATGATGGTAGCCTTCCACCCAGATTCCCGATTGTGCTCCTTTGCCTATTTTTGCTTTTCCTGTGCTCTAGGCTTTTGGAAATCTTGGGCTGGCTATTGTCTGCAACATGATTTAACTTATGATGCTGCCAGATGCTGTGTCTCAGCTGCTCAATGGCATTTCTGAGCTTCTGCATTTAGCTCTGAGCTAAGTCAGCTCCCTGAATCCAGTGTTTGCCAGTCCCAAAATTTTGCACAGGAGCTGACTTATCATGACTTGTTCTTTAATACCAGAATGTGTAAATAGTCAGTGGCCAGAACAATTGGAAGGAGTCAGGAAAATCTTTTCAGAGGAGGAGCACTTCATACTGAATGGCTGTCTCATCTAGGGTTCTAGTTGGTAGGATACTGAAATTGGTGAGAGGAAATTCCCAGTAGAAGAACCACATGAGGAGGGGTAGGTAAATTGTGTGTGTGTGTTTTAAGGACTTCAAGGAAAACAGTTTGCTTAGAGACTTCCATTTGGATTTATGGAGTTTCATAAAAATTTCATGTGGGAAATTTGAATGTAAAAAACAAAGAATTTCACAATATTTTATCCAAGGGAGAGCTATTGAAAGATTTTAAGAGGCAAGCAGTTATTAAAGGCCCAGGCATTTCATAGGTGCTGGACAACAAGGAATAATAAGACCAATATATGATATTTTCTCTCAAGGAGCTAAAATTCTAGTAAGATAAATGATTTTTTATACTCAGTTAAAGCTCTTTTGTCCAATGCTGCTTGGTCCAGAAGTTGGCTTATTAATCAAATAAAAATTTGGTTATATTTAAAAATACTTTTTAATATTTTAATTTAAAACATGACATTTTATATCTTTTCACTGATATTTTCATACAAGTCAAAGACTTTTCTTTGTATTATTTTTCTCACATAAACCACATACATGATGCATGATGCGTAGTTTGTTTTTATTTTTTGAAGTGGAATGAAAAACTAGACATTTGCAAAGTAATGATTGTAGATCCTCCTAGAGTTTCATAAATTAGTATTTTAGTTATCTCATCCACACTCAGTTCCAGTATTATTTTTCAGCAACTCAGCTTTATCTAGCCTTTTAAAGAATTCACGTGTATTTTCACAGAAACAACTCTTTTCACTCTTTTCATACAGTATTTCATTAGTTACCCTGAAAATTAGAATAAGAAATAGTCAAATACAGTGGGGCAGCCCGGGTGGCTCAGAGGTTTAGCGCCGCCTTCAGCCCAGGGCCTGATCCTGAGTCCCACGTCGGGTTCCGTGCGTGGAGCCTGCTTCTCCCTCTGCCTGTGTATCTGCCTCTCTCTCTCTCTCTCTCTCTCTCCCTGTGTCTCTCATGAATAAATAAAATCTTAAAAAAAAAAAAAAAGAAATAGTCAAATACAAACACCAGACTTCTTCATGTAATACCAGATTCTACCAGTAACATGATATTTGAGAAGGGATTTTCTTTTGGGAAATGGGATGAGTTACAAAGAAATAAAAACTGTGTAAGGGGGCGTTGAGGGTTTGGGCCCAGCAACATGTAAGAGAAAGAAAGACATACAGAACTATGAGTTATTTAATTTAGCTGAATCCATGTAAATACATGTTTCCCTAGCAAGATAGCCACAAGAAAAGGAGTGGGGGCCACAGATTATAATGTGAATGGCACCCTTGAGAATTGGGTGGCATGGTAGCCCTGGCTGAGCCTTAGCAGATGCCCCTGGGTGAAGGACAAGAGTGGATAAGGATAGTATATTTGCACTCTTCATTTATTTGCACTTTCTCAGGGAAGTGTGTACATCAAGAGCCATAATGAAGAGAAAGATGTGAAAAGGAGCTATCAACCTATTGAAATCAGAGCAATCATATAATCCTTCCAAACTTCGGAGAGTGAAAAGGGATACTATCAATATTTACAGAGGAATGAAGAACTTAAACTGACCAGGACTCTTCAAGAAACCAGAATGTATGTCCATCCTAATTAAAATCCTCTGTAGCAAGAAGTCTTAACCAACATGGGCAGGAAGAAGAGCTTTAAAAACAAATATGCTGGTTGACAATTTTCTCTCAGCTCTTTTATGTCTGAAGTAGTTTTCTATGGAAATTTATGGTTTTATATCAATTATCTGGTTAACAGCCAGAATATCTGACAAAATATCTGGAGGATTATTTTGTTCATCACATATATTTCTTCCATATTCTCCAGGAGAGAATATCCAAGAAATATCTAGGGATTCAAAAAAAAAGTAAGTCATAAATTACTGAGAACTTATTTTTTTCTTGGTATCAGAATATTAAGTGTCAGAAAACAGCTTTTTTTGTGTGTGTGAGGAAAAATTGCCCTACAAACACTACTGGTATTATCAAAGTGTAAAATGCCTGCCACAAAACAAAGACAACTGAAAAATTATTAGTTGCTGACAGGAAAGCCGAAACCATGTTGTTAAAGAAACATGGAAGATGCTATAAGATCTTGTTTCTCGTTACAATGTATCCATACACTAGACATTCTTTCCAGTGATAAAACCAATACCCAGAATTCTAAATGACTTGTTTAGAATTTTACCCAGTACATCATTTACAGTGATGTGCTGGAATGTATAACCTCAACTCTTCATATATTCAATATAAATAATCCAACAGGCTGCTCAAATTCCTTCCATGATTCTGGTTATAAATCGACACTGATCTATGCAGATTGGAATGAAGCTGTGGGCTTATACAGTAGCTCCATATTAGACAAGCCTCCAAAAAATGTTACCAGGCTTTACTTGTTGCAAATATGAGGGGTAAAAATGTGGGCTTGAAAAATTGTCAGACTAGAATCCCCAAATGGTCGATGCTCTTCGCCATAACTAAAAAAATTAGAATTCCCTTTTGAGGCAATAGATAGTGGTTAGGTCAGCCTCAATTTTTTGAGGCCATTTGTTATGAGAACGAAAAACAGAAATCCTCTGAAGCACAGAAAGTGGAAGAAAGCAATAAGGCAAATGGAAAGCGAGTGCTAAAAAAATAAGTTACTTAATGCAGTTTTGTTTTGATTTGACTTATTGTAACCTCAGAGATGTGGTGGTCTGGGAATATCAAAGGTAGATATTTCAAAGAGAATAAGAGATGAGTCATTCTTCTTAGGTGAAAGTGACACTAGCTGCCTCCACCCTCTGGGTTCACATGATTTCAGTTTTTTTTTTCTACATTTTCTATGCTCTGCAACATCCACGTGATGTCTCTTGCAATGAAACTCACGTAAAGACTTGAAAGCCCAGCTCCTTGAGCTAATAGATAATGCACAAAAAGTCATTTTTCGTCTGTGTAGAGCTAATTGACCTCCCCAGGATATAAAACTTCAGGGTAGGCTTCATTAGCAACATGGCCTACCCAGATGAGCTAACAAGTCTGATCTAAAACATCATGATATTATTTGTGTGATGTTAGCTGCATAAACATAATTTTTATAGGAAAGGCCCCAATTAACACAGGATATTCCTAAAAAGTTTTTTTTTTTTTTTTTTTTTCCAAATGAAAATGGTGATGGTGGAGGTAATCCCCGGGTGGCTCAGTGGTTGAGTGCCTGCCTTCGGCCCAGTGCATGAACCTGGAGACCCGGAATCGAGTCCCACGTCGGGCTCCCTGCATGGAGCCTGCTTCTCCCTCTGCCTGTGTCTCTGCCTCTCTCTCTCTCTGTGTCTCTCATGAATAAATAAATAAAATCTTAAAAAAAAAAAAAGAAAATGGTGATGGTGGAGAATGTAAATAAAATAGAAAATGTGAAAATTTTCTCTCCCTTCTATACCCCTGGAGTGATAACTATATATGTATATTCTTCTTCTGGATATGTAAACTTACAACAAAAAGAGACTTGTAATTTTAACCTATACTAGATCATAAAAAACACACTGTTCCCCTAGCCACAGCAAATGGGGGTGGGGGAAAGGAAAGAAAAAAAAGGTATCCAGATTGGAAAGGAAGAAGTAAACACCACTATTTGCAGATGACATACTATATATAAAAAACCCTAAAGACTCCATCAAAAAACTATTAGAACTAATATATGACTTTGGTTCAGTTAAAGAATACAAAATTAACAGAGAAAGCAGTTTCATTTTTATACAAATATGCTCAGAAAGAGAAGTTAAGAAACAATTCCATTTAAAATTGCATTAAAAAAGATAAAATATACAGGAATAGGTGAAAGACCTGTACTCCGAAAACTATAAGATACTGATGAGAAGAATTAAATAGAGATGACACAAATAAATGGAAAGATATACTGTACTCATAGATTGGAAGAATTAATATTGTTAAAATGTACATACAACCCAAAAGCAATCTACAGATTCAATACAATCCTCATCAAAATACCAACAGTACTTTTCACAAAGCTAGAGCAAAGAATCCTAAAATTTGTATGGAACTGCAAAAGGCCCTGAATAGCGAGAGCAATCTTGAGGAACAAGAACAAAGCTAGAGGTATCATGCTCCCTGTTTTCAAAGTATACTACAAAACTATAGGAATCAAACATTATGGTACTGGCACAAAAACAGACACATTGATCAACTGAATAGGACAGAAAGCCCAGAAATAAACTCACACATATATGGCCAATTACTCTATGACAAAAGAGGCAAAAATATATAATGGTGAAGAGACAGTCTCTTTGATAAATGGTGCTGGAAAAACTCGACAGTCACATGCAAAAGAATGACCTGGACCATCACCTCACACCATGTACAAAAATTTTAAAAAGCAGATTAAAGACCTAAATGAAATAAGACCTGAAACCAGAAGAATCCTAGTAGAAAGCATAGGCAGTAAGCTCTTGGACACTGGTCTTGGCAATATTTTTTTTGGACTAGTCTTCTCAAGAAAAGGCAACAAAAGCTAAAATGAACAAATGGGATTACATCAAACTAAAAAGCTCTTTCACAGCAAATGAAGCCATCAGTAAAATGAAAAGCCAGCCTCCTGAATGGGAGAAGGTACTTAAAAACCTTGCATCCAATAAGGGGTTAATACCCCAAATATATAAAGAACTCACACAACTTAATATAAAAAAATTTCAAAACCCTAAACAACCCAATTAAAAAATGGAAAGAGAAAAAAAAAAAAAAAAAAAAAAAAAAAAATGGAAAGAGGACTTGAATGCGCATTTTTCCAGAGAAGACATGTAGATGGTCTTCTCTGACCGGCACTTCTGACAGGCACATGAAGAGGTACTCAACATCACTCATTGTCAGGAAAATGCAAATTAAAACCATAATGAGATATCACCTGTCAGATTAGCTAGTATCAAAAAGAGAAGAAATAACAAGTGTTGGTAAAGATGTGGAGAAAACGGAACCTTCGTACACTGCTTGTGGGAATGTAAAATGGTGTAGCCACAGGGGAGAAAAAAATAGTTGTTTTTTTTTTTTTTTTTTCAAAAATTAAAAACAGAACCAGCATACAACCTACCAATTCCACCTCTGGGTGTTTATCTGAAGAAGATGAAAACACCAATTTGAAGAAATATATACACCCTTATATTAATTGCAGCATTATTTATAACGGGCAGAGTATGGAAGAAACCTAAGTGTCCATTGATAGATGAATGGATAAAGATGGCATCTGTATATACAATGGAATATTATTCAGCCATGAAAAAATGAAATCTTGCTATTTGTGACAACATGGATGGACCTCGAGGGTATTTTTTAAAAAGATTTTATTTATTCATTCATGAGAGACACACAGAGAGAGGCAGAGACATAGGCAGAGAGAGAAGCAGGCTCCCTGCAGGGAGCCTGATGTTGGACTCCATTCCAGGACCTGGGATCATGCCCTGAGCCCAAGGCAGACGCTCAACTGCTGAGCCACCCAGGTGCCCTGGACCTAGAGGGTATTATGCTAAGTGAAATAATTCAGACAGAGAAAGACAAATACTGTATGATTTTACTAATATGTGGAATCAAACAAAACAAAACAAATGAACAAAACAGAAGAAAAACCAACTCACAGATACAGGAGACAAAGTTACCAGAGTGGGGAGGGGTTTGAGGTGGGTGAAAATAGGTGGAGGGGATTAAGAACTACAAACTTCCAGTTATAAAATAAATAACACATGTGATGTAATATATGGCATAGGGAATGTAGTCAATAATATTGTAATAATTTGTATGGTGGCAGGTGGTAACTAGACTTATTGTGGGGATCATTTTGTAATGTATAAAAATATCAAATCACTATGATGTACAATTGAAACTTAATAGGATATTGTATGTCAATTATACTTTAATTAAAGAAACATGCTGCTCCATGAAACATGCTGATCTTGGGAAACTGGCAGTGCCCATTTGGATTCGTTGTTTTAGAATTTCCTGCCCAAAGTCTACTCTCTGTGAGGGCCCATCACCCCTTAGCTTTAGGAACTCACGTTTTGGGATGGACAGATCACACAGATAGGAGGTCAGTAAGGTCTACTGTGCAGTCCTGTAGGTCTCAGGTCATGGATCTGGTGATTTATGCTCAATTAATTCTGCTTGCTGCTTCCCTTCTCCCTGTTACCTCACCACACCGAAAGGCTATTCTCCAGTGTTGGAATTAGCAGGGTAAGAGGAGAGGGATAAGAAAATGTCTACAGAGGTATTTCAGTTACCCTCTTAGGTCTCTCGCCATTGCAGTATAGAATCTGACCCTCACATCTTCCCTTCCCCACTGATCCCAGTGCAGTTACCATAAAGAAAAAAAACATGTTGGTTAGCCTCTTGGGGCACTCTAATTGTCTTTCAGAGAAATTTATACTTTAAGATCTGGAGGGCAGCAAAGTTACCTTTTGGCCTTCTTTTTGGGTTTGGAGCAAATTCTCTGTATTTTCAGGCTTAAAAAATAGTTTATTATTTTAGTTTTTACATGTTTTGATAAGTTTCATGGGAAGGAGCAAACATCTGAATTCCACTGAATTCCACTATCTTTTAAAAGAGTACATGCATCTGTTTCTGGAATCTTTATTCCTGTGCATACTGATCTAATCATTAGGGCTTGCATCATGACCATGCTCCTTTAATTCTAGAACGTTGTGTTGTATTTTAACATATGGATGACAAGTCTATTCCCACTAGTCTACCTTTTCAAAATAGCTTAGGTAGGGCAAGTAGTTTTTCTTCCAAAAGAGCTTTATTATCAATTGGCGGTTATGAAACAGATTGGAATTTTGATTATAAGTGCATTGAATTTTAAGATAAACTTGGAGAGATTTGACATTTACTTGATTAGAAAATGTGATTGGCTAAAAAGATTAATAATGTGTAAGTTTTGACAAGAGGTGGAATTTATTGATACAAACTAAACAGGAAAATATGTTACTTCATGAGAACAGTGATCATGTTGGTCTTGTTCCTTAAAGTAATTCAAGAATCTAGCACAGTGCCTGGCACAGACCAGGAACTGAACAATAGTAGAATTAATCAACAGTTGAATTTAATAAAAGCCAATTCCTTTTTTTAGAAATAGCATTCTTGGTCTGTAAGACTTAGGAAAGAAATTGCTAATCCTAGTTGATTTAATAAACAAAAAAACACTTTGAATCAAATAATCCAAGAAAAGAAGAGAACAAGCACACATTAGCCCATCCTTTTTCTTTCTGAAAGTATCTGGATCTTTCTTTTGTGTGTGGTGCTTTGCAAATTTTAAAGTGGCTTAATTTGGTTGGCTGAGATATTCTTGATGGAAGAGGGGGAGGAAGGTTGACTTATTTTTATGAGTGAGCAAAATATTGTAAATAGCTCACTTCCCCTACATCACAGTTTAAACAATATACAATTGAGTTCTTCCATTATAAAGCATTATTTTGTATGTGGTTGATAAAACCACACATGCTACAAATAATATATGGAAGCTTATGGGTAGAACTATCAAAATCTACTGAGAACTCCTCCCTAATTCTTTAGGCCCCTGTGACAGCTTATGTATTTCAGCATAGTTAATAGGCTTTTTATTCATTTACTCTGTAGTTTGCTGGGAACTCCTTTAGATCTTCCCTAATATATAATAAGACAGTTTCCAAATGATGGTGAGGGACACTGCTATGTTAAGGGCTGAAGATCCTGACACTGAACTGTTTCTGGAATCCAATAAGGCCTTCTCAGATACCTGACCTGGGTGGGATAGAAATGAGAAGACAGACTTCCTTATGTTCTGAACTTTGGAGCAGTCATTTCTCACCACTTTTGGGTTGGGCAATCAGTGGTGAGCTACATCAATATCAAGATAAGTTAGTCTTAGTCAATATTCTCTGCTTTCTTTTCAGCTTCAGAGTTTTGCCTCTATGTTGCTTCCATGGCTGCTGTGGGTCCAGCTGAGAATAATTGTTTTGTCAGTCTCGATAGTCACATGAGTGTGAACAACAGTCACCAATTCTATATTATGCATGCCCATACATTTCTCTTAGCTTTTCTATGTTCACCACCTGTGGAGTGGGGAATACTAAACCTAAAGTGTCTCATCTCTTATGTAAACCCATTTATTTTGTAAACCAGAAAGAGGACCTTATGTAATAAGCAGCTAAAAAGTTAGCCACCCTTTCCTATTGCCCCTTGTTGTGTATATTTTCCCCAAGAAGCAAAATCTTCCCCAGTAACTGCCCTTTCACCCCAGATAAGGCATCCCTCATAGGTGTGGTATCATGTTCCCATAAGTACTCTCAACCTACCTGATGCAATTCTCAATAATTTAGAATGTATATGCAATGACTTCAAGATAAGACAATATAATCAACATCTCTATTGACCACCCATAAAAGCAGAAACATAAAAGAGGTTTGACCCTTTATTTATTCATTAAAATTTTTTTAAAAGATTTTATTTATTTATTCCTGAGAGACACAGATAGAAGCAGAGACACAGACAGAGGGAGAAGCAGGCTCCATGCAGGGGGCCCGACAGGGGACTCGATTCCAGGACTCCAGGATCACTCCCTGGGTGGAAGGCAGGCACTAAACTGCTGAACCTCCCAAGCATCCCTAAAAAATTTTTAAAAAATTTTATGTTGAATTCAGGGGCCCTTGGGTGGCTCAGGTGTTTAAGCATCTGCCTTCACCTCAGGTCATGATCTCTGGTCCTAGGATTGCACCCAGCATAGGGCCTTCAGCTCAGGTCATGATCTCAGGGTACTGGGTTCGCACCCAGTGTAGGGCTCCCTGCTTAGCAAGAGTCTGCTTCTCCTCTCCCTCTGCCCTCCATCCCCATGCTCTGTCTCTCAAATAAATAAATAAAATCTTTTTTAAAAATTCAACTTAGTTAATGTATACTGTATTATTTGTTTCGGGGTAGAATTAAGTGATTCATCAGTTTAATATAACACTCAGTGTTCCTTAATGCCGATCACCCAATTACCCCATCCCCCCCCTTCTATAGCCACCCTCAGTTTGTTTCTTATAGTTAAGAGTCTTATGGTTTGCTTCTCTCTCTGTTTTTGATCTTTATTTTTTCCACAATCCTGAGATCATGACCCAAGCTAAAGTCAGACACTTAACTGAGCACCTAGGTGCCCCTGTTTTTTTTACCTTATTTTATTTTTTTCTTCCCTTCCCCTATGTTCATTTGTTTTGGTTCTTAAATTCCACATATGAGTGAAATCACAGACCATTTATTCATTTATAAAAGAATCAACTGCAGGCTCTGGGCTACCTACTAAGAGTAAAGGAAGGAACAATACAAATAGGATTCTTAGACCCTAGAATCCTTGATCCCAATTTTTCTGACAATGGGGCTACTGAGGTATAAAATTCAGGATCTTCTAACTTTAGGAGAATAACCAACACACTACTAAGCTAATTAACCAGCCAGCCTATCATACCACACAATATGATTAATTGATGCTAAATAATGGAGATTTTTAAAAAGGGCAATATTCTTTCTTCCATTTCCCTAGCATTTGAGCTCTTTCCAAGTTTCATTATACATAAGACCCATAGCACTATGGAGCATATAACTGCATGGAACTGTTTTAAATCTGTGTTAGATAATTGGGAACACAATGCATGAAAAGCTCTGCTAGAGTGGAAGTGCTTTGCCCTTTTGAGATTCTGGCATTTTTCCCCCTCAGTCTATCTTATAACCAGTTCTTTCTTTATAAATCATATAATGAATAAATATTATGAGGAACATGTTGAATTTAAGATGAATATTGTTGTAATTTTACCAAGCATGCCGAGATGTCAGTTTAACTTTATCAGGGAAACCATTTCAAGAATTGGCAGGTAATTGGAATATGCATTATTACATGCTCAAGTGAATGGGAAAAGAAGTGCATACAACAGGAAAGGCAGAACATTTTGATGTTGCCTCCAACTTTATCTTTTATTTGAACAAAATACCCAGAAAAACTTGGGCTTTTAATCAGCCGAAAGCATTCTTACTCTTAAATGGCTTTCTCCTTGATTGCATACAAATTAGAGAATATCAATGACATAACATAACAGAATTAAGCAGAAACTAAAACATAGCACTACAACCATATTCAGAAACAGAAATGTTTTGACTGTGGCATCTCCAGGAAGAATTTGAATGTCAACATGGATTATGTATGTACTCTTTGCTCCCTACAACCTGATCCCTAGATATCCCTATCCTGTTCCAAAGCTTCAGTTATCATGTCTATAAAGGAGACACCCAAGACTGGAATAAGTATCCTTAATTTCATCTCCACAACCAGACTCTTGATTTCATAGCACCGAAAGCATGTTAGTTGATTTTTTGCTATCAGAGCCATGTTGCTAACAATATTTAGCAACATTCCTTGCAGATGAATCTCTAAATCTCCATGAGATTTATTTCTTATCTCTTCTCTGTTGTGTATTATGTGAAGTCCTGGTCTACATTCTGATTATTCCTAATAGGTACTTGCTGATTTGTGCAGTATTCAACAGTGATAGTGATATTCATTCTCCAAACATTTATTGAACGTGTGCCACTTACCAGGCTAATTGAGAAATGGGAGATAAAGAAGGTAATGAAATCCAGCCCATAAGCTTGCCTATTTTCTTGCCTATTTGATGTGGTCTGACATATAAACAGGCAAAGTTACAATAGAATGAAAATAAAAGCAAGAAGAAAGGTAGAAATAATGTGCCCTGTGGATATAGGGAGGAACCAATTTTCTTGGGCAGTGTTAGGGAAGAAAAATTGATTTTTGATGTGGCTCCTGAAGGATGCAAAGGTATCTACACTTAGAAAAAAAAAAAAAAGCGGGGGAGGGGAACATTTGAAGCAGAGTGAGTAGCATGTACAACAGCCATGGAAGGATAATCTTTTATGGCGATTCATCAAAGATGATGATAAGTTCAACGTGGCTGGAGCTTGGACTCTATGGAATAGCTGTTGGAAAAAGTTGTATTTCAGTCACATTTAAAATCTCCTTTCATGCCAAACTCAAGAGCTTGAGTTTTGTTTTTCAGGCATATGTAAATATCTGGACTTTGAAGCAAGCGAATTATGGGAATAGATTTTTTTTTTTTTTTTTTAAGCAAGATACCTTTGGGAGCTGTGTGAAGGACAGTCTTGAGGAGGAAATTGCAGTTAGATCAGATAAAAACCCAACATAATCATCTAGGTGAGAGCTGATGCAGATCTATGCAAGGAAAGACCATAGCTTGGGAAGAAGAGAAGGGGACAGACTCATGGGAAGTTTCCGACCAAGAACTGGCAGGACTTGCTAATGGTTTAGATACAGAGTTCCAGAATGAAAAAGAAATAGGACATATCTTTGGAATGTGTGGCTAGGGAGACTGAGTGAATCATGAAAGACAGTAGGAAAGGAAGGCTAGCAAAGATGCGGTTGAGTTTAAACTTGGATGTCTCTGTCCCTTTAACAGGTTTGTCAAACATTCATGTGGACATGTCTGTTAGTCAATGAGAAATAGGAGTCTCTGTTGGGTGGAAAGATGAGTGATGGAGTTCTACAAACCATTAGCAATTGATCATGCTAAAAGCCAGGGCCTTAAAAGAAACAAATAAAAAAGATCAACCCATAGCTTTCCAACTAGATTGAGGAAGGAACCCTAACTTCCATTCCTGGATATTTTGTACCTGATGCCATACCTGATATATAGAAGAATCACTTTTCTCCTAGGCTGATAAAGACTGGTAAACAATAATATGCATTTCTTTGTTTCCCGATGTACTTATGACCCCAGGGAAAGAGCCTCCTACCAGGTCTCCTTGCCTTCCATCTTCCCCACTCCAAGCCTTGCTGCATGTTGCTCTCAGGCCATTTGCCCTAATTAAATGCTGGTCTAATCACGTCTCACCATCCTTTTGCTCGAAAATCTTTTTAAGCCACTTCCCATTACATATAGTATAAAGCCCCTTCCTTTCAGTCGTGCTCTTTCCTTACCTCTTTTCTTTCCCATGCCTCCTCTATAGAATAACATTAAGTGCCTTTCCTCAGACATGGATGGTTCTCTTCATAGCCTGGACTGGTGCTTTTGTTCTTTCTTCCTGTCCATAGTTGTCATGATCCTCTTAATCTCAAGGATGGCTCCAATATCAGCCATCTGTCTCTCTACAGACTGTTGTACCTTTATCATAGCACTAAGCCATATTATGCTTTACATTAGTGTTTGTGCTTTTTTAACACATAAACTGCTGAGAAAAGGGCTGCCTTATTCATTTTTGTATTACTCTCAATTGAGCCATGCTGCCTCTTACAGAGTAGTTGTACGATAATAATAAATATTGTCTATACCCTCTTATATTTTTGTCTCTTTTACATTGTGAAGGATATATGATAACTCATTTTCACTTGGTATATTCATTTTGATTCCCTGATCAAAGTTTTTTCATTTTTAGCCAAAGTGACTCCCTGCTTAGTTTTTTTCCCTTCATCTCCATCTATCACCAAGGCTAACAATAGATAAGAACACCACCGGTTATAGAATCAACTCCCCACAATCCTAGCCCTCTCATTTTACAGTGGAAAATATCAGAAGAAAGAGGATAACCCATGAAAATTTAGTCTATTCTGATAATGAAATAGTTTCACATTTAGGAAAATAACCCCTTTAGAAGTTTCTAGTTTCTTTTTTTTTTTTTTTAAGATTTTATTTATTTATTCATGAGAGACACACACAGAGAGAGAGAGAGAGAGAGAGAGAGGCAGAGACACAGGCAGAGGGAGAAGTAGGCCCCATGCAGGGAGCCCAATGTGGGACTTGATTGCAGGACTCCAGGATCACGCCCTGGGCCAAAGGCAGGCACTAAAGGGTGAGCCACCCAGGGATCCCCAGAAGTTTCTAGTTTCTTTGGGAAAAGAAACAAATAAAAATATAGTTCAACCAAATGAGATTTGGATTGATCTATCAGAATAATAGAACATCTAAGCATTTAAAAAATGTGTTCAATTTTTTAGTTTTTCCTCTCTTGTAAAAGGAATCCAGTCAATTTTCATGGACCTTAGACAGAATCAAAGATCAGCCTGTTGAAGTTAATCAGTAACTTGAAATGCCTTTTTTCATGTGTTTGGAAGAAAGAAAAGGAGACAGATTGCTGTGGAAGTATAAGATGTTATTGCTGCAAAAATGCTTGTATCTCTACCAATTTTAAATGTCAGTTTTCTTCTCCCTAAGTTTATTTACCTGTCTACTTGGATGAGATTCATAACTATCCACATCTGAGGAATATTATATTTCTTTTATACATTTTGTTGTAGAGCATTTCATCATACTTTGTGCACTGTATGTTGAAAATTCTGAAACTATATTACATAGCAGAAACAATTCAAGACCTAACTTGAAAAAGAGTCACAAATTGGACCAGAATGAAAATCATATATTTTGGAAAAGCAAACCAGTAAATGCTGGACATGTTATGTTCTAAAATAATGGGTTATTAATAATTTCTTTAATCTTTGAAATAGTATCTGTGTAGTATTTTCAATGAAATATTACATATAGATAAGATTTTAGAATAGCATGAGATTTTAGAGGTCATCTAGACAAATGTATCACTTCATAGATAAGGATATATTAAGCTTAGAAATGTTAAGTCCCCTTTCCAAGGTCACACAGAAATGAGCAGCAAAGCCTAACTGAGAATTTAACTTGTCTGATTCCAACTCTACATCTCTTTTTACTTATACTACAATATCTCTATCATCTGAATTCAAAACTAGAATGTATATTTCAACAGTCTGATTTGACCAAAATAGGAACAATGGCACAGAATATTGGAAATCAAAACCATCCTCCCAAATCCGGACACTTGATAATTAACATCCAAGTCTACTTGTGTTTTAGTTTATTTGTACTCATAGTTAATTTTTTCAATGTAAATATTATATATATTTTTTTGCTTTACTGATTTTCACAGTAAATTGGCCAAACAGAAAAATGAAGAAAACCAAAACTGGGGCTCTGCAATTAATGAATAGCTTTAATACCATTTGAATCTCAATCATCAGATATTAAGAATCCTCAATATGGGAAGCCATTTGAAGTTAAATACTGTAGATCTTTATGTTCTGGGAATTTCATGCTAAAAGTGTAATAATGCAGAGCATCTTAAAAAGTAAAACAAACAAGGGAACAAATAAGACCTTTCAGAGCTGCTAGTTGGGATGGAGGTATGTGTTGAGGAAAAATAAAACTGCCATATTTCTAGCATCTTGATTCTTGGAGCTTATCATCAAAGTTACATTATCCTTGTGTAAAATTGTAAGGGGGATAGCCTTCAGGAAGAAAAGCTTTGAACAAAGGTAAAATATATAATAAGCAACATGTCCCTAAGCAGTCTGAAGAATACGTTCTCAAAGAATGAAATCATAGCCAAAAAAAAAAAAGTCCTTTGAGTCTGGATTTATTATTCATGGTTTTGAATATTCAGGGTTCACAGGTCCAATCTGTGCTTGGCAATAATTCTATGTTTTCTGAGCCCCATGGTGTGCACAGCTGCTTGTAAAAGTAGAGAAGTACTGGTGAAGGTGATGCATGGCAACAGCATTTTTTTTTTTTATTTCTGTCAGACTTGAAAGGGTGAGAATTTGGAAGAGGTAAGAGCCTGTGATGATAGTCTTAATTAAAGAAAATTATTCACTCTTACTAAGACTTAGAAAGTCATCTAAAAACAATAACTTCTTTTGGATTCCCAACTTAAACAGTTAACTGTTACTTTGCAATTTTCTCATAGGTCCCTGAGAGCAGCCTGGGAGCCACTAACAACCAATGGCTGAACCCCAGGGCAGGTACAAGGATGCCACTGGAGGGCTGGGAACCCCCACTGACCCCAATTGAGTTCTGTTTCTTATACAGACTATTTTAGTCTTGTCTCCCTGCTCTTCCTGATGTGTTTCCAAGTCATCGCAACTTTTCATGTTTTGAAAAGAGATGAGTCTCCATGACCCTGAAAAGCATTAGAGAAAGGGAGGGAGAGTTGAGTCCAAGTTCTGTCACTTCTGATTGTGTGAAGAGGGTAGATGAGTATGTTCTTTGATTCCTCTGTGCCATACTTTCCTCATCTTCAGAATGGGATGATAGCATCTATCTCTTAGGTTTTTGTTGTGAAGATTAAATGTGGCAGAAATAGAGTAGGTTCTCAACCAGTAAGAGGTGTAATTGTACATACTCTACCTCCTTCTCACCTACCTGGCAAAAACTCTAGCCAAGAGTGAGGATTCTTTTACTCCAGCTCAGACCTCTTCAATTCCACTGTGTTTATCTTAGTCCCCTGGGCCGAACGGATAGCAGCTGGTTTTGCATTTAAAATGAAGACAGAAGACTCTCTCCCCTACATAACTGGAATCAGTTCTATTCTGAGACAATTCTATCGATCTAATCTCATGGACATTCTGTGTATTTATACCCGTCCGGCCTTTATCCATAGCCCCAAAAGCAAGCCTCTTCAAACCTGGTGCTCTCTTGCTTACTCTTCGTTCTCCTGTGGACCTTCCTCACAATCTTTACAATATGTTCTATGAAAGTTTTATATTATTTTATGTAACTTTCTCTTACTCCCCTTGCCTCCTGCCATAAGTTCCAGACTCAGTTACCAGTCCTCATCTTAATTGAATTTTCATCCCTTTCTACGGACACAACCCTCATCCAAGACACCATCATTATATGAAGTGGTCTATAAACCAGTTGTCTACTTCAACCTCTAAATCCGTATCATGCGTTCTCAGCACAGTGGCCAGATTGACCCTTATAGACCAAAGTCAGATTATGTCACTTTTTTACTCCTTCAGGGCAAGGATCATATCACTTTATCTGTGAATATCTAGTGCTTTTCATTGGAACTTAGCAGACTCTCAAGAAATATTTTGCTGAGTGATTAAAAACTAAAAGAAAAATTAAAGAAATATGCCAATCATTTGCCACATCCTCTCTTAACCCCTTGAATATCTGTAATTTATTTTGTTCATAACTTCACATCATTATATTTGATAAAAAGCCTATCATCTAAGAGGTAGGGTAGATGTGTAAATTGAAACCCAGAGAAGTTAAGGGATTAGCCCAAAATCACAATGACAGTGAGATTGGGAGTTTGGGCTTGAACTCCTCCTTCTTCCTCCAAATACTGTGCTCTTTCTGTTATGCCATATTTCACATACACATTTGGAGATCTCCAGGCTTGTCTACCCGAAAGTGTGGTTTTACAATATATATTATCTTTGGGACTATCTCCTGTGAAGTCCAAAATTTGACATTACAGGAAACTCTAAGACATGGAAGCTCGGCCCAGGAGAATCCTGGCAGACTATTTTCTGCATATCACTATCAGAGTACACATCATTCAATATGGAACCTGGGCAACAGGAATCACTATTATATGCTTATAAATAATCTCAACCAAAATTTTAAATCTGTAAATGAAAGTGGTTTTCTGTCTAGGAATCTGATTTTATTATTATTTTCATTATTAAATTAGGTTTGTATACTCTGGAGAAAAATTGGCAGAAAACATCTAACTTGTTAAAATCTGATATTCAAAAGAAATTTAATTTTTTGTCTGAATTGATAATATAAAATATTGAAGTTAAAATTCAAGAAGCTGTGTTCACTAGATGAATTCATAGTATAACAAGATCTGGGAGTAACATAAACTAATTTTCTCTACCTTGTAAATACTCATCTTCCTTTAGACCAGTGCTAACATTGGAAGAGGTTGTGGAGCAGTATGGGAAGGAGGAGGCAGTCAAAGCTGATTTCATTACATGCTTCCTAGAGAATGGGTTATTAAACAGCAAAAAAACCAACAGTGACAATAGCAAAAATAAAACTCTACTATCCCAAAGTATACAGAAGATTAAGCTGATATTGAAATACATTTCTGGACAGCTTTTCTTTTCCAAATTGATAATTATGGTGAAGTAGACTTTCATGATTCTTTGTAACTGATTCTGTAATGCATCTACTTGGCAGTCTCAATTTTTGCTACTTGATCTTGTCAGTTTATTCCTTCATGCATGTTTGTACTACTGCTTGAACTAGACTGAGAAGAAACTGTCTTGTTCACATTATGTCTTCATATTCATTCAAGCTCCCAGATCCCTAAATAATTCTTCCAATCCAAACGAGGCTTAATAACCATTTTTGAGAAATTTACCTTACATTCTAAGAAGAGTGTGATGTCTAGATTTAATGCTTTCTAACCTCTGCAAACTGGACCCACATAAACAAAAGCATTTTTACACATTGTTTAAAAAAAAGTTTACATATTGTTTAAAATGTGACATAAGGGATCCCTGGGTGGCGCAGCGGTTTGGCGCCTGCCTTTGGCCCAGGGCGCGATCCTGGAGACCTGGGATCAAATCCCATGTCGGGCTCCCGGTGCATGGAGCCTGCTTCTCCCTCTGCCTGTGTCTCTGCCTCTCTCTCTCTGTGTGACTATCATAAGTAAATTAAAAAAATTAAAAAAAATAAAATAAAATAAAATGTGACATAATATAGTCCAGACACAGGAAACCAAGATGGATTCAGTGACCATTTCATCCTCAATTTACTATAAGTATTAACTAAACTCATAAAGGCATATGCATTTCAGAATTTTGATGGCCATACAGGATATTTTTGTCCTGTCAATTAAAGCAAAAATTGACCTTTCATTCTTCATGTTTTGCTATGAGTCAGCAAGATATTAAATTCATGTTACAAAGTGTATGCAGCTATTTGCTATAGGTGCTAAAAAGGAAAACCAGAAAACACTGTTTATATTAAATGAGATAACACATGTAAAGAGTTTATCTCAGTTATTCTAAATAGCAAGTATTAAATAAAGGTTATAATTTCTTTTCTAAATTCCCCTATTTTCACTTAAAAACTTTAGTAGTTATGACTTAGATTTATGACTTGAAATGAGGGAATATCTCAGTTGCCCCAATTACAAAGGACAGTGCAGAGATAAAAGAGGAAATTGGCTGGAAAATAGCTTTTTTTTTTTAAGATTATTTATTTATTTATTCATAGAGACACACAGAGAGAGAGGCAGAGACACAGGCAGAGGGAGAAGCAGGCTCCATGCAGAGAGCCCGACGTGGGACTCAATCCTGGGTCTCCAGGATCACGCCCTGGGCGGCAGGTAGCATTAAACCGCTGTGCCACCGGGGCTGCCCTGGGAAATATCTTTGACTAAAATACACACATCTGTTATAATGGATCTCTCTCTCTCTTGAGATTTTAATATATATATATATTATATATATGTATATATATATACACATATATATACACATATATATATAAAGCATTTGTATATGCAAAAGCATTTTTATATATTATATAAATAAAGCATATATAGTATATACATATAAATCTATATGTATATATATATAGGTAGTACAGAGAAATGTGGTAAGATCCTCATCTATTAATAACATTTCTCTTTATATATACTTTTTTTATAATTACAAAAATCATCCTTTTTGTGGGAATATTTCTCGCCTTTAGAGCAGGTAAGACACATCCATGAAAGTAGAGGGAAAAAAAATCAGATAAACTTATCTTCATTCCCTTAAATATCATTATCTTGACATTTTGTTTTAACTTAAAATTTCCTACTAGCATATATGTAAACATCTTAATAGAGGGTCAGAAGTGAAATTTGGATATTCACATATCCACTTTGATTCTCAGCTATCAAATCTCTAAAGAAGGAATATTAAGCACTCTATTGCCCTCTTCTCAGAATATTCTCAGATAATTAAATTAAAAAATTTTAAATTACAATTTGCATGATTATCATTTAATTTTCCATCAAATATAAAATGTTTGTTAAAGACATTGCATCTTATAGGAAATCTGTACCTGTTCCACAGATTTTATGGAAAGTATATTTATTTAGTCTTGTAGTATAGGCATTTATCTTGAAATGTTTACATGTCTTTGCATTTTCTTTGACATAGATGTATATATATGAAGTGTAACAAAGTAGCGAGGCTGGTTTCTTTATGAATTTTAATTCTTTAATGTACTTATCCAATAACCTCTTGATGTCTAATATGTGCCAGGCATTGGGCAAGATGCTGGTGATACAAAAGGAAAGAAGTGTGACCTCACTCTTTTTTTTTTTTTTTAATTTTTTTATTTATTTACTTATGATAGTCACAGAGAGAGACAGAGAGAGGCAGAGACACAGGCAGAGGGAGAAGCAGGCTCCATGCATCGGGAGCCTGATATGGGATTCGATCCCGGGTTTCCAGGATCGCGCCCTGGGCCAAAGGCAGGCGCCAAACCGCTGCGCCACCCAGGGATCCCGTGACCTCACTCTTAAGAAGCTCACAGTCTCATTTATTAAAATAATAAAAAAAGAAGCTCACAGTCTAAAGTAGGAGATGCCATGCGCAGAAACATAATTATATTATAGTGAGGTAAGACCATCAGGGCCACGTGTAGAGAGAATTTATGGGCACACAGACATGAAGCCTCCTGATGCACCTGCTGTGAGGTGACAGTGACAAAGCATTCTTTAAGGAGATATTTTTTGGCCTGGGTTGTGTTTCCATCATCAGAATAGAATCTGAGGTGATACAGGCATTCTAATCAATGGAAACAGAATAAACATGCAACGCCAAGGAGGCTTGAAACTGGTAAGCCAACTGCCTTGAAACAATGTCTCATTGTTTTTAATTTACATATGTTGAAGTCAGAAAAACTGGATGTGCTTTCACTAATATGGCTATCTAAAACATCTACTACAGGATGTTTACCAAATGAATCATTATCACAGTTCCTGCTGTGGTTGAATTTTTCGTTTTTAACCTCAAACCCTTGGGGTGAAGAGTGTCACATTTCCATGGGTGATCTCTTCAGTGACTGTTAAAAATTTCATCTTTCACCTGGACCACTGCCCGGAGTCTCCACTTCAGGTTTTGACCCACCACGTTACCAGCAGAGTTATTGTAATGCAGCTTAGCACTTTTATTTCTACAAGACAGATGATCCTGTCATTCCTCTACTTAAAACATTTGAGGACTCCCCATTGGCCTACAAGATTAAGACTTAAGGTGGGAGACAATGTTCTTCATAAGCTGGCCCCAATAATTCTTTCCAATCTTTCCCCAAACTCCTTTCTTTCTACTCCCAACCAGGTCCCCTAAACTCACACCATCACAAATTACTCATTGTTCTCCATATTCCATATCCTTGTTTAACTCTGTCCTTTGAGGATGAAACAACACAGTATGTGGAGATAAAGGTAACTTGCTATGGTTTGGAGCCCCTGTGGGAGAGGAAGAAGATGAGGCATCTGGTCAATTGATGTAGACCAGATGACAGAGAATTGTCAGTGCTATATAAGAAGTCTTGGTTCTCTTTTGCATTCTATTTTGTTTGTTCCAAAGTATTCCAAAGAGGAAAGGAAAATATTTTGCATGCCCCACCCCCATGGATTTTGAGTACAATGCCTCGAGAAGGACCAGCACAAGTAAAAAATTTATTTGAAGTCTCCTTTCATATTTTTGCATTCTACTGTGTATTTGCCTATTATTTTTGTTGTTGCTATTGCTGTTATTTTTAAGATTTTATTTATTTATTTATTTATTTATTTATTTATTTATTTATTTATTTATGTATTTATTTATTTGAGACAGAGAGAGAGAGAGAGGCAGAGACATAGCAGGGGGAGAAGTAGGCTCCCTGTAGGGAGCCTGATGCGGGACTCTATCCCAGTATCCTGGGTTCACAGCCTGAGCCAAAGGCAGATGCTCAACCACTGAGTCACCCAGGTGCCCCTGCCTATTAGTTTTGATACTAAAATAAAAATTTAAACTTCTTGCCATCAAATAAAATTGAATTTCCAAGAAGATATTCTGCTGGGGTTTTCAATTCTCCTGGCATGTTGCCAGGACTCCCAGGGAATGTGTATTCCAGATTGAAAAGCACACCTGGGGGTGACTAACCATTGCTGAATTTGAGGAAGGCGGTGGCAACAACAAATTTGCAGTTAACTGTTCTAAACTTAGAAAAGGAATAAGATGAGTACAAAAACAGAAGATTTTCAATTTTGCACATGGAAGTTTGAATGGAATTGGGGACATATAAGTGGAGATACTCAGCAGAAAGCTGGATATTAGGTTTGAAGACCGGGGGATAAGTTTGCCTGCCTCTCTCTCCCTCCCACCCCGACCCTCCATCTCTATTACCTATCCGTTTATATTCGGAAATCATAAGTCTGTAAGTGGAAATTAAAGCAATGGGAATAGATGAAATTGCCTTGGGAAGAAATAAGGAGTTAGAAGAAGAAAGTGTTGCAATGAAGAGAGAGAGAGAGAAAAAAAAGGAGGTCCTTAAAGAAGAGGTAGTGAGGGAAAAGGAAGCAAGACCTATGAAGGAATGTTAACATTGTATACTAACTGAGAGACCTCCTGATATATTTTCTCACTTGATAAATTAAGAAGTCAAGGCTTAAAAATAGCAAATGACTGCCCTAAGAACCTTGTCTTATTTTCTCATTCTTGACTGAATGGCCAAGCATTCAGAATGTGGCTGAATGCTTGCCACATTTTAATGATCTTGTCTTATCAATAAAACTTGTGATGTTTTATTAATCTTGCGTCTACCATGGCATATAGCAAAGTGTTTCACAAAGAGCAGTCACTTAATATAGTTTTTAAAGAAATGAATTACAAATGATCTTTTGGAAATAGGAGTTGGCAACATTCAGCAAATCAAATTAAAATATGAGACTAATGAGGAATTTTTAAAAAAATCATAGCAACTGTATATTAAAGTATTAATGGAAAAGTAAACCAACTACCTCAGCTCCATTGCAAAGGGAATTTTCAGTAACTTTCCCCTGGACACTTCTTCTACATAGAAGGGTTATTTTTGGTACTCGTTCACTTCCCTTTGGAATTTCTTTCCTTGCTCTTAAGAGTTCTCATTCTCAAATCCTGTTCCGTGTCAGTGTCCCAGTCCTCCTGCTGCCATACCACATCCAGCCCGCCTTCTCCAAAACCCACACTTGAACATCAGCCCTAGAACCCCAGTCACAGATATCAAAAGAAATAGTCAACATTTTCAGATCTGCCTCTGTTAAAAGTGGATACATCCTGCTTTAAACGGATGACAACTGTGTACTTTTCAAGGAGGGCCACCTGGTGCTAGGGTTTGGTCGCATTCCACTTGGGAGTTCCAGGATGGAGTAGAAATAGCACATTCTTGTACTCAGAGTGTCAGAAGGTGGGTGGTTCCCCTGGAGGAGAGCCCATTTTCTACACTACTTTTTTGTCCTCTGGAAAAGAGGAGTTGAAACATTTAGAATGCAGCCCAGGCTGATTCTTTAGGCGTAAAAAGTAATGGGCTTGATTCTTTGCTATCATTCTCTAAGTAATGATTAGGTTGATAAGGCAGTCTTTGCCTTTTTGAAATATAGGGGAACCACTCTCTCGGCTTCTGAGAAAATTGAAAGTGGCTGCTTGCCAGAGATTTGTACAGCTTACTGGCTTGGTGGGTGGAAAAAATAGCACAGACCAGTGCGAGGGAAACATCAACTTGTTCCCCTTCCAACATGTGCCCGCGATGCATCCCCAGAAATGCTGGACAGATGGTGAAGATCACCTTGGTGGCATTTGTATCAGAACTCGGAGTCTGTGTGCAGGAAGCCTCCAATGAGAGGGGGGCTCCGCAGAGTTGTGCACATCTACATCTAGATGTCAGAGCGTCATTGCTGAGATTTGCATCTCTGTGTGGCAAGTATGAGAAAACACATCTGACATGATGCTAACGATGGTGGTTCACAGTGTTAAAAAGATGAGGGAAGGTCAGAGGAGTTAATTACTTATGGTAAAAAATCTAAATGCTCCGAGGAATTAACTGGTATTCTGTAATTAATTTAAAAAAAAGACTCTTTCAGATGAAAAATATGATCTTAATATAGCCATCAGTAGTTTGAATTCCGTCTATACTTACTGCATTCTGTGAATATTATCTTATTGTACTAATAATGAGTTTGGAGGCAGTAAGCTACATTCTTTTGACCAGATTTCAAAGAACCTAAATTGAGAGTGCAGAAAAGACAAAGCAAAGAAAACAATATCTTTGATATCTTGCTTATTATACCGTGGTAAAATGGATATCACAAATGCTCTTGATGATGAAGGCAGTTTAGATTGTTTAGAATTGACGAGACGGTATAATACAGTTTCCTTGTGGTTGCAGATTTTACAGATTTTCTGGCGCACAGGGATGACGTGGATTAAACAGCAGCATTTTGCTGTAATGATAACTCTTTGAAAAAAATATCAGAGACACAGGGGAAATCTGGGGGGATCTTTGCTACCATTAGTTGAATTTTCCTCCATAATCAATTTTCTGGCACGTATCAAGACGTATAGCCCTGTACTTAGGCAGAGAAGGGAGAAAAAATTCTGTAAGCATCCACCTGCTTTTTCTTATCTCCCAAAATAGAATTTAGGTGGTACTTTCCTCCTATTTATTCTGGAATTCCCCATGGATGTCTTGTGGAAACTGCAAAAAGGGATTCCCCAAGAATTTGTAAATATGTCATATTCACTGAACTCTGAGAATTTACTTGTGAAATCACTGAATAAAAAACCAGAGTTATGTCAAATTCTCTTAAACTATGGAATATAACAGTACCCAGATTGACTGAATTGATGTTATCGAAGAAAGGTATTTTCATTACTATGGGAGAAGGATGCCAAGGACCAATATTGATAAGTGTTCATCCAAGGACTGTGCCAAGGAGGGGAGCTCGGGGCCAACCAAGGATCAGGCTTCCAGTCCCATTGGCAAAGCTATTATTAGTATTGTGGCACTGGATGACCTAGGGGACCGTAGACTAATGCCATTATATACTCAATTAAGATAACTTCTCCTCTGTTACAAGCTCACCAGTCAAACTTATCCTTATGATTTGGCTTCCTGTACAGGGGAGGAAGAGGGCTTATACCAATTCCAATATTGGAGACTTTGTAATAGGCCTGTTTGTAGTTCAGTTCTGGTTTTATATATCGGTTTGCCAGTTTGGTTACTGTGACTTTACACTGAAAGCTTGTATTGGCTCTTAGTGGCCCGAAAACATGAGGTTTTTGAGCCTGAGAGGTTGAAGGTGAAAATGCTGTGGCTGTGAGGATCTTTGGAGTCAGCCAGCCAGTCTTCCTCTCATGACATCTGTATGCAACCCTATTGGTCAGCAGACAGACTGTTCATACTTCTTTAAGAGCCATGTGAGTTTCTCTTTTTGTTAATTCAGGTGGGGACATTGTTTCTGAAAGTAAATTTCACATGTTCCTGGGAAGAGCAAAGAGAGCTTAAGGAAAGTAGGAGAAATAGCTTTCCTCAATTAATACAATTTCAACCAGTGATCCCCAATCTATGGATGAGTAGGCTTCATCTTGGGAAGCACTTGGGAACTTACTCCATTCTGTTTTGTGTTCTAGCCAGCCCTTTGTTGCGTGTTGCAACAATCATAAAAGTGCCCACCATTAAGGGTGGCCTAAAGTTTATGTCTCATCAGGGACCAGTCCTCTTGCCTGTGTGCTTCTCTCCAGCCTTGAGCAGCTGGGAGGGAGCAGACACAGAAGAAATGCAGCATTGGGTTTAATCAGGGTTGGACTTTTACCAAGTGAGCATGCAAAGGGAGCCAACCAGAAAGGACCTGGAGGTGCATGCCAGTGAGTGTTTATGATGATTGACTGTGGATTTTAAGCTGGGGAAGGAGGGAAAACAAGAGTGGCATCAATGAACTGTCAGTTTCAAGGAGGCTGAAGGATTGCTGGTGTAGGGGCACCAGAGGATGAAGTAGGAAGATGGGAAATGATGGTGGGAAAATGGGTTTGAGAAAATCTAAACATGTGTTCAAGACAAAATCACTCTCTGACACTTGGTATGTGATTATGCAAGTTATTTAGTCTCTCTCTGTCCCTATTTTAAATTTTTTATTTCTAAAGTGGGAATAACAATAATACATATTTTATTGAGAAAGCTACAAAGATTGAGTGATAGGATGGATGTAAATAACCTAGCACGGCAAATAGCAAATATTTGATAATTAAGTAAACGTCCATTCTTATGTTTCTACTATACAGTAAGTGCTTTGAAAGCAGAAGCATCTCCTCTCTGCCCCATGTCTCTCTCTCTGTCTTGCTTTCTCTTTCTCTTTCTCTCTCTCTCTCTCTCACACACACACACACACACTCTCTCTCTCTCTCTCTCCCTCTTTGATAAATGCATGTGGAAAAGAGGAGTAGAGCCAGGCCCCAATGGAAATAATAGGTGTGTCTGGATCACAAGGCTTCTCAGGGATGTCCCCAAACAGCTTGGGCTGGGGGGTGGGAGAGTTTGGATGGGGCTTGGGGTGAGTGGAGGTGGGGTGGGGTAGGGGAGGACTTGAACTCTCAGGTTGGGAGACTTCCAACTCTCACAGGTGAGAGTTGGAAAAACAACAGGCTTCTTACTCATTAAATTTGGTTTCCATCAACCATAATTGTATTTGAGGTAAACATGTGGAACCTGAAAGTTCTGATGAGTAGGCTTTATAGTTTTTTGTTTTTTATATATAAATACATAGGAAATACTTTTAAAAAAATGTTGTCTGCTAGTCTTTTGAGGGGTTCTTAACTGGAAAATGCTTGATGATTTCCTTAGAGAATTTTTCTGTATGTGAATATCATAAGGATGAGTTTCTTCAGTCATTCCCTGATTAAGTAGATGGAGTCAGTAGACAATTTCTGGAAGTTAACTGTGCTTAATTGTACCATGGAGAGGCTCCCTGAGGCTGGCGGAGGGTTGAAGTGTGGTTGTGCTGCCCTATGCTGTCATTTCAAGTGCTCTCTTTGGTAATCAGGTCACTCAGTGGTCTCTAAGCTCTATAACTGCAATAAGCCTTGCCAGAGACACTTGATCGGGGGCTCAGAAATGTGACACATTTGACACCTATTAAAGGCATAGGGTGAAGGTTCTGAGGTATGTTTGGAGAGAAGGGTGAGGGTCATTATGATGAGCCTAAGCAAAAGATAGTTAGGACCCAGTGAATATGAATCCAATAAATAGATGGATGCATCAAACTTCCAGATATAAAATAAACAAGTCCCAGGGATGTAATGTATAGCATAGTGACTGCAGTTAAGAATATTGTAACGTATATTTGAAAATTGCTACGACGCTAATCTTCTAAGTTCTCAACACAAAAAGAGAAAAAAATCGTAACCATGTATAGTGATAGAAGTTAATGAGACATGATCATTTCACAATATATACAAACATTGAAACATTAAATTGTACACCTGAAATGAATACAGTGTTATATGTCAATTCTATCTCAATTAAAAAAATATATCAATGGATGCATATATGGTAGAAGTCATGTGCTGAGAGAGAATGTCTGACTAATTCAGGGTGCAATTAGCCTGTCAGGGAATGAGGGAGATGCAGTTCTACACACACACACACACACACACACAACTCTGTGCTTAGAAGAAGGAGTAGATCTGTTTTCTTTGTGCTTTAAGTAGTAAGAAATTTTGATGACAGATATGTCAAATTATTTCAGAGAGATCTTGAAATCGTGCCCAGAGATGTCTGTGAGGTCATGAGCAGAAGGGATGCAGACAAGAATCAGCAAGTGAAAGGAAGAAGGGGTGAAAAAAAGGTACCCTGTAAGATTTAGGGGGGAGAGAGACCCGGAAGGAGAGGGGTATGGGACACTGAGAAGGGTAGGACCATAAGACATGCCAAAGGAAGTGCTGAAGGATGTGTTAGGGAAGGGGTGGGGCAAGAACAGCTTCTTTGCTAGGGAGCTCACCTCCTTTTCTGGGAACAAGAACTGTGGGCATTGGGTTCTAAGCTCTGCCAGGCACTCATTATGTCTGACATGCCAGTGACTGATGGTCTTATTCCATCAAACATTAAAAAAAAAAAAAAAATCAAGACTGCAGTAAAAACGAACCCAGCATTGTGTAGTTAATTTTTTTCCCTTCTAACCATTGTGTGCATTAGTCACCACACTGAAAAAACAGTGAGAAGATAGAAGTGCCAAAAGTGGTAAAGAAAACATGTCAACATTCAAAGAATAATTAATGAAAAGTGTTGCTGTTTCAACATCACAGAGGAAAGTCAATCTCAGTCTCACCCAGTTCTTCTAAAAAAATACCCAGGAACTCCATCCCCTGGAAACAGCCACACCTTGCTTTCTGATCTGAGCCCATCCTTGGTGCAAGTTTAACGAAAGTGTCCTCACCATGGACCTGAGCCTGGTGCCTGATGTGTCTGGATCAATTACCCAGGTAGCTAAGTGCTCACTAAAGTGAGGCCTTCCTTGCAATCTTCATCCTTGATGGTCTAATTTTTGCTTTTTGTAGTGTGAGTTTTTACTGTTCAGATCCTCACTGTGACTGAGCTTCTGGCTGAAAATGCAGTGTGCTTACCTAAGTTTCCAATGCACTGCTTCCCTCTTCCTGCTTCCTCCAATGGATTCAAATTCTTCCATCTTTCCCCATCTTCCCACTCTCCCCTGCCAGGTTGGAAAGGCCTCACTCTTGAGTTGGCTGGCTGGTGTTCAAAGTCATGTTCCTAATCCCCATACCTTGAGGAAGATACTCTCAAGAGAAAACAAGCACTGCAAGCTTGATCTGAAGGGTCAGTCAGTCAGGGCTGGCCCTGCCAGTGAGGGTTAGTTAGGGAACCTGAAATGTAATATTCCTCCTGGCACAGAAGGTTCTGTTGACCTCCAGGTTCAATGACTTAAGACGACTATGGACAGTTTCCAGACCCCACTTGCAAGTGGGCAGGGGCAAAGCTTCTAATTCTGCTAGGCTGAGTCAGTCAGTGGTGCCCAGATGGGTGTGGCTGAGGACACAGATAGCAGGTAGTCCTTAGGGGAGGTGGGGATGGGGCTGGGATAGGCTAGAACTGACAACTGTTGTTCAGGGTCATTTAGTAGGCACCCCACCCCCCCAAGGACTGTGCCAACCATACCACTTTGTGCCCTGTTTCGTGTGCATTCATTTCCCCTTTGTTAATCCTTTAGTTGCTAGAAATCATATTGAAAAATAGAATTACAGATGTGATTTTTCCAGAGGCTTATAATTATTAACCCAAACCTTCTTTACTCTTGAATGATTCTTGTTGCTAGGCTCCCCTTCCAAAGGATTCCTTAGATGGGGCTGCCAGCGGAGTCAGTGGACTTCACCTGTCCTTAGATATGAGAACTTGAGCTGTTGCTCACTTCTGCAGGGCCTATCACAGAAACATTGTCAATCCTTCAGCCCAAGCTGTTTTATTTTTATTTATTTGTTTGTTTAGTTATTTATTTATTTGAGAGAGAGAGCATGCACACATGTGTGCGTGCAAAGAGAAGGAGGGGCAGAGGGAGAGAGAATCTCAAGCAGACTCTGTGATAGGCATGAAGCCAAGGGTGGGAGGGCTTGATCTCAAGACCCTGAGATCACTACCTGAGCAGAAACCAAGAGTTGGATGCCCAAATGACTGCGCCACCTAGGTACCCCAGTAAATTCTTTCTTTTAAACCATCTTAATGAAATCAGGAATATTTAACTATAACTACCAGCTCTATTCCCTTTTTTTCTTCCCACTTTCCCTTCCCTCTGCTTTCCTCCTTTTCTTCCTTCCCTTCTTCCCCTTCTTCCTTAATTTCTGACTCTGAAATAAGTAAGTTCGAAGTTTGAGTCATCTCCTTGTTAGGACAGATTATTTTAGCATAGGATTAGAAATCCCTAGTCCAGATTATTTCTATTCATAATTTATTCTTGTAATACTCTTGGAATCTCTATCTATCTACCACCTTTCTACCTATCCACTCACCTATCATCTATCCATCCATCTATGTATCTATTATCTATCTGTCATCACCTCTCTATCTAAAGAAATACTGTTTTTAGAATGTGATGAGAAATGAAAGTTTGTGATTAGCTCTCTTTTCTAAATAACATTAATCTAAAGCAACATTTAAAAAATGGACTCTTACATTACTTGCATGGAGTCAGCTGAGTTACTTGTTAAAAGTACAGGAATCTCTATGAAGGCTGAGAATCAGGATTACTGACAAGACTGCTCCTCCTATCTCCATCATTTTAAAGCACGTTATATTTCATGAACTCTGCATATGGAGACTTTGTGAATCACAATGCATCACAGAATATAAAGGACTATTTTGAAGTGGTAGCTAAATGGTGGTATGGTATAAACATACATCTGGGAGCCACCTCAAATCCTTTGTAGAAATTAAAATTATGAATAAATAAAAATGGAAGGGTATATAAATAAATGAATATGCAAAAAATATCTTTAAGTAGCTACATGTTTGGGGTTTTTTTCCTGTTAATTCCTACCTTGAATGGTTTATCCTATCCATTCTTCAAAGAGATTAAATCTCTTTCCCATTAAAACTTGACAGCTTGTTAGAGCCCATGGAGCTATCGGTCTTCTAGAATAATAATGCTTTTTTAAATTCACCAGTATTTCTCAATGTTCCATAAAACACCAGTTCTTGAACTATCTCTACCATTATTAAAAAACAGTAACATGTTTGTGAAAGTTCAGCATACATGAATTAGGGAAATACTATAAATTATATATTTGCTATTTAAGCTATATACTGCTTGTTAGCTTATTGCAGATTCTGGAAGTCTTGCAGTAATAATTTTTTTTTTCCTTTTTAAAATCAAGGTTTCTAAAACTTACCTGACCAAAGAGCCTTTTTCAGAAGTATAACATTTACCAACAACTTTCTCTCTCTCTCAAATCTGATCTATACTTTCTGTTTGCTCATTATTGTCAAGCCTTGAACTATCTTTTATATTTATTGTTTAACCCTCTTCTATACATTTGTAACAAAATGATCTCTACTCAGTATATGTATATGACACCTAGGATTGTATGTTTAGGGTATTTTACTGAGTAAATGATCCTGTTCACGTCTGTTAGTAGGACCATTGCTAAGTGTGAGCAAAGTCTTTTTGGAAGACAGTGGACTTTCCAGAGGCAGGTCTTGTGACAGAAAATGAAAATTAAGATAGCAGGGTCTTGCTATCTTTTATGGCTTTTGAATAATTATTATTATAATGATAGTAATATTAATTACCATTTATTGTGCACTTATACTCTGCAGTGTGCCAAGTGCTTGTTATTTGATTCTGAAAACAACCCAGTGAGGAAGGCATTATTATTTTTTTCAAAACGTTATTTTCCAAAGGATAATAGATATCTCCTGGTTTACATCTATACAGACATGTGACAAAACTGGGATTTGAACTCGTATCTATCTGACATCAAGTCCACAGTTATGATCATTCTATTGTTGGCTGAATGTGGACGTCTTTGAGCATGCTTCCATGCTGGCAAATTTTAAAGTTGGTCTCTTGCAGATGGAGTGACAGGAGAGCTCAGCAGTAAGGCAACTCCCCAAGATAAATATATATACATCCTAAGCCATATGATCATGTGCCATGATTGGTGTGTGCACATGAGTGTATATGTGAGTGTGTATTTATTTCTCTTTTGTTATCCCTTGGTTGCTAATAAACCACATTTGAATATTTAGGATTTACTTCATTTATGCTCTGAGTAATTAAAGAAAAGATAAGATGGCTATAATTGGGGAGCTCAATGGGAAATAGTGTCTCCCCTCAGAATGGTAGGCACTGTGCTTGTCAGACAGAGGATGCCAAGGGAAGAAGGTCAGGAGAAAAGACTGGTGCCTGCAAGAGTTGCCTGCTTTCACTTCTATCAAGATGTATTTTCTACTGTCTAGAACTTATATTTGGAAATAATCATTTCTTCACACTTCTTCTTTGAGAAATATTTAGTAAATTACTAGGAGGAAGTAATCATTTTTATTATCCTTTAAGGACCCATAATGCTTAGCATGGTAACTGGTCCCAGGTAGGTGCTCAATAAATACTGGTTAATAAGAGAACAAACCCTTTCTCCAACTTGGTAAGGGATGGTCTTTGGGAACAAAGAAAAAAAAAAAAAAACACACAAAAAAAACCCTCTTTACTCAGCACACTGAATGTGCCAGAATGTAATTTTGAGATTGATAATGAGATATCACATCATTGTTTTTGAAGTATGCTCATTTGCTTAGGGTATACAGACTAGTTGAGTTTTTTGTTGCTTATCAATTATATGGCATTTAGCCTTTTATGTTGTATCATTTAGCAGCAGGCTACTAATCAGAATTTCATTTAGCTTTCAATTGCATGATGTAGTGAGACCCAAAATGGATATAATTTCAGGAAGGTGTTTTACCAAATTATTTTTGACCTGAAAAGGATATCCACAAAGCAGTTATCTGTAGCTTCTATTATATTGAATGGGTTCGACTTAATTAAAATTGTGTCTCTAGTCTAGAAATTATTTTCTAAGAAATGCTTTCTTGCTAAATAAGCCTGGTATATACACAGGAAAACTAACTTTATCCAGTGACTGCTACTGCATATTGAGGAGAAAAATGTATTTCCATAAATTTCAAATAACACTTTTGTTAGGTTTTCTTAGGTTCTACTCTAATGCCATCATCTATTGAGATGACACCTAGTTCTCTTAAGTTAGAAATGAACGGTTTCAAGTTTAAGTTGTAATTTGTTCAAGTCTCTGGCTAACGCTGGGATCAGCATGGACCAGTGAGTAGAAACAAGAAGAAAAACGAATGAAAACCCCCCCAGCACGTGACCTGAATAAAGATACCCGAACTCCAGTTCCAGTCCTGTCCCTCCTTGCTTTGGGGCCTGGGGCCTGTGCATTACAAATCAAGAGGCTGGAAGTTGCCCTTCTCACCTTTGTTGTGAAGATGAGCAGTTGAGTACCAGTATGGATCTGGGTGGGATTGTAGTAAAGGTTAGTGTTGTAAATCAACTGTAATGAAATCCTTAGCTGGGGATGATCAACCCAGTGAGTAAATTACTGTGGGTGAGATCACGAGGCTTTCAGCCTACTGTGAATGGGTAAGATTGAGCTAAGACTTCTCATTGGTGATGACGGTGGGGTGGGCTTATCAGCAGTGAGATTTCCTTTTATTTTGTAGAAGATTCTGAATTGGGTTTCTCTCTAAGATTTTTGTGAACTATTGCCATGTCATCTGGAAATGGCCTACGATTTATAGGGAGACTCACTGTCATTCACCAGTCTCATTTTTAAAAAATGATTTATTTATTTATTTATTTGAGAGTGTGAGAAAGAGAGTGTGCACAAGGGGGCAGAGGGAGAGGGAGAGAGGCAGACTCCCCACTGAGCACAGAGCCTAACATGGGGCTTGATCTCCTGACTCTGAGACTATGACCTGAGCTGAAATCAAGGGACGGACGCTTAACTGATGGAGCCACCAGGACCCTCACCGGTATCAATTTTAATCACACTTTAACTCTTATATTACACATGAAAAGGCAGAGTAAGAATTAAAAATTTTCTAAGTATCACTGGGGACATTTTTTTTTAATTCTTTAAAAAAATTTTTTTTTTAATTTATTTATGATAGTCATACAGAGAGAGAGAGAGAGAGAGGCAGAGACACAGGCAGAGGGAGAAGCAGGCTCCATGGACCGGAAGCCCGACGTGGGATTCGATCCCGGGTCTCCAGGATCGCGCCCTGGGCCAAAGGCAGGCGCCAAACCGCTGAGCCACCCAGGGATCCCTGGGGACATATTTTTATATATTAATTGATGATTAACCTTCCCTTTTTTGGTTGTCACAGTTGTGACACTCTCTTTAGTCAAGCAGCAAATCCATGAGGCATCAAAGAACAGAGAGAAAAAAGAGGGAGATATTTGGCTCTTGGGAATCTTCAGAAGTCAAGGTCAAAATATATGGCAATGTTTGGAAGGACCTTTGATCAGTCAGGGCTAGTTTTCCCAATAGTGATGTCTAGACTGTGGGAAGTATATGGGCAGTGGGAAGTATGAGCCTTAGAGGCTGGTTTGTTCCCTGGAAACCTTGCTGCCTGTACTCTTTGGCCTGAGGCCCAGGACCTGGACAAGGCTGGAAACCTGAGACATAGAGCTACCTTTCCTGAGTAGGGCTTGAGAGAGCAGCAGGGCTCGGGAACAGAGGAAATGTCCTGAGTGGTATTCTGGCATGTGGACCTGTACGTCAGCTTGCCAGGGTCCCCACACTCCTCAGCGTGACAGGAGGAGAAACAGCATTTTCCCATGCTACCAGGAGGAATGCAACCACGGCACAGAAACCTGGCAGTCCACAAGTAGCTTGAGGGAGGGTCAGCATGTGGCAGATGCAGCAAAAAAATGTGTGGACTGATAACCAAGATCCAAAGCCCACTCACCCCCCTGAACCCCCATTGAGAACTTAGTACTTTAACAGAGTCCCCCAGAAAGTTAGATGCAACCTGACAGAAGGTCATAATTAGATGGAAATCAAGTTTTGGCACCTGGGAGCCTGGGAGCTTGCTGTGGAAAATGATTTGGGTTATTTCAGTTATAGATAATACAAATGATGTACTTATATGTTTGATGTTATGGACCCAAATTAGTTTCCATAGAACAACTGCATTAATATCCTCCAAACTCCAGTGCAACACTGGATGCCTCTGTTGCCTCTTTCCAGATGTGTTCAGCTGGACCTATCTTTCCCTGTTTGACTTTCATTTCTGAATTCTGGTGAGTGATGTTTTGATAGGTAATTAACAGCTATTCTCTGCAGTAGTTGAACAGTCTGGTTTGTATTAAATGACTAAGGTCACTTAGATACATACCTTATCATTACCTGAGGGGACTGAACTGCTTCTCTTACACATTAACTTCTATTATCTTCCCATTCAGAAAAAAGAAAAACTACACGTGTAAGAGAACATTTTTAGAATTTTATGAATCATGATTTTTGCCACTAAAAACTAACGTTTGGTTAGCATTGAGAGCAACTGCCCTCAAAACAGTTTGTCTCAAAAAAAAAAAAAAACAAAAACAAAACAACAACAAACAGTTGGTCTCAGTCCTCTACCATGGATATGATAAGACAATAGTTTCCTATGACTTTTTAAGGGTTTTTTTTTTTTTCCTCTTCCTGCTGGCAGACAGCGGTGGGGTAGGACATACTAGACAGAGAGACAGAGAATCCAGATCTTATTTGCACGTCTCCACTTACCAACTGGGTGACTGTGCTAACGTCATTTCTCTTTCTTGTGCCCCAGTTGCCTTACCTGTGAAATGAGTGTTTCTTGATTGTCTTTCGAGTCCTTGTTAACGCAGAGATGTCTTGGCTTCATGGGTACTCATTCTCTGTGAGGTGGAAACCAAGACAACCCAAGATCAGTAACAGGCACACAACTATGCAAATACACTGTTATATTTTTGTAGATTTTTGTAAATTAGATCGTGTCTCTTTGTCACTGTCAGTATTGGTGATCCACGACTCACATTCAGTAGATGAAAAACACAGTTTGGATATATCGTTGCTACTAGGAGAAATAGAAAATGGGGATGGGCATCTGATTTCTAGGGTGGATATACACTATGGAATTCTCTATCATCATCTCCAAATACTCCTTATCCTTCTTCAATTTCACCAGTAACCAACTGCTCAGTTTGGGTTCCCCCAGAAGCAGATTGTGAGACAGGCAACTTATATTTGGAGGTGATCCCAGGATGGCTTGTACAAGAGTGAGGCAGTAACACAGAGAAGAGAAGAAAGCTAAGAGAAGTACTTGGTGACCCATCCTGCCAGGGACCTCTAGAAGACTGAGTAGGACATGCCCCATAGCTGTCTCCCTCTGCTGGGGTGGGAGAACTGGGGTATTCACACACTGAATTTCTCTCCTTTCCTGGTGAAAGGTATTAATTCCCCCAAATGTCAGGCCTGTGCCCTGGATAGGCCAGGCATGCTCCTGTGGCCAGGGAAGGCCCTAGGGCAGAGAGCCGCAGATGCTTGTGGTAGGTAGCAGGTGGTGTGTATGGAAACAGGATTGGGGATGCCAAAGGGTTTTGGGCAGGCCACCAACAGCATCTGCCACACTAGCCTAATCCAGGCAATAATACTCACATTGCTCCAAGGATTCTCCTTCTAGCTTCTAATTTCACTTATTCTCATTTTATACTTATCATCTAGAACATACTTCCTTGGATATTAAAGCTTCTTTAATACCTTCCTCATCTCTGTGTGACTTCATTTTGTGTTACTCACTGGCATCCCCTTTGCCATCCATCCCACCCACCCTTACAGTTTTGCCTTCCATTCTTTGCTAAGCTGTTCCTTCCACTTGGAATGGGCTCTTCAGTCATTTCCAATCCCTTCGTGTCCTTCTTAGCACACAGAATGTCTTATAGAGAACACAGCTAGTGCCTTAAATATTGTTTTTCTAGATCAAATTACATATCCTCTCAGGGATTATCTCTTTCCAAAGGTCTTTCCTACACTACTTTAAGTATTCCTTTACTCAATACCCAACAGTCCTTGTTTTCTACACCTTTCTTTTTGCCTACCCAACATTATTAATCTTTTTAGTGTAAACATAATTAAGTCAAGGAAGCCTTTTCTGAGCCCTGGGATATCTGAGCCCCATTCAATGCTTGGTCTTGGTTGTGCTCATACTTATAATTTCTGTTCATTTTCTTTTTTAAAGAACTTTGTTATTTATTTATTTATTTATTTATTTATTTATTTATTTATTTAGGAAGCATGATCAGGGGGAGGGTGAGAGGGAGAGGGAAAGAGAGAATCTCAAGCAGAGTCCATGCTGAGCATGGAGCCTGAAATGGGGCTTGATCACAAGATCTGAGATCATGACATGAGCCGAGATCAAGGGTTGGAGGCTTAAATGACTCAGCCACGTAGGCACCCCAATTTCTGCTTATTTTTGATCAGTCTTCCAGGATATATTTCCAAGGCCATGTGGCCCAGTACCATGGTTTTACTGTATTCCTAGAACCAGTCCAGTGACTGGCACATAGTAGGCATTGATTAAAATTCACTGAATCATGGTATGAATAAACAATGTCATTTTGGGCTGATTGACATTCTAAATAATAATTGGTTTTACTTCTGAGCATTTTTCTCATGAATTTATAAATATATTAAAAATGGAAACCATTTCTCCTACAACCCCTCTAGAGTACTGTATGTGATGTACTTCATACATTAGGATCTTCAAAGTGTTTGTAAATAAATTAACTCGATAACACCAAGGTTCCACACTGAGTGCTCTGGTAAGAGATAACTTGGACCACCAGAGATATGCTGCTCTTTCTCAGGTGAAATATAGCAACAATTCAACTAGAGTAAATTAATTATAGGAGAGGGACTAAGTAATAAAATTGGGTTTCAAACAGAAAAAGAGTGAAGAAATATATCCTGTGATTAGGAAGGATAATGAAGTTACTGAAAATAGATACTAATTCTAAATGCATTGGGAATGTTTGGAAAGATAAAAATATTGGGATATGTGTGTCAATTGGTCTTAATAACATACACCAAGAAAAACAAATTAAAGAGCAAAAGCAAGCACAAGATTTGTAGTCAATACATTTGAAAAAAAAAAAGTAGGTAATGGGAGCAAAGCAAACTAAATTTTAAAATACAAAAGAAGTTAATCAGTTTAGATCAATCTGCATTAAAATAGCAGAGAACAGACCTAGAGTTTAACAGAATAATATCAATTATCATTATAAAAAAAATCCTACTCTGAAATGTGTTTTCCTGGTAAAAATACAAAATTAGAAAATATACAAAATAGAAGAATATTATCTCCACATCAAAAATTTTATCTGCTTGTAGACTCAATTTCTGCAATATATAGGCAGGTCTGTTCAAAACGGAGGCAGAAAATTTTTTAAAAATCTCAAAATAAAAAGTACTTTGGCTTCAGCATTTAATAGAGTGTGACAGGAGATTTCATTTGCCCAAACTAGTCAAACAAGATTGTGTTGAAGCATGCTAGCTTTCCTGGAACATTATATGTAAAACAAAAACAAAAACAAAGAAAAATTTAAGAGGAAGTGACAAAGGAACAAAACATCAAGTATTAACAAATAGATATTTGTATTCTGAGCAATGAAGAGCCTTGACTGGAATGGAACTTGGTTCCAGGAGTAGATTATATGCACCAGACCTGAGGGAAAACAAGGAAATCTGGGCTCGTTTCCTGGCATAATTGGGGCTAAAGGAGCTGAAAATGCAGTATGTGGCAGTGATAGAAAGGTGACAGCTTGGGGCAAGCAGTGGTGAAAGAGTTTGTTTTCTTGCAATCGCTTGGAATCAAGTGCACTCTGAAGGCAAGGCTTTGGGTTATCAACTTGCTGCAGTTGCCTGACAGCATGAAGGAATTCAAGGTGTTTTTAGCTGCATGAGGTGGCTTTAAAAAAAGGGACTGACAAATTTAAATATTAAATTCGCAAAACAAATTTAAACCCAGCGACTCTATCTGATGATTTTAGTAGAAACTTTTGACTCCTATCTGCAGAGCTGAGGTCCCAAGAAACAAATGAAAAGATTTGGCCACCATGCTATTTAACACGCCTGGTCCTAGGTCTTGTCTAGGGAAGTTGAAGTATTAAATGGGACAGAGTAAGACCATGAATATTGAAATAAGACTTATGAGAGGATTCAGAGGCCTTGGAATATCCACAAACTCCAAATTCTCTAAGCTTCTCCTGCCAGTGGATGCAACCAAAGTAGTTTAAGCAGATTCTTTTATCTTATGTGCTATTCTTCCCTTTCTTGAGCCAGTTCTCTTCAGGTTCTAAGCCTATTTGCCCCATTTTCATTTCAAACTGATAACGAGAGTTAGATTTTAGTTGTGGTGTCTACCTTAGTAGTAGGTTACAATAAAATACATGTATTTACCATTTTCTATGATAATATATATGGGGAAAATATGTAGGACTAACTTCTGAACGAGCTCAACCAAAGAGTGAAAAAATAGAGTTTAAGCTAGTGGTTTTTGTTTGCTTGCTTTTGTGTTTGTGTTTGTTTTGTTTTTGTTTTTACATAGGCACAGTTATCAGAATTCACTGAGAAGGCAACATAGTTTTAATTCTTAGGTGACCTGAGTGACAGGAATCTTACTGAATGGTTATAATGCTAAAGAAAGTTAAGATGCCACAAGTGATTAGCTGTAAGATAAAGAACGGAATCAAAAAACCGCGTTAGAATATGAATCTTACCTTCTTCCTGTGTTTCCTTAAATAGGTACAGAAAAGCCTGTCCTTATTAAGGCTTTGAGAAATATTTCAAATGGAGAACCAGTGTTATCTTTATAAAATGTGATTGTGTTTTTTCTTGTAGGTTGGGAATAATGTTGACAGAAACACTGATATGGAAATGCTATGCCTGATTATAACAGAGATGGGAAAATCCTCCAGTGGAGGAGGGCAGGTGCAGAAGCCAAGGCAGGCACTTAACCTCCAGAGGGTAGGTGATGTGCTTTCTCTAATAGAGACACATGGGTATTTCACATAGGCTTATTGATCATGGAGTCTATAGATCTGAAATGTATGAGCAACTCACAGAGTTCCTAATAAATTTGCATCAGAACTCCATATCTATTGATAGAACTCACCAAAAGGAAGACAATAGTCATTTTCCCTATTTCCAGGCCTGTAATCATTTTCTGCTTTAAGTATATTCTGAAGAAAGGAATAGAAGTAGACCTTTCCCTTGTTTTGGGATAATAGCTCTTAAAAATCACATTCCAGGCAAAGAAGAATGGCACTGTGGTTAGACAGTCAGAGTGGAAGCTTATGGTGGTCAGGTGAGAAGTGGATTCTTGACCTAAGTCCATCACATCATAGACACAGTGAGACCTGAGGACACATCATCTTATTTCTCCTCCATTTCCTGGGTGATTTCTGGGAGAAGATATCCTGCAACTGGTCCACTACTCACATTTGCTTCTGTGTCATGAATAAGAGTTATTATGAGTGGAAGGACCAGGGATGGAGTCCTGGATCTCATCTTCTTCACTAAAAGAGTAAAGGAAGAGCAATAATACATTCCTGTGGAATCCCAGAGATTAATGCTGCCATCAACAACTGGAAAGATAGGGAGTGGTCATTTCTATCACAGCTCCATTTAAGTCTCCAATTAGGCTGATGGGGAAGACAGATGGGTCTTGGAGAATGAGAGTGGATTATCATAAGCTTAATTAGGTGATGCCTCCAAGTGCAGCTGCTATTCCAGATGTTGTCTCCTTACTAACTCAAATCAATACAGCCCCTGGCAATCAGTCCAGGCTGTGGTGCAATGAGCTCTACCAGCCAGCTCATATGACCCAGCAGATCCAATGAGGCTTAAACAGTTCATGGCAGATTGGGGTGCTTTGTGGAACCTCAGTAGTAAATTCACAGTTAAAGCCTCTAATATTGTCTTGTAATAAAAGCTATGACCTCTTCAGCAAGTAACTAGTCTTATTTTGAGAAACAACCCTTAAATTCTTACCAGAACTTGGTATAGACCAAATGCCTGATCTCGTGAAATGGGTTGCCCATTATGAACTGGCCATTAACTTATCCACCAAATCATAAAGTGAGGCATAACCAGCAACTCTCCATCAAGTGGAATATATATAGGTATACCTCATTTTATTATGCTTCATTTTGTTGAGCTTCACACCTATTACATTTTTTTTTACAAATTGAAGGTTCAAGATTTCAGTGATAGAAGTAGCTGCAGATATGGTGGAAATAACAAGAAAACTAGAATTAGAAGGGGAGCCTGAAGATGGGACGGAATTGCTGCAATCTTGTGATAAAACTTTAAAGGATGAGGAGTTGCTTCTTATGGATGAGCAAAGAAAGTGGTTTCTTAAGATGGTATCTACTCCTGGTGAAGATGTTTTGAAGATTGTTGCAATAGCAACAAAGATTAGAATATTACATAAACTTAGTTGATAAAATAGTAGAAGGGCTTGAGAGGATTGACTCCAATTTTTAAAGAAGTTCTACTGTGGGTAAAATGCAATCAAATAGCATCACACGCTACAGAGAAATGGTTTATAAAAGAAAGTATCAATCAATGAGGCAAACTTCATTGTTATCTTATTTTAAGAAATTGCCATAGCCACTGCAGCCCTCAGCAGCCACCACCCTGATTTGTCAGCAGCCATTAAAATCAAGGCAAGACCTTCCAATAGCAAAAAATTATGACTGAAAGCTCAGATCATGGTTAGCATTTTTTATCAATAGGCGTTTTTAAATTAAAGTACGTGCACTGTTTTTTAGACATAATGCTATTGCACACTTAAAAGACTGCAGTATAATATAAACATAATTTTATATGTACTGAGAAACCAAAAATTAATTGAGTCGCATTATTCTGTATTTGCTTATTGTCATGGTCTGGAACCAAACCCACAGGATCTCTGAAGTATGCCTGTGTACAGGAATAGACTGAAGTTAGTCTTGAATGCAGAGTTAAATTGCACAAGGAGGATGCTTATCTTCCCCAGGTCTTCCTGTTGTACCACTGCCCTCTCTCAGTACCACAGGAACAGACACATGGAAGGGTTTCCATGACTAGTTAGTGGCTTGAAAAGATTAGATACATACATACATACATACATGATAGATAGATAGATAGATAGATAGATAGATAGATAGATAGATAGATAATAGACAGATGCCCTGGTTTATACTACCACCATTTGCCCTCTCCACCACCATCACCACCATTTGCTGCTTCCTGATTTCCTGGGAGTAGCATTAAGTGGACTTACGCTACCTGATTGTGTCACTTAAAACAGTGGTAGTATTAAAGGGAGGTGTATCTTGTGTAATTTGCCTGAAACAAGTCATGGATTGAGTAAGAACACAAACCATAGCAGGTAGGAAAAATGAGTGAAGGTGGTGGAAAGGTACAAACTTCCAGTTATAAATAACTTGTGAGGATGTAATGTACAGCATGGTGACTATAGTTAACAATATGCATTGTATATTTGAAAATTGCTGATAGTAGATTTTAAAAGTTCTCATCACAAGAAAAAAATGGTAACTATGTAAGGAGGTACACCTGTGGCAATCATTTTACAAAATACGTGTATATCGAATCATTATGTTGTACACCTTAAACCAATACAATGTTATATGTCAAGTGTATCTCAATAAAACTGGAAAAAAACATAAATAGAAGAGGGCTGCCAAGAAAAAAAAGAATAACACAAACCAGGTTAATAGCTTGAGCAGATAATCAGAAATTTGACAATAAAAAGACTATTTTTGTAGAGGTATGTGAATAAATCACATGGGATGAACCCAGAATGGGAAAATATTAGTAACCATTTAGATACTCATCAAAAGTCTATGGAGGGTCAAGATGCTTTCTAGCTTCCTCTTCTATTCCACTCAGTGCCTACTTAATGATCTCATAAAGGACATAGCAGTGGTGATAGTAGTGATGACAATAAAAATTATTATGGTTGAATAATAATACATAGTGGGTTGAATGGTGTCCTGCAAAAGATATGTCCTTATCCTAACACCCAGAACCTGTGAATATGACCTTATTTGAATAAAGGCCTTTGCAGATGTAATTAAGTTTCTTGAGATGAGATCATCCTGAATTATCTGAGTGGGACCTAGATGGAGGCAGAGATTGAAGGTATGTGGCTGCAAGCCAAGGAACACCTGGAGTCACCAGAATCTGGAAGAAGCAAAGAAAGATACTCTCCTGGATTTTTCTCCCAGAGAAAAAACAGGCCCTACTTGACACTTTAATTTCTGACATCTGGTTTCTGAACTGTAAGAGATCAAATTTCTGTTGTTTTAAACAACCAAATTCGTGATAGATAATTTGTTATGGCAGCCACAGAAACTAATATACCAAAACTTGGGACTTCTCCACATTAAGCTTATTTTACTCCCACCATTGCTGAGGGCTCAATTTTCCAGTAGAATTAGTCTACTCTGAGCAAAGGGGCTGGGACCTGCATAGAACTTCTCACAGGTTGATTTCTTTGGATGTTATCCATCAAGTATCTGTTCCTACTGAAAAAAACCTCCAGGATGTGGATTTGCTTTTCCTGCCTATTATACTTCTGAAAGCATCATTGATTGTGGACCTTTAACTTCATCAAAATATTTTGTTCAACCTCTTGAGCGACACAACTGATTTTTAGTGAATGAACTCAGGTGATGTGCTGCTGCTCATGGGATTATTGGTTTTGTCCTATGGCCAATCATCCTAAAACAGCTTACTTACAGAATAGCTGGGTGACCTATGAAAGTCCCCCTTTTTGTGCAGCTGGGAGATGCCCTTTGATAGATTGGAATGCCTGTTCAGAAGAGTAATATATGGAGCCATTTATCTCATAGAATAAATGAATCTGAGGGAGAAGGAATGATTGGTTTGGTGCTTCTGAAGATTATACTTCAAAATGTGCTCTAGGAATTTGTGCTAACCTCAAATACTTTTGGCTTAGAGGATTTAGTAAGCAAGGGATGAGTGTATCCACTAGGCATCATAACAAGGGTTCTTTTTCAAAACTACAATGAATTGTCACTTCATACCTGTCAGAGTGGCTAAAATAAAAAACACAAAAAAACAACAAGTGTAGAGGATGTGGAGAAAAAGGAACCCTCTTGCACTGTTGGTGGGAATGCAAAGTGGTGCAGCCATTTGTGGAAAATAACATGGAGGTTCCTCAAAAAATGAAAAATAGAATTACCCTAGAATCTAGTAATTGAACTACTGGGTATTTACCCAAAAAACACAAAAACGCTAATTCAGAGGGATACATGTGCCCCTATGTTTATTGCAGCATTATTTACAATAGCTAAACTATGGAAACAGCCCAAGTGTCCATCAGTAGATGAATGGATAGAGAAGAGGTGGTATATACACACACACAAACACATTACTCTACCATAAAAAAGAATGAAATCTTGACATTTGTAACAACATGGGTAGAGCTAGGGAATATAATGCTAAGTAAAATAAGTCAGAGAAAGACAAATACCATTTGATTTCACTCATATGTGGAATTCATGAAGGAAAACACTAAGCAAAGAAAAAAAAGAGAGAGAGAGACAAACCAAGACATAGACTCTTAACTATAGAGAAAAAGACGTAGTTACCAGAGGGACAGTGGTAGGTGGATGGTAGAGATATGGGATGGGAATTAAAAAGTACATTTATCATGATGAAAAAAATTTAAAAAGAAAACAAAAACAAGGGTTCTTTTGAGTTGGAAGCTGAGACAGCAACTGGCTGACCATGAGTTGAATAATTAAAAAGAGAGATGATGGTGCTGTCTGGAGTGGTTCATCCTGACACTGAAAGAAAAATGGAATTGTTATTTTACAATGCACACGCAGCAAGGAATATGGACAGAATCAGCTAAGCTGAGAGTTGAGGTAAAGATCTTTGTATCACCATTTTTAGCAGTAAGAAATGTAAAAAAAAAAAAAAAAAAGGTTAAAGATGACTTCAGTCTTGTACAGCAGGATCATCCAGGACTCAGACCTCTTAAGAACAAAGGTCTGTATTGTCCTAGAGGTAAAGTTACTCAACGAGCTTTTGTGCTGGCTGATGGCAGAGAGAATGTGGAATGGATAATGGAGGGGTGTATTTGTCCTCGTGATTTCACATAAACAAAAACTGTATTCACTTTCATATGATCTTACTTGCTTTGTCTCTCCTTCCTACTCCCTCTTCTTCTATTTATGTATTTAATAAATTTACCTTTTAATTCCTGGCCATTTGCACCCACTATTATACACAGGGGGTGTTTAGTTCAGAGGCTGAACAATATCTATATGGGATGGAGACAACACTGGAGAAGGAGTGGATACTCCCCAAAGGTCTCAGACACATAATTGGATTTGTGCATAATGGACTTTGGATGGTCTCCTTGTTATTAGAGTAGAAGAGGGTGTTTTATTTTTTATTTATTTATTTTTTAAATCAGTTTCTTTTTTTTTTTTAAGATTTTATTTATTTATTTATTCATGAAAGACACAGAGAGAGAGAGGCAGAGACACAGGCAGAGGGAGAAGCAGGCTCCATGCAGGGAGCCTGATGTGGGACTTGATCCCGGGACTCCAGGTTCATGCCCCGGGCCAAAAGCAGGTGCCAAACCGCTGAGCCACCCAGGGATTCTCGAAGAGGGTGTTTTAATTATATAAGAGATGCTATTATATTTTACAGAAGAAGATTTTGGGGTGAAGAAGGGTATATATAGGTTTTAATTAGTGAAAGAGGTGGAGTATAGGGATATTTTTCATATTTTTGCTGCCTAGGGACTCAAGATCCTAAGTTAGGGAAATTCTCCACTATTTGAGGCAGTATACTTACTTCCATTTCAGAAGACACATGGGATTAATGTTCCTATTTCTCTGTGAGGTAGGGTGTGTGCATATAACCTGAATCTGGATAATGAAATGTTCAAGTTGAGGAGTTTTGAATCTAGCAGTAGTGATGCAAGGGACTAGATAGTACCCAGTCATCATGAGGGTCACATCAGCACTGCTGGTGTCTGCTGTGGATGGTTCTGGTTGCCTCAGTGTTGGTGGAGAGTTCCTGGGAAGTTTACAAAAGTGGCAGTTGTCTCCTAAGCCATTCCAGGGGAGAGATCTGGTTTCTATGTGTTGTATAAGTAGAATTTGGCAGATCTTTGTCCTGGATACTAGGGCGGAGCCTCTAAACCCTTGGAATTTCCTGAGTGTGGGGAGTGTCTTTGTCATTCATGGTGGGCTCTTCAGACCACATGTGATAGTTTATGTTAATGAGATGGATTGGGAGTATGAAGTGTCCTGAGGATGTGGAAACTGCATATTGGGGTTCTTCCCATCTATTCATTTGGCTGGTCCTGATTTGCATCCTTTCTAAAAAAACTGTATTTATAAGTAAATGCTTTCCTGAGTTGTATGAGTTGTTCTAGCAAATTACTAAACCTGCGGGAGCAGTGGGAACTTTTGAATAGGTGCCAACCGGTGAGAAGTGTGAGTGGTCTGGAAACCATGGAGCTTGTGACTGGTGTCTGAAGTAGTAGGAGTCTTATGAGGGACTGTGCCCTTGACATGAAAAATTTGACCCAACTCTGGTATTTAGGATCAGAACTGCATTGTATTCAGTTTTCCTGCCTATTCTGTGAACTACCTACCTGCCTATCAATCTAGTAAAATTCCTATTTTTCTTGGGTTACTTACAGTAACTTTCTGTTGTTTCAAGCCAACACATTGATAAGAAAAAGTAGCAATAGAAATTATATTAAAGCTTTAGCAAAAACTGAAAGTCAGCTTTGAACATTGCCCCGAAGCTGCTTATCATTCCATTTTCTCTTCCGCCCTATGCAAATTTACAACCAAAAGACAGTAAGAAAGTAAAAAGATAGTAGGATCACTTTGTATGTTTATATCACAGAGAGTAAACGCTTGTGAAGCAGAAGAGCCCTTGAGAAAAAATAATTAATGAATTGCATTTATAGTAATAGTTTCATTTTTATTCCAAAGGAAAGTCACTTTCTCAATAATGACCAGACATCCTGAAATATCTTTGTTTAAAATTTCATATCACATTTTTTGCCAACTATATTGGTTAAAGATTTATTAGACTGCTAACCATAGGAACCTAAAAAACAGTTACATAAAAAGTTAATTTTTCTCCTCATGTGAAAGAAATCTGGAGATAAGCAGGCCAGGTATGGTATGCATGGTGTTACCCAGGATCTAGGCTCCTAACTTTGCCTCAGAATATATGCTCTCTTCCACATTATTGCAAGATGACTCTTGCCCCCATGGGCATGGCAACCAGCCTCTGGCCATGAAGAAGAGTGAAGAGCAAGGAGCAAAGAACTCATGCCAGGGAAGATAGTTCCTTTATTTATTTTTTTTAAAAAGATTTATTTATTCATGATAGACACACACACAGAAAGAGAGGCAGAGACACAGGCAGAGGGAGAAACTGGCTCCATGCAGGGAGCCCAACGCAGGAGTCGATCCCAGGATCCCGCCCTGGGCCAAAGGCAGGCACCAAACCACTGAGCCATCCAGGGATCCCCAAGTTAGTTCCTTTAAAAGAGCTTTTCTGGAATAACCTCTAAGCAATTTCATTTACATCTTATTGACCAGAACTGTATTCTTTGACCAGCCTTAGCCATAAAGGAATCTGGAAATGTAGTTTTATATGTATTTATTTTTCGGATGCATATATGTTCAACACAAATAAAAATCAGGGTCATAAAGAAAATTAGTGTATTGTGTTATTTAACTTTGACTTATAATCATTCTCATCAAATTCCTATCTAATCTAGGACTTTTTTATATTATTGCCAATTTAACAGCTGATTTGTAGATGGATACTCAATTTAGTAAGTATTTATATAATGGCTAAATGTTCACGTAGGATAAAGTTAAGACTTCTTTCATGTTTCTTTGATGAAAATTCCTGCCGTTGGCCACTCTTTTGGAATGTCACTGAAGGGTAAAGTTAAACAAGTTGGGAGGACAGTGTAGCAAATCTTAAAAATAATTGGATTGAGAACCTACAGCATCCAGCTTAAATGTTATAAGTTGTATGTATGATACCTGTCATATTAAAGTATTTGAGAAGGAAATATGGCTATGCACAAGGGCCAGAAGAAAAGATTGTGAAGATTTGGGATCCCTGGGTGGCGCAGCGGTTTGGCGCCTGCCTTTGGCCCAGGGCACAATCCTGGAGACTCGGGATCGAATCCCACGTCGGGCTCCCGGTGCATGGAGCCTGCTTCTCCGTCTGCCTGTGTCTCTGCCTCTCTCTCTCTCTCTCTGTGTGACTATCATAAATAAAAAATTAAAAAAAAAAAAAAGATTGTGAAGATTCAGTATGAAATTCTGGAAAGGAGGATGAGAGTCAGGTGATAACACTGACGCAGGATGGGACATAGCCAGAACCCTGTGGGGTATTTAGACAATGTGAGAATATAGAGCTAGAGAATATAGAATGGATTCTTCATCCAATTGGGAGGCTGGAAGTTAGAGTATTTTGAAAAAATTCAATCATAAATATTTAGAATGAGGCTGTGTGTCTAGAAGGGAGAGTGAGTGACCCAAGAATATTATCAGATTGAATTCAGGCAATTTGAAGAGCAAAATTTTCCTGAAGCCAAGAGAAGGATTTGATGTGTAGACAGAAAATATCCTGTATTGCCAGGTACCCAGATTTCTGAGCAAGATAAACCAGGTTTTAGGCCAACGAATAAAAGCAAAACTGAATTTTAAAAAAATATAGTAGGGGTGCCTGGGTGGCTCAGTTAAGTGTCTGACTTCAGCTCAGGTCATGGTCTCAGGGTCCTGGGATCTGGCCCAGAATAGGGCTCCCTGCTCAGCAGGGAGTCTGCTTCTCCCTCTGTCTCTGCCTCTTCTCCTGCTTGTGCTCTCAAATAATAAACAAAATCTTAAAAAAAAAAAAAAAAAAGGATAGTAAATGTTAGGACTCAAGGAAGAACTACATCTTGCCTTAAAATAAATGAAGTAAACTGGATCAGTAAGTCTGGGAAACCATGAAGGCAGACTTCCTTTCCCTTTTGGAAGGGGTGTGCTCTACTTGCATTCTTGCAAATAGTGTTCATTTTAGTTTTTTCTTTTCTGCTTGTAAATATCTAAACATAGAAATAATCATTAGGTAGTCATTATAGAGTTCCTTACTTGGAGGCATATATCTACGATGCAACTGGAGAAATGATGTCAGATTTTGTTTGTTTGAAAAATGAGAAAATGTGAAGTTTATTAAATATGAACATATGATTCTTTAAGGTGTAAATAATACAGTAATATCCCTTCTACTTTCCATATAAGCAATTCATATTCTTTTCTCCTTAGGCTCATTTTTTCTTTGGTAAATGTATCTGTACTGCCTTGAAAAATGATTAGAGTTGACTTAATGTTAATCTATTCCTGTAACGTAGTTTTGATATCCAGCTTTTTTCTTGATCATGTACAGATCTTTTTCTTCCACATTTGTGAAATTTCCCCTTTATATCAGATCTTTGCAATGGCTGTGTCCAATTTTGTTATATTCTAATAGAATTGTATCTGATAATTGCTATAATCTTAGTGATCAGAGCTCAATAAAAATACTATAATGACAATAATAAACCTAGATGAGTTATGTGAACTAGAAAACCTACTCCCACTGTAACTGAAAAGTGAACTTGGAATACCTTTGGCCTTTCAGAAGATTGATAAATTAATTTCAGACTTACAGATTTTTAGGGGGAGGGGAAAAGTGAAGGTCACCCAAAGGATTTCAAATATTACTAGGATTATGTAATGCGTGGCAGCTGGTGGGGTGAACAGAGTACCCTAATTCTAAGAAATCTATTTCATGTTGGTGATAAAGACTAATTCGAAGTATTATTTTAACAAGATGTGGTGACAGTTACCCAAATATGAATCCATACCACATAAAGCACAATAGACTGATCAAACATTAAAGTATAATTAAGAATAGAAGACTGAGTATGAACTTCAACAACAAACCTGCTTCTTGTGGGCATGCACCAAAAGTCATCTTAATTTGACAAATATCTCTTCTGTGGTGAAGTCCTCCAGGGAATGTGATTATACCACCTCCTTCTTTACTCAGACCAATGTTTACAAATCTTCTTGTAAGGAAATACTTTCTTATATTTAACCTAAATCCCTCTGTGGAAGCTTAAGCCCACTACTTCCTCTTCCAGCTTTAGTGAAGATGCAATACAGCTGCCACTTCCAGATGGTTCTTTAAAAAAAAAAAAAAAAAGACCTAAGGCTTATTTACATATAATCAGTTCAGCTATCCCCTTTCTCTGTCCCCATCAACAAGGAAAAAAGATTGCAGTGCCTCCTCTTATATTCTTTATTCCCTCTAAAGTTGCATATTACCATTTTATTATATCTTTGTAGTTAAATCTTTCCACCTGTCCCTAATTATTTCCTTATGACCAATTTCTAGAAGTGAAATTGCTGGGTCAAAAGGTAAGCATATTTTAAATATTTTTTTATTCATGTTGCCAACGAATTCTTTGGATAGATTATATTTATTTATGTATCTACTGGCTGTGTCACAAATAAACCATTTCTTTCTTCTTACTCTTGCCAGTGTTGTATATTGTCATTCTTTTTATCTTTGCTAATTTGGTGTCTCATTATTTTAATTTTTGCTTATTTTCTTATCAATGAGGTTAAAAATTGTTTTAATATATGCTGGTAATTTGTTTTTATGTGTGTGTGAGCATTTTGTTTTCTATTCCTTTGCCTGTTTTTATATTGGCATTTTTCTCATATGTAATAGGTTTTTCTAGGAGAGAAATTAATCACTGTTTGCATGTGTTGCCCATATATTTCTTCCACTTTTTGCTTGCCATTTTATTCTATTTGTCAAATTTGGGAGAAGCAGATGTTTTAAATTTTTAATGTAGTAAAATTTATAAGTCAGTAACTGTGAGTCTTGCTGAGGAGTCTGTTCACACGCACAGGTTATGTAAGTATTCACCTATACTTTCTTTCTTAGAACCTTTATAATTCCAGAGAAGTAAGGGAAGGCATTACAGAGAAGGTGATATCTGAGCAAAGATCTGACAAGAGTTGAAGAGGGAGCCACATGCATATCTTGAGGAGAAGTGTTCCAGGCAAAGAGAACCACAAATGCAAGAATCTTGTATTTGGAACTTTTGTGTATGGTTTGAGGACAGGCAAGGTGGCCAATGTGTTTGAGGCAAAATGATTGAAGGGGAAGAAAATATGGGCCATGTTACACAGGTCTTTCAAGGTCACCATAAATCCTTTACTCTGAGGAGATGGGAAAACTTTGGGGGAGGAGGGGCTAATCACGGAATTCATGGGCCCTGACCTTTATTCTAACAGGGCTACTCTTCATTCTTTCATAGCTTAATCAGTTAATTCAAATTGTTTATTGAATCTTATTTTTTTTCTGACAGAAAGTGGTTCTTTTTGATACAATTTATATAAATTATTAATTCTTATGATGATTAGAGTTAAATATATGTGGAACTTTCATTTTGTTTGCCTTACCCTCTTGACTTTTTCTTGCATAACTACAATAACACTGTTTTAATCGTTGTACTTTCTATTTAAAATCTAATTGAGCAGATTCCTTTTTATTACTGTTTTCTCAAAATTTTCTTGTCTGTTTTTGGACATTTTTTTCCCTGTATATAAATTGTAATGTCATGATCAAGTTAATAAAATCCATTGTCTTTGGATGTCTGAATGCACTGTCTAGATTATTTTGAACAAGAATTGAAATGTGTGTAATCCTGTCTTTCCATAATTTAAGCCTCATTTAAAGTCTTTTAGCCAAGTTTTGTAGTTTACCACATCTAGGTCTTGTATATTTTTTGTTATTTCTTATGTTTGTTCTATAGTTTCAAGATACCTTGATGTTTATCTTAACCTAATTTCAATATTATAAAAAATAATTTTTTCTTAATTGACTGTTGAATGGATGACTTGTATTTTTCTATTTCCTTTGCTGCTTGCACTTTGTACTTTGCAAAGACATCTTGGTACTGGGGAGAAAGCAAGGTCTTTGATCTTGGACAGGTCTGGATTTGAATTTTGGTTCTGCCACACATAATGCCTTAAGAAGTTTAGTCTACTTGTTTGAGTCTCAGTTTGCTCAGTGGTATGATGATAATAATCCCTTATAGGGTTTGTATGGAGATTAAATGAGATAAGTTTTATAGGGTATAATAGTTGTTCAGCACATTTTTATTTCTTGACTTTTCTAGTGATTTGTATTTTTCTCCTAGTCTTGCAATCTTTATTCAATCTTCACAGGGCAGATATGATGCAATATGAAAAATAGATGACTGGGGTGCCTGGGTGGCTCAGTTGGTTAAGTGTCTGCCTTCAGTTCAAGTCATGATCCTGGGGCCCTGGAAGGGCTCAGCGTGGAGACTGCTTTTTCCTCTCCTTCTACCCCTCCCCCTGCTCATGCACACACACACAAACTCTCTCTCTCTCTCAAATAAATAAATAAAATCTTAAAAAAAAGAAAAATAAAATTAGATGATTTTTTATGATTTTTTTTTTTTTTGAGAGTGTGTGTGTGCACAAGCTGGCGGAGAGGTAGGTGCCTTCCCCCTGAGGAGGGAGCCCTTTGAGGTGCTTGCATCTCTGACCAGATCACGACTTGAGGGGAAATCAAGAGTTGGATGCTCAACTGACTAAGCCACCCAGGTGCCCCTGAAAAGTAGATGATATTTCTATCTGGTATCTTAAGTCTGGTTCTCCAGCTCCTCCACACTTCTTTTTATTTTCTTCCCTCTACTTTCTCAGTCTTATATGAATTAGTTCTCTAAATCATTCTAAAAAGTTAATAAATAATATGCTGAGAAATTATTTTCTGTGATAGAAGGCAACTTTCAAAAAGAGGCATTCCAATGATCTGTATTATGTCACTTCAGTGAAATAACTTTCTATTACCAACAACTGGGAGAACAACTGGGGACATTTCCTTGACAGATTTTACCACCAAGAAATAACAATCTTGCCTTTCTCAAATTATCTGAAGTAGCATCCCTATCAGTAAGATACAAGAGCTAACCACTTGAATGAATAAAACAAGGGTTATAACAGAGGAAATTTGAGGTATCAACTATATATAGAGTAGATAATTCTCCATTTTATTTAACCCAGTTGTTTTGACACAGCAAAACCCATCTTCCAGGTTATTCCCCCTACTTCTCTTCCAGCTGGCTTTTTCTCCGTAGTTGAGCCTAGTCTTGTCTTTTCATGATTTTACCTTTAAATCCTGCTATCAGGGTGAGCTAATTCTCTTTTGCTTGCAAAGCTGATGATTGGAGAAATAAAGTCCTTTCATATCTGGAAAACAAATCCTCTCTATAAACTTCAGGTAGACACTGCCTTCCTCATTAGATTTGACCCCTGATTTGGCAGCATCCCGTGGATGATGCATGTAGCCATGCCCTTGATAGGCCTCTGGTGTGCTTCCCGGTCTACTCTCCTTGAATAGGCTTCATTTTTTTTTTTTTTTTTTTTTTTTGTCTCAGGACCTGCCAGCCCCTGATGGGCTCAGCCGCTCCGATCTCATTGCAATTCTCTTGCTTTCGGTTCTCATTTACTATAAAATGATTATACATACTTCACATTGCCATCTATAGAATGGTCATTTCTTTCATTTCCGGAGGCTAATCACATCTTTTCATCTCTACACTATTTCTGCTGCTACTATATATTACACTTTTCTTCAGTTCTGTTGGTCTAAGTCTGTACCCAGTGGAATGATATAAATCTGACTTGGCCCTTGTCATATATGATCATGTCTGTGAAGTCTTCTTGATCCATCTAAAAGGATGTGGTTCCTCTCTCATTCACATTCTTGTAATTCTCTTTATGTCTTCCCAGGGAGTCGTGGTATTCTCCCCTGTGTTATCTGGCAAGTGCTTAGTGCTACGTATGTACCAGTTATGACACTAGGTACCGAGAATGCAAAAATGAACAAGACAAGAGAAGTGTCATCAGGGATACTAAAGTGGGCAGAAAAGCATGTAAAATATTCTATTGCAACAAAAATATTATATTGAAACAAACATAGCTCAGTGGATGCAATTATAAAGTATCTGTGATTTTTGCCTGGAGTTCCTTAAAATGAGCTCTGTAGGGATAGTCCTTCCTCTTCTCCTGGATGAAAATCAGGCAGGAACTATAACTTAGGATTCAGTCTTAGGGCACAAAACCCTCTCTTAATTTAGTAACTAGAATGTCCTGTCCCAAGGAATGTCACAACCAACCCTCTACCTCCTCTTATTAATGGAATTTCTTTCTCTTTCTGAGTCTGGTGGGGGAGGAAGGTAGGAGGAGAAACAGGCTGGGACAAGGTATTCCTTCCTCTATGTTGTTACTGTAGTGGGCCATGCAGTGCTGTTTTTTTAGTCCTGGTGAATACTTAATACTGGCACTTTCTCTTACAGGAGCTCTCTTGGGTTCTTTGGAGCCTCCCACTCCTCCAATTTTCCAACTATCCCAGCATTCCTTTCCTTGCCTCAACCAACAGTTGAGGACTTCTGTGTTTATTTGGGCCGGTCACGTCCTCAGCTCTAGGAATCTTATGATACTGCCAGTTTCTCTTTGTTCTTACTTTGGGTAACTTTCTAGGCCAGAACCTAAATGACCCCAGGTAATTGCTCCTTCACTCATATGGCCACACCTATTCCAAGGGAAGTTTGCATTCATTCGTTGCCTACTCCCTCTCCTCTATTCCCCTATCCTGTCCCCAGTAAATACTGGGTCTACGTACTGATCTCAATTCAGCAACAATTATTTCTCCCACAAAGAACCAGCCAACCTACCTTTAACACTTTAGATTACCAAGCAGGAATCAGGAGCTGGTCCACTGCATCGCCCAGTAGTGCAGAACATATATTGAGTCCTTCTACTTGTCCCTTTAAAACTCTGCTTTTGATTTGAAATAGAGTGAGCACCACACCTCATAGCTCTCTCCAAAAATCTTCCTCAGTATCGACTCACACTTTTCTTAGCTCTTCCTAATTTTTTAAAGGTATGCGGTCATCTCAGGGGCTACAAAATTTATTTTCTGCCATTCTAATCTTTCAAATCTTACTTTGAAATATGCATCTATAATTTTCATTCTTCAGCTAAAACAGAGATAATCTCATTTCAATACCCAATTACATAATTATATTATTAAGGAGGAATGCTTATTCCCTGGCTCTTCTTATTTCCCTGGTGGGGAGATAGATGACTTAGCTGCTTTCTCCAGGAAGGGGCAGTACATCTTTTTCCACTGCTACCTAAGGAGCTCTGGTGGTATCAACACTGATTGGTGAAACTGGAGACAGCCCATATCCTTTGTACCACATCCTCTGTATTGGTAGGTCATGTTACCTTGCCTGAACACACCCACTCTTTTCTTCCTGGACATACTTGTCCTTAACATCCCCTGAGGAAGAGTCTCTTCTGTCACAGTACTGGGATTTAAAACCATCACAGGAGGAGGGAGTCCCACTATGCTTTTTAATGTAGTGGATACCAGACAACTCTATCTGGAGGGAATGAATTTGGCTTGGGGTTTTTTTGTTTGTTTGTTTGTTCATTCGTTTGGTTTTTGTTGTTGTTGTTTTTTGCTTAGGCTCTTGGCTAAAAATTCTGGATGGAAGATATGCTAACTAACATCCTGAAACTAACTCTTCACATTGGTGAAGTGTATTAAGACAAATATTTTTTCTTTGCGATAATTCAGTATTTCTCACAGCGGTTTGAAAAAAGTAGAAATTTTGTTGACATTTTCTTTAGTCATAGTGCTTTTTGAGGAAAATAAAATGTTGAATAAGCATAGAAATGAGAAATCAGGTCTGTAACCAATGAACAAAAGGGTGGATGACATTACAATCTGAGAATTTAGCTGGAATGAAAACAAGTAGCATAGGAAAATACCTTGGGGGGTGTTATATAGTGGGCTCAATAGAGTAAGAGCATAGACTACAGAACGGGCTTTGTGAAGTATTGTTAAGCTTCTTTGGTCTGAGATTTTAAGGACTGTTACATTTCATGTTAAGAAGCTTGGACTTATTCTCATGGGCAAGGAAAATGTAAGGCTTGGGCAAATATAGGGGAAAAGATGAGAGTCTCCAAAAGCTGAGTGATGTACAAGCCTTCAGCTCAGGGTGTGATCCTGAAGTCCCGGGATTGAGTCCCATGTCAGGCTCCCTGCATGGAGCCTGCTTCTCCCTCTGTCTGTGTCTCTGCCTCTCTCTCTCTCTCTGTGTCTCTCATGAATAAATAAATAATCTTTAAAAAAAAGAAATTGAATATTAATATAGTTATTAGTCAAAGAAAATCAGATCCTGTCTTAGATAAAGAGGAATAAAGTAAGTGCTAAGTTATATATTTTAAAATTCATTAAATTGCCTTTAACTGTATACAAACTATAAATACGTTTACAAAATTAGCTAGAATCTAAGTTTAGGAGCAAACGAGTGTTTTCTTCTGTCAAATTAGTGGAATAAATTGAATAGTGTCAAAATATGTAAAAACTCAATGACTTGCATAAATCAATCTTTAATCTATGTGCTTGGTTATAAGGCATTCTCCATTTTGGAAATTGTTGCAATCTTCTTGGTGGGTATAGAAAATATTTTTCAGGACAATAATTCAGTATATTTCATAAAAGTCTGAAATAAATGGAAACTTCATTGACATTTTCTTCAGGCAGATGTAAAATTGTTCCTACCAAACATTGCTAGCTTCTACAATTGAGAGATTTCCTTGGAAATTCTTGTCAGGAAGGGCCCCTTTCTGCTTTCACAAACAATGTCCTTTCCATGCACGTACTACCAGAAGCACAACTCAGCCACTGAACACCTGGGACCATCTCAAAGTTCAGCCCAGTCAACCTTAGTAAGGTCAGTCAATTACCAGAGGAGGTTGGTGGAAGGTGGGAGTGGTACCTGTCATTTGACCACAGTCTTTGCAAGCATGACTCAGTTTCTAATGGCAACAAGCTCAAAGCTCCTCTGTGGGGCAGCTTCATAATTAAATGTTAAAATAAAAGTGCTTTTGTAGGAAAGAGCACACTCTCCTTCCCAAATCCTAATTTCATCTTTGTTTTCAGAGAGCTCATAGCTTAGTAGAAAATTCAGCCTTAAGATTCTGCACACTTAAGTAGGTAGTATGTGATTAAGATGCTGTCTTGGTGGCAAGTCTCTTAAATCCATTGCTCCTGTTTGCCACATGTATGGTTTATGAATCTGGGCAATCAGAGGCCTGTATTCCCTCCACATTAATACCATACATTATCATCAGCATTTTCATGAATTCACCCTGCAATGATGGGGACCAAGGCAGTGAAGTATGCTGATGGTCTGAGGTTCCCTAGGGCTACAGGATGAGGATATTAAGATCCTTGCACACCAACCTGGCCTTGATATGATGGAGGTGTCTTTTCTGAAAGGTAGTGTGATGAAAATTCAAGTCTATAGATGACTGCACAGCAGCATGTGCAAAAAAGGAAATATGGGAATAATAACCTCAAAGTGGGGGAGAAGTGAACCAAAGAAAATAAATGAACCAAAGAGCCAAAAATGAATGGAAGGGTAATGACAAAGGGATGATTCCCAGAAATTGAGGACCTTCATTATGGTTTCAGTTCTGTTCCTGAATGCTGTGTGACTTGGGACAAGGTGCTAAACTTCTCTGGGTGTCAGTTTCTCTTCTGAGCATGTTTTGACAATATGATTCACATGATTCACATGGCATTTTATAATGCTGACATCCTATTATTCTATCACTCATATTTTAATGTGTTCAGATTTTATTATAGCAAAACACAAACAAGTCTAGATTTTTGATGACATATGATAATGATTTAGCAAGAATATTAGTTAAAAAGTCGCCACACTAAAAGAGTTACAATTCACAAAGTTCTTCTACCTTGAAAACTAACAATGTGCAGATCAGTTTCCAACCCACCCAGTTGGAGATACTAGAGGAAATGTAGACTACAACCTGCACAGAAAAATCTGTTCTGTGTAAATCAGCTAAGCTAGTTAGAAAGTGTCTTCCAAAAATTCAAGACTATGTTGTTTTAATACTTACTATCTACTTTCAATGTTACTTCATGAATATTCTAATGTAAACCAGATGCTTTCCTTTGATTAATAAAACTACTAGGCAGACATTGTTGGCATAATCCAAAACTTCTGTGAAAGCCTCATTGCTATTGCTGAGCTATAATTTGAAAAACAGCAAAACAAGTAAAAATGCATGTAAATCCAATGGAATAACCCAAGAGTTTTGCATTAATAAATCACAAAAATCAATTCATCCAGACAAGGCATAAACTAAAGATTCATACTATGTATCCATGCAGACTCTCCTTCACAGGTGTTTTGAGTTTTTTACTAATTAATAAGGGAGCATGTGTTAATGGTAGACTGAGTATTAGGCTGAAAGTCAGGGGAATTTGGATTTTGTTTTGGATTCTATTGTTTTTTACTCCATGACTCTACTCTTAAATCTTGTGCCTCTGTATTCACATCTGTTAAAAAAAGGGATAATGATATCCACCTGACTGATGTGAGATTAAATTATGGGCTTTACGAGAACTAAAGCCCATGAATTTCTAGAAGAAAACACATGATTATTGTTATTTTATTGAGACTGAAGCTTTTACTAAAAGTATCAGCTATAAGTGTGTATAAAAGTCCTGTAGGTTTCTAAGAGCCCTTCAAAATTTTGTGCGTATGATCTTGTAGTGGGTGGACTCACCTTTATGCCCTCAAGCCCTCCAGGTGACCTATGCCTTTTAGTCTCACAGTGAGGCTGAATGCCAGGTACAAAATCTGGGGTTGGCAAATCCTTAAAACAGACTCAGAAACAAAATGTCTTAGAAGGGGAAGTGAGAGTGTTATTCCAAATGCAACCTTCAGGCACTGTTGAGTAAGCGCCCTTTATCACAGAACGACCGTAAAGTAGTGTGATGATTCTTGTGGAACACAGGACTCTCCCAGAGAGTGAGTAAATTGGCCCACTCTGCTAAGGTGATCCCTTTGTTAGAGTGAGAACTTCACCCTCACCTTAAAGGCAAATGAGACCACAGTCTTCCTTCTCCATTTATGGAGCCAGACTCTCAGATGCCAAGGCTCTGCTTCTCCTGGCTGTGCTCAGGCTGCTTCTAATTCATCCTTCCCTGACAGAGAGAGAGAGAGAGAGAGAGAGAGAGAGAGAGAGAGTGGTCCTATGGCTACAAGCCTGGTAGGCAATGGCAGCTTTGGAAGTCAGGGGAGTTCCTTTGAATGGGACTATCATTGAAGGGAGAATGTGTGAAAAGAATCTGCCCTGCACCCTTGTTCTTGCTCTCACATGTACTACGAAGCCCGTGAGAGTTATGGGCTTCATAGTGAATGTAGAATATGTCATAGAATTATGACATTTCCACTCCAACAACTCAAATGTTATTTGGAAGTATAATGTTTGTTTTCACCCACTCTAAATAAGAATATCTAGGTAAGCATGAACTCCCTGAAATGTGAGGTGAGATATATATATATATATATATATATATATATATATATATATATATATATATTCCATCGTCTTGGTCATGAGATCGGGGGTTTATGAAAATTCCTCTCAATTCAACAAATTTATATGGGGGAGGTCAAGTTACCGCATATATCAATATTCATGGGGCTCATGGCTTTTCTTGTGGGCATGTGAAATACATCTACAACCTCTTGCAACACTTTTATAAGATCAAATGTGTGAAGCCAGCCCTACCTGGTATTTTTCACACATGGAGAATTTGGCTTCTTGTTAATTGCATCTACAGTTTTAAAGCTCTTTATAGAATCATTCCTAAGTGATATTAATAGTAATGGTGGTCCTTTATTAATAATGCATAATAACAATAGTTCTCATTAAAACAACATCAGTTAAGTGATAAGAGAAATGGTCAGAGTTGTGGTTAGGAAATGGGTCTGCAGACATCAATACTACTAAAGTCATTTATTCTTTCCCTCATAAAACAGAAATAAATATAATGACTAAGATCTTTTTTTTTTTTTTTTTTTTTTTTTTTTTTTTTTTTTTTTAACATTTTTTTTTTAATTTATTTATTTACGATAGTCACACTCAGAGAGAGAGAGAGAGAGAGGCAGAGACACAGGCAGAGAGAGAAGCAGGCTCCATGCACAGGGAGCCTGACGTGGGATTCGATCCCGGGTGTCCAGGATCGCGCCCTGAGCCAAAGGCAGGCGCCAAACCGCTGCGCCACCCAGGGATCCCAATGACTAAGATCTTAATGAAATACTGCCATAGACGCAAAATTGCAGACTGGTGTTTTCATTTGTGGGAGAGTTTCCTTGGTGGTATTGTGCCACAAGGCATTCCCTGGAGAAAAAACAAAGGATTTTTTTGTGTGATGTCCCTGTGCACCCTGTGGATTTCTTACATTCTTTCTAGGCTGGAGTCCCATCAGTAGCAGAAATGTGAGCAGAGGTGCTAGTTCCTTGTCCTGAGCCTGTGATGTAATGCCATGTGGCTAAATGACAACATCCCTGTCTCAGTTTTTCTAATCTGTGAGATGGGACGGATTATATCTGTTAGACATTTCATTTCACTTGCAAGGTAAGACTGCACCCAAGAATGCTTTGTAAGGTGCTCTAAAAGATCACACCTCTGCTTCCAGCTTTTCTTCCACCTTACTGCTTTCACACCATTTCAGACACCCAGAGTGCTCTGACTGTATTCCTCGCATACAAGCTCAGCCCCTCCCAGACCACTACTCTCACTCCTTCTTTCTACCATCCAAAGACCGAAGAGTAAGTGAAGATTAATGTTCTTAACGAATTCACCACAAGATGTTGAGTGTTGATGAAAGGGTCATGTTCCTTCTTTCCCTTCTCTTCTCTCCTTTCTTGTCCTCCTTCCCTTCCAAGTGGATACACTACACCAAAACGCACATGAGGTAAGAGCCATCGCATAAAGTACAGATATGTTAAAACCATAAAACAATTAAGAGAAGACAGGAAGCCATTATTTGAATAATGTAGGATGGATGGAGGAGAAATTATTCAAGAAAATCTAAGCTAGGGAAGCTACATGATAAAGTTTAGTGTTTAGCTTCCAGGCAGACAGGACAAAGAGGAAAACAGCAAAAAGTATTTAAGGGAGACCAATTTTCCCTACCCTCATTCTTTGAAAAAATGATCATATGTATATTCCTAGGTGCCTAAATTAGGAAGTGGACAGTATCTTCAACACAGGCTTTTGCTGTTATTGTTAAAGTAGAGATAGTCTACATAAGATTCTGTTAACAAAAGTATTAATCATTGATAAAATACCAGCTGACTTCACTTATATGGAGACTCCTGGGGCATTTGCATTTTTAGAGTGGACTCTGATCTTAACTCTGAGATTACTTACAAAATCAACATCTACGGTGTTAGGACATGGAGCTTGGTTTCGCAAGTGGGAATCTCTACCCGAAAAAGCATTTCCTATACTCGCTCTGACTTCGCATTGTATCTTTTACCCATAGTGTTGGATTCAGCGTGCCTTCTGAGAGCTTTATGTCTGTGTTTGGTTTTTTGGAATGGGGACTCAGAAATGGAGAGAGAGCCTTGGAGAGAATGGCCCAGAAATCATTTACACCAAACTGTAGCTATCATTTTAACTTCCCTTGGAAGGCGAACTCCTTGGAATTATTTCACATATAACCTCTCAAAAATATTTGAAAGTAAGCTTCATTAATCATTACTCGGCTGTTTCCTAGGCCTTGTCCCAAAGGTCTGGTAAGCTTTAAATCCCTAGTGACACCTGCTGGGCAGACCTCAGCTCACTGCTGCAGGCTTTCTATCAGCTGGCCTTTTTTTTTTTTTTTTTTAAACATGCCAGGCTGCAGGCCAAGGGGTAACGGGCAGCAGCCACCTCCCCAGCTCGCAGCCAGGCTGCTCAGTTCTCCTGTAGGTGACCTCTGTTAGAAAAACCCTGTCCTAGAGTCTCACCAGTACTCTTTTGGGGTTGATATCCACCCTGTCCAGCCCCCAGGAAAAAAACAAGGATCTATCAGAGTTGGAGGGAGACAGAGAGGGGCAGTGGGAGAGAGAGAAGGAGAAAAGAGATCCAAAGCATCCGCCCCCACTCGCAGCCCCAAGTTACTCTAAGCTGCTTCTTTGTCTGAAAACTCCAAGGTGAAAGATGCTACTTGAGCCGTATGTTTTGTTCAAGCACAAACCAAATTATGCTATACTTGCTTATATCTGAACATATTGGTTTATCTTACATAGAGTTTAATTGATGCAAACTTGAACTTCAGTATGTTAGAATTTCAGAGAAAACACCATCCCTGTGATTTAGATTGCTGCGTTTTTCCTCGAACAAAGCAAAAGAGGAGCAAGGCAATTAGACCCCAGCGACTGTTGATCTTGTCCATATTCACCGACCATTACAGATAGTGTTTAACCTCTTGTAGTATTACCTCCTGTGTCCTTTATTGTCCAACTGCAAGATTTCTCTCTGAGCCAACATCTGCATCCTTGGACAGATCAACTAGTGTGTAAAGTCCGTGTTAGCTGATCAAGCGTGGCTTTGTTTGCACTTACTCACTGCGCATCCAGCACTGCGTAAATGGTTTTGCATATTAACTAAGTGCACAGTAACCTTCCTTTACCTCCTCAGAGCTCCACCCCCTCCCACCCAGTCTCCTCGGGAAATCAGCACTGTTACTCGCTGCGGAGGAAGCTGCCAAGAGGTTGCCATGGCAACTGTTCTGCTTTCAGCAGCTACTTTTCTGGTTTAAAGAGGGGGGGGGAGTGTGGGGGGGTGGTAGGTGGGGGGGGGGACAAAAGGAAAAAAAAAACCTGAGGAGAACTAGGCGGTTTTCTGATCAGAGTTCAGATAAAGACGGTCACAGTAATTTGTGGGCACTGCCTAAAATAACCCAAAGGGTTAGAGAGCTTGGGCAAAAGAGGCACACTGACAAACTAAAAAGGTAAGTACAGTGGAAGGGCAATAATTAAATTATTTGGTAGTGGTCTTAAGCTGAAGCATTTCAAATTGGTATCTGTCCCTCTCACCTAGGATGCTGTTTTATGAGTCTTTTCATTTTTGTCCAGAGCCAAACAAAGATGATGAGTTTTATGAGATGATAAATGGCAAGGGGGGTAAAACAGCACCAGAATGGGAATCTAACATCTGAAAGTCATTTTCTAAAACTTCATTCAGCACAGAAACAATGCAGCATTCAGGCATAATGAGCTGAAAGTGCACGGTACGCCAGGTCAAGTCTGCAACCTCTGAGCTCCTCTCCGAGAGCGGTTTGCCAAGGTAGGCCATGGACCGGTCTCATTTCAAAGGAAGCGTTGGGCCTAGGCAGGGAAAATTGCAACAAGTCAAAATATGGAAAGCTGGGCACGCCAGACTGGGTGGGTTCCGGCGACATACAGAGAGCTGTGCTAGAAACTGCGCCAGACACCTGGTTCCTGGGATTTCGGCAGCTATCCATGGAAGAGCTGAGCAGTTGGGTGATTCTTGGCAGAAAGCTGGCAGGGTTTGGGCAGGGCCAGGTAGTGAGGGTGGCATGGATGTGGGCAGCCTCTGCCTCGTCCTCCCTGCCTCTGTTCTGCTCATCACCCCAGCACACACCTGCTTCCCGCCGGCCAACCAGCTTCCCAGGGCTTCTCTGCGTCCTGCCTCCTCCTACATTATTTATTCAGCAGTGATGAAAACCTAGTGCCTTAACCTTCCTCACACAAGCCATTATTTTCTGAGTCTGTATAGTTTTGCTCAGAATCCGGTTAACAGCTTCAACGTCCAGATGAATTTCAAGGGATGGTAAGATGGAGAGGCACAACAAGTTGCAAGAGGTCAAATGGGAAAGTAACACCTACTGTCATTCTGGTGACATTGTCATTAACGTTTGATGACAACATTATTGATATTCTTAGTGGAGGAGCAAGGGAAGCAGTAAGATCTTAGAGGTTAACACCTCTTTGAGGCCAGATAATAGTAGTGCAGCCAGGAGTCCTGAGTTGGGAGCAAAGACAGCTAGCTAGCTCTTTGCATGTAGTGATTTGTTTCTGATCTGAAATATTGCCATTTCTGCCTAACCCCATGATATGGTCTGAATACTTGTGCCCCCCAAATTCATATGTTGAAATCCTGACCCCCAGAGATAATGGTCTTAGAAGCCAGGTCTTTGGAAAGGAATTAAGTCCTGAGAGTGGAGGCCTGATAATTAGGATTCGTGCCCATATAAAAGAGACCCTACAGAGCTCCCTAACTCCTTCCACCTTGTGAGGATACAAGGAGGAATCTACACCTGAAGAGGGTGTGAACCTCACCCTGGTCTCAGACTTCTAGACTCCAGAATTGTGCAAAATAAGTTTCTGTTGTTTATAAGCCACCCAGTCTGTGATATTTTGTGATAGGAGTCCAAACAGACTAAGACATCCCATGTTGTGGCAGAGATAATAGGCTTATTTTCAATTTTCTGTAGACTTTTGCCACTTGTTTTTTTTTTTTTGTTTGTTTGTTTGTTTGTTTGTTTGTTTGTTTTTGGTCTTTGATGAGTAGAGAGAGAGAGAGATTTTGAGGTAGGAAGGAAGAGGTGAAGAGGGAAAGGAATAAAATATAAATAGCGGAAATGAGAAATGACTAGAGCCAATTTCTTTAAAGCAGGATTCAAAGTTTTATGTGGTTTATATCCTGAATGATCTCTGCTCATGACAAGAGAGAGTGAGACTGAAGTTTGAAAGACATAAAATAACATAAGCAAAGTTGCACAAAGTTCTAGAAGCCAACTAGCCAGGGAATAGATACGTGAACTGCCCCCTCCATCGGAACTCTCCTAAGTTAAAGCAAAGTACTAAGAGTTAAAAATGAGTGGGTTCTCCTGTGTATCGTTGATGTAGCTGGAGGCCCTATATTATATAACAGTAACAGGATAGAGAATGACAGTTCCTCACAGACTACAGTAAATGTGATTAAATTATCTCACCAGCTCCAGACTCCTGAGTATTTGTACAATGCCAGAAAACCATCCGTTAATCTGACCTGTCTGCTAGACCCCTTGATGGCACAGGCTAGAGGTGTTAGTGTTCAAAGAAATCCCTCCCTCCAATGGCTGATTGGAGGGATACTGAGTTCGATCTGTACAGTAGTTGCGTCCAGGAATGAGGTGTGGAGAAATAATAAGGGGGCGGTGGTGGTGGTGGTGATGGGGGATAAAAGCAAAGAGAAAATTCGGAAATTTGTTTCAACTCTGCAACAGCTTCTATTCCATTCCTTTTCACTGACCTGATCTAATTCAAGCAGCTATTATCCCTGTGAAACACTGCCACAGCTGAATTTATTTTTATTTTGTCTGCTCAAAGGCAATGTAAAGCGAATTTGAGAGCACATCACCTTCAGGGAAAAGACTGCAGTGTATTACTCACCACCTTCCTCCTCCCCTCTGCATGAAAAGGTTAATTTGAATAAGGCTGCTGCTTCCACAAATAGAACAGTAACCAGCACAAAGCGGAACTGCCAATGAGAATGTTTTTCAGTGATGTCATACTTATACCTGCTCCTTATTATTTGCTGAGTCGTGACAATGTGTTCCTTGAATCTCACATTTTATTGGTCAAGAGCCCTGTCATTCTGAATGCTTCTGGAGAGTTTTAGACATTGCAGTTTCTTTACAAGCCCAGAATTTTTTCAGCTTCTGCAGTTCAACAAATTGTTGAAGACTATATTAATCCAAGAAATTGTTGGAGAGTATTTTAAACACTGTTATCCTGAAAACAAATAACAATAAAAAAAACCTGTGATACGTTAGAGCTGACTTATGTGCCCTCGGATAATAGGTCCACTTGCAATGGAAAAGCAGCATAAGAGAAGTCTGTTTTTTTTTTTTTAAACCCTCCTGAGCAGAACTTTTATGAAAGTGTTCATACAAAGATCATGCCAAGCTTAATATTGTCATCATTGGCTTAATGGGAAACAAAATGATTCTACAACAACTTATTGCCCTTTGAGCAGAACTTTCTTCAAAGAACTAGCTCTAAATGTACTAGTCTGTAGGACAGAAGGCATTAGAGGAAAGAAAAGTTACCTGGTTTATTTTTGTCCTAAGTGGGTTTTACTTTTTAAATTAGGTTTTCACGTCATTAAAATGTGTGTCTCAGAGTTCTCAGATTCCAAAGCTTTTCTGAGGAAATTCCTGTAAACAGATTTGAAAATGATACTACCTACTACTAAAGATGGCAGATAAATCAGTTGTGCATGAGTTAGAAGTTATTTAACCAACTGAAGAAGTCTAAGAAATAGTCTGGTCAGCAGGAGATACTAGTTGGTTGGGAGGCCAGAACGAAGTGTTGGTGTTCTAATCTAAGGCGGCAAGTGAGCAAAGTCAGGTCTCCAAGAGCAGAGGACAGAATGAAGCTGTCCACGGTCCATTGATGAAGCAGAACGTAGAGTTGGAAAGAAACAGCCAGATTTTAATGGGTGGTAAGAGACTAGAAAGGGTTCTTATACGGGAGAATGGGATGAGAAAGGATGGGTATGGACGGAATAGACCTCGTTGAGGGGATACATGTATTGTGAGATACTTTTAGAAAAGCAGGTAGACAAATTAACAACAATGATATAAATTAGGAAGTGGTAGAAAGTACCAAATATTTTGAACATCATATCTCAAATTCAGTAGCTAACATGAAATATTTTTGACATGGAAATGTCTTAGCCATTGTATAGCTTGGCTTATTGTTTGTTCAGTCTGATGAGTAGTTAATCAGATGGTATAAAAATTTGATTATTTTATACCTTAGATTCTTCTACAAAATTACTGTGGAACTTTGACCACTCAGTGTAAATTTTACTGCACCAAGAGCATGAAAAATATGACCAAAAATAACATTTGATTGCGGTGAAGACTGGAGAATACAATTCTACCCTTCCATTAAAGTTAGAAGGGCCTAGAGTCATATCAACATATTGAACCTTAAAAGTATTTCCACCAATAAACTTCAGGTAAATTTTGATTCCAGAGAACTATAATAACAGTTATGAAAAGTATAATGGCCTCTGGTGTCAGACAGACCTGGGTTCAAATCTCAGCTCTAACAGTTAGTAGCCGTGCAACTTTGGTCATATTAATTAATCTTTCCAAATCTCCATCTTCTTGAGGGATAATGATGATACCATATACAAGATTATTATGAGGATCAGACTGAATAATGTATGTGTCTTATTAGTGTAGTACCTGTCTTAGTAAGTGAAAGATTTGTTTGTTGTTGTGACATTATTGTGACCCTCGAGGTGCTTCGAGGCCCTACATAGTCTGGCATGAGGCCGACCATTTTCTTTGACTCTTCCTCATTCTCACTCTGCCCCAGCCATATTGACCTTCTTGCCGGTTTCTAAACATTCTTAATGGGCTTTTGCCCAAAAGGCTTTCCTTTTGCAGGTCCTCTTGCCTGTAATTGTTCTCCTCCCAGGTCTAACCTCTTGACGCAGATTTCAGCTTAGATATCAGCTTCTAGGAGAAATCTGATTTAACAGCATCCCTATGGCCTTTCCCAGTGCATCATACTATGTTTTTTCATTACCACTTACCACTATTAGATATTACTTTATGGTAGCATTTTTTATTTGTTCATTATCTGTTTTGTTCACTTGAATGTCAAATTCATGTGAGCAGTGGTTTTGTTCCCATCTGTGCTTCAGAGCCTAGAACAGTGTTTTATTTATTTATTTGAGAGAGAAAGAGAGAGAGAGAGAGAGATTGAGAGAGAGCATGAGCAGTGGGGAGAGGGAAAAGCCGGCTTCCCACTGAGCAAGGATTTTGATGTGAGGCTCAATCACAGAACTCTGGGATCATGACCTGAGCTGAAGGCAGATGATTAACTGACTGAGCCACTTAGACACCCCTCAGAACCTCTGTTAACGAACAATGATGATGATGATGAAAACTGCAGTGGGAACCATAAGTTCTTCAGGACACTGCCACCACAGAAATGTGGGTGTTCTGACCAGAGAAGGGATCTGAACACCATTGCCTCACATCACAGTTTAAGATGTATACATTTTCCTACTGAACCAAGAAGTATTTCAATTTCTCCATCATGTCTAAAGGATCATATTATAAGACAATGAGAATACATAGTCCCAGTATTCTTTATGCAAAGGATGCCAATGCTCATTAGGGTAGAAGAGGTGGGGGGCAGAGTCTGGTACAAATCACTGGGGTAATGGTCTAGAAGAGATTTGAAGGCAAATCCCAGGTAGAGAGTTTTAGCTGGTATAGCCTTTCTGAGATCTATCACTGTTTTTTCCTTACAGACTTCTACAAACCTGCTTGTGTTGGCTCTGATTCTCATGAACTGTTGGGTACAATGTTGGGACTGGATCAATAGTGATTAGAGAATAGAATAGTAAGTTCAGGACAGTGTTCAAGACATTACATACCTACATACACATTAGTACACATATGTATTCAATGAACCAAGTGAATGTTCAGAAACTATATTAAGATCTTTCTATTCTGTCCCCTTCTCAGGCAGTCATGATGATAAAGTAGACTCTTTTTTGGATTTCTATTTTCCTGGTAACTGAAGGACATTATGAGACAGCATAGAGCTTATGTAAGCATTAGCTCTGCTGACATTCCAAATGAGCAGATCAAATGCTACCTAATCATTTGGTTACAGCTTGGATTTGGCAGTCTTTTATAAAGTACTGAATTTGAAGGAGCATCTGCCTTTTACATCTTGGCTATGTCAGCACCTGTCGCTGCTTCTTCTAGAAACTTCTTAACGTAATGAAAGTAATATAAAATAAAATCATTGGTAACCAGGATGCTTTTGAGAGATTATAGATTATAAAAATTATAGATTATAGAAAATTACCTCTTCTCTCTGACACCTTCCTCCTCTATTACTCTCAATTTTAGTTTTCTTACATTAGTTTTTCTTTGACCTAGAGATCTCATTAGAATGCAGACTGTTTCAGAATGCCCTAAGTGGGGCATGAAATTTATCATTTCCTGGGTAAATCTATGTGCCAGTCTTGGACCATACTTTGAGTAACACAGATTTGGGTGACATAATCCCATGTGTTTGGTTCTGCTCTTCCAAATTAACATAAAACATTTTAATGAATATTAATAAAGCCCCTCTTTTCCCTCACATACATTCTATCATGTCTGGGTTCAGAGATTTTATTCTGAGGTATATTTACATTCAGTTGGTACCCAAGCCTTTCTAAGAACTGTTTCTCTCTCCATCTGCACATGGGCTGGCTCTCTGGGTCCTTCCTCATTTTTTCCCCTCAAAGCTGCAATAATCTCAAATTTATTTCCCAATCCCCAGACTCATCTCCCTTCAGCCCATCATTTTACATTCTGTCATGATACTTTCCTTTCAAAAAATTTTTTTTTGATGAGATTACTTCCTTGATTGAAGACCCCTGCTGGTTCCCTTTGCTTAAAATAGAGGCTGGCATGGGCTCTTGTCATCTGACAAACCTGGGCTGGAAGCCAAGTTCATTCAATTTCTTTTTATGTAACTTTGGGCAACTTATTTAACTTCTGCGAGCCACACTTTCCTCACCTGCACAACAGAGATAATACTACTTATCTCAGAGTGTCGTCATTTGATTTAGATGCCAAGGTGTAGATAAAGCACCTGGTAGATGTTTAATGACTTAATTACTTTTTTCTCCCTTTTCTTTCCAGTCTGACCAATTTTGGTTCTCCAACATCTTATATAGATATGTTGAACTTTGTTCTTCTTGTCCTTCCTCCCTAAAGCCACAAATGGATATCTAGTCCCACTGCATATCTCATTTCTCGATACATCTGCTGAAAGACTCTTCCCATTCTCCTCCACCAGGCAAATTCCCTTGGTCCCTTAGGGCACAAATCTTCTGTTTCTTTTTTTTTTTTTTTCTAAAAAGACCAAGCTGTACTTGGGCAGAATTTACCACTCTCTTCTTGTCTCTCACACCACTGTGATCATACCTCTCTCATAATATCCTTGCTGTGATGTGCTGCTATTATTTACACCATGGCTCAAGACTTTTTATTTCCTGATCCTTAGTGACCAAAGTATTTGTTGAATAAAGGAACAGAATCCATGTAGTATGTAGCTTAAAGAATGGATGCTTGAATATTATATTCTAGAAACCATATATAGAGAAAAATAATTCTGAAAGTTTTCCTACACCAAAATAACAGCTTAGGGTAATAATCCACATTTTTGGATACGTTTTACTATTTTCAAGGCCCTGTTATAAATGCTTTACATACACTATCTTATCAGATTCCTAACTATCTTTTGTTGTAGGTGCCAACTCATACCTTTTACAGATGGAGAAAATGACGTTCAGCAAAGTTAAATAGCTTTCCATGGCTACACAGTTTATGATTGTTACAGTAGGGATTTGAACCTATGTCTTTCTGACTCTAAAGTTCATCTTCTATACAATACTATCTCATACAATCACTGCCATAGCCTGGTTTCAATTTCTTAAATATAGATTAAAAGCACAGCCAGAGATCTTTACTAGAGAAGAATTTGTGAAGCAGATAAAGGCACTCTCTGTGAGACTCACATATTAAAGTGATTTGGAGACAGTAGTTATTAGGTACATAAAACATATTTCTGAACTGTAAAATTCGAAAATCTGGACACCATGTAAATCCTTTCCTTTTTATTTATTATTTGTTTGAAGCCATTAAGTAGTGTTGTTCCTGAGGGAAGACTATGTTAATGATGCTTTTCTGACTTTCAGAGATACTTTTCATTTTCACACAATAGTTTCATGGGCAGTCCTTACACAGATAATTTCCTTAACTAAGGCACGTAGGAGAGCTCATTTCTGTAGTCTCAAAGAAATCAAGCTAAAAACTAAGGCAAATCATAAAACTACTGTTTTATCTGCTCCTGAGAACTGCTATTTGTAACAGACCCTCCAGGTGTTTTCAGTGGGGGATATCTTGTCTACAAGAGCCTACTTACAAGAAACCATCATAAAGCTAATTGCATCTGCAATTAATGACAAATTTCTAACTTGATGAGTAATTGTGATCCCAAATATGTTTCAAGCCTCTTGGCAAAGCAACGACAAACTGTTAGAGAAGTTCTCAGTGGGGACTCTTATATTACACAGTGAAACTTTATCTATTTTTCTATCTATCATCTATCTATTATCAATCATCCATTTTACTGACCTCTTGGAAACCCTCTCAAATCTAGAGTCTGTAGAATTGATAAGGTTTCTGAATCTGGTGAATATTATCTAGACCTGGAATCACTGGAATATTTAGAAACAAGAAATTGATACCTAGGAATATCTTAATGCTGAGACAGGATTTCTCAAAGTGTATTCTGGAACATTAGTTCCATGGGCTATTCAGAGATGTCAGGTAAGAAAATAAAGTGTTCTAAGGCCAAATTCACAAAGAAACACCAAATCTAAAAAGAAGCCAACAGGTTTCTTTGCTACTGGACTTCTCAGAATCTTTAATACGTCAACGTGTATTCTAATTTTCCTGGGATAATGTAGTTTCTGTCTTTTCAATTTGTTTTGTTCAGGTCAGGGATATCTCAAGAATAATGTTCTGCAGAATAAACCCTGTGGAGTTGTGGGTAAGTGTTTTTCCCCTATGCTTTTGACATGTTTTTCTGGCTATAGGCTAACATCCTACTCACTGGTGTGGCATCATTGGAGACCTGATGTCTAGAGAGTAATAAAAAAGGAGTCCTATAATTGAGTATTTACCAAAAGAAGATGAAAAAACTAATTCAAAATGATATATGCACCTCTATGTTTATTGCCAAATTATTTACAATAGCCTAGACATGGAAGAAACCTAAGTGTCCATCAACAGATCAATGGATAATGAAAATGTGATAAATATACACACACACTGGAATCTTATGCAGCCATTAAAAGGATGAGATTGTGCCATTTGAGACAATATGGATGGACCTAGAGGGTGTTATGCTAAGTGAAATGTCGACTGAGAAATATAAGTACCTCATGAATCCACTCCCTAAGTGGAATCTAAAAAAACCCAAAAAACTACAAATGAATAAGCAAACAAAAAGCAGAATCAGATCTATAAATACAGAGAACAAACTGATAGGTGCTAAAGGGGGGGTTGCTTGGCAAAATGGATGAAGGGAAGTAGGAGATATGGGCTTCCAATTATGGAATGAATAAGCCATGGGAATAAAAGGCACAGCATAGAAACACAGTTGATGATATTATAATAACATTGTCTGGTGACAGATGGTAGCTACACTTGTGAACATAGCATAATGTATAAACTTGTTAAATTGCTAAGTTGTATACCTGAAGCTAATGTAACATCATGCACCAACTGTACTCAAATTAAAAAAAAATTAAAGAGGAGAGTCCTATATAGACATACAAAGAAGCAAAGATAAGGAAAACTTGGGTAACACCCATGATACAGAGGGATCTATAATTATAAAGATTGAAAATTTAAGAATCAAAGGAATCCTATATAGTAGTATCATAAACACATTTTAAGTTGAGTGAATTCATTTGGAGGTGCCTGAAATTTCATATTTTCCCCACAGTATTGCTAAGGACAGTGTTCAATTCCAACTAATATAAAATCATCACAGGTAATAATAATGCATTGATGGAAATGGGACAATTGAGATTTTCTGTAATCAAACATTTATATTTCAGAAATCAGGTTATCAAGGCCTCTAGGTCACTTTCTCTTTCTCTTTTGAATCTTATCATCTGGGAATCATGACCTAAAAGTGCCTTACAGTGTGAGCAAAAGTGATGAAAGTAAGTATATTCTACTATTGTAGTGGCAGAGTCACTGTACAAGATTCTAAACCCAAAGTTAACACAAAGTCCTAGTTTCATTATACTATTGATAAACATTACTCTCTCACCACCTGAGAATTACTGTTAAAGTACTTTTCTCCAGTTTTACTTTTCTGGGGGAATTTTCCTGAAAAACACTGGGAATAATAAAGTGTGTGACCAAGAGAATTTAAGGATATGAGCTTTGGATATAGATGTAGACTACACATAGATGTAGACTAAGTTCATCTGCTCTTTTCATTTTTGGTGGGGGAAACTTATCTTTATTAAAGATGCCCCATGAAAATGAACACTTCAGTTCTTCCATTGCATTTGCTGGGTTTCAAATACTCAATAGCCACATGTGGCTATTGAACAGTGTATTGAACAATGCAGCTCTACAACGTTTCTATCTCTTTAAAAAATGAGTTTTATGCACAGGAGTAAAATAAAAAAAAAAACATAAAAAAATCCAGAAACACAGGAAAAGACAGGTTAACCTTTAACTCTGTAATTAACACACTTCTGCTTCTTCCAACTTATTGTTAAGGAAGGGAACAAGCCAGCTTGTTTCAAAATACATCTCTTACATGATTCATCGAAATCAGGGACTCCTTCCCTCAGTGTTTCATGAGAATTCACTTCTATGAGGGTTCCTGGTCCACTGTATTTGTCCAAAGATTACAGTTGGAATAACCTCAAAGAGCAGAGTTTCCAGCAGGGAGGGAGAAGGCGTTGCAGTGGGTAAGGGTAAGACCATGGCAAACAGAAGTTAGAAAAATTTTAAAAATTAATTGAAAATTCATAGTTTCAAAGGCTCCAGGGACATGGACAAGAATGAGGAAAACATTAAGAATGAAGAGAAGGTATAGGAGAGCTTTCTGTGCTGGAGCCAAATGCAACGCAGATTGAAACCAATCAAGGAAATTGTTGTATAACAGGTCACTGGAAAAACCAGTGAGCGCTACTATTTTAGTTAATTTTTAAGCAAGGGCAGAAGAAAGAAGGCAGTATGTAAAATAATGAAAGAACAGAAGAGTATCATATTTGAAACAGTGCCACTAATATTAAAGTATAATTTTCGATATAAAAAATTCCGGGTTTTTATTTTAATGTTAAATATGTCTAATTACAACTTCAGTGATACAACAATATTCAGGAACAAAGATAAGTATAATTTTTCTGTGAAGATACAAAAATAAAGAGGTCTTAGAGGTACAGAATTATGTTAGGATTTAAACATCAAACGTTCATTAATTCTTCATTCGTTTATTCAACAGATATTTGCTGAGCCCCTTCTTTGTGATGGGTATTGTTGTAGACACTGGGGAACAAAGCCAAGCCCGTGCCATAATGGAGCTTGCCTTCCAGTGAGGGAAGGCAGACAACAAACAAATCAACAAATACAGAGAATGTTAGATGTTTGTAGGTGCTCTGGAAAAGATAAAGAGAGCTACAGGGGATCAAGGATATTGGAGGTAGCAAGTGCTGATGAGTGATAGAGGAGGCTGCTATTTTATATAATGTGTTCAGGGAAGGTCTCCCTGCAACTGTGGCCTTTGAGCAGAGATCTGAAGGAAACACAGGAACTAGCACATGTCTATCTAGAGGGGCATCGTTCCAGGCACAGGAATTTGTTTCTGCGAAGGTTCTGAAGTTGACACATCTTTGGACTGTCTCATGAACAGTAAGGAGTTGAGTGTGGCTGAAATTGAGCAAGTGAGGTGAGAGGGGAGAAGTTGTGGTCAGACAGGAAGGAGCCGAGTGCAGAACCTCGGCCTTTGCAAGGGTATTGGGCTTTCTTTGAAAGAAATGGGAAGCCATCAGAAGGTTCTGAGCAGAAGCGCAATGTGATTGGGCTCGTGTTTTGCTGGTGATTTTCTGTCCTTGCATCTCAAACATGCCTTTCACAACACCTTTTTATTTGCTTGCCAGATGAATTGGAGTGGATATATATATAGTTATGTCAGTATTATGAGATTTGTTTCTACCAAATTTTGGGCAAATTTAAGTAATGGTAGGATTTCCATTGCATTTTTATAATAACAAAGTTGCCTTAAGTTACACAGCAATTATCAGCAAAAGAAAATTGAATTTAGGTTTCTTTACTTCTCCTAATATTCCCCTCCCTTTTTAAGATTAAACTCGAAGTTTAAGGTACCTATAAGATATTTTTTGAAATAAAATTCCATAGACAGTTTTAGTGTAAAACATTCAACATGGAAAGAATTCAAAGCAGAGTGAGTAGAACTCAGAAATTGTCATGTAGTGTTCTTATTCCTACTTCTTAAAAAGAATTGTTCTTAATTTTTAAGGTTCAAGGAAGGGTCCAAGCAACCACTACAACCTCAAGCTTCTATTTCTGTTTCCTTAGCTCTAACAGTTCAGGGAGGTAAAAGACAAAGTAAGAAGAAAGAAGAGAGGCTAAAAGTTCAGAAGGAGGTTCTGGGAAGTTCTCTCTTCTGTTCCCAAACTGGTGAGTATAAAGCAGACTTCCCACATGTAAAAAGTGTTTCTAATGGAAAAAAGTGGTTATAGCAAGAGGAAATTATGTTTAGTTCCATAAGAAGACCTCGTTGGGCATCTTTTTTGAAATGGAAACAATTTCAGATAATAGAATGGAGAAAACTATCCAGAAAAATATTTTCAATTTTTTTCTTTCAGAATGAGAGAGCAATTTTAAAGAAGAGGGCACTGAAAATAAACCAATGGTCTTATCCTTGATAATAAAGACATATTTATTTAATCAAATGCCTTGTATTTCTTAACTAGTAAACGTATCTCTATTTTAGATATTCTCGATTGCTGGCATATGACTTTCTTTACGTCTACACAGTAGCAGTGTTTAATTCATAATGGCATGAGCAAAAGTAGGGTTTTCAAAGATGACCTCTGGGGTTTGAAGATCAAAGGAACTACACAGAACCAGATATAAAAAAAAATAATGTTTAAGAGGGAGGGCAGGGATGGACATATGGACGTGTTTCTTCATTTCTCTTTAAGATGATCTCTGGATTGGTTTCATTTCAGAGAGAAAGGCAGGCATCATTTTGCCTCTGTTTCCTAAATATGCCACTGAGAATTTTAAGGGTGGTGGTCTTAAGTGCATACCTTAGTTCAGAAGATCTCTTATATAGTTTTTCATATAAAATTCACTCTTGTCATTTGAAATTCATTTCTGTTTGCCATCTAATAATAATATTGAAGAAAATTAAACTGAAAAGATTTTAATAGTGCATTTGATAAAGAAAAGCAGTTTCCAGAATTAGGTGTGGAAATTGGTTTTAGGAAGGCAAATGGTTAGGTCTGGGATTTGGGGATGGGACTTAGAAAACCAGGTAGGTAGGCTTGGAGCCTTAGTGGGCTGTCACTGTATGTGTCCATGCAGTTGCTCTTACAGGACTGACATTGACAAATAGGGAACTTCCCAGGACATGCTTTGACTAGGGAGAGTGCTTAAACAAATGTTTTCTTGATAAGAAAATTTCCATCTCATTTTGGTATGTCTGAGATTCAATATTGCATTTCCAGGTGTCTAGCATCTTAGACAACATTTTGAAAGTCAGCTAGCTCTGCTGCATCTAAACTTTCAGATGCACATATCTTTTCTATTTTGTAGAATTCTACAATGAGGAACAGCAGATCTAGAACAGTATTTCAATATAGCTTTTAACTGACCATCTTAACTATGACGGATCCCTGATTACTTTTGCAGCTAACAATGCAAACCCAGAAAAATCCCTAAATGGAAATCCTAGTCCTCCCCACCATCAGTGCTTAACACTGTCTGTACAATGAAGGCCACCCAAAATAAATCCGTGCCATAATTTCCATGATGACAGTCCTCAATACAGCATTTTTGTTATTGTTTCTTTCAAATCACTAGAATTCTTCCCATGTGCTGTCATGTCTCTAGATAACAGCCACATGGAGATTAAACGTGAGTTTAAATGAACTTTTACATGCCTCTATATTTTCTTCGTGGATTTTATTATTTTTAGAGGCAAGTGATGAAAGGTTATTCCCTGCAAGATTTAGCCAGTTAAACGGGCAGCATAAAAACCTGAAGCCCTGCAGTCAGACACATAAAGAGCAAAGGGGAAAATGGGAAAATGTTCCACTGGGGCTGCAGCTTTTCAGAGTGTGCAGGAATGATGTCATTTGTTTTTACAAAACCCAGTTTAAATTTGTTCCTGCCTTTCAAGAACTGCAGCAGAGTGCATCTGTGGAGACTTCCTGCATACTATATTTGAGGACGTTAGAGTATATGCTGCATCAAAATTCAGCCAATCGCAGGGTACGGTCTTGCCCTTCCCACTTTGATTTGCTCCCCCTACCTGAAGCAAGAGTGTGCAGCCCGGGCTAGGTCCCTGCTCCGCACCCACCAGCCCTGTTACAACCGCAGAGGCATCACTACATGCCTCAAATGGCTTAAAGGAGAACAATACCCAAATAAAAACTTCCGGTTTCTCACGTGCACTCATCTCATTCACAAATAATCTCCCGGGAAAGGTCTGTTTGTGAAGTCTGTTTTGGGTTTGTTTTGTTTAAGTTAAGTCTTAGCCTTTTGCTTGCAGCCCCCCTCCCCCCTCCAGCCTGCACCCCCACCCCCCACCCCATGTGGTCTGGAACCACCACAAGAGGTAAGGAAACAAATCCTGGGCTCTTAGACTCCCCACCGCAGAAGCCAAATCTTCAAATTCAACACTAACAACTGCCTTTTAACACAGTAAACTCCATTGCCGTGTATATATTCGCACACGATGATTGGAAAATTAGCTGCGAAGCAGATGCAGCATCTTATGAACTATATGAAAGGGATAGAGGGAGATTACAGTATGAAGCTGACTTACAAAAATCATGGCTAAGATACGGCACGAAAGAGATGAACAAGCTCTTGAGTGTATTGCCTTGCTTTTCCTCCATATGTACCTGAAGCATGTTGACAACCATGGTATCTGTAGTGGGGCTTCTTTGGTTGTGAGCAGCAGAAATGGAAATCTGGCTAATTTAAACCAAAAAGATGTTTATGGGAAGTCTACTGGGGAACTCACAGGGTGAAAGGAAGGCTGAAGAGCTAACCCAGAGCTAAACAGGGGCTGTTTTGGGGGGTTCTCTGTAGCAGGACCCAATTATTGGGATTCTCAGTGCTCAGGTGCTCAGCTCAGTGATGAGTTTCTCCTTCTCTCACCTTATCATTCTGCCCAAGGGGTGAAACCCTGGGAGAGTGTCCTGTTGGCTCATGGATCACATGCCTATCCCTTGATTGACACACAGGGATACCTCACAAAGGGCAGGAGAAATTCTCCCAAAGGAGGTGGGGACACTGCTTCTAAAAGGGGAAATGGATACTGTTTGCTCTTCCCTATCACCATGACACTGCCTTGGCTCAGGGCCTTGGAATTTCTTGCCTGGATTAATGATTCCCCTTTACCTCATATTTAAATTCTTTTAATGGTTCATCATTTGTAAGTGACAAACCAGAAACTTTTGAAAATGAACAGAGGTGCTATTGATAATTATACCGAGATAAAAGGCATAAACTGGACCATTTTTGGCACACTGGGGGGTGTGGCCATCTTCCTTTTATCACAAACTTCTACTTCTCTGTGCTTGACTTAACAAATTGAGGAAAAGTGAAAGCTCTTTAAGGACAGAAACTTCATTTTCTGGGTTTACCAGAATCTTATTTTCTGGGTTACAAGACTTTGTGAACTTAACAAATCCTCTAGGCCGTCTTTCATATAGATATAACCTTTTGATTTCAGGAAAGCTGGAATTGGACTGTAACCTTCTGACCTTACTCATACAAAGAGATCTACCCTGGATTGTCTTTTCCAAGGCCTGCTCTGTCCACAGGATAAATCACAGGGTATGTTATTTGGTCCCCATCTGTACTCAGATCATGTCGTAAGGTCCTTCCTTAAGTACTATCTTCCCCATTAAAAAAGAATCTTAAAAATTCCTGAATTTTCCTGCATAGTTGCATCACAGAGTAAGGATCAAAGAGGTTTCCTAGATCAAGCAGAAGCAGAAGCCCAAGCGGATTCCTTTCTGGCCTCTCCAAAGGCCCGGCTGACAGACTAATGAGTTGTGCTTTAATCCACATGGATGCCCTTTCTGCTTCCAGCTGGGTGCCATGAGAATTGGGAACCCAGGCCTAATGAGCTATACCACGCTACACCAAAGCTCTGTGATAAAGGCCCAGGCGTTCCGCATAGACCAAGGCCCGAAAGCCAAATGCATCCTGTATCAGAAACCAGGCCATCCTTCCTGTTGTTCTCATCATTCTCCACCTTCTCTATACTGTTTCCCTTTCTTGGAAAGAGTTTGATCTTTCCATCAGTCATTCTAGAGCACCTCTCATTTGTATCATTCTAGAACAGGACTTCTACCTCTTTTTGTAACCACATTGGCTCCCTGTGCAGAATCTATGGTGCAAAAAGCAAAGCATTTCCAAGCAAAGATGCTATGGAAATAAGAGATTTTATCTAAGTCCTAAGTGTCAGCACCAAGTACTGCACCAAAGCCATGTTATGGAAAATTGTGGTTAAAAATGGAAAGTGAGTAATGTTTGTATTATGCTGACTGATACATTTTAAAAGACTTCTGTAAGGTTTACTTTATAATACCAAATACTTTGAGAGAAAAATGAAATGACTGTGGAAACAGAGAGAGGAGGATCATTTTCTGCAAGGGGTGAGCATCTATTAACCATTTAGGAAGTATGGTAGAGAGATGACCTCACTGTTTGGAAGTAAAGTAAATGAAGATGCAGTGGAAAAGGATGAGTACTTGAGAATCTCAGCTGAGGGCCAAGCAAAGTAGCTTTTAAGCTAGAAAGTTGAAAAGTTTTTGGTAAAAGAATACATGCCTCAGCACCCATCAGACATCAAGTTCTACAAAAGAAAAAAAAATATTTCCCCTTTTAGAAGTTGTGTAACACTTAACATTTTCTGTTTCTCCTTATTGCTGAACATAATTTTTTCTACACTCTTACTTGAGATGCTTTCCTCAGAGTCTCTGTCTATATGATCAGAGGTAACATGAAAGATGACTAATCGTCTGAATAATTCAATCAGTGTTGTTGGCAACATGTTATTAAACTCCTCCCCTCCTGGTATCCCCCTCCCCCGACTCATTCTTTTTTCCCCAATAGCATTCCTGATTTTTAAAGAATTCTTGAGTTATCTGCATAATTGTTTTCTGTAACTCATGTTGCTTGAATATACACAGTTTGGTATCAGTAAGAGTTCCTTACAAATCTCCACATCTGCAGAGGGTATCATGGAGAGAAAAGAAAGAGAGGTACCTATCCATTCGTTGTGCTGGCTGATTACCTCGCTCAAATTTTTAAAATACTCCAAATTTAAAAATAGTGCTTACATATAAAAGCATCTGCACATCCACATATTAGAATTAGCTTATTTATTCATATTTAATTTTTCTCTATTTAACTTCATATAACTATTAGGCCACTAAAGGTCATCAAGTCTTTAAGTCTTTTCTTCCTTTGTAAATTTTTTTGACTTAATTAAAAATAGAAAACAATTAGCATACTGTCTCTCTAGCTCTCTTTTAGTGTTTAACCTCTGTGGAGGCAGGATCTATATATATTCTCTATTTACAATAAACATTGAAACTTTGTTCCCTGCTTACAGCTCAGTGGGGCTCACTTAATAATATAAGTCAAATTCAGTGTGAATCCTTAAAAAGAAATCTTTCCATCTCCCTGAAAATGTCTTTCTAGTAAAACTTGTTTGTTAAATGACTAGAACTCCCTTAACAAATAAAGCATAACCCTGATTGCTGCTCTTCCCCTCTGAGGTGATGATAAATTGCTGAGGAGTAAAAGCCTTCATACTAATAACAGAGGAAAATTGACTCTTAGATCCCATCATTTTGTTTACCAGCTGTCTTTACAATTCTATAATAACCCTAGCCCACATTAAAAAAAAATGTTCAGAGATAGTAAACTAGATGAGAAACAAATGATCTCTGCTGAAATTAGTTTAAGCAGGGGAACAGGCTGGAAAGAAAGATTTGATCCAGAAACTTACCTATATCTCAGGCATGATATCCGGTGACCACATACTCGGTGCTGAAACACAACTCAGGAGCATTACATCATCATGACAAACTTTCATTGGCTGAAGAAACCCCAAGGATAAGACAGGCTTTTAAGGTGCTGTGTGAAAACTCCTGTTGGTTCCTTATCAAGCTATTGCCAAAATATTGAAAGGCAGACTTTTCCTATACTAATACTGTCATGGTTGAACTTATAAAACATTGTTAACCATTTCTTATGCATGTTCATCTCCACTTTAGTCAATAGTTTTATATTTAACTCTAACCTGTTGGGAGACTTTTTTTTTCCTTTAAAAAATTAAAAAAAATATTTGTTTTTATTTAGCTTGTTTTTATTGCAGGTGCACAGTATCACTCTGTGGCTGGCTCTTATTTCCCCTGTTACTGTTCAGGCCACCTTTCCTATTTTTAAACTATATTTGAATCAATAAATCCAGTTTCCTCTCTCTTACTTACTCAGTCTTTATTCTCTCTAGGCAAAGAAAGCCAGCACCCACAGATTCAAGAAAGCATAAGTGTGTTTATTTATTGTGAACAATTTAATTGGAACTAGTGCACAAAGCCCTTACTTCCTCATTATTCATGTTCATTGTTAGTTTCTTTTTTTTTTTTTCTATTGAACTCTATGAGTTATTTATGTAGTGCTCATTACCATGGTGATTTACAGACCAAAACCATGTGAAGGATTTCAGGGTATGAGGAGGTTTCAGTGACTGAGTGAAAGCAATGGAGTGATGGTCAGAGCCCCTGCATCACCTCTACATCCATCCTCACTGCCTGGGCCAACTTCTGATGTGGGGCAAGTGCTCTCATTATAAAAAGGAGAATATTTTAACAATTAGATTGATCATTCAGTAAATGACAATATCACATTACTAGCGAGTGCCAACCTTTCTCTCTCTTTCTCTGTCAGTTTGTCTGTCTGTGTCTTTCTTTTTTTCTCTTTCTCTTAAACTTCAGAGTGCCAAGAAAGACCAGGATGATGATGGGGTGACTGAATCAGTGTCTTTTCAAGAGTCTTGTGCCTACTCTTTCTTAAGACCTTGATTGTCAAGACAAGTAAATACAGATGCAAACTAATACCCTGTAAAATTCCCAAAGCTGGGAACTAAGAAATATGTTACTAGTGCATGTCTAGCCTGCTCAGCTCTGTTGCAAATGCCCTCCTGTTCCTCTCAGACTCTGTCCTCAGCCATGTGCCTTGGAGGAGCCCAGGCACCTGTTGCAAAAGGAGTGGGTGCCAGAATATTACCTCCAGAGATCCTTTATTTATTTTTATTTATTTATTCATGAGAGATACACACAGAGAGGCAGAGACATAGGCAGAGGAAGAGGCAAGTTCCCTGTGGAGCTCAATGCAGGACTCGATCCCAGGACCCCAGGATCATGATCCAAGCCAAAGGCAGATGCTTGACCACTGAGCCACCCAGGTGCCCCTCCAGAGATCATTTTACTACTATTTCTCAGACTCCAGTCTGAGGAGAACAACGGATGATCATTTTTCCATTATGTAGAATAATACTACGCATTCAAGGCCCTAGATTAGGGTTTAGAGATATTTAGAAACATTCCTAATGGTGATCAGAAAGGAGAGAGAAAAAGAGAGCTCTTTCTAATTTTGTGTCTGCTAAGAAGAAGAAAGAGGAATACCAATTAAGGGCTCTCTGTTTTATAGCTAGGATCAACAAATTAGAATAAGTCATGTTCCTTGTCCTCAAGATGTTTTATACCAGTGGGGAGACAATGTTAATCCACAATTATTGCTGAAGTCTGATAAAAATATGATAGGTGTATAATACATTGGTGGACATGTAAACAAGACTGGTAGATTCTACAAGAGGAGACTTTGGAGCTGAATTTTGAGAGAGGCAGAGAGAGAGAGAGAGAGAGAGAGAGAGAGAGAGAGAGATTGAGGAAGTAGGAGTTGGAGAGCTGAAGAGAGAAAGTAAAGGATTCCATTAAGAAAACAGAATGGAAAGGAAAGAGAGAATAGACAGCATGGCTTGTTTGAGTGACAGCAAATAGCTTTTGGTTTATGAGAGGAAAGAGCAGTGTGGAAGATAAACTACATTGATAGATATTATCAAATCATGGACATTTTATGAACTAAGCTAAGGGTATGGACTTTAACTTGAGAACCACTGAAGGTCATTGAGGAACTATAATCAGATTTGCAACTCAGCTATATTAGTCTAATGGTAACATGGAATGGGTGGGGATGGATTGGAACCAGGAATTCAAATTAGTTTGTATTTCAGTTGCAGGAAACAGATGGTACTTTCAAAGGGCTCAACTGAAGAGAGATTACTGAAGGACTATTTACAGGGTATAGACAGGGTTAAGGGAATCAGCAAAAGAGGGAAAAGCACCCAGGGAACCACAACAGCAGGAAGCTGTTATTGCCCTATGCTTATTGCCAGAGAATGAACCCAATGGGAAGCCAGAGAGTAGGAAAGCTGGAAGTTGCAGTAATTATAGTTTGGTCTCTCTAGGCAGAGAGAAGGAGAGAAATGTAGAGAAAGTATCTTGAAATGGGATGATGATGGGAAATATAGAATAACCAGTGTGGCTGTCCAGCATAGTACTCCAAGACAGAAACCATCAAGATCTCCAGTAAGGTAGTAAAACTAGAGAAAGTTAATGGGTATGAGAACATTTAAGGAGATAGACTCAATAGTATTAGTGTGTGTGTGTGTGTGTGTGTGTGTGTGTGTGTGTTTAGGGACAGAGAAAGAGAGGGAGAGAGAGAATATGGCAACTTCTAGGTAGGACAATTTGTGGTTTGTTTTTAGTCCTGACAAATGGACGAACAGTTGTTTGTTCATTGGTGAGAAAGACTGTATAGATATAGACTAGCTGCAGTCTAGGAAAAGTTACATTTGAATGCTTCTGAGATCTCTAGGTAAACTGTCTATTATGTCTGTGTCTAAAGCTCAGAAGGGAAATTAAGGATCAAAGATAGGCTGGCACAATGAGAAGTCATGGGTATGCTGAAGCCAAGGCTGTGGATGAGATCACTCAATGAGAATGTGCATAAGGTACAGAGAAGGGAGGTGACATGTGAGCTTGGGGTCACTGACAGTTAAGGGGTAACTGGAGTAGAGGGGCCCAGGAAGGAAAACAGAAAATAACGTTCAGACAGGAGAGAAATAAAACACAGAGAAGAGTAGTGTTATGAAATATTGAGAAGAGAAGATCTTTAGGAAGAAGAAGTGGTCTAGAGGACAATGCAGGAAAGAAGTCTGTGGGCTAAGGACAGTACAAATACCCATTGGTTTGAATGTAATATGGAGATCATTGGTAATGCTGGAAAGAATAGGTTCAGTACATGAGTTTGAAGACTGCCTACAGGCCACATCTGGTCTGCCCCCTGTTTTGTGTGTGGTTGATAAGGTAAGAATGTTTTTGTCTTTTTAAATGGTTGAAAAAAATTGAAAGTACAATTTTTTTGATGTCCATGAATATTATATTACATTTAAATTACAGTGTCCATAACAAGTTTTATTGGAATGCATCTAATATCATTTGTTTATGTATTGTCTGTTGGTTTTCACACTGTAACAACAAAGCTGAGTAATTGTAACACAAACCGTATGGCCTGCAAAACCAAAAATATTTACCATCTGGGCCTTTATGGAAGTTTGCTGACCGCTGCTTAGCAGAATGGTAATGTTGAGGCCAAGTTATAGTGGAAGGTGTAGGGAATATGTAATAGGAATCAAAGAGCTCAAACACAGCTGTCTTCTGTAGAACCTGATGATGAAGGAAAGGAAAGAATTAGAATGGTTGCTGGATGTAGTGGCAGGGTTGAGGTTTTTTTTTTTTTTTTTTTTTAAGATTTTATTTATTTATTCATGAGAGGCAGAGAGAGAGAGAGAGAGAGAGAGAGAGAGAGAGAGAGATTGAGGAAGAAGCAGGCTTCCTGCTAAGAGCCCAATGTGGGAGGGACCTGATCCTGGATCCTGGGATCACGCCCCGAACTGAAGGCAGACGTTTAACCACCAAGCCACCCAGGCATCCCGAGGTTTTTGTTGTTGTTTGTTTTTGCTTGTGTGTTTCATTAATGAGAAATAAAAATTCTTTTTTGAGACAGGATAAGATCAAAATATTTTGAAAGTTTGCCAGAAAAGGGGGTGGGAATAATGAGAGACATATCTTCTAGCATGAGGGAATGAATGGAAAAATTTGCTCCATCAGAGGTGATGGGGAAAGCAAATCTGGAATCCCCATTCTTCTCAGGCATTTGCTGAAGCTGGAAGCTGAGTCATTTGCTGAAGCCCAAAATGAGTGATGACACTTAGGAGTTTGAAGGAGGAAGTGAAATATTTGAGATTGAGGAAAATGAGAAAGGAAATTGAACAGAAACATAGGCAGCATGAATGTGTGGTGATACCAAATTAAACTTGTTTGAGTTTCTTCAGCCAGAATAGGTGTTGGAGTGAAGAAATGAGATAGTTCCATCAATTTTGGTTTGGGGTATTGTAAGGCAGGTATAGCAAGAGTAAAACATTAAGTGAGTTAACGATAATGGGAAGAGGTTTTTAGAAGGGAGGGGTCAAAGATTCCTCCTTTATTTTCTGCTAGTGTGTGTTGTCACCAGGTGGATGCACAAGCTTTGTTATGGATTGGACCTATCTTATGAATAGCTGGAGAGAGACTAACGTGAGAAGAAAATCAACCGTTGGGTACTGGAGTTCTCATGGAGCTTAGAGAGTAGGGTAGTAGGAGTGAAAAAATAGGAAGCTGGAAGAATTGGGGGTAATAAAAGAGCTTGGACTTTATGGTTTGCCTAATGCATTAGGCAGCCTGGGCTGCCATAACAAAATACCATAGTCTGGGCAGCTTTCTACAACAGAAATGTATTTTCTCATAATTATGGGGGCTGGAAGTTCTAGATCAAGATACTGACAGGACTGGTTTCTTTTGATGCCTGTCTCCTTGGCTTTCAGATGGTTGCCTTCTCTCTGTGTCCCCACATGGCTTTTCTTTTGTCTACTCACATCCCATGGAGTCTCTTTCTCTTCTTATAAGGGCACTGTCGTACTAAATTAGGGCTCCACTCTTATGAACTCATTTAACTTTAATAACCTCCTTAAAGACTTCATCTCCAAATACAGTCACACTGAGCATTAAGTCTCAACATATAAATTTGGTAGGGGGGTGGGGGGGGGTGGGGAGGGGGACATGATTCAGCTGCTAATACCTAGGTAGAGTGTGCTTAGGAGAGTGAGTTGCTGAGGTGAGGTATGAGTGAAGATCATCAGAATTGAGGCAACCCAACAAACTATTACTCTCACAATAGTGCGACCCCACATTTTGTGATTAATTTTTTTGAATTATCATGTTTCGGTGGGGTTTTGACTAAATACGCAAAGTGAGGCTAGTAGAATAATGATAACCACCAGTAATGATAATTATTATTATTATTTTTTAAATTTTATTTATGATAGTCACAGAGAGAGAGAGAGAGGCAGAGACACAGGCAGAGGGAGAAGCAGGCTCCATGCACCGGGAGCCCGACGTGGGATTTGATCCCGGGTCTCCAGGACCGTGCCCTGGGCCAAAGGCAGGCGCCAAACCACTGCGCCACCCAGGGATCCCCAGTAATGATAATTAAATATAATTATCATATTGATTTAGAAAGCGTGCAAGATATTTATCTATTAAACTTAGAGATCAGCTAAAACATTTCACATAAACTGTCCCAACATTTTAGGTCAAGTTGAAAAGTCTTTCCTTCTGTGTATGTATGTATGCATGAATGTGTATCCATATAGCTACCACACTCACAGTTTTTGTGTGCCTTTTTTGAAAGTAAATGTAATTGATATGAAAATTCACATGGAATAGTCTGTTTTTTACATGGAATAACAAAAATATGGATGGGTTTTATATGTAATAATCTAAATCTGGAAATAGCGACATGGTTAGTTTGTGTGTAATGTATTTATAATGGCACTTATTTTCATAGCTAGTAAATGGCAGAAAAGCCTAATCAGGCATTACTTTTAGTGTCGTTTCTCTAAAGAGGAAACTGAGGCTTGAGAACAATATATAGCCAATGATTAGCAAAACACTGGAAGAAAAGAGTTTAGCCATCATTTTTTGGAACCCGTTTCATTGGCACATATTTAATTATTTCTTTCTCTAAGTAAATGCAATTGTTTTAAGGTTGACTTATTAGATACATCTTCCCTCAGAGGTACAAAACTGTTACTTTAAAGTAAAGAAGCCAAGATACTATCTTGTTAATCTTTATCTCAGAAACAGGGCAAGGAATACTACCCAAATCTGAGGCACTGGGTCTTATGAACTGGAGCCTAGACTTTGGGCATGTCCCTTCACTGCTCCTGCTTGGCTCCTCATGAGCAGAGGGGTTGGTAAAGATAATCTCTTCTCTCTAAACTCCTATGTGCCAATAACCTTTGCTTTCCAAGAATTCTAAGGATGTCCAGGGAGCCAACTCTGATACAAATATAGTCCTTGAATCTGGAAAATACTACCAAGGATATAGCATGGCACATAATTTCCTGGAAAAAGTGAATTCTGAATACTGCTTTTGTATACATATGTCAAAAGATATTGTGGAAAGTCTCAAAAACTAGATTAATTTAATTTGACTTAATTCATACGTATCCTAGATAAGAAAGCAATAGAATGCATTGATTAATCAGATATAATCAGTATCAAAATTCAAAAATGATAAGAAACCATTGGAATGAGAGATGTTACAACTACATTAAAATGATCTATTTTTTAAAACGAGGAAAAATTGAGGTCATAGAAGCCCTGACTATGTAAAAATTGAAAGAATAGTTATAAAAAAAGTCTGAAATTTAAGAAATGCCTTGAAACAGTAAACAAGTGAAACTGACAATCCTATCACTAGATTCTATCTCAAAGATAGAGTAATATGATGTAAAAATAAGATTCTCCAAAAATTCTTTATCTGTATTCTAGGCAACATAACATGGTTATGAAAATCCTAAAACACTTGCAAGACATTCATAACCAGTATTTCTTGGCTCCAACTATAACAGATATTGAGCAGTTTAAAGATAAGTTCTGAAGCATTCCATTTATGGCAATTTCTAAGTATAAACTTTCTCATTAGGCCAAGAATGTACACGCTTTAAGACCCTGAAAAGAGTAAGACTGGAGAAAAGAATAAAATAGAAAAGACCATATTAACACAAGAAGGTATCTGGATTACCAAGATTCTATTTAGTGGAGAAACAAAACAAGGTAAATTTAAAAACCAATGGCAAAGAATTAGGAGCTCTATCCAATTTCATTTAAAATCTAAATTTGGAACAAAAATAAAGAAACAACCTTGGGACTGAAAAGTTAATCAATTAAAAGTTTAAATATTTTCCCCATTGCTACAATGTTTTTTTTTTTGTTGTTGTTGTTGTTGAAAGAGAAAATGACTATTTATTCATTTAGAGAGAGCATGTGAACTGGGGGAAGGGCAGAGGGAGAGACTCTCAGGCCAACTCTGCACTGAGGGCAGAATCCAATGAGGAGCTTGATCCCACAACCCTGAGATTGTGACTTGAGCCGAAATCAAGTTGGATGCTTATAGCCCCCCAGGTGCTTGAAAAGGAAAAGGATTTTCTAAACATCATTGATTTATTTTTTTTCTGGATATCGAGTATGCTAATCTCACTTTCCATTTTATCTTCTGAATGAAGGTTCCAAGCTAGCAAAGAACAGCAATACTAACTATTTAGGCACCTACATTGCTTTCATACACATGTACACAGATACGAATGTAGGAGTGCTTTCTGACCTTCCCACTACTCTTTATTACCCTCTGTCCTAGAGCAAACATGGTTTTTGAAAGTTTGAAAATATTATTACTACAGAATCTACAGATTAATGCAGTCCCTATCAAAATACCAATAGTAGTTTTCAACCATACTAGAATATATAACTCTAAAAATTGTATGAAATCATAAAAGACCCTGAGGAGCCAAGGCAATCCTGAGAAGAACAACAAATCTAGAGTTATCACAATTCCAGATTTCAAGATATACTATAAAGCTGTAGTAATCAAAACAGTCTGGTACTGGCACAGTAAACAGACACATAGATCAATAGGACAGAATAGAGAGCCCAGAAATAAACCCACATATATATGGCTGATTAATCTATGACAAAGGAAGCAAGAATATACAATGGGGAAAAGACGGTCTTTTCAACAAATGGTGTTGGGAAAATTGGACAGCTACATGCACGAGGATGTAACTGAACCACTTTCTTACACAGTACATGAAAATAAACTCAAAATGGATTAAAGACCTAAATGAGAGACTGGAAATCATAAAATGCCTAAAGGAAAACATAAGTATTGATCTCTTGGACACTGGCTTCAGCAAAATATTTATGAATACATCTCCTCAGGCAAGGGAAACAAAAGCAACCTATAGAGACACACCAAAATAAAAAGCTTTTGCACAGCAAAGAAACCATCAACAAAATGAAAGGCAACCTACTGAATGGAAGAAGATATATCTGATATATGCAAATGATATATCTGATAAGGGATTAATGTCCAAAATAGATAAATAACTTATACAACTCAACACCAAAAAACCTCAAGGAATCTGACCAAAGCATGGGTAGACGATCTGAACAGACATTTTTCCAAAGAAGACATACAAATGGTCCACAGACACATGAAAATATGCTCAATATCACTCATCATCAGGCAAATGCAAATCCAAACCACCATGAGATATCACCTCACAGCTGTCAAATGGCTAATATCAAAAACACAAGAAACAACAGATGTTGGTAAGAATGTAGAGGAAAGGGAACTGTGCACTGTTGGTAAGAATATAAATTGGTGCAACTACTGTGGAAAACTGCATGGATGTTCCTCAAAAAATTAAAAATAGAAACACCACATAATCCAGTAATTCAACTACTGGGTACTTACCCAAAGAAAACAAAAATACTAATTTGAAAAGATACATGCACCCTAAATGTTTATTGCAGCATTATTTATAATAGCAAGAAAGAGAAACAATCTAAATGCCCATTGATAGATAAGTGGACAAAGAAGATGTAGTATATGTATACAATGGAAGATTCCTCAGCCATACAAAATGAGATCTTGTCATTCATGAAAACATAATGGACCTAGAGAGTATTGAGAGTATTAGGCTAAATGAAATAAGTCAGAAAGAGACAAACACCATATGATTTCACTTATATCTGGAATCTAAAAAACAAAACAAACAAATAGAAACAGACTCATAAACACATGGAACAAATTGGTAGGTAGTTGCCAGAGGGGTGGAGTATTGAGGGGGATGGATGAAATAGGTTAAAAGGACTGATAGATACAAACTTCTAGTTATAAAACAAAAAGTCCTGGAAATGAAAAGTACAGCATAAGGAATATAGCCAACAATATTCTAATAATGTTGTATGGTGGCAGATGGCTGTGCTGAGCATTGCATAATATATAGACTTGTCAAATCACTATATCATATACCTGAAGCTAGTATATCAAATATACTTCAATAATAAAAATTTGAAAATATATTTATTAACAAATTAATGAAAGCTTAATCTTAGAAGGCTCCAAGTGACTTGGAATGAATTGGGAAATTACTTGGGGGAAAACAGGAGGTTCCTTATTGAATTCAAGGAAGGCTGGATCTTAAGAATCTTCATGGTTAATTTCCAAACATTTCATTCTGCAATTTCTCCTTAAATCTTTCCTCACCTTGGGCTCAGATGCATGACTGTTGAGTCTTCCTAGGATCTTGTAATGCATAAAGTTATTCACCCATACTAGACAATATTCAAAATTATGCAAGAGGTTTCAGACTCTAAAATACTGCAATTTAAGTTTGTTCTGTGAGTCTGCCTTGGTGTTTGTGTTCTGTAGGGAAGTCTTATGATCCTTATTTTTAATAAAATAAAAAGTGGCAAGTTCAAAGCAGGCATTCTTTATGGAATTACTCCAGTTTTCCCAGGAAGGTTTACCTGTCTCCCTATCTGTGCCATACAGTGTACCAGTTATACCTCCCAGATATGGTTGTCTCTAATGTATTTTATTTTCAGTTGTAGACTCAATGTGCATTACAGAAGGAAGCATTCTCTGAGGTTTGAATTCTGGTAGCAGCAGGGATGCACATGAAATTGAGATTTGCTCTTACCTAGGGATTATCTCTCATTGGTGACTAATGGAAACTTTTTGTCATAGAGAAATCAAGATATTACTTATATGGTTGTGGTCTGTTTATCTACTGTGGCTATATTCAGAGAGTTCATTACTAATGTTCATTTCTTTTGTCAGGAAGGAATTTCTGTCATTTATTTGAGAATGTAGTACTTTCCTTACCTACCACACATCAACCAAACACCACATCCTCCTACACAGCATCCATCAAATAACAGTGGTCAAGGAAAGAGAGAGAGGAGGGGAAAGAAAAGAAACCTCCCACATAACTGGCAGTCTGCTTCGGCAAAGCTCATGTGGCATTAGACAGTTGTATTAGAAGCCACAATTATAAATACAGACAAGAAGAGTAGTGCTTACATTGTTTTTTCCTATTAATATGAGGAATAATATATAATTTAAAACTGTATATTTTGATAGAATATGGCTCAGCTTATTTATTAAACATAACAAATGGAGCTCTTGCTGTACATATTATGAATAATCACATTAAAGAAATGCTTGACCTGGAAGAAAACACAGCTATACAAGATCTCGGAATTTACCAGAGGCATGTTAGCTCATTTTCCTAATAAATCTTTATTTATTTATTTATTTATTTATTTATTTATTTATTTACAAACATCAACGAACAAAGTTGTCTAACATGTTGCTTAATTAGGTGAGGTACGGATTAGACTTATGACATTTAGAGCCCTGTACAACTTTGGCTTTATAATTACTGACTGTGGGGAGTGTGCTGAGTCCTGTGAGAGTCAAAGCAATAAACTGGAAAGAATTTGTTTTCCTTTTAGAAGCATATTCTGTGGTTCCCTTTTTGGTAATTGCAATTATACATTGGCTGCAACAATCAATCAGTCATACTTGATTATGCTAAAGACTATTTTACTAGATATACTATATGCTAAGATTAATTTTATATTTGATTCAGTATTCTATGTATGTATGTGTATGGTAATACAGATACTAGACTTTCATCTGATTCTTATTAGATCCTGTTTAGTTTTTTTTTTCCTGTTTAGTTTTAAACCACAATGTAAAGCACTGGTTTCTCCTTGCTAATTTAGTTTTATGAGTGACTAAGGTTCTGCAGTAGTTGCTTTGATACTGGTGATATAGAATAATCCATTGGACTTCTGAAAAACCATACATCTATTTGGAATATATTTAGTATGGGATTCCAAAAACTTAAAGATGCTGAAGATGAGAAGGATCATATGTCAAGTTATGAAAGATAACCTTATTATCATAATAATTTAACTGAATTATTATAACTTAATTATCAAATATAATTTAATTATCATTAAAATGTTATACTATCCACAATGATATTTACTTAGTAGGGTCAGAGTTATTTGAAAACAAAACATCTATATGAAAAACACAAATCTACACAGGATCTATAACCTCGTTAAGTATACCTGGAAAAAAAGAAGAAAATAAATTATAGAATACTTACTATGATGTAGATATACTGGGTGCTGAATGTCCTTTAGTCAGTTAATACTCTCCTCAACTTTGGTAGGTAAAGAGGAAATGTAACGTGATCATGGTCAAGGAGACAGGATTTAATCAGGTCTGTTTAAAAAAGCTTCCTGGTAATGCTTCTCCATTTAAATACACCAAAAGCCACTTTAAAGATCATTAAGTTGGTTAAAAGCTATAAGAAAAATGAATGTTTCTCTTTTTATGGCGTATTTTTGAATATTTCCAGTAGTAATGATTAGAAGCTGAATACAGCTAAATGGTTGAACATATATAATTTGCTTCTTCTTACAGAGCATGTTTCATCTCATGACTTCCCAAACTAATTACAATACTAGATTTATCTATTAATTTCCGAAAGAAAGTAAATATAGTTATGGTGAGAGTATATAAATACCAACTTACTTGGTCCTAGTGGAGCTTGTCCCCAATATACAAAGCATTTAATACTCACTACTAACTCAGAAGCCAGGGGTTCTTCAAGCACTTACTCTCTTGACTGCTTTGAAGTTCTCCAGCAGATCTTCCAGACACCTTGGGGGGTCTTCTTCTCTTCCAAGTTCGCTAGGAACTTGACTTGCTTTTTAAAAAATGTTTCATTTCCAATTATCTCTTTTCAGTTTTGTAATTTTCCAGTTGACTCATTAGAGCCACAACTCTGGATTTATTGTAAATGTTTGTTGATAAGTGTCTATATTTTACCTGTGTTGTTTGATATGTTGAATGATTCATTTATTCTGCACACAACTATTGAGTGCTAACCACGTGTAAGGCTCTAATCTGGATGTTCTAGGAGGTATAAAGATGATTGTTAACTGGTGCTTCCTTCAAGAAGGCTAGTTACTATCTAATGGGCAAGATAAGCATAAAGAGAACAAACTAGAACTCAAATCAGAATTAGATTAACCTAATGGAGGCTAGAGGAGGTGAATCTTCCCTCCCCTTCACTATTGTATCTTGAGATAAATAAAAAAGTAAAAGTGCTGGGGTTTTTTTGCATCTAAATAAATAGGGAAAAAGTGATATGTGTATAATGTTTGATCATGCAATACTAAAACAAAATAAAACAAACCCATAAAACAAGATTGTACATATCTGTTAGGTTCCCTGCCCCTGACTTCTTAGGTTGTAACTGCCTTGTGGGAAGAGCATGTGTTAATTATCTGGGTTTTTCTATAGTCTTACTATAATATGTCTAGATTATAAAATGACACATAACTTTACTGGTCTTTTTAGGCAAAAGAGGCCTTCAAATGATCCTGGGGATCTTGAGGAACTAGCAATACATACATTCTATATTTTATTATTATTCTTGCTTAAGATTATGTAGTTTGAAACTAATATGATTTTCTTCTTTAAAACTGTCACTTGCATGAGGGTTGTATTCAATTAGGTTAATGAAATACAACATACATAAAACATGGCATAGCTTTAGGAGATAACATTTGAATGTAATTCTTGTGATTTATTACAATTGGTGGGATGAATATAGTGTTAACCTCATTTTGGGTGATTTATTTAGATAACTTGAATACAGATTGGGTCTTTAAATTTTCTTCCTTTTCTGTATACTGCTAAAAATATAAGTAAATTTGATATATTCTTTTGTCAGTCGGGTTAGACTAGGTTATGCTGTGGTAACAAACTAAGATATTATTGGTCACAACATGTTTATTTATTATTTAAATCACTTGTCCATCAGGAGTTGACTGGTGACCTTGGCTCATGTGTCCTTACTCCAGGGCCCAGGCTGATAGACTTGACCTCATCTGAAAGGCTGTTGTTCCTCAGTGCAGGTGGAAAGACAGTGAATTTTGTACTATCTCTTAAAGCTTCTCTGAGGTTGACACACCGCACTCCCAGAACAGGTCACATGGTCAGAAAGCGAGCTCAATCCTACCATGTACTCTGAAGAACCAGAAATTTTTGGTGAACAGCATAACAATTACCACAAACTTACAGTCCTCAAAATAGTAAAAACTGATAAAGCAAATCTAGTATGTAAATCAGCATGTCAGAGTGGATAGCTATCCAGGTAGGCACACAAAGCATCATTAAGAGTTTTCTCAGCTCTCCTTTGAGCAAACCTCCCCAGGAATTAGCTACACTCATTCTCTTCAATTGGTTGCTTCTCATTTCTCAGCAACCTGCTCTAATCCTATTATTTTCTTTTTATTTACTCTGTTGGAACCACAGCAGCCTCCTTTTTTTAAATTTTCCCTCTATGAACATGTTGGGCACGGTTCCATCTTAGGATTCCCCTCTTTTCCCTGACATCTGACATACTTGTTGATTTACATGGAACTTCAAGTATCTATGAAAACAACCCAGTCCACCACTGAACTCCTATGTTTGGACATGTTCAATTTTGGCTGATGGGTAGGGGTAAACCTGGTGGCACTGGACTTGCAGGGTGGGGGTGGGGGGGAATGGAGGCATCTAAAAGTAAAATGAAGAAGTTATCAAATAGAGTAAGATAGACTGAACAACAAAGCCTGAGTCCTTGAGAGAAGAAGTGTTTTGGGTATTACAAGGCAACTGATTAGGAAGTTCATTCTAATTCAGGCACTGTGATGTATATGTGCATCCTGAGAGAAAGGTGTATGTGTCTGTGTCTGCAGGTACATAAATAAAGCCTGTAACATGGTGGCTGGAGCAACCATTTTGTGGAATTTTTGCAGTGGCATAGGACTAGTGCTCCAGTTCATGGACACCAGGTCCTGTTGGCACCTGGGTGGCAGTACTGGAAATGGGAGAAAAGTTATGATTTCAGAGTAACAGGTCTGGGAACTCTTGAGTCTGGGGTCACAGAGCCCCTGCTCAGCTAGCAATGGTAGGGAGAGAAGAAGCAGCATTGCTAATCATTTTGATGTTTAAGACATATATTTCAAGAGGGCCTCACCTGAGAACAATGTATGGATAGCTGAAAGTAAATGAAGCATAGGGCTCTGAGGTAGCACTGCAGCACTAATTTTGTGCATAGCACAGTTGTAGTTCATCTGGTAAGGGTACCATCAGGATCAAACATGGTCGCTTCCTCCTTAAGAACCTGGGGATCTTTTATCACCCTTCCCAAGGCCTCTGCTTTTTGTGATCAGCCCCTTAGCACCTTCATGCCATCATCAAAGATCCTGAACTTTTGGGTAGGCTCTTGCCACTTGAGGAACCACAGCCACTCTCCTGCCTTACCCTTGCCCTTGCCTTTGTCACAGCAAAGCTATTTCTCCTCTCCTTTGGAATCACTCCCCAGGCATCTACTTTGCATTTAAAAACATAAGCCTTATTTTCATTCAGCAAACCTTTTAGTACCCATAGAACTCTCAGTGACCTAAATTATTCTGTTCTGCCCATTTCGGGGAATATATGCATGGCATTGCCATTTGGGTACTAAAGATGGAGATTGACTCTAAGTGGGGCCAATATTATCATAGGCAGATTGATAGTGAGAGATACAGATACAGAGTGATGAGGGCAGAAATATTATAAAAAATTGGGTGTTAGGCTTTAGAATAAACTCAGGTTTTGTGCTAAACTCCCTAAAGCACAGTATCTTGAAAATTCTTTGTAGCAATTTGCACAAATTTGTTTTACAGCAAGAAAAGAGCTCTCAATTCTAGGGAATGTAAAGTACTGGTCTATTATACCTGAAGTTCACTGTGTCCATTGGAGTATATTGTTGAGAATCTTAAATACTACCGTGATCTCTCTTGAAAATCTTAAATACTACCATGATCTCTCTAGTTTATTCCTGTGTTTAGACTTATTAAGGCACCATTAAAGAATAAATGTGTTTCTCTTTTAGGACAAAGGAATCAGCTTGATCTGACACTTGATTTTATATGACCATCTGATGGTCATATAGATTAGGTAGAGAAAAATTAAGAGTAATCAAACTCATAGTTCTCAGTACACGAATCTTTAATGAGACCCACCCAAAGGCAAATATATTTTGGGCATTGTTTGAAATATACAATGTAGAATAAAATTAAACAGATGTAAGCCCAATTAAGTCATAAAATCCTCATTTAGCAAACTCCATGAAAAGCTACCTACTTATAAAAGAGCAAATGAAAGTTAGACCTCTGTACTTTTGATCCTTTTTAAAAAAGATTTTATTTATTTATTCATGAGACACAGAGAGAAGGCAGAGACACAGGCAGAGGGAGAGAGGCAGGGTCCCTGCAGGGAGCCTGATGTTGGACTTGATCCCAGGACCCCGGGATCACACCCTGAGCCAAAGGCAGATGCTCAACCTCTGAGCCACCCAGGCGTCCCTGTACTTTTGATCCTTGACATAGGTGTCCAGTTTATGGAAGCAATGTCAAACTGTGGATTAATTCATTTATTTGCTCCACAAATATTAAAGCACTATATTAATTTTATATTATTGCTGTAACAGATTGCCACAAACTTTGTTACTGAAAATAACAGAAATATAAGATCTTATAGTTCTATAGGTCAGAAGTCTGACACAGGTCCCCCTGTGCTAAAATCAAGGGGTTGGCAAGACTATATATTCCTTTCTGGCGATTCTAGGGGAGAATCCATTTTTTTTGCCTTTTCTAGCTTCTTAAAGCTGCTACTGTTCTTGGCTTCTGACCCTCCTTCCCCCATACTCAGAGCCAGAAATGTTGCACCTCTTTTGTCTTCATATCTTTCCCTCTGATCAATGCCTAAGTAAGTTCCCCACTTTTAATAATCATGTGATTAGTTGAGTCCACCTGGATAATCCAGGATTGTCTCTACATCTCAAGGTCTATACCCTTAATCACATCTTCAAAGTCTCTTTTGCCATGTAAGGTAACATATTGATAGGTTCTGACAATTAGGGTATGGACAACTTTGGGAACCATCATTCCATCTACCTCAGCTACTAGCATGTTTCATTCTTTTTCCTAGGCACTAGTTGTATAAAGCAGAAACAAACAAAAAACCCAAAACCTCCCCAACACCCTCCACCACCACCACTCCAAAAACCCCCAAGGTTCTTATTTACTGGAGCTTTTATTATTAGAGGGTGAATGTAAGCCAAGATCTTGATGCACCTGTGAAAAACTATGTAGCAATCATTTAGTAACATACCCATTGCTGGATCAGATTAAATTGAGCAGTGTGAATAAAGACCATCTCGGAGGTCTTTATTGGAGGCAGGCACATCTGGGTTCCATTCTCAGCCAATTGGTTAACAGAGAGAAAAAAAATGGAATCTACCTAATCTTGCTGAGCCCAGTTTCTTTATAAAATGGGAGAAAACACCACCCATTGAACAGGACTGTTATTGAGCATTAAATGAAATTGCATATGCAAAATGCATAGTGCATAGGCATAGAGTGAGTGCTCAAAAATATAGCTTTTCTTCTTTAAAGAAGGTGTATCATTATATGAAATTTGGAAATATGACTCCAAGGTCAAACAACAAAACTGTTTTCACTTGGTGTTATTTGGAGGTGTGAAGAAAATCTCCCTGACTCTAATTCATCTCTAACACATTTCCTGAAACTTCAGAACTTAGAAATATATTCTTATGGCTTATGGTTCACTTTCTAAGTGTGTTCGTTAAATGTAGAGTTGCTATCAAGAAGGATAAAGTATGAAGCTATTCCAAGTACTTGCCACGTAATGTGAATTTGTCAAAGGAGACTAATTAAGGCTGTCTAAGTTAGGGGTCATTTTATTTGTTTTGAGCAAAACAGAGAAGAGAAAATAAGTTCATATGATAGTTCAACGCCAAAAAGGGCAGACCCGACTGAGGTGCCAAAATTGGTAGCATTTGGACTTCTCTTTTTAGGAGAGGGAACATAATGGAGGAAGAAAGTGAGAAGGAAAACCAGGAAGATCTGAATTCCCATTTTCCCACTGTTCTCTGTATCTAAAGATGTCCCTGCTAGCTTGATTCATTAGACATCATCTATAGACAATAAAGGATAAAAAAGATAACCTTGGTTATAATATTGAGCACAAACTCATACTTCCTTTCAAGAATAATACTTCTACTACATGACCATTGATTTTGAAGGTATCATCTATGTGGGGCTTGAAGCTGATCCATGTATGACTTCCCTCTCTGTGAAGATGGAAGCTAAGTGAGCAGAGGAGCAGAACCAATCTGACTGGGTCTGGGGGAGAGAGGACACAGGAACCAGATGATACAACAAGGGTCTATAATGGGAGAAAGACATGGAGATATGAGTCCAGAAGACTGGATTAAGACCAGGAACTTTGCTCTGAGGATGGGACAGGCAGGCTGTTTATATCATGACAGAGGACAAAGTTAAATGCAGACATAAGGGTTTCATTTTAAACAAGGAAGATAAGGCTGAGTTAAATTTCTAGAACTGAGATCCATGCTTGATAATGGTTCCTATGTTATTAGAAGATATGCATCTCAGAAGGGAAGACAGTGAGCAAAGTAACACAAAAGACTGGTTTCATTAGGCTTGTGGGCAAATGGATGAACTTATATTAACTAGTTATAGTAGCATGTTTGGAAAATTGCCACTGAGAGGTTGGGATATAGGCTATGACACACATTAGAGAGTAAGTGCTAAGATAAAGTTGAATGGAGAGGAATTGTTTTGGGAAAGAGGCAGTATGAAGGAAAGCTAAGTGGGCTCTAGGTTAAGGCCCCAGTGCTCCAGGGCTCTCAGACCTCACCTGCAATATGGACACAAAAAATGATATCTTATTGGTTTGTGATGAAATCAAAATGAGATAATGCCTGCAAAGCACTTAGTGCAGTGACTGACATAGTAAATAAACAATAAATTTTAGGTACTATCATTTATTTTAATGTTTCTGAGCCACAGGGCTATTTCTCTACTCCTCTGGGGGCTGAGACCTGGGATTGCTGAGTGTTAGTATTCATACCTTCGGTATCTGAAGGGAGTACAGAGGGGTGCCTACACTCCTCTCTTTCCCCCATTGACTTTCTCCTATTGGGGATTAAAATTTAAATTGGAGTATAGCAGTTTGCATGAATAGTTCTTCCTTCCAAATATTATCATAGAGAGGCATCTTCTTTCTTGCTCCATCATGAAATTAACATCATGTATCTAATAATTATTTCCATCAAATATTTGATGGGCACATGCATATTAGGTACTCACTGATATTCAGAGAAAATAGGGTAAACAAAAGTTGATATGCTTTAAAAGAGTCTGCAATTGAGATATATTCTAGAAAATGATAACGCCTAAAGTTTGTGACACCTACCCCAGGTATTTTAATAAATATTGTTAAGATAGCCAGCTTATTTTCTTTCTAATATTATCATGGAGTCAATTTTAATACCAAATTTTCATAGAGTAGCATGCTGTTTCTATCAAGAATAATGACAAATTCTGTATCACTTTCATTCACATGTTTGTCTCTATATATAATCACTATTAAAATCATAGGCTTGAGTGGAAAAAGAAAAAATATGAATGGCAAATCATACAGAGAAATCAAATTGGTTCAGCACATAAAATATTCCATTTTCAAATGCCTTGCAATATAAATGAAATAGATTGAGTAGTGCTATTTTCGAGGCTGTCCCCTATTCAGCATTTATGATGAACTCTCTTGAAATAAGAGAGAACATTCAGTCTTTACAGAAGTGTGCCTGGTATTTCTTAAGGAGATGACTTTCAGGGACTTTATAAGAAATAAATACCAAAGAAATCTACATCAGGACTATTATCATGATTAGGTAAATCTTAAATCTTGGAGAACTTAAATTAGAGATTTGATTTTTTTTAAAGTTCTAAGAAGCTCTAAATTATTAGTAAATTTCTCTTCGGAAGAACATGAGAAGTTTGCATATTTAAATAAATATATTATATGCAAAGAAACTCAATCTGGCATTTCTGGTACTATGCATATATTTGAATCCACTACATTTATTAATAAGTGAATACATATTTATTGAATACTTGCTATATAACCAGTTCTGAGGCAGCTGCTATGAAGTTTAAGATACAAATCAATTATAGATTATCATCTTTGTCCTTTAGGAGCTTTTAATAATGTTGGGGAAGCAAACAAGGAAGAGTATATATAATAAAATCTTGCATGGTTGAGGTCAAGTTACAAGGGCACGAGGGTTAAGAAATGAAGAGATCATTGATTCATAGTAGTCCAGGAAGACTTCCTGAAGGAGGTAACCTGAGCTGAAAAAGAGGTGTCAGTCTTGAATGAGGGACAGTGGTATTCTAGACCTGAGAGAGGCTAACAGGGGTTCGAATGTGGCACCAATGAAAGAGATTGATAAGAGAGGCCCGGCTACAGGGAAACAGTGGGAAGCAGATCAGTATATACTAAAAGTGTAAGTTGAAAAGTCATAAGAAACAAGGTGTGTTCCAAGATTCAATCTGCCCTAGCCTATGTGGTCATCTAAAATAGATACCATTATGGAAAGCCTGTATCTCTGACAATACATCAGGGGAATAAGACTATGGTATAGAGCACACAGTCAATGGTATTGTAATAGCGCTGTATGATGATAGACTGTAGCTATACTTGTGAGCATAGGATAACATATAGAGATGTTGAATCACTGTGCTGTAAACCCAAGACTAATGTAGCATTTGGTGCCAACTATACTCAATTAAATAAAAACAGATATATATGAAAACACTTTTCAAAAAAAATAGATACTATTATGTATATACAATTTGAACTTGGATACTGCCAAATAAAGGTGATGAGCTTAAATTTTTTTTAAAAAAAACCTTGTTATCATGTAGGTAAGCCATGTGAATCATTTATTTTTAAATCTTCTCCTCACACTGAAATAAATACAGATAAAATGATATGATGTTTATTTACTTCAAAATAATCTGACAGTGGGAGAGGAAAGTAGGTGAGAATAGAGATGAAACAAAATTGGTCATGAGTTGGTTGATACTGAATTGTGGGCACATAAAATTTGTTTACAATTCTACTTACTTTTTTGTTTGAAATTTTCCATAACAAAAGAATTTTTAAAACATCCTCCTACTTTATCTGTATGATGCATCATTCTTGTGAAATTGATGTCTATCTCTCCTACCAAATTTTCTGACTCTCCAGTGATGATGTATAAAGCCAGAAAAATAATCTACAGGAAATTAAATGCACACCTCCTCCCCTCCTTTAAAGAACATGGAAAACATTTCTATAACCATCTATAGTACTTTCACTTATAATTCCCATTAGGTTTAAAAAGAGTAGGGCTTTGCTGATTTTTAGTATTGTTGATATAGTCTACTTTAATGCTTTGCATGAAGAGTGCATGAATACTCTTTAAGTCTTATGGTTTTGTTGAATAAGTATCAGGGCAGGATACTTTGATTTGAACTGTGTGTCTTCCTAAGTGTTGGAATCAGTATTCATACCTTCATGCTGTCACTCATTTAATAGCTTTCTAGTTAAGTCACATTTTTTTATGATGATGATCAGTTATGTAGCAATTATTTTAAAATTATTTACTGTGCAGTGGAGCTGACCCTGCATTGCTGATTAATATAACCAAAGAGCCAACGAACAATTTGCTAATTGGGAAGGCTTTTGGGGAAATAGATTTGGCTTGGATTAGAATCCTGACTCTGCCTTATGAGCACTTTGGGCGAATTATTTAACGTGTTTAGGCTTCAGTTTTATCTATAACTGGACTAATATTATTTACCTCACAGAGTCGTTTATAAGATTAAACTAGGCTTGCTTTGCCAGATTCTCTCCTCTTATTCACTCTTGAACCCACTTGTATCAGCTTTTACCTCCAGCACTCTACTGAAAGGCACAGTGGCTTTCACATTGGTAAGTTCATAAGAAGCCTCTCATTTCTTACCTGTTCTATCATCTGTCCCCCTGGACAGGTATAAAGCCACCACCTTCACTTGATTTAGGTTTTCACTCAAATTCATTTGCTCAGTCAGACCCTCCCTGACTCTCCAATTCAAAATTTCAACCTCTATTCCTACATTTCATATTCTTGCTTCCTGCTGTTCTTAGCAATTTAATATATTTTACTTATTTACTTTCTGCTTTATCTCTTCCCTGCCTGCCTCCACCTCTCCTGCCACATATAAGCTCCATGAAGGCAGAGAGCATTATTTGCTGTTTTTATTGTGTAACTTTATTGCCTGAAACAGTTGGTAGTACATAGTCAGTGCTCTATAAATATTTGTAGAATGAATGAGTGGATGAGACAATGTATTGTGCCAGAAAAGTGTCTGCACATAATAGATGCCGGACACAAAGTAATTTGCTCTTTTCATTTTCACAAGACAGAACATTGAAATAATTATTTCAATTAATGTTGACAATAATTCTAGGTAAATTAGATCCCTAAGATAGCACCCCTAAAATTCAATGATATGGCATTAAATATTGTCACAAATATTAAGATTTTTATAAATTCATTAATTTATATTTTCAACACACATTTATTGAGGTTGTATCGCATACCAGGCATCAATCTGGTCATCTCTAGTAAAGGGAAATTAAATGCATTGTTGCCTTTAAGGAATTCCCAGCCTAATGGGGAGGTAGACACAAAAAGAAATCAACACATCATATTAAATATAATCAGGTAAATATGAGGACAAGGGGCCCTCAATCCATCCTGAGGGTTCCAGAAAGATCACCACAGGAGACAGTAATTGAACTAAATGTTAAAAAATGAGTATGAACTAGGGAAGTGGATGAATACAAAGGCAAGCCACATAGGGAAGCTTGCTTGAGCAATGAGCAAGATGAGAAAAAGCATGGTATATATGTGTGTATGTGAGTGGAGCCATTGGAATTATATTTAGAACTGATAGATTTTTGAGTGTAATGTGGCTGGATGCCTATTTTTGTTATATCTTCCTTCCCATACTTGCTCTTTTGTGGCTAATGTATAGGTACAGTATAATATATAGGCATTATGTCTCATCTACAGTCATAAACAGGAGCTTTACACTTTCTTATACCTTAAAATATTCTTTCTGTGGAATCAGGACTCTTTTGAGTATATAACCACTACATGAAAAGACAATTTTTACAGTTACAATGATCACTTAAGACATTAGAGTTGACTAAGGGAGGTTAAATATTCAGATTGAAAAAAATAATTTGCTGTGTCAGGGGAAAAATCCTCTTGCTTAGTTCTTCCAGAAACTTGTGTATAAAAAAGACAGTTTGTTCAATACGGAATTTTGCATGTAGAGAAAGAATTTTGCCTGAACTGCCTAAAGCAAGCCAAATGAGACTTGTAAAAACAAGAGCTTAATACTTTGGTAAATCACAATTAGGTGCAATTTTGGAAATTAAGAATTTTAAAATTAAAAGCCATGAATATTCAAAAAGAGACTTTCTTACCATTTTATAAAAAAGGAAGAGTACTAAAATTTTTATTTCATCTTCTTGAGAAAAATAATCTTGTATTGGTTAAAAAGGAAGATTGTGATACTTATATAATGATTTTTTGCAACTCTCTTATTAGAGGCAGCTTATTAAGCTCAAGAGAGTACTTTTGAAAAAAACCATCTTCTCTGAGTATTCAGAGAAGTATTCACAAAAACCTTGTAAGGGAAACACAGGCAAATCTCTATTAACTCTATTTTGTAAGTGAGCAAAAAATGCATTTCAAAGGAGACTCACACTAGCATTCCAAGTTGGATACAATATTCTAGGCTATCAGAGTTGCTGTAATTTGAGTTGATTTGGCCATCTTAATCAGGAACTCTGATTACTATTATAGAAGATTGCTAGGTGTTTCCCATAATCTGTTTCTCCCTTTGTCCTGGGCTCCTCTTGTAGATCTAGCAGCTAGATTTCATTGCTTCCTTACAGCTATGTATGGCCTTGTGACTATGTTTGAGCCAAGGAAATATGAGCAGAAGGTATTTCCCTGGACCTTGACTCTTTCCTCCTTTCTTTTTTTTCTGGAAAATGGATGTGTCCCTGGTGCTGTTTTGCCCAAGAAGGTAAGGATGGTACCTTATGGACAAAACAGAAGACTGAGATGCCCTGCCAGTTTGTATTGGCTAATCTATTGGATAAGAAAAAACTTTTGCCTTACTTCAGTTATTGTATTACTGACTTCTTTGTCACATGTACTTAGCTTATTCTTTAATTAATACAATTAAATATATTTATTTGTGACTAATTCTTAGAAGGTCCAGACAATTGATGAGGTCAGCAAACTAAGCAAATTATTGAAGTCAATATGTCTAAAATCAATACTAAATAAAGTATAAAGATAACTAATACTTTCCTTTGTAGTTTGTTTGTAATTAATTCATCAGTAACTTTTAAAACTTTAAACACTTTAAATTTAAACACTTTTTGTGTCTAGATTCTATTCATAAGAAAGCATTTTTTCAATATCATTTAAACATTTTCCTGTTCTCAAAGGACTTACTTATATTTTAGGACAGAGAGAAGACAATAAATAAATAAATGAAAAATGTGCAAGGCACCTGGGTGGCTCAGTTGGTTAAGCGTCTGCCTTCAGCTCAGGTTGTGATCCTGGAGTCCTGGGATCAAGCCCCATATTGGGCTCCCTGCTTCTCCCTCTTCTGCTCCCCCCTGCTTGTGCGCTCTCTCTCTCTCTCTCTGTCAAATAAATGAATAAAATCTTTTAAAAAATATGCAATAAAACTTCTGATTTTGAGAGGTACGTCACTGAGTTCTACCTTTGAGTGATCGTCTCCTCTTGAATGAAGATAGGCTTGTGTTAAGCCATGAAATATGGCAAATGTGTTGGGGTGTAACTTTCATAATTCTGTTACCTTATATTAGGTTCTATTTCAAAAGATCATAGAAAGACTCTCCCACATGCCTTGAAGAAGCAAACATCTAGGTTGTAAGCTGTGGATAGGATCACTATGTGATCACTATGTGATCCTTTAGGTATGGTGACCTCTGGGAGTTAAGTGTGACCTCCAGCTAATAGCTAACAAGAAGTGGGTCCTCAATCACACAGTTGCAAGGAGATGAATTCTGTCAACAATCAAGATGAGACTGGAAATTAATTCTTCCCCAGTCGAGCTTCCAAAAGAGGCACAGCAGTCAACACCTTGTTTATAGCTTTGTGAGACCCTAAGCTAAGCCAAACTTAGATTCCTGACCCACAGAAATTGTGAGACAGTAAACATGTGTTGTTTTAAGCAAGTAAGGTTTTTTTTAAAAGATTTTATTTATTTATTCATGAGAGACAGAGAGAGAGAGGGGGCAGAGACATAGACAGAGGGAGAAGCAGGCTCCATGCAAGGAGCCCAATGTGGGACTCGATCTCGGGGCCCCGGGATCACGCCCTGAGCTGAAGGCAGATGCTCAACTGCTGAGCCACCCAGGTGTCACAAGCAACTAAGATTTTTATAATTTTTTACACAGCAGTAGAACTAGTACACTCATAGTGATACATTTTATGAAAAACAGCAACAACCCAAAACCCCACACCAATCCAAAATACCACATAACTAATTCAATTTTGAATCCCTATGGATGAAATCCTCATTAACTTCCCTCAAGTTATTTTCCTACCAGTTCAGGATATAAGATAACAGAATTATTCACTAAAATAATTAAATTATATAGCAACAATGAGAGCAAAACAGTTCATCTTATGTTACATCTCCATCAGGATAGCTGCTTCTAATAGAAATTTCTTTCTAATTTGGTCTTCTTAATTTTTTAAAAAACAGCCAGCTGTACAACAAAATTAGGTGAACTATTCTTACTTATTTTTAAGTAAGTTATTGTAATTTGACTCAGCAAATTGTAATAATGAGAGCATAGAGAAAAATAAACATTTGTTTATGGAAATTCTGTTCTAACAAAAATTATTTGTTATTTCTTGTTCTTAGAAATCATGTAAAAAGACATTTTTCTTAAGAAAGTATAAACAAAATATTTCTAACTAGATACAACTAAAATTATTTTGAAAATATTCAATTAAATTAATAATCTGTGATTTGAAGGTTTAGAATATTCTTAATTTATTAATATCAAGAAAAATCTTGTTTCCCTTGGTGAATATCAAAACCCATTATTCTCTAAGGGTATGTTTACACAACAGCAAAATTTTGTTTCAATAATAATGCAAGTGGAAATGTATCTGGGTGCACATTTCTTAACAAGAAGGCTGCAAACTTACACGGAGAATTTTATTTATTAGTTTCTCGAATTCAACCTCTATCACTGGAAATTCTGATTCAGCGGGTCTGGGCAAAGACAAGGTTTCAGAAATGGGAATGGAGGAAAGTGGAAAGCCTGTGCATCTGAGTTTTTATTAAGTCTCCCTGAGGATTCTGATACATGTGCTAGTTTGTGATCTACTTTATTCAGTTTATTGAGTTTCATCTCAGTAGGTCTGATGTGAAAAGCAATGGTTTCTAGTTTCTGCGATGCTGTAATTCAAGAACCAATTATCTGTCAATCGTTTTTTATTTTTATTTTTTTAAAAATTATTTATTTATTCATGAGAGACACAGAGAGAGAGACACACACACACACACACAGAGGCAGAGACCCAGGCAGAGGGAGAAGCAGGCTCCATGCAGGGAGCCCGATGTGGGACTTGATTCCGGGTCTCCACGATCACACCCTGGGCTGAAGACGGCGCTAAACCGCTGAGCCACCCAGGCTGCCCTGTCAATCATTTTTTAAATGAAATTTGCGGTTTCAAGTTCAAAGTAATTCTCAATAATTGATATAAATTATGACCCTTATTAGTAGATCTTCTCCTCCATTCATGAGTTTAAATTCCAAGAACATAGGAGAAGAGAATGGGAAGAAAGGATTATGTGTGTGTGTGTGTGTGCACGTGTGTGTATGCGCACATGTGTGTGTATAAGCATTGATGGTTGGGTGGATAATAGAAAAAGAAAGATTAGTTACATTCTATAACTGAAATATCCATGCCCAGCTACCTAACTTGTACTCAATCTTCAAGTCACCTCCCTTATGAAGTATCCTTCATTCCCTGGCAAAACTAGACTCCACTTTATCTTGGCTCTCATAACACCCTGTAAATAACTCTCCTAATGTGTCATGGTATTTTATGACTGCCTTTCACCTCTGGTAGGGATTCCACCCTGCCTTCCACCCTGCCTGTGTAATCCTGAGTTCCCAGCATAGTATGTGGTATGGAGGAGGTTCTCAACATATGAAAGAAATTGGACTTGAAAAGTAGCAGAAAGGGGTAAAAACAGAAAAATATGTGGGTAAGAAAGAAGAAAGGGCATATTAGGTAATATTAACCTTAATAACTTATTCAGACTTTTATTCATTTTCAGTTTATTGCCTGAGGCTCTTTTTAATTCCATTCGTTTCCCCCCATTTCTCTCATCTACTTCTCATCCTACCATCCTGATATATAAAGTTTTAAAACTGATGATGTGGTTATTAATAGTCTTCCTAAAGTTGATAGAAATGTTTGAAGTATAAACAATTATAACTCACTTCTTTTGTATTCTATTCAATAGTAAAAATAGATGTAATAACTTTCCTAGTATCCATAGGGATAAATGAAAAAGTGAGTTCTTTTAAGAGGGAAAGACAAACTGACATTTACTGAGCATTTATTGTATCCCAGGCACTGTATTGGACATGTATTTAGATTATAAATATAATCCTTCTATTAACCTATGAGGCAGGAATTATATTTCACAAAGGAGAAAATAATATTACAGAGGTTATAGAAATGGCCCAAGGTATCACAGCTGGTGAATAATGGAGCCAAAATTGGAATGCAGATCTATCCTAATAAATTCTAGTGCCTTGTAGCCTAGACTGAACTTATTTGCAAGGGATACAGTACAGAGCCACCTGTGCATTTTAACATATCAGGAAGGATACACCTGCTGTGGGGAAAGTCTAGCCTAACCTAACTAATTTATTTTGCTTTGCATATTTAGAATATTTTAGCACCTTCTCATTTTCATACAAGTTACCACTTTATACCCAAACTGTAATCTCCAAATTCTTGGGCAGTAAATGTCTTCCACAGCTAAAAGTGCCCCATTTCTACTCTCAGAACATTCAGCTTTATTTTATAAAATGTATTAATATATTTAGGTTTCAATGTCCCATCTTGACAGTGATGTAAATTAATATGCAAGATTTCCATACATATGAGGATTTAGCTTATGTATAGTCATCTATATTCATATCACATTAATCATTTCAATCTAATCTCTGAAATAAACCTTACATTTTAAACAGGACTACTTCCATTCCCTAAAGAAATCAAGTGAGTTTTTTGTCTCTATATCCTTCCTCACCAATTTTTCTGAAACCCCTCAAATACATGTCTAACAAAATACTCTCCACCTTTTAAGGACTCATTACAAAGTGCTCATTCCTCTGCATTGAGTAAACATCAGGGAGAAAAAGATGCTGACACTTGGTTTGTGATCTACTTTGAAAAGCACAAGATGGGAAGATATGCTGGCCTGGGAGGCAAAAGAAATTGTCTAAGGCCTAATGTCTGAAGGATACAACAAGACCAAGTGTGGTTAGGAGCAGGTGCAGGAAGACCCACCCAGATTCCAAGTGACTTTCAACCTTGAAGTTACATGGATTGTAATGAATTTGGGAGACATTTGAAATAGAATAACTCTGATTACTAAAGGGATAGGGGTATAGAAAATATGACTCAAGCTTTTGAAAAAGTTTGCTAAAAATTAATTGGCCTTCAGATCCTAATCACCAGGTGAGTTTCAGGGTGGAATCCCAGTCTTATAAAGGAACTGAACTACCAGAGAGGGTAAATAGGCTAATGACACAGTGAAGAAATAAGGTCCCCAGTTACAGGGGCAGGAAAGAGGTGAACAGGGGATACCATACTGAGAGATCACTCCAGCTCTTGCACCTCTTGGCTACATCTGGTTGGTATATTGATTAATTCATTCAATCAGTAATCCATTGAGCACTTATTATCATTTATGTATTAGAAACTAATAGGAATCAAATAAACAAAATAACATGCATATCCTTAGAGTGAGGAAGAAAGATAAATACTAGGGATTTAAGTTGAATACTATTATTATTCATGAGCAGACATTGCATGGATACTACTAGTAGTTTTATCTATCACTGACTTAAATCACTCACACCAAGACATTATGAAGGACCAAAGAGCGTACCTGCCTACTTTCAGCTTCCTGAGTTATAGTTCCTGGATGAGGATCAACTGGCCCTGAGGCACTTGACTAGGTAATTCTTCCATGTGACACAGGTTGAATTAAAGGGATGGCTTGTCAAAATCCTTTGAATGGTTAGAGGTGAAATGGGTGAGGACAAGGGGATAAAATGGAAGTCTTCAGATTCTACTTCTGGAAATGAGACTTAATTCCATTATAGAATTGGATATGAACCTTCTGACACATTTCCTGCCCTGATTGATGGGGGGTCAGGAGCTAAGTAGGACCTATCTAACAAGTCCTGGAAGGAAGTGTGGGCTTAAGTGGTCTCAGCTGTGAGCTGGAGTAGACAGAGGGACAAGGACAGTTCTACTGTCACTTCCTCCGCAAAATCCTTCCAATCACCCAAACTGGAGTAGTGGTTTATCACACTTTGTTTATATCCACTTGCTATTTGCCTTGTACTTGTACTGTGACAAGGGAGGATGCAGCAGTGCCTGGTCCTCAAGCCAGAAGGGTTTAAAGGAAAAACACTGCACTTCAAATTATACTCTGTGCCCAAGGAAAACAAAGGTTTCACAAATTCATATATTGTTGAGATGAGGCCTTCAAAAGGGAGGGATGATGGGAAGAGCACATCAGGAGCTAGGGGAAGGGTGGTAGTGGTTGTTTTCCTGGGAGACTTACTCAACATGGCAGAGCCCTTTATTAGAGATGATGGTACAGGGAAAAAGGAAATGATAAGAGCTAAGCAGGGTATTTGGACCCTTCCAAACTATGCAGACTTGAAAAATGTGCCTCTTAATTTTTTTTTCAAGATTTATTTATTTGAGAGAGAGAGCAAGAGAGAGAGAGAGAGAGCACGCACAAGCAGGGGGAGGAGCAGAGGGAGAGGGAGAGAGTGAATCTTAAGCAGGCTCCATGCCCAGTTCTGGACCTGACTCGGGCCTCGATCTCACGACCTTAAGATTATGACCTAAGCTAAAATCAAGAGTTGGCTGCTTAACTGACTGAGCCATCTAGACACCTCCCATGGGTCTCTTATTTTAAAGAATAATACTGGATTATTACTATTCTAAGTGTAAGATGATGATGATGATGATTTGCATGCCTTTAGAATGCACCTCTCTCTTCCCCATGCTCACATCACTATTTTGAGACTGGATTCTGAGTAGGGAAAGCAGGCAAGTCATCGAATTAAATGTAGGCAAAACTGAATGCTGGTGGTGTTAGATGGGCCCTGATTGCACACTGAATTCCCCTTCCTGACACATATATCTAGCTTCTGGTTTTACAGGGCCCTTGGGACAGCATGAACTGAACTCACCGAGTTTGGTTCTCACTCAGCTCCATTCTCATCTCCAAACACTCAGCTTCTTGCTCATTCAGCTACAGCCTCATATCAGGCCAAACATGTTTCCATCAAGGCCTTTGCACATACTACCACACTTGTCTGGAAAGCGCTTCTTGGAAATGTCCACACAGTTTATACCTTTACTTTAAAACTACTTTCAAATTTCATCTTACGGGACACCTGGGTAGCTCAGTGGTTGAGCATCTGCTTTCAGCTCAGGGTGTGATCCTGGAATTCCAGGATCGAGTCCCACATTGGGCTCTCTTCGAGGAGCCTGCTTGTCCATCTGCCTATGTCGCTGCCTGGTTTCTGTGTCTCTCATGAATTAATAAATAAGATCTTTAAAAAAAAAAAAACAAAAAACAAATTCCATCTTATTGGAGAACACATCATTCTCTTTCTCCCTATTCTCACCATTTTTCTCCATAGCTCTTTTTATGATCTATCACTCTAGGTATTTCTTTGTTCATTTTCTGTTTCCCTACCTCAGAATGCAAACTCCACAGGGGCAATGACTTTGCTTTGCTCAGTGTTGTGTCATCAGGTCCTAGAGCTGTGCTCATGCTCCGTATGAATGAGATGAATATATGCCTGGCCACCAAAATTTAGATGTAAGTTGTAGATAATGACCAAGACCCACCAACTGGTGGAACCAAAGTGTTTGCCATGTTATGTATTTTAGGATTCTTTTAGGAAACATAATAAGCCTGAGTCTACTCTGTGAAGTTGTTAAGAAACACCCATGAGTCACTGTGGTAGGCAGACACAGGAGAAACAAAGCAGGGAGTGACATGTTGCGCCACCTCTGGTGGTACACAAGTGGGCTTATATTGCTAGATTATAAGCTTCTTGCAGGTGCTTATGTCACACTTCCATGATCTTAATAGCAACTAGCCCAAGGCTATACATAAATGCATACTTGATAACACTTACTGAATGAATGAATGAATAATTTGATACTGAAATTAAGAAGCCACTTGGGAATTATTTAAAGATATCTATAAAATGACCTCCATGAAATTACAATGTGGGTTTAGATTTATTATAAAATGAACTATTATACTATTTCAGGAATGAGATTGTGTTAACCTAAAACACGAGCCAACATAATATTCAATCAGATAAATGGAATGCTCTGTCACAGGACTGTGAGAATTAACTGAGTCACCACATGGGAGGCATTTAAAACAACTGGATGTATAAGATCCCAGTGATGAGAAGAAATTATTATTATTATTAGCAGTAGTAGTAATGTTCTGTGGGGTGTGTGTTGTGTGTATGTATGTATGTATGTATGTATGTATGTATGTATGTATGTATATGTGTGTGTACTGTCTTCTCAGAAAGCAAATATTTTACAGCAGAAGCCATGTAATACATTTATATGCACAAGAAAGAGGCTCAATACAAATACATGGGATAAATGAATCATTTCTTCCATTTGAAGTTTTCTTTCCACAAGAACCTTGGAATGATGCTGTTACTACTATGGGTAGAGAGCCAGAGAAGGGAAGAAAAGCAGAGCTGGATGTGTAGAAAGTGGGCTTCAGGGTTCCACAGTGCTGGTGTTCAGTCTCACATACTAATTGTGTTTATGTGGGAAAGTTAACCATTTTTTCTAAGATTCAGCTCCCCTGTCTATAAAATATATCACAATAATAATAACATACCCCTCATGATTGTTTCACAGACCGAGTGAGAGAGTGCAAAACATATTGCACAGTCCTTGTACTTTGTTTTTCCAAATGTTCTAGTCACTTAGGAATTCAGAGTTGTATCTTATAAGAAGCACAGAAATTTAATAACCTTAACATACAACATACCTCTTTCTTCCTCTTCCACTTTATGGAGTTAAGGACACTAACAATAAAACAGGTTAATCAGCAAGTATTTCTGCTTCATTCATTTGGAAATGCATCATGGTCTGTTATGGGACCACTCTTGAATTCTTGTCTTACATTATTATGAAGAATTTCACTTGGTTGGTTTGTAACCCACAAATTAGGTTAGTAGTTGGTGGGGAGACTGCATCTCTGATTACATTACAGTCCTGGCTGTGTCAGTGACTATTCTTTATACTGGGCAACCTGGTTCTGCAAAAGTGTGACTCACTGACCTGCAGGCGGCATATTCTAAATTGGGGTCCCAGTCTCCCCACTTCCACCAGCAGCAGACCCAGACAGGTCTTTTAGCTCTCTGCAAAGCCATTTCCTCAGGTATAAAATGAACACAACAACCCAAGTGCTCTCAAAGGCCTGTTGTGAGATGAACATGGGCTAATGTATGTGTAAGTGCTTGGTAAGCTGTCAAGTGTTGTATAATTATAAGGTAATCTATGATTAATAAATCAACAATGATTTATTGATTGATGCCAGAGTGAGTGACTAATTTCATCAAGGCCTAAGGCATTTAGGAAGTTATATTTGTGTAGTATTTTCACAACTCCAAGTACTTGAATTAAAATGCATTTTAAAAAATGATTAACTTTAGAAAACTATCTCAAAGATACCGCATGCTCCCTTATGTGAAGTCTCACACTTCAATCTCATTTTTTGGTTATTCATCATCTTTGAAATTTCTGCTTATTTCGTGGTAACATTAAGGAAAAATAACTAGTTTTTGGATTAGCTGTATCTCCTATATGAGGGGTGTGAAAGAATATTTGCTACTCAGATGGTTGAGATGCACCAAAAAATACATTTGGTTCTTTATTAAGGACACATAATGGCCAAGATAAAAAATAAAAATGTGGTGGCATGTTACCTATAACCAATTCAAAGATGCTAGAATGTTGCTACAGATTAAGTGCCTCAAGCAGTAGGGAAATCAGATGTTATTAAATACTTCTGTAACCCATGGTTTAACAAAATCATCATGCATGTAGTATAGTTGGTCATTTTTCTCTGGCATTTAAATCTATTACTAGTGTAATGCACAAGCCCTTTGCTACAAGAAAATGAGAATCAAGACAATGTTTATTTAGTAAACATAGGAGTAACTATGTAGATTTTTTTTTTTTTTTAAGGCAGGCTCTACATCCAGCATGGAGCCCAATGCAGGGCTTGAATTCACAACCCTGAAATGAAGACCTGAGCTGAGATCAAGAGTTGGACACTCAACCAACCTAGCCACCCAGGTGCTCCTATGTTGGCATTTTTAAAGCCTACATGGTTTTTGTTTTTGTTTTGTATCCTTACCTTGAATAATTCCTGTCCCTAGTGAGAACAAAATTTCTTAAAACATTGTATTAGTGTAGAGTGTCACATACCACTGAAACAAGGGAAAAAATCCTAAAAAATAAGATCCATAAAAATATCAGCATCTGCTTTCCTAGATATAGAGCTGAGAGCATCAAATTATATCACATGCAAAAATATTTTTTCTTTTTTTTTTTTTGGTATGAAAAATTTCAAGCGTTCACAAAATGAAGTATAAGGAACCTCAATATGGCATTACCCAGATTATAAAGTTATCAGATTTTGTCATTTGGGCTTCCTCTATCCTTTCCTTTTCTCTCTTCCTGCTTCCCTTCTTTCCTGTCCTGAACTTTGCTGAAGAATTTTAAAACAAATCCCAGATATTATGCCATCTCAGCCCTACATAGTCCAGTGCATCTGTACAAAATGTGTTTTTTTTCCTATGTATCACAATGCCATTATCACATATAATGAACTTAAAAATCTTATTTTCTTGTTATCATTCAGTAATCAGTCCATACAAAATTCCCCAGACTTTCTCAAAAGTGTCCTTTTATATTTAATTAGTTTGAATTAAAATCCAATGACTCCAAACCACGTTTGGTTATTTTTGCTCTGCACCTATTTTGATACTCCTTCCATTTTTTTCTCATGCATTGGACTTATTACTAAAAATGGATTTATTATTGTTGTCTTGTAGAATTCCTCACGTTTTGGATTTGTTTGCTTTCTTATGGTGCTGTTTAATTTGTTCCTCTGTCTTCCATAATTTCTACAAATGAAAGTCAGCTCTGAAAGTGTGAATAGATTCAGATACAAAATTTTTTAGCTGGGATACTTTATACAAAATGCTGTGAGTTTCACATTACATTGTATCAGTAGGAATAGAGATTTCTGGTTTCCTGTGTTCAGTGGGACAGTCAGACCCTCCACTGTACAGATCCAATTGAGTTTTCATCTAATGGTTTCATCTATTGATGATTATTGCTTGAATCAATTATTTCATTAAGGGCTGCACAACATAGTTTCTAATTCATCATTCTTACCATATATATGTGTTGGCTGCAATTCATTTTGAAGAAATACTTTCTCACATCATTTAAGATTATTTGGTTAGCCTGAAACAGTTTATCCAGAAAGGCAAGATAAATGACTCTTTCTTGTCTAATTGCCAGTTTCCAGAGTAGTAGCTAGTGCTGCCAAAACCACTGTTTGAGTATAGCTCTTCTCTCCATTTACATTGCAGTAGCCTTGGTTCTGGGCCACACTGCCCTTTGATCATACTATTGCTGTAACTTCAATAATTTCTTCCCCTAAATTTGTTTCCATTTTCCATTTGTCTTTTACTGCCAAAATGGTACTTCTAGACCTGCAATGGATTCTAACTGCCTTCAGAATAAAGTTGCTGCCTTTTGGTAAGACACATGAAAAATTCTGTGGTTGCCTGTCAGCCTACCTTCTACTCTCAACAGCCACCACACTTCAGGAACACAAGATAGCTCAACAAACACATCTTGCATTTTCCTTCATGCTTCTTAGAGATTCCCTTAAATAGCAATACCATCTTCATATTGTTTTCTTCCTAAATTATACTGATGCTTCAAGACTCAATTCTTATGCAACTCCCCCAGTGAAGCCTTATTTGAACCAATCTCCTACCATCTCCTTAACGTGATGTGATCACTCTCTCCTCTGAATTACCATGGCATTTCCAAGAGCCCTAATTTGGACAACTATTGCTCTGTCATTCTCTACTTGGTTGCACATGTGAATCCTCCTTAAACCAAATCATGCATTCTAAGAAGATTTGCTCTGTAACCTTCATATCCCTTGTATACAGGGTGCTAAGAAAATTATCACGAATTATTTGCATGTGATCTCTTTTGATTTGTTGCCTTTAGGTCAATTATGTGCAGTTAGCACAATGGAAAATAGTTATATTTTGATAATCATGGCCAAATATTTTATCAAAATATACTGAATACTTAGGAATCAGGCAACATATTTAATGCCTTACGGGCCTCACTGGTTATTCATCATAATTTCCCTCTGAAGTAGGTTCCGCTATTATCTCCATTTTATCAAAGAAGAAACTAAAATTTAGAGAAATGACTTAACTGGCCAATATCACAAACCAGTGAAAGAAAGACCAAGGATTCAAATCCAACCATTTCTGAAAAAGACCTACATCTACAACATCACATTAAATGTTTCCTTCCCCCAAGACTGTTGAAGAACTGGTGTGACGTGTGAGGAAGTCATTACACATCAATAACTTGGTAGAAGCTCCATAAGATTAAAATAAAATTTTGTGCATTTGCAGAGTTTTTAAGGACAATAATTCCTATAGTGGGGCACTTATCATAAGGTGATAGAGAAGTCAAATTTGGAAGAAAAGTAAGACTATTTATAAAGAAGTATTCAAAATTGATTAGGGATTTTCCATCACTTTTAAAATTGAGATTTTTCTAAAATACTGGCAATATACTACTGAAAGAGAATGAAGTCGCAGTTCAAAGAGAGAAACTATACAAACTTTAAATTTTGGCACATTTATTCAATAAATATATCAATGGATATTCTGTGCCAAGTGATGTGAGAAGATACAAAATTATATAAAATGTCTACACTTTGCTCATAATCTAATAGAGGGGATAAGAAATACACTTGGCAGTGAACAAAAGCTAGCAATAGCCCATCATTGTTATAGCAGGGTTCCTCTTCTAGCCATAACTTCTATGGAAATTCTCTAGAAGAAAAGAAAACTTTCCATGTTTTTGATGCAGAGTAAATGGGTTTTTGCTGAAGAAAACAACTGGTGGCAAAGTTAAAGAAATATGGAGTTTTCCTATGATTAGACTTGTATCTTATATAATTATTTAAAAGACTTGAAAAAATTCCTTTTTGTGCCTCAGGCTTACTTAGTTAACCAATCAATATGTCCATTTTGGGTGGAATTATATAAGGAAGCCATACATTTTAAAAGCATCTCCATGATTCCAATAAAATAAATGATGAGGTTTATCAATGAAGAACTTTTATTTATTATTATTTTTTTACTTAAATTCAATTAGCCAGCATATCATACATCATTAGTTTCAAATGTAGAATTCAGTAGTTTATCAGTTGCATATAACACCCAGTGCTAATCATATCACGTGCCCTCCTTAATGCCTGTCACCCAGTTACCCCATCCTCCCCTCTCAGTTCCACTCCAGCAACCCTCAGTTTCTTTCCCAGAGTCTCTCATGGTTTGTCTCCCTATCTGATTTCTTCCCATTCCATTTTTCCTCCCTTCTCTTATGATCCTCTGCCCTGTTTCTTATATTCCTCCTCCATATAATAATTGTCTTTTTCTGATTAACTTCTTTTACTAAGCATAATACCCTCTAGTTCCATCCACATCAATGTAAATGGTAAGATTTCATCCTTTCTGATGGCTGAGTAATATACACCACATTTTCTTTATCCATTCATCTGTTCATGAACAGCTCGGCTTTTTCCATAGTTTGGCTATTGTGGACATTGCTGTTATGAACATTGGGGTGCACGTGCCCCCTTGGATTGCTGCATTTGTATCTTTGGGGTAAATACCTAGTAGTGCAATTACTGGATCATATGGTAGTTCTACTTTTAACTTCTTGAAGAACTTTCATACTGTTTTCTGAAACGGCTGTATCAACTTGCACTCCCACCAACAGTGTAAGAGGGTTCCCCTTTCTCCACATTCTTACCAACATTTGTTGTTTCCTGACTTGTTAATTTTAGCCATCTGATTGGTGTGAGGTGGATCTCATTGTGGTTTTATTTTATTTATTTATTTATTTATTTATTTATTTATTTATTTATTTATTTATTTTATTTCCCTGATAACAAGTGATGTTGAGTATTTTTTCGTGTGTCTGTTGGTCATTTGTATGTCTCCTTTGGAGAAATGTCTGTTTACGTCTTCTGCCCATTGATTGACTGGATTACTTGTAATGAAGAGCTTTTAATACCTTCAAAATAAAAATCTTAATTCAATCTGGTGTGAGTACTCTATGAGGATACTGCTTCTTGCCTAATGATGACAAAAACAAGAACACAAAACATACTGTCATGATAGATTGAGAACAATTCTGGGTTCTGCCTTCTACCTTCTAAAAACTAGCTGTTGGTGAAATTTTGCACAAGCCACTCAATCTCTGTTATTTAAGCTGAGTAGCTAGATTATCTTTAATGTCTCTTCTGTTTGTTAAATTATGTGATTGACTATCACTTCATATAAGCACAGGCTAATAATGGAGAAAATAGTGGAGTGTTCTCTAACTAGTACAAGTCTATTTAAAAGTTTATTACTGTATGGCAAAAAGAAATGAAATGTTCCCACTCTTACAACTAGACTATCCTTTCCTGCTGCTATTTTGCTGTTGTTAAGGAAGGAGAGTATTTTTTCCCCTAGAAATAAATGACTAGGACAGAATTCATTTATCTAATAAGTATTTATTTATTAAGCACTGCTATGTACTAGGCACTGTGTCCAATGCTGAAGAACACTGTAGAGCACAAATAGACAAGGTCTCTGCCCTCATGGAGCTTCCAGTCTGGGGAGCTCAATGTACACCATGCTGCAATGGAGCTCTTTCTGTCCTTGTTTCCTCTCTTAAAGATGAGAACACAAAGACTACTAAGTAACTATATCCTTAAGGAAGGGAGAGACCATACATGAAGCAGATACCAGGAGTAAAACATTTCTCCACTACTGGCATCAGCTACTGTTAAAGAAAAAATATTCCACAACACTTGTTGAAGATGCTGAGGCATCTTCATGGTCCACCATTCAGGACCATGGTGATAGGTGTAAAACCCACTGCAATGGGATTTTACATTAGGGGAGAGAGATTAGGCTCAACCCCAAATGCAGCATGTAGGCAAGTAGTAATTAATGGCCAAGGAGCAGAGTAGGGATCATTAGGTAAGTGGGATCAAAAGTGAGGAGGGGGATCCCTGGGTGGCGCAGCGGTTTGGCGCCTGCCTTTGCCCCAGGGCGCGATCCTGGGGACCCGGGATCGAATCCCACGTCAGGCTCCCGGTGCCTGGAGCCTGCTTCTCCCTCTGCCTCTCTCTCTCTCTCTCTCTCTCTCTGTGTGACTATCATAAATAAATAAAAATTAAAAAAAAAAAACTTAAAAAAATAAAAAAAATAAAAAAAAACAAAAGTGAGGAGGGATTTTGGCTAGACTGACCCAAAAGGATTTTGCTAAAAACAGGTCAGGATGATCAGTCATCATCTGAGCAATGGTGGAAGCAGAGGAACCTGGTCAGATAGAGAAGGTGATCAGGTATTGAGGTTTCTGATTAAACTGACTTAGCAGGGGGTTTTCTGAAACTAGATTTTATATGGGAGTATATAGATAGGCTTAGGGGAAGGTTCAGGAGTCTGACTAAAGTTTGGTTAGGCAAAGAATCTTTGTCTCTACCATTCACTTCCAGCCTATAAAAACAGTGGAGATTCCACAGAAAGTATGAATAAGAGGAAAGGATCGAGGGAGGCAGGGGACAGGGAGGAAAGGACAGAGAGAGAGGGAAAGAGAGTCCACCAAAAATAGTTGTCAGGAGCTTTAAGAGAACCAGGAGGTCTTGACACATATACCCTGGAAAGGGACTGCCATCTCATGCCTGCCAAGAAAATATGGATGGGGGTCGGTGCCCTGTTTGGTAGCAAAGAGAAAAATGACTGCATTGGGAAAAGGTTCACTTCTACCAAAATGTTGGATCAAGAACAATGGGTTTTCTATGGATCTCATAGATCCATGAGACAGCCCAAGCATACTGCCTTGAAGAACAGAGAGACTTACCAAAGAAATGAGTGGGATAGATCACTGGGTACTCCCAATGGGCTTAAGGAGGGAGAGCCTAAAGCCAGTTGAAGGAATGGTATCACTTACCTCGGAGAGATGGCACTGCTATATGCTTTCTCCTCCTTCTTAAAAATAAAACCCCAAAAGAGTGCTCCATTAAAGCAAGGTAGACCCCACCTAGAGGGAATGAATGGTATATCACACTGCATCTGCACCCGAAGAGTGTGCGGTTTCCCTGCTTGGTTTGATGCTGGCTGGTGAGGATCACAGAGCTGGAGTTGGGCAGGAAGGGTAAGATGTTTGTGCCGGGCTCTGCAACTAAACAGTTCCATGTCCGAGTCAGACCCGAACTGCAGGGAGAGAGTTTTCACTTGAAGGATTTTATTATTATTTTTTTTCACTTGAAGGATCTTAAAATTTGTCCTTATTTCATCGATCTGCTCATTTTCATATCTGACATGAGATTTTTCTTTTCTTTTCTTTTCTTTTCTTTTCTTTTTTTCTTTTCTTTTCTTTTCTTTTCTTTTCTCTTTTCTTATTTATTTTATTAATTTTTTAGAAGATTTTACTTATTTATTCATGAGAGACACAGAGAGAGAGAGAGGCAGAGGCACAGGCAGAGGGAGAAGCAGGCTCCCCACAGTGAACCCAATGCGGGACTTGATGCCAGGACCCCAGGATCATGCCCCGAACTGAAGGCAGACGCTCAACCACTGAGCCACCCAGGCGTCCTTGGCATGAGATTTCTTCAGTGACTGAGAAGGACTTGAAAAGCCATGGGACCTGACTGAGATTTCATCCAGGGAAGAAAAAAGAAACACATTCAGAGGGAGGGTTTAGAGGGACCATCTGAGAAAGGATACAGGAGCTTCATGATCAAAATTCTGTACATTTAACAAGAAGATTTCACAACAACCACACACATATTTGCTATAAATTACCAAAAGCATTATAATGAAAATGTAATGATACATCAAGTTGGGAGTTTAGACTGAGATCCACAGACCCTCTTTTCTGAAACTGAATATAACAAAGATGGTGAACATTGCTTTTCTTTCCCCTTCCCTCCCTCATCACTTCCTGTCCTCCATCTCCTCATTTGTTTCGATCACTTCCAGCACTTGGGGACATTTTTAGTTTAGTTTGGTTATTTCAGATTCAGTCCCACAGTGGGCCTGTATTGAGATAAATATATCTGTAAGCCAGAAATATCACAAACTACCAAGACGAATTGTCAGATTGCCTTGTCACGTTGCTCTCAGTTGGAAAGTAGTGTCTTACAGCTAGAGAGAATTATTCTTTAATATTCAGTTCTCTTCTAGGGGCAGTATTCGATGTTAGATCTTTGGTAATGTTTTATGGCAAAGGGCCTTTATCTTGTATATCACCTTCAAAGGAGAATTTAAGAATGGGCAGGTTGAAGAAAAGTGAATGTGAAAGGTCCCTTTTTCAGTGATGTTAAGTAGAAAATGACAGTGTATGGGTACCAGTGTGTTTTCTTACGGGTTTTGCACATTTTAAAGTATCATAAAAAGCATTTGATTGCCAAAATACATAAGCATTGATGTCTAACAATGATTATGGTTATAATTTCACAGGAATCTTAAAGTGTCCCTCAGACTCACCTACATCTGTATCTATTCATCTTTTTTCACTTCCTTCATCCTTTCTCAGTCATGGGAAGATGTGTGTATTCTCATAATCAAGGTCATACTTTCTCTATTTTAGGATCTCTTCCATGACTTTGCTCCATGAATGGCTCCCTCTCTCTTTTTTTTTAATTTTAAAAAGATTTTATTTATGTATTAATGAGAGACAGAGAGAGAGAGAGAAAGAGAGGCAGAGAGACAGGCAGAGGGAGAAGCAGTCTTTATGCAGGGAGCCCAATGTGGGACTAGATCCAAGGACTCGATCCCGGGACTCCAGGATCACACCCTGGGCTGAGGGAAGGTGCTAAACCGCTGAGCCACCCAGGGATTCCCCAATGGCTCCCTCTCTATTCTACACTTATTCTGTCTCTAATGGCTTCTTCTGTTCAGCCAGGAAAATATGATTAAATCTCCTTCTGGTTCCGTATTAGGACAAAAGCCTTCTTTGGCTTTGCATGTCTGTGGAGTTATTATCCAATCAATCATTCCTATTCTCAATCATTTCCTAGTGTGGTCAAGTTCAATGGACAATTTTCATTCTTATTGTACTTATCAAAATGTTAGTTAATAATGTTATGAGAGTAATAATTAGTAATAACAAATAATCTCTCCAAATTTCAGAACTTTAACACATCATAGCTGAATAACCTTGCTCACATCATAGTCTGAAAGAGGTGTTTTTAGTTAAGGGTGGCTTTTTTCCATGTGATGATTCAAGGGCTATGGCTCTTTCCCTGTTGCTCTGCTATCAGCCAGGGCCTTGGAATCCTCTGCTTCCAGCTCTTGGAGGTAGGAAAAACAGGATGAAGATGGCATATTTCCTTTTTAATTGCTTTGGCACCCACAATCTATTGATTAAAACTAGTAAAATGGCACTACCAAAATTCACTTGAGTCTGGAAAATAAAGTCCTGGCTAGGTGTTCAGTGACAAATTTCTCCTAAGGAAAGAGGAGCACACATTTTCATTGGGGAGTATTATTGTCACTACCTATTTCTTGAAACTACTCTTTTCTCCTGCTTTACCCTCTATTTCTGACAGTTTCTTTATTTCTTCTGGAATGTCTTCTTTTTATTTCTTCCTCTCACATTTCACTGTGTACCAGAGCTCTCTACTTTTTCCACTTGACACTGCCCTCTCTATATGAGCTCTTAGAGATGCAACTAAAATTTATATACTATCAGTTCATAAATTTGTTTCTCCCGCCAACCTCTTAGAACTTCAAACTATACATTAAATAACTTTTGGACACTGGAAGACCAATAGTCTCCTTAAATTTGATATGTCTGAAACTAAACTTATTTTCTTTCCTCACCTTCATCCTCAAACTGAATCCTGTTCCTCCATTAGCCGTTTAATAACATTACCATATAGACAACCAATATAGAAACCTAGGAGTCATGCTAAAACACTTTCCATATCTCATGATTCTCTCTTTTTGTACATTCTTCCCTCCACCCCATTAAAAATCATCCTTTAAATATTAGTGATACACCAATTGCATTTTGATTATGTCACCTCTCTTTCAACCCTGCTGCCACTACTAGGTAGTAGCCTCATGATGCCCATTATAAAGCTCAGGAATATTGTTATAGAATCTAAACTGTATCTTAGCCTCTAGGTTTGTGGCTTTCAAATTTACCAGCCATATTGCTGTTGGCATAGTCTACCTAAAATGAATATCAACTAAACCTACTACTCTACTCAAAATCTACCTATCATTCTCCATAATTTACCAGATAGCATTCAGTTTCTTTGGTGCACTATATAAAATTGGCAACCAGATAATTTAATTTAATTTAATTTTCCATAATTTTTTTTATGTTAACTGCTGCTCATATCTAAAGTCCAAAAATACTGGGATCCCTGGGTGGCGCAGCGGTTTGGCGCCTGCCTTTGGCCCAGGGCGCGATCCTGGAGACCCAGGATCGAATCCCACATCAGGCTCCCGGTGCATGGAGCCTGCTTCTCCCTCTGCCTATGTCTCTGCCTCTCTCTCTCTCTATCATAAATAAATAAAAATTAAAAAAAAAAAATAAAGTCCAAAAATACTGAGTTAGCTACTCAGACAATATATGTTATTTTATTCCCCAGGAACCTTGCATTTGCTTTTTCTCCTATGTGAAACAGTCTGTCTCTATTCCCCCTTTCCCCTTCCTTACCTAGTACTCATGACTTAGTTCAGGCATTGTATCCTCTAGGAAAGATTACCCAAGCCCCTTTAAGCATTCCGAGTCCCTCTGTGGTTTCTATGCATCCTTAAACATCATTATCATTAGCTTTATCATTGTATATTTAAATTACCTATTTATTTTCCATGTTGCTATAGGCAACGAGTTCCTCAAGGCCATTATCATTCCTATAGGCTCAGTGCCGCCCATAGAGTAGGTATATAGTAAATGCTTGTTGAACTGAAATTGAACATTATTCCATTTTATTTATACTATTTCACCTGAAAAATGTTTTTGTGTCCAACTTTCCTATTATTAGAGGAAAAACACCTCTCTAATATTCTGTTTGTCAGAGAGAGACAATTTCTCATTCAACTCACCTTTTATTTTTCAAATTTCATCTATTTTTTTGTCTTCTAAAATGCTTTTAAAAACAAAACTGCATATGTATATGCTTTTGCATCACAAAGAAGAATATAATAGATAATTATTTTTATTCATATAAAATAAGCTTATTGAAACGATGGATTGACTTATCAAGTTTGTGAAATATTTTGAAAGACTACTATTAAATTCTGAGTTTTCCACTAAATAGTTGTATTAGCCTGGGTTTTCCAAAGAAACAGAACCAGAACTCTATTTATTACAAGGAATTGGCTCCACAGTTATGGAGATTGAGAAGTCCCAAGATTTATAGTCAGCAAGCTAGAGACCCAGGAGAGCTGATGAAGTAGGTTACAGTCTGAAGTCTGAATCTAAAGGTGTGAAAAGACTGATGTTCTAGCTTGCGGACAGCTGCACAGAAAGAAAAAATTATCCTCTATTTCACATTTTTATTTTATTCAGGCCTCCAGGAGGTTGAGACTGACCCTCATTGGGAAGAGTCAATCTGCTTCCCTCAGTCTACTGATTCAAATGTTAATCTTATCCAGAAACATCCCTCACAGACATATCCAGAAAATGTCTGATCATATATCTGGTATCCCATGGTCTAGCAAGTTGACACATTAGATTGACCATCACAATAGTATATCATGAACATTTCCTATATCATTAAATATTTATCAAAGCCATAATTTTATTACCTACATAATCTTAAATCTTATGGATGTATCCATAAATTAAATTAAATTAATAGAATTAATCCATAAATTAAATTCTAAGTTAATAGAATTTAATTACTATTAAATTCTTTTATTGCTAGATATGAAATGGCTATAAATTTTTAACAACAGAAGTAATAATGCAATGAACATATTTATATAAATCTTTGATTATATATCTATCATTTTCTAGTGATAAGTTGATGAGTTATCTAACTGCCCATTTTTGCTTCCTTTCAGGCACTACTTCCCCACTCAGTGTGGTGGCGGTGGGCTACTCAGCCTTATTGTTCCCCCTCTCCTAATTACCACCACCATGGTGGAAATCATATTAACACATTCTCATGGCTCAGGGATGGTGCAGAGGTGGGCATGGGACATGGAGTTCTCCATGAGACTTTATTGCTAGAACTCTCAGGGGGAAGTAGATGTATTATATTGGAACTGCTGAACTGTAAGGATGTGATCTAGATTTTTGGTGGATTATGGATATAATGTCTTTACAGAATAAGGCTAGTACACAGAGAAGAAGGCTTAAGAGATGCAGAGACAGACCTCCTTCAAACTCTTTTGATTCCTTATGCAGTGCTACCTATAGCAAATTTGTTCTAGAATTCTTTTACTTGGACTATAAAGTCCTCCTCTTATGTATAAATTATTTTGAATTGTGGATCTCTCATTTTCAATTAAAGTTCTTAGATATGGGATTATTTAGACACAGGTAATAAACACTGACTAAATAATTTTGCCAGATTACTTTTCAAAAAGGTTACATTAATTCATTTTTAACTAATTCATGTTTTAATGAGTTAGGTAGAAATAACAGAATAAATGTAGAAAAATAATGGAAATAATAATGATAACATTAGCAATAAATATTTTATTGAGTATGACTATATGCCAGTCATTATATTTGTCAGGGAGTTAATTGTACATATATTTCCTTTTTTAAAAAGATTTATCTATTCATTTCAGAGAGAGAGAGTGAGAGAGAGAGCATGTGAACTGGCAGAAGGGCAGAGAGAGAGAAACCCAAGCAGACTCCTTGCTCAGCACGGAGCCAGATGTGGGGCTTGATCTCAAGACACTGAGATTATGACCTGAGCCAAAATCAAGAGCCAGATGCTTAACTGACTGATCCACCCGGGCACCCCTGCATGTATTTCCTTTTTATCCACACATTGAAATGGCCATTGGCAGAATGTGTCCAGAATATAAAAAATACATATAATAAAACAAATCAACTATAATTTATTGTGTATACCTTTGCTTTTCTTTTAAACTTTTAAAATAAAATTGCCTATTACATCCTGAAGAAAATCTTCCATAAAACAGACACAACTGAATGTTTTAATTGAGGTAATGCTATTTATTATAATACATAAATCTCTATGGCCTAATACTATAGGGATCATATTGATTACTCAAAATGGAGCATGTTGAAAATGAAAGTGGGAACTTTTAGTAAATATACTGGAACAACAGGTATAAACTGGAACTTCCATGGGACATAGAGCCACTTGAATTCATATAACAGATGTTTTTTTTCTTACTTAAATAAAGAGATGCTGGTGCAATGGCAGAAGTTTTGAGTTTTGCTCCATGCAATTATTTGTGGGTCAGGCTTACAGAGACACTTTATTTTCAACATGTGACTTCCAAGGGTACTCTAGGTGTTACCATCCAAGAGGATTTATGGACTTTGCCTGGAAGTAAGGCAATTGTGTTCACACACATTCCATTGGCAAGAACTCAGTCATTTGGCCACATTGAGACACAGTGGTGGCTCCAAATTGTAGTCCAGTTAAGTACCCAGGAGGAAAAGAGAAATGGTTCAGCAACAGCCAGGCTGTATATTTCCACAGCTAAAAATAGAACATTTAAAACAATATTTATATAGTTATAGAAATATGTTAAAATTATGGCCCAGGAGAAATGAAACTATAGATTGGCATTATATTTTATCTCCTGAATATTCTCTTATTCTAGCATTTCTAAACTACTCCTAAAAAAAGACTCAATTAAAATAAGTTAGACAAACTATTTCTTTTAGATTTTACCCTTCAAAATTTCCATCATACATTATTTTTATCAGAACCAATGTCCTAATCCCACTTTATTTAGACAATTTTATATAATATAAAAAGCTTCAGGGTTAGAAAAACCCAAGTCACAATACTGATAACTACTTACTAAAGTCAAAGTCTTGGGATACCTGGGTGGCTCAGCGGTTGAGCATCTGCCTCTGGCTCGGGGTATGATCCCGCAGCCCCAGGATCAAGTCCCACATTGGGCTCTCTGCATGGAGTCTCCTTCTCCCTCTGCCTATGTCTCTGCCTGTCTTTCTCATGAATAAATAAATAAATAAAATCTTAAAAAAAATAAAGTCAAAGCCTTGAATAAGCTACTTAGCCTTCCTGAACCTCAGTTTTCTGTCCTATAAAATGGAGGCAAATACTTATCTCACAAGATGGTTGTGAGAATTAATTAATATATTTAACACACCAAGTTTAATGTTTGGCCCATTGTAGATACTCAATAAATGTTGATTCTTTTCCCTTAAAGTACTTAATGTCTGCCGGATAAACTTAATTAATCGCTACTTGGGACAACTGTTCCCTTACTCTAATTAATAAAGCAAATCAATTGGAAATAAGTAATTTAAAACGCTGAAGTACAGAAATTGTTGCTACTAAAGTGTTGGCAAAAGTTACTCTTCTTCAAATGAAAGGAAAAAATAATGCAACTTTGCTAGATGACAGCACACAATGAATTCAGTGTTCAAAAGACTTCAAAGATGTGTGAGTGCAGAAAGGCAGTCACCAACCTTCATGGTGAAGGGTAGCAGAATTTGTCACCCCAGAATATGTCACTTTGACATAAGGATTTTTTTTGAACTGAAGGCAATTGAGGAGCAGTTTAAAAAAAAACAATTAAATAATAAAACATACTAAAACCAAACAAATAAAAAACTAAACTAAACTAAAACATCCTCTCTGTCTTCCCCTTATTTCCCTAAAAGTAGGACATAAATTTACAAAGCTGTCCCTCTCTACTAGAAAAGACACAAGTTAATCACCAGAGACAACTTTTATCAGTCTGGAGACTTTACTAACTAACCTTTATCTACCATTAGTTTTACATATGTTTGCCTGCCCACAATTTCCTGCCCCCAGAGACTCACAGTCCATTGTCTTGTCACTTGTCTAAAAATTTATTGTTCCTTTGCTAAAAGGCTATATAAACCCAAGATCTACCCACTCTGAGTTACTACTCAGCCCTGAATTTCTCCCATGTATATATGAAATATCTTGGTTAATAAAACTCTTGTTTTTCCCTTATTTTATCTGTCTTTTGTTACAGAGGCCCAGTCAAGAATCTAAGATGGGTAGAGGAAAAAATTTTCCTCCCCTGCAATGGCAAGCTAAATTTAATTTTTCATGAGAATAATTAAGAGAATTTTGTTGGGAGTTGCAATACCTTAAAATATGGATGAAAAGAATGACAAATTATGGTGAAGTAGAAGATTAATTCAGAAGTAAAAGATGCCCCACTGGAAGATTATGCTCTCCCATGCTTTAATAATTAGTGTTTGTCATAGCTTAGCTTATTCTTTAGGAGGCAAAAAAATGGAATATAAACCTTGTCATCTTCATGTCTAAGTAGACTCTTTAGCTATATTTTTATTTTGGAAATTTTATAACATCTATAGTCAACCTGATTTTCCAGGCTGCTTTTCACTAATGTCTCAAAAGTAGTTGAAAACCTAGCAGAATTTAAAGCCAGCCACCAAAATCAGGGAAGACTGTCACAAAATTAGTTTTTTTGAAAATTAGGAACATACTGGTCTTCTAAAACTTGGATGAGATGACATGAGTGAATGCCTAAGCAATTTTCAAAAATGGAGTTATTACTTGAATCTTGTCTTTAAAGGAAATTAAAAACAGTTTTTTGAATTTACAAGTGGTACCAAAATCTAACATCTCTGTTTGGGATTTAAAACAATATTAAAGGAATAATTTCATTCTAGGTTACTTTTAGTTTCTTAACAACTTTAGGGAAGAGAAGAGTCTACTTGGAGCTGAAAAAGTATGGACAATCCTATGGAGGTGAATTTAGTTCAATGCCTTCTTCCTAATTATCTTCTCCAACCTTCAACCAGTGGCACTATTAACCCAAATATGCCCTGTTTAGCTACCACCTTCACCCTTTTCTTGATAACCTTTCTTCTCATATGTTTGTAACTACAACATTCCCTTTCTTTATTGCATCTCATTTGTTTAGAATTTGAGATTCAAACCAAATTTTCTGATAAATGACCTTAAGCCAAAGTGTTAATGAGCAAGGACTAAAAAGCTGATTTTTGATGATCTAGCCATTTTAGTGGAGACTTTAGATGAATCCACACTTATTTCCTAAAGCATAAATAACTGACATTTTAGGTTTGCACAAGAGCTCTGACTTAAGGACTCTCAAGTTATACTTCCTGGCGGCTGCTTACCTTATATAGCATAGGGTAGACTATAGTTATTATCAAGTCTGTGTGCCTTTGGTAAGAGAAAAAGTTGAACCAGTTGATTACTGGTTCTGTATTAGTATTTTTGGAAGGGATATCTATAAGAGTGGTGTGGTGCCATGTGACTACAGAGATATCTAACACATTTTTAGTTCTTGTTAAATTCAAAATGATACTTAAATTATATCAAAGTTATGACAGCCTGATCAAGGTTTAACAGCAAACTTTCATTTTCTACATCAAGCATTTGCTGAAGACAGATCTAGGAATTTAAATATGGCCTTCTCTAGAGATGAGCAGTTCTCAAGAACGGACTAGGAAATTTACCTGGAGGCCTTCAAATAGTTCACTTGAAGGTCCCCTTTCACTGGGACAGATGACTTGGCAGGAGGGATGGGCTGCAGAAATTTTGCCTTTTCCAATTTCACACTTTCCTTTCCTCAGTCTTGAGAGCTGATACAGATCTAATTTTCCCTCCTTTCTCATGTCATTTTTCATACCTTGACACAGGGCATCTCTCATATTTCTGCTTAGATCAAGGGCAGAGTCAGGCAGATCAAGGACAGAATAAGCCTCAGCTAAATGTTTATGCCAGTATTTTAAATTTACTGCTTGCATGGTACACTCAAAGTGGTCATAAGAAAAATCAGTTTTGTTTCCTACTTAAATTATTTTAATTTGGTCTAATAAACCAAGAGTTAAATTGCTATCAAACCTGCTCTATGGTTCATAACTTCCTAAAATAAAATTGAAATTGATCCCAGAAGAGATGAGAGATAAGAGATCATCTCTTATCATCTTAGAAGGCATTCTAATGTTTTCAAAATGGAAGATAAAAATAATCTTTTATTTTTATCAAGCAAAATATTCCTTTTGAGAAGAACAATGTGACATGGGCAGATTCCAAAGCCAGGTGGGTGGCCTCCTGTAGACAAAATAGTGGAACATTTGACTAAATTTCGTACTTTGGTGTCAGGTAGACACAGCAAATACAGAAGACAGCTGATTCTATGACAGATTCATCATCTTTTCTAGATTCATGTGGTTAGCCCACTTGAGAAAATTTAGAGACTATGCCTTAAAATAACAATAAATAAAATATGACAATGCTCAAATAGTAGAATCATAAATAAAAGATTTATAGTTCGTGTCTTCAAATATCTCTATTGGTATGTGCCACAGAAAAGTAGACTCAAAATTACTGAAGCCTTAATAGTATTTAAATGTGATATTTACAAGAACTAGATCTCTGCAATTATATGACATGATCTACATACATGATATATATTTGGTTAACATTTTAAAAAAGATTTTATTTATTTATTCCTGAGAGACAGAGAGAGAGAGAGAGAGGCAGAGACATAGGTAGAGAGAGAAGTAGGCTCCATGCAAGGAGCCCGATATGGGACTCGATCTCCGAACTCCACAATCACACCCCCGGCCAAAGGCAGGCACTCACCCGCTGAGCTACCCAGGTGTCCCTTCAGTTAACATTTGTAACAATGGTTTAAAAATTTCTCCAAAAGGTTTAGTCAAGGATCTAGTTTTATTTTTACACTACTGATTTGAGTAATATTATTACTGTCATCCTCGTATCATCAGCATGAGTTTTTCTATTCATTCTTGTAAATGTATGTGTGTATGTGTGTGTATTTGTGTCTGCATGTATGTGTGTGCATATGTGTATTTGTGTGTGTGTGTATGTGTGTGTGACAAACCGATGTAGATAGTGGACAGCCTCTTTTGCCTTGCTAAAATAGACTAGAGGTTGCAGGGTTTTTAGAACAAGTGATTCTAGACATTCCATAATTCCCATTGTCCTGGAGAGAAAATGAAGGCTTATCATCTCTTGAGTAGATTACAAAAGAGCTTTCCTGATCTTTCTCTTTAACCAAAATGTTCTCATTCTCTTTCTTTGCAGGCCCCTAGGCTCTTGTTTTCTGAGATAAATCACTCTCTTTCCTCTCAAAGCAAAATGAAAGGGGCAATTATACCCTTGGTGATTCTTAATTGTCCCAATTAACTAAGTCGGTTTCTGGAGTCTGAGCTGAAAATGAAGCTTAGAATGTGCCTTCAATACGTGGAATTTGTTAAGCCAACTTGAGCCTTTTTTTTCCCCAGGAAAATTCAGCTATTTGAATATTGAACTGCAGTCACTCTACTGGTGCCCTCAATTTTGGTTAGAATAGAAGTAATGTGCTCTCTTTCTATATCCTTAGTTAAATTAAAGGAGACAACAGCAACAGAATTCCAATACCAAGGGTTTCTTTAGCATATTTTTTTAAACAAGAAGTTTTTATTTCTTCCACATGTTTCCCTGATATCAAATCAGTATTTAATATTTGTTCTTATATTTATGTCTGTTTACCAGTGAGTTGTATCAAATATCAAATGAATTGTACTAGGAACTGATATAAAAAGCACTGTGGGTCTTGTGGGTCTAAGAGAAATTAATATCTGGATTATGTAACCTAGATATGTTCTTCTCTTACATATGGGAACATTGGAAAGAGACATTCATTTGATTCTGAGAATTAGAGGAATTTGAAAAAAATATTTTGAAAAAACTTAAATGTTACCACGAGGGTAATTAAAATGAAACATATATGTTTTGCATCATTGGATCAGAAGAAAACAAATACAATACACTTTTAGCTAAGTCAAAAAAGGAGTGACATCATCAAGATGTGACATAGGTCATTCCCGACTTTAGTTTCCCTTATAAGAAAACTAACGACTATCCAAAACACAAGACACCACTGTGAAAATTCTAGAATCTGGGGATGAGGAAGTGGTCCATTGGACAACAGAGACCAAGAAGGGTAGGAGGAATTGCTATACTGTTCTCAAATTGTCCCTCTTCCCATGCTATGCCCAGTGGGGCTCCTGAGGCCTACAGCTTCTCCAGTGAGAAAAGAGACGCCAAGGCTGACATCCAGTTCCTCCTGTATAACACGATGCTAGGAAGTTACCTCAGGTGTTGCCTCATAGGAAGCACCCAAGCAGAGAGCCCGGCCAGAATTAAACCACTGGCTCTTTTTGACAGGGAGACTGGTGTGCAATTTAGGTTCACAGCCAGTGAATCAAACATACAGGCCTGTTTTACAGCCCCACTTGGGCAGGGGAACAAATTCATAACCCTGAATACTGCTGAAGATAGCCCTCAGTTTCACCTAACCAGGAAGCTTAACCAGAAAATGTGGAATGCTACATAACCCACTCTATAGTTCTGCTTAGAGCAGCACTCAAGCAGAGAGCCCAGCCCCTAGCTTTTCTCCATCTGCAGAGCCATGCAGGTGTCCCTGTCTTTGCATGGAGCTGAGTGGGCTGATCTGCCTATTTTTGGTCCCCTGCCAATAAGCTTTACTGGCCTTGGAGCCTGTTCTACTGCTTTTTCAGAGCAGGAAAACAAGTTTGAAAACACATCTGCTGCTAAGCATACCCCCAGCCCTATCTGACCAGGAAGCCTAACCAGAGCACCTGAGATAGTACGTAGCTCATCCTATGGCACTGTTTCTAATAGCATCTGAGCAAAAAGCCCAGCCAATGACTTGGTGCACTTACAGATCCAAGCTAGTAGCCTTGTCCAGCCAGAGAACTTGGTGGGCAGATGTGCCTGATTTAAGTTTCCAACCAATGAGCCATGCTGGTCTTGGAGCCTGTTCTGTCACCTTGCCTAGGAAGGGAAGTGGCTTCACGTCCCTGCTACTGCTGAATATAGTCCTCATGATTGCCTGATCATGAAGCCTAATGAGAGCAACTGAGAGGCTAAGTGCTCACCTTACAGCTCTACTTGCAGTGGTGTCTGAGCAGAGAGCCCAGCTTGTGTCTCTGTCCATAATCTGAGACAAGCCAGTGGCTATGTCTGGCCAGGGATGTTTGTGATTAGTTCTTCCTGATTTGGGTTCCCAGCTGCAAGTCATACCAATAATGAAGCCTGTTCAATAGCCCTGCCTAGGCTGGGAAGCAAATTTGAAGTCCCAGCTATGGCTGAATATAGCCTCCAGCCTTGCTTAACCAGAATCCAACAAATGGGTCAAAGAAGAAATTTAAAAGAAGAAAAAAAATATCTGGGAGACAAATGAAAATGGAAACACAACATACCAAATCTTATGGGATGCCACAAAAGCAGTTCTAAGAGGCAGTTTACAGCACTAAAAGTATATCTCAAAAAATAAAAAGAGAAAGATCTCAAATAAACTAACTTTATACCTCAAGGAACTAGAAAAAGAAGCACAAATTAAGCCCAAATTTAGCAGAAGGAAGGAAATAACAATGATTAGAGTGGAAATAAGTAAAATAAAGAACAGAAAAGCAATGAAAAAATGAATAAAACTAAGCTTGCTCTTTAAAAAGATAAACAAAATGGACAAACCTTTAACTAGAGTAACCAAGATTGATACTGAGCACCCACATAAATAAAATAATAAAAGAAAGAAGAAGTATTATAACTGATACTACAGAAATACAAAAACATAGAGACTACTAAGTACAACTACTCACGAACAAATTGAACAAGCTAGAAAGATGGATATATTCCTAGAATCATAGATTCTATCAAGATTGAATCATGAAGAAATAGAAATCTGAACAAACCAATAAAAACTAAGGAGATTGAATCAGTAATCAAAAACTTCCCTGGTGGCTCAGTCAGTTAAACATCTGACTCCCGATTTTGGCTCAGGTCATGATCTCAGAGTTGTTAGATCAAGCTGTGTGTCAGGCCCCATGCTGGACATGGAGCCTGCTTAAGATTGTCTTTCTCTCTCCCTGCTCCCCTGCCCCCCTCCCCCACACACTTGTGTGTTTTCTCTCTCTCTCTCTCTCTTTCTCGAAACAAAATAAAACAAAACCTCCCAACAACAATAAAAAGTCCACAGCCAGATAGATTCATTGATGAATTTTACCAAACATTTAAAGGAGAATTAATGCTAATTCTTCTCAAACAGTACCAGAAAACCAGAGAAAAGGGAACACTCTCAAACTCATTACAAAAAGGCAGCATTACTGCGATACCAAAGCCAGATAAAGACACTACAAGAAGAGAAAACCATAGACCGACCACTCTCCCTGATGAATATAGATACACAAATTCTCAAGAAAGTACTAACAAACTGAATTCTGGAGAACATTAAAAGGATCATGCACCATGATCAAGCAGGATTCATCCCTGGGATGCAAGGATGGTCAGCATATACAAATCAATAAATGTGATACATCTGGTTAATCGAATGAGAGATAAAAAAACATATGATCATTTTAATAGATGCAGAAAAAGCATTTGACAAAATTCAACATCCATTCATGATAAAAACTCTCAACAAATTGGGTAAGGGAGGAACATAACTCAACATAATAAAGGCCATATCAGGACAAGCCCTGAGCTAACACCATACTCACTGGTGAAAGATTGAAAGCTTTTCCCCTAAGACTAGGAATAAGACCAGGATGCTTATTCTCACCACTCCTACCTAACATAATAATGGAAACCCAGAACAATGAGACAAGAAAAATAAATAAAAGCCATCTAAATTGAAAAAGAAAAAGTATAATTGTCCATATTTATAGAACATGATTTTATAGATAGAAAATCTTAAAGATTCTATTAGGAAACTAATAGATCTTATCAATGGATTCAATAAACTTGCAGGCTACAAAGTCAGTAGTGTTTCTGTATACGAACAATAAATTATAAGATGAAAATGAAATAAAGAAAACAATCCATTTACAATAGCATCAACAATAATAAAATATTAGTAAATTTAACCAAGGAGGCGAAATATCTTTATACTGAAAACTATAAAACATGGATAAAAGAAATTGAAGAAGATACAAATAAATGGAAATATATCTTGTGTTCATAAAAGGCCATGCTATCCAAAGCAATCTATAGATTCAATGCAATGCAATGATTTTTGTATATGAAACTTTTTAAAGCGCAAGCAAAAACATAAACAAATGGGACTACATCAAACTAAAATCTTCCGCACATCAAAAGAAATTATCTACAAAGTGAAAAGGCAACCTATGGAATGGGAGAAAATACTTGTACATTCCTAGCAGTGGAATTGCTGAGTCAGAAGGTAAGTGCATATGTAGCTTTGCTAAACACAGCCAAATTTCTCTCCAGAAGGGATATAACAATTTTCTTTTCCACAAGCAATATATGAAAGTGTCTGTTCTCCCCAGCCTCTCCAACAGAATGTGTTGTCTCGCTTTCTAACTTTTACCAGTCTGACAGATGAGAAGTGATATCTTAATATTGTTTGTATTTTAATTTCTTTGATTTTAGTTAGATTGAATATTTTTCATGTTTGAGCATCATTTTCATATCGTTTTAGAGAATTTTTATTCACTCCTTAGTTATCTTTTAAAGAAGTTAATACATAAAAATGTCTGATATTTATTCACATATTTACCATTTCTAGTACTTGTCTACTTTCTATGGATCCAAGTTTCCATCTGATAGCATTTTCTTTGAGCTTGAACTACCTTTAACATTTCCCTTAGAGTAGGTCTGCTGGCAACACATTTTCTCAGCTTTAGTTCTTCCAAAAATGTCTTTTCTTTGCCTTCATTTTTTGACAGATATTTTTGCTAGATATGGAAATCTAGGTTGCCAGTTATTTCCTCCCAGTACTCTATGTTGTGCTGTTGTCTTCCAGCTTACACCTTCTCTGACAAGAAGTCCGAAATCATTCTGATCCTGTTTCTCTGCTTGGCTCCATCTGGTGGTGTTCAATCCCTGAGCACCAGAGAGGACCTCTGGGAAGGAGTTTTCAGGTGGGTGCTGTCCTGTATTGTGTCAGTACTTCCTTCGAGTTTTATCTGTTATACTTACATACACTTTGCCTTTAAATTCTTGTTACAGATTTGTCTGTTTACTTTATCATTCTGCTATTTTTTAGGGATGACAAAAGCCTCAGGTCTTTTCTCCCATATAAAAAGTTAATTATTTTCTAGAATTGTGTTCATTTAAGTTTCTTTGTGCACTCAATTTTGTGATGAGTTAAAAAGAATAAGAGGGGCACCTGGGTGGCACAATCAGTTAAGCTTATTACTCTTGGTTTTGGGTTAGGCTGTGCTCTTGGGGTGATGGGATCAAGTCCTGTATCAGGCTCTGTGCTCCTCATGGAGTCTGCTTGGGATTTTTTCTCCCTCTGCCCCTTCTCACCACCCCATGTACACGCTGTCTCTTACTTTCTAAAATAAATAAATAAATTAATTTTAAAAAAGAATAAGAGGTCATAATTTTGCAGCTTCCTTAGCTTGAGTGTGAGAGCAATGATCTTCTGTGATCCTAATCTAATGGAGAGGTTCCTGGCTTCCAAAGACAATGTTTATAGTTACTCTATTTAGGTCACTTGTACGCACAGTCAATATTTGCTTACTTCACAGTACTCATTAAGGCCCCTGTTAAGATATGATCAGCCTTTATTTTCCTGTAGATATTGTGAGTTTTAGCAAGGAGATAGAAAGTGTAACTGTTAAGCCTAGAAATTATTCAACCTACAATTTCCTACTGGTAATTAAAGAGTGATTGACTTTTGTTTTCAATGCTAGTATTGTCAAAAGGATTCAAGCAATATTATGGTTAAAACTATTATATTAAGTATTAACAGAATATTTGTAGATCACAATGCTCTGTAACCTCTAATAAATTGAAACTTGGTTTTTCTTTTGAATTTCTGTTGAGTTGAGACTCTTTTTTGCACAGACATCTAGCATCACTCAAACACAGATCCCTATAAGAAAATGAAATTTGAGGAAATGGAGGCAGATTTCCAGTTTGCCTCACTCACTCTTCTTTCTTATATAATACATGAACTAAAAGATTTCATCAATCTTCACTAAGATTATGTCACCTCCGCAAAAGTTTTAATGGTTAAGAAAAGTTTGATCATACTTTCAACTCTTATTAGTGTGTTTATTGTCGTTATTTTATTGTATTAGATTCAAGATAACAATCATTTGCATGAATAGATTAAATATTTCATTTCTAGAGGTGAATAGCTTTTCTAACCATCTTTCAATTCAAGGGATTATGTTACTTTTCATTTGAATAAATGTCAGATATTAGGAAATGAAATGGAATGCCTGGAATGCCTTTGTATTTAATTGCATTACAGCCAATTTTGGAATAGCTATTTATTTTTATTGTTTCAAAAAATATTAGTGTGCTGTAAAATCAATATTCTTTCCATTATTCTTTCCAAGGTGGATATTCTAAATGTATTAGTTTTTATTTAGTGATTAACAATTAAATAGTATAAGTATATTCATAACTAGCTTAGAAAAGCATTTGCATATTCCACTCTTTCGGTGTTTATAAACCAAATTAAATATTTTTATGTCTAAGTAGTATTTGTATGAGGTAACCAAGGCATACTTTTCCCATGCTTATTTTTTATCTGTTGTTTGAAATGCAATGGAATAGGGGCACTTGACTGGCTCAGTCAGTAGAGCATTGGACTCTTGATCTCAGAGTTGTGAGTTAAAGCCCCATGTTGTGTGTGGAGCCTACTTAAAAATATTATAAATATCTATAGTAAAGTCATATCAATGGCTTCAGAAATGAAAAGGAATAATGGATAGGGGAGAAAGATATTTCTTTTCCTCATTCCTACCTTTGCCCATAGAAAAAGAGCAGCCATCAACCACTAACACTTTTACTTTTGTGGAAAGTCCTGGATGTGTGTCAGAGATAAGATGAACTGGTTGGCAGAGCAGTATAAGAGAGAGAAGATACAGAGTTAAATCAGCAAAAAATATCCCATGCCTTGAGTGTGTTGTAGCGTTACTCTGCTGGGGCCAGGTGGAAAGGAAGATGTAGTCTGTGTGATTTTCACATTCTATCATCTCTTAAGTGCCTTTAGAAGTGCACTGAACTTAACCCACTGAAAACTAGGTTGAATAAAAGATAAAAATGCTTTCAATTTACTTAGGGCTTTATCAGTTAACTTCTTATCTACCTAATTTGCTTTCCATAAGTTTCTATGGTAAGTGGAACTCAAACTGTTGATTCCACTCTAATTGTGAGGCAACTGAACTGAGAGAATGACTTCCCAAGTTCACATAGACTTCAAATGGCAGAAGCAGACATAAACCAAAGGTTCAGATTTCCAGTCCTCCTATCCATCCAGTCTTCCTGGATGATTGTAGATTTTAAGTTCTAGGGGAGCCAAGTCCTTGAATGACATCTGCGTGTACTGTCCTAAAATTTTTCTGATTAACTTCATTAGCAAAACTCCTCCAAGCAGGACAGCATTAGGTAAAAGAGAAAAGCTATATTGGATGCACTGTAAAGAACGTAAAGAGAAATCAAAGGTGAAGTTAATTCCCAAGTACTCTGAATTTTTCTACTTGTACTTTTTTCTGTGGGATTTATTTATTTATTCTTAACAGATTTATTTATTTATTTTAGAGAAAGAGAGAGAACATGAGCGGGGTGGGGGTGGGGCAGAGGCAGAGGGAGAGAATCTCAGGCATATGCTCTGATAAGTGTGGAGTCTGATGTGGGGCACCACACAGGGCCAGATCTCACAACGCTAAGATCATGATTTTAGGTGAAATCAAGAGTCAGATGCTTCAGTGACTGAGTCACCCAGGTGCCCTTGTGGCCTCTTTTTAGATCTTTACTCTGTTTTGCAGTTCAACTATAAATTCCTATTTTGCCTATCCTGAAGTCAAACAATGGTCAACAGCCACATGTACAGTTAGTTTATTGTTTGTACATTCATTTATTTAGCATTTACTGAATCCTGACTATATACTAACCATTAGTATTTGGCCTAGGAATTTAAAAATAATTAAAAAGAATTTCCTCCTTTTAAGGAGCATGTAGTGTAGTAAACAAGACAGAAAAATTAACAGAGACCATGGTTTTTCTATTGACTACAAAATAATGATCAAATGCATTAGATGCTTCCTGCCCTGACACTCTCCTTTCCCATTGCTGTTTTACTCAAGAAAATGAAATTCCTGAGTAAAAACTCTTTTAGAAAATGCTCTTCTAGATATTTAGGTTCAGAATGGAATCTGCAAATGTGCAGGGTTCTGTTCTATTTAATCATGTGGTAACCTCAGAAAGAGTGGGGCTGTTTGCTTACAGAATTTCTCTAAATACTCTGTATCTCCTCTTTGAAAGAATTCCATGTGCATTTGTAACTATTGTCCAGTATTATTTGGTAGAACAATGCATTTGCTACTGTGATAGAGTAGAGGTCCTCAAAGTACAGACTGTGGAACACTAGGGCTCCCTAAGAGCCTTTAGAAGTCTGTAAAGTCAAAACTATTTTCATAATTGGAAAACACTTGATCTACTTAAAACACTTCTGACACCAAATATGTAGGGTTTTTTTTCCCACATCAGCAACCAATTCTTTGACTCCTTGGACAATGACGAGGTGTCCACTGATTCAAATAAATTAACCCACAAGTTAAGGGCTCAGTTCCACAAGGCTGCTCCCACTTCAGATATAGTCACAAGTCCCTCACCTCCCACACTTCCCATTGACCAGACACAAATTGAGGGTTTCCTGATCCTCTCCTCAGTTTCAATAATTTGCTAGAACAGCCCATAGAACTCAGAAATAGTTTACTTACTATTGCCATTTTATTATATAGGATAGTAATCAGGAACAGCCAAATGGAAGAGGTACATAGGACAAGGTATGAGGTAGAGACAGAGCTTTTCTGTCCTCTCTGGGTAAACTATGCTCCCAACATCTCAATGTGTGCACCAACACAGAAGCTCTCTGAATCTCTGTTTGTATGGTGAGTTCATAACCTAGACATGATTGATTAAACAACTGGCCATTAATGCTTAATTCATTTCCAGCCTTTTTCTCTTTCCCAAAGTGAATTTATCTTCTGTTAAGTTTTGTATTATAAAATAATACATTCATGTTTCTATAGCAAAGAAAAACCAGCATAAAACACACTTAAAATAGACCAAGATTTCATGGTAAATAGTAAGCCAAAAAAAGGTTTAATTATGATGTCATCTTTAAAAAATGAAACTACATCCTAAAATTTGTATGGAACCACAAAAGACCCCAAATAGCCAAAAGATTCTCGAGAATAAAGCATAAAGCTGGAAGTATCATAATCCCAGACTTCAGTATATTACAAAGCCATAGTAATCAAAACAGTATGGTACCTGCACAATAATACACATAGTTCAAAGGAACAGTTAGGGAGTCTAGAAATAAGCCATACTTATATGGTCAATTAATCTTTGACAAAGAAGGCAAGAATATACATGCAGAAAAGACAATCTCTTCAACAAATGGTACTGGGAAAACTAGATAGCTACATGCAAAATAATGCAACTGGAGAACTTTCTTTCACTATACAGACACACACACACAACACACACACAAAAAAACCCCCAGAAAATAGATTAAAGACCTAAATGTGAGACCTAAAATCATAAAAATCAGTAATTTCTCTGATATTTGCCACAGTGACATGTTTATAGATATGTCTCCCTAGGCAATGGGAACAAAAACAAAAATAAACTATAGGACTACTCAAGAAAAAAAACAAAAAGACAAAACAAAACAAAAGAACCTTTTGCACTGCAAAAGAAACAATCAACAAAACTAAAAGGCAACCTATTTGTAAATGATATATCTAATAAGGAGTTAATATCCAAAATATACAAAAAACTTAACTCAGTACCAGAAAGAGACAAAGAAATCAATTAAAAAATGGGCAGAGGACATGAACAGACATTTCTCCAAAGAAGACATACAGATGGCTAACAGACACATGAAAAGATATTTGACATCACTAATCATCAGGGGAATGCAAATCAAAACCACAACAAAATATCACTTTATACCAATCAGAATGGCTAGTATCAAAAAGATAAAAAATAATAAATGATGAGGATGTAGAGAATAGGGAATATTTGTGTACTGTTGGCAGGAATGTAAATTGGTGCAACAACTGTGGAAAACAGCATGGAAGTTCATAAAAAATTAAAAATAAAAATACCATATGATCCAATAATTCCACTATTAGGTATTTACTGAAAGAAAACAAAAACACTAATTTGAAAAGATATATGCAGCTATATGTTTATTGCAGCATTATTTATGTTAGCCAAAATATGGAAGCAACCCAAGTGTCATCAACAGATGAATGAATAAAAAAAAAGAGGTTATCTATTTATCTATCTATCTATCTATCTATCTATCTATCTATCATCTATCTATCTGTAATGGAATGTTATGGAATACTAGTCAGCCATAAAAAGAATGAGATTTTGCTATTTGGGACAACATGGATGGACCTAAAGGGTGTTGTGTTAAGTGAAATAACTCAGACTGAGAAAGAAAATACTCTATGATTTCACTTATATGTGAAATCTAAAACAAACAGAAGCAGGTTCATAAATATAGGGAACAAACTGATAGTTATGGGGGGGGAGAGGAAGGGAGCAAAATAGGTAAAGGGGATTAAAAGGAATGAAATTCCAGTTATAATATAAATAAATGCCAGAAATAAAAAAAGTACACCATAGGGGATATAGTCAGTAATACTGTAATAACATTGTATGGTGACAGATACTATACTTATTGTGGTGAGCACTGAGTAATGTATAGAACTGTTGAATCACTATGTTTTACACCTGAAGCTATTATTATGCCAATCTTACTTCAATAAAAATAAAAAAGAATGAAATTATGTATTACATAATAAGTTATGCATATTATTTTAGTATGACCAAGAATGAATCAATTAAACAATTTCAACTGATACAATATTTTGGACAAAATAATGTGAAAACAAATTATCTTTGCTTGATGTTTGTATAGTGTAACTATGGAGAGAGCCATTTGTCCTGAAGATCATTTGCCTCAAATGTTTCTTTCAGTCCTTTTGTAGTCATTATGCTTGCCTTTTCCTACTGTTCTTTCTATTTTCTCTAGACTGATTGTTGATTAATTTTACTAGATATTAATTTATCAAAAACTTTGTGTATGTTTTAAGTAATCTTCTGACTTCAATTTTCATTTGCAAGTGATTTGCCCAGTAGTGTCAGATATCCCCAAATCAACAAGAGACCTGTGTTTACAGAAAATACTAGACAAGAGCGTCACCTGGGTAATGGTGTCAGTTAACTAGTGAATGTTTTCATATTAGGATGACTTTTGCTTTTGTATGTGACTTCAGGACAGAAGAAACTCATAGAATGCATACTTGGACAATAAGTTCAAGTTTATGCTTACAAACTCCCACATATACTTCCACCTTCAAAATTTCTTTTAGGTATTTCCAGAACCCTGTTTTCTTATGCAGAGAGATACATCATTCATGTTGAAATGGACTGAATTGATGGATGCTCTTCTAACAAATCAGATCTAAAGACACTTGGAGAAAATGAAGGGATGGAAAAGCATTTATCATGCAAATGGAAGTGAAAAGAAAACCAGGGTAGCAATACTTATATTGAACAAAATAGACTTTAAAACAAAGAGACAAAGAAAAACACTATATAATCCACAAAGGGAACAATCCAACAAGAATAACAATAGTAAATGTTTATATGCCCAATATGGGAGCACTTAAGTATATAAAGCAGCTAATAACAAACATAAACAAAGTAATCAATAGTAATATAATAATAGTAGGGGACTTTAACACCCCACTTACATCAATGGGTAGATCATCCAGACAGAAAATCAACAAGGAAACAGTGGCTTTGAATGACACAAAGGACCAGATGGATCTAACAGATATATTCAGAACATTCTATCCTAAAACAGCGGGACATACATTCTTTTCAAGTGCATGTGGAACATTCTCCACAATACATCACATATTAGGTCACAAAACAAGTCTCAACAGATTCAGAAAAATCAAAGTCTTACTAACTTTTCCAACCATAACACTATGAAACTAGAAGTCAACCACAAGAAAAATCTGGAAAGAACACAAACACATGGAGGTTAAATAACATGTTATTAAACAATGAATGGGTCAACCAAGAAATCAAAGAAGAAATCCAAAAACATGCTGACAGGTAAACATGGAGACAAGTAAAGATGGAAACATAATGGTCCAAAATCTTTGGGATGCAGCAAATGCTGTCCTAAGAGGGAACTTTATAGCAGTTCAGGCCTATCTCAAGAAGCAAACAAAACAAAACAAAACAAAACAAAAATAACAACAAAAAACCTCAAATAAAAAAATCCTGACCTTATACCTAAAGGAGCTAGAAAAAGAAGAACAAATAAAGCCCCAAACCAGCAAAGGAAGGAAATAATAAATATTAGAGCAGAAATAAGAGAAATCGAAATTTTAAAATCCATAAAACAGATAAATGAAACCAGGAGTTGTTTCTTTGTGAAAAAATCAACAAAACTGATAAAGTTTTTGCCAGACTCATCAGAAAACAAAATTAAACAAAAAACAATCCAGAGAGAGAGAAAGAGAGGACTCAAACAAAATCAGAAAGGAAAGAAGAAAAATAACAACCAAAACCAACCAAAAGAAGAGAAATAACAACTAAAACCATGCAAAGGATTATAATAGAATATTGCGAAAAATTATATGCCAATAAATTGGACAACTTAGAAGAAATAGATAAATTCCTAGAAACATAATATACCAAAACTAAATCAGGAAGAAATAGAAAATTTGAGCAGACCAATTACCTACCAGTAATGAAATTGAATCAAGAATGAAAACCTCCCAACAAACAAAAGTTCAGGACCAGACAGCTTCACAGGTGAATTCTACCAAGCATTTATAATTTTTATTTAATTAATTAATTTATTTTTTTTTAATTTTTATTTATTTATGATAGAGAGAGAGAGAGAGGCGCAGAGACATAGGCAGAGGGAGAAGCAGGCTCCATGCACCAGGAGCCCCATATGGGATTCGATCCCGGGTCTCCAGGATCGCGCCCTGGGCCAAAGGCAGGCGCTAAACCACTGCGCCACCCAGGGATCCCTATTTAATTTATTTTTAAAAAGACTTTATTTATTTATGAGAAAGAGAAAGAGAGAGAGCAAGAGAGAGTGAGAGGAGATGGACAAATAGACTCAGTGCTGAGCCTAGAGCCTGATGAGGGGCTCAATCTCACAACCCTGAGATCATGACCTGAGCCAAAATCAAGAGTTAGAGGCTTAACCAATTGAGCCAGTCAGATATCCCTCTACCAAACATTTAAAGAAGAGTTAATAACTATTTTTTTAAACTCTTCAAAAAAAAGTGGAACAGGAAGGAAAGCTTCCAAATTCATTTTATGGGGGCAGCATTACCCTGATACCAAAATCAGATAAAGTCACTGAAAAAAAAAAAAAAAAAAAAAAAGAACTACAGGGGTGCCTGGGTGGCTTAGTTAGTTAAGCATCTGACTCTTTATCTCAGCTCAGGTCTTGATCTCAGGGTCATGAATTAAAGTCCCTCATTGGGCTCCATGGCTCCATGCTGGACATAGAAACTACCTAAAACAAACAAACAAATGAACAAAAAACTACAGGCCAATATCTCTGATAAACATAGATTTAAAAAATCTTCAACAAAATATCAGCAAACTGAATCCACCAATACATTTAAAAAATCATTCATGATGATCAAGTGGGATTTATTCCCAGGCTGCAAAGGTGGCTTGATATTCACAAATCAATCAACATGATACATCACAGCAACAGAGGAAAGGATAAAAACCATATGATCATTTCAATAGATGCAGAAAAAGCATGCGATAAAGTACAACGATTCACAGTGAAAGCCCTCAACAAAATAGGTTTAGAGGGAACATACTTTAACATAATAAAGGCCATATATAAAAAACCTACAGCAAATATTATCCTCAATGGTAAAAGCCTGAGAGCTTTCTCCTAAGATCAGAAACAAGGGATGGCCACTCTCATCTCTTTTATTCAACACAGTGCTGGAAGTCCTAGCCAGAGCAATCAGATAACAAAAAAGAAGAAATAAGAGGCATCTAAATTGGTAAGGAAGAAATAAAACTTTCACTGTTTGCAGATGACATGATCATACATATAGAAAACCTGAAAGACTCCACCAAAGAAACTATTAGAACTGATATATGAATTCAGGAAGGTCTCAGGATATACAAAATCAATATACAGAAATCAGTTGCATTTTTTAAAAAGATTTTATTTATTTATTCATGAGAGACACAGAGAGAGAGGCAGAGACATAGGCAGAGGGAGAAACAGGCTCCTTTCATGGACCCTGGAATCATGACCTGAGCCGAAGGCAGATGCTCAACCACTGAGTCACCCATGTGCCCCTCAGTTGCAGTTCTATACACTAATATAGAAGCAGCAGCAGAAAGGCAGAAAGAGAAAATAAGAAAACAATCCCATTTACAATTGCATCAAAAAATAATAAAATACCTAGGAATAAACTTAACCAAGGAGGTTAAAGAGACATACTCTGAAAAGTATAAAATACCAATGAAAGAAATTGAAGATGACACAAACAAAAGGAAATATTGGAAGAACAAATATTGTTAAAATGTCTACACTACCTAAAGTAATCTGCAGATAAATTGCAATCCCTTTCAAAATACCAATATTTTTAACAGAATTAGAACAAATATTTCTAAAATTTGTATGGAACTACAAAAGACCTTGAATACCCAAAGCAATCTTGAAAAAGAAAAGCAAAGCTGGAGGTATCATAATCCCAGATTTCAAGATATACTACAAAGTTGTAGTGATCAAAACAGTATAGTACTGGCACAGCAATAGACCCATAGATCAATAGAACAGAATTGAGAACCTATAAACAAACTCACAAGTATATTGTCAATTAATGTTTGACAAAGGAGGCAAGACTATTCAATGGAGAAAGACAGTGTTCAACAAATGGTGTTGGGAAAAATGGACAGCAATATGCAAAAGAGTGAAACTGGACAACTTTCATATATCATACATAAAAGTAAATTCAAGATGAATTAAAGAGACCTGAAACCATAAAATGTGAGACTGAATGTGAGACTTGAAAACATACAAATCCTAGAATAGAGCACAGGGATAAAAACTGTTGGCCGTAGCAACATTTTCTATGTCTCCTAAAGCAAAGGAAATGAACAAAATTAAAAATTGCAAAAATGAGCAAAATTAAACTATTGGGACTACGTCAAAATAAAAAGCTTCTGCACAGCAAAGAATTCAAACAATTGACAAACTATAAGACAACCCATGAATCAGAGATTTGCAAATGATATATTTGAGAAAGGATTAGTATCCAAAATATATAAAGAGCTTTTCTCCAAAGATGGCCAATAGACACATGAAAAGATGCTCACGATCACTCATCATCAGGGAAATGGAAATGAAAAATTGAGCTATCACCTGACACCTGCCAGAATGACTAAAATAAAAAATACAAGAAACAGCAAGTGTTAGCTAGCATGTGAAGAAAAGGAACCCTCTTGCATTGTTGGTGGGAATGCAAACTTGCAGCCACTGTGGAAAACAGCATGGAGTTTCCTCAAAAAAAGTTAAAAATAGAACTATCATATGATAATTATATACCATAATTATATATATATATATACACACACACCATAATTATCATATGATAGTATGATATATATATCATATATATATATATATCTCACTCTACTACCCCTCTCAACCCACCACAACCCCATAATCCACTATATTTCCTCAACCTACCACAACCCCACAACCTACATCTCCTCAATCCACCACAACCCCACAACCCACATCTCCTCAACCCACCACATTTCCTCAACCCACCACAACCCCACAACCCTTCAACTCACCACAGTCCACTGCCACTCAACCGTCCACAGCCCCTCACCCTGTCACAATCCCTTACCTTGCTATGACCTCTCCTATGAGCCTCCTCATAGGATAGGCCTAGCACCTCTACTCACCCTGCCATGATGGCTGATCCTACCTCAACCCCTATGATCACTATCAAGTCCATTCTAATTTAAATATATATTTTTTTATATATAGTTATATATCTAACTTAAATATACTATATATATAGTATTCCATATATAATAGAATACTACTCAGCCATAAAAAATGAAATTTTGCCATTTGCAACAACATGGATGGATCTAGAGCGTATCATGCTAAGTGAAATTAGTCAGTTAGAGAAAGAGCAATATCATATGATCTCACTCATATGTGGAATTTAAGAAACAAAACAAATGAACAAAGAAAAAAAAGACAAACCAAAAATCAGTCTCTTTATTATAGAGAACAAACTGGTGGTTATCAGAAGGAAGGTGGTGGGAGTTAATGAGTGAAATAGGTGATGGGGATTAAAGAGTACTTATCATGATAAGCACTGAGTAGTGTATAGAACTGTTGAATCATCATACTGTATACCTGAAACTAATATACACTGTATGTTAACTATACTGGAATTTAAAAAAATATAGAATGCCATGCATAAAAAATAAGCAAATTAATATTTGTCTTATAAAAAGCATAGAAAGAAAATTGAGAGAAAATTTATTACAGTAACTCCAAATACAAGTAGAATTTACAAATATAGTTTTATTAATTTTCCATAAAGAAACAAATGTGTACATATGCATAATTATATATGTGTGTTTTAAAAAATAATAGTCACTTTTTTGTATTTAGGAGTATATTAATTTTATTATATTAAGATTTTTTTAAAGTGTATCATAAACTTATTTTGTTTGTTTTTATGATAGATTCCAATTTGTGTTTTATTTGAAATACTGACATCAGCCATATAGCATATAATATTGTCATATTTTGCTATCATCAGCTTGGTTTTGGTTTTTCTATTTAAAAATATTACTCTTGTATCAAAAAGAAAATAAGGATATAGAACTTTTATGTATGTGTGTATGTATTTATATATTTTTAAAATATTTTATTGAATTATTTGAGAGAGACAACATGACTGGGGGAAGGTGCAGAGGGAAAGGGAGAAGCAGGTTCCCCACTGAGTGGGGAGCCAGATGTGGTGCTCCATCCAGGGCCCTGAGATAATGGCCTGTGCCAAAATCAAGAGTGTGATACTTATGGATTAAGCCACTCAGGCACCCCAGGATATAGAACTTTTAAAAGAAATTCTTTATATTTTAAAATGATGGTAATATTTCATTATGAAAAATAGGACACACCCACTAATAGAAAATGTAAAAGATACAAGAAAGCAGGAAAAAAGCTATCGGAATGACTGTTGACATTCCTAATATTTTTTGTTTTTTTTCTATGCTATATAAATTTTATATATTTTAAATCAAACTGCTGATAATATTTGTTCTCCTTTTTTCTTTTTAAAGTAAGAAGAAAACTTTGAAAATCCTTGAATGGGGTCTCGCACATATTAAGCTACCTTCTCTGTCCACTTTGTCAAAGAACAGTATGGCTTAGTTCATTGTAGTCATGCTTATAATGACATTTTGAATCTATTTACATACATCATCTCATTCAGTTTCCTCAAGAATACTCCGATAAAACTGTTATTCCTATCAATTTTATAGGCAAGAAAATCAAAGCTCTTAGAGATCTGGCAATTTGCTCCAAGTTCTATTGATTTTAAGATTGGAACTCAGGTTTCATTTGAGGGTAAAGCCTCCAATTTTAACCCTAAACTTTATTGCCAGCTCTGTCAAGGTGATTGAGTAATATTTAAACTGAAAAGAAAAACAGGTTAGATGGCTTCGTGGTCATCACAGTCACAGAAACCACCTTTTTAGATTTGTGCACTACTGGTTGAACAACTGATACATTCTCCTTTGGATGGGAAGATCTGAGTTTGCCTTACTGAGCTGCTGCTTTTTCCATAGACTGTGGGAAAATTGAGGATATCCTTGCTCCAAAGACCTAGGCCATGGCAGGTATTCTTCTACAGGAGGACCAGAGAGGTGCATAGTGGCAGCCTGCACAAGAGTGCATGGTTTCTAGTCTTCAGGGGCACCCTGGTGAGTAACTGCACTGTGTTGTTGGCTTCCTACTTTGTGACTGACTGGGAAAGATCATTCTAATCAAGACAGTAGACCTCCAAGTCTACTTAGAGGGGAAATATCAGGATGACAACCAGGATGAGAAGAACATCCAGAATCTGTGTATTTCTGCTACCATTCTGCAGCCCAACTCTGACCTCATCCTGCTTGATGCTAAGTTTACCATTTTGAAGCTCCTGAACAAGGCTCATGTCAGCCCCCTCATCCAGCTCATTTTCCTTGAGGCCACTTGGGACCTCAGCATCTCCTTCCAGGAGTCCCACATCACTGTGGCCTGCTGGAAGGTGCTGGCCAAGTGAAAGACCACTGGCTTCAAGAATAATATATGCTGTGCTCAGGAGTGGTCAAGGTAGCAGACTCATTGCTGCGTGAGGAACATCATGAAGACCATGGCATTCTAGTGAGTGACATTGATAACATGCCATTTGGGACACTACCTCCTTTTTTAATATCTGCTTCAGAGACGGTATGTGTGTATGTGTGCTTGTGTGTAGTCTTTCAGTATATCCATCCATCCATCCATCCATCCATCCATCCATCCATCTCTCTGTTGCATGAGGCAGTGTGGACCTAAAGTGTGACTTTACCTGCAAATTTGGCTGTGCCAGGAAGAGGCTTCTGATTTCAGAGACAAAACTCAGTGGAGGGTGAGTAGAGCTCAGTTTCTAGTAGGCAACTGCTTCCTTGACTGCTCCAACAACCATTTGGAAGACACCAGAGTTTTCAAGTTCTTCAAAGACAGACTATATGAGTAGCAAAGAAAATCTTCCCATTCAACCAATCCAGTGGCCTTCTCCATCCTGCAGTGGTGTGAATGGCATGGTCAGTTCTGAGGGGAGATCTAGGTTTCATGAGGCCTATTCTGAGGTTCCAGAGAATCCAAGTTCTAACGATCTGACTGCAAGATGGCCCGGGACAGTGGAGCTTTGAAGAGGCACATGCTTTTTTGTACATTGCCACAGTACAGTGTGGTCCTTTTCCCTTCCAATGTCCTATACACATATTACTAAAACAAGGGTTGGTTTCTGACCTACAAAAAAACAAAACAAAACAAAAAAAACAAGTCTCCAAGCAAACAAAACAACAAACCCTTGAGTGGAGTGAGTGCTTAGTATTTACAGATGATTGAATGGGCAAGGGAAGAGAAACAAGTGAGGGAATCCAAATCTGTTCAATGAACACAAAGGGAAAAATCCTCGGGAAGTCAGTGGGGGAAAGGTTTTCCAAAGGAAGTGGATCTGAGATACTGGGCTACAGATCTCACAGGCAGAAGAGAAGAAACAGGAAGACAGTCAAGACTGGGACAGAAAATGAAGCAAAACATCTCAAAGGGTTTTGGGGATCCTATGCCTGGCATTGTAATTAGTGGGTGGTTTCCTCTGATTTAAGAGTCGGAAAAAATGTATGAAAGGCTCTCCAGGGACTGAGTGGATGGTAAAGAATCCCTACTGTAGATGCCAGGTACACAGACAAGTCTCTAATGAGTATTTTCCAGTATCAAGTTCAACTGGCACTGAACATACATACAAAAAGCGGATGAATTATTTTGGCATGTGGCTATTACATCTACCTTGTCACTGCCTCTGTCCCAGTGCATTGCAGCCGACACAATGTTTCCACTCAGAAGACATCAAAAGGTATATCTCACTTTAAATATGGTAAAAGAAACCCTGATCACACAATTTGAGACTTTTAATATGAGCTCTTCGTTGAATCTCTTTGCTTAATGTTTTCAGAGGTCAAAAGGAGTTGTTAACTGTCTGCCTTGAACCACAGAGAAAGTTACTGCTCATTCTAAGTGCAGATTTTTAGGAGGGTGTTCCTGGCAATTGCTTGCAGTTGGCTTTTTCAAATTTAAATGGGAATTAATATTCAGAACTGGTTTTGGTGGACAGGTGGGAAGATTCTGGAAAATAGGCCGTTTGTCAAGATGAATCTGGGCTACAACTTTTAAAGCGTTGTTGGTATATTTATCATAATTTTGGGCTAAAAACATATTAGTACTGTTTTTCACAAGCCTATTCATAATGAAATTTGTAATACTTTTTTCCCTGAAATGTCTTAATAATATGGCCTCCTTAAAGAAAAGTTTATGTAATACCTATGATTTGACTTATTTTATAGGATGCCCAAGTAATGTTTCACAAAGAATGTGTCTCATGTGCTTACTATTTTGAAAATCACTATAGTAGATGCTATCTCTAATGCCATTCTCAATATGCTCCATTTTGAAACTTCCACTATTAACTATTTTTGGTGTTATTTCCAATTTTACTCACTTTCTTTTATAATAAATCAATATCAAGCCTTTATTTTTGAGGTGTTATATTTCATATCTGTGTGTCCACCCATGGTTGAATATGGATATTGTGTACATTCAATGAGTACTCTCTATCCTTCGTCTTCTGAGCCTGGAGTACTTGCAAAAATATTTTGGTGAATGAATTAATTGATGCAAAACATGGGTCTAAGTATCACAGTATTAAATGGGCAAAAAAAATACTTAATACATTTTGGACTAATTATTAGTTCACTAAAAAATATAGAATCAAGAATGGTAATATAACCATAATTTTTTGTTTTTACTTAAATTTATATCAACAAAATAAAAATATAACTCAAAATACCTAATTGTGTGGATATATTTTCAGCGTTTAAGAACTACTAGTTAAAAATACATCTGTAGGATGTTCTATCTAAAATTTCATTTTTTGGAGATAATTTAAAAAATAAACAAATATCAGAGGGCTCATTTGATTACCTAGAGATCAGTAAATAGAAGTCCTACTTCCCTTCAGAGCTTTTGCCATGATTAAACAGGAATTGTTCATCCAGAGCTCCTGAAATAAGACATCTAATTAGGGTACATGCTAACTCATCTTGAAACTGATGGAGGAGAGTTGAACACAGAGGTTAAACATGATCTAAGATTATTGGAAAAGCTTCCAGGAATTCATTTTCGCAGTAGAGAATGTAAACTGTTATAATTAACACCACTATTCCCAGTGTAATTTCTTCAATATTTGCAATTATTAGATTCTAAATAAGTATAAAATGTAGTATATAAGAATTGTACTTAGCTAAGCAGTATTGGTGATATAACTGAATGAATTATTTTTCATTTTGTTTAACATTTTGAAGCCAACACATATTTTTCCAAATGGGTTCTCTATAGAACCTATTTATTCTGCCTTAGGTTTATGATGTTAAATATGAATCAAAGTGGTTAACTTCCTAGGTATCTACTGAAAGTTCTTGTCATTTAAACTATATATTATAAAGGAAGTTTTGAGTATTTCAGTAATTCCTAGGAGAGTCACTTTCTAGTTAAGGTACAAGTAATTTATATTCTGAGTTGAATCATTTGGGGGAAATTCTTCCAGAAAGTTAAAGCCTGACCAAGAGCAGTGCTTTTAAGGCTTTAATTAGAGAAGTAGGCCTACATTATTTAAATGCTTTTTAAATATATCTTATATGCGAACCTGTTTTTTAGATATTCAAAGAAATTTTTAAAAAAATTCATGGAAATTTGGAAACTTTGGAAATTATTTATAATTGAGTACAAATTGGCAAAATATGGCTTGCTTTGAGCCTCATTTATGAGTTTGGAACTCAGCCTTTGATGGCTAACTCGGGAAGTGTTGGTGTTTAATGGAAAGAATCCTTGACGCTGATACTACTTATCACCTCCTGTTTTTAGTTCATCCTTCAAAAAAAGGTTTTCAAACATCATGATTTTCTTATGCTTGCAAATTAAAAACATCATCAAATAGACTAAATAAAAAATAAGATTTAAAAAAATATTTTCTAAACAAAGCAGCTGATTCATTAAAAAAAATGGTGGCCATGCTTCTCTTTTTCACCATAGACCAACTTATCCAGATATATTATTCAGTACTCACAGTCTTAAAGTTAAAGCCTCTTTTGGGCACCACATATTTTATATTTTTTGTACTTTTCAATCTGTGATTAATGCTTAAGGTATATACAAACAATTCCTTTAAAATAAATTTAGTATGTGGGGGATTTTTAGAAAACCCAGGGATTTACAAATAATTGAGAGATTTGAAAAGAGCACTTTAGCAGTCAGACTTTGGACTCAGTTTGTAGTGAAGGAACTATAAGATTAATAGTAAAAAGATGAACATGGAAAACAAGAGAATCCTTATATAAAGAGGAGTCAAGTTCAAAAGTGATAATTCTTTCTTGAATTGAGGAACTCAGTATTCATGAGGTAGGTCTTCCTCCAACCCTCTGACCCTCTCACATATATCCTGCTTTTTTAGCTTTAGCAGTGAACTCTATTACAGTTAACTCCTTTTATGTATGTGTGAAATTAGTCAGGTCTGAAATGGACTCCAGGCCTCTGGGTCCATGCTTCTCTTCTACAGAATTACTGAGGAACTATGAACTATTGTGCCATGAAAGAATATAAAGGCCAATTTATTAACATGCGTCTGCATATATCTTGTTATTATTTGCAAGTCTTAATGTTAACCAGTCACTTCAAGTTTTATAGGATGTAATCTAGTACATGTAAATAAAAGTCAGGGTTCTTGAAATAAAGCCATAAAAGTACCAGATTGCATTCAAAGAGCAGATGTTTTGTGATGTCAAGCTGAATATTTATGGTCTTCCTTTAAGCCAATCACTGAAACTGACAATTTATCACAAATTATTTGACCATCTTAAGAGAACAATTTCATTAGAAAGAGGCTAAAAACTTTGCTTTGCAAACAAATAAACAGATTTTTATTCTTAAGAAAAGGAAAGGAATCCAATACAAGACAGAAGTAGAAAAATTCTGCAAATATATTCAAGATTCTCTGATTAGTAGTGACTAGTGACCCATAACAACTAGCTTAGATGTCTCTTAATTAGATTGTGCTAAGTACTCCAATTTACCTGAAAGTTGAAAAAATTACTCCAAATTTGGTTCTTACTAATTTAAATTCTCAATCAAAGTAAATTTAGTGATGAAGTTGGGTATATAAAAATGTGTTAATGAACATCTTATTTATGGTTGGTCTAGGAAGTGTTCCCAGTTTATTCTGGCTTTTTTATAGCAAAGGTCAGAAAGGAACTTGAGAATTTACTTTCTGTTAAACAAACATATCACTCCTGCTGTTTTTTTTTGTTGTTGTTGTTAATTTTTTATTTATATATGATAGACACACAGAGAGAGAGAGAGAGAGAGAGAGGCAGAGACATAGGCAGAGGGAGAAGCAGGCTCCATGCACCGGGAGCCTGATGTGGGATTCGATCCCGGGTCTCCAGGATCGCGCCCTGGGCCAAAGGCAGGCGCCAAACCGCTGCGCCACCCAGGGATCCCTGTTTTTTTTTTTTTTTTTTAATGAGGGAAAGGGATACTATTATTCACTATGTTTCCCTTGTGTTAAGACATGTAAGTTCATAATAGAGTAGAATCATAAGTAAGGTTGCTTAAGTGAAACTTGAACCCCCTATACAACATCTCTAACATGTTATTCTATCTCTACTGGAGTATTCCAGTAATGAAGTAGTCTGATTGGTCTTTAGGTGGATCATTTTTTTAAAGATTTATTTTATTTGTTTATGATAGAGAGAGAGAGAGAGAGAGAGAGAGAGAGAGGCAGAGACACAGGAGGAGGGAGAAGCAGGCTCCATGCTGGGAGCCTGACGTGGGACTTGATCCGGGGACTCCAGGATCACGCCCTGGGCCAAAGGCAGGTGCTAAACTGCTGAGCCACCCAGGGATCCCAGGTGGATCATTTTGTATCAACTTGGATTATTCACAAGTTCATTCACTTAACATAGTCCTAAGAAATGGAGCAACCATATTGAACCAAACAAATGTAGTCCCTCTCCATGTGGAATGTATAGACTGATTTTTTATATTAAGTCAAATTCTACCTCTCTGTAACATCCCAACTTCTCCTATTTGTTTTAATCATATCCACTCTCTATTCCAATAACCTACACAGTTAACCATGCTCTCTTTTGTTAACTGATACATAAAGTGATAATTTTTACATAAAACCTGATTAAAAATAAGCTTTGAAGGTGAAAATTTGAGCTAGCAGTATAGTATAGGCTATTTGCAAAACATTTCAGCTAAAACATGTATGAACAGATGCACTGAAAGTTCTACCATTTTCCTTCCTCTGGTCCATGTTCCTGAGCTTGTTTCATTAAAGCTCAGTGAGTAAAACTGATTGACAAGTAAAGCAATGTAAATGCAAATACCTGAATCCACAATAGGGCCGCCCATTTAGAAGAGAATTGATGGCTCTATAAATACAATACTAAATAAATACGTATGTGTTGAGAATTACCTACAAAACACCATTATTTTGTTCTTAGAAATATTTTGTTGTTGTTTTATAGGTGGTTACCAAAATTATTTTTTAAATGGACATAAAATAGACATTAATTATCTGCAGATTATATATGGGAAAGAATTTAACATATAATCTCATGCACTAGAAGACCAATTATTCTTTGAACCAAACCTTCCACCACCAATAATGGAATGCAGCCATATTTCCTTAATTGGCTCATGAATATGTTAAAGGAACAGAGTTATGATCTTTTGCATATTTATCAATTCTATGTTTTCCTACTTATCTAGAAAGATTAACTTTGACAAAGAAAGAACTTATATTGACTTATTTTTTAATTCAAAAAACATATTTTATGTCTTAATTTACAGTCTTCATAGTATGTCTTCACAGTGAATGCAGAATAATTATTGATTTTATCATTTCAAAAAAATGGTGAATGAGTTATTTAGACCAGCTTTTCATTTTGTATAAATGTAAAATCTCCTTTTCAATGTTTCTAAATGTTACTCTACCTTATCAAGCAGATCCATAAGTTGTAACTGCCACTATACAGCATTTTCCTTGTCATCATTATTTTCATCATAAATGAAAGCATCCATTTTATTAGCATAATCCTCTATCAATATTCTGGTGCTAAATATGTTTTTGTTGATATATATTGGCAAAAGGGATCAACTGAAAAGGAGGAGGTGGAGAATGTTGTCTGGATTGCTTCATTTTTGTTAAAATGACCACTTTCTTGTTTTCTGACCAGGAAGGGCAAGAGTAAGTATGATAGCATTTGTCATCCTGGAAAAGAACAGGCTCAAATCATGAGTACAGTTTAGGTAGTAATGGAAGGAAAAGCAGTAAGGAGAGAAAAATTTCAATGCGTGACAATCTAAGTGGGGAATTGAGTCAATTGGACAATTCTTTGCCCTGTGATTACTCTGTACTCCCAGGTACAGTTGCCATGACATGCTGTCAGAATTAAAGGACTGTTTCCTGAGGTATAGTCCTATCCAGGCTGAATCACTAGGAAAGTGGCTTGTTCATATATGAGGATCACATTTTCCCCCACTAGTAAGTGAGATGAGGAAACCATCTCTCACCCCTGTGCACCAGCTCAGTGCTCCTCAACCTTTATTTTAGTCATAAGCATTCTTGAAAATCAAATAAAAGATAGAAACTGTATTAGAAAAGTGCACACGTGTGCACACACACAATTTTAAATGCAATTTGAAGGGGTTCACACACTTTCTGACACTCAGTTATGATTCTTCTTGAGGCCATGGATTCCAGGTTAAGAATCTCCTATACTAGAGAAGAGGAAAGTAGATTTTATCAGTGTATTCCATGTATTAGATATTATAATAAGCACTTTATATGCACTATCTTATAATAATCCTGTGAGTTACTTTTATTGTCTCCATTTTTTAAATGAGCTGGTAAGCATTAGTGACTTGCCCACGGTTAAACAACCTATGACTGAAGAGCTCAGAATACTAATTAGTCTGTTCATAGATACCTTATTGCTAACATTCTTTAATTCTCCTCTTTCTGTTTTCCCTTTCCTGTAGCTAATATTCCAAACAGTGTTCCTAGCTCTCAGTTCCCTAGAGTATTATTTAGTTTCCCCTTATCCTTATCCTGGCCAATATTTACTTATTTTCTTCCCACTGGGGGCTCCCATTATGCTTCCTGGCTGGGATTTGGTGCCATGCTATCTCTCCTTTCACCAGCTGCCCAGAAGCAGAATCTTTGGACATGCACCTTCCATATGCTCTTTTACCCTATCCCCACCGATAGCCTGTATAGGTTTAGTCTCACATCTGTTCCTCAGCCAATACTAATTGAGGAAGGAAGTAGACTTTGGTTTAGTGAGTCTTAGAATTAAATTACTTTGACAAGATCTACTGAACTAGTCTCCAATAGCTGGGTTCCTAAGTGTCTATTTTCTGACAACCAGATAAATCAACCAATATTTTTAGCGTATGCCTTTGTGGATCTCTATAGTTTTCATTTCACGGTATTCCCTGTGACAGCATGTGAAGACTTTTAGAATCTTGGAAATTAAGTAAAAGAAAATATCCTTTGAGACTTAAAATGTTAGGTAATAAGGCGGAATGGAGATATGCAAAGTTGTGAGAAAGGTAAAGACTGGTTCCCATGTTTAACAAGATTTGATTATAACGTGGCTATCTATATTTAAAAAAAAAACAACTGCATCTGTCAAAATAAGAATTGACCATAGAAATATAGAAAAAGAAGAGTTGCAGAAGATAACTTTTAGCAATGCTAATCCCAGAATAGTCAAGGAAATGTACGCTCCTAATTACTCTTTGAAACTCAAATGCTTCTTCCCCAAGAAAGGCATTCCTCTTATGAAGAGAGATGCAAGGAACTGTAGGCAATGAACACAGCATGTTCTGGATCCATTCACAACAACAATATTTTTATGGGGATGTGGATGTGTTTTATGTTATCTTAGCCTAATGCAATTAAACAATTTATACATCAAATCACCCTGTACTGATTCTACACTTATCTAGTTACCATCTAATTATGATTTGATTTTCCATTTAGTTCTTTCTATGGGCAAACATTAATTGCACATATAGATGATAAATATTTGGTGTCTATGACAGTGATTTCTGAAGATGACTTAATAAAGTGGTCTTTGAACATTATTTGATTTGTCTTAAAGCCAGACTGCAGCTGAACACTTTCTAAAGCAAGTGGTCTGCTTAGTGTGGCAGTTAGATTTCTCATTGAAGATACACAGTCAGGATTTACAGGTCTTCCCTAGTCTTGGGTGAATATTACTTAAAGTCTTTCAGTTTCTCATCACCTGCTACTCTGACCACCATCAAAAAGGTAAGATTGAACATTCATTGCAGGAGGCAGCTCTCTGAAGTGATTTATCTATCTAGGGTAGTTTCTAGGAAGGTCTTACCCAGTACCAAGCAGCCCTTCCTTTATGGTTCTTCTTTTTAAGATTTTATTTATTTATTCATGAGATACAGAGAGAGAGAGAGAGAGAGAGGCAGAGACATAGGCAGAGGGAGAAGCAGGATCCATGCAGGGAGCCTTTTGTGGGACTCAATCCTGGGACTCCAGGATCATGTCTTGAGCCAAAGGCAGATGCTCACCTGCTGGGCCACCCAGGCGTCCCTCCCTTTATGGTTCTGCAACAAATTTCATCTTTCTGAATAGATTTTTACAATGTCTTCTCTAGGATAGGATTGGGTTTCTCTTTGCTCCCAACTCTGTAGTCAGAGTAGCTCCTTGGCTAATTATATGTATCCAGTCCATTGCTCTGCATCAAACTCTAGCCATTTGGATGGTATCCAGATGCCTAGAAACAGAGCTTTGGCTTGACTGTGAATTGATAATAAACCTGCAGAGTGCTTGGCTCATGGACTGTGTGATAGCCTATTCCTGTCCCCTTGAACTCTTGGCTGAGGTCTTCTAATATAGAGGAAAAACTGAAAATGATTCTTCCTGGCCACCCAGTGTTTGACAACCATCTCGATCTGCCCCTCTGGTGTCTAATATTACTAGAAAGGTGAGCAGGCACTGACAGTGATCTGGTTTATGCCTGAAGTTTCTGTACCTTTTGAAAACTCACCAAACCAGAACCTGTAATTAGATTAGTTTTTCCAACACTGTCTTCTGCTCAGTTCAGTTTCTCTCTCTTTCTAATGGTTGGATTGCAGAGGGTCTTATATGCCAGGCTTAGAAATATAGACTTAAGTCATGTCATGTTAGCAGGTGAGACTGCCCTCCAAAGATTAATAGGTAGAAAAAGCATAATGAATTGAAAAGAGAGGACATTTTTAGATGGGGGCCAAGTAGACTAAAACAGGGATCTGACTCCTGCTTATTTTTTTATTTATTTTATTTATTTTATTTTATTATTTTTTTAAAGATTTATTTATTTATTCAGAGAGAGAGAAAGGAGGCAGAGACACAGGCAGAGCGAGAAGCAGGCTCCATGCAGGCAGCCCGATGTGGGACTCGATCCCAGGCCTCCAGGATCACACCCCAGGCTGCAGGCGGCGCTGAACTGCTGTGCCACTGGGGCTGCCCTCCTGCTTATTTTTTTAAAGTAAAGTTTACATAGGACATAGCCACTCTCATTCATTTATGAATTTTATTTATTGATATTGCTCTACCATAGAAGTGTTGAGAAGTTGTGACAGAGACCAGATAGTATGCAAAGCCTAAAATATTTACTATCTAGTCCTTTACAGAACAAGCTTGCAGACTCCTGACTCAGGTGATGATTACAGAGACCTGCACAAATTAAGGAGTTAGCAGTAAGAATGAAAGAAGAACCACTTATGAAGGACACTGAAGGATTTTTACTGCAAGTTCTTGATAAATGCCTAAGAAGTTTTTAATGCACAAGTCTATCTCAGATGTTACATTAAACTTGAGTAGTTTTGCCACTGTGACAGGTACAATACCACCCTTTTGTCCCAAAAAGTAAAAGAAAAAAGAAGAATCTATTTTGATTTGTTACAAAATAATAACTTACTATCTTTGAAACAATGGTCATGTTTCATCTGAAGCTTTATGATTTGGGGGAGGAAACAAAATGAATTCAATGGCTGGGAAAGTGGAATAACACTAGATAGGGTAGATAGAAGAAATATTTCATGCATTTGCTGAAGTACAGCTTCAACCAATGTGGAAAAACTACAGATTTCTGAGAAAATAAGAGCAATGGACATGTCTGAATTCTCAAGAGCAAAACCCAAACCTCTCTAACAAAATAAACAAATAATTAGTCATGTGGTGAGAAAGAAGGAAAGAAAGAAGAAAGAAAGAAAAAAGAAAGGATCTTATGTTAAAATTCTTCTCTATGCAATACAATCTATTTCTACTTTCACTGTTATGTTTCCTCTATTAATTCATTAATAAGCAATGTCTCGGGAGAAATTATATTGAATATAGAGGACAAAATGTCAATACTTTGCTTCTGAGTTCCAAAATAGGCTCTTGAGACTCATAGCAGAGACATATTCTTGAACGTTAGGGCTTCTGACCTGTAAGGGTCAGAATATTGTATTTCTAAGGCTAGAAGTAATCTAGTTGGTTCTATAACTAATAGTCTGGAAATATAACAGGAGTGTATCCCTGGACATTAGGTAAGGGTTGTCCAAAATAGAGGAGTACTGGAGAGGATGTGGACTTTATTTTAGAAACTTGTGTCAAGAAGGTATCACTCCTCTAATGACAACCTAAGACTCCCCTAAGACTCCCCCTAAGAACTGAAATATAATGGGTACAGCTCTACAACCTCAACTATGCCTGGGGCAAGGAGGTGTAGGATACAGAAGATACCTCTGTCTTGAGTTTCAGAGAGTACTGGGGATTGGGTACACCTTGTAGAGAAGCCCTGTGTCCTGCATTATCTCAAAGATGTCAACTCATTATGGTACAGAATTTACCTAGGCAGAAGAGTTTCAGGCAGCTCTACAGAGTTTTAGGAGAGGGGTCAATTGTTTTCTGTATCCCTCAAACAAGGTATGGATATAGCTAAGAGTCAACTGGAGAATCAAAAGTCCTTGCTGTTGGAAAGAGGATGTAGAGGTCAAGGCCTAATGAAAGAAGACTAGCTGGACTACAGAACATCTCTTTGAAGACAAACAAGAATAATGTAGTATATCTCTCCAGTGTGGTACTGCTTGAGCTGATCCAAAATTTAGGTATAATTCTGGAGATAAAGAAGAGGGGGAAAAACTAATTGACTGAAAATTTTTAATTGTGTCTGAGAAAATATTGCATTGACTCTTAAAAACTCTGATTAGAATGAGTTTACATTGAATTGAGTAGGTTGAAGTTCTTGCCACTAGACAAAAGGAGTATCTTAATATAAAAAATAATATTTAAAAAATATATAGCAGAGATTTTGCATTCTGAATATTTGTACTCCCCATTTACATATCAAGAGAATTTTTAAAAGTTATTTGCCTTTAGGTAGTATGATTATAACCATGATCTTTTTTTTGTATTCATTGTGTTACACTTACTAAATTTTTACAATGTATATGTATTATTTTAATAAATATAAGCACTGATATATTTCAGAGGTATTGAGTTAGTTCGAAAGAGAAAAAAAGTGTACATAGATTGTGCAAAGAGAATTTTGTCCACATCTGTATACATAGAACATGACTCTCATTAGTGGCTACATTCTGGAAAAGGAACAGTGTCTTTCATCCTCTGCGTGTACACAGATGAAGGTTTCTCTTTCAATCAAGCAAGATAATGGGGATAACACGAGAGTGCACATAATAGTCTGGAAGAGGAAAGGTGGTATAATTCAAAGAGTGTTTGTTATTGTTACTATTTGGTCATCCAAGTTGATTAGTGAGAGAGAGGGAGAGAGAAGAGGAAAGGATGGAAGGAATCATGAAAGGGTGGAAGGAAGGAAGGGAGTGAGGGAAGGAGAGAGGTATAGCACAATAAACCTGATGGGTAAGTTATACAAATCCCCTCTTACTGTCATAGGATACCCTGGTACACCAAATAAATTACCCTGTTTAATCATCTCATTGTCTTTTTAGCATCAAAACCAACTATGAACAAAACCAAAATCGTGTTTTAACATTCTGCAGAAGATGTCTGCCTTCAATATTGTCATTAAAGAGATGAAAAGAACCTTGATACTGACCTTGAGTTTCTTTTTATGGGTCAATGGGGAACTGTTTTCCCAATAAGGATAAAATGACTTTATCAATATTAATTTTCTAGGTTATTGATGATGATGTGAAAAATTTTATAGTGAGAAAAAATATTTTGAGGACATAAATTCTTTTGACATAGGGGCTGAAGTGAAATTACATAGGATAGTTGGCAGCACATTTAGAGTGCTATTTACTAAAATTTAATTTTGTTATTTTTAAGTTGATTTAATAATATGTTTATTAGAATAATTTAATGACAAATAATGACATGTAGTGGGTTTTATGCTAATTTATTAAAAATTAAAATTATGTATGAGGGAGCAGAGGGGAGAATAGATAACTCATTGGCATATATTTGCAAATATCTTGGGAGGTGGAGAGGTGTATTCCTGTTTGAATAATAGGAGACCAAGAAATACATAAATCAGTTATCATAAAACTAAATGAAAAGAAGCTAGAATTGAGATGTTTTTCTTTCTTCTACTCAGGTACATTTTTCAGGTATAATTATTACCCAAAGGGGCTACATTACATGGCTGATTTAGGTTAGCTAAGCAAAAAGAATTTTATACTTCAAAGTTCAATAGGAAGAGGCAATGACAATTTATGTCTTTACTGCCAAAGAAACAAGGAGCTTTAAGAAGAAGATTAAATGTAATGATAGTTTAAAATCTTTCACTATTACTAATAAAATTGTCAAAATTGAAAACTTAGACTGTATATAAGGGAACTTGCATAAACTTAAGGAATAAGATGCATAAAACTGGAGTTGGTAATTTATTTCTACCTGAACAAATTTATTGCTTATATTTTATTAATCAAATTTGGTTTGTGTGGGTTTTTTTTCCTCTACATTCCTAGACTTCCTATCTGATTGGTCATAGGTTGAAGCTTATTGACAGGTGTATGCATACAAATATAAACACCAGTGATACTCTCAGATCAACTCCCTGAAAATGCAACATTTAGCCATGTATATCAGTTATTAAACAGTTCTGTGCCTAACATTTTGCTGTGTATTGTGAAATAAGAATTTTTACATTTCCAACACCCAGTAGCTGTCCTTAAAATGGCTCTGTCAGTTAGGGAGCTGGATGTTATTCCCATTTGATCCATGAGAAAACTGGGACTCAGAGTTATATACCTTCCTGAAGTTAGTGAGAGCAAAGGATGATGATGATGATTATTATTATTTTAGGGAGAAAAGAAATTTAAGGGAGACACTGAAGCTTACTTAAAGGTGAGGAAAAAAACTATAAAATTATGTCCAAACAAAGTCTAACAGTGGAAGAATAATATTATTTTGGGTACCTTTCAGGCCAACATGTCATTAAAATAGATTCCAGATATTCTTATTTCATCAAAATGGTGGATAGGTTGAGGAGCTTTGCCAGAATAGCATCTGAGAAATTGAAAAATTCTAGCCTTACAGATCTGCACTATTTGTCATCTTTAAGCATACAGGCAGATGTCATCCCTGCTTAAGAAACAAATTTTGGCCCTAAGAATATTTATTATATATGTGTGTTTCTTTTAATACAGAACTCAAGAACTATTTCAAGGTCATCTACCTTCTCATTCATCAAGTATTTATTAAGCATCTATAATACACCTATGATTTATCAGAAATGGTGTTAGAGCCTTTGGATAGAGCACAGCCTGATAGAAGGGCAACGATGCTGTTAAAAAGAAAACCACTAGCCTAACATGGAGCCACTGATGTTAAGACTCATGTCAGCAAATCAACACTTAATACCTAACTTTATAGCAGTTTCAACCCCCACCTCCCGGAATGTAACCTTTAAGCAGTCAGCATAGGATTTCCTGGTCAGCACTAGGAAATTTACTGATAGACCCTTTCCGTTCCCCTTTGGAGGGCAACCTTGACAAAAACAATATACTCTTTGCTAATAATTTCCATTTTTCCACTCCCTCTCTGCCTTTAAAAACCTTTCCTGTTCTATAGCTCAAAAGAGCTCCTTTCTATTTGCTGGATGGGATGCTGTCTGATTCATGAACTGTTCAATAAAGCCAATCTTTTAAATTACTCAGTTGAATTTCTGTTGTCTAATAATGCCTTCACAGTACTTAATAGTGGGAAAGATCAATAATATACAAATAAATAATATATTCTTAGGAAGTATAGTTTTAATTGAAGAAAATTAAGGAGTATAATGATTTAGGCAGCTTAGATTCAGGATGAGTAAAGGTTCCCTTGAGAAAGGGATATTAAATTTAAGACCTGAAGGGAAATTAGGAATTAGGCTAAACTTCTGGGGAAAAGAATCCCCAGATAGGGCAGGAGTTACAAGCAGTACCAAGTTGCTGACAGATTTGGTTCTTTATCCTCCGGAAAGTATCGAGGAGTTTTAAATGGGCAGTTACAAAGTTAAATTTTTAGTTAATTTAACTGCTGGGAGGAAAATGGATTGAAGGAAAATAAAAGAAGATACAGGAAGCTGAAAGCAGAGATTGTGGTGAACTGGTGTAGAGCCATGGTGGGGGCAATAGAGATGGGAACCTATTGGACATACATGTATTTAACCAAAAAATGAGCACTGCATAGACAAATGCTGATTATCATTTTTTGGCTAAGCTTATTTTTTGTCAATAAGTAACAATATTTTAGAATAAAATCCATAATCCAAAATATTAGTGGGATATTATTGTTTCTACAACTTTGCAGATCTCTTGCCAAGTCTATGCAAAGAAGTTGAAAAAGAATGCTGAAAGCATGAACTTTTTGAAAAACCTCAGTGTCTGGCATAGTGTTCAAAAGAAGTATGTCCCACACTTGCTCAGTTTTGAGGCTTCACAATAATTATCTAAAAACCAGCAGTGTGAGGCGTGAGGCCCATCCTACCAGAGTTCAAGAAGTCCATTTTTTGTTTCTATTTTTGTTTTTACCAGTTTTATCCCCCAGGTGTTTTCTGAACATCCCCTGGGAAAGCTGACATGTTTATCAAATCTGTCCTGGTGGACATCTACCACTTTAGCCAGCCAAGTGTCCCTAGACCACAACATGGCTTTTATGCATGTCACCCCTGTGGTCCTGAGACTGGATTCTCTCAACAGGCTATTATTCTTTTCCCATTTCCCCCCTGCAGATTACATTCCCTGGCCTCAGATACCCTATGGTGATAAGTGAGTCTATAATCCTTAAGAAGATTTTTCTGAAGGCCTGGGGATAACAGAAAAGATTTGCAATTCAGAGAGAACTGAGCTGGAAACTTTAAATAGTCCATCTCAGTCCATGACAGATGCTCTCCCTGGTGGGACCACCCTTTCTCCCCAGCCTGTGGTCCACAGTGTGAACCTGCAGGTACAGAAGCCTTCTTACTTCCAAAGTGACTCTATTCCAATTATCACTTCCCTACCAGGAGTCTGCTCCCAGGCACTGAAGAGAAATGCATGTTTCTCAGTGAAAAATACTTGCAGGTGTACAACTGGAAAAGGCCAACTTAATGTTTTTGTTTTTGTTTTTGTTTTGCTGAGGGCTTTAGCCCCTTGATCTTGGGTTTCTCCATTGCAGGGTTGGATTTGTGCCTTACATTTGCCAAGCCAAAAAAGATCATTGAATTATTACACCCTGAACAAAACAATAGTTACCCTCCAGTATGGTTTCAGCTTTTAGAGAAACATACCTGATCAGAGTTTAAAATGCTCAGGTCTATATTAGGTTTCTAGGGCTTCCCAAACAAAATACTACAGATTGTGTGGCTTTAGCAACAGTTTATTGTCTCACAATTCTGAAGACAATAAATAAAATACTAGAAGTCTATGATTGAGGTGTCAGCAAGATTGGTTCCTTCTGGGAGCTGTGAGGAAGAATCTTATCCATTCTTCTTTCCTAGCTTCTGGTGGTTGGCTGGCACTCTTTGGCTTTCCTTGGGTTATAGAATCATTATGCCAGTGTCTGCCTTCATAGTTGTGTGGTGTTCTTCCTGAATGCCTTCACATTGTCTTCCTTTTAGTGTCTTAGAGTCCAAATTTCCTCTTTTTATATAAACACCAGTCATAGTGGATTAAGGTCCCACCCTGTTCCAGCAAGGTACTCATCCTAGCTCAACTAATTGCATCTACAACCATCCTATTTTCAAATAAGATCACACACTGAGGTACTAGGAATTAGGATTTAAAAAGATGAATTTCAGAGGGACACAATTCAATGTATGACAGGTTCTTATCTCCATTGGAGCTCCTATGGGAAGAGATATTTTGAATCATGTCACTTTCCACATGATTTGATTAATAAATTACCAGGAACCAAGACTTTAGTGTACTTGGCCTGGAGGGAAATGAACCTGGGAGAAATTGCCTCCCTCCCTGCGGAAAAAGAAGTCCTTGCAGTTGAGGGGAAGAGGTTGGTGGTCAGTGGAATTATCCCAAGTTTAATCCTTTACCTGCCTTCTCCTACCCTCATTGTTTTATTTTGGGTTATGAAAGTATTATATGATCATTGTAGAATATGCAGAAAATACAAGTAATTGTAGAGGAGGGAGAAAAAAAGCCAAAATCCTAATAACCAACACTTAAAAATGGAATAATCTTGTTTATTAAAAATTGAAATTATCTTGTATACAAAGTTTATTATCCTGCCTTTTCTACTTAACATTATATTACGAACATTAAAAAATATAATAATATGTTTTAATGGGACGCCTGGATGGCTCAGCAGTTGAACGTCTGTCTTCAACTCAGGGCATGATCTTGAGGTCTGGGAATTGAGTTTTGCATTGGGCTTCCTGTGAGGGGCCTGCTTCTTCCTCTGCCTATGTCTCTGCCTCTCTCTCTGTGTCTCTCATGAATAAATAAAATCTTAAAAAAATATATGCCTTGATATCTTTTAAAAAATGACTGCTTGGTATTTCATTACTGGACATATTATAATTTATTTAACTATCCTCTGGTTGATTATTTAGATGATTTCTGTATTCATATTAAACATTATAGAAAATGAAGATTTTTGTACATAAATCTTGCGTGTATCTCTAATTATTTCCCGTGGTACATCCCTGTAAGTGGAGTCACAGGTCACATTTTTCAAGTTTTTGATTTGTGCTGCATACATAACCACCCAAGAGTGATTTAACTTATTTCACTATGTCAAATAATACTCATATAGCTTATCCCTTGTCAGCACTGGATAGAGTAACATAAATTCCAAATTGAGGAGTAAAATGTTCCATTGCTTTATTTGCTTATTTTCATTTTTGTAATGATGTTGAACTGATTTTTTTAGACATTCATATTTCTGTTTTTGAAAATTGTCTTTTAATGTTCTTTGTCCATTTTTCATTTAGGATTTTTATTATTGTTATTTTCTTTCTTACCAATTTGTGAGAGGTCTTTTTTAATCACATGTTACGCAATGTATTTTTTTCTTCAGGATGTCATTTGCCTTTTAGTTTTGTTTATGGTTTGTTTTAAAGTATAAAAACTTAATTTTTATGCCATTGACTATGTCAGTCCTTTCCTTTATGGTTTCTAGCTTTGATTTTATGCTTTGAAATTGCTTTCTCAACCCAATAGCATATAAAAATTCATCTGTTTTCTTCTTTTGTGTGTATGTGTGTGTGTGTTTAATCTTTATACATTTAACTCTTTAGGCTGACTAGAATTCATTTTTGTGTGTAGAATAAGGAAGGAACCACATTTTTTTAAATTTCTTTTATATATATTTATACAGTTGCCTCAGCACATAATTCTCCTTCCCACAACTTGGAATACTATTTCTGTCCTAAACCAAATTCTTACTCTATTGGAGTTGGGCTTTGGTTTTTTTACATTCTATTCCTTGGAGTGATTTTCAAGGTCTTCCATTTTTAATTTTGTTTTTATAGCTTAATATAGATATAAATATTTGAAAAATCATTTCAAATAATTTTTGCTTGTTTCTCACAGCAACCTTGTCTTGATATGAAAGACTATATTATACTAAGTTCTTCAGGGTTCCCTTCCCTTGTTCAGAGCACTGGTAATCACTTATTTCTGGAGACACCCAACTGTAAGGCTAACTTTCAGCTTTTGGAAGTGGTAACCAAAATGGAGGTAATGGGAGTTGCCAGCCTGGGTGCAGGCAGTAAGGGTATGCATTGACTGTAAAGAATTTACAAACGACAAAATAACTGAAAAACACCGATCTGCTTTTTATTATCCCTGTGTACCAGCAAGTTTAAACAATGTTAATGATAAAATACTCCTCTCCTAAAAAAATCTTTTGTTGGTTTAAATTCTAAACAATTTCCATGGTTATGGTTGAGTTTTAATAACATATGCATGGCTTCAAATTAGTATAAACATTATATTCTCTATGGAAGGTAATTCAGAGAACTCCAAATTACACAGTCGGCTCCTAACACACAGAGATTAACTACATGTGCTTGTTTGAAGAGTAAATTTGTAAAAGTTCACAATCATTTGAGCTTGCTTAGGGAGCAGTTTTCCAGCTCCTGAGGAACTAGATATTTCTGCATTTAAATGGTAGATACAAAGTGAACAAGAGAGCACAGTGATTGTAAATTGGAAGAAACAGAACGTGATGAATTTTCTGGTAAAGCTATTTTAGTGGAATTTTTTTGTCTGCAGAGAGATTTGAGAGCTGTTAGAATTGATTCTGAAGAAACAAAGACATGGGTGGTATAGCAAGTTCTAGAATTTATTGTAAAATGAGATTTTTATAAATATCTGCAAAACTTATCTGCATGCCTGAGATTTTCTGTATATATAGATATATATCTATACATCTGTTGCCTCATTTGAAAAGAGCACTTAAAATTAAAATTAATATAATCTAATTTGTAGAGGTCTTGCATAGGTCCTAGTTTACCATGATTTCTTTCTTACATTTCTACCCTCCTTCTCCCAGTAATGTGTTTTGAAGGTTAGTCTTACAGTCGTACCTTTCCAATGTCTTAACTGGAAGTCAAATACTGATCATTAACAACAGGAAAGAAGAGACAGGGAAGCCACAAGAGACTATTTTCAACATAAAACGTGACCAGATAATTCAATGTTCTCCTCTTCTGTTAAGGTGGTGGGCAAAACCCTCCTAAGGGTTAAGTAGAAGGTAGCTCATGCTCTGCAATAATGCATAAGCCTCCTGTGTTATTACTACCTTTAGTAATAAGAATTCTAGCTTTAAAATGAGTGGCTGGAATGCATATTCTTTGATAAAAATATGCACAGAATTTTAGAGTTACAGCTTCCAGTCTAAGCCCTTCACTTTATAAATGAAAAAATTAAGTCCCAGAGGAGTCAAGTCACTTGAGTTAATTCCTCAAGTTAGTAGCAGAATTGGAACCAGAGCTCAAATCTACTTACTCCTAATTAAGCTTGTTTTCTAAAAAAGACACTGCTGTGTTTGCTTTTACGTCACTCTTAACCTTTCTCCACAATTCCTGCCTCCTAGTTGTTGTGAGGATTAAGTACAATAATATATATTAAAAATATGCCTGAACTTCTCAAAGCCCTAAAAAAAAGAAAGAAAGAAAAAAGAAATCCTGGCAACCTTACCGTTATTCTAATAAATGCTCCACGTGATAGAGGTTTTAAAAAGGATGGAAATCGTGCCTTTTCGTTCCGTTCTGTGTGGAATACAGCCTTTTCTCTTTTAGAGTGATACTGACGTACTTCTGCTCCAGTGAACTAATGTTCCTATCTCAAATGACTTTTTTGGCAGGCACAGAAATTAACATGTTAATACAAAAAAAGACATGGGAAGAGATTAAGACAGGGAATGGCAGCATGTCTTAAAAGTTATCAAGGATCAAATGCCAGTGTGTCGTTTTTATTTTAAAAGAAAGTGTCAAGCATCTATATAATCACGGACCAATTGTCCGTGACAGTGGATGTAACCTCTCCCCTTCTTCCTTCTACTTATCCACTTGAAGATTTCTAATCTTTCCATTAGTTTCTGTTTTATTCATTCATTCCTTCCCTCAAAAAATATTTACTGAAGCATGATTATGTGCCTACTCTATGGTTACAACAATGAACATAATATGAGCACAATCAAGAGAGAGAAACAGAGACAATTACAGTAAATTATGGACAGAATTAGGTCAGCAGTACTAGGTGTTAGAGAAGCCATGAAAATAAAATTTAACAAAATTGGGTACATTCAAATTCTCAGTAAAGAAGTTATTCTGCTAAAAGTATTTCTTGGGGTATACAAGCAAAACCAAAAGTTTAAAAATCATTTTTGAAGCCAAGTGACTCAAAGTTTGTAGTCTATCCTGAGTGAGGATAATTGGGATATGGCTACTTTTTGAACTAATTTGAAATTTCTTCTCTGAATGATTCTTTATGTTGTGAATGTGATTCTGGTTTCTTTGATTTAAGATACAATAAATAAGGAGTTGGATTCTAATATTTGTTAGGCTTTAAGGGTTCGTAAAACATTTCCCATTACTAAATATTATTTATTGAAATTGAGAGGCTTGAGTTGGAATCTTTGGATATATTAATAGCAATACGACTAATGGTCAACAGTGACATGATGAGGCAAAGATTATCACTATGAAGGGATTTGGAAATAAGGAAACTATGAATGCATTGCAAATAGGCATATTACATTGAGGGGGTGGGAAGTATGTTAATAAATTATCATTTTATTTTATTATTTTATTATTTTATTTTGTTAAAGACTTAATTATTTATTTGAGAGAGACAGAGAAAGAGAGAGAGAGCATGACCAGGAAAGAAAGGGAGAAACAGGCTCCCCACTGAGCAGAGAGCCTGATGTGGGGCTCGATCCCAGGACCCTGGGATCATGACTTGAGCCAAAGATGTACACTTAACCAACTAAGCTACCTAGGCACCTGAAGAATCATTTTACCAAAAAGTGATTTTGATTGATATGTTAAGCCGGTTCATTGCTCCTAGATATAGTACATAAAATATCTTTCGAGTGGGTTAAGAAATAAGAAAAAGTAAATAATCAGTGTTATTATCCTCAATTGTGAGAATGAGGACCAGAGGGGAATTATTGTGTAAGGTTCAATTATGGACTAATAAAAATGGCACAATTTGGTAATGTACAGATAATTCCTTCCCGTGGGTTAATTCTAGTAATAAATTCTGAGGACATACAATCTTAATGTAGACGAAGAAGAAATATCCAAAAGTAACCAAGAATAAAAATTAACAGAGAAGAATTAGAAATGCAACATAATAAAGGCAGGAGAGGGAGAGATGAGTGAAGCCAAGGAAAGAAATAGAAGCACTCAAAAGCTACCATATGTTCCCATCGTGTACAATATATAAGAACAGAGTCAGCAGTGAAGACAATATGGGCACTGAGAGATACTGGGGAGTATTTTATTTCCTGTGGATAAGCAGTTATTCAAAAATATAATGAATATCTTGCTCATTTTAAAAGATTCAATGATATAAGCACAGGCTGCTGGAAATGAGTAAGACTTTCCTTCAATGAAAATGAAAATTTTGAAGTAAATTGGATAATAATATATATTCAAGGATTTAGGCTATGGATTTAATCCTTGAGTCTATCATAACCAAAGCAATATAACAGAAGATGAGTGAGACTGGATTTACCACAGAATCTCAGATCCTATTATTTTTACATTTGTATACAGACATAAGAAATAATATTTGCCTGTTAAGGAGGCCAGCTTCTTACTTGAACAACCTTACTATTCACTTCGTGGCATCCCTGGTGATGCATGGGGAAGAAGCTCAGAGAGAAAGTGAGAAGAGAATTTCCCATGCTTGTGACAGCTGGATTGTCTCTGATTTGTAACCTCCCTCATTTTTGGTACATATAAACACACACATGTCCATGACTTTAATTTTTCTCTGCCTATAGATTGTAATGACCTATCACTAATGTAATAGATTTTATAAGAAATATTTAAAAGTACAGATGACATACAAAAAGAATTAAGGTGACAATATATGCCAGTCACCGTCTGTGACCATGTACCTATATGAAATGATTAATTTTCACAACAATCTGTAAAGAAGATGTTCTTTTAAGATGAAGAAAGGGAAATAAAGAGGAGGATGTGTTGCATGTGACACAGCAGGCCTGACAGGGAGCCAGATACAAACTCAAGCCATCTGATTTTAAATCTTGTCACCATAATACCTCACTCATGTGTGTAAAAAACAGAATGAAGTATTTTATCCCAGTGTTATTAAGGTCTAATTGATGTATAACAGTGCAGTAGTCCAAGGCGTACAGCATAATGATTTGATTCATGTATAAGTTGCAAAATGATCACTACAAGTTCAGTTGATGTCCATCACTTCACAGTTATAATTTTTTCTTATGTTCAGAACTTTTAAGATATACCCTCTTAGCAATTTTCAAATGTACAATCGGGCATCACTAACTATAGTTGCCATGCTATACCTTACATCCCTGGAACTTAACTGGAAGTTTGCACCTTTGACCACCTTCACCCATTTACCAGCACCCCCATCTGTTACCTCTGGCAACTGTCAATCTGTTCTCTGTATCTATCAGTTCAGATTTTCTAGATTCCACAAAGAAGTGAGATCATGCGGTATTTGTCTTTCTCTGACTTGTTTCCCTTATAAGCCCTCCATCAATGCATCAATGGCAAGATTTCCTTCGTTATTTTATGGCTGAATAATACTGAATGAAATATTAAAGGAAATCTCTTTACATATATTTATCCATTAGTTCCAATATGGAACAATGTAGAATGTCTTCTAATTTCATTATTTGAAAACAGCCTATTCCTTTCTGCTAATGGAGGGCCCAGATTTTTTGTTGTTGTTTTGTTTTTGTTTCTATCTCTTACATTATTTATTCATCTCTTTCAAAATGTGAACACTTTTTTTTTTCTTTTTTTAAACGATTTTGTTTATTTGTTCGTTGTAGACACTGAGAGAGAGAGAGGCAGAGACACAGGCAGAGGGATAAGCAGGCTCCTGCAGGGATCCCCATGCCGGACTCAATCCCAGGAGCCTGGGATCAGGCCCTGGGCCGAAGGCAGATGCTCAACTGCTCAGCCACCAAGGCGTCCCAAAATATGAACAGTCTAATCCATGTTAGACATTCACCAAAAGGAGTGTGTGAAAATGTCTAATCTGAGAGCAGTTGATCTGTATCAGCTAGATTCAGGTTGGTTAGTAGAGTTAATGATGCAGCTTTACACACAGCATTTATTTTTTCATGTAAACAACCACAATAAAGTTCGGGGGAGATAGTGTGGAGAGAGAAAGAAATCACTGAAGACCCAGGATCCTTCTACCTTTTGCTCTACTTGATTTCCATCTGTGCAGTGTAAGATTGCTGTAGGAATTCCATCTGCATCACTGGGGTAGAAAAAAGGAGAAGGAGGGAGGGAAAGTGGGAGGGAGGGAGGGCGGGCTAGAGAGAGAGAGACAGAGACAGAGACAGAGACAGAAAGGAGAAGAAGAATTTCTGCTTTAGAGAATCTTCCCAGAAAGTCCAGAGGGCACTTTCTCTTCTCACTGACCAGAAATTAGTCATATGGCCACATCTAATTGCAAAAAACATGAGGCCTAGAGTCTTTAACTGGACACATAGCCATCCAGAATAAAACTGGAGTTCTGTTACTAAGATAGACAGAATGAACATTGGTAGAAAGAACCAACAGCGGCTGCCATTGTATCATGCAGAAACTCACTGGACTCTAGAGTGCCATGAGAAAAAAACCTGCGAGTCACAGCCCAGTTCAGAAACCCATTCTAAACCTAAAAGAGTAAATGGGAAGCAACTGTGTGCTAGAGAACTGGATTAGGTTTATTTGTAGTCATTTATAATGGATTAACTTTTTTAATTGTTGGGAGTCCACTTCTACCTAGAGGGGCTTCTTATGGGTTGGATTTACATCGCAATAGTTACTTTAAAATTCTTTTAGGAATGAAAGAAAGCCCCAACTTAATTATTCTAAGTCTGCATTCCCTGAAATCAATCAGACATGGACTCAGCCCTCCCCATTCTGTTCCTTAGAATATAACACAATGGTTTAGAGGCAAGGGAAGAACCTCCCTTCCTTTCCTTTGTTTTCTTTGTCTTAAACCACCATCTCTGGATTCAAGGTACAGTGGAGAGACACACCAAAGAAATCTTTAGATAATTACACTCCATTCTTTTCATCTCATTTCATATTATAGAAATGAAACAGCCACCAGATAAGGACATTTTCATAAGCACTTTACTTCTCTGTTCCAACGGATGTTGATGAGAGAACATATGTACGCACAGCCATAGTCACAAACATTTATAACCTCCAGCAACTATAAAGTCTCATCTGTTCTATAAAGAAAAGCTCTGTGCCCAGTGCCACTTGCCAGCGGACGTTGATCACTTGACAGTTACATTTAAAGGCAGCAGGCTCTTGACTCTGAAGCCTATGCACTAAACACCTGTTCCCTGTCAGACACTGCAGCTGACATTTTTCCAAGAGACCTAGTTATTTTGTTGGGACTGTTCCTTGCCCCATGAACCACATAAAGGATAGTCAGGGGATTGCCTGATATTTCAACAGGCTCTAAATTGAAAGCAGAGCCCTGCAAGGCTCTTGACATGAGGGACACAGGAGACAAAGGAAGGTCCAGGTTTACCAACAGACAGAGTACCTTGAGCTGCCTGACTCCCAGGCCTTCTGCCACGGTAGACCAGCATCTTCTACCATTGTTGGCATATCACTGTGACACTGCAGCTGGCTTTCAAATTATTTTACAACCCAACCTTAAACATGTAATTATAAAAGATATCCATAGTTATAGTAAGATAGAAATATATAAAAGAAGTCACAAATAAAAAATATCCATTATCAGAAACCACAAGGTGTAAAGTTAGGCTGCTGCAGGTTTACAGATGCTGGTAGAAGACATGGTCAGAGGTAAAGGACAGTGCATTCTGGAGACAGAGGATCAGCAAGCTTTGAACTGGTTCCTGAGCTGTAATTCTCACAGAGTGACAAAAAGATGGCCTAATGGCACCTGTATACACAGTGGGTTCTGTTATAGGATACGAACACTGAACAAATCTTTTCTTATGGGCAATAGCCCGCCTGAACTTCTACTCAGAAGGAGAGATCATTTCTGTTAAAGTGAATAGTAAACCAATGTACTTTTTGTTCCAGAGAGACACTATCTCTTCCTTCCAAGGCTATTCACAATACATTCTTGGAAAGACAGTCTGGAAGAAGGAGCAGTCGGGGCCTCCAGTTGCAAAATAAGCAGAAATGTGAGAGATCCATGGAAAATTGTCTACCAGCAGATAAAGACCAACTCCCCAAAGAACAACATTGGCATCTTAGAATATATGAATCAATAAGCATATGATTATTTTGAAAAGTTAAATCCTTAATAAATAAATCTTTTTTTTTAAAAAAAAATTATTTATTTATTTATCCATGATAGACAGAGAGAGAGAGAGAGGCAGAGACACAGGCAGAGGGAGAAGCAGACCCCATGCCGGGAACCCCACGCGGGACTCAATCCCGGGACTCCAGGACCGCGCCCTGGGCCAAAGGCAGGCATCAAACCGCTGAGCCACCCAGGGATCCCCACTAAATAAATCTTAAAAGTGGGGGTGGGGGGCACCTGGGTGACATAGTTGGTTATGGGTCCCACCATCCAGGTCATGATCTCTGGATCGTGACCTCAGCATCATGAAATAAAAACATGGGTCACTCTGCACTCAGCATGGAGTCTTCCTGGATTCTTTCTCCCTATCCCTCTGCCCCTCCCCACCGCAGGTGTGTGTATGCTCTCTCTCTCTCTCAAATAAATAAATCTTAAAATAAAATAATTAAAAGTTAAATTCCTTAGTAATGTTATGTTATAAACTTAAGATATATCAGGCTTAAAAAAAGAATAAAATATACTTTTGCCTTATGATTTTATAGGATACAATTTTCCAAAATATAGATTTACTATTTAAAAAAGTAAAACTCCTGTTGGACATTTAGCGAGCTTCTAAAATTTTACCATTAGAAGCAATCTCTACTTAAAATTTTTTTGTATATAAATTTTTGTGCACAGACATGATGATTTCCTTAGGGTAAATTCTAAAAGTGATGTTTCTAGGTGAAAGCTAATGACAAGTTTTGAAGCTTTTGATAAATCTTGCTATTCTAAGAAAAAAAATTGTATTAATTTATATTTCTACCAACAAGGTATAACATAATTTCCATTTTTAAGAAGAGATTTTAACTTGAAAAATAAAGCTAATATTAAAATATTGAAGTAATATTTGTGATTTCAATCACTGAATGATTTATGTTCATAAACACAATTGGGCAATGAGTTTCTTTCCTTTCCTAAGTGTCCTGTCATGATTCCCTTTGAATTAGTATTCAGAGTTCAGAGCAATCAACTTTCTGCCACCAGCAAGCACTCAACTAGGATAGGGATACGGATGCTGCCCCAAACCAACTTCATGTTTATTTTAGCAAGTGAAAGTCCATGCTAAGCTAGATCTTAAGAACAAGAAAACCAAAAGGAATAGGTTTGCTACTCTCTAGGAGTTTGCAATCTCCTGTTTACTGTGCATATAAGTAATTGTAAGCATACATTGATGTCCTGTTATATATTGTAACTTGAAAATGTACTTTGTGTATGAAATTACACAGAATAAAATACATTCATACACAGACACAAAATACAAAACAGGGGATCCCTGGGTGGCGCAGCGGTTTAGCGCCTGCCTTTGGCCCAGGGCGTGATCCTGGAGACCCGGGATCGAATCCCACGTCAGGCTCCCGGTGCATGGAGCCTGCTTCTCCCTCTTCCTGTGTCTCTGCCTCTCTCTCTCTGTGACTATCATAAATAAATTAAAAAAAAAACAAAAAACAAACATGTACAGGAAGTAATCCAGTAAATGTTAGATTGCTGCATTTAAATCAGAATCTGGGGCAGCCCGGGTGGCTCAGTGGTTTAGTGCCATCTTCGGCCCAGGGCATGATCCTGGAGATCCATGCCGGGCTCTCTGCATGGAGGCTGCTTCTCCCTCTGCCTGTGTCTCTTAATGTCTCTGCCATTCTCTCTCTCTGTGTCTCTCATGAATAAATAAATAAAATCTTTAAAAAATTAATTAATCAGCATCTATATAAAATTGTTCTGTTAACACATAACAAGCATTCATTTATGTGTCCATCAGGTTATTTGCCTATTCTACAAATATTTTTCAACTTTCCTTCTTTTTCTACCCTCTCCCTCCCTCCCTCCCTTCGTTTCTCTCCCTCTCCCTTCCTTCTTTCCTTAATTCTAGTTTTTCCCACCCAAGCCCTTGTTCCTCTGAGATTTTGCAGTGTTCTTTTCTATCCACACAGGTTTAGAAGCAATGCAGAGATAACCATGAGTCAGACAAATGAGCATAAAGTTATCTACCTCATTATTTACCAAGATCTCTGTAGAACGTACCTTGAGATATACTCACACTCTATCTTAGAATTAAATTTCTCCCCCAGCCATATTCTGTGCTGGAAAACCATAGGTTTTCCAAGAAAGGTCTGCCCTAGAAAATTTGAGGCATAGAGGAATAGAGAAAGTATGCTTCCTGGGGTCAAGCTAATGGCTAAGAGGAATAAGCTGCTAATCTCATTAGCCAGAAGAGATGTGAGGGAGAGGCCTGGAATGATCTTTTTTGGAAGTTCTTCCATACGAGTAAATAAGAGGAGAGAGTAGAGTGTTCTAGCCTGATGCCCATGAAAAATGAAAGGAGGGAAGCACTGTAGAGTTCTTTTCAACCAGTCTTCTTCTCATTTAATGGAATAGAAAAAGAGGGAGAAGCAATTGCCCAAGAACTCACAATGAAGGAAGCTAAAACCAGGATTAGGGGCCATTTTTTGTGGATCCAGTACAATGATAGTCCAAAAAGTGTTTGGTAATCTGGCAATAAGGGATCTGCTTTTAAAGGGTTAGTCAAGATTCTGGCTTAGCAAACTTTGTTCATTTCTCATCACTCAGGTGGGTGTTTTTGTTTGTTTGTGACTAATACTGACTTATGTCTTACACTTACAATTTACATGAAAGTGTGAACAATTTTTTTTAATTCATAATGTTTTTTAGAGAAGAAGAAATTTATTGCACAAGGAACTCATATTTGTATTATTTCCAAATGTAATGCTTTTGGATTACTACAGATGAAGCTTGGCCTGAGAAGGAAGAACGAAGGCTGGCTCTCAAGGGCTAAATTCTACAGCTGTGATCATTTCGATGAACTAAATCACTACTGTTTATACTCTGCTGGAAGAAGCTGAGACGGAGGACAGAACGCAGATAGCATCCTAGGACAACAGCACTGAGGAATTTGCAGTATAGTGGAGAAATTGGCTAACCCACCCTATAATTTTTATTTAATGATTTTGCTCTGCACTAGGAGGAGAAAGGCAGTTTCTCAAAAGTTCTTTGTTAGGAGAGGAGGAGGGTGTGGCACAGTAAAAAAAAAAAGAAAGAAAGAAAAAAAGAAAAAAGAAAGAAAGAATGAATAGAGGGAATGCTTACTGTTATGGTGGCTTGTTATTTCATAGATTCCTCTACACACTAGCATGCACACACTCATGTGTGTGAAAAATGGCAAAAGAAAGGGAAGAACAAGCGATCATCTCAGGATTATCCTATAAAACAGAAATGGGAGAAAAGAAGAAAATGACTGGCAATCAAACCCCTGAGTGACTCTACATTGCCTTTAATTCTCCTCTAATCAAAGGGCAGCACGCGGTGGTGGGAGATGGCTGGAGCAGGGGGAGATTATGCAGAGAGTGACTTCATTCAGAGAAATCTTGGCATGATTCCTAACCTCTTAGCCTGAGGGAGCATTTCTAAATTTTATTTGTGTTCTTCACCTGAGAGAATTGATGCCTTCAAGAGAGCACAAGACAGAGGCTAAGCAGACATGCAATAAAATTATCCTCCTTGGATGGGTCAGGAGCTGCCTGATAACTTGGTCTACGCCTACATCAATCCGGGAGCTGCAAGGAGCCTCGGCAGTCAAGGAGAGCTGAAGGTGGCAGGGCTTACAGCGGAGAATCTTCTTAAACAAAGATGCAGAAAGCAGACCCTCAAAAAAGAAGCCAGATCTGGCAGCGCTATTACTAATGACCTCTGCTTATCATTTTGTATTGTCTGCAGTGTTCACTATAAGCATGTGTTGTTTTCTTACATAAAAAAGCAAACAGTAAACTAATAAACATCTGGGATCAATTTTCACTGACTACCCCCAGAGGAAGCCATGTTTTTTTGCCTGTGCTTTTCTAAAGATCACGAGTGAATTCCTTTTTTCTTTTTCTTTTCTTTGAAAGAGTACATTCCAGCTGATCAGTGAGTTCATGCATCTGGATAAATGGATAAGCAGATATTAAATTTGGTGTCACCATTTTCATTATTACTTGTTTTAGAAATTCAGGTTTATAAAATATATTCTAGCAGAGTTTTAAGGAAACCAGGCTATCTTGTGGTCATCAGAATTTATGGAACTCTGTCCAATACCCTCTACTGGATTAGATTTTAGCTCTGCAAACAGTCTTATCTCTTAAGAGCTAGGACCTGAAATTAAATTATAAATTGATACTATCAATAGCAGAAATGTTATCTTGAGCCTGGAAGGCCAGAAAGCTGATTGAATCTCATTCATCACAGATGCACTTTGCTAGTGATGGCCGTGCTTGGGTGTGAGGTGTGTTTATGTGTTATAACCAGTGGGCTGGTTAGCGGAGCTGGTTAGCACACAGTGCTAATGGGAGCAGCAGAAAATGTTCTGTGGTTCCATTAAGCCAGTTAACTCTGCTTTGTTTAGTGATGATTAATGGTGATTTAGATCCTATATGGCAGTCTCATATCCCACTGATGATCCCAATAATAGAACCAACTTTATGCATGAAAACTTAAAGCCATATTTTTTTCTTATTAGAATCAAGGAGGCACAAACAGTCGCATGGATAAGCAATGCAATGTGCTTGTAGCCCTTTTTTGAGAATCCATAGACAACCTGCTTGCCTATTATCTCCTTCCTAGGGATTTCGACGTGTAGGATGTATGGAAACGTATGGAAACTTTGATCCAGTTGATCCGGAAATACTGGCATTCTTGAATTAGACCTGGAATGAATGTCAGCTAAAACCCAAACACTTATAGATCAGCCAGTGACCTTAATGAAGGCCTCGATTTACCATGAGAGCTGGACCCCAAACTTAAGTAGCAAATCTAATAAGGTCCTGTCTTTTAGAGAGTATTTTAAATATAAAATACATACAAAGGATAACGCAGGAGCGATGTAGAACCAGAACTTGATACAGAGAGAAGGTAGCAAGAAGTGATAATCCAGTAGAAGTTATGAGGCAGCAGATGCTGTGAACAAGCAAGAATTGTGTGACAGACTGCAGAGCAGAGAATATTTCCTTAGGAGCACCCAGAGCACAGGAAGTAGCAACACAGAGTAGCTGAATAACCATGCTGAGCAGTGCATAAAGGAAGCCTTTCTGTGGCTGGGGACAGAAAATGATAGCAAGGTCTTCACACCCATGTTGTATACTGAACAGCATTTCCTTTCTCCACAAGGCCCAACTTTGTTATTGTGGAAGGATTCTGAAAGTTATTCTAGTTTCTTGGAAGCCTGGCTATGCAGCTGTTTCTAATCTCTCTTACTTCCTTGTGCGTCCTTTTTAATAAAACTCTACCACTTGAGGTAATCTGAAGGTGGCCTTGTATTTGCTACCCAAAAGAGCCTAACATGCAAACGTTATTTGCATTAGAGAAAGTATTTGATTGCTTTGGCAATTAGTTTTTAAAGCCCTGATTCTCATCAAATTTCTACCAGTCCACAAGTGTCATTAGTTCTTACTTCCATTCAAGGTGCTATTCAATAGCCCTATATTTAATCCTTGAGAAACAACAAACTCATCAAAATCCTAAAAGAAATTCAAAAGATTATTGAAAAAAAATTCCATTCAAATTTGTCATACGTATTGAGTGAAAGCTTTTCATTATATTCTTGGGCACTAAAGAAATCATTCCAAGAAGACATCCAGATTGCCAACAAACATATGAAAAGATGCTCAGCATCAGGGAAATGCAAATCAAAACTACAACGAGGTATCACCCACCTCACACCTGTTAGAATGGATAAAATAAAAAACACAAGAAACAACAAATGTTGGTGAAGATGTGGAGAAAAAAGAACCCTCGTGCACTGTTGGTGGGAATACAAACTGGTGTAATCACTGCAGAAAAGAGCATGGAGATTCCTCAAAAAATTAAAAAGAGAACTACCCTATGATCCAGTAATTGCACTGCTGGGTATTTACCCAAAGAATAGAAAGACACTAATTTGAAAGGATATCTGCACTCTTATGTTTACTGCAGCATTATTTACAGTAGCCAAATTATTGATGCAACCCAAGTCCATTGGTAGAATGGATAAAGAAGATGTGGTATAAATATAGAATATTATTCAGCCATACAAAAGAATGAAATCTTGGAAAGTATAATGCTAAGTTAAATAACTCAGAGAAAGACAAAATACCATACGATTTCACTCATATGTAGAATTTAAAAACAAAACAAATGAACAAAGAAAAAAAGAGACAAACCAAAAACCAGACTCTTAACTATAGGGAACAAACTGGTGGTTAGCAGAGGGAGGTGAGTGAAATAGGTAAAGAGGATTAAGAGTAAGTTTATTATGATTAGCACTGAGTAATGCATAGAATTGTTGAATCAGTATATTGTACTCTTGTAATATAACACTGTATATTAACTATCCTGGAATTAAAACAAAAAACTTAATAAAAAAAAGAAATCGTTCCTCTTGGCTTTGGAATCTTATGTAACCAATAATATTTTGACAGTGGCTCTGAGATATTTGGTGATAGCTCACATTCAAACTGTACAGAGACAACCTATATATAGAAGTGCTTGAGATAAAGATTGCTACCTAGTTTACTTATGACTCTGTAGTTCTCCATTGGAAAGGCACTGGAAACCAAAGAAGATTGCTGTGCCAATCCAGGCTTGTCAAAACTCTCCAACTGTGCATAACATCTGAAGGCTAAATTTTATTCTATTCTAGTATTCTATGTATATTATGTATAATGGAAATCAATTAAAACAAACTTTTTTTCCTTCCAGAAATTCGTTTTGCATACCATGTACTTTGATTCTGCATTTGTAGAAAGGTTAGAATTGAGTATTAATTCAAGAAATAAGAGTACGGACACATAAAAAAAGAATAATGGGGTAAAAAGTTTCACCAATAATCACAAGATAAAGCAAAATAAAATAATGCTCTAACTTAAAAAATTAAATGAGTTTCTTTTTAAAAGATAAAAAAATAAGTAATTTCTTTGGCTAATTGCAGTTTCAATTAAAAACTGAAACATAGAATGAATGGTTATTTGTCTTAGCAAGTGTCTTAGTCCATTTGGGCTGCTATAACAAAATACCATAGACCAGGTGGCTTAAACAATGAACATTTATTTCTTATAGTTTGGGAGGCTAGAAAGCCCAAGATCAAGGTGCCAGCAGATTTGGTGTCTAGTGAGAATCCACTTTCTGGTTCATAGATAGTGATTTTCTTGCTGTGTCCTCACATAGAAGGGGTAGGAGAACATTCTCAGTTTTCATTCTCTTTTTTTTTTTTTTTTTTTTAAGATTTTATTCCTTTATTCATGACAGCACAGAGAGAGAGGCAGAGACATAGGCAGAGGGAGAAACAGGCTCCATGCAGGGAGTCCAATCTGGGACTCGATCCCAGCACTCCAGGATCATGACCTGAGCTGAAGGCAGATGCTCAACCGCTGAGCCACCCAGGCGTCCCTCTGCCTATTTTTACTAGTTGGAATATTATTATAAGAGTTATCCTTGTTCTGTTTATTTATTTATAGGGATGTGCTTTTATTTCCAATTCAAACTCTCCCTCCATCCAAATCATCATCTTCCTTAGGCAACATCACCTTTTCTTCTCTGGGGGCCCCAGAGTGGGTCATGAGCATATGAGTGTACAGGTCTCTTACATGCTACTCCAGTCTCTCAGCTTATTTTGTCTTAGGTTTTATCTTCACTGATTGGCTTGGCCCATTGCCATGGGTTTCCAGGCTAATTCACTTACTCTGACATTTACTTCTTACCTTTCATTAATAAGCTGGCCCTGGTTTTCAGTACTACATTCTTGACTTTCCACTGCCCTTATGTAAGGCTGACTTTGCTAGAAAATTCCTCCTACTCTTAGAAGAGTAATTCAATTTAAGTTAGCAAACAGGAAAGAGTGTTGTTATTACTTTTAATGGCACATATTTTGTCTGCCAGTTTCTATTCCTTCTTATTTTAGTAGTGACTTCTATCAGGGGAGTCCATTGTATGTGGGCGTGGTGGGTTTATTTGAAAAAGCCACCTGTCTTCCACAGGCAGGGGGATGAGTCTCACCATTTGACCAGGGCTGTCCGCGTGTTCTTTTCCAGGACTCCAAACTCTGAGAGGGGTGAGGCAAAGACACAGGAACTAAATAGAACAAAAGCATTTGGAACGTATTCATTGCCATGGTGGAACCCTGGAGATACTGCCACTTAATTCGTGTTAATGAGACATCTGAGGCTTTCCCGGTTTCTGGTTTTTTGGAGCCTCATTCTCTAATCTCCTTTTAAAATTTGTGAGTTTTCCTAAATTGTTCCAGTAAATATATCTTGTGTACCTTAGCCAGAGTCATTTTTTGTAGCTTGGGGGAACCCCTCCCCCTGCCATGAATTCACTCTTTCAAGAAAAGTACAGTAAAGAATACTGTTTTTCTGAAGCTAAAGACTGCAAGAAGGAAATAGTAGGTCCTCTGTCGAGGGAACTAGATTAGCAGCAACATAAGGAGGCTGACTTTTCCTCACGGGCACAGCTGATTGTCTGGGGTCATGGGACATTTACATCATTACATTTGGCAGCTCTGGAAAAACAACCAGGAAAGACTTAAATGCCTCAGCTATCCAAAGATCTACGTGATTGTCCGCCGGATCTATTTTTCTAGTTTCTCTCCCACTGTTCCGAATCCCTCTAGGTGTCTTTGAAGCTTGCCTTGCTTTGCCCCTCCTAGTCTTTCACACTCTGGGCCAAGGCAAGTTTTAGCAACTGTTCTCTCTTTAGCTCCTCACCTGGGAACTCCACATCACTTTCAAGGTACCCCTATTTCTCAGAGTGGATCCCTAACCTTTCTAAATAAGAGTAACATGAAAGGGAAAGCCTGGTATTCACTTCCAATTTTATTACATCTAGAAGAAAGAGAGAATGTTTTAAACAAATTCTGCAGTGATAGGAGAAAACTATGATCACTTTAGTACAGTTGTCTCCATATCCCTGAAAAGACCTCACGTTATCAACCTCACGTTATCACGTTCTCCCTTTGTATAAACATAGCCTTCAATCTCAGGGGTAGAGTCTTCAGGCAAACTTACAATTCCTCATTATAATGTACTCTTTCACACTGAACAAGAGAGATAAAGACACAGTGGGTATAACGTTTTAATATGTTGACGAGATTATGGGGTTTAGAATCAAACACAAACTTTACAAAGGCTTCTGTGGTTGGCACTATGTGGATTCCTGCAGTATGTACGAACTAAAGTTCTTGAAAAAAGATGCTAAAATGAATGAAATAATCTTATGACTCAGTATGGCAAAAATATGCTATGCTCACATCATTTTAAAAATGTTTGCCTAAGGCCAAAGGAGAGAACCATGTCAGGATGGGGTCAAAGAAAAAAAAACTGTAATACTTGTGTTGTTAAATGTCCTAATGTTTTATTTTGGAAAACTGATAGCTGGCCTAGAGGAAGGAACACAGAGGGGGCATGCTCTTTTGTGTATCTTCTTTCAGAAGTGAGATGCTTTCTCTCCCTCTGCAAAGAAAGTGTATGACTAGTCATCCAAACATTTCTGGAATGAACATGTCCAGGACTGCTCAGAAGTAGAGCAAAGAAGATGGTGATAATATACTAAATGGATATCTTACTTGGATTTGAACTTATAATGCCAATTTCTCCTTGAAAAGGAAGTGCCTTTATCCCTCAGGAGGCTTCAAAGAGACACCCTACCTGACTTGGTAGAAATCCTACCCTGTGTGCCAGGGGCAGATTCATAAGGAGGCAGCTGGCCTATAAACAGAGAAAGGAAGTTTGTCTCTGTGAAATGTTCTCTTTAAACCTGTAAGCTGAGTATCTCCTACCTCCTCATCTCTCATATTTCCCTAAAGGTTTACTTTACTATTAGCACTATTTATAATATAATTGTTTGTTGATGCATTTTTCTTTCTGGCTAAGCTGTGAATTTCTTAAGCCCAAACTATGGCATCTCCATAGTTTCTATCCTAAGCTTTCTATCCTAAGCATCTAGTAAAGATTGGCCTGACAGAAGATGATTAATAAACAGAAACATAATAATGAATAATATTTAAAAATAACTTTCTAACCTCTGACCTTATATTATCCTTACTTTCCTGTACTGTCTCATATTGTTGTTCATATTCTCTTGTGTGTGAATTCTTCAAAAAGTCTGTGTCCACTGTGAAAATATGAAGTTTTAAAGTTTAGGTAAAATAGGTAACTTTCAAAGAAATTAAAACCAAATTCCTCCCATAGTGTTTTTATTTCGGATTCTGTTAAAAAAAAAATAAAGAAAAGAAAAGAGACTGCTGTAGAATTGACGTTTATATTCACTGTGAGAAAAAAATTTCAATCTTATTTCTAGGGATGCCACAGATTATGTCTCTTATAACAGTATGAAGGACGACCAACATAAACAGGAACTAACTCTCCCAGCTTGCCTTGTCTGCCTTCCCTGGGTGTCCATAGCACATCTGTCCTTCCTTGCTTCTGGAAAAACCATAGCATAGAGTCAGGTGTGAGCCAATGACCATGCAACTGGAAGTATTTTTTTCACCTTAAGTCAACAGAAATAAGATCACAATTCTTAACAATAACTCACATTAGAAACTAAGGGTAAATGAACAAAACAGAAATGAGCAAATTTACAGAGAGTAGCTCCTAAGAGTCTTCTTTTTTATGGTTTAAGCAACATTGGATCACTGGGTACCTAGATCTTCTTCCATTCCTTTTCTAAGCTTCTGGGGTTTTCCTTCCATATTCCCTAGGGACATACTCTATTATCTCACACTATTGGGGCAAGAGAGCTACTGCTATTTGCCATAAGAATTAATGGTACCAAAAACACTTTCAGAATGGTAGAGCAAGAACCTCTGAAAACCACTTCTCCATAAAAGCAATGAGGACTCTAGCCAAAATATTCTGGAAATTAACCAAAGATTTGCAACAACGTAAGGAGCACTTATTCAAGAAAAATGACAATTAGTAAGAACAGTGAACTTATGGTATTTTAATGTGCCCTGTTCCCATCCCTCTCTCCCCAGCTCTGAAGTGATCTTGAAAACCAACATCCTCACAATGAATATATCTGTGAAAATCAGCAGATTAGAAGCCACTGGAGGGGGTGGAATGGGTTTGGAGTTCAGATAGCATTGGCTTGAAACTGTGAGGCAAGCACTCTTCACATAGGAACTCATTCAGTCTTCCCTTTTCGGTCTGCCCCCTTGTTGGTACCCTATGCCAACAATAATTACACATCACCCAGGGCTTGAGGTAGAGTTAAAGAAGAAGTCAGTTAAATAGAAGCCAAGAGAAGAAGAAACAAGGCCCATATACGTTGGTGGAAGTATAGGAAGGCTGGAAGAGGCCTTTAAGGGACTGCTGGAAAATCTTAGGAAGAAATGGATGCTTGGATGATTTGAATTTAAAACATATTTTTCTTCTCTTATATTTTCCCCTTAATGTTTTAATGGGCAACATAAAGACTTATGGCAATACTTCTCATTTTTTTGCTACAAAATTGTGAGTGTGCCTATGTGTATGTGTGAGGTTCAAAGTTACTCTATTTAAAAAAAAATTACTCTATTTTTAAGGGTCAATTATCCTTATCCATAAAGATTCAAACACCAAATACACCAAGGGGTATGGACTGGGACAAAGATTTGGATTCACAAGAGTAAGAAAATTAAGCCTCTGGGGGAAAATTAGCATATTGAACCACTGTTTTATCTCACTTTGCCTTATGAAAATATTTTTCATGTCTGTTATGCACCAAGCTGCTGTTTAGAATTCTTAAATAGTTTCAAATGGTTAATATTGAGACATCAGTGCTTCCAGTAGACCCTTCTTAGTTTCTAAAACAAGTTTTTCTTTCACAGTAATACTTTATGCCTATGAGTCTAGGAAAGTTTTTCTATTCTGAAGGAACAACTAGAAGAAAACTTTTCAAGCCACTACAAAATAACTTATATGTTTCATTCTAAAAAAAAATATTTCCATCTGCTTGAAACATTATTTAACTGCTATAAATTCTCAGCACTCTAAACTTGGCTGGGCACCATTAATTAGTGACTACCTTTGCTTCTTCAGAGTCACTACCTACCTTTCTTGTCTTTTCTCAAACTAAGCAAAATTTAATGCGTTCTTCCGCCTAACTAGAGGGAGATTTTAGGGAGTGGTTAGTGGGGAGATGATGGAAATAAACAGAGATGGATTCATAGTACAACACATGTATGTAAGTTCTAAGGTCAGGAATCATTAAATCTGCTGCAAGGAATGGACATTGTTAGCAAAGGGAATGGAGAATTTATAATGTATCCATACCTTGGAGACCAGGTATGATCTTTCTTCTAGATCTCTTAATTGAAAAATAAATATAGCCTAAAATTTGAAACATTATTGGTTGCATCTTAGCCCAATACTTTTGTTTAGCTACACCGGATATTTGGGAGCATACAGAAGTTACCCTTTCTGTCCTTTCTAATTATGAAATTTACATTGTGTCCATTAAAAATTAAGCTCAAGTTTGTTATGCTGATATGTGTGTGATGTGTTCATGATGAAATCCTCTGGCTAACTTTGAGCTCTGTGTTTTTATCAACAAAATGTTAAGAATCCAAGGCAACGTTGGTTTAGTAGCAGCTGTAATTCTGCCCTTGCTCTTTTCCCAGTCGCTTTGACACACTCACAATGCATATATACCCACAAAGGAGGTGGAAGCTTTTTTTTTTTTTGTGCCATGCTATGGTTTTTAGGATAAACAACTCAAGAATATGAGGTTTGGTGGCACACTGATTAGAGGTCTTCCTGGAGTTTTATAGTAAGGACTTGGTGGGAGAATTTGATGCTATTTTTTGGTCAATTACCAAATCCTAGGGATGCCTGGGTGGCTCAATGGTGGAACATCTTCCTTCAGCCCAGGGTGTTGATCCTGGAGTCCCAGGATCGAGTCTCACATCAGGCTCCCTGCATGGAGCCTGCTTCTCCCTCTGCCTGTCTTTGCCTTTCTCTGTGTGTCTCTCATTAATAAATAAATAAAATCTTTTAAAAAAATGACCAAATCCTAGCTTCTAGGTGAAGAAAGTTTGATTCCCCAAAAGAAATGAGTATATATTTAGGAATGACTTACACAGGAAAAACTAGTTAAAATATATTTTTTTGTGTGTGTATTAAAATGCCCTTTGTAACAGTCCAAAGATTATAAATTCAACAGTTTATTAGCCACAGTAAAAAGCTCAGTGCAACAGGTAGGGGGAGGTAGGCAGAAAGTAGAATAAGGATGTCTTGCTGAATAAAAGCCTAGTAGCCTGGAGTTGGTGCTCCTTTTCTCCTACTGCTAATATTCTTTGCTTTCCAGGGAGGTTTCAGCTCATGGCTTTCTGTTTCAGTAAGATGTGATTCTCTGTATTTGCTCATTGGTTGCTCCAATTTTGGGGCCAGTGGTTTATCCTGGGACCTTCTTTTACAGATCTAAGAGGAGTTGTTGCTTTTTCAGTTTGTTCAGCTTTTTACTTGAATAGAATTGATTGGTGACTTCCAAGCTTCTTATGCTGTGGACAGGCAACCATTCTTCATGCTAATAGGAAAAGGGACTTTTAGCATAACTATGAGCTGTGAGTTCACTGCTCCATTAACATGAGAAAGTTTAGTTTGATTAGTAGAGTCACATTTGTGAGGAATCTGAATGATGAGCACCTTTGAGCAAGGTGGGTTTTACAGGAATCTCTGCCCTAGCTCTGGGAATGGGTGTCCAGTGCCCTCCTAAAGTGTGACTAGTCTTGGTGACATTGCAATGAGGTAGAAATGGAAAGTGGGATAGAGACAGGAAACAGTTTCCTAGACTTACCACTGGGACTGTCTGTATTGGGCCTGAGCTAAAAGAGGACTGGAGAGAAAAAATGAAAGGTGAGTCTGGGAAGGACTATTAATTAATATTTTCTCTCTAGGAATGGATTGTACTTCTCTCTGTACCCATCACAAAATTTCAGGATACAAGAGAAAGGCACAAAATAAAGTGCCTGTGAAGTGGTTTTCAAATGTGAACATACTTGGGATTCCATTGCTACAGTTTTTTGTTATAAAATCAAATTTCAGAGGAAGAAAATCTATTTAAAAACCTTGTATCCTGCTATATTAAACAGTAAACAATTTCACTATGGATGCATTTCTCCAGTTTACTCCCACTTTGCAGGAAATTTTGTTAAAATTTCCAGCAGAGGAGAATACCGTGAACTTGGCTCAAACCCCATGATTTGGGGTGTAGCCCAGAAACAGCTGCTCGGGTAGTTATGCCCTCCCTGCTGCTTTTCCCTCATTCACAGTCCTGGGGTTTTGCTAAATGCCGCCCATAGAACAAAATTGTCTCAGTGCTGGTTGCCAACCAAAGAAAGGCAGTTAGCTGATTAAACAAAGCAGAAGCTATCTTCCTTCCTTCCTTCCTAAAGGTATGAAATCTATAGCTTTTTTTGAAAGGGATAACAGAAAGTAGAGAGGATACAGCAGGTGATAAGTAGGAACCACAAATTCCGTCTTGAAGTCTTTGCTGTAAAACTGGCCTTGGCCATCCCACAGGATGTGGTGTATGGGATGCGTGGGACAATGAGGGGCTGAGGTCTCTCAGGACTCAGCCTGGGCTCCAGCTGCCCAGTACCTTCCCTGCTCTGATTCCTATCTCATTGAGCCTCCCTTTCCCTCTTATTCACTCTGTAAGATCCCCAACATAAATATATTTCTTTCTCCCTCTCCCCCTCTCTCCTTCTCTTCTCTGTTAAACATTGTCCAAATTGAACTTGTCATTTTTACCCTTCAAGTACTACTTTATACTAAACAAAAATTTCTACTGGCAATAGAGCCTTCCCCGGGGCTGCCCAGCTGCCATTGGGGTGATTAGGGTGTTTCCTGCAGCTGAAGTCTCTTGTAATTAGCAAGCCCTTCAGGCAGTCTGGACTCTGAATTTAGCTGCCATCTGGTATCATCTGTAAATGACAATGGCACTATATCTTCTCAGTTGACTCAGCCCTGACTGCATCCCCACCCCCACCCCAAGCAACCCTCAAAGAGATTACACTGCCCAGCTTCTTATCAAGCCATAACTATCAAGGCATCTTGGACTGTAGTTAACTTGCCAGGAATTGCCCGAGACATCAGCAGGCTAAAGCAAAAGGCCACAATGGGCCAAGTAGCATCTCCTGTCCTAGTGTCTCTCAAAGTATGGCTTCAGGACTGACAGCACTAGAATGATCTAGGAAGTTAATAGAAACAAATTCTCAGGCCCCACTTTAGACCTATAATGAGAAACTCTGGGGATGGTCCCATCAATCTGTGTTTTAACAAGCCTTCTAGGTCATTCTGATGCATGCTATAGTTTGTGAACCACTGCCTTTGGCTTCTCACCAGCATTTGATTGACATTTGAGGCAGGTCAGTTCTTTTTTTGTGGGGATTGTCATGTGCATTGTAGGATATTTAATGGTAACCTTGGACTCTACTACCAGATGCTAGTAGCATTCCCTCAGTTGTGATCATCCAAAATGTCTCCAGATATTGACCAAAATCAACCCCCAGTTAAGAACCTCTGCAGACCAGTAGTTCTCTACAGGTTCTATGTCTAACTGCTTAGTGCTATCTGACCAGTGACTGTTGATGTGAAAAGCTCTATGTACACTGATGTAGAGTGTTGCATGTGCAGTACTTGTCAAGTTTTGATTTGCATATAAGTTATCTGTGGATCTTGTCAAAAATAGTTCTAATTCCAGAAATCTGAGTTGGATTCTAAGACTGTGCATTTTTAAAAAGCTCCAAGAGATGCCCCTGTTGCTGCTCTGCAGACTATACTTTGATTAACAAGGTTCTATATGATCTTAAAAGATTTATTGACTAAGGGAATGAAAAATTAAAAGATAAATATGCTTTTTTTTAGAATGTGTGAACATTGTTTCCCTTTGTCATTGAACGAATTTCTTTCCTTTCATTATTTCTGTTTTAATATTAATATCAACTTTATTTTATAAATGCAGTTTATATATACAAAAAAGTACCAAAGATCTTTCATATGAGTTATACTACATTTACAGATACATGAAAGTAAATGCCCCAAATCTGTTTCCTAGTCAGTGAAAGATATAGCATGCTGCTCTAACTCCTGATTAACTCAACTAATATCTCTCTTCAACACTTTCTCTATGCAGATCATGGTAGTCAATTGTTCATCTAAAAATGTATGTATGCCGCTTGCGATACACATGTACCTGCAGCTGTATGCTTTCACCATATGTATTTCCAAAATGATGTAAAAGTCATGTTTACTGGGATAAGTTAATTCCTCATGGTCAAAAATTCACATAAAAAAAAGAATCAGGCAGCAGAGCTAACTTGTTTTCATTGTCATCTCAGTTAGTGAGAAACTGGTTTTAAATGATCTTCTATCACCATAGGAGAATGATGGTATTTGCAACTGCAGTGCAATTTCCTTCTAGAGCTAATGAATAGCGGGTGCTTGCTTTGTTTCTCAGTTAATCCATTGACAGATGTGGCTCTGGGGTGCAAAGAAGTCTGAAACCTTGGGGATTGAGAAATATCTTTTTTTTTAAAGAGGTTAAAGGGCTTTTTTTTTTTTTTTTTTTTTTTTGGCTTAAAATTGGAAAACATCCAGAGAAAGGCACACCAAATATTCCTGTATATGCAATGATACCGTGTGATGGATAGTAGGGAAAATGTGAAACTTGACATACTGTGTTGCATAAAGTCTTAAGAGAGAACTATGTGGGGTGCCTCAATTTCACATGGTCTCATCTTCAGTGCACATCCAGACATGCCAATACTCTTCAATTTAAGGTGTGCTTGTGTTGCAAATAAATCACTGGCCACTGATGAATACATTGTACCTAAAGTGTACTCTTTTTAGAAGCATATGCATTCTCATTTTAGAATGTGTGTCAGAGACTTACTAGTTAGTCAGTAAACCTGTTTCCTGTCCCTCTTGGGTATATAGCTAGACTGTTCCCTAGTTTCCCTTGCAATCACCACCACTGAACTGATTTTTGCTCACTGAAATGTGAGTGGATCAGATGTGTTCCATGTCCACCTCTGGTCTGTGAAATCTTCCCATGCATGCTCCTCTGAAGTTTTTTTGCCAGGCTGATGAATATGAGCACAGTGACCTTGGAAGCCATGTTTTGAAGATAGAAAAACCAAAATATGAAGAGTCCTGGTCCCTGTTTGGAGGGAGCTGTTCACTAGTCAGGCACACTAGTTTTGGTCTTTGTAAGTGAGAAATAATTTCTCTTGTACATGAGCCATTATACATTTTTCAGATTCATTTGTGCCAACTGCTGGCTTTACCCTAATTAACAATGTATTTCTCATACATAATTGTTAAATCAGCAGACATGCTCTTTCTCTATCATAAGTGCTGCTCCCACAAGTTATTCTGGTTTCTTTTCCCTCTTTCTTGGCAGATCCTAAATTACATCCTTCTCCTTTAGGTACTAATCACTGTCCTATACTTACCTAGCCTACATATTTTGATCCCTGTGTCTTAAGCATCTCATTTTAAAGTGCATTGGTAGAAAGATGTGTGAAACAAGATGGAAAGAAAAGGCAACACAAATCCCTCTCCACTGCTCTTGTTCCTGCTATCTCTGGCAATCCTTCTACCATCTCTTCCTTTATCTCCTTACCCTTTATCCACTTTGAGTGTTCATCCTATTTGTCATAATTACATAAACTTTTCATTCTTATGTATCATCATGCTAGAATCTCATTACTGCTTTTGATTTTATAATTTTAACTCCCTCTGCACAACCACCCTAACAAGTCCATATTCCCTCCATCATGGGGTATCTCATCACATAGATGTATAATTTTAGATATAACAGAAGATATGAGTGTGAAAGGATCACAGAGAAAGAAGAGAATCAGTAGAAAAGAGTCCTGAGTAACTTCAGCTAGGCCACAGAAGCCAAGGGAAGAGGTTGTTTAAGCAAGAAGGAACAATCAATGATGCCAGATGTGGCTCAGATGTCAGCCATCCTAAGAAATGAAAAACGTCCTTTACATTTGGCAATAGAGGTCATCAATGACCTCCATAAGAGCTATTCTGATGAAGTGATCAAAAAGAAGTTAGCCTGGGAGGGTGTTAGAGAGTTAGTGGAAATTGCAGAAATAAATAAATGTATATAGACAACTCTTTTGAGAATATTGTGAGGAATAAAACAATTGGGACCCTAAGGAAATGGAGCAGAGAATATAAACTTTGCATGAAAAAACTGGAGTAGTGAAGGAAAGGGTCAAGAAAGACATGGATGTGCAGAGTTATAGACTCAGGTTGAGAGTGATGAGTAGCCCAGGGAATGAGCACATGAGTAAGGAGAGGGTACATACGAAAAGTAGAAACCAAGAGGGCAAAATACGAACTTTTTTCTACTGAACAATTATGTCTATAGATGAGTGGGGCGGCATTTTTTTCTCTAAGGAAATCATATTCCTGTAAATAAGAAAACATTATTATGAATGATCAGAGATAGAAAGAGGGAGATGAGAATTGTAACTAACACTTAAATTTACATATACACATATTTACATATATTTACTTACACTGTAGAAAGATTTACTGTTAAAAGCCCATCAAAATGGAGCTGAAATACTGAAAAAATAAGTTAGTATCTCAGCTAGATCAAAATTCATAGTGAGATAAAAAATATCATTCATTTTTTTCTTTGCATAACTGAGCATATCATTTCTAGCATTGTAACTATCTACTATATTCTGGTCTTACTTGTTTAAAGGTCTGAGGACATTGACATAACCAGCACTTTAAAGCTCAGGGATACTCTATAACATAAGCTGAACTGCACAAAAATGGAGATCGGAAAATATCCAAGAAGGACACACAGACCTTCTTCATTCTAATGGGAAGGCTTTATAATATATTGTCACTTTGATTTCACTACCTAACATAAGGAATCACCAGAGAATGAATTAATATATTTTTAAAAGGTTTTATTTATTTATTTGAGAAAGAGAGCATAGGTATGTATGTGGGGGGGGTAGGCGGGCAGGGAAAAAGGGAGGGAGCCTGATGTGGGCCTCAATCCCAGGACCCCAGGATCATGACCTGAACCAAAGGCAGACACTCAGCCGACTCAGCCACCCAGGTGCCCCCTGTTTTTTTGTTTGTTTTTGCTGTTTTTTTGTATTGTTTTGTTTTTGCTAGAGGATAGTAATAAAGAACAATGATGAAGTAATAGGACAAAAATGAGCTGATTATTTAACAATAACAGTGTGCCCATGATAAAAACAATATTTTTTAAAGATACAGGTTTTTATTTTATTCTACAGTTAACCTTCACTAAATAAGCATAGCATAGTTTTCCAACTCAATTTCATTCAGTTTGATTCAATTCAGTTCAGTTCAGCTCTATTCGATTCAATTATACACACACACACCCTCATACACATATACACATACACTTGGGGGAATCAAAGCCATCCCAAAACTTGGGTTTTGAAAAGAATTGATTTTTTTCAGAGTACATATATATCTGACTATATAATTACACATATATATGATGACATATATAAATATATAGAAATAATATATATATGACTACATCATTAAAGTATGCAAACATACTATTTTGAACTTAGAAATTTTAGCAAGAGATAGTACAGCAGTAATGTCACAAAAAAGAGCATGTGACAAATGCATACTTGGGGATATTTTGGAGAAATTAAATGTTTTCTTAATCACAGTTATCATACATTGATGCTTATCATTTCTGTTAGCAACCTTAAGAATTTTGTTCTCAGAATTATACAAACTGAAATGGCATTCTGTAATCTCTATTGGTTGCTAACTAAGAACACTGGGAAATTGGGAAGAGAGAATATTTTGGGGAGAGATAAGAATGGCATCTTGATGAGAGGCTTGGGGACATTAGGAAGAAAGTAGTTGGCCAGTGAGAAACTTCCTGTGGCTCTGTGTTAGTTTGCTAGGGCTGCTCTAGAAAAGTATCCCAAGTGGGGTGACTTAAAACAAAATAAATGTACTGCCTCATAGTTCTGGAGGCTAAAAGTGCAAAGGTATTGGTAAGGTCATGTGCTCTTTCTGAAACCTATAGAGAACTCTTCCTTGCCTCTTTCCATCTTCTGGAATCTTTAAAGATTGACTTGCAGCCACATCACTCCAATCCCCACCTCTGTTGTCACACAGCATTCTCCTTGTGTGTCAGAATCTGCACATGCCCTTCACATGGCCTTTACCTCTTCTTATGGGAACACTAGTCAAACTGGATTAGCGTCCACACTAATGACCTCACCTTAACTTAATTACATCTGCAAAGACTCCATTTCCAAATCAGGTCACATTCACAGGTGGCAGGGATTGAGACTTTAATATATATTTTTAAGGGACACACAATCCAACCTATAACAGAAGATATGACTTGGATACTATTATTTGTAAAGGGTATCTAATATTCTCTATTAGGCTCTCAGCAGAGCTGTTCTGGGTCTAATGCTACTCATGCTATTATCCCTAGATTTTCAATAAATCTCTACCACTTCCTGACTGAGTAGAATTTTCACAAAATCGAGGTAAAAGACCTTTGTTCCATGCCTTAATCAGTGCAGGACAGAAGAGAACAGATTTGAGAACTAAACAATGTAGAATATAATAAAGAAAACTCAAACACAGTGGCTTAAATAAAGCAGAAGTTCCCTTCTCTCTCATCTTATGGTCATTGGCTAGGCCACCAGGTCACATCAGCAGGCGATTCTGCATAAGTCCATCAAGGGACCCAAGGTAGTGAGTACTTTTGGGTCCAAATTGACTATTTCATTGTTACTATGTTAACATTTATATGTTACTCCAGCCCACAGAAAGTAAGAAAGAGAATGTAAAGGCAAACAGCTGCTTTTTTGAAGGACAGGATTCAGAAGTTGCAAACATTTCTTCCTCTTAAATATCTCTGGCCAGAACTTAGTCAAATGGTTACATTTGGATGCAGAAGAGTCTGGGAAATGTAGTCTCTACCCACCCAATGGTGTGCCTTGCTGAAAAATGGTATGGTTGGGGGTGGGGGTGGAATTCTACTTCAAATAATAAGAGAGGAAATAGATACGGGGAATAATTAGCAGTTTCTGCTAAGAGTAATAGTAACATGAGTGAGACTGGGAGTTCACTGAGATATGAAATTGTTGTTAAAGGTAACCAAGCTAATTAAGCTCTTAGGAATTCTCAGAGACCCCAGACTTCCAAAAGAGAGCACAGCAGTTGAAAGTGTATGGCAGGGAGGTAAATGTGGTGTTTGGCAGAGGGCCTAACCAGTATATATATTTTTTATTTTCAAAGGACATGGTGACCACAGCTGGTAACTAAATTTTATACAGGAAAGGAGGGAGATTTGTGTTGGAATCTCAGCATTAAAAAAAATATTTTAAAGGAGGAGCTGTAGTGAACTACATTAAAGAAGTGCTGCAAATTTTGTTTAAAAAGAGGAAGAAGGAAGCCTGAGTGTCTCAGTGGTTGAGTGTCTGCCTTTGGCTCAGTGCATGGTTTCAGGGTCTTGGGATCCTGTCCCGCATCAGGGTCCCTACAGGAAGCCTGCTTCTCTCTCTACCTATGTCTCTGCCTCTCTTTCTGTGTCTCTCATGAATAGATAAATAAAATATTTTTAAAGAAAGAAGAAGAGGATTCAGAGTAATCTGCAATCAATCAACACATATTTATTGAAAAGCAACTAAAAAATTTTAGAGAGAAATTATAGGAAACAAAGTCTAAAAAAAAACAAAGAAAGTCACCTTCATTTTGAGATTTAAAACAAAGCATTCAATTTATAATGCTTACACATATATATCATATGTATTATATGTTATATATACATATATATATCTTATAATGATATATAATTGACCCTTGACCAACATGGGGATGGAGAATGCTAATACCACAAGCAGTTGAAAATCTGTCTATAATTCTTGACTCTCCAGAAACAACTACTAATAGCCTACTGTTGACCACAGCCTTACTGATAACATAAGCAGTTGACTAACACATATTTTGTATGTTACGTAATACATACAGTCTTATAAAATATATATTTATAATTTGAATATATAATACATATGTAGTCTTACAAAAAATAAGCTAGAGAAAAGAAAATGTTAAGAAAATCATAAGAAAGAAAAAATATATTTACAGTACTGTACTGTAGTTTTCCACAAATTCTACATAAAAGTGAACTCCAATTCAAACCCATGTAATGCAAACTATTGCTACTATGTATTTTCATGTTACTATATCCACCTTATAAAGTTTTAATAGCAAGCTATAAGGAGAAGACCCAAATATTCCAAGTAATAAATTTAACATATTGTTTCCTAAACCACTTTGAAAATAGAGATTCATTTGGATGAATAGATAATCTAACATTTGTCTAAAATCAGTTTATGAAAAATTATCACAAACACTTACTGGTGAAACATCCAAAGCATTCCCCTCAGCTTGAGAATAGCCAAAGAGAATCACTATTACATTGTGCTGGAATTTTTAGCTGATCAAACACACAAATACTAGCCTCCTCCCCCAATTAACAGACAAATGAGAAATAGGTCTGTAACCTTATCATCCACCCCCCAACAGACAACATAATTGTGTATTTAGAAAATGCAAAAGAATTTATATGCAAACTACTAGAATTTAGCAATGTCCAAAAAAAGCCAATAAAAAAAAATCAAATTTTTTATATGCCAGTAACTAATAGAAAATAAAATTTAAAAGTCTACCACTTATGAATAGCATCAAAAAGCATCAACTATCTAGTAATAAGTCAAATAAAGATATTTATTAAAGTTATTAAGGAGAACCAAAATAAAAAAAATATCACGTTCATGGATTGGATGACAAAATTATTTAGCTATCAGTCCTTTTCAAACTTCTATAAATGCATAACAATCTCAATTAAAATCTCAGTAAGTCGTTTGTGGAAAATGATAGTTTCTACTAAAATTTATGTGGATGGAAAGGCAAAGGATAGTTAAGTTGATTTGAATTTAAAAAACAAAGCAGGAGGATTTTCCCTACTAGATATCAAGACCTACTGAAAGCTAATTAAGACCATTGATATTGACTCAAGTACAGTAAATAGAACAATATGTAGCAGGAGAGAGACCTACTTTCTCCCAAAAGGCAACCCACCCACATACACAAATGCCAGATTTATGTGACACTGTAGTGCAGTGGAAGCCCCTTTCAGTAGATGGTGATGGGTCAATTGATATCCACTTGGAAAAAAACCTGCCCTCAAACCATACACAAAAATGAATTTCATGTATTACAGATTTAAATTTAAAGGTAAAAAAAAGACCTTAGAAAAAAATATGGGAGAATGTTTTTGTAATCTTGAAGTAGGCAAAAATTTCTTTTTTTTTTTTTAATTTTTTTTTAAAATTTATTTATGATAGTCACACAGAGAGAGAGAGAGAGAGGCAGAGACACAGGCAGAGGGAGAAGCAGGCTCCATGCACCGGGAGCCCGACGTGGGATTCGATCCCGGGTCTCCAGGATCGCGCCCTGGGCCAAAGGCAGGCGCTAAACCGCTGCGCCACCCAGGGATCCCAAAATTTCTTAAATAAAATACAAATGCACTAATTCTAAAAGAAAACATAATAAATTCAACTGTATTAACATTACAAACTTTATCTTATTAAAAGACACCTTAATGGAGTGAGAAGGAAAGCCTCACCATGAGATACAGCATTTCCACTCATATATCTGAAAAAGGCTATATCTAGAATATTTAAAGGATACGTATCAATAAAAAGAACTAAACATCTTAGGGGCGCCTGGGTGGCTCAATCTGTTAAGCATCCAACTCTTGATTTCAGCTCAGGTTATGATCTCAGGGTCATGAGATCAAGACCTGCATTGGGCTCTGTAATGGGCATGGTACCTGCTTGAAATTCTCTCTCCTCTCCCTCTGCCCCTACCCTATCTCTAAAAAGAAATAAGAACTAAATATTTCAAAAGAAAAGTGGGCACAAGTCTTGAAAGTATATCACAAAGAGCATATCAAAATGGCCAATAAACATATGAAATAATGATAACACAATAGTAATACATGTATGAAAAAGTGACGAACCTTGGGGGAAACGAGTTAAAAACACAATGCTATAGCACTACATACTCGCATGAATTATGAAGAAGGAAAAAACAGACAAATCTAAGTGCTGTCAAAAATGTGGCACAACCTGAACTTCAGAATACTGCTGTGGGTGTGTAAATTGCACAACCACTTTGGAAACTCTTTGGCAGTATTTATTAAGCTGAAAATATACATACCCTATGATTCAGAAACTTCACTCCTAGATCTATATCACACTGAAATACATACCTATTTTACTAAGAGATATGTACAAGGATTTTGGTAGAAAGCAATATTTATAATAGCCAAAAGCTGGAATTTGTCAAATGCCAGTCAGGAGTGGAAAAGGTAAGTCAGTTGTCGCATGTTCCTTCAGAAGAACGTTACACAGAGATGAAAATTAGTGAACAGAAACTACATACAACAGGGATGAATCTCACAAATGTGGTGAGAAACAACAACATAAGAAAGCCAGACACAAAGAATATATAATTATAGTTTTATTTATTTAGTACCCCAAATCAGGCAAAATTAATCTATGATATATGTTACCAAGTTAAGACAATGGTTATCCCTGGTTGAGTAAAGTGAAGGAAGGGAGTATGAAGAGAGCTTCTGGGGATGCTGGTAAAATTCTGTGTCTTGGTTTGATAGGTGGTTACATAGATGTATTTAATATGTTAGAATTCAGAGCAGTGTGCATTCATGATTTGTGTACATTTCTACATATAGGTTATACTTCAATAACAAAAACATTATTACTTTACGGTTACATATTATACAAAATAATTAGAAGGCACAATTTCAGCTCTCAAAGAACTTCATAAATCCAAGTGAAGAAAATGAAATTCATGCCATGATGTGGTTTGATGGATGCAGAAGCAATAATTACAGGAAAAATAGTATGCTGCAACTTAAATGAGGAGGATAAATTTAAGTAAAAGGCTTCCAAGGATAAGCTTTTTCATTAATTTTGTCTTGTTTTGGATATAGTGTTTGGAAAAGACATGCTGCATTACACTTTTTTTTTTTTTTTTTTGCATTACACTTTTTAAAAGGTATATATATCTTTTAATTTAAAAAGGTGATTTTTGCAAATTAAAACTTAAAGCACTCTAAGGAAATAAATTAGGCTGTAGGAAATCCTGAAGCAATTTCAATCAGCAGACAATAGCAAAGTCTAACAAGAAGAATATTTGCCAACTAAGTGAAGGGTTCATAAAGAAGAAATATAAGTCCGTGACTTTTCTATAGCTATCGATCTTCTTGGTGTGGGTAAAATGTGTTCTTCTTCAATGAGTTTCCAGTCCACTATTTTTCCCATCCTTTTCTTTCTTTGGCCCATGTAAATAGACCTGTATATGTGGAATTCATTGAAAAAAATTTTTTTGCGATCCCAAAGACTGATCAATTATTATAACTGCCATAGCTTCAACAGAAACCTACAGAAAAATGATCTCAAAATGCAAATAATATCATCTTTTTCAACAACAAATTATAGAACTTCTGAGTGACCTGACATTTTAACTGCATAGTACAGTTAGGCCTACAAAATGTAGACACCAACCATAACTTGTATGATATACTCTAACTTCAAGACAGTTGTTTGCACTCATGGTCTCTTTTATGGGAGATCTATTTCTCAAAACAGAAATCGAATCTCTTTTGTGATCATCTGAAACTTTGAAATTCTCTCTCTTTTTTAAGGATTTTATTTATTCGACAGAGGAAAGAGAGAGCACAACAAGGGGAGAGGGAGAGGAAGAAGCAAGCTTCCTGCTGAGCGGGGAGCCTGTGTGGGGCTCAATCCCAGGACCCTGGGATCATGACCTGAGCCAAAGGCAGAAGCTTAACTGACTGAGCCATCCAGGTACCCTAAAATTCTCTTCTTATGCTATCCCTGTAAAAATCACCATTGTGGGGTCTGAGGTAATAGTGATCTCCTTAACACGTCTCATTCAGGTCACTTGAGAAAATTTTAATGAGCTGAGGAAATCCATAAAATAGTTTCTCAGGAGTAAGATTACATGTTTATTTTGTCCATATACCCAAAGGCTTTGCAATGAGTGCATTTTTATAATTCAAATAGATTTCCAGAGAACTGCCCATTCTTTTTCTATGCTAATGGCCAGAGGCTATTGAGAAGGGAGCAATTTTTGGAAATCCTGAATAAAAACAAACTAAAATAAGCATCCCTGCCAATTTGTGAATCAGTCAAACTTTCCAATTGGCTTTTTTATTCTATTTTTTTGGTTTATTTGTTTTTTCAAGTTTGTTGATAAGTAAGAATGGCAATGACCTTTAGTTTATTCCCTCTATTTGGTACAGCCAAGCTTTAAGTGGCAAGACCTACTGAAATTCAGGTGCCACTATTATTTAAGTCGTACAAGAAAAAAAGTAAGACTGAAACAGAAAAAAAATGTGGCATTAGTGTAGACAGAAACTTCTTTAAAAATGCAGTGGAAGAACATTATTTTGGGGGTGTGGTTCTTTCCCTTCCTGCTGTCTCAGGCACTCAATCTTATTTTCAAGTGCTGTACCTTCTCAGTGAAGAGCAAAAAAGCAGCATTTATATTGTTTAAATTTGAAAAAATATAGTGAAAGAAAATGAGCAAACTTAATATTGTTTGTTTCTGTATTTTTGAGGAATTCTTCAAATTGAGAATCCATCTTGAAGAGAAAAATCCCTTCAGTTCCATAGCCACCATTAGCTCATGATGTGGGATTCCTAATCCCATAGAATTCAAGTCGCTTGTTTCAAATAGCCCTGTTCCTTTGTATTTCTAGGGTGCATTATATGTATAAGTAGACACATCAAAGATAATGTCTTGTGTTTTCACTGTTTCTTGGCTTTTAACCTTGATACTTAATATAATTGCACTATCATGTCTTGGTGAGTGAGAAGACAGGGTAAGCTTTTTTTTTTTTTAATTTATTTCTTTATTTTAAAGAGAGAGAAAGAGAGTCATGTGAGTGCAAGGAGGGCCTGAGGGAGAGAATCTCAAGTCAACTCCCTGCTAAGCACAAGGCTGGGGGAAGGGGGCCTCCAGACTTGACCCTACTACCCTGAGATCATGACCTGAGTTGAATTCAAGAGTCAGATGCTCAACTGACTGAGCCACCCAGGTGCCCCAACAGAGTTAGCTTTTGAAGGACCATCTCTAGCCCCTATTCACATATCACCACCTCCACCTTCTATTTCCCTCTCCTGCAAATTCTCCAAGTTAACTTTATTCCTGCTCCTTATTTTTACCACACTTATTTGAGTTTCTTCTGTTGTTATCTTCCAAAAACTTTTAAAAGTCATTATTTGTTTTCTGTCCCTTGAGTCTGTTTGTATATATTTTAATACATATATGTATGTATTTCACAACTAAACTATTTAATGCTAAGTGAGAAAAATGTTATTTTTGTCCATATCCTATGTTCTCTTCTGTGAAAAGAACTGAAGCAGAGTTTGTAATGATAACTGCTACTGCATTTTGTTGCTAGGGAATTGTTAAAGGAAATCGGCAATCAACTACAGCAGTACTTCACTATTGTGGAGATCATTAGACCCAGCTGCTTGGCAGTTGTTGGGAAGGGGCAAAACTCTTTAAGATTATTCTGGAGAAAGAGCAAATGCCTCTGAAAGTGAATGTCAAGTGAGCCGTCATCAATTCTTAAGAGTGGAATTCTATTTGGCTTTCCAATCTTCGATTTTCCCTCTTGCGGCATGCCTGAAGTATAATTAAAAAAATAAAAATAAAAAATAAACCCAAGGTAGTGGCAAGTAGAGAAGTATATCCGAGAGATCTGAGATCTTTTTATCATTATGGAAACAGAATTAGAGAAGTGAAATGTGTTGCTCAAGGAAAGTAATGGGTAAAATAGGAATTGAAACATACAGCTTGACTGAGTCTACTGGGCTTTTTTTCACTATTCTGCTAAATGGCCACAGTTAGATAGAGGGGACCACCCTTACTGTCAGTGTCCATGATTCTCATGACATGGAGGGGAGAGCAAAATCGTTTCCTTAACAAAAATTTTGAGACAGCCCAGAGTTGGTCTCTGCTATAATTTCTAGCTGGCGGTAAAGAGGAAGTGACATGCTGGCACAGAGTGAATGGCAGTTAGTAATTCTCAGACCCTGCATGAAGACCAGGTTAAAATGATAGATTAGAAAGGGTGACTTAAGGACTACAGTTTTGGTGTCTTGGGTAACCTTTGGTGAGAATGTGGAAAGAACTAGGTAAGGTAGGAATGAAATTAAGAGCAGTTTCTTTCTAGGCAGTATGGCGACAGTTACATGGGAATTTTATGCCACATTTAACCTTCACAGCTTGTCTCAAGGCTCAACTCTAATGATTTTGTGTGATCTCTATTTTCTTCCTACAACCTTGGTTCCATATAGACTGACTGGCCATCCCTGGATGCACTATGCTTTTATTAATTTATTTTTTAAGGTCTCCATGTCATACACAAGCAGCCTTTGATTTTCATCATTCTACTATTTACGAGTTCAGTTACTGTTGTTCAATTAAATAACACCAGTTCCTCAACAACACTATTCAACTTTCACTTACCAGGTTACATAAACTATGAGTTACTGTATAAAGCACAAGCTTTGTTGCTAGCTCTTCAGTGCATTGTGATCAGTGACCAATTATGTTTCTTCTTTTAAAATTTCTTGGTATGAATCACTGAATTCTACTTCAGAAACCAATATTGCACTGTATGTTAACTACCTAAAATTTAAATAAAGAAACAAATAAATAAAAAGTTCCATATATGTAAAATTAAAAAAATAAATTAAATTTGTTGGTGATTGGTTGTTGCACATTGGTTATTCAGTTTATGCACAGACTGCAAAGCATGTAGTTACATTGCCTCCTTGTCTCCCAGAGATAAATCCACATGATATTTTACAAAATGGATCATGGAAAGAGGAACAGGCCATCACTTAGGAAAGTGTGCAAAGAAATGGAACATGATAATGCTGAAGGTGAAATTGAAATTGAACATAAATAGAATTATAGGAGGCATAGCCTACTAAAGGAACATTGACCACTGCCACTGGCTGAGACACTCTATAGATGTTCTGTCAAAGGAATTTAGTGGAAGTGAGCTTATAGACATAAATGAGGAAAGTGGTTGTAATCAAAGGATGACGTTACAGAAGTGACAATGGCAACAAAACCAAAAAACCGAAAATAAAAAGCAAAAAAACTTTTGCATGAAAAGAATTCTTGAATTTCATGACATTGAAAGCACAAGGGATAAAGTGCTAGAAACTGATTCACACTTAGAATGGAATATGGCAACGGACCAAGGCATAAAAAAACTACTGATGAGAAGAAAAGCACTATAAAAACTGCTTTGACAATTTTTGTCTTTACAATGATAAGAAACACTTTAATTCTCAAAGTTCCTACTACTTATAAAATTATAGTGTGCTAAATATTGATTTCACTATTTTCATTTACCTATATGTTTATAACCAATAGTAAGATAGCTTTAATGTTTGGAAAAATATGAAAGGTCACAGAACAATCATAATTTTTCTTATTGATTATTAATATTGCTGTGCACAATTTCAGCTTGTACATTTTTATGGTTCCATATTACTGTGTAGAGCAACAACTGTTTATAGATAGCATTTCAAATCCACCTCCATTATAACACCTGTCATGTTTATATGTGTCTGTCTTTCACATGAGACCATTCAGCTTTTGTGGAATAAGAAGAGAATCTTCTGTATATTTCCCCCAAGGCCTCCCAGCATATAGAAGACCCTCAACAGTTTTGTTGATTGAGTAAAAGAAATACCTTCTACTTAATCTCAGAAGTTTTACATGGGAAGCATATTGAATGTGTAATTTCCATATTTGTATGTTCTTGTATTTGATATCATTAAAAAACATAAGAACTAGGTGATAACCAAGAATTTTTACCTTTGTAAGACCAAAGATATTGGAACTATGTCCCTCAAAAAAAAAAAAAAAAAAAAAAAAAAAAAAGAAAAAGTCGACAAATACTCCCTATAGATAGTTGATTCCTATCACAGTTTAAATCAAGAATGTTCTGAAAACAATTTTTAGATAAAAACTTTTGACTTCAGGTCAAATATAAGGGGAATTATGCCCTTATTATGGTTTAATCTAACTGATTAACACATTAAAATAAGCGCTCTCATAGATCTAACGTATAAACACACTGAATATGAAGTAGATCTTTATTGTTAGTTATATTATTTAGTCAATTTTGTTAGAAAGTTGTGATTATAGTGGATCTAAGAGGCTATGCCAACTTATCTGAAATTAATTTTTGATAAAATGGTAAACATTGTTATCTTGTCATCTACAAAGTATAATCACTTTTTCCATATCTTTTAACATAAGATCAATTGTTAAAATTCATTAGGAACATTGATTAATTGAGAATAAAAGAGATTTTACAGTTTCATGGTTGTTATATATTTCTTATAGATCAGTGCTTCTTGAAGTATCTACTGAAGACTCATTCAGTACTTAACAGACTTACCATGTGTAACCAGCTCATGTCACAAGTGATTAACCACATGAATTCAATCATGCCAAACTGGTCTATACCCTGTTAACAAGATGAGTTCATTGATCACATTGCAGCATATCAAATTGCTATAAAAGTTTCACAGACTTACTTTCAAATTCTATATCCATCTCTTGGACTAGTTTGCGGTCCATACTTCAAGTGGCCCATGTATAGTCCATACTATGCTCCATAAATTTAGCATTTTAAGGTTTTTGACCATTAGACTTTCAGCCATTCATTCTCATGATCACATCCTTCCCCATGCTGAGCACAAAGCAGATGTTCAAGAAATTTTACTAGATTAAAAAAATAATAAGCTAACAGACTAGTAAGTGATGGAGAAACCATAGATTAAAAAGGAGTATCTGAGCCTTGGTGGCTCAGTCAGTTAAGTGTCTGCCTTTACGATAGGTCATGATCCCAGGGTCCTGGGATCAAGTCCCACAACAAGCCCCACACTAGGCTCCCTGCTTCATGGGGTACCTCCTTCTCCCTTTCCCTCTCTCTCTGCCTGCCACTCCCCCTGCTTGTGCTCTCTCTCTCTGTCAAATAAATAAATAAAATCCTTAAAAAAAAAGAAAGAGTATCTATGAAGGGAATGGGAGCTCAAAAGTGAAGAGTGGAATGCCATGAGGTGAACCTAGGTATGGGTCAAGGCCTTACCTAATTATTACTGGAGGAGGAATTGGGCACTGCAGTAGATTCTCAGGTCACAACTGTATTGAAAATGTGTCAGGTCAAATACACAATTTGTGATCCAGTTATATTAGGAGGGTGGATACTCAATGATTTATGGAACTCTTTCCTTCAAACATTAAATTCACTGACCAACTGGACATCTGTAAGCCTTAAGGACTCTTCTTTTTTTTTTTCCCTCAAGGACTCTTCTGACTCTGCTTCATGTTTTATAGTTTCTAGATCTCTGAGCATTAAAATGGTATTGTAAGTTGTGTTGTGTCCTCACAACCTAACTCTACTCTTGTAACAAATATAAAATAAAATTTACTAAAGTAGAAGTTAACAGCTTTCATGCTCAGAGGATAGAGATGCTGAAAGCCTAACTTAGAGCATATTGTTTTCTAAAAGCTCCTTCTCTCTATTTTTTTTTTTTATCATACTTACAGTGTAAGTTTTTTCCACAGGCAATTTAGAAAAATAGGAAACACATGTATTTTAAAAAGGAAATATTTTCCTTTTAGGGATAAGATTATAAACACTGGAATAAAAAGCAAATAATCTTTCTCAAAGCTATATATTATATACATTTAAATATTTTATTAAAATGTTTTTGTACATTTAATAAACATATATGTTATAAACATAATATAATATATATCTTTATATTTATGTTTTCATATATTTATAAAATTTTAAAAAATATTTTATGTATATTATACACACATACACAGAGAAGAGTGAAGGTGGATTAAATTAACAGTGGATAAAAAATAAATATTTTAATTAGCCTTTAGTAATTTGCACATACAAGTAGGATGATGAATTATAGGATAATGTGCAAAGGAAACATAAAATGTTTAATGGCTCTGGTACTCAGTTCATGGCTGTAAAAACCTACTTTGAGTCATGTTTAATTGAAACATATGCTTTCCAACAGTTTGCAAATTTGTTTTGAATGTTAACCTGCTTCATTTTTTACCTAAAACAAAAAGTAGATTGAGCCATGCAAAGCATGTATATAGAGACTTTTAAGTATAAAATATTGCAATAGCTGAATGTAAAGTAGTCAAAAACGGTTTTCTTAAGAATTCTTGTGATGGGTTTTTCATTAGAAGAATTCTTTGTTGGTAACATCTCCACCAAAACTCTTTTTTCAGTATTCAAGTCAAATTTATGTTACTCTCACTAGTCTTCCATCCTTTCCCAAAGAAGTTGAAAGCCAGTTCAGGACATTATTGATGACTTTGTTTACAAAGTATAACTTTGTAACTTTGTAAACTTTATGTGTGACTTTGTCACACATTCCTTGTGTGCCGCTCCAAATGAACCGAATCAAGTCATAATGGGGACTAAAGAAGTGATGGGAAACAGTTTTGTCCTTCTGTAGGAATAAATTCTGATAATGTATGCTACCCAATTGATTTCAGCTTTGGCAGCAAATTTGAAATTAGGATATTGTAGCATATGATTATTTTTGACAAAATGAAAAGATTCAATGTGGAGGTGAAAATAAGAAAGAAATTCTATCAGCACCAAATCAGATTTGGGCACCAAAACTACCAATATCCTTCATTTTGTATGACAGAGTGCCCTGGAAAAGTTAAATGTAAATGGAAAGTAACTGGAATTCTACTTTAAGGGAAATGGGAGATTTTGATCTTTAAGGAAATCTTGTTTTAAAAAAATTCTTAAACCAAATAACAATGCCCTAGCCCATCTATTGCACATTATACTTTAGACTAATTTGTATTAATTTATACAATAGCATTTCTTAGATTAAGAATTCTTAAACCAAATAACAATGCCCTAGTCCATCTATTGCACATTATACTTTAGACTAATTTATACGATAGCATTTCTTAGATGTGGTTGGGAGAATTTTGATTATATGTTCAACGAATAAATATTAGGTCTGACAAACAAAAATTACAAAAGTATGAAAAAATCTATAATCAAAATGCTTAAAATATAACCTGTTATAAATATGAATTTTCCTTTTCATGAAAAGTAAAGACATTATTTCCTTTTTTAGTTTCTTCATTCAACTACAGCAAAAATAATTTGGTAGTTGCAGCTACTTGATAATTTATGAAGTCTTCACTCCTTTGAGAAATAATTAAGAATTTATAGTGTAATTTTATAATTATTGTTTATACATTTTTTAGAACTTGATACAGTTTAAAGCTTTGGAAACTATCAGCTAATGTTTCTTTGTCAGTGTCATCAGAATATGTACAATATTATGATTAAAATCTGATTTTGCACAAGTATTTGGTGGCCACATAATGAGGAGCTATTAATTATTTTAAACCCATAACTGCCATTTTAGAGTAGTGCAATAATATCTTTTTGAAACACAAAGATAATTGAATCCAGTCATAATATGTCAATAAATGTGTAGAGCATTCACAACCTCTGAGTGGTATCACATATTTTGAAAATTATGAATGATGGGGTTAACATTGGAGATTTCTGTACCTAATTAATCACTCAGTTTAGCAGAAAAATATTAATCTTAGACTAAATCAGGACCACCAGTTACAATGAGAAAATGGACTTAGGGGATTCTAAAAGAGATGAAGTATATCATAAGAATTACAGAATAATTTTTAAATCTCAAAGTGAAAACGGTTCCAGGGGCATTATTTTCAACATTAATGCCATAAGTTCCCTTTACAACATCCTGCCAACTTATCCAGCCTCTACTCACGTTGCTCATGAAAGGGAACAGTGTTCCCTTAAGACAGACCAATTTCAAGGCCATAGACTGGTTAGTTTTTCTTATTGATTTGAAATCTATCGTTCTCAGCCTCTCCCCAGTGGGTCAGCCAAGTAATAGAACAGGATTCATACTCCAAACTCCACTGCCCACCCTCAGCTCCATCATTCTCCCTCCTCTCCTTCTGAAGTTTGAAAAAGGTATAGGGGTGCTTGGCTGATTCAATCAGAGAACACGTGGCTCTTGATCTTGGGATCATGAGTTTGAGTCCCACTATGGGTGTAGCGATTACTTAAAAATAAAGTCTTAAAAAAAGGAATAAAAATTATTCTGGAAGAACTTTCCTTAGGCTAGGGGAACAAACATTAAGGAAATCTTGCTTTAAAAGAATTAAGAAAAGATGTGCACATACTTTTTCCCTGGAAGAGTTCAGCTACTGAGGACTTTTTTGTGTGTATGAATAAAAAAACTAGGTGATAAGATTAACTTTAATGAAGCAGTATAGCATAATGTTTAAGTGCCAACACTTGGAGCAGAAAGCCTGGTTTCCAATTCTGATTTTACTATTTACTAGTCATTGACCTTGGGCATGTTACTAAACTTCCCTGTGCTTGGTGTCCTTGCTGTTATTGAGATTTAAATTAATATGAAACATTTAGAAGAGTGTCTGGCACATAGTAAGCAGTCAATAATTGTGAACTATCATTGTTACAGAACATATGGGAGTGAAAAGAGACAAAACAGAGAAATTAAGGAAAGAGAAAGGAGGGATTAAGGAGAGTTTGCATGGTAGAGTGAAGAAAGACCACTACTTGTAGACCTTGGGCCTCATGTTCCTATGTGAGCTTCATTCCTAGAATTGTTTACCTAAAGAAGGGCTTAGCCAAAAGGAATATGATTAAGTGTGGGATGAATGAAAGAGTCAGGAGAGTATGGGATGTTAGTCAATGTTCAGTGCTCTTTAGAATAGCATCAGGTAGGTTTTCATTGGCTTTAATTTCATTCATTTAAGAAGATTTTTATTTTTGTGTTAATTTTCTATTAACATAATTCCATATTCTAAAGGTATAAACAGACAGGGAAAAATCTGTCCATTCTCTTCCCTAACATCCTAGTTTCCCACTCTGGTAGCAACCAATTACATTAGATTTTCAAATAAGAAGCTGTTATTAGATCACAAGTAGAGACCTACAGGTCTTTAAGTCCACCTTTCTGATTTTGGAACTTTGGTCCAGCAAAGAGGATGTTTTGTGATATGCTTTCCAAACATGTCTTTGTTACCTGTTATTTTTAATTCTTAACAGTGGGATTGTTACTCCTGGTGAATAAATTTTAGAAATTGGATAAATCTTTCAAGGATACTGCTTTGTGAAGCTAACTTGTCAAGATTTTATGTATTTCATGCAGACTGTATATATTATCTACACCATAACAGAAAATCTTTTATGAAGAAAAACCAGATATGTTATATTTCATGTAGCCTTTGATCTATGAATTTGTCTTAGACTTGTGTTTCATCAAAGAGAGAAAAAAAAGCAGCCTGATACAGTTTTATCTATCAAACTTAGCTTCTTTAACAAAGTCTGAGGAGACCAAATCATATTATGTTGGTCTGATTTGACTTTTCCAGGCAGTATATAGAAGGGTAAAAGGTCTCTGATTCTATCAAATATACCCTGAAAAATAAATCTTGTGATTTGTTCATCTTCTCTCCATCTATCAAAATGAAACTAATAAGCAGTCCCAGATGCAGCAGTAGAAAAATGAAAAAAAAAAAAGTTTTTTTCCCCACACCAATCCAATAAAAACTAATATTTACCAGAAAGAGTGCTGATTGTCAGTCTCCTCTCACATCTAACCCAACTGGCTTAAGGAAGAATTAACACAGGTGAAAGAGCAGATGCCCTAAACTCTTCCATTAGCCAACCTTTGATGGTAAAAATATTGGATTTAACCTAAAGGTTAAAATGTGGACATACATTGGACTGGTGAATAGTGGCATGTAGCTATGAATTATTCTTTTTTTAAATTTTTATTTATTTATGATAGTCACACACGAGAGAGAGAGAGAGAGGCAGAGACATAGGCAGAGGGAGAAGCAGGCTCCATGCACCGGGAGCCTGATGTGGGATTCGATCCCGGGTCTCCAGGATGGCGCCCTCGGCCAAAGGCAGGTGCTAAACCGCTGTGCCACCCAGGGATCCCTGAATTATTCTTTTTATGTTATTTTGTGGGAAAAAATTACTCCATAAGCTTTGGCTTTATAATCATGCTGCCTTATATTAAAAATGGCTCAGGAATGAGCTGTGTATGCAAGGTCATGCATTTTAACACATATGGGTGTCTAGAACAATTAATATTATGGCATGAGGACACAATGATGTCACTTTGAATGGATGTTTGTGTGTGTCACACTTAGGTAACTGAATTAGGTTAGTTTCAGCAGTTTCCTCTTTTATGACATCATTGTGATGTGAATGGCCAAGATGATTGTCAATTTGCCAGAAATTATTACCCCAAAATGAAGGTGGAAATATATATTAGTTAGGACATTTATCCTGTTATATGTCTATACTGGGTTGGTAGGGGCCAGTGTTGGGGGAGGTCTCTGTTCCATATAGTCACTCAGGGATCCAGACTATCAGATAATCCAGCATCTGTGGTTAAACCATCTGGAACACAGTACCTTTAGTCATCACAGCAGGAGAAAGGAATGCATGGATATTTAAAAAAAAAAAAAAAAGAATACATGGATATCTCACACCTGTTCTTGTCACATATTTGCCAGATTCTGTCTTCTAGTCACTTCTCATCTCACATATGAAACACACTCATCTCTTCTCAAGACTTTTCCCAGTTGGCCTCTGTGTCCTCCTTTTTGACAATTCAAGCCTATTCAGTCATATCCCTGAACTCAAATCTTCAGATATCTAAGTGATTTACATCAGATGTGAATGTGATTTGTCTTAGTCTGACAAACAGCCTTTGAAATAATAATAAAAGCTATCTGCTTTCATCAACCTCTGTTGCCCTGCAATACACACACAAAATAATGATAAAACAGGGAAAGAGTAACCACAACACTCCTCCTTCAAAAGGAAGAGTAGGAAACATATAGCAAACACTGGTCTGTACAATTCTGAAATTCTACTGATCAGGCCCCATGAGGGTGAGGTAATAGCTTTTGCTGTGATAATGATGTATTAAAAAAAAACCCACAACTCAAAATAAGTTGCTCACAGCAAAATACTTATTCTGGCTCTTGGATATATCCAGAAACAGGAATGCTCCCTGATTTGGCACTAATTCTATTCTCTGGGAAGGGCTCTTTTATCTATTAAACTCTATAGTCCTTCATTTTGCCTTCTTGGCAGTTTTTCTATTAGCCCTCAAATAGAGGGCACCACGGAAATTGGCAGTGGGTAACATGTATACCTTGGGAGCTGTGCAACTTTTTCAGTCCACTTCCTGTTCAAGGAAGTTTGAGAACCCAAGAGTTGTTTAAAGTGTTCAAGAAGTCACAGGATTTTTTTTTTTTTTTTTTGCCCATGCCTTAAATGCTTTGCAGTACAAATCTCACAAAATGTATTTAACAATCTATTTTGATTTCAATGATTTCCAAATTCCAGAAACTACAAGCACAATTCTTTTTGAGATATATTTTATAAACTTGCCATGTATTTCTGCTTTTTATTTCTTGATATTAGATATTTTAATATTAGATAGTGATTTTATGATGAAAATATCTTCCTTTAATTTTATATTTCTCTTAAGCCTCTTTACCAACCCACTGTCACATTTCACTGGGTGCTGTGCCTACAGTTTAATTTTTCACCTGTGGCTTTATGCATAAGAGGTCTCAACATTAGCTTTGTGAAAGCCAAATTCTTAGTCTAATCTTTCCTTAAAGTCTCAGTTTAATGAACCGTTCTGTTTTATCTCTTTCTGTTTGGGATTTCAAGGCAGTTGGCTTTCCAGTATTGTAAAATACTGATTCCTCTAATTTTTGGTCATATTTGCTTGCAAACTGGTCAAGCATTTCCTCTTTGCTTTGCAATATCTCAATAAATACAGGCAGTAGCAACCAGTATTTTATCTTATGTTTTCCTCAAGACCAGAGTCTCTCAACCACGGTACCACTGATTTTTATGCTGGAAAATTCTTTTTTTGTGGGGGGTGGGGGACATCCTCTGCATTATAGGAAATTTAGCAGCATCCCCATCCTCTACCCATTAGCACCCTCCCAAATGTGACAATCAAAAGGCAGATATTGCCAATGTTCCCTTTGGGGCAAAAATCACTCAGTTTGAAAAGCACTATTCCAGAGCTACAAGAACATTAGATATATTGTCTGCCCTCTGTGTTATATATAATAGTCATCATTTTTTATTTAATGTGCTGTCATTACAGCCTCTGATGTTATTTTCTTTGATGCTGACACATGACTGCCAAGGCAATGTGACATGTTTTAAGTTTTTGTTACAGAACCACTCAGCTCACATTACTAATTTATAAATCAGGCAGGGTGACTCAGTGGCATAACATAACAATAATTTGTCCTACTCTCTAATCTGGTCTCTAACCACAGTCCCAAGATCACCAGAGAGCCCTCACAACGTGAATTCTGGAAAATAATTCTTCAAGCTGGGATCAAAACTTGGATCACAAATACCTTTATCTCCTTTTCTCCTCTCTCTTTCTTGTCAGCTGCACTCATGATATATGACTAGAAACTTCTCACTTAGTAATTTACTTGGTACTCTGGGAACTATGGAAGGGGAACGAAACCTACCATTAAGTAATTGATTGTGATGTGAAAGGTACATTCTGTAACTCTCTTACTCCCTATGACAATGTAGGTATTAGTTCAGTGTTACTATGCCCAATGTATAAATGAGGAAATGGAGACTCAGAGAGAATTTAGCAGCTTGTTCCAGGGTGTGACATTAATTTCAAAATCGATTTTCTTTCACAATGTCACCTGCTTCCATCAATCTATGCTACCCATCCCTCATAAGACAGAATCAAGGGGTGCTTAGTGGTGCAATTGGTTGGGTGGCAGACTCTTGGTTCAGCTCAGGTCATGATCTCACTGGTGGTGGGATCAAACTTCAGGTCAGGTTCCATGTACAACACAGAGTCTGCTTGAGCTTCTCTCTTCCTTTACCTCTGCTCCTCCCCCTATGCTCTCTCTCTCTCTCAAATAAGTAAATAAATCTAAAAAAAAAAAAGAATACATGATCAAACAGAAAACTGAGGGCTGCAGATAGTCAAGAGCTTAGGATCTGCTAGATTGAAATGAGGTAGGAAGGAAACAGGACTTCTAATAAGAGACTGAAATCCTTACATCTTTGTGTCTGTTCTATGTTCAAATATCTATGAACATTTGAAAGAACCTACTTTCAGAGGTTTCTCATTAGCATATCTTTGTGGAGGTTTTGGTAATGGAGTCTATACCACAGTCCTTCAAATCTGTGGGCATTATGCTTCTTTTGTATTTTCTGGGACTGCTTGGAACTTACCCGCTAATCTTGCTTCTATTTTTCCTCTTATTTTCTAAGCCACAAATGGAAAATAAAGATGAGAAGCCCAGCTCTTGGTGAAAAAGCTATGTGTGATTTTTCAGGCCTGACCCGAGGCAAAGACAAAAGCTTTATCTGGCAGGCCTTTGTGGGAAAGCTACTCTACCCCACACCAGACTTGGTGTATGGCCAGTACATGACAGTCTCTGCAGGAGTTGTGGTCAAGGACTCAGGTCTCTCTGGCCAGTCATGCTCTTTCACATATTTGCATTCCTAGTGCAGGTGCCTTCTTCCTGCTCTGTTTATCTAAGGCCTTGAGCAGAGTCTTCTTCAGATGCTTCTGCTAAGCCTCTTTATGGGGGGAGGAGGGAGATAACTGAAAGACACTTTTCTCCACTCTCAGTACCCACTCCTTTTCTACTCCTAGTGCTTCCCTGTCACCCTTGCTGTGACCCCAAAGTCCATACCACAAAACTTCTAGAGCCTTGTTCATAGTTCCCTAATACTAAGATGACCTAGATACTTGTGCTGGTCCACCTGACCCTGGACAGATGTGCTATTCTATGGGGGAAAATGAAACAGGAGCAGTTGTGCTTCCTCTGGTGTTAGACACCTGCTTACGCCATCACAGTAAGTGGTTAAAGACTTAGTCATTTTTTGACTTGTTGCTTTAACTGGTTACTCAGATACCTGACAGCCTAGCTTCTCTTTCTCTTCCAGCCCAGATGAGCTTGTGATGATAGGAGCACACTGGGAATGGAAATGAAACTGGAAGCTGTGGACCCCACTGAATTTCCTTGAAGCAATCTGGTAGGCCAGTTTCAGAGGAAAGAGACAGATAACTGATCCCAGCAAACAATATTCTCATTCATTTGTTTCTCAAACTCCACTTAATTTCTCCTGAGTTTTAGCTTTCAGAGTTGCCATCTTTGGTAAGCTCCCCATGGTAGGAAATGGTTTTGAAGTGATGTCCAGTATATGCCTACCACATCATAAAATAGGTATGTTTTTATTTCATACAATTATCCAGAAAAAATAAATACGAATCGAATACAAACATCCCACCTGCTACACATACTGCCATGTTTGATGAACCACTGACTGACTGAATAAACGTATGAATGACCATGTAACCATATAGGAACCTCAATATTGAGTCCTGGAAGGAGAACAGAGAGTAGCAGTAAGCAGAGTATATGTGGGGATTGTGCAGTCTGACAGGGGAAGGAAAGAAGAAACAGAACAGCAGGTAGTAGATAGGAGAGGAAAAAACACAGGAAAGAGAAAAGGCAATACCTTCTGTTTTCACCTCAGAAAATCAATCCTCTGTCTCCTGATTGATGTTTCAGAAAGCTTAATATTCTTCTGAAGAACAAGACCAGGAAATTGGAGAATGTCCTCAGCACTACCCTGCTGAGTTCCACCAAATCTAGCTTGAATGAAATGAAAAATCAAAGTATAGATAGGCTTCATTTCCAATGGAAGCTTAAAGGGTTTTTCCCTTCATTTTTTTTCCCTCCATAAAAAGTTTACCCTTTGAAAAAACTAATACAACACTTGGGGCTACATTAGTCCTCTCCCTTCAGTAAAAAATGATTTTGACCAATGTTATCTGGATATTTCATTGTCTTGTCAACAACAACATGGTAATTGGTATGAATGTCTGAAAATCAAAGCCTTTTAGAAATGATAGGCTTGATTTAGTCCCACTGACATGCCTCTCATTAAATCAGTGAGGACTGTGGTACAGATGTACATATTCCTTTATTCATCACTGTAACAACCTCTATGAGCCTCACTGAAAATGTACATGACAGGTTAGGTAGATAATGCTGTTGCCCAAATAAAGAGAAAATAGAAAATGGGAGCAAGATAATATAACATTTGCCTTACAGAAATCATTAACTAATGATAACTTGAATAAATTATGCATTTCGTATAATCTGAAATATTCTGTATTTAAGAGCTCTGGAAAGACAGATACATATTTCACTAAATGTTTAAAGATTCTGAATTAAAGCTTAAAGGAATCCCTCTTCATAATTTTCTGCTAACACAGTTCCTTTGGATTACTTTACACAAGAATAGTAAAAACCATGAGGTAGATTTCTGCCTCAGTGACTGCCCCCATCACTATGCCTACTTCCCCTGGTGCCATTCCCAGTACACATGCACCCCTGCATTACTTTAGAAGGAATGTTGCTGTCCCTCCCAAAGTCATATGTTAAAATCCTAACCCTCAATTTAATTGTATTAGGAGGTGGGGCACTGGGAGGGGCATCATGAAAGTGGAGCCCTTATTAAAGAGATTACAGAAAACTCCCTCCACCCTTTTGCCATGTCAGAACCTGGCGAGGAAACACCCATGTATGAACCAGGCAGCAGAGTCTCAACAGACACTAAATCTGCCAGTGCCTTGATCTTGAACTCTTGGCCTGAAAAACAAATGTTTTTGTTTAAGCCACCCATCTATGTTTTTGTTGTTGTTATTATAGCAGCCTGAATGGACTCAGGCATATGCCTATACACATGCATACACCTAAAGACTCTCATATAGAAAGCTTGGCTATAATGCAGAGAAATCTCTCCAGAAGAACAGTATTGTGTCACTGACAACAGCACTGGAAGGAGAAGAAACCATAATCAGTAGAGGTAAGTAAGAAATAGGATATAAAGTGGATATGTGAAGAGAAAAGAAAAACATGAGACAATGGGGAAAAGTTGTGAGAAGATAGGTATGTACCAGGGAAAGAGTGGCAGTAGGAGAGAGGTCAGAGCAGAATGTAGAGAGGGAGTCTAGCGCAACATGTACATAGAACCCCAAGTATGTCTTACTTTGCTACAAAGTAAGGAAAACAATCTTAGTCTCATCCAACAGAATATAATTACTGAAGGAACAAAAGGCATTTTAATCTATGAGACTGTCTTTGAGATTAATGGCTGAGAAAGTGAATAAGGCATGAGCTTGGCCCTTCAGGGTATAGCAGAGTTCTCTAAATCTAGTGGATTTTTTTTTTTTTTTTTTTTTTTAGTGGATTTCTTAAAATAAATGATATTGAGGATTTTGGAAAGGCTTGGTGGTATAGTACCCAGGAGAGGGCATTAAGACTGGAATGGGCTGGTTTTAAAAAATGGAGGGCAAAACTAAGTGGTTTAGGGGTCCCTGAAAGGAATTAAAGTGCTCTGAGTGTGCTCCATGTCTACCTTTCTAGTGGAAACAGCACAGATGATGAAGGTGTGTGACCATTCCACTGTGAAAGTGAAGTCAAACAACTTCCTTCATTGACAGGCCAGGCACAGGACTAAAGACCATAGCAGGTAGCGTGGACAGAGTCCAGCTCTGGTGACCTCAGCAAAAACATTTGGCCTGAGAGTTCTCTTGCTGGGTTGTACTCAAGACTATTTCCTTTTTATCATTGTGATCAGTTCCTTTGACTTTTGTGATTCAAAACAGCCTAGGGATTCCCAGAGGAGGCAGTGGTTGCAATAGCACAAACCGGGAGTAAATCAACTCATGTAACAGAGGAAGCTTGGGTGGTACTCGGAGTAAAATGCTTCAAAATTTAAAATAAACCAACACAGAAGAGAAAATCATCATTGTTTCAGAGACTATAAATAATGCAGCAATTTTTCAGAAAGAAGCTAGTTTTTTATTTAAGACCATGTTTACTAGTTGAGCTGTGGGAAACTATGTCATGCCCAGAAAACTGGTAATCTTATTTTTTAAATTTAAAAATTGTCCAAAATTCGTATGTCACTGTATCCCTGAGGAGACAGGAACAGTTGATTTTGGGGTCTGGAACTTGATGCTTTGTAGTTTCTCGGCTATGTAATGTGGAAATGTCTATTCCTATTTATGTGACTGGGACATTTATAAATGCCCCATTTAATTATTTGAGTAAGTTCTGTTCTTACCTCTCGTAAATTGTTCTTTGTAACATTTGGTTGGCAAAGCTTTTAGCAGCTAGTTTCTCAAATATTGGAAATTCACCCTTGCCGGGTTCAGGCACATTAAAATTATGAGTGATGGAAGAATAAAGTACACTGAAAAGTAGCTTAGATTAAGCTATAGGATGTTGGAGGAGCATGAGTGCCTGAGGATGCATTGGAAGGATTCAATGGATCACAGCCTGAAGCAATGTAACATCACAGTAGAGAGCTGAGGAACAACTAGAGCTGAGAGAATGTGCTAGTATGTGGCAGTCAAGGACAGGGTGACTTAGTTTGAGCAAAATTGTTGTCTACAGCACAAGAGCACCATTCTTCAAATAGCAACAAGGCCCATGGCACAGCCATGAGCAACAGATATTAGGACAGTGCCTTAAGTCTCACAAATGTGATATGGCTTTATAGTCAGATATTATTTATTTACCTATTCCTGTGTTCAGGTAGAAATATTATTAGTGCATTATCTTCATTTTCAAAATAAATTAGTTTTAGGTGTATAGAAGGGCATACATAAGTTATACAACCTTAGGATAATATTTGATGGAAAAATAGAATTAGGATTGAGAAAATAGGACATACCTAGGTCAATTGAAATAGATTAAATGAAACAACTGTTAAATTATGAGACAGCCTTATAAATTGGTTTTATGTCATGTATTCCGAAGAAAGCTTATAATTAGAGACCTTATAGATTGTAAAAATTCCACCAGTTATTTCATACCCCCTTCCATGTCTTCAGTAGTGCAGTCCCACATTGATTCTAGAACCTTGTTATCTCTGGTAATTGGCTTTGGCCAGTGAGACACTAGCAAACATGATGTGATCAGGACTTGGAAAGCATTTGCATATTAGGGCTTGCTTTCATGTTCCTACCTGGGACCCTGAGACTGCCATGAGAAGCATAGACTATCTCACTGGAACATAAAATGAGTTGTCCAAGTTGAGGTTCTTACAGACTAATAAAATGCCAACTGCCAGACATGTGAGTGAGACTGTCTTGGATAACCCAGTCCCAACAGAGCTGACCCCAAAGAACTGCCAAGCCAAACCAGAGAATCAAAAAAAAAAAAAAAAAAAAAAGGTTATTTTAAACAACTAAGTTTAGGTATGTTTTATTATGAAAAAAGCTTATTATCATATGCTAAATACAATCATTATAAAACAGTAGTATCTACTAACAATGGAGGGGCTACCGTCTGTAATAGGGGATTTATATCTATTATTTCTAACCTTTAAATAAGGTAGGTGTTCATCACACTATTTGCAAATGATATAATTTGTGTTGTGAAGTATGAATCTAGTTATATGAATAATCAATAACAATGTCAAGATTTATCCCCATGTCTGCCAGATTTTGAGTTTCAGGCGCTTTCCATTTTGCCAGGACACTGATGGGCGCTTGTCTCGAGGAGAGGGGATGAGGCACAGGCTTAGATGGGCTGTCCACATTTACTCCAAGTGGTAAAGTGTCTAATGCTCATCTGTAATCTACTCAGTAATTTCTTCATTTGCTTAGAGCCTAGCTAACCAAAATATTTTCAATGAACATTTCTTGAATTGTAAAAAGAACTGAAATGCATTTCAGAACAAGTTGGGCCTTTCAACTCATCTGAAAATAAGATAAAATAGTGGTAATCAAATAGGCTTTTGTTCAGAATATGTGAATTTGAATCCTAACTTAAGCTACTCATTATATTTTGTGACCCTGTATAAGTTCTTACAACCTTAATTACCTCAGTCGAAAATGGAGGTGATAATGCTTTCCTCACAAAATCTCATATAAGCTAATGAAGTAATGTTAAAAACATACAAATCACCAAAAGTGGAAAGATTTTGTTAATGTGAAATACGCAATTTAGTTTTGAGATATTAGCATATTTTGTATTGTATACAACATTTTTTTTTTTTTTTGCAATCAGGGCATAATTGTCACATAAAACAAAATAAACTTCTTCTAAGTTTGTGTATTAAATATAACTTTTACCAATGTTTGATAATTACAGAAATATTACATTTTTATATATACGTTTTATGAATTCCCATTTCTGAGCTTATTCATCATGATAGAAAATATTTCATAATATTGCAATCTTTCTGTTAACACTTTGGCATAATGTTTTCAAAAAAATTCTAAAAGTAGCTTACAATGAATTAAAACATCTTAGCATTGCAAATTGGGAATTTTAGCCCAAAGGTAGATTTTGTTTCACTGCTCAGCAGTAGCTGCAGTCATCAACTAGGAAGATCCCTATTTGTTCAATCCACTTGGAATTTGGTCAGGGATAAGGGATTCCCCCTTGTACTTTCACTCCGCACACAAGATATCTAGCTACTCTATCCCTTATATTGGGATAGAGCTTACACATGTCTAGGACTGGTTGGCAACAAGGAGTCCAAAAGTGGTGAGTGGAGGGCTTTGTGGAATAGTCACATCTACCATGTTGAGAAATCCACATTTTTGCTACAAAAAATTTAAGAGCCTTCCATATCTGTCACTGACTGCCAATAAATGGTATTTGAAATAAGAGCACCCCAATGAATTGCACTCCATTTAAGGAAAAAAATGTCTTGCTTTTTTCCCATAGTTTTTCTCACTGCTAACATGGAGGAGCAAGGACCATAAGTGGAGTGACTATAGTACTCTCTCCCAGAAAGTTTGCTCTAGTGTGAGCAAAACTTGAGTCAGGAAGATCACAGGACATGAAATTGAAGGTTTGCACTAGATTCATTCTGATCTGATACTAGATCTGCTTGGAGACCTATGATAGCTCTGTGGGGGAAGATGGGGAGTAGCTATTTTAGAAAAATAAAACTACTTTATCATGAATTCAGACCTTTTACTAACTAATAATTTTTGATTAATTAGATTCTATATTTCTCTTCTGTGATAAAATAGTTTAGCAATATTTTCTGGGTTATGTGCTTCACAGGATACTGAAGATTCACAAAACTTCTATTTGGAGAAAACTCTTCATAGACCTTAAGAGTTATTTTTCTTACAAAGGTCCAGGGCTTTGGATTGTTTAGGAGAGGAGAGAATAGGCAGGAATACAAATAATTTTCACCATATTTTAAAAATAAATAATTTCATTTAAGTGAATACAATAATTTTATTTAAGTATTTAAGGATTCACTTAAATAAAGTTATTTTTTGAATAAAACATTTATTTGAAGAAGGAAATTCCAGCCACAAAGCAGTCCATTCCTTTGCTTTGAACATAATCCTTTATGACTATTTTAGAGAGCTGAGTGTTTTTAAAAAGATTTTATTTATTTATGAGAGAGTGAGAAAGCAAGAGAGAGAGAGACAGAGAGAGAATGGGTGGGGGGAAGGGCAGAGTGAGAGGGAGAATCAGGCTCCTCACTGAGCATGGAGCTGGATGTAGGGCTGATCCCAGGACTCTGAGATCAGCACCTGAGCTGAAGGCAGACACTCAACCGACTAAGCCACCCAGGCACCCCTTATTTATTACATTTGTATCAACAACATATATTAAACTGTCGCTATAGAGTAGTGATTTAAAAAGAGGTACAGGAACACAAATCTGAAAGAAAATATTAAGAGATATAAAGTTGTCCCAATTCTCACAAATACTAAATGAACATAAAACTGTGTCAAAGAATTAGGTGGGATAAGCAACTAAGAATTTATAAACTCTATACCATGATGTATCCATGCAAACAGCCATACACACATCAAATAAAGGAAATTTATCTTTGCTATGTTCATTAGGATAAATTTAACCACTACTACAAAAAAAAAAAAAAAACCCTCCAAATATCAGTTGCTTAACAAAATAGAATTTTATTTCTTACTCACTTAGATTCCAGCTAGTTGCTCTAACCTTTAAAGATCTTAAATTGGGACACCTGGGTGGCTCAGTGGTTGAGCATCTGCCTTGTGCTCAGGTCATGATCCTGGGGTCCTGGGATCGAGTCTTGCATTGTGCTCCCTGCAGGGAGCCTGCTTCTCCCTCTGCCTATGTCTCTGTCTCTCTCACTCTCTCCTGTCTGTCATGAAGAAATAAAATCTTAAAAAAATATAAATGTCTTAAATTTCTGGGTTCCCTCTATTCATTTTAATTTTGCTTGTAAACCAGCCAGCTCTCCCTGTGTTTATATCTTCCCTCTGATACTTGGCTGAAAGAATAAAACAATAACAGGTATACACTATTAATCTGACTCTTCTCACTTCTCTGGGTCTTAGGTACAGGAGGCATGTGTTCTGCCTTCCATTTCATTGCAGGTGACAATTTCACTGGGTGTTTTTTCTTGTTTACTTTTATCTGGAAATGCCTTATTTTGCCTTCATTCTTCCAGGATTCACTGGATTCTAGGTTGACAGGTTTACTACTCTTCCTCCCCTTACATACTTTTTTTCAGCATTTTAAAGATGTTGCACTGACTTCCAGTCTCCATTGTTTCTGATGAAAAGTCTGAGGTCATTGGAATTGTTGTTTCCCTGTATGTGTTGTGTCATTCTACACTGGCTGTTTTCAAGATTGTCTCTGTGTTTTTGGTCAGCAGTTTGACCATGATAAACCTGTGTGGTAATATATGCATTTATCTTTCTTGAGCTTTGTCAGACTTTTAAATCTGTATACTTTGTCTTTTATAAATTTAGGAACATTTTGGCTGTTATTTTTTCAAATGTTTTATTCTGTCCTATTTTTCATCCCCCTCTGGGACTCTTGTTACACATATGTTCTATTTTTTGATATTGTTCTACAGGTGCCTCAAACTATTTTCACTTACTTTATTTTTCTGTTTTTCAGATTGAATAATTTGTACTGACCTATCTTCAAGTTCATGGACTACTCTGTCATCTCCTGCTAAACCTATCCAATGCATTTTTAATTTCAGATACCCTTTCCGTTCTAGAATTTCTACAGATTTTTTATTTTGGTATCTTTTTTCTGCAGAAATTTTCTATTTTTTGCTCATTCCAAGCATTTTTTTCTTCATATATGTGAGCTTAGCTATAATAGCTATTTTGAAATTCTTGTTTGCTGAATCCAACATATGGATCATTGCAGAGTTGGACTCTATTGATTGTCTTTTCTCTTAATAATAAATTATATTTCCTTGTTTCTTTGAATATTTAGTGTTTTAAAGTTGTATCCTGGATATTTTGAGTGGTTAAAGTGGAAACTCTGGATGCTATCATATTGCTTTGACAAATCTTGATTTTTTTTGTTTTTTATAGTAGTAGGAGTTTGCCTGGACTCAAACTGAAAACCCCCTGTCTTGGGTAGGAGTAAAAATAACATTTCAGTTCTTTAATCATTAGTTATGCTGCTTGGTATCTTCTCAATATGTATGGTTCAAAGGTCAACCAGACATTTTGGGCAGAGTTTCTATACAGAATTTGAAATTCCACCTCTCAGGATCTTCCAGGATTCCTCCTTACTTTGCAGTGGTTGTGGTTGCCTAAAATCTATCCACAGGCTCCTCATCCTGGAAAGTCTGTGGGTTTCCTATGAAAGCTGTAGTCACTCACCCTCATCACCCATTGAAAACTCTTTTTAGGGCTAAGAAGCCAGAAGAATGGAAAATTCTTCTTGAGACCATTATCTTCTTTCAAGTGTTGTCTCCTTTTCAGAATCTGCCTGCTTTTGTTCACTCTCTAGTGCATTCAGGTAATTGTGTTTTAGTTTTATTGTTACCTGAGGAAGGAGTCAATATGGTTTGGCCATCCACAAGCATCTTTACCAAATGCTCTGCCCCCTTATAAGGTGAGTCTCTCTTTTCCAAACCTCTGAGGTCAGTTTCCTGTCAACATTGGAGCACTAAGCTATGGATTTTTAGATTTTTGCTACGGAAGCATCTCACTTTAGGGTATAAATTTATGTATTAATTAAGATAATGCTAGGATGTTAGATAAGCTCCCTCAATTTGGTAGCTTAATACATATTTAAAATTTTATTTTTTCTCATGTAACAGTACAGTGTGGGTCATCCTGTTGAGTGGCTTCCCTTGAAGTGATAAATCATGAACCCAGGCTGGTGCTTTGATGTAAATCTATCATCTTGAACATATGCTCTGGACAGTCACCTCCATCCCAGCCAGCTGGTGAGGCAAAGCCATGGAGAATTGCATGGGAGACACCTGGAAGTGGTGCATACTATTTCTGATCACATTCTAGTGCTTAAGACTCAGTCTCATGTAAGGAAAGATGTAGTCTATGTGTTACCAAGAGGAAAGAGGATGGATTTAGTGAAAGATAGCTAGTCTTTTATAAAATGGATACTTTTTAGGGGTGCCTGGGTGAATCAGTCAGTTAAGCATCTGCCTTCAACTCAGGTCATGATCCTGGAGTCCCAGGATCAAGCCCTGCATCGGGCTTCCTGCTCAGTGGGAAGTCTGCTTCTCCTTCTGTCTCTCACTCTGTTTGTGCTTTTTCTCTCTCTTAAAATGGGTACTTTTAAAATTATTTACTCCATCTTAATTTGTGTACTTAGCTTTTCAGTGGGGTTTCTTCAATTACTGTCCATTCCAACTACCTTTCACCAGCAGAGGTCATTGTGTCCAGGGAGTGGAAATTGTGCAGAGGTCATTGTGCCCAGCCACACAATGTGTGTCTCAGGAGAATCATCAGTGAAGAAAAGCCTAGACTGAAAGTCTGTACCTGAGCTTACCTCTGCATTGTGTAAAGTTAAATACACATTTGGTAAAGCCATGTCTAGTAACTGTGAATTACATTGCCTATGGAAGACGTGGATAGAGGGTGGAAAGTGTGTAAGAAACACAAAACATGTGATTTTGGTTAAATATTCAGTGTTTGGTTAATGTTCAGTGGATGAATCAGTGACTTATAAAAGAATGACTTGGTGGGAAAGAATGAGTATCCCAGGAAGGTGTGTCCAGGCTATGAACATGACTCAACATATTCTACTTCAGCCGAGGACTGGAAATGCCCTTTTTGGTAGACAGTATTGTTTTTGGTAAATGACCAAATCACCAGTTTAAACATAGAGGAAGTAGTTCACACTGTTAGCAATATACTAAAAATTTCACATGGGTTACTTTCAGAAGTGGCTGATTATGTCTCAGACTTTTCTACAATTTGACTCTACCTTGCCACTAAGTAATAAAATTACAAAATAGAAAAATAGATTCAGTTCACTTTAACTGGGAAAAAACCTTAACCTCATAATTTTTATTATAACATCTGGAAAGTCATGGCAAATTTTACTGAGTATCTTTTATGACATCAAAATGGTGACAATAAAATGGAGAATGGAGACATTGAAAAGTTTATCTTCTTTTGTAATTTGTAAAATGACAAGTACCCTTATGCTCCCCAGGTATTCAAGTCAGATGTTGTAATCAAGTAGAACACATGCTAAATTTATAAAGAGAAATAGACCCCATGACTTCATCTAGTTTCCCCATTGTTTTTATGAGACTTGGAAAAATCCTAATGTAATTACAAGTCTTATTCATTTGAGTGCTACTTGAATTAAAAGAAAACCTGTGATCTTATGCTGTGAGTTGCTCTTTTGTCATCAATATTGGAGTACTCACTTAGGGCAAATAAATGTGTTGACACATATGGGAAGTTGAGGAAGTGGTAGCTTCTGCTATTTGAAAAGTTCACGGTTTAAAGGAAGTATAAGAGAGATAGAAGGATGTAAAAATAATGGAAATTGTTGAACTATCAACTAATGATCGTCCTAGAACAAAGTCAGAGAAAATGCTGAAGAGATTGTGTCACTGAATGCAAAGAAGGAGAGAAAAAACTTAAGAAATAGCAAAGAGTTTACAAGGAAGGAGAATTTTCAAAGTCTTTACATACGAGGGTGAGTCTAATTAACAGAAAGAAATATATATTCTGGAGAGAAATGGAGAGAGCACTGTTCTTAGGAGGAAGAGTCCTTTAGGGCCACAGAGCCTTTAACAAAAGCTTTGCAGAGGCTCCTTGGTACCTTTGGGACAGTCCAAGAGAGGGGCAGGAGAGGTGGAGGTGGAATGCACAAGGTGAATTGTGAGGAAATAGTAGGTTGTGCTAGGGGAAATAATATAACTAAAATGAAGCCTGAGGAAGGAAAGAAGAGAAAATTGGAAATTATTACACGTTAGTAGATTATATGGAGAATTAGACCGAATGATCCTCTGTGTAGCATTAAGATGATTATGTTGCTTTAAGCTCATAAGCACATCAGGGTTTAAATTTGGTGAATGAGTTCACAACAACCACATAAACAAGTAAACAATCTATTCTAATGTGATTTAATGGTGTTGAGTCAGAATTCAGTTTGAACCTTTCCCCTGTTCATTTACCTGGTACCTGATTTGGGATGAATTACTTTAGTTTTACTGAACCTGTGTTCCTCATCCCTGAAACAAGGATAGTGAAATTTCCTTCGCGGGGTTAGTTATTCAGAGCTGTCCCTGAGACAATTAAGTAAAGAACTTAGTATGTGTTTGACATGTAGCAAAGCCTCAGGAAGTAGCAGCACATTCTTTTTATTAAAATGGTAGGGACCATATGCCCAGGGGTAGAGTAACTCGATTGGTGGGAGTTAGTCTCTGTGCAGTGGTGCCTTTCTGAGCTTTGTACCATGCATATAATTTGAATAATGAAACATACCCTTACAAATAATTTAACCCCTTAGGGCCCCTAACCCTTTATGGTAAAAAAAAAAAAATCTGAGTATAAATAAATAAATAGCTTAACTACTCCTTTGGTTTTTAGAACTGGAGAATATGCCAGAGGGAGAGACTAATTAAAGTCACTGGAGCCTTAACAATCAATCAGCTATAGACAGAGAAGGAAGCAGGGGAATGAAAAGAGGCGTGGGAGAGAAAGGAGGGGGGAGATTCAGCTTCTAAGAGTGATGCGTGAACTCTAAGATCATGGTTCAGTGGGCTGTGGAGCAGCTTGTAATTTCTACCTCTATTTCTCCCAGGAGCAATAGTTTCACAGCACCTCACCTCTATCCCTGTAACTAGGAATTAATGCCATAATAGATTGTTTCAACCAAGTTCTGATAAGAAAAACAACTTAGCCTTTTATGATAGACTATGGTTTACAAAGTGCCTTCCTTCTGAACTATTATCTCACAGCAACTAGATAATATTTAGAACTGGTATCTCTCATAATCGTAAAAATTATCATGTATGGAGAAAAAAGCAAATAAGCGTTTTTAAAAACAGTAATGTCATGGTGTCCTAAATATTTATCATATCTTGGTTTATTTGTATTGTCTATAAGAACTCTCAAATCCAATTTACAATTCTTGAATGAAATAATACTGATGTTTTCTATTTTTAAAAATATTTCACAGCATATTTTTCCTTTGCCTTCACTTCATTTAGCTTTAAGAAAAATCAAGAGCTAAGCACAATTATCTGAAGTCATCCAATGGCTGAGCAAGCATTCACCCCAAATCCTTGACTGCCATTTTATATTTATAACAGCAAGCTTTGTCCTTACATTTGTTTTAAAATATAACACTCAATATGCTTTGGTCTGGGACCTAACTGAGATCTACAAGCGAAGGTGGAAAGATGCAAAATAAGTGAAAAATAATGAAAGTATGGTTGATACTTGGAGTGGGAGAGAAAGGAGGAATGTGCTCCCCACCCTCCATGGTTTCATATGCGTCAGTTCTCCCACAGATATTTTTCAAAATATTAAGAAACAGGCTATATCAAAGAGACAAGAGATGTAGGAACTATAATTTAAAAACCCAAACAAAGTGTTACAACTTTTGGAAACTTGTTTAACCTCTTGGGCCTCATTTTCCTAACTTGTAAAATAGTGATAATTATGGTATCTATTAGAACAGATAATTATAGTGTCTACTGCAGAGGGTTATGGGAACGATTCAATAAACATTACGTGATTCACTTTTGGATGCTAGCACAAAATAAGAGTTAAATAAATCTTGCCTCTTCTTCTTTTTACGATTAATATTATAATTCATTATTCCTTAATAAAAGCTACAATTAGGCACATGATAAGCTTGATCATTTGCTGCCTAATAATCCAAGTACTGGTATGCTCTGCTGGATTTATCATTGTCAGCCACCCTCTCCCTCAGAATTAGTTTCTTTTAAAGGAATGAAACAATTACAAACATTCGGTAGCCATTTTTTAGGCTTTTTTTTTTTTTTTTTTTCAAAAGAAACCAACACTTCCATCAGCTGTTTAAATAGATGTCGTGTGAAATTTTTAGGGATCTCATTTTAATTTATAAATTAACATGTTTATAGTCATTTTAACTCAACGATAGTTGAAGACAAGACACTACTCAACTATACAGCCTTCTTGTTACTTTAACTGATAACTACCTTTATGTTTAATGTTTTCATGTTCTTGTTAAGAACAAAAAAAAATGAATGCTTTTTTATTTGATACTATCAGTACAGAGTTGTTTTGTACTATCTTTTGTTGAGTTATCTTCCACTATTGACCTGTTTTACTTTTTAAAAAGGGTAAAGGAGTATTTTTTTGAAATTGTAATTAGAGATTCTGAATTTAAATTCATAATGATAGCAAGCAAGTAATTTCTAAATATTATATGGAGACAATTCTAAGTACTATGTACACAACATAGTGACTAATTATGGAGGTTGTAAATTAAGGGGTCATTTGGTGGAAGCTGGAATGAGAAATCCATTTAGTGGTTGCAGGTCACTAATTGATACCTTTGTAGAAAACTTACTGCCAGGGAGGAACTTGGAGCACAAGCAAATGTCCCTATTTCAAACACTATTCTGAGTGTCTATTAATTAAGTGCTTGGAAAGCTGTGTTAACTTGGACAGGGCTTAAGACCATCATTTTTGGTCACTAGGGCAGCACTGACTTGAAAGCGTTAATTTAATTTCCTAACACATTCTTCAGGAAGCTGAATGGTTAAACCTGCATTATATTTCATGCCTCAGAGAACAAGAAGGCAAAGCTGATTCAGGTAATTTTTAGGGTACCTGATTAATATTATAATTAAAACAACAACCTGAAGAGCATCTGGGAGTGTTCAGTATTAAAGAATGCCAAATAATATCACCCCTGTCCTGGTAGCAGCCACACCCTGGGTTTTTTTCTGGTCCTTTGCACATTCATCTCTTCTGAAGCATCTGGCCCAACTCACTGCCTTCTCTGTCCCCAAGCTCTTTTCCTGTGGTATTTTTCACACCTCACTCTTGCACTGCTCTGGTGCAGTTTCTTCTCTGATTGATTCTTCTTAGTCCTCAGCTTCTCCTCTCTGCCACCCCCATCCCCTTCCCCATACGCATCCTGAAGATTTGTTGTTGTGGGTATTTTCTCATTACCTATACTTCATTCCAGGGAAAGTGTTATGGGCTGAATGTCTGTGTATCCCTCTCCCTCAAATTCATATGTTGAAGCCCAATGTGATAGTTTTGGAGGTGGGGCACTTGAGAGATAATTAAGTTTAGATGAGGTCATGAGGATGGTGGGATCCTCTCACATGAAGGGATTAGCACCCTTCTAAATAAAGGAAGACATAGAGATTTCTCTCCAGCCATGCAAGAAGAGGTCAAGTAAGCATATAGTGAGGCGGTGGCCATCTGGAAACTGAGAAATAGTCCATCTCATGAGGCAGATATGGGAGTGTAGACTCATTGGTGGAAGAGAATCTGTGCCACCTTGATCATCTTGAATTCCCAGACTCTAAAACTGAGAAATATGTTGTTTAAGTCACCTGGTCTATAGTGTTTTGTTATAACAGTGTGAGCTAAGACAGTAAGTAATAGCATTTATTTCCAGCTTCAGTATTTAATCTGATGGGATGACTCCCCGGAGAGAACACCATCCAGACCCGTAGTTCCAGGTGCCTGCTGGGCCACACTGGTACTTTAGAGTCAACAGCCCTATACGGGTCCTATTAATCCCACTTCTCTACCTGGTTCCTGTAACTTAATTACTGGGCTCCTTGTAACCCAGGTTCAAAGGTCTGGGTGCTGCTGCAAATTTTATTCTTCTGACTTATTATCCTTTATTCTTATTACCTCATCTAATCAGTTATCAAATACTACTGATTCTGTAGGGGGCTGATAATGTGCAATGAACATGTAACTTTATATTCTATATCCTTGTAATATCACTTTTGAGCTCACAACTTACTTATTCTGGTATGGTAGCAGGTGAGAGGGAGGTGTTGCCAATACTTGAAATTGTCAATTTAAGGTGTATAATCTTTTCCTGTTTAAAGCAGTCCCTTCAAGTTCACAACAGTGTCTTGCAAAAGTTAGCAGCCTTTCCAGATTTCATTCCTTTTCTCTTTTGTAAGAAGTAGTCTTGATGTGATAGAGCTAGTCTCTAAGAATACCATTTAAAATTCTCTTTTAATGGTTAAGGGCTCAATCTTGCCTTTTTATTTCTCTTTCATTCCTACTATTATAATTCTGATAATTCCTAAGTCAAATGTCTGCCTCTGGCTGTATAGGGGGAAAAGTCATGTAAAAGGAAGGTGAAGAGAAGAAAGCATGTTAACATATCTCATAACATAACCCTGTTGAAATGGTGTGCCTGTGATGCCTCTGGAAGGCATCCTCCTTTGCCTTCCTGCTCCTCTTCTCTTGGACTTCATTGAAATTCCTCAAACTCTACTGTGGCTCCATCCTCTCCCTTCAAAATTCATCGTTCACACTTGTACCCAGGTAATAGCCACGTTCTGTCACTACCCAAGTGGGTTCCAGAACTTGAATGTTATCTACGCAGTACACCCAGGCTCCTGTGCACCAAAGCCAAGCCTTCCACAACCATACCTTATACTCTCATGCTTGAGAAATACCCTTGTCCCAGATTTTCAATAATGGAGAATATTCACTATTTCATAAATGCGCAATCTTCATTCTTACCCTGTACATATTGATGCTGCTGCCCGGAATGAGTCTGCACTCCCATATCTGCCTCATGAAATTCTGTAAATCCTTAAATTTTCTGCTCAAATGGCACTTTCTACATTACTTCCAGATTCCCGGCTCAGAAACTAATTTCTCCCTCTTCTACCCTGCCCATGTTACTTTCTGTAGACTTCTTTTGTGCTATTTTTCCCATTACACATTGCACTGCAATTAGTAGTGTTTGTATCTCCTTTAAGTTTTGATATTTAACTTCCTTCAGAGTAGAAGTCAGGACATATTTATACTTTGTATCACACAGAGTACCTAGAAATATCAGGTCCTGAATGACTCTGAGCTGAATTGAACAATAAAAATGTTGGAGATAATAAAAGTCAAATAGTTGCATTTTATTATCCCTACTACATTGAATCTATACCCGGGAGACTACATTGTTGGCACATTTTGTATTCCTTAAAATTATGCTTTGGTTCCCAGGAGTTTCTTAGATAAATAGAAAAATATTTATTTTTTTCCCTTAATGGAATAAATATAATTCCTTTATCAGTGAGATTAAGAATGCCATTTCAGATTCCAAAGAAACAACTTTGAAAACCTTGCCAAAATCTATCATGATTTCTTTTTTCTCATTGAGCTTAAAAATTGGTCTCTTGCTTAAAAAGCTAAAAGCAAATAATTTTCCCCTTCAGATAGATTTTGGGAACAAAGTAAAATTCAGATAGCTAGCCAAAACAAACTAGCTGAAAGCACAGAAGAAGTCCCAGACAGAGAGGTTATTTCATTTTAGAGTTCAAGTGGCAGAGCAGTTACTGTATTATGTGAATCCTAAATTGGCATTTGGCAGCAAACAAGAATCGCTTGCAGGAAATAATATCCTTCATTTTCCTAAATGCCAGTCACCTCTGGGATTCAGTCTAAGTCCCTACTTTTATCTCTCCATGTGCAGGCCCCTCCCCCTTTCTTTTTCTAGGGCATAATAATGATGCTATGTATTATGCATTATGCCTTAAGGAAACTCAGACTAGCAACACAGGCTATCATTAGCTCTCACCACTTTAGGATTGTCCCCAATAAACTCTATAATCACCTGGGATGCAGCTGAACCAGGTAAGGTAGGAAAAATGGTTACTATAAAGCTGAAAATTATGATGCTGTTTGAGGAGACACATAAAGCACCCACCTATTTTATCAACTTATTTTTCAAAGCCTCTCTTTAGATGTTCAGTGACTTTCTTAAAAGAGTGATTTGCTCTCATCGGGGGAAAAAAAAGTTTCCAAGCCTTCTGGTTGCAAAGATAGGCCCTTTTACTGTAAATCAATGTGTTGCTGTCTTGTTTGCTTTCGTGCAAGAAAGATGGGCACAGCCCAGAACCAATGGTGCTGCTTCCTTGCCTCATTTATCTTGTGGCTTTGTTACCAGAGCAGCCTAGTCTTAACCATGTCACCTCCCCTTTACTGCCATTGTTACAAGGGCTCTGAATACAGATACTTAAAGGTATAGAAGGAGGTTATCTTATTTTTCTTAGTTTTCGGGATGTCAGGTGTAAAAGTTGGATTACTTAGAGTTCTGTTTATGGCACTCTGTTTTTATTTGTCCATGCCACACTCCTTCCTTGTTATTATTTTAGTTACATTTTAATGTATTGATTTCCTTTTGGCCCTATTTCTCATACTACTCCTTCCCCTCCTCTGGGCACATTAGACACCATTCTAACAGTTTGATTACATAGCTTTCTGCTTTTGGATGTTCTTGTAAAGCATGTATGATTATTTTGTGCCCATGAAACTTAACATAAATGATAGTGCAGTAAAGATTTTCTTCTGCTAACTTTTCAATCAGAATTATGCTTCTAAGATATTAGCATGTTGTGTGTACATTCACTTGTTACTTCTAAAGTTGCTTTGTATTCTACTGGTGCCAACTAATCCCCACTGAAAGATACTTTAATTGACTCCAATTCCCTGACTACACAAGATACTCCGCATTAAAATTGCTACAAGAGCTCATTATGCATGAGGATATATACAAGAGAAATTCCTTAGTACCGAGATCCCTGGGTCATGAGTATGCATATACGTAATTCATCAGCAATTTATCAAAGATTCTGTGTATTTTTATTGAATTATTTGATGTTTTATAGCTTTATAGTGGATGATGTACTTTTAAATCTATTTTCTAGATTATTTCTGGTATGAAGAAATGCTATTGGTTTTTGTTAGTTTATTTTTGCTGAGCTCTTATTATTTCAAATATTTTGTTCATTATGGTTTCTTTCATTTAAAAATAATGATAGCTTCACTAGTTTATGTGATTCCTTACATCTCATTTATTTTCTTTTTTCTTTTTGTGCTGGCTAGAATCTTCAATACCATGTCAAACAGTAGTACTGAAAGAGAATCTTGTCTCTTCCAGTCTAATGTTTCTACATTAAAAATATTTGTAATAGGTTTTTGTTATATAATCTTTATGAACTTTGAAAAATTCTATTTTATTTCATAATTTTCATGGGTTTGTGTTTTTTAGAAATTGTGAATCAGTGTTCAATTTTACTATCTGCATTTTCTGCTGTGATAAATTTGTGATTCACTGTGATAAATATGTATTTTTCTTCTCTACTTATTATTATGGCAGATTAATAAAATTTCTATTGAACTATCCTTCTATTTTAGGATTAATTAATTCTGATCATATGCATTTCAAATCTGCCTTATAAAATCAGTGTTTTATTTAATGTTTGCATATGTGTTTGTAAGTAAAATGGGGCTATAATTTTACTTTCTTTGATTTCCCTTATCTCTTTTTAGAATCAAGATTTCATTAGTGCCTCACTTAGTGAGGCATCTCCAATTCCTTTTAATTCTTTTTTCCCCTAATTTCTGAAGTAACTTGCATATGATAAGAGTCAAATATACCTTAAGATGTTGGCAGAATTATCTACAAAACAATAAGGGTTTGGTGTTTTACACTATCTTTGCCAATCATTTGATTTATTTAATGCTTATTGGCTTATTCAATTTTGCTATTTTTTTTCTTGCTTCAGTCTTTTTTAAATCCATTTCATCTGCTTTTTAAAATATAGTTGTTTAGGCGCACCTGGGTCACTCAGTGATTGAGTGTCTGCCTTGGCTCAAGTTGTGATCCCAAAGTCCTGGGATTGAGTCCTGCATCAGGCTCCCCACTGGGAGCCTGCTTCTCCCTCTGCCTATGTCTCTAATGAATAAATAAATAAAATCTTTCAAATAAATTAAAAAATATATATAATTGTTTACATTATTCTCTCACTAATTTCCACCTGTTAGTAGTTATTTCATTATTATCCTATACTTTTATTTGTAAATTTTCATTTTTATATCACTTCTTTAAGAACTTTCTGTTATTACACTATCCAAGAACAAGTCACTGATTTTGCTAATATTCTTTTGTTTGTTCTATATTCTATTAATATGTCATGTTTATTACTATCTGTTTTTTTGGTTGAGTTTACTGTCTTGCTCAATTTCTATCCATTTTTTCTTATTTACTGATAAATTTATTTGGAATTAAACTTTATTTTAATTAAAGCTTTAACATAATTTTTGCCTCATAATTTGTGTCCTTCAGCATTTTTATTGATATTAAGTTCTAAGAGTTTTTTAATTTCCTTTATAATTTTCTTTTTAATCCAGTGGTAATTAAGTGAAATATTATCTAGTTTTCAATTATATAGTTTTGTTGATAATATTTAATATCATTTAATTATAATCAGAAAACATAGTTTGCATGACACTGATCCCTTGGAATACATAGAAGCTTTCTCTACAGTTTAGAACATGGACTTTTTACTTTATTTTCTCCATGAGTGCATAAAATATGTATATTCTATATTCTCTCTTTTTTTTAATTGAACAGGTTTATGTTGTCCAATAGTTTTGTGTATAAATTGATTTGCTCAGATCTTTGATATTGCTGCTTATTTTTTGCCTGCTTGATCTATGGATTTCAAAGTCAATATTAAAATCTAAATTTATAATTAATCAATTCCCCCCTGAAATTCCCCAGTTTATCTCTTTACAGTTTAAAATGATATTATTTACATGCATACCTATAAGGATTATATCTACCTGCTCTGTCTTTTCCTTTATCAGTGTATAATCTCTCTTTCTGTTTCTTAAAACAATTTTCCTTTTAACTATTATGTTTACCACAAAAGATTTCTTTGGTTCCTATTTATTTGACATATTTGCTTCCAAATTTGCATTTTCAACCTTTCTTTGCCTTTTCATTTTCAGTGTGTCAACTACAGAAAATACTATAGAATCTTAAAGAAAAAAAAAAAAAACCCTGTGGTCTTTTAACTAATGATTATAAATCATTTATATAAAAAAATTTATCTTAAGACTCATTATTTGCAATTTTTTTGTATTATCTACTGTTGCACATTTTTTCTTCTTTTCATTGGGTCAATCAAGTTTTCTTTTTAAAGAATTATACATTAAACTTTGGTTTTATTGTAATTGCCCTTAATTTAAGTCCCACAGTCATGTTTATCCACACATTAATTTTATAAACATATGAATGTTTACATATCCCCACTTATAAAACATACATTTTATTTTATTTATTTTATTTTTTTAATTTTTATTTATTTACGATAGTCACACAGAGAGAGAGAGAGAGAGGGAGGCAGAGACACAGGCAGAGGGAGAAGCAGGCTCCATGCACCGGGAGCCCGACGTGGGATTCGATCCCGGGTCTCTAAGATCGTGCCCTGGGCCAAAGGCAGGCGCTAAACCACTGCGCCACCCAGGGATACCTAAAACATACATTTTAGCATAAACTCCCCTCCATTTGTTTTCTGTCTGCCCCGGTTGCTGTTTTCTAGAGTTTTTATCCTGAGTTTTTAAGGATTTCTATTATCTTCTTTTTGTTTTCCTCAGCTTTCTTTGACAACAATGTTTGCATTGGGATTTGATGGTATTTTACCACCTTAATTTCTGCTGTCTCTTACAACATCCAACATTTATTTCCCTTCTTATTTCATTATTTGCTGCAAGAGCGTTTTTTAAAGTGAGCCTTTTTGTGGCAAATCTTTTGAAGACTACTTTGCCAGATTAGATTTTATCATACCTTCCCATTGAAATGATAATTTGGCTACCTGTCGAGTTCTAGTTTCAAAATTATTTTACTCTAAAATATTACTACCTTGCCTTTTTAATCTACAATTCTTATTGAAATGCATGATATCAGTATAACTCTTATTCTTGTTTGAGAATCTACTCTTTCTCTTGGAACTTAAAAAATGTTCACTTTGATATTTTTTAACATCACTGTCTTGGATCTAAGTGTGAGGTGTTTTTTTTTTTTTTTTTTTTTTTTTTTTTTTTTGGCACTTTATGAGCACTTCCAAACTAAGGTCTTTCATTCTTTAATCTAGGAATTTCTGAAAACGTTTCATTCTATCCATTCTTTTATTCTCCTAGGGGGTATCTAATTTCTAGATCTGGCAATTTGATATCTTCCATGATTCTTCTAATTTTTTTCACTTTTTTTCTTTGCTCCTGCCATCAGAGGGTTTCTCATTTTAATATATTCCAGCTTGCTAGTTGGTCTACTTGTGGGTTCATCCTACTGTTTTCCCATTAATGGGAAACATGTTTTATCATTTTCCTATTCTCTTTTTTATACTTAATCCTAATACATGGTTCTCTTTTAAAATTAACTTCTTTGATTTATTTATTCATTTATTTATATTTTATTTATTTATTTATATTTTATTTATTTATTTATATTTTATTTATTTATTCATGACAGACACGGGGCGGGGGGGCGGGGTGCAGAGACACAGGCAGAGGAAGAAGCAGGCTCCATGCAGGGAACCTGATGTGGGACTCGATCCCGGGTCTCCAGGATCACGCCCTGGGCTGAAGGCAGCACTAAACCGCTGGGCCACTGGGGCTGCCCCTCTCTGTTTTATATATAATAAATATTATACATGTTACTATATCATTATATTTTATATATCTGTTGAATATCTTCCCATATCTTTTAAGTAGATTTACCACACTTTAGTATACTGTACCTTGTATGTTTGAGGAGGGGCAAGGGATGAGTTCCAGCACAGAGAATCCAAATGCCACAGAATCACCTTTAGAGTCTGTTTTGCTAATTTTTGGTCATGTAATATCTCTTGAAAATGAGTAGCAATATATGGAAGTGCCCTTTGGTTGTGTTCTACCAAACCTGGGTTGTGGGTACTTGGATGACTAGGGAAGGGGTTTATATGGAGCTGGTACTGGATGTATGAGGACAGCTGGTCAGTCTGCACCAGTTTGAATCAACTCTATATCCCAGTGGGGCTTCTGAGCCGCCCGGATGTTACACTTCCAGTGATTCGCCCAGGCCAGCAAGACAGATACAAGAGCAGAAAAAGAAGTAAAAGCTGTGATTTCATGTAATGAAATAAACCTCAGAGAAAGTAAACTATAAAAGGACTTTAGGAATGATGGTCACAGAAAGCTTCTCTGACAAGGTAGCTTTTGAAATGAAGCCACAGGAAAAAAGGGAAAGCCAACAATGTGAATATCATGAAGAAACGAGTTCTGTGCTGCAGGAAAAACAAGTGCGAAGTCCCTGTGATGAGAAGAAACTTTTCATATTCAAGCAATGTTGGAGCACGGTTAGTAAGCAGGAGATTCATAGAACAATTTTCTATGGGAGCCATTTGGGAGCAAGACAGAGATAGGGTTTTAAGTGTCAGGGCATAAAGTTTGACTTTTTTTTTTTTATGGGCACTGAGGGGGACACTTGATGAGATGAGCACTGGGTGTTATACTGTATGTTGGCAAATCGAACTCCAATAAAAAATACACACACAAAAATAAAGTTTGACTTCTATTCAAAGTGCAAAATGGAAGCCATTGAAGGGTTTTAGGAGGTCTGAAGTAGACCATCTGAAGTAGGGCGGCTACAATGAAGACCAAAGAAAGGGCAGCACTTTAAAATATAATTGACGAATATAGTTTCTAGCATAAAACGTTCATTTGCGTCATCTTTCATGATTTCTTTTATTCAGCTTCATTTTATCCTTGAAAATTAAATCAATGTCTTCAGCATTTCAGAATGCTGATGTTTAATCTACATGTTCTTTCATTATTGTCTGCCTGTCTTTAAAAATCTTTAAATAGGGATCCCTGGGTGGCACAGCAGTTTAGCGCCTGCCTTTGGCCCAGGGCGCAGTCCTGGAGACCGGGGATCGAGTTCCACGTCGGGCTCCCTGCAGGGAGCCTGCTTCTCCCTCTGCCTATGTCTCTGCCTCTCTCTCTCTCTCTCTGTGACTATCATGGAATAAATAAATAAAATCTTAAAAAAAAAATCTTTAAATATCACACCACCTGATGATAAATGATTTACATTTAATTCTCAATTTTTCTCAACTTAATGTATACATTCAGGCATAGAACATAAATATTTTAAAGAGATAAAGGACTGAATTTCTTCAAGTTCAGAATGTTTTCCCTTAATTCATTATGGACCTCCTTGTAGTTCACATTGTCACATGGTTTTCACCATTGCTCTCAATCCCATACCACCTTTCTCAATTCTACTTCACCTCAAAAAATGGACATAATGCTTCCTTTTGCAGAGCACAGCATAAAAAGCCTTTTTTATCATAAAAGAATTATGACGCCACAGTGGCCTCATAGTTACAGGCACATCAGACATCAGTTCTTCTAAAGTCAGTAACCACACTCTATCGCAGAGAATCCCCAAAGAGTAGTTTCTCAAGATCTGTGGGCTAGACAATGATGAGGGTCATTTTCCATAATGAGTAAAATTAAATGGCCATTCTTGTGTCCTTTCCAAAACAGAGTCATGTTCCATAGAAGTGTACTGCTATTTCTACTAGCAGCAACTAATGGCTAGCAACTTTTAAACACAGTCATTTTGCTAAAATAATTTAAAGTTCTTCACTGGGCACCATGGTACACTGAGTTTTTACAAAAATGGGACTAAACAATATGTTCTTTTATCTCCTGCTTTATGAAACAGGACAATGTTGAACCTTTTAAGAATTCCAGTGAATATATTCTTAAACTATTATTTTAAATAATAAATGATAATATTAACAATAATGGTTTTTGGACGTTCTTCTAAGTCCTTTACATTATTTAATTCTCATAATTTTATGATGTAGGCATTGTTGTTGCATCCAAAGTTTTATGATAAAAATACCCACATTTATAATTTCTAATAATAATAGCTAACTAACATTTACAAAATGCTTACACTGTGCTGGTCACAATGATGATTGTTTAATATGAATTATTTTATCTTTTCCCTGGTAAGTTTATGTATTTGTCTCATGTGTTAAATGGGAAAACTATTCATAGGGGCAAAGTAACTTGACCAAGCCAATTAGCAGATGTATAACTTAAACCCAGGTCAAAAAAGGTGAGTCTTTACAAAATGTTACAGTAAATCATTTCAGTGCCCAAGTGCCAGGAGATCTGATCCTAACCAGAACCCAAGGTATAATTTGCTACCTGGTATTTGGGAATTTTCTGGAATGTGAAGAATCAGTGTGGTCAAAACCCAGAAAAATAGCAGAATGATTTCCTGGTTTTTGTGCTTTTTCCTACCTCTCACAGATCCATTCTCTTCCCTTCCTTGAGCCTGAAGTTTGCCCACCTGGTTTTTCCTTGCAGTTGGTCAATGGAAGAAAGCAGCACAAGATGGAGGAAGGAAGAGAAGAAAATCAAAGCATTTCTTTCTTTCCCTTCCTTTATGATAAGGTCCTGGGTAATCACTGTGTCCTCTTGCACTCACAGCTCTGACCTGGCAGCTCCTCCAAGTCGCCTTTCTCACTGATTTCAGGAAATTATTTTTCTTTCTCTGTCCTTTCAACCCTAATTGGCACAATTGCATCCCGCCCTTGCTAGTCCCTGGAAGCCTCCTCATCCGTTATTGTTCCCTTTTAACCCTGCTCACCCCTCTGTGTAAGTAGTCCCTTCATTAGGGTCTGTTTATAGGAACTTTCAAGGGTGGGTTCTGTTTCCTACTTGGGCCTTAACCAATTAAAAGGAAAAAAAAGGGAACTAGGTTGATGGATAGATTACATTTTCTAGTAACAAAGAGAATGAGGGCAGAATATTTCGACAATGGTTCTTGGGAGTTATGCCAGCAGCCAAAATGAGAAGTGTCTGTGCAGAAAGAACAAAAGAAAAACATTTAGTCAGATATTCCAAGGATTCACTTACTAGCAGTGGCATCCATAAGGCATGGAACTTTCACTTTCACTAAGAAACTGTCAAGCAGGGTCTAGGCACTATAAAAATATGGATCCAAGAAAATGGAAATGTTGGTTAATAAAGATGCTGTGAGATACACCACAGAGACATTCCCTACCCTTTGAGCCAGAGGAAGTGATGGATTTTGCAATATAGCTGGGAGAGATGAACTATGGATCTACAAATCCTACTTTACCCCCCCTCCCCCAGGCTAGCAGGAGGGGGTGGGAATCTCCTATCGCATGTTAAGACAGCACTATTGTGTTGCTGTGGTAGGAGAAAAGCAAAACTGTCATTTTTATTTAAACTCCCAGGAGAATCCAATCTAAGTTTTATTGGGGCTTCCTTTCTAAGCAACAAATTTGGGAATTCATGTCATTTTGTTTTGAAAAAGGTTTCTTCGATAACTGACTATATTACAGAAAGTGTTTTCTATTCCACTTGAGTTTAATTTTTATATTTCCTCATAGCCTTGTGCAACAAAAGAAAATTGTTTGGGTACTATAGTACCAGGAGTCAGGTTGTTGACTCCTACGTGATTTTGCTTAAACTTATGGAAACATCCTATTTTCTCCATACCACCCCAGGCAGCCTATTTAGCAGATTGCCTAGATATTGCTCCTTTCAAGATACTGCTCAATGACTAACTCTGGCATGAAGTCATTCTGAAGTTCCCCTTCTATTTCTCCCCAGGTAAAATTCATCACTTTTTCTGTTGTTGCTACCCTCCACTGTACAAAGTCCCTGTAGAAAAGACAAAACTACTTCTAGCCATCTTAGGTTTGCAGCAAGGACTCTTTAACAAAAAGATTAAGAGAAAACACAAATAGTTTATTAGAGTGGGTAGTACATGTCAGGTGGGTGAAATCTAAACCAAAAGTAATTCAAAATGGTGGCTTATAATTCCAGCTCATATATCACCTTCAACAAAGAACAATACATTTATAGAGAAATGGCAGGACAAAGAAAAGCAGTTTTAGACTTCCAAGGACAGCAAACTGTGGGAAGGAAACTAAGAGAGTAAGGTTTGTTTGCAGATCCTCTGGTGCTGTCTCTAGGTTGATAAAGGGTCTGTCTCCAGTAAAAGAATTTCTATCCTACCCTTAGGCAGAAAGGAGGGAGATTTTTCTGTTTGCTGCTGTTTCATTGACTTGAGCTCAAAATAATTCTTATGTCAAAAGGCATATTTTGGGATGATATATTCTATGTTCCTTTACCCTTTCTACCATTTTGTTGTTGTTGCTATTGTTATTTTAAATAGCCTCTCTCATCCACCAGATTGTAAACTCCTTGAGAGCAGGTTTATATCTTACTACTCTGCTTAACATTTAATACAGTGCCTAGTCAGAATTTGCATATAATAATGATCTTTGAGTGAATAAATAAATATCTTTTTAGTCCAACATACAATGTGAAGAGCAAGTAAGTTTTTGGATCAACTTTTCTAGAATTTATACACTTTCTCCCCTTTTAACATTACAGGAAAATCTAAGAATAATTGAGCAGATTCTCTTAATTGCCCACCTACTAATCCATTTTTCCTTTACTTTTATTTATTTATTTATTTATTTATTTTTTAAAATTTTTATTTACTTATGATAGTCACACACACAGAGAGAGAGAGAGAGAGGCAGAGACACAGGCAGAGAGAGAAGCAGGCTCCATGCACCGGGAGCCCGATGCGGGATTCGATCCCAGGTCTCCAGGATTGCGCCCTGGGCCAAAGGCAGGCGCCAAACCACTGCGCCACCCAGGGATCCCCATTTTTCCTTTACTTTTAAACAGAATCCTAAATTTTGGAAGGAAGCAATGTATTGTGCTTAAAATATTCCTTTTCCTATTCATGCTTTCCAATCTAGCTAATGTGATGGATATGCAGGTACTCATGGAAAAATTTCTGGTAACTTAGGTAGTAAGTATGAGTATCTCTCTCTTTCTCTCTCTCTCTCTCTCTCTGACACACACACATACATACACAAAATTGGTGTAAAATTTTTCCACTCCATTTTGATCCTTTTTCCTTCTTTTAAACATAGATGTGATGCCCAGAAGTATAATAGCCATTCTATCTTCTGTGTCCAGAGATAGAAGTAGCCTGGTTCTTTGTTCATCAGTCCTACATAGCTTTCAACTTTATTCCTTGTTATATGAGATTAAAAAAATATCCGTACTTGTCTGAGCCATTGTTTGTCAGATTTCTGTAATATGCAGCTGAATACAATCCTGAACAATTCAGCAATGTAAGTCTCCTGGTAGCTTTTATTAACTTTTCACTTGTCATTGATTCTGTGGACAGGAAAATGGCTATGGGCCAAGATGCAGGAGGTTAACACAGACTTCCAGTTACTCTAAAATAATTTCAAGTTTTGAGTCAGTTGCCCCCCCCCCCTTTTTTTTAAATTATACCTTAATGATCTGATTGCTTTTTTAGATAAACTTATGTGTAAGCACCTCTAGTGATGACAGCTTTAACAGCAAGAACCAAGAATGGCCTGAAGAGATAAATGATTCTATTATCTGAGGGCTGTGAGAAAAGAGGTGCTCAGTAGGAGAAAACTAAAAGCATATTCTGTAGCAGACATTCCCTAATGTCACTTTTAAATAACTCTACATATTTAGAAAATTTATTTGGTTACCTAGATAGTAGATATCATGGGTCAATAAGCCATCTGGCCTTCACATTGGTAGTTCCGGCTCTTAGCTTCAATTCCTCACAAGGATGTTACCAAGATTACCCTATGGCTATGGCACTATTACAGTAACTCATCCTCTGAAAATGATTCAGGAAAACATACTGTCTTGTTCCTCAGTGTGGAAGTTTATGGACTCCATCAAGCAATTATGCCAAGAGCTTACTCACAGAGGCATTCTTAGGTAAACGCTGGTTGTCTCTGTAGGAACTCCTATGGACTGTTTCTGTGAGGAAGTAATGTGGTCTTTCCCCTGGTGAGATGGCTTGAGAATGCATAGACCTGTTCTCCTTTCCTTTTAACTTGTTTCATACTTATGCTTATGGATCTACCGATTCAGAATACTACCAGCATCAGTTCTCTGTCAAAGAAGAAGCCTAAAATAGTCTGCAGCAATAGTCACTGCAAAGTGACTCCAGTGTCTAGAGAAGTGTTTATTAATATAATTAGAAAGTGCTATTTAGGCAGGCTTATTTATATCGCCTGAAAGTTTGTCCTCTTTCCTGTGTTGATGGATCTTGTAGAAGAGTGGCTCCTTCTGCCTCTCTCATTTTTTCCTTCCTAACGTCTTGAATCTATATTATAGAATCCCAACAGTTGACCAGTGCAAAGTTTAATTTGGGTTAGAAAACTCTAGTCAAAGGGAAGTGCTTCCAACATATTCATTCAGGAATTCTCAGTTCAATCTCACTTGGATAAAGTTGAATAACCAGCTGCATATTTGAATCTTATTAGCCTTGGCCGAGATGTCCTTTCATATGAGTGCCTGACTTCTAACAAAGATGAACGAGAAATGGTCACATAAAATCCATCTTGGTGACTGCAGTAAAGCTGATGACAAGGACATTTTCCATTAAATTGTTGAAATAGTCATTGTGGGCTGCTTATCCTCCTTCCTTTTTTCTAACAGAAGTCAGTTTGTTATGGTATTCAGTTATGCTCCATGGAATAGAAAATATTAGGGTAGGAGTCCTCCTTTTCCAGGTACTTACTGAAATAAGGAAAACACTTCTATTTGGACCAATGGGACATGAAGAGAGGTTTCCTAGAGGATTCTGGAAATGGTCTTATTGTTGATGCTAATCCAAGTTGGGGTTGTTTTTAGCACTTGTAGCTGAAGGGATTCCAACTGATAAAGTCACTGTTTATTTTCTAATAAATTTCTTCCTCAATATAGTAGCAGGAAACACCTTGTATTTTAGAATGTTTATATTTAGAAAGTTTCTTTCTAGAGCTACATAGTTTATGTAGTTTTTTTTTGTTTTTTTTTTTTTTTTTTTTTACCTCCAGGAAGACTAGAACCAACTTTATTGGCAATGACAACAACTATGTTAACATTTGGTACAAGCATATATTCTTTCATTTTTGAACTTGGATTATTCAATTTTTTCTTTTTTATTTAAATGATCATATTTTGTGTTTTTGTAATCCATATTTATAGAATAATAACAATGTGTAATCTTATAAAGATTTAATGTATGAGAGAAAATTCTAATTAAAAGACTTTTATTCTCTAAGTCAGTAGTTTTAAACTGTTTTATGGGCTGCCCATCCTGTTCTATAAAGAAAATCTTTCACTGAATGCCAATTTATACAATGAAGTGTAACTATTCTGGTCAAAGCTTAGGCAACAGGCCCGGAGTTTCACCCAATGAGCACCACACACCATACTTCCCTACTTACACATAACCTGCTCAATCCTTCTGGAAATTTTAGAAAATCCTTATATTTTCTGTTTCTTTCCTTTGTATTGATGTACCATTTCCCAAAGATATTAGATTGTAATCAAACTCTACGAATCAACTTTTAATGTTCATTTTGAAATCATTACAGATGATCCCTATGCAAGTATCCCCTTAAAATGCCATACTATTTGTGCTCCACATAAAGAGAACTGATGGACCTGAATTTTGTAGTTCAAATGGATGCAGAGTCTCTGCTATTAAGGCATTAAAATAGCAGTTATAAATAGATTTTACTTATTGAGCCTATATATGAGCATTCCATGTGAGATTATCAACAAATCTAGACTTTATTTCTATCTTCTTCACCCTGTCCAAAACTCCACTCTGTGGATATCAACCTTTTTTTTCTAAATTTTAAAGTTTATTCTTTCATTCTTTACTTTTATTAAAATATTAGAATACATACAAACATGATTGTGTGTGTGTGTGTGTGTGTGTGTGTATACACCTTCTCTTTGTTAGCTAAGGGCTTACTAGCTGGCATACTTCAGAGACTTTTCTTTTTTTTTCACTGAATAATACTTCTTGGAGATTACTTCATAGAAATATATATGTGTCCCATTCTTTTTTACAGATACAAGCTACAAGATTCTCCACTACATGGATATTTAGTGGACATTTAGTTTATTTCATCCTTTTGCTTTTACAAATAATCTGGCAATTATTATATATGTATATGGTGTGTATGTGCCTTCTGTATATATCTGTTAAAATTTCCAGTGTATTTATCAGGTAGAAGTTAAATTTCTGGGACAAAGGATAAATGTATATGCAATTTTGGTAGCTTTGTCAAATTTCCCTCCATGCATCTTTCTGCAGTGTATCAGCAATATATGAGAGTGCTCATTTTCTTACAGCCTTTATGAGAAAATATGTTGTTGAGTTTTGGATATTTGTCAATAAAATTACGTGACAAATGGTAACTTTAGGTAGTTTCAATACGCATTTTTCTTTTATGAGCAATATTGAGGATAACTTTTTATGGTTTAAGGCTAGTTGCATTTCTTTCATTGTGAACTATTCCTCTAGCTCAGTTTTCTATAGTTGTCAGTGCCTTTCTTGTATATTTTTAGAAAACTATTTACTAGCAATATTAACCTTTTAAATGTGATATAAGTTATAAATATTTTCCCATGAATATCACTGCCTTTTATTTTGCTTATTCCTTATCTCTGGATTTTGTGCCAAACTATAAAACACTTTCATAACACATATTACAGAGAAATTTACCCAGGTTTTTTTGTATTGCTTGCATTAACTGATTTCTACAATGAAATCTTTAATTCATTTGAAGTTTATCCAGGTACTTTTTTGCACCACTTAAAAAAAATTATATCTTTTCCTACTAAAAATGCTGCCTTTATTGTAGGCCAAGTTTACATATAGAGTTGAGTTTATTTCTAAGTTTTCTCTTCTGTTTTGTTGGATGTCTTCACTAAAACTAGACTGTGTTTTTATAGCCATTAATTTTATCTTTTCCCTCTGCTATCTGTCTTCCAGTATGTAATTGGAAGTAAGAATACCTTTATGAAGAGTAGTCCTTTTTTTTTTACACTTTTATACTATTTTGTATACTTCATTTGCCTTCTGCCTCATTTTGATGATTGTTCCATTTATACATTGTCAGAGTATACAGCCATTATATATTATTCCTTCCTTGTTACCATTGTTAATCGAGTGTATAGGTATACATGTTTTTAGTGTTTATCATGAGTTCTTAAACTGATGTTTCTCCAGTATTTTTGGTTATTGGAAACTGATTTTCTCGTAGATTCCTCCACAGGGGTTCAAAAGAACATGAACAATATTCACAGCCATATTTTCTATGGCCTTTATATCTGACAGTCTGGCTGAATATAAAATAAATCCTCAACTTTAATCTCTTTTCTAAAGTGGCTAAATAAATTATACTATTATCATTTGGTATAAGATGATACTATTAGAAATATGATGCAAATCTACTTTTGTTTCCCTTATAAATGATTTGATCTTTCATGGATATCCTTACATTTTATTTTTTATTTTTTTTAACTTTTTAAAAAAATTTTTTTAATTTATTTATGATAGTCACAGAGAGAGAGAGAGAGAGAGAGAGAGAGAGGCAGAGACATAGGCAGAGGGAGAAGCAGGCTCCATGCACCGGGAGCCCGACGTGGGACTCGATCCCGGGTCTCCAGGATCGCGCCCCGGGCCAAAGGCAGGTGCCAAACCGCTGCGCCACCCAGGGATCCCGATATCCTTACATTTTAAAAATTTATTTCTTCTTCCTTTAATTTTTAGGTAAGACCAGTAATCTTACAGAATATGTTTAGCGTTTGACATTTTAAATATTAATTTTTCCCATCTATATGGTATGTCATTTTAGTATATTGTCTAAATTATATTTAAGAAAAAGTTTTTCACTAAGAAATTTTGTTTTTTTAGAAATTTTTTTTAATGTTTCTGTTTCATCGCTTTGGTTTTCTTCTCTGGGGACACTTCTGTCTACGGCCATACCACCCTGAACATGCCCGGTCTCATCTGGGGACACTTCTATTATGCATGCATTAGATTTTTTTTCTGAAATCCTTTAATCTATTTTCTTTAATTTTAAACTTTCTTTTTCTAAAAAAACTTTCTGCTTCTCTTAAGCCATTATCTATTGTGTTCATTTGTTCATTGTCCCTTCTAGTTTAGTCTTCACTTCTGAAACCATTTATTTTCTAATGCTCTGCTGAGTTCTATCACATCATTTCTATTTTTTTCCTGATTCTAAGTCGTTTTGTTTTTTTTTTAAATTGAGGTATAGTTGACACATATAGTTACACTAGTGTTAGGTATATAGCACAGTGATTTGACAAGTCTGCACATTCTGCTATATTCGCCACAGGTGTAGCTACCATCTGTTACCATATAACACTATCACAATACCATTGACTGGATTCCTTGTGCTGTACCTTTTATACCCATGACTTATTCATTCCCTAGCTGAGAGCCTGTATCTCCCAGTCCCCTTCACCCATGTTGCTCATCCCCTCCCTCACCATCTTACCCTCTTAGTTTGTTCTCTATATTAATGGGTCTGTTTCTGCTGTTTGTTTGTTCATCCTTTGTTTTGTTTTTTAGGTTCCACATATAAGTGAAATGTTGTTCTTTTATATCTTTATAACTTTCTTAATTTCTTTGAGTTTGATTTAAATTCTTTTCTGATCATATTTTCCCTGTGGCCTGCGATATGGTCAATTTATGGGAATATCCTCTGTGCCCTGGAAATGATGTGTTTTATTAACAGAGGTCAGTGTTTGAATAAAGCTATAAGATCTACTTGATTGGATATATTGGTAAGGATGTCTCTTTATTCTGCAAAAATAGAATTTCTCTTTTTTTTTCTTGCTTTATTTTTTTTGTAATAACTTTGTATGGAATTTGACCATGATTCTTTTCTTTTACTCACTTTCCTAAAAAAATATTTTCTAATAATTTATAGGGGTAAGAGATGGGTTCATATATCTGCCTTAGCTTATTTGTGCTGCTATAACAAATACCACAGATTGGGTGCCTACACACAGCAGAAATTTATTGCTGACAGTTCTGGCAGCTAGAAATCTAAGATCGGGGTGCCAGCATACTTGAGTAAGGGCCCTCTTCTTGGTTGTAGACTTCTTATGGTATCCTCACATGGGACAGTGGGCTAGGTCCCTTCTATAATAAAAGTACTTCTTCCATTCCTGAAGGCTTTACTTTTAGGACCTAATAACCTCCTGAATGCCTCACCTTCTAATACTATCGCATTGGATATTAAATTTCAACATGGGATTTGGGGTAGAGGGGACATACGTTTATTCGGATCATAGCCTTTTTTGACTTTTTAACTTACACAGTTCTTTTTAGTAGTTTTCATGAAGTGTTCAAAAGTGTGATCTCTTATTTTCCAAGTTTTTGTCTGTATTCCTTCCCCTTGCATTTGTCTGGACCTTTTAATTGTTATTATTATTTGAACTCTATTCTCAACAGCTTCTTCTGACTAGGGAATGTTTATAGAAGGCAAGTTGGCTGATTATTCTGAGATTTCACAGAACAGAATGATCCAAATTCTCCGGAACCTATGATGAACACTTCTCACTCACAAATTGGATCCTTCATAAGCTCAGCTCAGTTTCAGCTTCTATTTTTAAAAATATTTTATTTGTTTATTCATTACAGACACACAGAGAGAGGCAGAGACATAGGCAGAAGGAGAAGCAGGCTCCCTGAGGAGACCCCAATGTGGAACTCGATCCCAGGACTCTGGGATCATGACGCAAGCCAAAGGCAGATGTTCAACTACTGAGCCACCCAGGTGCCCCCACAGTTTCTATTTTTAAATTGGCTTGCCACACCTTCCAGGGTATCTGTTGGCAATTTGGGGTTTCCCTTTAGGATCCATCAAACCTTTTGTTGCTTCTATTTCTTCCTGCACAGATGCTAATATAAGGTATGTATTTTAGCTGATTTGTCTCCATACATTTTTATTTTGGAATTCACAGTGATAACATATTTCCTACTTTTGATGTAACTGGTGACTATGGTTTTCTTTTAAAATTCTTGTCAGTCTATCTACTTTGTGGGGGTAGGGCAAGAGATTTGGAGACATTATTAACTATATTGTCACTATGTTTTCAGAATTCCTCAAGTAATTTTTCAACCCTATGAGTTCTCAAATGTTCAGTATTTCAGTCAGTGTAAATTTCTGGCCTCAAGTAGAGAGCTTTTCTTATCAGAGCAAATGGGTATATCTACCCAAATATATGTATTTCATGTCAGACTTCACTGAAAAGCCACAGGGCACCCAATACATGTCAATATTTTATTTCTTACCCACTTTCCTTAATACTATACTCTTGATTAGTATATAATCTGCTTATAATAACTCATTATTAAAAAGCTTACAAATATATTTTTTTCCGATGGAATATTTCTGGTTACAAGCTTTCCAGCCTGTTAACATCTGTGTCCTTTCTGCTGACTACTAGATCACAGAGCTGAAACCCCATACTGTGGCTTCTCTTAGAAACAGTCCCACTCTTTATATTAAATTAGTGCTAGTTAGAAGGAAGTTTTAAGGCTATAGCAGTAGGGAAAGGGGGCAGAAAATTTCAAAATTCATGTACACATGAGCGAAAGAAACTAGATGTAAAAACCAGTTCCAACACTGACAAGCTCTATAAACTTAGTTTTTAAATTTACAATAAAGATACACTATAACTTATAGTATTACTCTGATGAGCATATTAGTTAATATACTTAGAATCTAGACTGAAGTCTTGCATCATTTTATGAAGCATGCAGTTAATGAAGGTGATAATGATTACTGTGTGACACTTCAGAATTCATACTATGTTGAAAGAGGTGTTTTTATGAGAAATTACCAGATAGTTAACTGAGTTTAAGATAACATTTTAAATGATCTGTTTATTCACTAACTCACAAACTTGGTTCACATTTTGTAACCTCACAAAGATTTTAAAAGCTTTCATATTATTTGCTTTTCAGATTTAAGCACTGCTTTTAGTCAAAAGAACTGTTGTCATATATTGACCTTTCTGCTCATTAGCATGTTTACATAGTGACATTATTAACAGAAAGATCTCTGCAAACAGTAAACATCAACAAACATATAAATCCTAAATTAATGGCTACATGAATGCTTTCTGAATATAGAAAATGATTTAGAGCTTTGCAAAGGCAATTGCATTGTAAGCAGTTTTAGTAAAAAGATAGCTAATAATGATGGAAAGATATTCCATGCTCATGGATTGGAAGAATTAATGTTGCTAAAATGTCCATGCCTTTCAAAGCAATCTATAGATTCAATGCAATCCCTACCAAAACACCAACAGTATTTTTCACAGAACTAGAATAAATAATATTAAAATTTGTATGAAATCATAAAAGACCTCAAACAGTCAAAGCAATCTTCAGAAAGAAAAACAAAATGGAAGGTTTCACAATCCCAGATTTCAAGATAAGCTACAAAGCCATAGTAATCAAAACAGTATGTTATTGGCATGAAAACTACATAAACCAATGTAAAAGTACAGAGAGCCCAGAAATAAACCCACAATAATATGGTCAATTGATCCATAACAAAAGAGGGAAGAATATAACAATGATATATTAATATAACAATGGATAGTTTCTTCAACAAATGGTGTTGGGAATATTGCACAGCTTCATGCACAAGAATGAAACTGGGCCACTTTCTCACACAACACACAAAGATAAACACGAAATGGACCTAGATAAGAGACATGAAATCATAAAACTCCTAGAAAAAAGCATTGGCAGTAATTTCTTTGGCATCAATTCTTACAACATCTTTTTAGATGTGTCTCCTGAGGCAAGGCAAGCAAAAGCAAAGATAAACTATTAGATTTACATCAAAATAAAAAGCATTTGCACAGTGAAGGAAAACTGACAGGATGAAAAGGCAACCAACTGAATGGGAGAAGATAATTACAAGTGACATATCCAGCAAGGGGTTAATATCCAAAATATATACAGAATTTATACAACTCAACATCAAAAAAAATCTCCCAAATAATCTAATTAAAACATAGGAAGGAGACCTGAATAGATATTTTCCCAAAGAAGACATTCAGACGGCCAACAGACACATAAAAAAGATGGTCATCATCACTAATCATTCAGGAAATACAAATCAAAACCACGGTGAGATATCACCTGTCAGAATGGCTAGACAAGAAAAGATAAGAAATAACATGTTGACAAGAATGTGGAGAAATAGGAGAAATGAAAATTGGTGCAGCCACAGCAGAAAATAGAGTAGAGTTTCCTCAAAAAATTAAAAATAGAAATATCATACAATCTAGTAATTCCACTACTGGATATTTACCCAAAGAAAATAAAAACATTAATTTGAAAAGGTATATGCACCCCTATGTTTATTGCAGCACTAACAATAGCTAATTTATGGAAGCAACCCAGGTATCCATTGATAGATAAATGGATACAGAAAATGTGGCACATATATGCAATAGATATTTCTCAGCCATAAGAAAGAATAAGATCTTGCTATTTGTGACATGGGTGAATCTGGAAGGTATTATGCTAAGAGAAATAATTCAGACAGAGAAAGACAATACCATATAATTTCACATATATGTGGAATCTAAAAAACAAACGAATAAAAAAAAAAGTAGAAGCAGACTCAAACACAAAGAGCAAACTGATGGTTGCCAGAGGGGAGTGATGTGGGGATATGGGCAAAATGGGTGAAGGAGAGTAGGAGATACAGTCTTCCAGTTGTGGAATGAATAAGTCATGGGGATAAAAGGTACAGCATAGGGAATATAGTCAATGATTTTGTAATAGCATTATATGGTGACAGATGGTACTACATACACTTTTAGTGAGCATAGCATAGCATATGGACTTGTCGAATCACTATGTTGTACACCTGAAACTAATGTGACATGGTGTGTAAACTATACTTGAATTAAAAAAAAGTGGGTCAAGATAGCTAATAATGTATGTTGATTTTCTAGTTTCGGATAAATAAGAATACAGAATATGATTATTGTATATTTTCTAAAGCTCATAAAAAAACTTTCTATGTTTCTCTGCAAAGTAAAATTAACAAATCAAGTATTGCTAAGTAATTAATATGTGCCAAAATTTGTGCTAAATATGTACATTTTGCAAATAATCAAAATATCCTGCAATGGTTAAGTTGTTCTGAAATATGTAGTCAGCTATTTATTTATTTATTTATTAGTCATTTATTTATTGACTAGCAAGGTTCAATAACATAGATCAAAATGTAAGTTAATCAGAAGTATTGGTAATAATCTAATGTTTTGTGTCCATTTTCAGTGTGAAAATCACTAGAGCAAACAAATGATCTTCATATTTATCTACAACTCTCATAGACTACATATATAATACACAACATACTATATATATATAAGATATATATACTGAAGAGACCTGTTGTACTTGGGACAGAATTTGTGAAATGACTGCCTTCCCATACCTTTGGTCAGAAGTGCCAAAGAATCCGTGTTTTAGAGGATTGGGAGATATAGTTTCAGCTTATAAGTGCTATAAGAATAGCAGTTATTCTTTCTATCAAAAGCTGGGAAGGTATAAAATTCCCATATCTACTAATGTGCAAGACAGACACTATGCTGAGAGCCAAGATAGCAAAATAAAACAGTGTCCTTAAAACACAGTGAGGTAAGAATCATCAGGGTCTCACAAATAATTAAAAGAAGTCCTTCTAAAAGTAATAAAATAGGATGACTTGACATTTTGGGGGGGATTGATTATTGGCACACAATGTACTTGACGTTCTTTCACTCATTTAATCCTAACAAGACCTCTTCAAGTATCTCCTCTTATTGTCCTCATTTACTGATGAGAAGACTAAGAGGTCAGAATTTCAGTGACTTGTCCAGTGTCACAAGTTGATGTATAAATAGCAGAGCTGATATTTGAACAGTTCTTTATGTTTTGGGTACAAATATAAAAAGTAATGTGTCATTACTTTAAGACAGTAATTTACAGTGATTTACTTACTTTAAGAAAGTCATCAAAAAAGGCACATTTTGTCTGAATCATGCCAGGGTGCCAATTAGTGATTTTCATTTGCAAATTTAGTTTTTATTTTAGTTCAAGATTTGTAGATAAAGAATATAATTTTTAATAAAACATGTATTTGAGTAAAATTTCTTTTTGAACAAAAATAGAACAGTAAAAAAGGAAAAAAATAATAAACTAGGCCACAAAAATCCCTTCACTCAAAAACAAAAATTGAGATCACATTCAATGATCATAATATAATTAGTAATAACAAAATTTAAGAAATAAGAAGGAAAACTAGAAGTTCAGAACCTTAAATAATTATTATATCAAAGAAATATCTAGAATAATATCAGATTATATAGAATATAATTAAAATGATACTACTATTCATTAATAGTCCAATTCATTCCTTAATACTTTAAAACTTCAATGAGAAAAAAAGGAAAAAATATATTACTTGAACAAAAAAATTAGAGAAGTTAAAGAAAAAGCCCAAAATAAGAATCAATAAAGATAACATTAAGTTACTAAATCAAAATACAGAAAAGCAAGGACACCTAGGTGGCTCAGGAGTTGTGTTTGCCTTTGACTCAGGGCGTGATCCCAGAGCCCCGGGATCAAGTCCCATTACAGGTTCCCTGCATGGAGTCTACTTCTCCCTCTGCCTGTGTCTCTGCCTTTCTCTCTCTGTGTCTCTCATGAATAAATAAATAAAATCTTTAAAAAAAATTACAGAAAAGCAGAAAAAGTGACATGTTCTCATAGCTTGAAAAAAAATGCAGACAAAATTACAAAAAATATAACCCAGGAACATTAGAATTCATCTAGATACATAAAATAAGCAATAATAAAGGAAACTAACAGACAATAAAATGTAAAAAAGCTCTGTCAATATTTAAAAAATATCAGCAAAATGCTTATTTTCTGTGTTAGAAAGTAAAAATCCCCCTTAAAATGGGAAGACAAGAAGTTTTTAAGGAAACACTCAGTTTAAAGGATAAGTTCTTTCAAACTATCAAGGGGATAAATCCCATTCCATGTATATTGTTTCTAAGTTTTGGAATTTAGACTAAATAATTCGTTTAAATTAAGTAAATATAAAAAAACGATAAAGGATAATTATCCATTTTGTTTTATGCAGTTAATACAATCCTAAAATCAAAGTAAAATGTCTGCCCACCCTATCAAAAATTATACATCAATTCCTACTAATAAAAGATCTACAAATGATATTTTACACAGTACATATACAAAAGAGTTTTCTGAATAGCACTGGTTCCAGGAATGTAAGAATGGCTTATATTGGGAAATCTATGACACTGTAAGTTCTGAAAGGCACTGGCTTACAAAAGGGAGCACAGTTATAGACAATTTTAAAACAATAATAAAATTGAATAAAAGTTCCTCTCCTTTTCACTGTAACCATGAACTGGCCAATTAAGCGTTAATATTCAAATATATAATAAGGTACTAAAGATAGTAACTGGAAATCTTAGCATGTCAAAAAAGAAAAAAAGAAAAACAAAGGCAAGGAATATGGGCTTATGATTCTTACCATTCACAAAAGCTAAACTACAGCCAGCCACTTTCCAGAGCCATCAGCATCTGAACCAGGGATAAGAAGCACACATGAGTTCCTGTTCAATTAGCAATCATAAAAGATGGCCTAAAGTGACCCTAATGTACAAATAAGCACTTTGGAAGTATTTGATATACCATAGTGTATGAATATATACACATTTATGACAAGTGTCAAAATATTTACCTATTATTTTAGATTTTAACCGTTAAATATTTTTTGGTATTTTCAATGGTCTTCAGCAGGCACTTACAATTTAAAAGGTATATAAAGATTACAAAAATGATTTTATATATGTGCATATGTGTGTGTATTTATATATATACAGTGTATATATACATCATATATGTGTATGTTATATACACATATATACATACATATAATGTGTATATATATGCATGTGTGTGTGTGTGTGTGTGTATAAAACTTATATGGGTGAGGCAAAAGGAATGTTAGAAATACTAGTTGCAAACCACACGATCTAAAGATAACAATGAACATCCCCAACAGCCTCCCATTTAGGAAGCTGGTTGAATGACATGATCTGTAAAAGGCTCTGAACTCCTGGTAGAGTTACTTGTAAATAATTATGACTTTTATGATACGAATATTTTTGAAGGACAGCTAAAGTCTTTATTAAAAATGTGTTATGCCCCTATGAGATTCCTCCATCCCTAAGACTAATATATTTGAGGAAGATTGAGTATTCTTCTGACTTGTAATCTTATGTGAAGAATTATTTTGTGCAGTGCCACAGGTTAAATGCATATCATGAAATTCACTTTCCTCTCTACTGCCATTTCTATCCCTTAATTCAATGAAAGTCCACAAAAATACAGTATGACTCAGAATATTGAAGCTGTGGCTAAGCAAGAAAAGTTCATTCAAAATTGATTTTCTTTCAGGAATCCTTGATATTCCTTATTCCAATTGTTCACCTCTACTGTAGGGCTCGGTAAACACTTAAGGAAGTTGCCATGCACTGCAGCCTGCTGGAGACATGAAGGAATGTAGGGCGGGATAATCACAACATCATCAACCCAATTCTCCAAGGTAGCTGGCCAATAATGCTGTTCTAATTGAATAACTTATCCACAGCTATTTCCCCTGGGAGAGCCGAAGGCTCAGGCTCGGCAAAGAGGCAGATGGTGCCGCATATACAATGAAACCTGTAATTTTCTCTTGCCATTGGACACGTTAACAGTGGGCTGTTTCTGCTTATTCTTTAATATTTTATTTTAATAGTCCCTTCCCAAATTATAATGTACCATGAAGCAGCCAAAGATGGATTGAGTGATACATATCATGTTTAATTTATCATACCTCTAGCTCACTGAACAACTCACTTGGTAATCAGCAGCAGTATATGTCAGTCAGGTGCAAACTGATATGAAAGCAACAGAAAAGAACCCAATTAAACCCAAAAGGAGAGATGAGTCTTCAGGGTGGCATGGCATTAACTAGCAGCAAGGTATGGAACACCAAATGCATTCTAATTCTGATTTTTTTTTAGTGGTAATTTGCAGTGGAATATGCAAACCCTATGTATTTGGTAAGACAATGGAAGGATTGTGTTTTTCACTTCTCAGCTGATTCAACCACTAGGCTCTAAAGAAGGGTGAAGGGCTGTGTGGCTGCTTGATTTTTATCTTCTAGTAGCAGCCAAAATTGGAAGAGGAAAGTGCAGTCTTACAGGGTAAGCGGTGACAGCCCATCAGCGGTCCAACAACACGACAAATGACAGGCCCAGAGGCAAACCCAGCACCGCCAACCCATCAGCTTTGAAGGCTGCCAAATGGCAGCTACAGAGATGGAAGGTCATTCAAACTTGAATGTTTGGGCTTGCTGGGGTCTTTTTACCCTGGAAACATTCCTCCATTCAGAGAGCTCCTCCTGGAAGAGAGTAGAAAGGAACCCAAATGGAATGGGCACAAAGCAAGACTTGTCACTCTGGTACAATACTTCCTAAGAAAAAGCTATGTCAGGAAAAAGGCCCCAGTTAGCAAAGCTCTGTCTCTGCAGTTTACCTAAGAGGAGGAATGCTTTCATAGCCATAGTGAGTAAGGACACCATTGTCAATGTTTGTCAGAAATACCAAGACCCAGGAAGAAAGCTCTTGGGGTCACAGGGCAGTGCAGATCTGCCTGTGGTAATTGAAAACAGTGATGAGACTGGGTTGATTTTTTTTTTTTTTTTTTTTTTGGAAAAGGTAAATCAGTGCTACAGCACTATGACATGGATAATTCATGAAGTTTCTGGTTTGTACTAGACACTCAACATGCCTTTCAGAAAGAAATGACACAACAATTAATGTGTCAGATAGTAATGTGCCACTTGGAGAAAGATAATTGTAGCTAGTGTTAGATAGTTATTAGGTCAGAACGCATGCTCATCCTTTCAAAGGCAGCAGTCTATTCGTGCTGGCATTCTACTGTAAGTAAAGCATTGTGCTCATAAGCACACAGGCTGTAGCCAGGGACACTGGGTTTTATCTGATTTTTCTCCATTTGCAATAATACTCTGATGATTCCTTATACAGCACACTTGGTCATGTGAAACAGGTGAGGATGATGAAAGAGATGGAGAGACAAAGGAGGGGCTTTGCATTTTACATAAAATAAAGTATGAGCGATGTTCCCAAGAAGGTTTGAGCATATGTGACAAAAACTATCAAATCTGAGTTTACTCACATGTAAATGATAGTCTGTCCTTCTGATGATTTAATGTATAAGGATATCAATCAGTCACAACAAGGCCTCTGAAGTGATTTCACCTCAATGAGGTTCCATTTCTTCATTTGAAAAATGTAAATAGGGAAATATGCTATATATTTAACTCCAAGATCTACTGAGGAGGTCAAGGTGAAAAAATATGAGAAAATATTTAGCAAATATAAAGGGTTGTGTCAATATAATTAATATAATTAATGTGCTTACTGGAGATCAAATGTATTATTTTTTCAACAGAGAGAATTTTAAGAAAAATTGGGCAAAGTCATAGGTTCTTAAAATTAGAAGAACGTATAATGAATAGGAATTCTCTCAAGACTATCTAACCTAGACTGAATTAAAAACATTTCATCCAATCAATAAGGAGAAACTAAAATACATGATTATTATGTATGCACATACTTCTGCTTTATTCACTCAAGCATGGTTGTGGTGAGATACGAAAAATAATATTTAGCCATTGTTGGAAGGAGAGAAATGCTGTTTGGGGATATTTTATCTGCAGAATCCATTGAATTAGTTATTGTCATAAAGGTATTTAAAATAAATGTGATGTGTATGTGAAATATTCAAGGTGTTCAATAGTACCTCATGGACAAGAATGGGACAACACCTTGTACTTTGCAAGGATTCATCTCCAACTGACATCCTTGTCAGAAAGACCACAAACTGTAACAGAAAAAATTTACAGTGTGGTCCTTGACCTTGAGTAGATTACAACAGACATTCTTACCCAAAAGATTTTGTTAGGGGAAACCAAGCTAATATCTAACCAACAGGTAATTAAAGCAGGCAGTGCTGAGAGAGAGGGAGGGATGGTAAATAAATTTGCTGAAGGTAAATACTGTACTAATTCAGATGATAGAATGCAAGAATGTCAAACACCATGTAAGTGTTCCTAGAAATTTTTTTTCTTTTCTGTAAAAAACAAAAAAAAAAAAAAGCTCCTAAATATTAACAGAGCTTATAGGCAGAATAGGGCTGGGACCATTCAAAAACTATAGACCTTTGTAAGTAGAGCACCAAAGACAAAACAAAAACTGAAAGCAATCAACTTACATGTTCATTGTCATTTGCACACAGCAACGCTATCAGTCTACCCTTTGGAGTCTTAAACCTGAGGACATGTAGTTCCTCCTTCAAAACTTAGGACACTGAGGAACTTTGATCAAAATTAAAAATCTAGATTCCTTCAATTCCTCCAAGATACAGCAGCCCCATTCCTGCTACCTTCCCCCTTACACTAAAATAATAGCAACAACAAAACTCTAGACAGAGTAGAAGCATAGAAAGTCTCTGAAAGGTGAAAGAAGGTTGATAGCTGAGGACTTCAGGACTTGAAAAACAACATGGTAGAGAGCTCCCTGGGTTTCCTTATCACTGCCCATATATCCCAGGAAGTGCACTTCAGAAGCCACTAACCCATAACCACCAACACATAAAAAAGCTCCAAGAAAATCCTGGTATCCTCTTGCCAAAGGCCTGGGGAAACAGCGGTCTAATAACAGAAAAATGTTTTGGCAATACCCACCGTACTCCAGCCAGCCAAAACTGAATGGAAGAACTCTTGAACCTCCATATCCACCTGGCTGGCATGAATGAGGTAGAATGGTGGTGCTTAGGGTTCGTTGGCACTCTGCCCCCCTTGTCCCCTCCTGGTGGCAGTGGGGCCAAAGGAGAGCTGACCTTATACCTTCTGTGGGGTTAGGTGCTCTACTGTCACTGGGAAGTTATCCGCTGGACAAAGGAGGAACTGAACTTCAACTTCACCCATGGGCTATGAGGTAATGTGTGAGTCAATGCCTCACTTGAAGTCTTTTATAAATAATCCTGCCTTAAAGTGATATCACTCTGTCTTGATATTCAATAGAAGTCACTAAGTCCAGCCTATCTCAAAGGGAAGGGATTAAGCTCTGCCTCTTGAGGGGAGGCATAGTGGGGAATTTATGTATTATATTTTAAGTCACCACAGAGGCTCTTCTGGGGGTGAGGAGTATTCAAGGAAGAGAATGCAACATATGTGGAGAAGCCCAAGATTTAGAGTTGGAAATCCATAAACATATAGTTCATCTGATCATCTGATATTGGTAGCCACTGACCACTGAGGCAGTGGAAAGCAAAAATGGAATGGTTCCCTTAGGAAACTAATGCAACCCTTGTCTCAAAACTCTAATCCCTCCGCTTCCTCCTTCCCCACCTGTGGATACCTCATCTTGTATCTTATTAATAAAATAGATGCAATCAGATGAAAACAATCTCATCTTTCCACCAAGCCTATGAATCTACTGGTATCTATACACATAGTTGGCCCTGTCTTAGGATCCTTCTTCCTATCAGGCCATCTCTTCACTATTCTACCTTACCCCATTTACTCTCCCAATTATCCCCTTTTCTATTCTGTAATATCATCAGTTTCTCCTGGATCATTTCCATTTGCTTAAAAACAAGCCTTGATATAAATGTTTTTTTTTTTTTTTCCCCTTGGCTTATACCCCTCCCCAAATACTGGATATTTTTTCTGCTTCCCCAACAGTTAATCTTAAAAGAGCTGTCAGTATACAGTTTCCACTTTCTTACTTCCCCTTTGTTGCCTTACTTATTTTAATCAAGTTTTTCTTTCCACCATTCCACTGACACACCTCCTCAAAGTCACTAATGTCTTACATTTTGCCAAACCCAATAGCTAATTCTCTGTCTTCATTTTACCCACCTTGCAGCAGTTGATGTGGTTTATCACTCCCTTCTACCTGCCACGTCCAGCTTTAGGCCATCTGTAGGTCTTATCCCACCATCATTTCTATGACAGGTTGAAAATATTTGGGGAATGACATCTGCAAGTAGATATTAATTTTCAGACTTTGCATGTGCATATGCATGCTGGGGTGTGTCTTTTTAAAGCTTGCTAGAAGGTTTGGAATTAATCATTTCATTTTATTTTTATTATAGTCATAGGCATGGGCCAAATGTTCTAAGTACTGAAAGACATTTAGAGGTAACCTTAAAAGCCATAATCTATGGCCACAAAAATTTTAAGCAAAAATGGAGTCTGTGTTAGGGTTCACAGACAAAACATAAATACAAATTAAGATTGCAAATACCATAAGCAAGCAGATTCTAAATGTTTTATGCATCTGTTATACTTGTTTTTCTGCCTTAGTGGTAGATAGATAAAGTAGATAGATGTGCATGGTTTCCAGAATAAGATTCTAAGTTGAGAACACAGTTCAGTACCTAGAGTGAGTCTGGGTTGCAGATAAGCTTATGATGCCAGACATGGGAGAGAATCATGTTTAACATGAATATTTCTAAGTATTATCCCAGATATGAGAAATGAAGACTAAGCAGAAATCCAGATTAGTACTCCAGGGATGTAGGACTAGAGTGAGGCATGAGGGTGGTGGTGTCTTTGCTCATATTTATGCATTTTCCTCAGGGATATGTGGTCTAAGCTGAAAGAAATAATGAGAGAAAAGGAAAGGATGAGAGACAATGAGAGAAAGAGGGAGAGAGAAATAGAGAGAGAAGGGAACTGGGGACAAATGGAGATGGAGAGAGGAAGGACACAGGAGCTACTAACCAACGGTAGACAGAGACATTGGTGTTTAAATACTCTAGCTCCCCTATCTCTCTCGAGGAATAGCTCTGCTTTCTATCCCTCTCTCTCTCATGGGATTAATAAGGTTTTCCCAGTCTCCTCCACTGTGGCAGCTGACTTAAGCTGCATCCTTTTCAATTTCACTTCTTTACTCTCTTGTTCATTTTCATATACTTCCCAACTATCTGCTTGCATTCAAAGTCTTGCCTCACGATTTGTTTGTGGAGGAATGAAAAACAAAATGCCACCTAAATGTTGGAAGGCCTGGTCCAAAGAAAGGGTACACACATGTTATGGGTTGAATTGTATTCCCTCCCATATTCAAATAATCAAGTCTCTAGTACTTCAGAATGTGACATCATTCAGAAACAGAGTTGTAGCAGATGTGACTCATTAACATTAAAGTAGACCCCTATTCTAATACAACTGAGGAAAAATTTGGACACAGAGATAGATATGCATACAAAGAGAATATCATATGAACAAGAGGGCAGAGACTGGGGTTGCCATGGACTGAATTTGTCTTTCCCAAAATCATGGAGATAGGGTCTATAAAGAATTAATGTTAAATGGAATCATAAGGATGGGGGAGTAATCTGATAGGATTAGTGTTTTTTTTTTGAACATTTATTTATTTGAGAGACAGAAAGAGTGTGAGCAGGGAGTGGGGAGGGACAGAGGAAGAGGGAGAGGGAGAGAATTTCAAGCTGACTCTGCATTGAGTGTGGATCCTGATGTGGGGCTCATCCCAGGACCTTGAGATCATGACCTGAACTGAAATTAACAGTCAGATGCTTAACTGACTGAGCCACCTAGGCACCCTAGGATTAGTGTTTTTATTTATTTATTTATTTTTAAAAGATTTTATTTTTTATTCATTCATGAGAGAGAGAGAGAGAGAGAGAGAGGCAGAGACACAGGCAGAGGGAGAAGCAGGCCCCATGCAGGGAGCCTGAGTGGGACTCGATCCCCGGTCTCCAGGATCATGCCCTGGGCTGCAGGCGGTGCTAAACCACTGCGCCACCGGGGCTGCCCGGCTTAGTGTTTTTATAAGAAGAAATACCAGAGTGCTCTATTTCCATCATGCAAGGACATAGCAAGAAGGTGGCTGTCTCTAAGCCAGGAAGAGAGCTCTCACCAGAAACCAAATCAGCCGACATTTTTTACCTTGAACCTATAACCTTTAGAACTGTGAGAAATAAATCCAAAATACAGAGGTGATGCATCTACAAGCCCCAAACACCAAATATTGTCACAAAACTACCAGAAGCCAGGAAGCATGGTATAGAGGGAGCTCACAGCCCTTAGAAGGAACCAACCCCTGCCAACACCTTGATCTCAGACATCTAGTCTCCAGAACTGTGAGACAATAAATTTCTGTTATTTGAGGCATCTAGTTAGCAGTGCTTTGTTACAGTAGCCCCAGAAAATTAACACAATGCATAAGTAAAAGATCAGGGCAGTGGTTACAACCTTAGCCACTCTCTGAGGTACAATGGCTTGGCTGAGCAGGACCTCTACTTTGGTCTGGAAAGCCAGAAACTGAGTCAGACATTGGACTTATTCCCAAGGGTAGGACATGTATCTGTCACAGACTACTGTTCAGTGGTTGATTTTCTTATAAATCACCCCTGTCTCTAACAGATATTAAGCTTTTACCTTATTGTTAATTTTTCCCCTCAGCAGTCCTTTAGCAATATGATCTAGACACCTAACGGTACTCAGTAAATTGTAACCAACTGCTATAAAATGACTTTTGCTTTTTTAAAAAAGCAAATAAATAAATGTAGTGCTCAAGAGTCTCAAGGACTCAAGGACTCCTCAAGGAAAATCAAGGACTATCACAAACTAAGCTTTTAAGGAAAACTCATAGGCACAGAAAAATGAAGTAAACAAGTTTATTAAAACTTAATAAAAATAAAAGAATATATACATAAATCAATAACTTAGGTCCTAGTAAAGAATCTTGGAATCAGGCCCAGAATATCTGAATTCTAAGATGGGTTTTGCTGCTACTGGTTAAGCAAATTTGGAAAAGTCCATCTCCTTTAGAAACTGCCATTTCTTCCTCTTCAAGATGAGGAGATTGGACTAAATTCCCTCTAAAGCACATAGGCCTTTACTATGTGCATATTCCTGTGATATCTGTGATTCATCCTCACCTGTGCCAGACTCTGCTCCTGGCAAGATTAGGGACCATGAGAGTGATGGAGCCATGGAATAAAACCAGGTGGGTATGGAAGGCTCTGGCTCTCCTACATAGTTTGAGTGCCAGACCCAACCAACAAAAATGCATTTGCCAGTAATGACCTTGTGGGGAATTTTCAAATACTGAACACTTATGCCCACAGATTTTCCCATTATTTTTAGCCTCACTGCATGTTTTGTTTCATTTTGTCTTGTAAAATGATTTTGGAACACTGTCTATTATAGAAACTTTGACAGTATTGGCAATCATGGTAACTGTCTCCCCCACACTGTGATTTAGTGTGGAGTCAGCCTTTTTCCAGAGAATTTACCTACTGCAGAGGCTCAGCTCTGTTTTTCTCTTATTCCAAACCCATTTTCTTCCCCATAGATATAATAGCCCAAAGGACTGGCTGGGGATAGAACTTTCCTCTAAGATTTTTTTGGTTCTATTAACATTGAAATAATAAATTGTGAATATAGGATTTCCTATATTCAATATAATCCTAACAAAGAGCATAATCTTTCATTAGTATAAAATGCGTCAAAGCTTGAATTCAGATAGAATATCAACCCAATTTATGGCATTGTTGTTGAGACTTCATGAATAAGGTAGAATTTGCTTTGGACTTTAAATGAGTCTTATAATATAAAGGCAATAATTGGAAAAGACATTACTAGAGAAGGACCAATGTGAGCAAGGGAGGAAGTAGGAAAAGCATTGGCCATATTTAGAGGGACATCTAATTTCTCATTTTGGGCCAGACTATAAAGGATCTTAACGTAACCCCCTAATGGGTATAAGGTTTCCTTCAGAGGTGATGAAATGCCAGGAGTATTGCTGGCACAACACTGTGCATGTACTAAATGTCACTAAATTGTTCACTTTAAAATGGTTAACTTTATGTTATGTGAATTTCACTTCTATTTAAAAAAAGAAAAAGAACCTTAAATGGCAGGCCCTATGAGTGGCTGCTTAACCTGACAAACAATATGGGGCAATTGGAATCTACTGAAGTGGAGAAGTCATATAATTTAAAAAACAACAACATGGTGATAGTTTTGGAAATGAATCAAATGAGGATGTATATGAAGTGGGGAGACCACTTACATGGTTATCAGAGTAGCCTACCTTATCATCTAAAACGAAGGAGGAATCTTTTCTTTGATCATCCTTTTGTGGAAATTCCCAAACATACATAAAGTTAGAGAATAAAGGTTAATGAGTTGCATAAACATATCACCCAGCTTCAATAATTTTCAACATTTCACTGAGCTATTTACATCTGTTCCCCTTCCCACTGTACCAACTCATCTCCATACATTATTCCATATTCATTAGTATTTTAAGGGAAACTCTAGATATATCTTTTCACCAGAAACAAACTTCAGAGTACATCTTCAACTTATAAGGACATTTTTCTTACTCCTTCTTCCTACCAAACAGTATACCTAACTGAATTAAGAGCAAATTCTTAATACCATACAATGTCTTTCTGATTATACTGAAGGTAAGTTTGAACAGCTTAGTCATTTTAATGAGGTCTAAATTTACTATGTTTCTTACATGTCTTTTATCCTACAATGGCACCCTTTTCTTTTTTTAACATGCCATTGATTTGTTAGAGAAAATGTGTTACTTGTCTTGCAGAATACTACCTCTTATATCTGGAATTAGCTGCCAAACAGTCCCATATTGGGTGAGTAAAAACCACTTCAAGTTGGATTCTATTTCCTATTGATATAAAGATGATATTGAGAGACAATAATCAAAGAACTGGATTGCACACTGTCATTGCTTCTAGGAATTTTAGAGGACAGAGCTAAATTGCATGTTTACCAAAAAAGGGGGCAGGAGCTGATAGTCATATTTACAATCAAATATAAGATAACATGGTTTTATTTAATTCCCTTGGTTGAATTTTTCTATTGTTAACCTTAAAATTGTCAGTTAGTTTACCAGCAAAAATGGGTTTATTTGGGAATAGCTGAGAGTTACAATTTGGGAAATGCAAGCTATGGTAAAACTATAAGCGAGTCCAGAGAACAGGGAGGAATGCTTTTTTTAAGGGAGGGCAGAGGGAGAGAGAGAATGTTAAGCAGGCTCCACACCCAGGGCAGAGCCCCACATGGGCCTCAATTTCACAACCCTGAGTTCATAACTACAGCTGAAATGAAGAATCAGACACTTAACCGAGTCACCTAGGATCCTCAGAATGCTGTTTTATGCAGGAAAGGGGGAGGGAGTTCGGGAGGAGCTGTTACAAATAGAAAGTCCACTGGAGTAAACTAGGAGTTGGAAGTGTAGTGGTTTTTCATTGGCTGAGTTGTGACAGTCTCTAATTGGCTAAGCTGTTGCCAGGGAAGGGGAAAATCTTTCTTCTTCCTGTTCTAGTAGCAAAGTATAGGATTCTTCCTGCTGGGGATGCAAGGTACCTCTTTTTATGTTGGAGTCTATAACTGATGATGAGTATAGACAGCTCACTGATGATGAGCCCCCCATTCTGGCCTCCCAAACTCATTTTAAATAAAGTGTCCTTTGTTCAGTTTCATAGTATTATCTTATGCTGAAAACATTAGTTTTTACTTTAACAAAATTATTCATTTTTAATATAGTTTTGAAGTAATAGTCTACTATTCCCACTGACAATTAGACTATTGAAAGCAGCTTTGCATTTTCTTTGCCAAGAGATCTTTGAGATCACTTTTTCAACATTATTCAAATTGGTGGTATGCCAATTTCTTTTGGCTTTATTTGCAAACACCTGTCATAACTGTCTCTCCATTTCCATTCCTACTGCCATTGCCCTAATTCATTTAATCAATCCTCCTAAACCAGATTATATTGTAGTCTTATAATCTGTTTCTCACCTTCTCAACCTTTACTTTTCCAAGATCTATATGTTTCTATCAAAAATATACTTCTAAGACACAGAGTTTATTTTAAAAATAAGCAAAAGAAGCCAAACTTCAGTGGCTCCTCATCATCTGCTTACTGAAATCGACTCTTTGCCCTGAAGGCAAAGTCTGCCTCCAAAGGACAATGCAATATTGTCAAATATCATCAGACCTCATGGGCTATAGCTTGCAGACATCCTATTAAGAGTTCTGCCCCTGTGAGTACAGAACTCAACATTCCTGTGCCTCTGCTTTAGAATGTACTATATATGAGAAAGACAAAGGGACTGACATCCCAAGGCCTTCAGAAAACAATTGAAAAATGTCTCATTATATCTAATGTCTCTTTTTTTTTAAAATCTCTCTTTGGCTGATCTTCAACTATTCTATTTTTTTTCTTTGACCTTTTCTTCTGAACAGTATCTAATCTGAATCTTCTTCTTGGATTTTTTTCCCTAGAAATTTTGTTTTTATTTGTTCCTCCATATAGAATAATTAATTCTCCCCTAGTTCTCATTGTGAAATTTCTATCTGCAAAAGTAGCCACAAATGTAATAAAATAATGGTATCTCCTAGTAATAGGACACATTTTCCTTACAGTTAGAGACCATATTTCATAAGTTAAATACATCTTTTGTTTCTCACCTATCCTTCAGTATCAGTGTTTCATATAACCAGTTGTTCAGATATCCAAATTTCCTTTTTTTGATATAAGGTTTATCCCAAACTGCCTTACCATGTTAAATTGCAAGAATGCTCTATATTCAACGAGACAAAAACTCACTTGTCTCTTTCTTTTTACTTCTATGATATTAAAGTGTCTCTAAGTAGTTTGCATTTCCCATTATTTCCACCAGTTGAAATCCCAATCATTCAAAGTTCTGTTTAGATGCCATCTTCTTCATGAATTTTCTTTTTCCTGTTCCAATTCCAAACTGGCACTCTCTCAGAATTCCAGAACCATTTACATATTTCCCACTTAGATCATTTATGTAATTGTGCCTGGCATTATATTTGTCTGTGTGTATATATGCCTCCTTTTTAGGGTACATTTTGCTTGTGGGGAGACCTTTTTTTTTTCACAGGTTTACCCAGTGACAATGGATTCTATGTTGAAACAAATAATGCAACTTACTTTTATATAACCGAAAATCCTATGTATTCTGAAGTTCAGTAATGATTTAGTTAAATAATATAAAAGATAGGATAGTAGACTTTGCTGATAATTCAGTGAATTTTATAGCATCTCTCTCAAGAAAAACAGCATATCTCTCAAAATTCTCAGTCATCTGCATGGTTACACTTGTTTTCTTTTGCTACCTTAGTGGAGCTAGAGAACTACTGTTTCCCTTGTTATTTCTATTTTCACGTCTGGGCTATTTAACTCTTCCCCATGTTCTATTTAATTGTTTCTTAATTTGAAATTAGTGTGATTAGTGACAGTTCTTGAAAATAATTCTGTTACAAGAGAAGAGTTTATGTGTTGGAAAATGTGTTCCACCCAACAAACTACAGATACTCATTATGAAACTGAATCTTATTGAATACTCACTGAAGTGTGTGTGTGTGTGTGTGTGTGTTGGGGGAGGTGCATTGCTGGGTATTATCATTCATGTCAGTTACTCAGAGACAAATAAAGGAAAACAGAACCAGTTGGTACCTGAGAAAGTGTGGGCTGCTTACAGATGTGCAAAAAAATTCACGCATAAAATAAATTGTTAATAAATGTAATTATTCCACTGCTTTTCCTTGTAAGTCCTTTCCTTAGGGAACTATGAAAAAGCCAGATGCTGATCTGGGAAATGTCCCAGAAATATTCTTTTGAAAAATATTAACACTCCACTATAAAAGGTCTTGTCTAGAATTATATTGAAACTCAGCTCCTAATGACTATCAATGTTTAGAAATAGTAACATATTGGAGTAAATTGATTGTAGGGTGAGCATTTTACAATGGATTAGGAATAATGTGAGCTTTAGAGTTATCTTTTAATATTATCCCATTTCTAATGGCATAGATAGATCTCTTCTGGTGATTAGTGGTATAAATGCCTTCTGAGACCTCCTTCTCACTAGTTAAACATAACAGAGTACTAATTGCATAGTTCTTGGCATTGAATGGCATTGTGCTACACTGCTTCTACTGGGGCAGCTGGTGTGGTTGGGAGTGAATGTCACCATTGCTGAACCCCTCAGATCCCCTGTGAATTGTCAACACCATCTTCTCTATCTGCTGGGGATTAGTGGAATTTGTAAATTTGATTTAAATTAAAGGGTGGAAAAAAAGAGGATATAATTTCTCCTCTCTTGCTAAATGGAGAAGGATTTTTGTGAGCACACTGCTACAATGGTGAATGTGGGTCAGAGGTAATCCTGAAACAAGCCTGCCATTTTATGGTAACTCAGAACTCAGTGGTTTTTTTTATGGCAATTATAATATCAGGTTTAGTACTCTGACATAGTAAGAACTCATGTATGTTTTTTGTGGATTAGGCTATTTTGAATTTTGAAAGAAGACCACGAGCTTACAAAATGGAATAAAATGGTAACATCAAACATGAGTGCCAGTGGAGCTTTTGGAGTGGAACTTTTAAGCTAACACGACTTAAGACTTTTGGTGACAGTGGATCTATGCACATTGAGACCAGATCTGTAGTGTTCACTATAGAAATTTACAGTGTGTCTTAACTTTACACTAAAGGATAAAAATATAAAGAGTAGGCATGATGATATGTCTATAATATGGGGCATGATGATATGTCTAACTTTTTTTCCCATTATGCAAGAGAAACATTATGGCAAAGACCTTATGAAAACACTGAGAAAATTAGAGTAATGTTCACATAAAGTAAACCACCTGGTCCTTATTAAGAACTATCCACCCAGTAAATTATCTTTGGTTCTCTGTATTATAGTTGGTTAATGAAACAAAAGAGTTAATTAAATACATTTATAAAAGTAGCATTTGGATGATGAAAAAAGTTAAATGTTCACATGTAATGAGTGATCTGAATCTTAAGAACACAGAGGATACTTTCACCATGTGGTGATTTAAACTATATCTGAATCCAGAACCCTGCTTAAAAGTATGCAGTGATAAAAAAAAAAAAAAAAAAAAGTATGCAGTGAGTACTTTTAGTGATGGATGTCAATCCTGCTTAGTTAAGTAGTCTATAACAACAGAAAATAATTGCGTATACTCAAAAGAGGTTCAAGCTTAGAGGGAGAGATTTTTAAACTACTGTACAACTACTCATACTTAGCAAGTAGGAAGGGGTTTAACATCAGGTGAATAAGCACTAGACGCTTCAGTGACCTCATGCAAATTGCTTGGTGGATAAACTGGAGCTAAGGGAGGGGATACAGAAATTATGCTTCCTCTGAATTATCAGCCCAAATTGCAAAATATTTGTATACTGTAGAGATGTTGGGCTAAGATTCCCAGAGTCTGCCCTTTCTGTGTTTCTATAGAACTTGCCATTGTAGACTTTGCCACAGAGAAATATTCTCAACCTGCTCACAGATCTTTATTCCCTAATGAACCAGCACATGGTTCAAAGAAGGGTTTTTCTTGAATTTAATTGTATTCTCTACACTGGGCTCAGTGATTGATGTTTACAACATACACAATAGATGGCAGAAGGCCCAAATCCCTTCAAGCACTAAGATCTGTAATTCTAATGGAGAACTGATTTTGAACAATTCTGAAATACTTCAATTAATTATATGATTTGCAAAATTCTAATTTGAGATCAATCTTTCTGAGAAAATTCATAGGTCTCTAATGTGGATGAACCGAAGTATCTTTACTATCTGAAGTAGGAAGTACATTTAAATGCTGGTCCACAGATCGCACAGGTGGTGGAAGATTAAGATTATCACGTCATTAGGAGGGCCTGAGTGGGAAGAGCCACTTCCAGGAGCCTGGCAGAGTGCATGATAACATCAACTGTTAGTTTATCTTAGGCAGATTATGTTTGAGATTTTGGCGTTACATCTAGGAAACAATTGAGAGCAGTCGGATTTATGGTACTTGATATTGGAGGGAAGGGGAGATACATTTAGCAATGTAAATAGAAGATCTATCCATGCATGTGTGTTACATAAGGGCAGAAGAGACTAGAATCACTCCCAAAAAAGAATGTTTAAAAAAGTGAAAAGAAGGAAAAAACTATAAAATAAGGCAAAATTTCCCTTGCTGTTGAGAAATACTATGCGTATGAAATGGAGGGAAGGGAGATGGAGAATGAGGTGCACACCACAGAGGTGGAAAGGTGTTTGCTACTGAGGGATGATGATGATGGTGGTGGTGGTGGTGAAGGAGACACTTGACTGTAGAAGAGACATTGTTTGACAAAAACTGTTCTGGCATGCCACTCCCATGAACTCACTGCATCTCAGAGCAAATACAAGCAAACAGTGCTATTGCTCATATTTTACAGATGAGGGAACTGTGGCTTGCTCAGAGTAACACCAATCAATAGTGGAGGATGCAGGATACAAATTCCAGCAGCCTGACTAGAACCTAGAGAAAGAGAACTTGGGATAGAACTGCAGGGAAATTGGCTCTTTCCAGGATACAAGAGGTCACCAAATGCTCACATCAGGGCTTGTCCTGGTATATCTTCTTTACATTCCTTCCAGCAGTCTCATCAGACATAGTGGGCTGGCCCAAGGGGAGACAAGAGAACAAGAGTAGTAACTTCTCTCAGCACACACTGAGTGGGGTACATGGTGACTTAGGGAATCAGTCTCCCACCCAGAAACGATGGGGTGTTCTGTCCTGGGCCCAGCATGTTATTTATTCAGAACTTGGAAACGACTATAATTTTCTACCCAGAATTACTAAGTTTACTAAAAAACTGACCATTTGTTTTCCTTCCCTAAACTGAACACTGAAAATATATTTAAAAACTGTTTCATTAGCAAAAGAAAAATGAGAAGAAGAGAAAAAGGAGAGCTAGATCCCCTTTTGCCTCTCTCCCTACCTTTGGCTAATAAGAGAACAGACTACATACATGCTAAATGTATTGCTACACTGAATCTTCCAGGCAAATGAGTAGGTGAGCACCAAAATGGACCTATGTACAAGAGCCACATGCTAATGCTGAGTGTAACCCAATGAAACCCTCATGGGAAAGCTATAAAGGACAAAGGCTGATCACTACTTGTGAAATTGAAGCTCACTATGTAGATTGTCTACTCTGAGGGGTAAAGTGCTACATTTAAATTACCTTTATATTCATGACAGGGATCCCTGAGTGGCGCAGCGATTTGGCGCCTGCCTTTGGCCCAGGGCGCGATCCTGGAGACCCGGGATCGAATCCCACGTCGGGTTCCCGGTGCATGGAGCCTGCTTCTGCCTCTGCCTGTGTCTCTGCCTCTCTCTCTCTGTGTGTGACTATCATAAATAAATAAAAATTAAAAAAATAAAAAAATAATAAATTACCTTTATATTCATGACATCTACTAGCCTACCATAATTCTTTAAAAAAAAAGAAAGGAAACTGTCCCCCAAAACCCCAAAGCTTGCAAAAGAAGCTTGTTTTCCAGCGGGATCCTCTGTAATGCCAAAATTCTTCAGAGTACCCTCAATGCAGCTGAGGAGAGAGATCGAAGGATGCCCTGCAGGCCTTGCTTAGCCTCTGGCTTCAAACCCAGAAGCTCCACTTTTCTATCTTACCAGTTTAACTTAAATGACTAAAAATAATGATTATTGTCTTAGTTTGGGCTGTTAGAGTACTATAAACTGGTGGCTCATAAAGAACAGAGATTTATTTCTCACAGTTCAGAAAGCTGGAAGTCTGAGATCAGGGTCCCACCATGTTTGTTCTGATGAAAGTCCTTTTCTGAGATACCCACTGCCGAAGTCTCATTGTTCATGTATGGAGGAAGGGGCCAGGGAGCTCTGTGGGGTCCTTTAATAAGGGTACTTAACCCATTCATTAAGAGTCTACCCTTATGACCTAATTACCTCCCAAAGGCCCCACCTCCTAATACCATCACATTGAGGGTTAGGATTTTAATATTTGAATTTGGGAGAAATATAAACATCCAGTCCATTGCAATCATGATGATGATAATGGCAATGATGATGATGATAATTAAAATCCAGTGCCTTCAAGCATCATATACATCATATATCTTTGAAGACGCTTTTATCATCTATTTTCATTACCTTGTAGAAGTAGTTGACAGAAATATTTACTAATCAGTGCTGTTCAATCAGATCATCTGAAGGTTGATGACAAATATCAGCTTAGACCACTTAGATTTGATTCAGATCTTTAGAAATAACTGAAGGTAATATTTTTACCTGGGACTTTCAAAAGACAACTGAAGGAATTATGGAGAAAAAATAAAATATTTCATAGTATGAACTTCAAAATTTACTTGCAGTTATTTTTTTTATTTAAATTTGATTTAATTAACATATACCGTGTTATTAGTTTCAGAGGTAGAATTTAGTGATTCCTCAGTTGCATATAACACCCAGTGCTCATTACATCAAGTGCCCTCCTTAATGCCCATCACCCAATTACCCCATCCCCCTACCCACTTCCCCTTCAGCAACCCTGTTTGTTTCCTGTAGTTAAGATTCTCTTATAGTTTGCCTCCCTCTCTGCTTTTTTTTTTTAAGATTTTATTTATTTATTCATGAGAGACACATACAGAGAGAGAGAGAGAGAGAGAGAGAGGCAGAGACACAGGCAGAGGGAGAAGCAGGCTCCATGCAGGGAGCCTGACATGGGACTGGATCCAGAGTCTCCAGGATCACGCCCTGGACTGAAGATGGCGCTAAACCACTGAGCCACCAGGGCTGCCACCCTCTCTGTTTTCATCTTATTTTATTTTTCCTTCCTTTCCCCTTTGTTCATCTGTTTGTTTTTTAAATTCCACATATGAGTGAAATCATGGTATTTGTCTTTCTCTGAATGACTTATTTTGCTTAGCATAATACATTCTAGTTCCATCCACATTGTTGCAAATGGCAAGATTTCAGTTATTTTTTTTAAAGATTTTATTTACTTATTTATTAACAACACATGCACACACACACAGAGGCAGAGACATAGGCAGAGGGAGAAGCAGGCTCCTCACAAAGAGCCCATTACGGGACTTGATCCAGGACCCTGGGATCATGCCCTGAGCCAAAGGCAGATGCTCAACTGCTGAGCCACTCAGGTGTCCCAAGATTTCAGTTATTTTAAGTGTATTAGAATAAAAACAAGAAAAAAAAAAAAAACTATAACAAAAGGAAGGGCATGGTATAAGGCACCTGCCTTTAAAGATACCCAAATCCTATTTCTTGTTCAACTATTTAACAGATGAACCATGGGTCAGTTTAATAACCTCCATTTCTTTCTCTTTAAAAATGTTGATAAAGGGTGCCTGAGTGGCTCAGTCAGTTACATGTCTGACTCTCAGGTTCTGCCGAGGTCATGATCTCTGAGTTGTGGGACTGAGCTCCCCATTAGGCTCCAAGTTCAGTGCAGTCTACTTACTTGTCCCTTTCCCTGTGCTCTCTCTTTCTAAAATAAATAAATAAAATCGTTAAAAAAATAAAATGGTGACAATATTTATTTTCTGAAGTTGTGGGGATTAAATGAGGTATGCAGTTATCTCACATGATAGGCCTTCTCATTAGCTGTCATCACTTCCCACCTGTGGGCAGAGGTAGATAGGGTCATGTTCCTGTTCTGTTATGGCTTCTTTGTTGTGGTTCAGTGTCTATGATCTGCATCGGTCACTTCAACATGCTGGCTGCTACCTAAGTTGTACCAGTTCATGGCAATAATGTTAATATGCCAACATCAGGAAGCTTTCCTACTGGACAAATTTTGTCTGCAATTGGGCAACATGCTGGTTTCAAAATTCAGTTTTTCTACCTTGCTCTTTTTGTCCCTAGTTCCCATTACACATATCCCAGTTTTCCTTCATACGCATGAGTATTTTATGCAACTCTTTCCAAGACTAATGGACGTCATGCTCTCACCACTTTTGTTCAACATATTACTGGAAGTCCTAGCCACAGCAATCAGACAACGAAAAGAAATTTAAAAACTCCAAGTTGCTAAGGAAGAAATAAAACTTTCACTATTTGCAGATGACATCATGCTATATACAAAAAACACTAAAGACTCCACCAAAACTACAAGAACTAATAAATGAATTCAGTAATGTTGCACAATACAAAATTATTATACAGAAATCTGTTGCATTTCTATACATTAAGTGAAGTAACGGAGAGAGAAATTAAGAAAACCATCCCACTTACAATTGCATCAAAACTAATAAAATATCTAGAAATAGACTTAACCAAGGAGGTGAAAGACCTACACTCTGAAAACTGTAAAACACTGATGAAAGCAATTGAAGACAACACAAATAAATGGAAATATCTTCCATGTTCATGGACTGGAAGAACAAACATTGTTAAAATGTCCATCCTACCCAAAGCAATCTATAGATGTAATATACTTTTATCAAAACACCAACAGCATTTTTCACAAAGCTAGAAAAAATAATCCTAAAATATGTATGAAACCACAAAAGACCCCGTATAGCCAAAGCAATCTTGAAAAAGAAGAACAAAACTGGAGGTATCACAATTCCAGATTTTAAGATATACTACAAAGCTGTAGTAATCAAAACAGTATGGTATTATCAGAAAAACAGACACAGATCAATAGAACAGAATAGAGAGCCCAGAAATTAACCACAATAATATGGTCAATTAATCTTTGCCAAAGGAGGTAAGATTATGCACAGGGAAAAAGACAGTCTGTTCAACAAATGGTGCTGAGAAAACGGGACAGTTACATGTGAAAGAATGAAACTGGACCACTTTCTTTCACGACATGCAAAAATGAACTAAAAAATTGAATAAAGACCTAAATGTGAGGCATGAAACCATAAAAATCTTAGAAGAGAGCACAGGCAGTAATTTCTTTGACATTTACTATAGGAACATTTTTCTAGATATGTCCCCCGAGGCAAGAGAAACAAAAGCAAAATTAAACTATTGGGACTACATCAAAATAAAAGGTTTCTGAGGAGCAAAGGAAATAACAAAATTAAAAGACAACCTAATGAATAGGATAAGATATTTGCAAATGAAATATCCAATATAGGATTAGTATCCAAAATATATAAAGAACTTATACAACTTAACACCAAAAGAATAATCCAAATTTAAAAATGGGCAGAAGACATGAATAGACATTTCTCCAAAGAAGATATACAGATGGGGATCCCTGGGTGGCGCAGCGGTTTGGCGCCTGCCTTTGGCCCAGGGCGCGATCCTGGAGACCCAGGATCGAATCCCAAGTCGGGCTCCCGGTGCATGGAGCCTGCTTCTCCCTCTGTCTGTGTCTCTGCCTCTCTCTCTCTCTCTGTGTGACTATCATAAATAAAAAAAAAAAAATTAAAAAAAAAAAAAAGAAGAAGATATACAGATGGCCAACAGATACATGAAAAGACGCTGAACATCACTCATTATCAGGGAAATGGAAATCAAAACCATAATGAGATATCACCTCACACCTGTCAGAATAGGTAAGATCAAAAACACAAGAAAGAAGAAGTGATGGCGAGGATGTGGAAAACAGGAACCCTGGTACACCGTTGGTTGTAATGCAAACCAGTACAGCTACTGGGGAAAACAGTATACATGTTCCCCCCCAAATTAAAAATAGAACTATCATATGTTCTATTAATTCCATTACTGGGTATTACCTTACCCAAAGAATACAAAAATATTAATTCAAAAGATACAAGAACCCCTAAATTTAGTGCAGTGTTATTTATAATAGCTAAATTATGGAAGTGGCCCAAGTATACTTTGATAGATAAGCAGATAAACAGAGGTGGCATATATATCTGTGTGTATATACTTGGGCAGTATATATATATATATATATATATATATATATATATATATATATATATATTACTTACCTATAAAAAAGAATGAAATTTTTCCATTTGCAACAACCTGGATAGGTCCAGAGGGTATAATGCTAAGTTAAATAAGCCAGTCAGAGAAAAACAAATACCATATGATTTCACTAATGTGTGGAATTTAAGAAACAAAACAAAGAAAAAAAAAAGAAACAACAAAAAACCAGACTCTAACTATAGAGAACAAACTGATAGATATCAGAGGGAAGGTGGCTGGGTAGATGGGTGAAATAGGTAAAGAGGATTAGAAATATACTTACCATGATGAGCACTGAGTAATGCATAGAATTGTTGAATCACTATATTGTATACCTGAAACTAATATAATGCCGTACGTTAACTATACTGGAATTAAAATTAAAAGAAAGAAAAAATTGCTTAGGCATTACTAACTTTCATACTAGAAGCCAAATTAGGGGGGATCCCTGGGTGGCTCAGCGGTTTGGTGCCTGCCTTTGGCCCAGGGTGCGATCCTGGAGGCCCGAGATTGAGTTCTGCGTAAGGCTCCCTGCATGGAGCCTGCTTCTCCCTCTGCCTGTGTCTGTGTCTCTGCCTCTCTCCCTCTCTCTCTCTCTCTCTCTCTAGGTCTATCATGAATAAATAAATAAAATCTTAAAAAAAAAAAAGAAGGCAAATTAAGTCATATCCTACTAAGGTTATACTGCTATATGGAAAAGACTTTCTCTACAGAAATACAATAAAATAATCTCAATGAGGCTGAAATATATATTTATTGAGCACCCTCATACTCATAGTGTCTGCCACTAATAGACACTTTCAGATACATTTAATCTAATTTATTAATCTCATCATTTAATCTAATCTATTCTTATAAAAATTCTGTGGCAAAAGGTATTTAGAGGCTCCTAACTACAGATAGGGGAATGATAGCTCCACTATTTTTTAACTCTTTTAGGACCATTGAACCATTGAATAATGTCTGATTTTTTTGGCTGAGGTAAATGAAAATAGTCTTTGACAGTCAATACGTAGAAAACATATCATGGAGCGAGGACACAAATAATTATGAAATGATAATATGCATATTTTGTATCCCTGTATTGAGGGATATTTCATGCCTGTAACAAACATTCCTCTTGTGCAAAGAGCTTACTTTAAGGTCATGTGTGTGTAAGGGACTCACCAATCTTTACAACCATTTCAGACTGTGTACATTGTCTTCCACATATGTTGAAGACACAGCTTTAGCTGGGCGGGGGTATTCTAACTCAGAAAGGACTGTGGCTTATTTTTATGAAAGACAGTAAAGTTGTTACCAGTTTTTTGCTCTTTTGAAATTTTCTTTCATATGCCCAATGGAGAAATATATTTAGAAATCAAGAGGAAAGCCTGGTAATTCATTCCATATTCACATAATTTGGTCAAATTGTCTCCTCAAAAATCAGCAACAAAAATGTTTTAATATCAGGTCTCTGCAATTTTTCACCTTTAAAGTCATTAGCGTGGTTCAAAGATTCCCAAGGTAAAGCTATCCAGGCAAAAAACACATTTTTTTTTTTCATTTGTTTTTCCTTGACTTTCCCTCCAAGTCCTTCCTACAGAATTCAAGCTCTCAATGAACAATTCTCCTTGTCAAAAACAGGCAGTCCTCCTCCCCACTTGCCTATCTTCATTTGGGGACCTCCAACAGCCTTATTGTTAAAGGCTATGTAATTTGGTCCTACTGGGCATTCTCTGCATGAGATTTAAGAGAAGCAGAAAGATCTAGCCTGTCATGAATCACCTTACCCTAAAATCCAGCCCAGAAGCCAGATTCCCTTGCTCCAGGCAAAGTGGCCTTCCTCCATCAGTACAGTTCAGAGGGAGAAGCTCCTGAGAGTAAGGGAGACATAAAGATGGCAAATAAATCCTAGAAGCATAATTATTGAAAGGTTAAATGAAATTCTCTCTTCTTTTCATCCTTAATCCTATAAGAAGTTGCATTTGGACCTGAACAAGTGTTTCTACTCTTCCAAAACACAGCATGCTAAAGGAGCCTTTGTTTCATCCATGTCAACCTGTGCTTGGTGAGAAGGTTGCTTGTGTGACCACTCAAGCTCTATTTAAAAGAATCTTGAATAGCCAGAAACTCGGAAGTTCCTAGAGTAATTGGGGCTGCAAGAAACAGGATGATGAAAAAAAAAATTGCCTTCAAAGTTCTCAGCTGCTTCTCGCAGAAGATGAATGTAGTTTTAAACTTGCCTCTTTCTTATTTCTTAGCTAGAATGGGCCAGCAAGGGACCTGGAGGTACTCTGGGGGACAAGAAGGCATCTGCTTACCCCCCACTTCTTGGGGGATTTAGCTTAAGATTCAGAAAGCATTTGTTTCTCTCACTTCAAATACTGTCTTTTTTTTTTTTTTTTTTAACTTTTAAAACAGTGATCTTGATTTGGCTTGTTTAAGAAGGTTCTTTTTCCATTTACTTTGCTACCTAAGAGATTGGAAGAGGCAGCTGTTTTGATGAAAATTAGAAGAAAACCTTTTCCCCAAATAGAAGAAGCCAAGAGGAAAAAATAGGACTTCTTGACATTCCATGCTGTAATTGTTACATGGTATAACCGGAAGAGGAAATGGCCCTATAAATACTTGTAGCTTATTCAAGCCCAGAATACATCACAAACCTGTACAAAAGAGGTAATAACATATTAGGAAACAGGCAACCAGTAAAATTTGCTCTGTTTATTGGGGTTTAAAGAAAGCAGGATTAGAAACAGGAGGGGATAGGAGTTTAGGCCTGAAGCAATAGTGTTTATATCAGTGACAAAAATCAAACTTTACCTTTGCACTGGGATTTGCACCTCACTAAATCCATATAAACCTTCTCTCAGGGGCCCCAGCCCAATGTGTATTTCACATCCACAACTAGACTGATGGATGGCAGGCAAACAGGCAATATTTTGTGAATTTACTGTCTCTCACCAGGATGCTGGAAAGACTTGTTTTTTGGCTTCTTTTTCAAGAGAAGGATGATAATTCTTGGGGACCTGGAATGGAGACTTCAGGGCAGCCTGATAAACATTCTTCATTTCCTGATCTGGATCCAGAATATCTTCAGGTACGTTTAACTGTATACCTGGCACCTACTACATGCCTTATACATCTCACATCATTGAATCCTCTCCACAATCCTGAGGAATAGTTACAAATTTCTACAGATTTACAGATGAGAGAATTTACGGGCAGAGAAATTAATTTAGCCTACCCAGGGGCATTCAACTAGAATGCAAAGGACGGAAAGCAATCCCGAGTTGGCTTGATGCATGCTCTTCTTCCCACACTCTGAGTTTAAAGTCATCCACAAGATAGGATTTGAGGGTCTCCAAGAGGTTTTTCTCAGGAATACCTGCATCATGCTTGATTTTCAGTAGTGTACTCTGGTTTTACCTCCCTCTCAGCATTGCGATGAGCCCTGCTGTTTTCCCTTCCAGCTGGTGGTGATCTGGGCACGCTGTGCGTGACCAACTCCAGGGGGCACCGTCTGCACAGCCTGTAGCAGCCTTGTTGGTCACACTAAATCCTTCCTATGCTTCTCTTTTAAATGGCTCCAATTTGTCGCTGTTGTGATTTTCTCTTTCCTGTGTCAAATCTGAAGCTACTTTGGCACGTGACCTTGGCCTGCTTTTCAGCGTTATCAGTTTCTATTACTGTAGTTCAACTCCTGGAGGGGAGCTGTAACATAGATCAGTAGTTCTTGATACAAGAGGGTAAATGTGCCTATAGGACAATGTGGTGGGGGAAGGAAGCTGTTTTTCGCAATGATTTCTTTTCCTTTTTTTCTTTTCTTTCTTTCTTCCCTTCTTTTCTTTTTTTCTTTTTTCCTTCTTTTCTTTCTTCGAGACTCTTTTCATAGTTCTTCCACTCCCCAGTGACACTGGAAACTTTTTGCCTACCCCTCTGCCCACCCACAGGCTTGTTTTGAGAATTAAACAAGATAACAGATGCGTAAAGATTCTGAATCAAAAAACCACTCAAAACTATCTTAAACATAGCCATTATATGCATCTTTCAGAAGCACAGTTCTGATCATGTCCATCTCTCTGCTTACGGACCTTTGAAGATTACCTATTACCTGCTAATACGTTTAATGCCCGAGCCTCAATTGGTAGCCTGCATCCTCCGGTCCCCTGATTTCTGATTGCTTCCTTTTATTCATCCACTGTTCCAGTCACTTATTCATCTGCTTATCCAGTCCAGGATAAGAGCATTCCTTTTCTTATCCTGAGTTTTTCTACTCCTGTGTTTTTGTTTATGCTGTTCTCTGACTTGAGAACAATACCATCCAAGAGCACTTTCTGCAATAACAAAAATGATATGTACTACCCAACATGGTAGCCACTAGCCCCCTGTGGCTGTTGAGTACTTATGTATATTGGCTAGGGTTACTGAAGAATTCATTTTTAAAAAAATTTAATTAATTTAAACCTAAATTTAAGTAGCTATATGTGACAAGTGGTTGTCATGCTGGACAGCTGGACCTAAATGTTCTCTATCGTTTCTCACCCAAATAATATTTGTTTATCAATATCTAGCTCATAAGCTGCTTCATCCTCAAAGCCTCCATTTGTACCCTTACCTGTCATCTTCCTTTTCTCCTTCAATCTAACTCCACCGAGGCCTGAGCTTGTCATTTGAATTCTGGATTTTTCTCTTATCTCATCTTCCCTACTATGTGGATAGGCTCCTCCTAGTAGGACCCAGTCTTGTTCAGCGTTGTTCCTAGAACACTGACTGCTATAGCCGACAAACATTTGCTGAGAGGCTGACACTGCCCACCTGGAATGAGAGTCACTCAGTCACTGCAGCGACCAGCCAGGTGGGAGGCCCACCCATCTTCGCTGAGTGCCACGCTGCCTATCAGGCCTATCAGGCTCTGTGCTCAGCACAGGATCCATGTGAAGTCTCAGAGTTTGAATAATTAACCAAAGAATCGCTGAGACCACCTGATCCTTGGCCTATGAACGCATTCTTTTGTTTTTCTAATCCTATTTTTCAGTACTTAACAACAACAACAAAAAAAACCCCTCTGCTCACTGATCTCATTGTGACCAACATTCTGGAGTCCCAGCTCCCTGTTTGCTAGGCACAGGGCATGGTGTTGGCAGAGCTCCCAGAATTCAAGGGAGAGGGACCAGGGAGACAACTCCAGACATCACATGCAAAACAAAGGTGGCACATCCGCCTTGTCCCTGTGCCTCCTCAGACACAGAAAGCCCTCCCAGCCCTTTCCAGCAAGTCGGCCTCCCCAGGAGCTTCAGGGTGGAGCCCCCCAGGAGCCCGCAAAGGAGGGGAAGACGATGAACAGTCTGACGTGTAAATGTCCTGTCTTCCTGGCAGCAACGTCTGAAAGCATAGACCTTCCTCAGATGGGGCGCATTTGGCAAACGTTCAGGCGCGCGGCATTTCAATTGCTGAAATTTCTTTTTGGAACTCTGCAACTCTGTTCCCCAGGGCAGGGGAAATGGGGGGCGGGGGGATGAACAATTAGATGCTGGCACAACCCCGAGCGGCTCACCGACGCCTGGCCGCGCGCCCCTGTGGACTGTCAGAGCCTGCGGCGAGGTGCTCCCGTCACCGTCGTCCCTGGGCGGGGGCCCGGGGGCGCGCAAGGGGGAGGCGCGGAGCCGGGCAGCAGCGGGGCGGCCAGCGCAGGGGAGGGCCGGGCAGCAGTGAAGTCAGAGGCACAGCAGCGACTGCAGCTGAATCAATTTGGAGATAAAAATAGTGCCTGCCGCCCCTGCTTCTGCAGTGATTTCATAAAGGTCTCAGCTGCGTTGGAGAGAAAGCCAGCATGTGTGTCCCTACCTCCTCTCCAAAGTGGCGAGAGGCGCAAAATAGCAACCACAACCCCAAAGCTGTTTGCCTTCATCTTCCCCCCATTTCTCTGTTTCCCCGTCTCCCATTCTCTCCCTGAGCCCCCAGAAGTGCCTCTTGGCTCACCTGTTCTCCTTATTAGATAATTAAAGCCAGGCACAAAGAGATGAGATCTTCAGAGGCTGAAAAAGAGATAGGGCTCCCAGACATTCATCATGAATCCAGATGGCACTACCCACCCCACCCCCCACCCCTTTCCGGGACTTTCACTCTTCCCTCCCCCCAGACATCAATTGAGATGACTGACCACTCTAAAGAATGAAGCTCTTTATCAGACAGGAGGTTAAAATCCTTTTTTAAAAATGGGTACCACGAAGTCAAACCGGCCTAATATTTCCATAGGTGAACTTTCCTTCCTGAGCATTCAGAGAAAACAAAACCTGGGATTGCCAATTAGTGTGACTGTCCCAGGAGATGCAGATTTAGGGATCAGTTTCTGTGACTGATGTGAGAAACCTCTCTGGAATTAGATCTGAAAGGAACGTGGAGTGAATAGAGCTTCGGCACTTTGCAGAGTGATTATCCCTGCAGTGCGGGGAGGTAACCTTTCTGCTGCTACATTCTGACATTTTCATCGAGGCAAATGCATCATTGGTAATTGCACCTGAGTGTCAAAGCCACTTGATGTGTGTGTTCCAACTAAGGTATGAATGAGGACTTTAGCATTAAGGGATGGGAGGCAAAGAAGAAGTGCAGACAAATTATAGGAGAGGAGATAATGGAATTGGCCATGAAAAGTAACGGCTTGGATTGATGTTTCTTCCTTCACACTCCTGCAAAACGAGTGTGTTCGGATTAAATAACACATTGCTTCTGAAAGTGCCTAAACTAGTGTCTTGCTCTTAAAGACATTACTTAATAACTACCATCTTATATGCTTTCAAATTGAATATGCTTATATGTCCCTCAAGAGGAAATGTAAAACTAGTAATATTTTAATGAAGCCAAGAAAATCAATGGTGTCACGTATAGGCAAAATGTTCAAAGGAGAATCCTCACATCCTCCTATTTTCCTCTGATTCTTTTATGTCAGGCGAACTTGAGCCATAGTCATTTAACTCAGTAGGTATTAAATACCTGATCTAGAGTCATAATAAAGACACAGGACCCAAACTGTGAAGCCAAAAGTGAATATCAGGTTGTTGATCTTACACATAACTCAGAAATAATTTCATTCTGTTAGAAGGAAAAAATAGCTCCTGTCAGAGAGAGGAATATAATATTGCCAAACTCTTCAATTTGGCAAATACAGCAAACTATTAGTCAACCACACGGGGAATCTGGCTTTCTCATAGGGACCTATTGTTTATAGAAATATCACAGCTGAAAAATAAGCAAACATTCTCCCTGAACTACTGTGATATAATTCACATGGGTGTTTAAGGATTTTTACAACCATTGAGGGAAAATCTATGGAAAATTTAAAATAATTACAAAGATCCCTTTTGGTGCTTCTGAAAATTTTGATGCCCTGTGAATATCCTGATGACTGTTTTCCCACTGACAAACAAAGACATCTGAAGCAAAGCCAGTTTGTGCTGTGTCGGGTCCCTAATACAAATTAGTGAAAATAGAACAAGCTTAGATTGAATGAAATGTACTTGATAAAAATAAATCAAGATTTGAAATATAATTGCACCTTGCTTATTTTCTTATAAATACATATTTTAAAATCTGAAATACTGAGTTTTATGACTATTCAAAACACAGCTGACAGTTTTACAGACCATTTTAGGAGTACTCTGGGACCTCCTGCTTCTGGTTGCATTAGGACACAGCCAAAGCTACTTGACTTGCAATGTGTTTGTTTGTTGCTAAGTACAGTTAGTGGAGGCTAGAACATGCCAAAAGATTCAATATGAGCAGTGAAGTTGTGTTAGTCTCTGTTATGGATCTGTTCTCTAAACTTGCAAAAGAAAAGATGTAAGCATATTCTTTTCAGTCCCCATCATTAACCAGGGCCTTCACTATAAGGCTTATATAGTGATACAAACGCCAGGTTTACCTGACAAAGGTTAGAAGCGAAAAGAACCAGGGAAAACAGTTAAGAACAGAAATACTCCAGATATCTTGTTCTGGCACTATGGCAAGATGGGGTAAAGTAGACCGTTCTAACACACAGATAGGCTACAAAGTATATCCTCATTTCTCTCTCTTTCTCTGACACATTATCTATCTATCTATCTATCTATCTATCTATCTATCTATCTATCTATCCAATCTCAAAAGAAATGAAAGAAATCTTCAGATGCCAGAAGCAAGGAGGAAACCCAAAGCTAAAGAGGTAAGTCCTACATTGCAGTAGCTTTGGGGATATCAGATCCAAACAGATTTTATTCTCCAAGTAGGGTCAAAGGCATAGCAATAGACATGGGCAAAGAAAGAGGATGGAAATCATGTTACTGCATAAGACCAAGACTTTGGCAATGGTTGCCTTTTCCATGAAAGGGGATTAGAGAGACTGTCCCCTCTGGACCAAGGAAAGTACCTGGAGTGAGACGTTGAAATAACAAGGCTCGATAGAATCATCAAAGCTTTTATATTACCTCCAAGCCATTTGATGTAGTACCTTTGATTTATGAAATTAACAAACAAAAAATACTGATTGATAATACCCCTACTGTAGTACAAAACAAAACATAACTCCATAGGAATGCTATGCTATATAAGGATTTTTCTATGGACCTTCTTTGGAAAATACATCTGCAGGAGATAAGAATCTACCTGTCAATGAGTTGGAAGATACAGAAATCACAAGAAGGAAAAAAATAGGATAAATATCATAAATCATGGACAGATTACCATAAAAAATACACAGAATTTTAAAAATAACTTCAAGAAATGGAAGTCATTGAAATGACAGCAAGGAATGTGTTCACATGTTTCACACAGCTAAACTGAAAAACAGACTTGAAAAACTAAATAGAATTTAGTATACAGATAAAGAAATAGAACATTTAAGATGTCAAAAGTCATGGGAGACAGAATAACTAAAATTGGAGTTCTAAAAGGAAAGAAGAGAGAAAATGTGGTAAAGACAATATTCTGTGATGTAATGGTAAGAAGTTTTCCAGAATTAATGAGACATGAATTATCATATTGATGAAGCTCTCTTAATTTATCTGAAAGATAAATTAAAACAAATCCATACCTAGACTTCTATTAGTAAAACTTCCAAACAATAAAAAAAGACAAATAAAACAAATCTTATGAGCAGTTCCTACACTCCCCTCTCCCCATCCAGAAGTATACATTACAAAACATGGGTAGGGCAATGTAAGAAAGGAAAATTGTGGACCAATATCATTTATAATCATAGATACAAAAATAATAAAATATTAGCACACTAAATATAACTGAAATATTTACCCAGTGAATGAAAGAATAGTTTAATGTCTATCTATTAATATAATTCATCACAGAGATAATATTAACTGAGTAAAAAAGAAATAGAAAATTAAATAGTTGTAGAAAAAGTACATGTAAAATTCCATCCCAATTCATGATATAAATTCCAAGTACCTTCCTTAACCTTCCAAGTACCTTCCAATACATTCATTACAAGGAACATTATATTTAATGATGAAAGGTTAAAAGCACTTCATTTAAAGTAAGGGCTGTGACAAGGATACCTGTTTTTTCTTCTATTCTCCTATTTTCTCCGTTCAACATTTTATTGGAGATTATAAACTGTGCAATAAGACAAAAAATAAAGGAATAAAAAAAGAAAAAAGGAGTATTATAAGAATTGTAAAGAATAAAAAAAATAATTTGTTACACATAAGATTATCCATAAAGTCAATATAAGAAAATATTTGAATCCATGCTAATAATAGTGTTCAGAAAGTTTGTTGAAGTAAATCTCAAAATGGAAATTTAGTACATAGCATTCTATTAAAGAATTTAATGATCTCATCCTTAATAACAACAAAAACATCTAAGGTACTCAGGAATAAATGTAACAAAACACATGCAAAAATTTTATGAAAAATGTTCTCAAACTTGAGAGGTAAATGTATATATCCACACATACACATACACATACACACTCAGTCAATATTATAGAGAAGTCATTTCCACTGATTTAATCTACAGATTTCATTTACTTCCAATAAAAATTCCAACAAGATTTTATTTTTTGAAAATTTGGTCAATTTATTGTAATATTCACATAGAAAAATAAATGGCCAAAAATTGTCAAAAACAATTTAAGGAAAAATAAAATGGAAGAGCTCCTGCTCTCCTGTAGAGATGAAAAATCTTTGCCACTAGAATGATTTATACTCATTGATATTGGCACAGTGTCAGATAAATATAAAAGTAGAATGAAATATGAGCATAGAAACAGACTAATGCACATAAGAAACTTATTAAATGACAAATGTGTCATTACAATTCAATGAGGAATGAATAGGCTATTAACTGGAATATGTTGGGACAATTGGCTATCCATATGGATGATAATAACATTGTATCAACATACTATAAACAAAAATAAACTCCAGATGCATAAGATACATAAAAGGAAAAAAATTTTTTAATTAAAAAAATTGGAGGATGATTTAATGATACAGAAGTATGAAAGATTTCCTAAGCAAGCCAAAAACCAGGAAAACATAAATATTGATTAATTAGACTTCATTCAAAACATTCTGCACTAAAAAGATAGCAAAGTTATTTTTTAAGCCACAGACAGAAAATATATTTGCAACACCCATAAATGACACAGTATTAGTTTTTAGAGCATACACATAAGTTCTACAAATCAGTTAGAGAAGGATAAACAATCCAATGAGATACAGACAATAAAAATGAAAAGATAATTCCCTGGGGAAAAAATTTAAATAGACAACATATATGCGAAAAGATGCTCTACTTCTCATCAGGGAATTCAAATTAATATAATCATGGGTTTTTATTTCACATGCATCCAGTTGGCAAAAATGAAGAAATCTGTTAATATCAAATATTGGTAAGGATGAAATAGGAATTCTCCAGTATTATACGTAAATGGAAAACCATTGTATGGTCAGGCTCACAGCAGGAAACAGATGGCACACTCTGAAGAAATAATTGAAGAGGAGTTTGGTGAAGGACTAGGACTATTTACAAAGTTGAAAGAAAGGGTTAAGAGATGTTGACAAGGGATGGTGAAGCACTATGGGGTTAGTAATGGTAGGAAGCTGTTACTACCTTTAGGCCTGAAGGATAATGACGGGGACAGCTGTCTTTTTAGGAATGAGTCACCCAGCTGAAGCAGACATTGATAACCATGAACCTATGGTCATGGAAACCAAGTTGATACTGCTCATAACGGTTAGTATTCTGGTCACAGAGCAGTGTGGGAAAGAAAGGACATTGTCGGGGCGGGGGGGGGGAGATAGAAAATATCCAGCACAACCACAGTGTAGAGAAATGTGGTAATATTTAGTAGCTTTGAATATATGCACATCCTATAAGCTACAGTACTATTTCTAGGTATGTACTCAAGAGATTCTCTAGGTATATACTCAAGAGACTCTCATATGGACAAGAAAACATGATCATTCTTGCATGCTGAAAAATAGTTTATAATAGCAAAGAATTTTGCAACAATCCTATTGTGCATTAACAGAAAATTGGGTAGGTATTTTATATATATAAATATATATTTGTATATAATGTTTATACATATATATTTATATAATATATAAAAATATTTATATATTATATATATAGCAGAACACTATATAGTTATAAGCATGAGGGAACTAGAGTTACATTGTAAACATAGGTAAATCTAAAAATAATGTTCACTTGAATAAAGCAAATTGCAAAAGGGTACAACTTAAAATTATACAATTTAGATACATTTTCCTGAAAAAGCACTAAAAAACCTTTTTCCTTTTTCATGGAAACATGCAGGGGTAGTAAATGAGTAAACTCCCATGTAAAAAGGGAACACACCAACTTTGGAATAGTAGTTACCTCTGGCAAGGGAATGGAAACAGAAGCATGTAGGGGAATTGTCTCCATTTGCATCTAATAATGTGTTTTGTTTTTTTTTTAAATAAAGAGATATGGAGAAAACTGCTACAAACTTCCAAGTACAAGTCTATCTGTAGATATGTTTTCAGTTATTTTCTCAGGAGTAGGATTGCCAAGTTTTATAATAAGGTTAACTTTATAAAAAATGCTGATTTTTTTTCAAAGTGCACACTTTTACCTTCCTGCCATCCTTGCTATAGTTGCTGCATATAAATGTAACACTTGGTATTGTCAGACTTTTTAATTTAGACATTCTATCAGTAGGAGAATGTATGTAGAGTGGTATCTTATGGTTTTAATAAGTATGTGCCTATACTAATGATACTGAGTATCTTTTCATTTTCAGTTTGTGAATCTTCTTTGGGAAAGTTTATTCAAACTGTTTGCTCATTACCCTCTCCCCATATCCCCACCATGAGTTGTCTTATTCAGTTATGTTTTTTTACATTTTAGGTAAAAATCATTTATTAGATATATATTTGCAAATATTTTCTTCTAGCCCATGACTTAAGAAGACCAATGATAGCTAGGCGCTAGGGAGGTAGGAGAGAATGGCCTGCAAAAAGCATTAAGGAAACATTTGTAAGGGGACTGGAAATGTTCCATATTGGATTATGGTGGTGATTGCATGATGGTATATATTTGTTCAAACTTATCTAAATGTATACTTAATATTTATTAATTCAAATATATATAAATTATGCTTTAATGAAGTCACCAAATAAAAGTCTTAGCATGTTATACATACATTAGTGTTATATTGACCTTTGTACTTTTTTTTACAAGTTTGAATTATTTTGTAATTTCTAAGTATGGGAAAAAATAAAAAAAATTATCTCATTATAGCTTTGTAAATCTGGCTTCTTTGATGAACCGTTGATTCACTGGGAAAACTAATCTGGAGTGAAAATTACTAAAATGAGAAGCAGACCCATCCTTTCAATATATGAAAAGCTTACTTGTTCTATTCAGATTCAAGCTTCTGGACATTAATTTATCAATTAATTACACATGAACTAAGAGGAAGTTTTGCTTCACTGAAGGGATGGCAAAGCTACAAAAAATCATGTACAAAGTGCTATATGAACCTTCACAGACATTTCCACTTGGTGAGAACATTTTAGGCTTCCTAGCTGCTTTGGTTAGGGAAGTTCTTTAAACATATTAAATTGATTATCTGATTTGCAAAGAGGAATGAGAAGCATTGGGTAGACATTCCCATTCCAAAAGGAAGAAATAGAAAAGAAGAAAGGAATGGTGATTCCCAAGCAAGTCCAAAACCTCACAAGGCAAAGTATCTTAGTTTTTAATGCTTAGGAATAGTCTTTGGTTTCTTGTCCCAGTTTCCAGACCCAAGAGTAGGAGTGGGAGAGGGGTCATTCTCAACACGCTGCTGGAGGTAGGGGTTGTACCTCCAAGACCGTAGCACAGCCCTACATCCAAGTATCAGGCATAGACCATCTATCCCTGTTGAAACTGAGGCAATAGCCCCACCCTTTGAAACTGAAGAGGTTGCCCTCATGATCTCTGAATCATCTTTGGAGTTATTCTTCTCTTTTCTTGAAAAACCATGTATATTTGCAACAGAATGGTTCTATGGTCTCAGAACTCTACCCATTAAACAGTTCCAAAGCTGCCTCACATATTTAGGTCTTTGTTACAGCACTCGACTCTCAGTACCAAAATCTCTTAGTCAGCTTGGGCTATCATAACAAATACCATAAATAAACAATTGACTTAAGCAGCAGAGTTCTGGAGGCTAGAAGTCTGAGGTCAAGGTGTTGTTAATGTATGTTTTCTGCTGAGGGCTCTCTTCCTGACTTACAAGTGGCTGCCTTCTTGGTGTGTTCTCACATAACAGAGAGAGAGTGTGCAAACTCTCCAGTGTATCTTCCATAAGGACACTAATCCTATCAGGATCCTGAAGGTATCATCTAATTACTTCTTTATTCCAAGTACAGTCTCATTGTGGGTTAGGACTTGAATATATCAATTTTTTGTAGGGGTGGAGTGGGGGGAGGGACACAATTCAGTCAATGACACTAAGGTTTTATAAGATTTAAAGAGAGCTCAGTTGGATAAGCATCTGACTCTTGGTTTGGCTCTGGTCATGATCTCAGGGTTGTGAGATTCAGCCCCACATTAGGCTCTGTGCTGGGTGTGGAGCCTGATCAAGATTCTATCTCTCCCTCTCCCTCTGCCCCTTCCCTCATTCACACAAGTGTGCACTCTCTCTCTCCCTAAAATAAATAAATCTTTTTAAAAAATAGAGCCTATCTTTATTTTATAGGCTCTATTTAAGTAGTTTTTACTTGGTTAACATACAGTGCAATATTGGTTTCTGGAGTAGAATTCAGTGATTCATCACTTACATACAACACCCAGTGCTCATCACAAAAAATGCCCTCCTTAATACCCTTCACCCATCTATCCCATCCCCTCACCCATCTCCCTCCATCAACTCTAAGTTTGTTCCCTATCATTGACTCTTATAGTTTATTCCCTTCTTTCCTTTTCCCCCACCATTCTCATATTTTGTCTGTTTTCTTTCTTAAATTACACATACGAATGAGATCATATAATATTTGTGTTTTTCTAACTGACTTATTTCACTTACATAATTTACTCTAGCTCCATCAAGGTTGTTAAAAATGGCAAGATTTCATTCTTTTTTATTCCATTATATGCATTATACATATATAATGCACATCTTTGAAAATATATATAGCACATCTTCTTTATCCATTCATCAGTTGATGGACATTTAGGCTCTCTCCATAGTCTGGCTATTGTTGATAACACTGCTATAAATATTGTCTTCATGAAGTCCCAATAGTTCATTTATGCCTTTATTTCCCTTGCCTCCAATGATATTTCTAGTAAGAAGTTGCTACAGCTGAGATCAAAGAGGTTACTGCATGGGTTCTCCTCTAGGATTCTAGGATTTTTATAGTTTCCTGCCATAAATTTAGGTCTTTCATCCATTTTGAATTTATTTTTGTGTATGGTGCAAGAAAGTGGTCCAGTTTCATTCTTTTGCTTGTTGGTGTCCAGTTGTCCTAACACCATTTGTTGAGGAGACCTTTTTCCCCTGGATAGTCTCGCCTGCTTTATTGAAGATTAGTTGACCATATAGTTGTGGGTCCAACTCTGGGTTCTCTGTTCTGTTCCATAGATCTGTGTGTCTATTTTTGTGCCAGTATCATACAATCTTGGTGATTACAGGTTTCTAATACAGCTTAAAATCTGGAATTGTGATGCCTCCAGTTTTGCTTTTCTTTTTCAGGATTGCTTTGGCTATTTGGGGTCTTTTGTGGTTCCTTGCAAATTTTAGGATTGTTTGTTCTAGCTCTGTGAAGAAAGTTGGTGTTTTTTTTGATAGAGATTGCATTAAATGTGTAGGTTGGTTAGGGTTTAACAATGTTTGTTCATCCAATCCATGACCATGGGTTGCTTTTCCTTTTCTTTGTGTCTTCAATTTCTTCAAGTGTTCTATAGTTTTCAGAGTGTAGATCTTTTACCTTTTTAGTTAGGTTTATTCCTAAATATCTTATTGTTTTTGGTGCAATTGCAAATGGGATTGATTCCTTGATTTCTTTTTCTGTTGCTTCATTATTGGTGTACAGATTTCTGTACATTTATTTTATATCCTGCAATGTTGCTAAATTCATCAATTAGTTCTAGCAATTTTTTTGTGGAGTCCTTGGGTTTTCTAAATAGAGTATCATGTTGTCTACAAATAGTGAAAGTTTGACTTCTCCTTGCCCATTTGGATGCCTTTTATTTCTTTTTGTTTTCTGATCACTAAGGCTAAGACTTCTTTTTTTTTTTTAATGATGACACACAGTTATCCATTGTTTTCTTCTTTTATTAGCATTTTTTCTCCATCTTCTTTTATTTTATTTTTTTATTTTAAAGATTTTATTTATTCATGAGAGAGAGAGAGAGAGAGAGGCAGAGACACAGGCAGAGGGAGAAGCAAGCTTCATACAAGGAGCCTGACGTGGGACTCAATTCCGGGTCTCCAGATCAGGCCCTGGGCTGAAGGTGGTGCTAAACCAGTGAGCCACCTGGGCTGCCCAAGGCTAAGACTTCTAATACTATGTCAAATAGTAATGGTGAGCGTGGACATCCTTGTATTTTTCCTGATTATAGTGGAAAGGCTCTCAATGTTTCCTCATTGAGAATAATTTTAGCTGTGGGTCTTTCATATATGGCCTTTATGATGTTGAGGTATGTTCAATTTATCCCACTTTGTTGACAGTTTTTACCAAGAAAAGATGCTATATTTTGTCAAATGCTTTTTCTGCATTGATTGACAGGATCATATGGTTCTTATCTTTTCTTTTATTAATGTGGAATATCATGTTGGTTGATCTGCAGATGTTGAACCATCCCTGTAGCCCAGAAATAAATCCCACTTGGTTGTGGTGAATAATCCTTTTAATGTACTGTTGGATCCAATTAGCCAGTATCTTGTTGAGAATTTTGGCATCCATGTTCATCAGGGATATTGGTCTGTAATTCTCCTTTTTAGTAAGGTCTTTGTCTGGTTTTGAGAACAGTTAATGCTGGCCTCGTAGAATGAGTTAGGAAGATTTCCTTCCATTTTTATTTTTTGGAACAGTTTCAGAAGAATAGATATTCTTCTTTAAATGCTTGGTAGAATTCCCTTGGGAAGCCATCCAGCCCTGGACTCTTGTTTATTGGGGAGATTTTTGATTAGTGATTCAATTTCTTTGCTGTTTATGAGTCTGTTCAGATTTTCTATTTCTTGCTATTTCAGTTTTGGTAGTTTATATGTTTCTAAGAATTTACTCATTTCTTCTAGATTGCCTAATTTCTTGGCACGTAATTGCTCATAATATTCTCTTGTATTTCTATGGTGTTGGTTGTGATCTCTTTCATTCATGGTTTTATTTATTTGGATCCTTTCTCTTTTCTTTTTGATAAATCTGGCTAGGGTTTTATCAAATTCGTTAATTCTTTCAAAGAACCAGTTGCTTGTTTCATTGACATGTTCTGTTTTTTTTAAATTTGTATATCATTGATTTCTGCTCTAATCTTTATTATTTCCCTTCTCCTGCTAGATTTAGGCTTTATTTGCTGTTCTTTTCCAGTTCCTTTAGGTATAAGGTCAGGTTGTATGTTTGAGATTTTTCTTGCTTCTTGAGGTAGGCCTGAATTGCAATATACTTCCCTCCTAGGACTACCTCTACTGTATCCTAAAGGTTCTAGGCTGATATGTTTTCATTTGCATTTGTATCCATGTACTTTTTTTATTTCTTCTTTAATTTCCTGGTTAACCCATTCACTCTTTAGTAGGATGTTCTCTAATCTCCATGTATTTGAGGTCTTTCCAACCACATTTTTTCTTGTGGTTGACTTCAAGTTTCATAGCATTGTGGTCCGGAAATATATGATGATCTCAGTGTTTTTGTACAAGTTGATTCCTGATTTGTAACCTAATATGTGATCTATTCTGGAGAAGTTCCACATGCACTCAAAAAGAATGTGTACTCTGCTGCTTTAGGATGAAATGTTCTGAATATATTTCTTAAGTCTATCCAGTTCAGTGTGTCATTCAATGCCATTGTTTTCTTGATGATTATATGCTTAGATTATCTGTACATTGCTGTAAGTGAGGTCTTAAAGTCCCCTATTATTGCATTATTATCAATGTCTTTATGTTTATTATTCATTGATTTACATGTTTGGGTGCTCCCATGCTGGGGCATAAATATTTACAATTGTTAGATCTTCTTGATATATAGATCCCTTAATTATAATATAATGCTCTTCTTCATCTCTTGTTACAATCTTTGTTTTAAAATCTAGTTTATCTGATATAAGTATGGCTACTTCAGCTTTCTTTTAATATCATTTGCATGATAGATGGTTTTCCATCCCCTCACATTCAATGTGTAGGTGTCTAAAATGAGTGTATTGTAGGCAGCATATAGAGGATCTTAGTTTGTTTTAATCCATTCTGATACCCTATGTCTTTTTTTTTTCCCTATGTCTTTTGATTATAGCATTTAGTCCATTTTACATTCAGAGTGATTATTGAAAGATGAATTTAGTGTCATTGTATTATCTGTAGAGTTGGTGTTTCTGGTGATGTTCTCTGGTCCTGTCTAGTCTTTGTTGCTTTAGGCCTTTTTTTTTTTTTTTTTTTTTTTTTTTTCCACTCACATAGTCTCCTTTAATATTTCTTGCAGGGATGCTTTAGTCATGAACTCTTTTAGTTTTTGTTTGTCTGGGACACTTTTTATCTCTCCTTCTATTCTGAATGACAACCTTCCTGGATAAGCAATTCTTGGTTGCATATTTTTCCCATTCATCATGTTGAGTAATTCCTGCCACTGTCTTCTGGCCTGTCAAGTTTCTGCAGACAGATCTGCTATAATCTGATCTGTTTTCCCTTGTAGGTTAAGGACTTTTTCCCCCCTTGCTGCTTTTAGGATTCTTTCCTTGTCTGTGTATTTTGTGAATTTGACTATGATATGCCTTGGAGATGGTCAGTTTTTGTTGAATTTAATGGGAGTTTTGGTGCTTCTTAGATTTTGATGCCTGTATCTTTCTCCAGATTAGAGAAGTTTTCAGCTATAATTTGCTTGAATAAAACTTCTGCCTCTTTTTCTATCTCTTTATCTTCTGGGATTCCTATGATATGAACATTATTCCATTTGAATAAGTTACTGATTACCTTAAGTCTACCTTTGTGATCCATTGCCTTTGTTTCCCTCTTCTTTTAGCTTCATTATTTTCCATAATTTTATCTTCTATATTGCTGATTCATCCACCCTCATTTTTATGGCCTCCATTTGTGTTTGCATCTCAGTTATAGCATTTTTTATTTCAGACTGACTAGATTTTAGTTCTTTTATCTGTGCAGTAAGGGATTCTCTAGTGTAGTGTATGTTTTTTTTTCAAGCTCAGCTAGTATCATTATAATTGTTTTTAAATTCTAGTTCAGAAAAAAAAAATTCTAGTTCAGGCATTTTACTTATATCTGCATTGATTAAATCTCTGGTTGTCATTTCTTTTTGTTCTTTCTTTTGGGGTAATTTCCTCTGTCTTGTCATTTTGGAGGGAATAAAGAAAGAAAAAAAGAAAAAAGAAGAATAAAAATTAAAATTAAAAATTAAAAAAAGAATATAAGATAAAATACATACAGAAAGCTAGATCCTAGGTGTGCTGTGGTCTGCTTGTTATAAAAAACTTGTTAGTAAAAAGGTAGAAAGAAAAGAAAAAGAGGAAAAAATTAAAAATATCTATATATATAATACAAATAAAAATGCTTTCTGTATTCTAAAAACAAAACAACAAGAAAAAAACAGACAAACAAAAAACAAAAAGAAACAAAGAAAAAGAAAAAGAAAAAGAAACCCAGAGGACTCTAGATCTTATTTTCTGTAGAGCTAAAGCTTTGTAGCACTCTATAATCAGTAGACTTAGTGTGGGAGAGGCGTTTGTGCTGATCTTCTGGGGAGAGAACTGCTCCTCTGTTTCTCAGGTAAAACTGCCCTAGTGGAGATGTGCCTACTGGGTGTGGGGGCACAGGGGCTGGGCTTGATGCAGTGGCTCTGTTTTCTACTTGGCACTGCACTGTTTAGCTCACTGAACTGGATCAAGCTTGTAGGTGCAGGGAGAAAACGCCTTCACCCTTTCTCTCCTCTTGAGCAGGAAATGCACATCACCTCTCTTTAGTGAGTCCTCACAGATGCACAGTGACCCCTGTTGTGTCCCTGGTTTCTGTCAGATACCTGTCCTCACCTTGCCTATGTCAGAGCTGTCTACCTGCTGAACATCAGCACTTCTGTGGTTTATCTCAGGCACTGCTATGTTTCAAAACCCCACACTTCAAAGACCCTGAGGGCAGACAAGCACAGATCCTCTGGAGAAGAGTTCTCATGCATTGTGGCTGGTGCTGGCTTGTAGCAGAAGACAGTAGCACCACCATGCAAGCAGTTTGGAGTTTATGGTGAATTGCAGGACATAGCCTGCCTGCACCAGGCTTTGTAGCCCTCAGCCAGTGTCTTTGTTTCTATACTGGTGGGTTGGGACAAGAGAATCTATTTTTAAATCCCATAACTTCACATGGAATATCATCTATTATGAAAGATATTCCCTATCTAATATTAAGTAATATATTTTTAAAAATAAGATAATCAGGTTGGTGACACTGAAGTGATTTTTTAATCAACAGAGAAATAACTGGGTATAGTCAATAGCCTGTGTAGCTTTGGGGGTAATGATTTCCTTAATCTTCTTGAAATATTAAAAATGGTATAGTAGAATTCAGTCAAGAAACTAAGTTGTGATTTATTGCCTATATTTAGATGTCTTATCTCTGATGAGGTTTTAACAGCATTTTCCCTTTAGAACATTATCATGTGAGGCACACACTAAGTTACTGGTTGATTCTATATTAGATAAAACAACATTTAAAAAACTTTTTATTACAGAAAATATCCAATATATATATAAAAGTGAATGAAATAATGAAATAATGAATGATCATGAATCCCTCATATAATACCTATGTCTCAGCTCCAACGATCATCCCCACATGGCCAGTAATATTTCACCTATACTTCTACCTTCTCCCTAAAAAGTCACTGGATTTCTTTTTCTTTCTTTCTTTCTTTCTTTCTTTCTTTCTTTCTTTCTTTCTTTCTTTCTTTCTTTCTTTCTTTCTTTCTTTCTTCTTCTTCTTCTTCTTCTTCTTCTTCTTTCTTTCTTTCTTTCTTTCTTTCTTTCTTTCTTTCTTTCTTTCTTTCTTTCTTTCTTTCTTTCTTCTTTCTTTCTTCTTTCTTCTTTCAGATTTTATTTATTTATTCATGAGAGAAGGCAGAGACATAGATAGAGGGGGAAGTAGGTTCCTTGCAGGGAGGCTGATGTGGGACTTAATCCCTGGACCTGGGATCATGCCCTGACCAAAGGCAGACAGTCAACCACTAAGCCACCCAGGCATCCCTGGATTTATTTTTTGAAAAAAGTATCATAAATCATATTATTTCACCTACAAAAATTTAAGTATGTATCTCTTAAAAAAATGACTTAAAAATTTCCAAAAGTCCATGATCACATCTAAAGTAATTCATAATCTATAATATCAAATATTCCATCAATATTTTCATAGTTTCTAGGATGCCTGTGTGGTTCAGTAGAGTAGTTGAGTACCTGCCTTTGGCTCAAGTTGTGATCCCAGGGTCCTGGGATTGAGTCCCCTATCGGGCTCCCTGCATGGAGCCTGCTTCTCCCTCTCCCATGTCTCTGCCTCTCTCTCTGTGTGTCCCTCATGAATAAATAAATAGAATCTTAAAAAAATATTTTCATAGTTTCTTTTAAAATTTCAATTAGTATTTAAATAAGGTCTCTACATTGCAACTTATTGGTCTCTTTTAATATACAAGTTTTCTCATCATTTCTTTCTTCTTCTTATAATATATTCATTAAAGAAACCAGGTCTTTTGTTCTGTAGAGTATCTTGCATTCTGTATTTTGCTGATTGTATCCTATTTTTCATTTAACATGAATCTCTATCCTTTACATTTCTTAACACTGTTAGGTAGATACAGAGATTTGATCAAATCCAATTTCATTTTTGACAAGAGTGTTTTAGAAGTTTTGTGTTTTTATTGGAAGCCACTAATATCTAGTTGTCTTTGTTTTTTAAAGAAAGTAACAGTAATGATGCAAATTTTATTAGGGCTGATTGCAGTAATTTTTAAAATCAAAGGCCTAAGTGTGGATATTAAAAGGGAGTGCATGGTAACAAATCAAAGAGTTAAGTGTCTAACTTCATGATACCAGTGCCTATAGCTGCCTGTCTCTTTACTTTCAAAGATGTCATTGAAAACCAAATGCTTTCTTCCTCTTTCTTTGGCAAATTTTGGTCAGAGTTCTGATTTCTTTTCATTATGCTGGTTCTTCTGAGATTATAGATTATAGATCTTCAGGGAATAGTTCCCTGATTCTACTCAGAAAATAATATTTTCTACTGGAAAGGTATTTTCATGCCATTGACTCAAGTGGTCACTTAATCATTCTCCCACTTATTCAAAGGGAAAATATAAACTTATCACTATCTATATGCAATTCATCAGTGAGAGGCTCTACAGCATGATAGAATATATATAAGAATAAAAAAGATTAGAGTTAAAATCCTCTTAGTCACCAATTAGCCCTGATGCGTGGGGCAGGGCAGTTACCTTATCTATGCCTTAGTTTCTTTTCTTTATTTTTTTTTTAGAGATTTTATTTATTTATTTATGAGAGATACACACAGAGAGAGAGAGAGCGTGAGAGATGCAGAGACATAGGCAGAAGGAGAAGCAGACTTCCCTCAGGGAGCCCTATTGGAGACTCGATCCCAGAACGCTGGGATCATGACCTGAGCCAAAGGCAGATGTTCAACCACTGAGCCACCCAGGTGCCCCCATGCCTTAGTTTCTTATCCTACAAAATGGAGTTCATAATTCCTACCTTGTAAGTTTCTTGTATTAAATATCAGGTACATGAGGCAATGCATTGTTCTTGTCACATGGTAGATGATAATAAATGGAAGTGTTTGTATTATTAATGTAATGAATATTTGTTCAATACATAGTTGTTCCCTACCTTTCTTTACCTCCCTAACTCCCCACACAGTCTTTTATCACCTATAAATATAGTAAAGGAGTACAGTAGGCTAGTTCCACATTAATGCTTGGTAAAACTGTTAAGAAGAAAGTTTTGAACATAGAAAAGACATGAAGTAATTGAGAAGACTCAAAAGATTTGAGATTAGAAAAAAATAGATTTAAAAAAAGATTTTATTTATTTATAAAATAAATTATTTATTTCAATATTTATTGAAAGAGAGAGTGAGCACGCATGAGTGGGGGGGTGGGGAGAGGGAGAAACAGGCTCCCTGCTGAGTAGGGAGCCTGATGTGGTCCTCGATCCTAGGACCTTGGGATAATGTCCGAGCTGAAGGCAGATGCTTAGCCAACTAAGCCATTCAGGCACCTCCAAAATAGATGTTTTAAAGTCAAGGATACTGGACTATTCCTATTTTATTAATGTATTTTTAAAAGTGTAGCCCAGACTAAATGATTTATGACAGCACTTTGTAGTATATTAGTAGTGCCCTGTAGTATATTTTGTAAATACAGTGACATTTTAGCGATAAGAGCTCTCATCACATGTCTATGTTATTAAATCATTCCTCCAAAGACAGTTTAAACTACCAGGTTTTGGGTAAGAATTATAGGGTTTATAGATTCATGAAGTTAAAATCAGTATGCTTGAGCTATGTAATGTATATTCACTGTGAAGGTGGGACATAGCAGTACAAGAAATGATTATAATACTAAGGACACAAAAAACTGAGCAAAAGAATTTGTGTGTGTGTGTGTGTGTGTGTGTGTGTGTAATCCCCTCCTAGAGTGACTTTCACTGTCACCCTTTGTTTAAATGAGAATAACGTGTCACTACCAGCATTATCATTTTCATTTGGCTTAATAAAAAAATTGTGATCATCTTGGCAGTTATTTTCATTAACGACTTTAACTCAGATTTAGATTAGGACACCCTGCTGGCCTGGTTGACAGGGGGCTGACTGCTGTGCTTGATCTGAAATTCTGGCAGTCTTAAAAGAGATGAAAATAAAATCAATCAAGTATACATTTTGATGAAATAGTACTGACTCCAATATAGTAATTGCCATATTTTCATTTATTAGAAAATTGAACCAAAGTAGTCCATAGAATGCCAATGTGGCAATGTGGTCTGATCTGACATGTCTACTCAATGTAAGTCAGAACCGTACACCTAATCCTTAAGGGTGGTGTGGACCAATTGTACTTCCCAGGAGAGTCCAATTCAGTTCCACCAAAGGAGTACTTCTTCATCAAATAAGTAAATAAGCATGTAGATCTTTTATAACGAGATGAGTATTGATTATTGAGTTTTATATTCAGGACAACCATAACAAAAGTCGTTATTTTATATCATTCTTGTTCTATAGAACCTTGTTTATAGAACTGGGGCTACAGAACGCCAAGACAAGGTTTCAAGAACAGTAAAAGAATTTAGGACTACATGATCTCTTAGCAAAGGCATAAATTATTTTTGGAATGGTATGTATCAATGGTTTTCGATCTTCAGCTTGCATCAGAATGACTTGGAGAACTTGTTAAAACACTAATTGTTGGCCCTTCAACTCTAGAGGTTTTTGATTCAATAGGTCTAGAGAGTGGGTCCTGTGAATTTTCATTTCTAACAGTTCCCAGGTGATAGAGCCACTGCTGGTCTGACCATCATTTTTGAGATGTTCATTTTTGAGATGTATATGTTATGGATGTCCATAAGTCAATTTCCCATTTCTTAGCATCTGGGAAAGTATAAGGGTCTGTTTGAGATATCTCAGACAGTTATCTTTCATTTATTCATTTATTCAATAAATACTCAATGTTCATTTAGTCTTGCTAGGTCTTAAACGTATAGTTATGAATAAAAATTACATCATCATTACTTTCAATATGCCTAAAAGTTAAATATTGTATTCTTATAAAGTGTGTGATGATTATGAGTATCTTATGAAACAAAAGAGAGGGACACTGTCCAGACTTACAGGGTGGATAAGGAAGTCTTCTTGAACAATGTGACATTTCCACTTACTTTTCTAATATCTCCACTAAACTCAAAAAGAAGCCTATAAATTTTGGGTCAGTGTCCCCTCCCCTGAATCCATGTGAGAATGTCCTTAGAATGTGCAACTGCCGCCTCTACTAACTACTCACAAAACTCCCCAAAACATCACTATCCTTTTATAAAAATGCATATATAATCATATCACTCTCATGCCTAAAAATTCCCCTATTTTCAGGATAATTCCAAAACTTTCCTTCATGGTCTTTTCCAGTCTGCACTTTTAACTATTAAACATGCTATACCATTGACCCAAACATGTTATTCTCCAGGCTTGTGGTTCTTTTTCCTCATCCTGAATGTGTCCTTTTCTCTTTCACTTCTAGGATATTGCATATGCTCTTTTCTCTGTCTAGATGTTTAATTTTTTTGGTGTCTGAATTGTCCACTTCCATTTTATCTCTTGCAGCTCAATCTGGGTCTCTATGAAGCCTTTCTTGATTCTCCCTGGCAGATAAGCACTTCTTTCCCTGTATTACAAACATTTGGTACCTATATCCTTGCTAGGTATGATGGGCTTATTATGTGTTAGCTTGTCCATCCTCTAGACTAGGCAATAAATTCCTAAGCAGTGGAGACTGAATCATTTTGTAATCATAGTACTGTGGGGAACCAGCTGCAGACCTGTCTGAGAACTGAATCTCGTAGTCCTTGGCACACTGGGGATATGGAAGGTCCTGAATTGACACACTGACTCTTGACCACATCGTTCTCCAGATACAGCTCCTCCACTCTCCCCTCCTTGAGTCAATTGCCTATTCTTTTACCTTTTGAAGTAAACCTGTTTTTCTCTGCTTCCCAAAGTTAATCATTCCTATAACCATCTGCTAGCTCTCTTAATAAAAACTGGAGGAGACAAAGCCTCAGAGTCTGAGTCCAAGTCTTGCTCCCTCTGTCCCCCAGATTAAAATTCAGTGAGACTCTGAGTCTTTCTTCATATTGTCACCTCTGACTATCCTGGATCTGTGATGTAGTACTTTACAAAAGTAGGTATAATTAATTGGTTGCTAAACGAATAGATTAAAAAATGGAAATCAATGGAAAAAGGAGGTTTGTTATTCATATCTTAGATATTACCATAGCCTAATGTTTTTTATTCAATACCAATTTAAAATATCTGGGTAAGAGAATATGACAGACACAGCTTGAATTTAGAAGTCATTATATGTCCTTTAAGCTGTGACTTGTAGAGAGTAGGATAGAGTTATACATAAAGTTTTGTTTGTTTATTTTTATCAGTTGCAGGTCAGGAAGTTAACCACCAAGGACAAGGAGGGGCATGAGCAAAAATGATAGATTCATGTCTTACATTTATCTCCTTTGAAATCCCTAAATATCATTGATATTATTGTAAAGATATTGATCCACAAAACAAAATAAGTACAAAAAAGAAAACAAAAGATAAGAGGTTCATTGATATTTGGTGAGAGGGAGAAGCAAAAGGAAAATAATAAAATTAATTTAGGAAGGAAAATAATAAAATTAATTTAGGAGAGAAAATTTAAACCTAATTATCTTTAGTGGGGACAGTTACAGATAAGCCAATTTACTGCATGGAATTCTGAGAGCCTCAATGACTGGAGGCACTTCAGATAGAATGATAGGTTATGCATAGAGTAGGGTTTCAACAAGGGGATTATTTCCTGGGAAATTTATATGTTTTTCTGAATCCAGAGAAAATTCAGTTGGGAAAACAGGAAAAAGAACTATAATTCCCCTGCTGGAATTAAACCTTAATAATCACAACAGAGATGTTACTAGTTTGAAGAAATAGACTGATCTTGAGTTGGAAGAAAGAGCAGGAATCACTGATGTGCAGAGTGTAAGGATAGGACTGACATTTCTAGTACTGGAACCTGAGCAGGGAGGAGAAAAACAGTCAAGATATAATCCATGACTACTGCCATGTTGTGAGTGTGTTTGTGGCCCCATTGGCTGCTAAGGGTGTATCATTCTTGCAAATAAAATAAATATTAATACATTTATATGCACAGTATACTTTATACAAATCCTTAAAGCATTGTTCTGAGAAATAACAAGTTCCAGAAGCAAAATAGTCTCAAATTGGCAATTTTCACATCTGATTTTGTGTAGTGCTGCTAACTTTTAGGATTTTGGAATGTTATGTTACTATAATACCACCCAATAATGTTAGCTGGATTTTTCAAGTGTTTGAAAATATTCCATACATACCATGGTTTGTAAATACTTTAGCAAAAGAAATGCAAGGGGAAGGTGATAAGAATATTGTTGTAGAATACTCAGACATAGAATTAGTAACAGATCTAAAATCTCAATCAGTGAAAGCAATATAGATTTCAATAGCAAAAACAAATTCAGGGAAAATGGGTGAAGTATTTTCATCACTAAAGAATAAAAATGAAATTTTTATTTCAATGAACCCTAATGTACATTCAACTTGAAGATCTTTCACAAAATGAAAAGAATTTTTCTACCAAAAGGAATATTGTTCTAAAATAAGGATCAAGAGTATTGGATAGGATTATTAATAATATGTGCATTTAAACTTTTCATCTTAAGAAATATAACTTTTAAATATTTTACATATTTGTGGTATTTATTATCTTTTAATACTTTGAATGATTTTTAATTAGCATTTCCTTTAATTTTGTGTTTTTATCTTTTAATATTTCTATTATCAAATGTTTATATCAAATAGAGATTCTTTTTACATGTTATTAAAATATATAATTTTGTCATAATAATTCAAAATAATCACAAACTAGGCATTTATTAGTATTTTTTTTTTACCAAAAACCTCTGCAAATTTATACCTGTGATTTTACACTATCACAAAAAGGCTTTATTATTATGATCACTCATTATTATATAAAAATACTCAAAGCATTATGAAAAATATAGATTAACTTATGATTTGGGTCAGTCCAGAACTATATGGGAAATCTGCAAGCACAAAAATGGAGTTGAACATAGAACAGCTGGTGGAAGGACAGTATAGAGAGGAACTCTGCTTAGTCTTATAGTCAAGAGACTAGCACCCCTTTCCACCTAATTCCCCATTTCCCCACATCTCCAACCATGGGATTCTATGAGTTAAGTTCTTGGAGAAATGTGTTCAGACTTAGGGAATCTGCAATGGGGACCTAGGGTGACCTATGGGTTGAAAAAGTAGATTAAGTAAAAATCTAGATACTCTAGCCCCCTTAAGTCCCAAAATATTGTTAGCCAGAAGCTAACAGAAGCTTTCTCTAATATTCTTGTTCTCTTCTCATCCTGTCAAATTCAGGAACATGGAGAAGTTAATCACCCTAGTTTATGTAATGAGTTCATCCCCCAACATGAAAGTGTGGTGGACCCACAATCCATACTACTACAATCAAGATTTCAGTGACTCTTACTTAAATAAGAATGGATAGCCAAATTAAGGAATTCCCAAGAGTTTGAGGAAAGTCTCCAACATGAAAGAGAAAGGCCAAAACAAACCAAAATAATAGTAAAAGCAGGGCACCCTGAAGAATCAGAGACAATGGGAAAAATGTAAGCAGCAGGTGAAAACTTCAAAATAAAATGACTAATATCTTCAGAGAGATAGGAGAAAAAATTGCACCAATAAAACAAAAGCAAAATGAAACAAAAAAAGGAAACAGGTGTAAGACAAGGAAAACTTTTGAAAATCAAAAAAAAAAAAAAAAGAATTCAGTACAAGATTTGGATAACGAAATTGATGAAATCCCCGACAAAAAGGAAACATTTAATTAAGGGAAAATTTGGGAGAAAATATTAAATATTACACCATAAGGCCCACTATTTAAATAATAATTGTTACAGAATTAAAAAACTAGAAGAAAACCCAGGAGAGATGCAAAAATTATCTAAGAAGTAGCAAAGAAATAATTTTCATAACTGAAGAATAGTTTTCCAGATTGAAGGTTCAGTGAGTTCCCACCACCAAACATATCCCCTGCCATCGCCCTAAAAAAAACCATCAATTTCAGAACAGGAGGAATAAAAACAAAATTGTAAAAAAAAATTGGGTGAGAATAAAACATTACAAAAAAATTGGAATGACAATGGCTCCAGACTTTTCAACAGCAACACTAAAAATTAGAAGTCAGTAATGTATTGCCTTTAAAAAAAGTCATAAGCAAAGATATTTTCAGCCCGGAATTCTATACTCAACCAATATATAATCAATTAAATGTGATGTAAAAGCATTGAAGATCATGTGATATTTTTAGGAAACTATTGGAGAATGTTCTTCAAAACAAATGAGTACTTACTTGAGAAAGAACACTTAGGATCCTGAAACGAAAGATGATTCAGCTCAAGATAAATTTGAAGCGAAGTACCAGATGTAGAGAGCAACCATACATAGTGAAATCACATGGCAGGACACATTTGGAAGAATGTCTTCAAAAGAGAAAAAGAGGGAACTGATAGTTTGTTTCATATATATGGGCACTTGGGAAAACATTCACAATTATATGAGAGATCTGTTGAGCATTTAGAAAAAGAAGTGATAAGGTCACCAAAAACTAAAAAAGGCAGAAACAGACAGAGACAGACAGGCAGACAGAAAGAGAAATGATCATAGTAAACTGCTTGATATAGCTTTGAAAAGATTTGTTGTCTTAATTATGTAAACAGTTGATTATTTATCCAAAAGGTATGGTAAAACAATACTGTAGAGGCCAGAGTGGCAAAGAACTGATGATGTCCCTGGCCAGCAGCTAATACCTAACAAGGACCAGAGGTTAACCAATAGCCATGAGAGTTAGCATAGAAGTGGATCCTCTCTTACTTAAGCTTTGAGATGGCTAAAGCCCTGGTCAATACTTTGGCTGTAGCCTTTAGGAAAGACCATGAGTAAGAGATAGCCAGCCAAGCTGCTCCAGGATTTCCAACAACTTTTAAAATAATAAATATTTGTTTCAAGTTGCTAAGTTTTGGAGTAATTTGTTCTGCAGCAGTAGATAACTAATTTACCTTTCTTTTCTTAGAAATAAAATAGGAAGCAAGGATAGTATTCTTCAATTATATAAACATATTTTGTTTGATATAGAACTATAGATTTTTTTCTATTTTAGAATTTGTTAGTGGCCAGAGAAAATGCTTTGCCTCCTTCCTTTTATGGCACAGGAAAAATAGAGGAAGACTCAAAGTCAGGCTGACTATGAAAGAAATGCCTCTAATGATATTTTTGTTTGTCTAAATCTGTTGGAGAGGATCATCACAACTGACATTCTGTAGTAATGCCTATGCTAACCTTATCCATCATCACTTTAGCTCAATGATCTCAATATCCACAGCCTGAAGGTGTGAAATGTAGCACAGAAATGCATCTTCCAGCCCACAGAAGATTGGTTGGTGTGGACATTCAATTCTAGCTGAGCCAATCGGATCCTCTCTCCCAGAACTTTAGAAGAGGAGTACATTGATGGAATCATTTAACTGTGGAGATCTAAAAAGAATATTATGTAGACTTAGAATCTACATAAAGCATCATGGGACATGATTAGAGAGAAAAACAAGAAGACAAGGTAGTTTACAGAGTCCTAAGCCTAGAGATGCATAAAGAGAACCATGGTCAAGTAACCTGGGAACTCCATGCATGTGCATGCCTGCATGCAAACACACACATAGTTCTGTTAGCTAAATTCCTTTTAAATGGACTCTGAGCATTTTTTCTTTAGATAGTTTAGCTCTGGTGGGTTTCCGTTACTTGCAAGTAAACCATCCCTGGTTAGGATGGAAGTTAAAGCAGACCACCCATGGTGTTTGCCTGAAAGGTGAACTGAAGAAACCATTTCTTCATCTATAAGCTTTAATCAGGACTGTATTCCAGAGATGCTCCCCCCATGAGAGACAAGACCAGTGCACTAGCAGGTGCTTCATAAAAGTCACATTCAACAAACAAGCAAAGAAATTGTGATTTTTTTTTTCTTTTGAAAGATTTCTATGTAAAATAAAGTTATTTAAGTAACGGTTGATCCTAATAGGAACTATTCAATTTTATTCAGCAGTCTGTAGCATGGGAAAACTGACATTTCTGAATTTACGGCCCTGTAGTTATAAAAACCACCTATAATAGATTATATATTTGTATTATTAACCAACATTATGTGTGTATTTTAGATATTTGTATTTTCTTATTGATGTGAACTGTTATGGATTATAACTGAGACTAATTTTAAATCTCTCTTAAAGATTTTACTATTTATTAGATCCATTCTTTACACTGACTCTGCAATAGGAATGCTGTCATAACTCAATGAAAAGCAAGGATAATCCCAAGGCTGGCTGACTAAATTCATTATCCCTGCTCACCCCTTTTATGTTGTGAAAGTATCTGCTAGTTTGAAGCCAGACTTCATTCAATGACATTAATTTAAGAAATGTTTGTTGAACCTCTTCTATTGGCACATGCTTTGTTAATTTTTGATAGATTTATAAACATTGGTAACTTCTATAACTTCTCTGAGTTTTGGTTTTATGATCTATAAAATAGTAATACTTTTTCTTATTTTTATATATTTCTGCATGGATAAATAATCATCTTATTTATGAGTACATAGTAGATATACAATAACTATTATTTTCTTTTTAATTATACATACACGTGAACAAATGAACTTGAGCTATTTGGCAACCATGTGGTCACTGGAACTACAAAACTTCAAACAATAAGAGGGAAATGTGATAAACCCTAGAGGTATAAGAAGTCTGCAAACTGAGAATAAGTCAAATACCAAGAATTAACTACTCATTACAATACTATATGCGTCAATAGAACCCTTTCTTAGGCACAGTCTAAGCAAAGTTGTGAATTTAAACATAAGTACAGAGAGTCTGTTAGTGATCCTAGTGAAAAGGCCTATTAAAAATATCAATGACTCTTTTTTGTAGACTGGTTGTTTCTTTGAAACTTGTGACTCTTATTTGACTAAATTCTAATAAATTAATAAGCAGTTTCCCAGCCCACATCAAATTAGGAAAAGCAAATTAAGGATAAAACACAAACCTAAAGCACACTAATATACTCAAATAGCAGTTGATAATCTAACCAAGAGTCAAGGGATATGAAAATCAACAAAAGCAGGTACAACTACATACATAGCCAATTGAATTGTTACAACCTAGGTCAATAATTAATCCACAAAATGAAGGTATAAACATAACCAAAATATAAAGACAAGGGCCAGTAATGTTTGCAATACTCTTTTTAGTAAGGCAAGGTACTGAGTCATAAAGATCAGAAAAAGTGTTTTATATACATAAAGAATGGTCAAAAGTTGAAGCATTGGCTCAGTTGGTTGAGCATCTGACTCTTGGTTTCAGATCAGGTCACGATCTCAGGGTCCTGGGATCAAGCCCTGTGTTGGGCTCCATGCTCAGTGGGGAGTCTTCTTGCTCCCTCTCCTTCTGCCTCTCCCCTGCTCACTCTTTCTCAAATAAATAAATAAATAAATAAATCTTTAAAGAAGTTGAAGCTTTGAATACTAAATTACAATTTTGGGTAATCTTTAAAATTCAATTATATGGAATACAAGAGTCTCTGACAATACTGCATAATGAGTCATTATTTGATATATTCCATACAAAATTGAGCTGATTTTTAATAATACAAATAGTTCATTTCTTTCAGCAAATACTAAAACATCTAATAAGAGGTTATATAAAGATACATCTATAGGCACCAATTCAAATAATCTTTCTGTTAAGTACTCCTGGCAAATGACCTAGTACTGGGGGCTATAAATTCCTTGCAACATTTATTTAAAAATATCATAAAGTAAACACAGCAGGAAACTGTATAAAGGGTATATTCATTTGGTGTGTTATGGCATTGAACCTTGAAAGATCGTCACGTGTAGTATGACCCCATTGACAAGCAAAAGCATAAGAATAAAAGTCAGAGATTCAAACTTGTAGTTGGAGAATGAAGAATAAAAGCAGAACAATTAAAGATTAATTTTTTCCCCTTGCTATTAGTAGAAACCTTTGTCATTACAGGTATATTGACTAGTACTAAATGTAATTTAGTGCTAAAAATTCTACTCTGTTCCATGCTAAGTGTTTAATTTCTTTTATTAATGTATTTTTTTCTTAGTTGGAAACTGTTTTCTATAAGAATCTGGAGTTTATTCTTGTATCATTTTACACTCAGAAGGGGATATGCCAGTTTAATGCTCTAATAACATCATCTTGAAATTTTAAATCACTTTTTTAACAATGAGTTTGTATTTTCATTTTGCATGGGGTTCTCCAAATTATGTTGGTGATACTGTTTATCTGTTTTACAGATCTGCCCAATTAGTCTATAAAATGGTGCTTTTCATGTTAAAAAATAAATAGTCCTAATACATATATCTCAATCCATTCAAAAACTAATTTTAAAGTATATGCCATTCTTGCCTCTTTTTCCTGTGCTACTTCTCTCTTCTCTAGTTAAATTATCATATGAGACAAGTAGACCAATGAAAATGAAATAGAAAGCCCTGAATCAGATTCCCATTCAAATGTACACTTGCTGCTTGACAGATAGGCTATTAGAAATCAAGTGGAGAAAGTGAAATAGACATTGCAATAAAAAAAATTATATTCCTCTATTCTCAAACAAAAGTCAAACCTGGGTGGTTAAAAAACTGAAAAGCAAAATGAGAGTTATAGATGTGATTATATTAAAAATGTGATCTTCTGCTCAGCAAGATACCTTAAGAGAAGTGAAAAGTCATGTCATAAAATCTAAGAATATAGTTACATCACATAAAGTTTAGAAATGACTAACATCTGGAAGAAAATTTCAAACAGTTCATAAGAAAATTGGGCAAAAGATTTGAATAGGCACTTCGAAGAAAAGGAAACTTGGATCAACAATAAATGTGAAAATATACTTAGATTCAGTAATAACCAGAAAAATGAAAATAAAAAGCATGAGATACCATATTACACCCATCAGACTAGTAAAAATTTTAAGTATACATTTGCCAAATATCAGAGAGGATATGAAGCAACAGAGATGTTCATATACTGCTAGATGTATCATAAACTGCAATACTTCTTTAGAAAACAGATTGGTTTAACCTGAATATGAAATGCACATGGCCCATGACCCCCCAATTCTATAATTAGGTTTTTTTTTTTAAAGATTTCATTTATTTATTTATTCATGAGAGAGAGAGAGAGAGAGAGGCAGAGACACAGGCAGAGGGAGAAGCAGGCTCCATGCAGGGAGCATGATGTGGGACTTGATCTGGGGTCTCCAGGATCACGCCCTGGGCTGAAGGCAGCGCTAAACCGCTGAGCGACCTGGGCTGCCCTATAATTAGGTTTTAATAAATTAGATAAACTCTTATTCATGTACGCAAAAGATGTGTACAAGAAAATTTATAGCAGTGTAGATCTTAATAGAGTAGACTGAATACACAAAGGGAGATGTCATCATTTCAATGGCATAATGGAACAATGAAAAGGAATGAACAACAGCTACAAATATCGCCAGAGATGAATTTCACAATGAGTGAAAGACATATCACTCAAAATATTCACATGATATAATCCATTTACATAAGGCTCAAAAGCAAGCAATACCTATCAATATATTGTTAAGGGGCATATACATGAGTAACTAAAATCACAAAGAAGAGTGAGATAATGATTCTTACATTTGTCTTCAGATAGTAATTATACCTAGGGATAGGAAGAAAGGGAAATGCCATCAAAGACAACCAGATCAGGGACATGTACATTACTGGTAATGCTTATTTCTTATTGACTACTTTGATTCTGGCTTTGTTATTATTCTTTAAAATATCCACATAGGTTTTATGCACTCTCCTGATTTCATAATTTAAAAAAGGCCACATGTTTCAAGACACTCTGAACCTGATGTCTACTGTACTTAAAGGCAACATCTTTCAAAGAGATCTACATATTGTTGACAAGCTTTCAGTGAAAATGACAAATTAATTCCTAACTCTTGTACACACAATCTGCCAGGAGAAACAGTATTATATTCATTTATGCATTAAAGATTTTTAAGAACATTATATGCTGAATCCTGTGCTATTTGTTTTTGCAATAAACATGAACATAGTACACATCTGATTGTGAGAAGCACAAGATCTTAATGGAGAGAAAAGGCTACAAGTAGATTGGTAGGAAGGCTGAATTTTATAAAAAGAACAATGAACTACACCTTCATATCTTCAATAATACTTAGGTTATGGGTTCCTCTCCAAAAAAATTTACTTCCTAAGAAGAGGCAATGTGAAAGTTCCTAAATACAGGTTACAGCTAGTTTTGTAGAAATGAAGACTTTGAAGGCGACAGCTGCCATAGGGATGTACTTGAGTTTGGCCTCTACTTCTCACTTCCCTGCACTTTTGTGGTAAGGACCAGGGCTTCTTCCATAATGTGGATAAGAAGAGGTGGTGAGGATGACAGAAACTGAGCTGAAAAAGTAGGTGGGCACTAAATAATGACAGGATTTTTATGCCAATCTTTGGTATTTGGACTCTAATAAAGGGGTAGAGAAACATCTAAGAGTTTAAACCAGTACCACCAGGGTAAATAGTCCCATGTCTGTGCAACTTAGAGTTAAAGACATGGAAAGGTGAATACAAGTGACTTTAAGAGATGGATTCTGAGAATGGAAAATGATGGGGAGCACTAAAAGTAATGTTGATCAGCTAGAAATGAAAAATTCAACTTCCATAAAAATGTTTTTAACCTTTTCAAATTGAATATATGATTTAGATATGGATAAGCAGTTTTTCTCTTTCTCCTTTCTTCTTGATATATGGAACTTTGAAGATCGCTTTGGATGGGCTGAAGTGCAATAGAAGTTTTGGCCTAAAGCACCATATTCTGAACTTAAAGCAAAGAATTCTCTCTACATGGCTGTCTGCCTTTGACTTCATGATTCCTTAAGGAATAATCGGTAATATGTAAATCTAATTCCATAGTACTGTGGCTCTATGCACTTTATAGTATTTACTCCACAAGAACATTATTTCAAATGGGAGATGACATTACTGGTATTACGCTATTTGAACAGGCAATATCTAAAATCATTACTCCTATTTCAGCTGAGAGATGCAAAGGCTGAGCTGTTTTTGATTGTCTTGCTTTATTTTCAGTTTGAGTCACTGAAGACCTGGTTGCAGGAAATAAGAATTTGAAGTATGCAGCTAGATGCTGTAGTCTTAGTAAAAGAACCAGTGATTGGCAGACCCTTAAAACTTGTCTGTCAATTTCTGTCTTCACATGGGTCTCTCTAGCTACACTGAGAAGGGGGCCTTGATGCAAGCTCTTTAAATGTTTCCTTGGAGAAGAGCTATTCAGCCTCCAAAAGATTGAAATCATACCTGTACATTTCTACCTGTTTCTGCAGAGGTGGTGTTACAAATATTTTTAGTCCTGTACAAGTAACACTTTACCAGCTAGCATCAGAAGAATGCTTCTGGAGTCAGACACCAACATCATTATTAATGCTATGAAAACTGGTATTCTGTATTTAAATTTGGGGCCAGAAGAAAAAATGTTTTAAAGAATTTCTTATATTTTGACTTATAAAATAAACATCCTTCACTAAAGATATTTCTTTCTTACATTCCTAAACTGAAGAAACTACATCAGCAGGATTTATACCTACGATAAATGCTGTTCTTAAAATGCCAAGAGGAAGATATCAATGACTTGATCTTCAAAATGCTAATGTAATAAAGAGATATGACCATATGGTGTTTTACTTACATTGTTCTCAATTTCCAAATTGATATAGTCATATGTATCTTTGCTCTATTAACTTATTTTGTGACAACTGAATGAAGAAAAATTTTAAATTCTGGTATATTTTCAAACACTAAATAGAAAGCATTATTAAAATAATTTGAATTTCTAAAGAACAAAATGGACTCTTCATTCCTTTGCTTCTTAATTTGTTACCTGAGGATTAGTAGCTTCAGTTATTTGAGAGCCTGTTAGACATGAAGAATCCCAGGCCCCATCCCAGATCTAGTAAATCAGAATCTGCATTTGAGCAAGGTCTCCAAGTCATTAGAATTCACATCAGAGTCTGAGAAGCCCCCCTGTGGCTGACCCTTACAAATACACCAATGTAAAAATTTGGTCATAAGAGTTGAATCCTAGAAATGGGAATTCTTTCCAGGAAATATCATGATTCTAGTTTAGCAGTGATTGAATTTGGGATCTCTTAGTAAAAATAACCTAGTTGAGTTAAATTGTATATAAGTGGAAAAGTAATATCTATGGTAACCCAGGCTTCCTAGGTATTTAAAATTAGGAAATTGAAAGGTAATCAGTATAGTTGCTAGGGTACAATCATAATGGATGAAATTCTTTTGCCAAATGACAAATGAGTGAATGGCTACAATTTGACACCAAACTGAGATTCCTGCTGTTTTTTCAATGGTAACACATGAAATACTTGCTACCAACTTTGAGATTGCTGTGACATGATGAAATATAAAAAGTCATCTCAATATTTGAGAGAAAAATGGTGTCCATATTGCCCATATTTATAGCACAAGGTTAAGAGTCTTCTGACATGCAGCTAATTTATTATGACCAAGAATTCATAATAATGGTATCCACCTTGAAATAATGGTATCCACCTTGAACATGCAAAACAATGTTTTGAAAAGAAAATACCCTTGGAAGAGATCATTCATGATCATTAAAATACCACTTAGGTATTTTTATACTGTACGCAGAATTTACCCATTGTAATTTTGAATCAAAACATTTTGTTTTTGCAGTGCTAACAGATGGACTTATGACTGAAAGTCATGGGCAACTGTAAAAAAATATTTACTGTTAATGTTATCCCCTCATAGGTACTCCCATTGCTCTTTTGTCTTATGTTCCTCTACTAGATTATTCCCTTCTTTGGGAATAATAAAATAATAATAAATATAAGTCTGTCTTACTAATCTTTGCATTTGCCTTACAATACTTGAGTGGCTTAAATAAAATTATTTGACAAATATTTTTGGAATTTAATTTTACATGATCTCCCAGTGTTCAATACTTTGAACTCCAATTGTTGGGTTACTGAACTGTTTTCTTGCTCCTAGCACCTGGCTGCTGATACCAGGTTCTTTGACTTCTGACCCTAATTACTATAATTTTCTAATTTCACTTTACCTGAGATATGTGCTTGAGAAAAACAATTGCTTCTCAATTTCCTGCTGTGATCTTGATCTCACTTTGACCTTCATATAACTCATGAGTTACACCTGAACTGAACAATGGACTTAAATATGCTTTCTGAATTCACATCTTCACACACCTATTCCTTGGCTAATTGTTCCTGGCTGTGCTCTTGTTTCTGCCAATGTCCAAGACCTTCACTAACCTGAGGTTGACTGGCCTTCTTCTTGGTCTTAGTCATGATAGGAAGGCCTAAACTACATGGAAGACTCATATTCTCTATCTTATCCTAGGCTAGCTACATTGACTGATTATTCTGAAGAGGCATTTGAAGTAGATTGTAAGAGAAAAAAAATAGTACTACTTCATGCATGTGTGAACAAAACAGAATGTGAGTGTCCTACTGTGCATAAGACACACATGTGAGAGTTCACCCTCACAAAAATTCTATTGCAGGGCAAATGCTTTGCTAGGGTCCTGGGATGAGTGCAATGGAAAGTGGAAGAGATTGAAAGATGACCAAGACACAGTACTTGCCTTCAGTGGGTTTGTTAGCATAAATCAGACATCCTAGCTCTGCCACTTACTAGCTATGTGATCTTGTTCATGTCATTTAAGCTGCTTACCAGTTTTTTCAGTTGTCAAAAGGAGGGTAATTATTCCTACATCACAGGTATATTTTAGAGAGTGTCTAGCCTAGTGCATATGCATATATTACATAAGCTTAATAAACAGTAGAAAAAACTTGCCAAAATCTTCATTCAATCATTTTCATTATAGTTAACACATTTTAGATCTGACTTCTGCACATTTCACAAAACTTGGTTTTCCACTCTAGTGGATCGTTAGAATCACTTGGGAAGCTTTTCAGGTCCCTACCCCCCAAATTCTGATTTAATTGGTCTGGGATAGAAATGAAGGACAAAGTCAGTGATTTGCAAGCTCTCATATGATTCAAATATGCAGCCAAAGTGTAGAACCACCTTGATAAGATGATTAAATTCATCTTTATTCTCTTCATTGTACCTACAAATATCGATCACCTATGTACTCTGGCTGTCTTAGATCTTATCTCATAATCTTTTCCCTAAGTCAGGGAAATGATACTAAGCATGTCTCTCACAGCAAAGATGTCATGGTCTAGGTTAGAAAATCTGGATAATTATCATCAAGTACAACTGGATGCTGCTTTTCTCCCCCAGAAACATTTTGAGTTTCCTTTAGGAGTGAAAACTAAGAGCTCCCTTAGGTGGATGGTAGGTGGGATATAGGAACTTCTGACACAATAAAGTTACCAACAAGGACTTAGCTTTAATTCTGAAATCATACTGTATGAGTCTTTGTCTCAGATACATTGTCTGACAATATGTCAGTATACTTACAGTGATAATGGAATAGAATATTTGCAATTGGTCTAACTCTTTTAATACTTGGAATGTATGACTATCATACATTTAGATTTTTTTTTAATTTTTATTTATTTATGATAGTCACAGAGAGAGAGAGAGAGAGAGAGAGAGAGAGAGAGGCAGAGGAAGAAGGAGAAGCAGGCTCCATGCACCGGGAGCCCGACGTGGGACTCGATCCCAGGTCTCCAGGATCCCGCCCTGGGCCAAAGGCAGGTGCCAAACCGCTGCGCCACCCAGGGATCCCCATTTAGATTTTTTGAAACTGCCGGTCCTACAGAAAGGCCAATCAATCTAACTTTAATATGAGAGGCAAAATCATTTCCCACTTCTATGAGGCCTTAATTTCTAATATCCACAGACTTCCTGGGTGATTCTTTATAATTCAGTGTACTTCTAAAACTTGTGAGCCAAAGTTCTTGAAGTAGTCCCTGAATAAGAATCACTGATTTCACTTAAACTGCTAATGCTTGAACATGAAAAGATGATATCAGTGTCCCAAGAACTTTCAGTTATGAACTTGGTACTAGGTGACAGTATAATGATCTCCAAACCTACAATGAAAGGAGTTCATGATTAAGTCAAGTGTAATAAAAATTGCTGTCCCCTGAGATTCCATGAATTTCTCCAGCTTTCAAGAAATTCTTTGGAATTTCTTCAGAAGCCAAATTGCAAGGATATAATTCAGTGGAGGCACCATTCATTTCCACTTGGTTCTGGGAGATACTTAAGAAATTTAATGTAGGAGGAAATACAAATCAAAACACTACAATGGGATATCACCTCACACAAGTCAGAATGGCTAAAATTTGCAGCACAGGAAATAACAGATGTTGGTGAGGATATGAACATTGTTGGTGGGAGTGCAAACTGATACAGGTATTCTGAAAAACAGTATGGAGGTTTCTTGAAAAGTAAAAATAGAACTACCCTATGATCTAGCAATTGCACTACAAGCTTTTTACCCAAGGGATACAAAAATGCTGATTTGAAGGGATACATGCACCTTGATATTTATACAGCATTATCAACAATAGTCAAATTATGGAAAGAGCCCTAATGTCCACTGACTGATGAATGGATAAAGAAGATGTGGTATATATACACAATGGAATATTACTCAGCCATAAAAAAGAATGAAGTCTTGCCATTCGCAATGACATGGGTGGAATTAGAGTGTATTATGCTAAGTGAAATAGGTCTGTCAGAGAAAGACAAATAGGATACAAATTCATTCATATGTGGAATTAGAGAAACAAAAGAGATGAACATAGTGGGGAGAAAAGAAAGGCAAACCATAAAACAGACTCTTAACTAAAAGAACAAAGTGATGGCTGTTAGAAGAGTGGGGGGTTTCTACTACTGAAACTAGTATTACACTGTATGTTAACTAACTGGAATTTGAATAAAAACTCGAAACTACAAAAAATGCTTAAAAAAAGAAATTTAATGGAGGAAAAAGAGAGTGAACAGGGGATAAAGAATATATATATATATTTTAAGATTTTATTTATTTCTTTCATGAGAGACACACAGAGAGAGGCAGAGACATAGGCAGAGGGAGAAGCAGGTTCCCTGCAGTGAGATTGATATGGGACTCCAACCCAGGATCCTGGGATCACGACCTGAGTCAAAGGCAGTTGCTAAACCACCGAGCCATCCAGGTGCCCTGATAAAAAATATTTTTAAATGAAAGACACCAAAAATCTTCCTTAGTTGAGTGAACGTAAATTTTTATCTAACAAGAATCTCTTTGAATCAGCACTTCTTTCTCATCTTTAGTCCCTGTAGTTTGTGTTGGATGGACACCACCTCTGGCTCCAGGAACAAGCTCCATGACAAGTCAAAGTTCTCCTCAAGACTTCTTTTGGAAACTTTGAGAAAGTGACACTCTCTGGGATGCAAGAAGATACAAGCCTAGAGATACCCATGGCTTTATTTTCTATTGTGTGGGGAATTATTGTTCAAGAAAAATTCTACCTAGAAAGAAACAAAGCTCAGAGGTTGTAAGAAATAAAGTGTCCTGATGTCAGCTTCCTCTTATTCCACTCTGCTTACAAAATATCTGTATTAGTCAAATGAAATAGCTTTGATTTTTTTTATTCAATGTGAAATAGATGAACTTAACTATTCCTCTTTCAACTGTGAAAATCTAGGTTTTCTTTGTAACATACATAGCTATCTAACCAATTCATATTCATTGTCATCTAAAGTAGCTATCACTACTCTATTCCAAAGAGGATTTGAGATGGTACTAGTACTAAGTCTCCAAGATCAATCATGGAAATGATCTTATATAATTTAATTCCCAGTGATTCATCAATGATTGAAATTAGTCTTAGTGTATCTTCAACCTAATTTCAGGTACAGACAGTAGGTAGATAAAGAAATACAGAGAAATCACTCACATCTCTGGACACTATTTCTCAAAAAACTATCTCGATGGCTTCCCCTAAATAAAAGACTATATCTGCAGCAATAATTGGCAGAGAGAGAAGTGTCAAGGGAAGTATGTTGAATAATGAAATAACAGCCATCTGTTTAAAGAGGGCTTGGCAGTCTCATCCCATAAAGGGAGCAGTTATTTCCTCTGCCAAAAATTGGTCCCAGTGATGCACAGTAGACCCAGAAATACTGTGGCTTTATTTCACACATTAGGTACAAAAGATCTTAGCACTCTTAAGGCTTCTGCATACCCAGATCCTTCTGTTAAGGCTTCTGCATACCCAGATCCTTCTGTAACATAGCAACTTTAACCCAAGTCTTCATGTTTGCTGTTTATGGCCTTATTGCAAGTGTGACTAGCTTATGGAATTAACTGGTCTTCATAGGAGCAGAAAGTAATTCCATTCTTTCACAATACGGCTCCTTTAAATCTGCTTTCTCAGTTTAGATCTCCAACTCTTAAACCTCTTAGATGAAATCTCTGTCATCTCCCATAGCTCTTATTGTCATATTTAGGTAATAAATGATTTAATCTAGTCCAATAATCACATGACTCAAAACCATCTTCCGATTAAATCTTCTCTCCTATCTCACCTATACTTGGTATCATCAGGCATGATAAAGTTTCTTTTTTTCTTAAGATTTTTATTTTTTAATTTATTCATTCATGAGACAGACAGAGAGAGAGGCAGAGACACAGGCAGAGGGAGAAGCAGGCTCCATGTAGGGAGCCTGACGCGGGACTAGATCCTGGGACCCCAGGATCACACCCTGGGCCGAAGGCGGTGCTAAACCTCTGAGCCACCCGGGCTGCCCCATGATAAAGTTTCTTTATTTTTCCCACCTAACTCTTCTACTACTCTTGTTCCACATGATAGGCTGCATCTAGCTTCTGCAGAGTTTGAAATGAGAATAGAACATGATAGGGCAGAACAGCTTACTTGACTAGTACTATTGTAATCTGTTCTTGGTGTCTTCTGAGTATGGAGCATTCCAAATGGTTGGTCTTTCTCTTGGTGGTAATCCTTTTGGAGATTCTTTATAGGCCCTATCAAGGACTCTTTACCTGTATATGAACTAATGCATGTGATGTTTTGATGTTTTTGTACCTGGACACTTATGGCTCCATCTTCAGTCTCTCTGATTTTCCATGGTTCACCTACTGTGGGAATCACCTTGCCTGGCATTCCATTTGAGTGGAATTCCTTTAATAATGACTAGTCTGGTTTCCTTCCATTGGGTCTTCAGTAGATACTCAGACAACTCACACTGCTTTGCCCCACCAAATTCTGTCATCAGAACACCTCTTGTTTTTAGACTCTTCAAGTGTAAGTCAGGTTCAGGTATTGGTATTAGCATAAATGCCAGGTGATACAAAATCAAATTCCCTAAGAGGTTTTCTTGAACCTTACCAACTGTACTCTGCCTCCACAAATGTGGTTTGAGTTGCAGGTAGAAGAAACTCTGCTATATTAAGACTGGGTCCCCCTGAGAATTTTTAACTCTCAAGCTAATCTTATGAGGACTCTCATACTTTTAACACTTTTAACCTCTGGGAGCCCTACCAGATTCTCATTATGAAGATATGAGAAAGATCTCCTGCTTCCAGGAAGAGGTGGGGTGAGAAGAAAAATTCTGAAATATGCCCAGAGCATTCTGTTCTCCTTAACAAGATCTTCCCCTAATCTGGAGAAACTGAAAGACCGAATCTAGTGCTTCTAGCCTTGATTTGCAAGAAGGAAACTACCCAATTCAACTCACTAAAAGACTAAGACATAATCATAGGATTATGATTATGAGCCTGTCCCTGCCCCCACACCTTAGCTACATATCATTTGGGCTCCTCTATAATAACAGGGGTTTGCAGCTAAAAAAACTGCAACCCTCAAACTCTATTTAAGGAGTATCTAGGAAAATGCAAAGACAACAGTAGAGACAAAAACAGCATACTAGAAGAAATTTTAGTTTCAACACCACAGCTATAACAGACAGGAAACATAATCTAGCTCTAGCTAGAAAAACATGAAATCTCATACTAAAAGTCTATCTACTTCAATTCTTTTTACCTAATATATCATGTCAGGCTTTCAACAACACACCATAAGGAATGCTAAATAGCAAAACACAGCCTGAAGAGACAAACACAGCATAGGGATCCAACCTAGATATGGTATAGACTTTGGAACTATCAGATTAGGAAATTAAAATAACTATGATTAGTATGCTAAGGGCTTATTATGCCTTTTTAAAATTAACAATTGTTAAATGGACCCCAGGGCTTCCAATTGTGAGCCAGAGTTCAAGAAAAGACCACACAGTAGTTGAAATAGAGTTTATTACTATGGGTCCTAGAGGTAGTATCTGGCATACTTTGAGGGGCTACACAGGGAGGTCATAGTAGGGTACAGGCAGAAAGAAGGGCAGGATCTGAGGTGCATGCCTTTATGAGAGTCTGTGCGTATGGTACTTTGGGATTCCTTAATTAAGGCCAGACTGGTCAATTTGAACAACAACGAAAAAAAAAAAAAAAAAAGCAGTGTTTTGGTAAGCTCCATGGGGGTCTTAGCCAAGGGACATGCAAGGGGTAGGCCTAGGGTGGCAGGGGAAGCTGCTGATCACAGAATTTGCTGGGGAAGTCAAACCAAGAACATATTTGCTTGTGACTCTGCGGGCTATTATCTGGAGCATATGCTTGCATGAGGGGGCTTGTGTCAGTTTAAAGCTTGTGTAGGTCACATGGGCTAACAAAATGATTGTCAAAGCAGCAATATCATGGAGCAGGTTAGCAAAATTCTCCTAAGCTCTAATGGAAAAAAAAACAGCCTAACTAACATTCAATAAGAGATGGGTAATATAAGCAGAGATATGGAAATGAGAGTCAAAAGGAAATGCTAGGAATCAAAAACATTATAATAGAAATAAAAAATGTCTTTGAAGGACTAATCAGTAGAATGGTCATAATTGGGGAAAGAATAGGGAACTTAAAGATATGTCAATAGGAACTACCAGAACTGAAATGTAAAAGAAAAAGAAAAAAAGAAAAAGAAAAAGAAAAAGAATTAAAAAGATTGAACAGAATATCCAAGAACTCTGTAACAATGAAAAAAGATGCAACATACACACAATGGAAATATTAAAAGTAGAAGAAAAACAGGGAAATATTTGAAGAAGTAATGACTGAGGATTTTCCAAAATTAATGATAGAGCCAGGAAACAGACATGGGAAGCTCACATAACACCAAAGAGGATAAATACCAAAAAATCTACGCCCAACATATCATATTTAAGCTGCAATAAATCAAAGACAAAGACAAAATGTTGAACGAAGCCAGAGGAAAAAAAAATCCACACCTTACCAATAGAGGAAGAGAAATAAGAATTACGCTGGCTTTCTCTTCAGAAATTATGCATGAAAGAAGAGAGGAATGAAACATTTGAAGTGTTGATAAACCAAAAATCCACCGACCTAGATTTCTGCATCCAGCAAAGTTGATCTTCAAAGTTGAATGACAGATAAAGATTTTCTTAGACAAAAAAATTGAGAGAATTTGTCATCAATAAGACCTACCTTGCAAAAAAATGTTACATTATTCAGAAAAAAAAAATGATAGAGAAACTTGGATCCTCATAAAGGAAAGTAATGCATTAGAGGAAGAATAAATAAAAGTAAAAGAAATCTTTTATTTTTATTATTCTTAATTGAGATAAAAGATGGGAGTTTTTTCAAAAGAACAATAGTAACAATGTATTTGTTGATTATTGCTCATGAATAAGTTAAATAAATCATATCCTTGTCAAAAGGGAATTGGAATTCTTTGTTGTAAGGCATTTGTCATACTCATGAAATAGTATAATTTTATGTGAAAAAGGACTTGGATTAATTATAAATACGTATTGCAAATTCAAGGGAAATGACTAAAAATGTTTTATTATTTTATTTCATTTTATTTTTTTAAAGATCTATTTATTTGTTCATGAGAGACACAGAGAGAAAGAGAGGCAGCAACATAGGTAGAGAGAGAAGCAGGCTCCATGCAGGGAGCCCGATGTGGGACTCGATCCCGGGTCTCCAGAATCATGCCCTGGGCTGAAGGTGGTGCTAAACCGTTGAGCCACCCAGGCTGCCCTAAAAAAAGTTTTAAAAAGTATAATTAATAGTACAATTTAGAGAAAAATGGAACTATATAAAATGCTCAATTAAAACCAGAGAAAACATGAAAATAATGAAAAATGAAAGAAACAAAGAACAAGGGCAATAAATAGAAAAAAGTAATCCTATATTATGCATATTAATCCAAATGTATCAATAATCACATTAAACATCAATGTTCTAAATACACCAGTTAAAAGGCAGACTGCTAGAATGAATAAAAAAACAACACTTAACTATATGTTATCTACGAGAAATTCAGTTTTAGTATAAAGCTGCAGACAGACTAAAAATAAAGAAATAGAGAAAAATATGCCATGCTAACATTCATCAAAAGAAAGCTGGAGTAGCTATATTAATTACAGATAGAGAAGACTTCAGAGCAAGAGAAATTATCAGAGATAAAGTGGGGTACTACATAATGATAAAGGGTAAAGTTTTCAGGAAGACATAACAATCCATAATGTATATTTGCCTAACAACAAAGCATCAAAATTAAGTGAGGCAAAAACTGATAGAGGTGCAAGGAGAAATATGTGAGTGCTCTATTATATTTGGAGACCTTAACATCCTCTAAAAGTAATCAACAGATCCAGCAGGCAGAAAAGGACATAGTGAACTAAATGGGACTATCAATCAACTGAACCCAAATGACATCCAACAGCAGTAGAATACACATTCTTCTCAATCCCCTATGGAAAATTCACCAAGATAGACATATTTTGAGCCATAAATTACAGCCAATCGAAATTTGTCAGATGCACATAAAATGGTGTTCATAGGAAATACATAGTCTTTAATGCATTACTAGAAAAAACCTAAAGATTTAAGGTCAATAATCTAAGTTTTTTCCTTCAGAAAAACAAAACTGGAAAAAGAAAATGAAATACAAATTAAGCAGAAGAAAAGAAATGAGTCTTAGCATATGTTACATTTGTAAGAATTATATTTACAGAGGAAATTCAGTTCAAATTAAAATTTTATTATATTTTAGACAAAGAAGCTCAAATTCTGTATCTAACATTTAACACTTGGGGAGCATCAAAAAATTATCAAATATCTCTGAGGCTTAATTTCCCCATTTATAACAGACAAAATGCTTATTTCATATGTTTAGTGTGAGGTTAAAGTAATTCATGAAAAACACTTATTAAAGTAAGCAAAAACAGTAAGAATTGCCTTCATCACCATTAGCAACACCACCACCACCCTTATCATCATCATTATCAAATACACATTGATAGACGATATTGAACACTGAACAAGAAATGAAACTTGCTGAGATAATGGACAAATTGTGGAATCTACAAAAAAAGCTTTCTTTTTACTAGGGAATTTGCTTAACACCACCTTCCTCAGAATACATTCTTGGGCAAATCCATCCTAATATTGAGGACTTATTTTTTTCCTGGTCTCCAGGGTAACCCAGTGATGAAATACTTCATCTCTTCAAGTTCTCCTAAGATATTCCACTCACATACACTTATTTAAAGGAGATTTTGTAGCAGAAGGGAAAAACTAGTATCATATGCCTTATTGAAAACAATATGTAAGTTCTTAGACATTCTGTTCTGTCAAGGTCCTTCTTAGCAGTCCTGAACAATGGTTTTGCTTTCTGACATTTTCCCCCATAATGTATTGATTTCCTCTGCCTTCTCTCCTCTCAAATTTCTCTTCATAAACCTCAAATTCCTCTCTCCCTGTTATTTAGAGTAATTCAGCACTCCTTGGCTACACCTCTCAAAACTTGTATAACAGATTACATAAGATGGACTCAAAAAAATTCCCTTTTCCAGCTCATTTCACCCTGGTTTGTAGACTCTTTCTTGCCAAGCCATGGATGAAATCCTAGGCCAGTTCTATAACTTTTCCAGGTACTTTTCATCTTTGTTAGCTCATTTACATTCAGTCCAATATAATGTCAAAATTATTTTCATCTAGATTGAGACTTTCACCCTCCCCCAACCTAGTTCAGATTGGGAAAACTACAGAGGGGAAGTTTTTTTGTAGTGTCCTTTTTCATGATTTCCCCTCCTAGCTCTTCTCACTATACAGCCTCTTGGTGGAGAGGAAGGAAATGTAAAGTTCAGAAAAAGTTTGTAATTTTCAGTTGTAATCTGTTACTCATTTTTTCTAGGAATGTTAGATGCTCAGCTGGTCCTTTGTTTGGGTGCAGGGCAATCTGAGGGTCCTCAGTGATCCTTAATGGAAATCTTTCAACCGTTGGTTCCATGAATGGTTGATGTTTCCTGTGTTAGCTGCCTACAACTCTCCACACCATCCTGGATTCCTTTAGTTCATCACTGTAAGGGCTATATCATTACTTCGAGTGAGCCTCATGGACAAGGTCCCTCTTAAGTAACCCAATTCCCCACCCTTCTATACTATGATAAGATCTGGCTCACAGGAAACATAAGCTTCCTTGCTCAGCTACACTTTGGGAAATGTAGGCCATTCCCAGGGTAGCACTGCTTCTTAGCATGCAGCTACAGGCTCCTCCAAACAGCTACTTGAAGACAGGCATCATTATTCCCCTGTGTTCCGATGAGACGGATAATAGTGCTCTGACAGTACAATCTCTAAAGAAACCCTTGCTACCAATATACCTTCAACACATCCCTTTCTATATATCCTGAAAGTGGTGATGGTATGTGGTACACTGAACCAGATTTGGCATCAATCCTCAGCAAATTATGCATAGATATTTTGGCATCGCAATTAAGAATGTGTGGCCATTGAACACTGCCTTAACTTTAGGGACCCATTCAAAACTAAGATAACAAAATAATTCCCATTCTAACAACCTGCTTCATTTCTATATAGAAATCTGTCAGTATGCTCTGGAAAACTTAGGACTAGAGATAGCAATTTTGTTTTTTGCATATGTAATAACTTAATACACTGAGTTCCTGTTTTAAAAAAACGTTTTCTGTTATTTTTTATTTCTTGACTTTGTGTTAAATTATAAGTTTTCTGGGGGCATGCTCAAGAGATATAACCAATGGAAGAGCTGGAGAAAGCAGTTCATGTATAAAAAAGCCTTTCCCTCTGGTAAAACCTCAAGGAAAAGTCCTTCTCTAATGCTCACAGGGTGAGGAGGATAGGACCCCTCTCATATTTTAAAATTTTGTTAGCTCTATTTTCTAATATCTGGAGGTATAATGAATACTTCTATGCACACATAATATCTTCTAGAAATGGACATTCTTTAAAAGATTAACAGTAAAAAAATACAGACTGAATAGTTCACAGCCTTCATTTTAAAAAAACCCTCAAAGTTGAATTAACTTTCTAAAAAATAGCTTCGATCTCTTTTCATTTGCATTATAAAATTTGAACTTAATAAGCCACCAGTGGTATAAATACATTAGAAGCTAGGTTGCCAATTAACATCTTTTTGGCTGTGCAGAGATAACCAAGCATAGAAAAAGTTAAACAAGTTTGACTTTAATGTAATTATGTTGGAGACAAATTTAATCAGATATTTATCAGATTTCCCTGAGGATCCTCTGAAGCAGAAGCATTAATATTGTTTTCCTAAATATTCACCAGAGCCAAACCTTCAATGGAAATAAACCAAGGAGCTCTCTTGCAAAGCTTTGAATCTAGCTTCTCCTGCATAGTCTCATCCTCTGCAAGCATAAAACCCTGTTATTGGCAACAGTGTTATCGGAGTTAAAAACATTGGTTGTTGATCCCTCGTTGACCAGCTAGTGTTGAGACTGCATTACAGTAATTGCTTGTCTGATTGCTCAGAGAATCCCCTAATGATCCTAGTGAGATTAAGGAAACAGGAATGTAATGGCAGGTGTGCACAAGGGTGTTAGAGAAATATGTCATCAAGTTAAGAGGAGCCTTCAGCATTACAGGTGGAAAGCTTTGCTCCAATCCGTTTCCCGACTTATATTGCCTTTACAGTCCATCAGAATAACTTTATTCTCTTAGAAATGTTAATGGGAGTGCTTGAATCACAAAACTTTGTGACCATTTTGTTTCTCAGGATCTCCTATGTGTTAGCATTCACATAGAGTAAACAAGTTTGCAATAAAAGGGAGAGAAAGAGAAGAAAAGCTTGACACTTTGATTAAACAATTTATGACCTAGTGCTGGTTTTCACTTACTATCAAGATCATTCAAGACTGAAATTTAGCGCTAAATCACCATTTGAATATTTCCAAGTCCAGCTCCAACCACAATGGATCCTAAGTTTTCTATAATAGATTCTTCCCTGGGGCAAGATTTTATTCACTTTTTGAAATGCTTCCTAAACATATTATAGACCAGCTCATCCCCCTTTTATTCTGCATTAGGGTTTCAAAGAAAAAATGTGATAAATGCTGCTTTGGTTTCAGTGTTACAGTTCACAGATATTTTAAATTAAGTTCTTAGGGAGTGTGGAGATGAATGGCGCGGGCTTCTCATTTATATGCTTTATTTTTATTTTCTTTTAAAGTGGTTTTATTTATTTATTCATGAGAGAAACACAGAGAGAGAGGCAGAGAAGCACATGCAGGAAGGCTGACATGGGACTTGATCCCGGGTCTCCAGGATCACACCCTGGGCTGAAGGCGGCCCTAAACCACTGAGCCACCCCACCCGAGCTGCCCATTTATATGCTTTAATGTAAGGAACAAAACAAGATGCTACCTTGCCCTTGCCTTTCTAAAAATAAATGAAGGAAAGGAAGGTGGAGAGGAAGACAGTGCATCTGGTAATTTCCGGGGTTCACGTTTTGGAAGTAAAATTTGAATTTTTTGAATTTGTTCTTTTTTGTAGATTATCCTCAAATACTTGCTCAGTAACAGAAATGACTTTTAAAAACGTGCTCAAGTTTCTACTACAGATCAATGAGTGCTAACTAGAAGAAACAGGATAGGAAAGAATAAGTAGTACTGACTTAGTAGCTACAAATAGCTTCCACTTCTGCAGCTGGTATAACTGGCCATCTTGCCTGTAGCCATTGATTAGCACTTCAGTTTGTATATGTGTGTTCAAGTTGTTGAGGAAACAACATGATAGTTGACCAGTTTTCATACTTTTAGGAGGAAAGAGAAACTGTAAATTATTACATAAACATATGAACATTTCTTTGAGAAGTAGAAATAGAATTTAGCGTACTTTTCCCTGGTTTACAAGGTGCCTGAAATGTATTTCTTCTAATTGATGTTTTGAGTTTATACTATTTACATCTGTCTGACTACACTACAGTCTTAGGAAGGCCAAGGAAATCCTAGGCTACAAGTTAAACAAAAAGAAAATATCATATATTCTTTCCTATTTCCAGAAACCACCCTTGAAAAAAAATGTTTTTCCCTTGAATAAAAATCCTTTCTCACTTCCTCTACCCCTTATTCCCACTTTCCAATGGAATAGCAGCTGTGTTTAGCTTGATGAATTTCAACAAGCTTTAACAGATGTTGGAGAGACCTATGTTAATAATAAAAAATTTTTTAAAAGCAATAACTATCCAGAATTTCTGGTCTCCAAATACAGTTCCAATTTTTTTAACCATTCAAAGATCCCAAATAAAAAGGAAGGGCAATGCCGATCAAGGTGGGTTGCTTATGCCCTGCCAAAATTAATGGAACACTAGATTTCACTAGGAGGTAGAGGAGGGGCAAAGGGGGCACGGTACTTGAGATATGAAAGATTGATGTAAATTTATCCCACATCCTTTCAAGAAGAGTCAGCAAATATGTAGATTCATGGACAAACAGGAGATGTTTACATTTAAATCTTTAAGGCTGCTTGAACAGTAGGCTAAAGATTGTGTTGTTAAGGTTTAGGAAAGGAAGTTGGCCTGCAAGCAAATCCCCTTATTGTTACTGAGCTGTAATTGTGTGTTGGCTAATTCCCTGTACACTGTCCTAAAAACAGAGCCAAATGTTCATTTAGTACCAACCCTCACTATTTGTTGTATTGTAGGAGATAGAGAAAAAAAAAAAAAAAACTATACCTAATGAATCCCTACTACGTGCCAAGCATTAAATTAGCACAATACCTATTTTTATTTAATTCTTGTTTAAATTTGTGCCAGAGTAAACTGATCCTATGAGGGTTTCAGAAACTTGCCAAATTACCTGGCAAACTACCTGGTTGTCTGATTCCCGATCTTCCTCTTCCTCTTTTCAAGGGATAGTTGTACTATCTTTTAAAGAATCACCATCATCCATGTTACTTAGAAGTTATGTTCAGGCATATCTGTTGTTAAGCTAGGCCTGCATATTTCTGTATCATTTCAACATTGATTTACTCAGATTTTGAGGGGTTCAGACGTTTATATAAATATCCCAATGTTCTATACTAGCATGTTTCTTCTTTTCTTAAAGAAATAGTAACACTATTCATGCATTTTGCTATTTTACCCTTCTATTCATATAAATTTTGACTTTATTGAAAATTTTAAATATGCACATTCCCTCAAAAGAAGTATTTTAAAGGATTTGGCATACATGGAAATTATAAGACTTGGTCATATATGTGATTGTATTTAGGCTTGACATAATTATATTCTGAGGACTCTAAAATGAATTCAAATAATCTCCCAGATCTGAATTTTTCATAAGCTTTTATGTTTTCCAAATAAATAAAACATGCTGCTACATAACTAGAAGAACTTATAGTACCAACATATAGTAATGTAAGCATGAGCTTACATTAAGAAAATTCTATCTTCCACATAAATCAGAAACTCAAGAGTCAGACTGGCTCAACACGCTCACAGCTGGCACGTACACATTGTGGCTTATTTGCCTCCCATCCAACATTTCTCAGTCCAGATGTTCAGTGACGACAGCATTCTTTTTCACTCTGAATCCATCCTAGACCACTGCCCACTAGATGCACAAAAGGCCTAGGCTGTTTCCGAGCTGAGGTTAGACCATGATTAACACTGAGGTTCTTATTAGTACCAAATGTCTTACCCATCTAGTGCTGCTTTATTTTAAAAGTTTATTTTCTAGGCTTGAAAAGAAGAAAAATATCTTCAACGCTTTACGACTTGGTAACGAGTCATTCTGTCTAAATTTTTATATAACTCATGGGACACATGAACGTATATTTCATACACATATTAGAAGAATAGTATTATATAGTTCCAGGCTTACAAGTTCAGTTCCTTCTGTAAAGTAGATAGAAATGATCTAGATAATTCAGAATTCAGAGGAATTCAGAAAATTCCTTTCTTCCTTACTTATAGAAAGGTAACACTGTAGAACCTCTATGTTTTGTTTTGTATTGGTTTGGTTTTTCCATATGTCCCCTTTGCTTAGAAACTGCTTCTGAGGGGCACCGGGGTGGCTCAATGGTTAAGCATCTGCCTATAGCTTAAGGCATGATTCTGGGGTCCTGAGATAGAGTTCCGCATAGGACTCCCCGCGGAGAGCCTGCTTCTCCTTCTTCCTATGTCTCTGCCTCTCTGTCTTTCATGAATAAATAAATAAAATCTTAAAAAAACAAAGAGACTGCTTCTGAATTTTCACTTCCAATGCCACTCTCCACTTCTTAAAATTTTACCATTTTTTTGGAATCCAGTTTAAATACCAACTTCTTAGTAAAACTTCCCCTAATCTTAACCCACCCCCCAAAACAATACCATCCTTCCCTCCTATGGTATTTTTTTAAAGATTTTATTTATTTATTCAGAGAGAGAGAGAGAGAGAGGCAGAGACACAGACAGAGGGAGAAGCTCCATGCAGGGAGCCTGACATGGGACTCAATCCCAGGTCTCTAGGATCATGTCCTGGGCTGAAGGCAGTGCTAAACTGCTGAGCCACCCGGGCTGCCCCCTCCTATGGTATTTTTATATCATTCTTAGGGCATTTATCATTTTATACTTATTTCTATTCATATTTATCTCCTTTACTAGAATTAAGTTTTTTATACGTGGGATTTTGACTGGTAAAATGTAAATTCCCATAGAAAGTATATTTTCAGAAAGAGTTCTTCACACATAAAGTTAAAAAGAAAAAAGATTACTTATTTATTTTAGAGAGAGTATGAGTGGCGGGGGGAGAGGGAGAGAGAATCTCAGGCAGACTCCTCACTGAGTGTGGAGCCAGATACAGGAATCAGTGATCTATCTCAGGACCCTGAGATCACAACCTGAGCTGAAAATGAGAGTTGGATGCTTAACCAACTGCGCTACACAGGCACCTCTACACATTGCATTTTAAGAGTTGTGGCTTTTGTTTTATTTTTAGTGGAATTAAATCCAAACAGAATATAGACCATCATGCATGAAGTCTCCATAACCATTATTTGGGCTTAGTCCAGAGTGACAGGAAATCTGAGCCTCTGTTTCCCCAGCTGCAACCATACTTTTCCATTTCTTTTTCTAACCCTCTACCTACACAGAGAACATGGGTTCTCACCTCACCAGTGCTACCTGAATCTCTACTGGATTTCATGGTACAAAAGGTTAGGATACTAATCTTGTGCAGAATTGAGGCAGCTCATAATATTACTTTAGATAAGCAGAGAGAGGTCACAGCAAATTGATTAGTGGAAACAGGCTCTACTGATTGGTTTGGAAAGGCTTGAATGAAGGAGGTGTCAAAAAAAATCTCTGATAATATAAGTGACTTTGACTTCTACGTTCCATCTTTTGTTTGAACAAACTCTCTAGGATTCAGTTGTGAATATCCTTTCTATTATGCTCTGACTTAATATACTTTATTCTATTGTCAGAATGTGTGAAATTCAGACAAAGGCTCCAATTCAGCAATAACTTCCTTGAGCAATAGGAGAAAAACATATGTCAAGTACATTATGTGCTTGTGGCAGTGATTTAAAGGTTGGTGAAGTCTGGGTAAACTGGAGACATATTTTAACATTCACCTAACATAAAAGTTGACTAACAAATTGTGAATATTTAGTGAAGGGCTAAAATAACCATATTTTCAGAATAAAAACTTTTAAAAACTCTATTTCTTTTAGTTCTAGAAATTACTCATGCTCATTTGAATCTTCTTACTGAATATACAGTCTGAGTTTTGAAAGTTATATATATTCCCCACCCACTAAACAAAAATAAATATGGGATTTCTCTCTTCTAAGTCAAAACAATTGCAAGCAAAGAATTCATTTCAAATAGTTTATGATTCCATTAAAGTTTCTTCACTAAAATCAACCCTGATTAAAGGACAATTTTTTTTTTTTTTGTCAGGTTTAAGCTAAAGTCATAACAACACATGTGGAGCATGGATCACTTCTAGTCAACAGATTCTCTTGTAGTTGCTTTGGAATAAATGTCAGGGTGAGATAGAATCATCTTAAACATAATGTCTATGAGTCAACTCCTGTACAAATAAATAATTGGATTAAGCTAATATCTTCTCTCTATATAAATTCTATCTGGTATCTTTTAAGATCAGACACTACTTCCTTTGCTTCTGTGTTAGTGATACCTATTTGTTTTGATTGGCTGATAGCTTAGGACACGGTTCTGGGATATGTCTCAAAGGCAAGAAACATATTTGGATCTTTCCTTCTAGCTCCACACAGCTGTGGAAACAGCATAGAATAGGGATTAGGCAATTGGATTTAAACAGGTATAGAGTTTTCCACTCATATTTTTCTGAAATTCTAATACATTCAGCTCAATTTATATCTATTGAGCATCCATTACATGCTAGGTACTATCTTAAATGCCATGGGAAAAATATAGTAGTTATCATTGAAGGAAGTAATAATCTAGTGATGGAGACATGCATAAATAAATCATCTGTTGCAATGTGATCAATGATGGGCAGAGGTACACACAAAATTTGGGGTGGATGGAAAAAGCATTTCAGGTAACAACTTCAGTTATAGTTGAAAGACAAAGACAGTCTTCCTGAGGGAAAGGACATTTGCATAATGTCTTGAATGACAGAAAATTTTCAACAGGCAGAGATGGGAGAAACAGGATTCTTGGAAGATGGGAAAAGTAGGGGCAAATGTTTAGAAACAGAAGGATACATGTAGATTGCATACAGCAAAGGGTATATATATAGTAGACCTGGAAAATTGGACTCATGGAAGTATGGTGAGGGTATGGTTATAAAAACAGTGTTGTCTGGAGTTTGTTCTGTGAACAATGAAAAGCCATTGAAGACTTGTAGAAGAAAATGATGTTCTTTTGTTTTGATTTTCCACATAAGTCTTTTAACTAATAAGATTAAAAATAAATAAAGACATTTTAGGAAGATCTTTCATATAGCAATGCATCTTGTATTTTAGTGGTGGAGACTTGAAAGTAGAGCAATCAGTTAAGATGCCATTTCAGTCACCTAAGTAAGAAACTTAGGGTGATGGTAGTGAGAATTCAAAAGAAGAAGCCAATGTCAAATATACTATGAAAAAAAAATATACTATGAACCCCAAATTAAGAGCCCTTGGACATAAGGTGGGTGTAAAGTGTAAGACAGGGAGAAGACTCATGTTTCTGAAGAGAAAGCTTCTGAGAAGAATTCCAAGGTGGGAACTTAAGAGAATTGCACACACAAGATCTATGATCTTCAGAATTTGGCACCTCTAGGCTGGTGCTTGGGATGCAAATGGGAAGGAGGATTATCACTTGAGGCAGTGGCGTAGTACAAAATAGAGAAAGCAAGCATAACTGCCAATTGTGCAGGAAGACAGGGTACACAATTGAAGTACAGGGTGCCAAAATGGCAGATGAAGGTGCTAAATCCAAAATATAAAAGCAGAAATCTAGATCTGAGGAGAGAGAACAAGTGTACATGAACCAAGAACAAAAAGGGAGAGAGTTTAGGGAAAAATGCTGTAATTGAGTCTCAGTTGGCCAGAATGAATATGTAGGCCCAGCTTAGAGGACCAAAACAGGAAAAGCAACTTTGCATCTTTTGAGAGTTTGAGGTAATTATATAGATAAACTGTTGGAAATTGGATTTTGACTCAGAAAAAAAGATTAAGGCTAAAAATTGAGATGGTTTGGATTCATTTTCATAGAGGGGCATCAGTGTCATGGAACAGAGTGTGCCACCAAAGAGGAAATACAGCCATTTTGAGTTTATTCAGGATTTCTCCCCACTTGTGCATTACCCCTAGGAGGCATCTTAGTCCTTGAAGGCACACATGGGACCAAAGCATTAGTGAGAATGGGACATCTAATCCTGAGTTTTCAGAGTAGGTTGAGCTCTTTCTATTTGATTTTTGTGCCTCTGAAGTGGGGTTCATTCATCTGTTCATGCAAGATGTGATGAGACTGCCATTTCCTTTGGGATGTCTGTCCTCCTTTACCTGACTATACATCACTACCAGGTCTGCCACCTCCCTTAAACTAATTTCTTCTGTCTTCTAGAAAATATAGATGTTTCCAGTGCTAAGGGAGAATGTTGAGACTGCCTGAAGCACTCTCTCAGAAGTAATACCCAAAGCAGCCATTTGCATTCCCACTATATTTGAACAGCAAACTTGTTTAGTTTGTGGCTAGAGAGGTGTCAGATGAGAAGTAGACATGAAACTATTCTACTCAAGGGTGATTCTACACTTCTCTGAGGTATCCTATTCAGTCCTCAAATACTATAATAATCATTAATGTTAACTATTAACTGGAATCAAAGAGGAAAGAAGGTAAATAAATTTTGAAAGATTTTCATTGACCACAACCTTTAATTCAATGTTATTTAAAATCAAGATATATTTATAGAAGCTTTCATTCTAAAAAAATTAAATAAATAAAATAAATTAAAACAAAAAGAAGCTTTCGTTCTGAGCATTGGATTATGCTGGATTCCACTAACCTCCGATCAAATTCATGCATAAAAGTCAGTCAGTTGACGAAAGCCCTAAGTTTCATGATGTCCTATTTTTAGACCCTGCTGTGTGCTTGGAGCCCTTCAGTGGAGTTTCTCAAGTCTTCTGTGGCAACAGGAGTGTTGGGTGTTGCCAACATGGGAACAAAGAAAGTAGGATTGTAACTGTTCCTTAGATAATTTTTCAATCATCCTGTTTCCAAACTGACCCCTTACCATTTTCAGAGGTAACTGGTGTTTCTAATTTCTCATCCTTTCTAATCTGTGATAATAATTGACTCCCATTCTAGGAAGTTATGCTTCAATGTTGCTGCTTTGCTAATAACTAATAATTATACTTCAATAATCTGCTTTCCATCTTTGAAAGTTGTGTTAACATTTCTCATCTGTTTTCATCTCTCTCTTTTTCTTTTTTACCATTGTCCTCATTTAAAAATGTTGTATACTTGTTAATACTTACTTATTTCCTTTAATATCATAATAGCAGGGTTTCAGGATGGGGTACAGAAAAATGAATACATCTTACTCAACTGAGTTTCCTTCTATAGGATTCAAAAGTCTCTAAGAATCTGTGTTGCTGAGTTAAGTATGAGTCAAAATAATTAGAGCAGTTTAATGCCGTATCCAATAAACAAAGTCTAAGATAGACTCTGGGATTAATAAAGGCAAATAATAATGATAACTATCATTTATGGAGTGCTTACTCTATGCCAGACCTTAATCTGTTTTTAGATATTAAATAATTTAATCCTCATATCTATATGAAGTATGTTCTATTTTAAAGATGAGGAAATTGTTCAGTAAATTAGAGGTCTCACAGCCTCTAAATAAGTAGAGCTAGAATTCAAACCCAAGCTGCTTAACACCTTAATATCTACTTTGTCAATAGGGATTTGGGGGTTAGAATTTGGCCTGAGCAGAAGCTTCATTGTTGTCTTTTTCTTCCCCATTTAAATTCTACCTCTATTTTTAAGCTGTTAGTATGCAAGACCACTAACACAATTCCTGTAGAACTCTGGGAAGGCCATTCTGAACAGTCTGAACAGTTTAGGCTTATCTTTCTTAATCATGATTTAGTAGAAATAGCCCTGCCCTATAAGTGACTCTCTTGTATGACATGGAGTAAAACACTCTACCATTTGGGGGTTTGGCATTCTTATCTGTACATTGAAGAGATTATGTGAAGAGATAATAATCACAGCCAAGATTTTTTCGGTTCTGCCGTATGTTAAGAGCTTCATATGTACACATAGGTAATTTATTCATTAGTAATTTTTAAAATTTTGAGATGATATAAGTAAATGAGTGTGAGTTTGTTCCATTATTCTCCCCTTCAGGACACTGAAACAAAGCCTGTTTAACTAAATGTCAGGTGCAAGTTGCTCTTTGTACTTTTAGGGACCTGTATGTTGTCCATACTTGTGTTCTAACAGCCATTTAAAGTCCAGTTCAGTTCTCAGTTGCATGAAGTCTTCTCCTTGTATTTTGTTTTGTTTTGTTTTTGTTTTTTAAGATTTTATTTATTTATTCATGAGAAACACAGAGAGAGAGGGAGGCAGAGACACAGGCAGAGGAAGAAGCAGGCTCCATGCAGGGAGCCGGATGTGGGACTTGATCCCAGGACTCCAGGATCATGCCCTGGACCGAAGACAGGTGCCAAACCGCTAAGCCACCCAGGGATCCCCAAAATCTTCTCCTTGTATTATCCAGCTACACTGACCTCCTTTCTGAGTTAGAACACATATGCAAGAATCAATGTACCAGTAATTAAATACAGGGTTATATTCAACTTCTTTTTTTTTTTTAAGATTTTATTTATTTATTCATGAGAGACACACAGAGAGAGAAAGAGGCAGAGACACAGGCAGAGGGAGAAGCAGGCTCCGTGCAGGGAGCCCGACGTGGGACTTGATCCTGGGTCTCCAGGATCAGGCCCTGGGCTGCAGGCGGCGCTAAACCGCTGAGCCATGGGGGCTGCCCTTCAACTTCTTTTTTATGTTTGTTTCATCAAAGAAATTATAAACTTTGTGGAGGTAAATACAGTATCTTGTTCTTATTCTTAAAAAGTCGCCTATGAGGGGATCCTTGGATGGCTCAGCGGTTTAGCGCCTGCCTTTGGCCCAGGGCACGATCCTGGAGTCCCGGGATCGAGTCCCACGTTGGGCTCCTGGCATGGAGCCTACTTCTCCCTCCTCCTGTGTCTCTGCCTCTCTCTCTATGTCTATCATAAATAAATAAATAAATCTTTAAAAAAAAAAGTCGCCTATGAAAACTCATATGATGTCTGGCATAAGTTGAAATACGACATTTTAGCATTGGTTCAGGATTTAGAAAACACCAAACACATACATTTTACATTCAGACTTGGGGATACAAAACTTGTTTTGGTATTTCTTGAAAGACAGAAAATCCCAAATATTTTGGATAAAGATTTATTTCTAATTTGAAGTTGATTTTATATTTTCTCATTTTATATTTAATACATATAGATCCCATCGTAACATCTGAGAATTCAGTGGATTTGCCAGATTTTTATCCTCTTTGCTTCTCAATTCAGTGGTTAGCAGATGATGTGTCATATGAAATAATAATGAAGTTAGAAAATAGAACAAACTCATATCTACAAGATAAGAAATGAATGCCTACAATTACATGAGAACCTTCACCTTCTTTTAAATACTCACTATTTGACAGAATAATAGTGAAAAACAATTTATGGGAAGAACCTGACTAAACAATGAACATTTCTTATAAGTTTTAGTCTTAGCTTTTCTGTAAATCTGTGTGCCATATCAGTAGATATTTATTGACCATCTATGATACTGTTAGCTCAACAGTATAAAAATGAACTAGATTTCCAACACAGAAGTATCAACTTCCTTGTCATAATTGGTATCTTTATTTTAGTTTATTCAATATATTCTTTTGTAATATCTTTGTATCTATGTATTAATGCCTTAATGATACTAAAAACCCTTTAAGTATCACATGACTTAAATTGGTATGGGAAAACATTAGAAATCTTTACATTCTTTCAAAGTTTATAGCACATAAAAAATAAATCTCATTGAAGACTGTATTTCCATAATCATATGAGGAAAGAAAAAATTGCTGAGGGCCAGGATTTAGAGAAGTTCTTGAAGGACTCTTCAACTGCACTTCTCCTGACAGTCCTCTCAACCTGGGATGAACTTATAAGACACTTCAATGGAACACAAGCTGATTAATATACTCTGAAAGTAAGTCTTAGGCAGAAAAAAAAAATTTTTTTTGTTGATCACAATTCAAAGGTGAGTATTTGTTCTATTTATTTAGATCAAGGGTTAGTGAACAATGACAGGTGAGCCAAATTCGAGCACTGCCTGTTTTTGTAAATAAAATTTTATTTATACACAGACACATCCATTTGTTTGCATATTGTCTGTGGCTACTTGGCAGTAAACAGAAGAGCTAAGTAGATCACTATTTGACTCTTTGACACACTGAAAAAGTTGAGATGACCTTGTTGCCTCCTTTCTCATATGCTGATACAGGTATAACACACAGAGATTGATTAATAAATACCACTAATTAATGTGTTCATTAATTAGTTGTTTATTAATTAATTTCTGGGGTTGAATTTATCTGATTTGGACTATGTGGAAGTTTCACGAATAGGTAACACAAGATAGTCTGGTGACAAAATTCACATTCACATTTTCCAAATCTCAAATGATCAGAAATCATGGAGTGGATATTATAGAAACCAAAGCATGAATTTAAAAATCATAATTCCTAGATAACCTAATTCTGAAGGAAGACCTCATTCTCTTATGCTAACAAAACAAATATTACTTGATTGACAATATCCTGCCAAATCCTACTGTGCATATTTACCTGGATTTAAGGACTATCTTAATAAATAAAGTTTGCATAATTATAATTTATCAAATCCTATACCAATTATAAGTCCTACAAATGTATTCATCAGTTCTAATACCAAAACAGCGTGGGAAATGGAATACCATGGGCAGTATACTGCTGAGTAAAAGTAAAAGTGGCTTCTTTTGATGAATCATTCTGCTTTTATTGATTCTTTTTGTTTTGGATGTGTATTTGATGATGAAACAGAGAAGTTATTTTGGCTTAGATTTTCAAATATGTCCCTTCCTTCATTACTTAGCTATTATTTTTTAATCTTTATTTTAAGGATTCTCCTATACATTTGTCTTTTTATCATATACTATTTTATTATTTGGGAACTTGGTTTTTGAGATGTATGAAACACTAAAATATGTAATCAGGTTGTCATATCCTACATATATTATTAATCTATATAAAGGCAATTAAATCAACTGATTGGATTGGGATCCATTGTTAAAAGCCAAGAGTAGGTTCCCCTGATTAGCTGCAGAATAGGGAGTAATCATGTGGCTATTCCAGTCATGATAGAGAAGATATTTAGCTTTGTCCTGTAATTAGCATTTTTAGAAGGACCATAATTATATATTATATTACTTCTCCAGGCCATTTTTACACAAAGGGGTCTTTTTGTAAATTTAGAAATAACTGTAATAACATGAATTTTAATGATTGACAGTCATGAGCTAAAATGTAATCATGAGTTGATGGCTTTTTTTTTTTTTTTTTTTTTGCCTGAAAAATTTACTGACTTTCAATATATTGCTTGGAATAAATACTTCTTACAGACTAAGTAAGTGAAAATAAAAACAACATGTCTTCTGAGAAAATAAACAGAAACAAAACCAAAGCCAACAAAAACACTGAAATATTTTTCCCTGAATAAGTGTCCTACTCTTGCCAATTACTTTTATAATTCTTCTTATAACTATTAATTCATGTCCATAAGCATGAATTAAAGAAATAATTATTTCCTTTTTCTCTCATCTTCAGGTAGTATACAGAAGTAATTTAAAGACGATATTGTAAAAAAAAAGAAAGTAAGCTCAGACAAACTTATGTTAGGTACTATGACCAGGCTTTCCACATTTATTTATTTATCTAACAGAGAGAGAGAAAGCGTGAGAGAGAAGCAGAGGGAGCTATGGAGGGAGGGAGAGAAGCAGGCTCCCCGCTGAACAGGGAGCCTGATGTGGGGCTAGATCCTAGGACTATGGGATCACGACCGGGGCTGAAGGCAGTTGTTCAACTGACTGAGCCACCCAGGCACCCCTGTACTTTAAAATTTACTTCTTATATTGCAGAACAACAAAAGCTGAATACACATCATGTGGAATCCACAGTTCCAGTTATCCATCTGAAAGCATGAGTCAGTAGTAAGATGTATACATACCCAAAATAAGGCTATAAAATCTACTTGTTATATTTAATTCTAATTATCACTGGTCTTTCTGCAAAGGTTGAGCTTCATGCTTTAATGCAAGGCCAATTCTATCGTCAGAAAGACCAGCTCATTTTGTACTGTCATAGAAGTCTGATTCATAAAGTAATTCATAATGTTTATTGAATGCTTAATAGAGGCCATTATGGGTCTTGGGTGAAATCTTCTCTTTGACTGTTTTACTTCCTCTCCCAGGTTGGAGAAACATTCTCATTTGTTTTCAGAACTTAATTTGAAAACCTCAGGGAGGTATTTTTCTCATAATCATATTTCCTTTACGAAAGGCTTAAAAATCAAAATTGCTGTGTGAGAGGGTTTTTAAAAGTTTTACCTGTATACAATACCAAAAATCAATGTGATATAAACTCTACAGAAAAAATTTACAAAAAAATTCTCCACCAATTAAGTTACATTTGTGGAGGAAACAGTTTGAAACTACATAAAAAAAAGACTTGGACAAATCTAGCCACCAACCATTCTAAACTGGTATTTATTTTATAAGCATGAAAGTCTTGCTGTTAACACACACCAAAACAAAACACAAAACACCCTGATTGGAAAAATGTACTCTCTGCACTGAATATCTTCTAGTTTGATTGTCTTACTGCTATGACCATGCATGTAGATGGGGTATTACTCCTTCTGATTTGAACTGGTATTTTTCATGGGGATAAATTGTAAAATCAGATAGCTATAGGAATGCCTCTAAACTTTGTAGTAAGGCCATTATATTTACACTTAACTTTTATAATTTAATTTTGTCAACTTTAAATAAGCACTTTCAGAAATATCAAAACAAAAAAAGGACAAATCAACCATAGTATGAAAAATATATTTCATAAATATCTAAATATCTTTATTTTAAAATGGAAAGACAAGAACCTAATATAACTATGAAAGATTCATGATTTTACATGAAAAATGGCGATTACATTAAAAATGGCGATTCCATTAAAATGGCGATTCCATTAAATCTCTAATATGTATGGCAACTTTACAGAAGGATACTTATTGAGTGTTGAGAGAAAGGAAGCATTAGACTGGCTTCCTATTCTTTAAGAAACTAAAAATATTGTTTGCAATGGAAATTAACCTGAAAAATTTCCAACTGCAGAATTTTGGATTTCTATATAATTTTAACTAAAATAACTCAAGGAACAGGGAAAGTTGCGGAAGAAAATCATTTGTCTCAAAAATGTCCTCATCTTTAGGCATGATGGTTAGGTTTCTGGGGCAATACATGAGTATGACATTATAATTGTAGGATATACTATTTTTAACCATTCTCCTTTATACCTATTAACACTACTTCTACTACTAATAACAATCATAATATAGAGCATATGTATGCATGTGTACTTAAATCAATGCAGAACTTACTATAAAATAAAGTTAGTATGGGGCACCTCGGTGGCTCAGTTGGTTAAGTGTCCGACTCTTGATTTTGGCACAGGTCATGATCTTAGGGTTGTGGGATCAAGCCCCATGTTAAGTTCCATGTTAATTGTGGAGTCTGCTTGAGATTCTCGCTCTCCCTGTCCCTCTGTTCCTCCCCACCACTTGCTTGCTCTCTCTAAAATAAATAAATCTTTAAAAAAATAAAGTTAGTATAAGAACTGGCTTTATCTTCAAATGTCTTAAGGCACAGTCATTTGTTATCTGAGCTGCGGTCCTCATATTTCAACAAATCATGATGCTTACCTTCACATGACTAAAAATAATGGGCAGCAATAGATATTGAACTTTATATAACATTTATTAATATAAACCAAGATCATGAATGAAAGCAATAACTACAGCAGTGTCACTAATGAGGAAATATTTTTAAATGCTATGGATTTAATAGCACACAGACCTTGGCTGACACAATTTAAAATGCCAGATAAAATTTAAAGACTAATATTTTACTTTTATGATCAATAAATTATCAGTAGTCATGTCATATGGAGTCTAGTCATTAATATAATTTTAAAAATTTGGTATTAGTGCAACATAGTTAACTCTTTATACCTAAAACTATTTTTTGTCTTGAAGTATTTACCCCACATTAACAGAATATGTGACTGTATGACTGAATTTTTGTTTCAAAAATAGCTGACCAGTGTGTAAATGCCAATTTGTTTCATTACAAGTCATTATGTACAAATACATGTGAATATAGATCTATATCCCTGTATATTCTCTCTATAGAGAAATGATAATAATAGCTATCATTTGTCAAATGATTGTTGTGCTAAGGACTTAATTTTTATTATTACATGTATTCTTATCCCAAATACCTTGAGGTAGTTCTATTATTACTATTGCTGTTATTATTGCTGTTACTATTATTATTACTAATATTATTTTGTAGAAGATAAAACTGGAACTCGGAGATATAAAGTAACTTGCCAAAGAATACATTGGTAGTAATCAATTAGATTCCAGGCCGACATTCCTTTCCATTAGGCCCTCTGCCTTCCCTTTGTCTTTGTCTGTACTACTTCCTCTTCAAATTATACCTGTAAGTCCTATGATTGGGCTCTGTGGTTTCACAAACATACTAAATATGAGAGCAAAACTCCCCAAAACCTTTATTTCAATTTCCCAATATCATTCAGTCTCTGGAGGTAGAGAGGAGAAGGTCTTCACTTAGAGAAAATCCCATAATAAGCCCTGTAGTTATTAATGTAAACATATTTTGGGGGAAAAAAAACTTGTAAAATCACCATTAATCTAATGCAGATTTCAATATTGTGCTTTGAAAAAGTAAATGGTCCCAAGTATGACTGAGCTACAACTACATCTATAAAGTTGAGATGCCCTCTACTAAAGGCACCGGGAGGAAGCACAGAGGTTTAAAGAAAAAAAGATTTCCCATTTGCAAAATGTGGCTTCTTCTTATATGGCTTGTGTGTATGTGAAAGAACAAGTTTTCATATCAAAGCAAATAGAACAGAGGAGAACTTTGTGGAAGGGAGAAGTATGCCATACAATGAAACCCAAAACTTCATGTTTCATAGGTGAAAAAAAACATCAATTTCATGCGGAATTTGTATATATTAAATAATCCTGCTCAGACCTATAGTCATTCAGAAGGGACACAAACATTCAGGAATCCTGTATTCCTGAGGATACAGGAATGTTGTGTATGTAATGAAACATTGTGGGTTTTTTTTATAACGCTCTAGTTTTGGAAGTCCTTCAAAACAGACTACTGAATTCAGCTTCTTGGACTGATATTACAAACAGGTGCCTGGTGGCTCTCTTTATGTCAGTATTCCTCAGTGCACTGAGGGGAACAGACCAAATCATCTCTAAGTTTTTTTCAGTCCTGATATTGTACAATTCTAGCTACTTTGTTCTCTGTCAACAGAGCTTGGACTATCCACCTGCCATGCCCCCCTCATTCTGCCCTCACTCTCCATTCAAATTGTCTTTCTCTGATTTTACCACTGCTTCTAAATTAACCTCAATTTTCTCTTTTTTTTTTATATAAATTGTTGTTTATACTAGGCTGTCACATTGCTTTCATTGTTTTACTATTTACTGGTACATCATATTTATTATATGAAAGTAACTTGATTCTTTCTAGTTGAGTTGCCTGGGGGATAGAGACTTATGTGTATTTCTTTTTAAAAATATTTTATTTATTTATTCATGAGAGACACAGAGAGGCAGAGACATAGGCAGAGGGAAAAGCAGGCCCCATGCGCAAAGCCTGATGTGGGACTCGATCCCAGGACTCCTGGTTCACGACCTGTGCCAAAGGCAGATGCTCAACTGCTGAGCCACCCAGGCATCCCAGACTTATGTGTATTTCATCCAGCAAACAATGAAGAATTCTTGTGAGCTCTGCACAGTAGATACATACTAATAATGAGACAAACAAGAAAAGATGCATTTTCCAGAATCAAATAAGATGTCAGTATGCAAAATAGGAAAGCAGAATCAATAGAATGAGATTAACAATAGAATCTATCAACAGAGATAATGAAAACAAAAATCTTACTAAAATGTCAAAATTATCCTCAGAACCTTTTTTTTTTTTTTTAAGATTTATTTATTTATTTGAGAGAGAGAAGGAAAGAATAGGCAAGAAAGCAGTGGGGAGGGGCAGTAGGAGAAGGGAGAGAAAATCCCAATCCATCTGAGCATGGAGTCTGGCGCAGGGCTCAATCTTATGTCCCTGGGATCACAGCCTGAGTTGAAACCAAGTCTCTGCCACCTAGGCGCCCTCTATCTTTAGAACTTTTGGCAGTTCTGCCTATTGGAAAATAAAAGCTTGCAATAATATATGATGTATACTAATTAATATAACATAACATAACATAACATAACATAACATAACATAACATAACATAACATAACTAGGGATCCCTGGGTGGCTCAGCAGTTTAGTGCCTGCCTTCAGCCCAGGGTGTGATCCTGGAGTCTCGGGATCAAGTCCCATATCAGGCTCCCTGCATGGAGCCTGCTCCTCCCTCTGCCTGTGTCTCTGCCTCTCTCTCTCTCTCTCTCTCTCATGAATAAATAAAATCTTTTAAAAATATAATATAGATTATATACATAAAAATACATATATATATGCACAGTGAATCTATTCTGGCTAATAAAAATAGATACAACTGATTTTTAAAAACACTATAAAAATTATGCAGAGACCTTTAGAATATGTTTATAGATCTATTAGTTAATAGGTTTTTAAAAAACTTCTGAGTAATGACTACTTAAGAGACAAACATAACCACAATAAAAGGGAAAAAAGCCCTTAAGTATCTAATATAATACCGTTATGGCCTATAAGCCCTCAATTACTACAATCAATTTGGAAAATCAAGCCAAGTAAAACTGATATGATGACAGAAATAGCAAACACGTCTTCAGGTAATGAATAATCTTGTATCACTGTAAAATGTCAGCTGAGGTTAGAAACAGCAGGGTTTTTTTGTTTTTGTTTTTGTTTTTTTTCTGGATTCATCATCTTATATGGGTTTACATGACTTTACCTCTTCAATAAATCCCTGCTAGTTTTGAGAGCTTGTTGGTCCTGGATATTATTGGAACTTTTGTTAACTTCTACAGACTCTTCTCCAGCTGAGTGGGACAACTTAACTTCTATTTCTATGAACTTCTAATTAATATTCAAAGCAAAGTTTAGAAATGGAAAATATTTTTAATCCAGCCAGGTCATATTTAAGAAACCACTGGAGACTGGCACTTCCTTTGGTGCTACATAAAGAATGCTATCCCCAAAGTATGTTCTGAAATCTCCTTTGGAAAACTTCCGAGAATCTTTCATTGTATTTAAGAATAATCTATTCACCAATGTACTGGATTATTTCCAAAAAAACCTTTCCCCCATTGGATTTGGTTCCTGGTTCCATCTCTCCTTCCCTAATGGCTATCTCCCCCCACCTTCCCTTCTCTTCCTTTTCTTTTTAAGTGCAGAGACACATTACAAACCTCTTCATACTAAATATTTAGAAAACAAACCTTAAATTCTGAGATTCCACAGGCTATTGTTATGCTTCCCTTCTCTTCTTCTCCAACAGCTTTTATGAAACATTTTACCAGATACACTCTCTTTGCTTCCTACCTCCCAGTACTTCCTATTTTTTTCTTTTTAATGCCATGGTGCATATAGAAAATGATAAGTGGCTAAAGCTGTCAATGGCTATGGGGACTGTCTCAGAGGATCCGGCTGCCCCAGGTCCCTCCTGGCTATCCCAAAGTGCTAAGAGAGCTGATAACATGGTATGCCCATAACCCTGCCAGGGCTCACCACTGTGCTGAGAGACAAATGAAGGACACTGCTCATTTCAACTGATACCAACCTGTGTTCTTCCTACAATGCAAACCTGACATGTTTCTTCACCCATGCTCACTTTGCTATTTAACATACATTTTTGCTGAACTTATTTTGCAGAAAATAAGCATTTACTGTTGGCATCTTTTTCTTAAATATCTTATATCCCTTTATCTCTATAATCCTGTTCTGTACTTCCCTTACTACTTACATTGGATGCATTTTATGTGCCACCTTATATCCTCTTGGCTTTTTTTTTTTTTTTTTTCTTGGCTCTCTTTTACTTTAGCAATGGCTGTGGTGATCAGTGGCAGCCTCATGTCATGTGATCCAGGGGCCTTGTGGTGCTAAGGACCTTACAATGAAAAAAAAAAAAAATCACATGCTTCTTTGGCAAACCCTATTAGGAAGGCTAGTTCTAGTATAGATGGCTGGGTTCTGAGCAGGGCATGGTCTCTGTTGCAGAGAACTACTCATGTGTTAAAAAGCAGTTCTTGGCATGCCACTGGGATCAATAGCGACGGAGTGCCTTACTGTGGGAAACTGACAATGAGATAAAAAATGCTATCACTCACTAGTTGAGGGTTAGCAAATACACCATTCCATAAGTTTGGGCTACTGCAGTAACAATCTATTATATGATAGGTGATGCATAGGCCTAAGCAGGCCTGAAGAAAACATGCAAGTTTCAGGAGCATATAGCCCAGATTCCAATGGCAGCTAAAGCAGTTGTAATGATGCTCTCATTGATGCTTCTCTTTCAATTGTTCCCATGGTTTCACGGTAGAGGTCCCTATGACCAATTCACAGGGAAGGAAAAACACAGGCTTACTTCACAAATAGGCCATTCCTGATATTTCAACCCTATCACCACATTATAACCCAACTCAGAGGTGACCCTGTAGGATAGTAGTAAAGGGCAACCCTTCCAGTGGGCAGAACTTCAAGCTGTGAGGTTGGTCATTCATTCATCTTATTTATTTATTTTTTTTAATTTATTTTTTATTGGTTTCAATTTACCAACATACAGAATAACCCCCAGTGCCCGTCACCCATTCACTCCCACCCCCCGCCCTCCTCCCCTTCCACCACTCCTAGTTCATTTCCCAGAGTTAGCAGTCTTTACGTTCTGTCTCCCTTTCTGATATTTCCCACACATTTCTTCTCCCTTCCCTTATATTCCCTTTCACTATTATTTATATTCCCCAAATGAATGAGAACATATAATGTTTGTCCTTCTCTGATTGACTTACTTCACTCAGCTATTCATCTTATTTAAAGGCAGATACAGACTGAGGTACAGATATATAAAGTCTCCTGCATGGTGGTGAATGGCTTAGCTGGTTGAATCCAGAGATGGGAGGCAACAACACTGGAAGACTGGAAACAAAGAAGCCTGGGGAAAAAGAAATATGAATGGACAATTGGGAAGGACCTCAAAGTGTGGCAATTTCTGTACTTGGTGTTAATGTCTATGAGAGACTATCCTTCATAAAGGACCATTTTAAAAGCATGTACATGGGTATATATGTCCTATGAATGTCAGCCTGATTCTCTCTGAGACCTAGTCCTTGTGCAATGGGCCCATGAGTAGTATGGCCATGTGTGCTGGTTATGGAACCACTGCCTCTCAGCTCCAAATTTACCCTTTTTGCTTACTTCATGAAAGCAAATCTGGACCTTTTAAATATTCATGCTTTGCCCGATGGCACAGTTAGGTTTTGTTACTGTAGAGGGTGGGAGAGACCTTGCAAGTGTTCCTTCTTGGTTGCAGTGTACTTGTTTGCCAGACTCCTGTAGTTTGCTGTCTTCTCCAGCTTTGACTCCTGCATTTTACAGCTGTCAGTAGCACCCAGAAGCCTATAGCTTCCTCTTTTCTCCAAGGATCTTGTAGCCTTCTACAAAATACACTTCTCCATGAACAACTTTCCCCAACATATTATAGAACAGATTTCTGCTGGCTTGACATCACAGTGACTTTACTGCCATCCAGTAAGCCCCAGCCATGTTATCATCAATAAGGTCTATATTATAGCCCTGGGGATGGAGGGCTTTTTCTTTTGGTGCTCTATCTCAGTCCTAGGAGCTGTGGCTACTCCTTATATCTGCCATCCCTGTATTTTTAGATTTATCTTCATTTGTTATTAGCCTATCCCAAATTACTCAAGTACTTTCTTACAGCTAATTATTCTGTTTTTTCAGCTTTATTGTGGTAAAATTGGCAAATAAAAATTATATATATATAAAGTGTACAATATATATATACACATATATATATTAAAATGAACACCACAATCAAGCTATAGTTAATAATTCTTTATATTAAACTTTCCCTGTTCAAACTATGTATGACTTATCTTTCCCAAATGGACCCAGAATAATAAACCATGGTTGCAGGAAGAGAGCTATGCAGGGCCCAACTGAATGGTCTCCCTTTCACTAAACTTGACCTCGCTACATTTCTCTCAGCAGCAACAGAAACCAATAGAGACTTTGTTCAGGCTCCATCCTTGAGAATTCCAGCCAGTCACTTGGTGGCAAGCAAGTTGATTGCTGTCAGACTCCAAAGAATACAGTCTGTCCAGTGTCTGTCCAGTGATAACTGTGAACCTGCAATTGCAGCAGTCACAATGCAACAAGAACAAGCAACTATGAACTCCATCTTCTCATGGATGAAGTCATCACATCAGGCAAGCGAACAAGCTACACCCACTTAAGTGCTGTCTTAAGATGAGAGAAATCCAGGGTGGGTAGTAGAAGAAAAGATGATGGATACTAATAAAAACATTAAAAACAAAACAAAACATTAACTGGGACTGCAGCTTGTTCCATTTACCCTTGTATATTCTGTTTTGTTTTAAAGATTGCAGATAGTTACTAAATCAAAGTATATTTGATTGTGTTTAATGTGGTACATGAATAGATATGAGTGGTGTTAATGTGTGCCCCACTTCTTATCCTCTTGGCCTTTCTTTTTATTCCAGGTATTGCTGTGGCACTCAGCTACACACACTTGTAACATGAAAACATCTCACCTCATATATCTCTCTATTTCTATCCCGGGACTTCCTTCCTACCACCTCATGAGTTAGCTATGTGGACCCTTTCAGTCATTCTGAAATAGGCATAAACATGGAAGTACAAGAGATCTAACAACCCAAAGGGCACATCTTGACTATGGGGATCAGAACCAAAGAATAATTTTTTCTTCTTTATGTCTCTTGGTTTGGACAGTTTTGGGGGTGCATTATATATGGCTTCTTAGAGGTACCCAGAAGCACTGAACTGTTGCCCATAGTGGTGGCGAGCTCAGTAAGACATCTCAGATTGACTCTCCCTCCTTCTTCAGCTCTTCCCAGTCCCCACTCCTATTCTCTGGAAAACTTACCAAGATAAACTACCTGCACCAAAGCACTGTCTGAGGTTCAAGGCTAAGACAGAATTCTTGTGTTCTTACTCTCAGCTTTCTAAATGTATTCTTCTGTTGGTTGTTCCTTACATGTTGATATTCCACAGGGTTCTAACCTTGGCCTAGGTTCCCATTCCCCTCCTGCTTCATCTCATAATTTAATTGCTGAAAACTCTCAATCTGGTCCTCCTGTCCACTTCACTGGACCCATACAAGCACATCCATGATCTATTAGACATTTCTAACTTAAATGTTCTAGTATTGGTTAAATGCAGTATTGAAAGGAGAATTGAGCTCACATTCGCCAGCCCTATCTCCCAATGGCTCCTTTTCTGGTGTTTCCTGTTTGGTGAATGGCGTCCATGTTCTGGATTGTACAAGTTAGAAAGCTGTCAATTAATCTTGATACCTCTTTCTACACTTGTCCCCAAAGCAAATAATGAGCAAGATATGCTGATTTCTTTTTTTTTTTTTTGATATGCTGATTTCTATGTTCTTCATGCCCTCAATTTTCTAGCTCCACTTGCCACTGCTGTGGAGCCCCTCATTTACTACCAACTCTCCTTGTCTCTCAATTTCCTGTGCTAATCATTATGAAGGGAGGTCACAAGAAGAAATTGAGTTAGTGGTTGCAACAGAGAAAATATGACATAACTAGTTGCCTGTTAGCTGTTTACCTATGTCAGGGGACAATGATGAACTAGATCAATATGTAATTCATACTAAATACTCAACAGACATTTGTTGAGGAACTATATACATGTTTGACTCTTGGAACAGATGTTGTAGACACTAAGAGACTACAATTTAAATGAGAAAAGAAAAAGGAAGGATCTTAGTAGAATATTTTAGGTGTTTCATTTTCTTTAAAACATGTCCAAGAATTAATCTGAAAATATTTTTTTAATTCATGTTTTAAAGACTTTACAGTAACACAGTGTTAAGAATCTTTTTATTCTAAATGTTGGTGAATTGGATCCGGGGAAATTTCATTCCATGAGAATATTAGAATGCTGTTGGCTACTGTTTATATTGGCATGACATATATCTCCTATACTGGCATGTCATATATCTCTCTTGGACCCCAAATCTCCAGAGATTAATGCAGTTGGTAGGAACAAACACAATGTATGCTACACTTCCCACCCCACCCGCCAAGGGAGAAGGTAGTCATAGAATAGAGGGAGGACACACAATGAAGGAAGGAGCAAAGTATGAATCATTATTTCTAAAGAACAACCTGGAAATGTCTCTTGTCATCTTTCTCAATTTCTTCATCTGTTTATTTATTTTTTTATTTTCTACATATTTTTGGATACCTCCTTAAGTACTTTTAGAAAAAAGGTAGGAGAGGGCTACCTTTCTTCTTTATTTAAAAAAGTTAGATGAATTAGAAAATTATACATCATGTAAGAAATGATAGGCAATTTATGGTCATGAGTCTAGCAGAAATAATTTTCTGCTAAGAAAAACTTAGCATTAATTAAGTTAGTAAATTAAGAATTGTAGGTACAGAGACATTAAATTATTCTCAAGCAAACCTGGCTCTACCTAAAATACCTATTTTCCAAGTATGAACATATCTATGTTTATTATCTTATAGGTCTCTTTTTTAGAAGTGGTAGTTGACATCTTTACTGCTGTAAATAAAGACACATTCTAAAATATTACCAAAGAACCCTGATTTGAAGGTTTTTTTTTTTAAAGAATGTTCTGATTCAAAATAAGCCAGCACAATTATTATTAGAAATATTGATGGATTTTGAGGGAAATTTTTTTGTTGTTTGTTTTACCAATTATAGTTCAAAATGAAACTTCCTCCTGAAAATATATTATTTCTCTAAAACTTCCTGGATCAACCAGAATATAGTTATTGGGCCTAACATATTAAACTCTTTATTTTTGCTCTGGACTAAAGCCAAACAACAATAATTGCTTCTATGCATTGCCTAGAAGCAGGTGACTCTGCCATCTGGATATGTGTCCTCCACTTCACTGAGCAGGGCTCTGATAAAATGCTATATTCCTGGCCTCCAGGCAAAGCATAGTATGGGGAGTAAACAGCCCTATAGATCCTGGTAATAACTTTTCTTTCCCTTTGGGATTTATAGTCTGCTTCCATTTTGTGATGATTTTAAAGAAAAGACCCAGGATGTGGGAATTGAAATGTGGCTATTGTCCCAGACATTAAAGTTTTGTTTGCCACTGAATATTTCAGGATAATAGAGATTTTTTATTTTCTGGTTGTGATCCAGAGAGTGTTTGTAGCTATAGTTTCATAAAAGATTGCTGGGAAGCCTGCTGAATCTACTGGTGTGGATTATGAATGGGAAAGCTACATTGCCCATCTGGGGGTTCCTTTTTTGATCAAGTCTGACTATGTAGTTCCAGCAAATAAAATAGAGTAGGAGGTAGCCCTGAAACAAGCTATCCATCTTTCTCTTTCTGTGTTTGGCTTAATGGTCCATTTCCTAAAAATTCCTTCACTTTCTCTCTTCAGATCAAAAAAGATTACAATCTTGGTCTTGTTTCCCTCTGTGACATATATCTTTTCCCCTTATGTGCTATTTCTTAATAAAATTGGTCGGAATCACCCCAAATTCACTAAAAGGGCAGTCACTGGTTGCCTTGTAGCCGTGAGTTGACAAGGCTGTAATTAGTTGGCCCATTTTACACCTGTTTTCCCAGATGGCCCCTGCATTTTGCTTCACAGTCATCTGTATCAGAACCTGAAAGGGCACTGCTTCAAGAGGGAACTCACAATACCCAGCAACAGTATAAAACTGTAGAGATTCCACATTGGGAGAACTTACAGCAAGGAGAACTCATTCATTTCCCCCAGTCATTTATTCAGTTACCCACTCTTTTTTTCTTTCTTACAGATGTATCTTTCTCCTACCATTTAACTCTTCTGATAGTTTTCAGTAAACAGCTTCTAACAGAGACATCAAAATTGGATCTGCCCCCATGTTGGTAGCTCCTTATTTAATACATCAAGTGACACTTGGAGAATCTCTCAGTTAGGCATCAGTTAGGCCTAGTTTTTCCACAGTAATCATAGCAACAAGTTAACCTTTGATCCATGGAAATATGCCTTGCAAGTAATTCAGATAATATATTTGATCAAGCCACGTGCATACTCATGCTAAATTAAGCCCCTTTTAAATGGAGAATATATCAATATTTTTCATTTTATGCCTGATGTTTCTATTATTGCTCACAAACTATTGGCCATGAAGGAATCTGGCCAGGAAAATTAAATTCTTTCCTAAAGACTCCTACCTGTCAGTGCAGACTTCTTTACATTCATCCCACTCAGAAATCCACTTTGTCGCATGCGTACCTCTTCTTTCTGTATTCATGATGTTTACTGTTGGCTTATTTACTGAGATTATTTTATGGTAAATTGATATTTGCCCATGTGAGTGATCCCCCCAGAAGAATCATAGAAATGCAACTAAGCTCCAGCAAGTATTCTATAAAGTCAGTGGTGCTACAATTGTCAACACAGTGAGTCATCTTGTGAACCAATAATGGGTGGATACTTTAGATGACCATTATGTAGCAATTAGTTACTGGTCTTCATTCTTTTACCAAAATTACCATTAGTGGAACTCTGAGTAGTGTTAATCCAAGAGTCTTATGGACAACTTAACAATGTCAAAAAGCTCCTCTCAGTTTATTTCTATTTGGAAAATAAAAACATATATTTACCTTTGCTTGTTGTTTTAGAAAATTAATTTAAAAAAATCTTGTCCACAATTTTTAGGTTTTTCTCCTTGGAATCTACCTGAAAAATAGTCAAACCTCTCCCTTTCCCCATCCTCATCTTTCTCTTTCTATTTTATTAGGAACTAAAAACACTTTCATCATTTTTAAAATGCTACCAATTATTTCCTAATAAGCACCATGCTCTCCGTTCTTCCTTAGAAACTGCCTTTCACCTCCACATTCCCTTTCTGTACTCGCAGCTGTCAGTCTAGTTTAGACCCTCGGCACATCAAGTCTGACTTTCTGTAAAATTCTCATCCAACTTGTCTCCCTCCATACAAATTATTGCATTCCTGTTGCCAGACCCATTTCATTTTTTACTTCCCTGCCAAATATCCTGCAGTGGTATTCCCTTATACACTGGCTCCTTATCCAGCTATTCAAAGACTTCTACAATCTGTCCCAAAAAGGCATTTTCTTTCTTATTTCTATTGGGCCACTCTGAATAATATTCTCTACTTCAGCAATATTAGCTTTACAGATTCTCTCAAATACATTTTGATCATTCTCTTTCCCACTGCTGGAATGTCCCTTTCTTCCTCTCTACTAATTCTCTTCAATGCCTGTCAACATCCCACCCCCTACAAATATTTTTTTTTCCTTTTTTTGGGTCTATATCCTATCTTAGCAATCTCAAGTCTCTGAATAATTATATTTAACCTTTAAAATCTAGTATATATATTTAATCATGTTACCTTATATTTTTGTCTTATTTAACTTTGATTATTTGCCTTCATCCATGTGTAACTTACTCTATCAAGTAGATTGAAAATTTATAAAAACAGGAACCTCATCTTAAACTTTGTATTCTTAGAGCACCTGATAAGCATTAAGCTTGTAACAGAGACTCACCAATGTATGTTGAAAATACTGTTTCCTTTGAATTTTGGGAATCAGATGTTTACTGCAATCTCAGATAAAAAACTTTAATTAGACTATTAAATAATTATAGTTTCCTTGATGTGAAGCACATGGCTACATGAAAAGAAATATTCATTCATCCTAAGAGGATTTGTTAAGAAATGTCTCACATATTCTCTCCAGATAATCTTTCACAGCAATGTCTTATTAAAATGAATATTTTTCTAACACTTTTACAGTAATATGAAATTCCACATAAATTGGATCTTTCTTGTCAGATTCAGGTTGCCATAGTCATGCATCTTTGAATGTATCTACGATCACATTTCTTATGGTCACCTTTAATGCTATATTGGGTAGGCAGCCTACCTTGGATTTACTTTTGGAAGCAGGTTGTATTGATATATTTTGAGGTTTTAATTTCACCCCACTCCCTTCTTTATTACACAAATGCTGAATAAGAACAGCTGAATGAAAGCCTGATTACTGCTGTTATTTGCTGATAGGAAAAACATTATCTAAACAAAAACTAAAAGGCCTGATCCATTTTATCTACAATCATATTTCTTCTAAGTCCTAGAAGATGTTATGACCTGTGATAATTTTTGTTTTTAATTATTAGCTTGGCTGGAGAGATCCATCTGTGTCCAATAGTGTTTTCTATGCTGCCCAGTAGATCAACCTTATTTTACACTGGCAGTTTCTGTTTATCAAGGCTGCTGCTATCTGTGAGAACTCCACTTTCTAGTCTTTATAGGCCTTTACCTTTACTCAAAACAAAACAAACCAAAATCATACTGTCTCTGTTATTTTTGCTATTCACAAATAATACTTTCTCACATCTTGTAATGCAGGCTCTTCCAAATTAGATTTTAAGTACCTTGAGAGTTGGCTTGGGCCTTATTTTGTCTCAGGCCCTAAAGCTGAGAGTAAGTATTAGATAAAAATTTGACTTATTAACTAGTTATAATAGCTGATATTTATTGTATACCTATTAAAATGCTCCAGGTAAAATCTAACCCAATTAATCCTGAGAAAGCTCAATAAGTGATACTCTACTTACTTTATTTACCCTACTTTACTGATGAGAAAATTAAGCACATAGAGGTTAGGAGATTTACTAAAGTCATGTAGATAGTATAATCTGGATGCCAGGGTGGTCAGCCAGCTGCTACAGTTTCCACTGTACTAAAACTGGGCAGCATCTTCTGAAACTGTTCTTTCTGGATACATTTTTTTCCTACTGATTTGTTTCTACTTCTGTTTCAGCTAGAGTATTATACTGTCTTCTATGCTTTGCAAATGTTAATTGGGCAAAATGTCTAATCTGAGAGTGGCATTACATTAAATATGGCTTTCTAAATATATTGTGGCATTCTATTCTAGAGATTTGGTTTCACCATTTCATATGTGACTGGCAGGTCATGAAAAAGCCAGTCAGATTCCACATGTCCAATAATCTTGGATTGGTCTAATTCTTGACTTTTTAATTTATTAGAAAGGAATTGGAAAACTAAATTTGATGGAGCCACCATGTTGTTGGGGAGATGAAGTTCTAAGCCATTTATAGTGGACTGTGTGCTTTTATATGATATTGGGGCTTATATGCTAAAAGCATATTTCCCAGAATCTCTTGCAGCTAGTATTCTTGATGTACTCGAGATTCCATTAAGCAGATATATTTCTGTATCTTGACTAAGTTAGAGGTGGAAAAAGGCAAGGTCAGAGATTTCATTTTCTTTTGTGTAGATTACAGCAACAGTAATCACCAATTTCCCAGTCTCACTGCAACTTTCTGATTCTACAGCTTTCTAATCAAGGCAAAATTACCATGGCATTCCAGTTTGTCCATGTTCTTCCTAGCTCAGTCTACATTCTGTGTCTCTAGCATTTCTAACAATTCTTTGGCTGTTTAATACACTATTATACATCCCTTCTGCTTAAGCTTGTAGAGTGAATTCTGTTCTCTGCAAGTAAATCTGACTGCTGCAACTGTATCTGAATGATACACTCTCACTGTTTCAGTTATTAAATGTTAAGCCAGATTTTATAGTTGTATTTTAGGATAGAGAAGTAACAAATCTTCACTTAGAATAAAATGGTTTGGGCATTGGTTATTTATTCTTGTTGGCAATGTTTTCATTATTCTCATAAAAAAGAAACAATCTAAAACAATGTAGATAATTTAGCATTCAGGTTTAATATTTTATTCAATATATATTTATTGGGTGCCTACTCTATGTCAGTGACAGTTCCTTGGTGAGAAAGATATTTCAGTGAGTAAAACAAAGTCTCTATTCATGTAAAACTTACAATCTTCCCATCAATTTACAGATTGAATGAATTTCCCACATGAGATTAGTTAAATAAGTTAAAAACAAGCCAAATAGGTTAAAAGTCTCTCAAAAGTTTAAGAGATATTAATAATACCCCAGAATAGAGAGCTCTCAGTTTGGTATCAACATCACTAATTTAAAGGTCGGCCTGCTTACTAATCTATAAAATGGGGGTTTCTATTTATTTCTCATGGTGAGGATGGCAAAAATTATCTCATTGGGGAGATAGGTATGAATCACTTATATAAGGAATAAGTAAATTTGAAAAAAAAACAATTTGGCAATAGTTATGAGAATCCTAGTCATTTTTAACTCAGTACTAGCAATGATACAGAAAACATGATGAAAAGCAATAAAAGCTTTCTTTAATGCTTTGCATTAAAATGAAGCTCAGGTTTTATGCAACATATATACCACTTAAATCATCAAAAGTTCAGGAAAGCCCTATAAAAATGGCTTATCAATATTAACTACAATATTCAAAAAGAATATAAGGGAATTCTTCAAAATTGTGTTAATTAATTCCAATTTTAAAACCAGTGATTCCAAAATGGACTATGCATACATATAGGGTATTAAATCAAGAAAAAGGATGTGTAGATATTTTTAACTGTGAAATGATTAGAATGCTTATTATGCATTGGGATTTTTTTACAGAAATCCTCAAGCTTGATATGATTTGTTTCAATAGGTCAGTATATCACTATCTGACCAAAATTAGAATATAGATTTTATGTTCATTTTTGTAAAGCAGAAATGTGACTCTAGCTCTTTCACAGCAAATGAATATTAATGAAGTTAATCTCAAAGCAAAGATCTTCCTAGTAAAGGGGAAGACATTGTAGTTGTCAGTGAAGTTGCATATATGTACATGCAGTTTTCCTAGGATTGAGTGAAAGTAGTAAGAAACTAAAAAGATAATAAAAATTTTCAGCTCAGCAGTAGGAAGGGACAAGCAGTAGGAAGGGACTGTTAACAGAATAAAGGACATGTGATGATGGCAATGCAGATCAACAGAGAATTGACATTTCGTAATAAAAACGCTTTTTCTTAGAACCTTTACTACTAACAAAATAAAATACAATGGGCAAGAAATTAATGATGAAGGCATCTAACACACGGAATGGTTCTAAGCTTTGGAATGGATGGCATAGGTCTCCTATGTTCAGTTCATGTCATTATTCTCCCATTTTCTCTCAACTGATGCTGAGTTTTATGAAGATTTGCACATACCCAATGGAGTTGTAATGAGATGCTTAGCCTTGACATATAACCTGTGTTTGTAATGAGTTCTGAATGGCCAAGAATTTTGTCAGAACATTGAATCCAATTTCCTTGGAGACCAGATGAATATAGAATATCAGAAGCTTGGGATGCCTGGGTGGCTCAGTGATTGGGCATCTGCCTTTGGCCTGGGCATGATCCCAGAGTCCCAGGATCGAGTCCTGCATCGGGCTCCCTGCATGGAGCCTGCTTCTCCCTCTGCCTGTGTCTCTGCCTCTTTCTCTCTCTGTGTCTCTCATGAATAAATAAATAATATTCTTTAAAAAAATAAATTTATAAAAAAAAAGAATATCAAAAGCTCAAAGTGAAGAGTTGAGCTGTGTGTTTTTAATCTTTAAGTAAATTTTTGTGTGTTAATTCAGGAAGATTACTGAAGAGACTAAGTGATCTATATTCAAAGATAAAAAGTTTAGTATGTGGGGCCTGGTAGATATTTCACAAAAAATTAGTAATTCTAAATTTACAAGAAGCATAAATGTATTTTTTCCTGCCATCTGAGTTACTGTCTAAGGACATCTGGGCAAAGGTGAGCCATCCTACATGTAGCTTTCAACCTTGTATGCCAGATTCTATCACTTAGTTCTTATATTGAATCTCCTTTCTACCAAGCTAGTTTCTTCAAACTGAGAGCCTATACTGATCTTTCCATCCCTTTTGATCTCTTTCACATCAAAACGAGTTCAGCCTCAAGTCTGGGGTCCTACTACTAGCTTTTGATATATCCTTCCGGAATTTTCACAGTATTTCTACTTCCAAACTCCCCTGCTCTTGCGTGAGCATCCACACGCTTGCTCACTCTTGTCCTCCTGGATGACATCTCTTCGTTGTCTGAAACTAGGATACCATTTGTATACCTCAACTCAGTGATGTGTGCAGTCTCCAAGCCAGTGTTCCTCAAATCCTGAGCTCATATTCTAACATGAGATGATCTGAATCACAATGTAATGGGGAGAAATTTAAACAAACAAGCAAACAAAGGAAAAAAATAGAAACAGCAACAGAAATGCTTGATATTTTCCTCTGTATTGCAGAGGATGCCGAATAAGAACTTGTTTGTAAAACATAGTGAAAGGGAATGAAGGGGAAGGGAGAAAAAATGAGTGGGAAATATCAGAAAGGGAGACAGAACATGAGAGACTCCTAACTCTGGGAAATGAACTAGGGGTGGTGGAAGAGGAGGTGGGTGGGGGATGGGGGTGACTGGGTGACAGGCACTGAGGGGGGCACTTGATGGAATGAGTACTGGTGTTATTCTATATGTTGGCAAATTGAACACCAATAAAAAATAAATTTATTTAAAAAAAAGAACTGTTTGAAATGTCAATATAAGCCATAAAGAAGAAATCCTTCTAATCATATTAAGAATTTTATCTCACCAATGAAATTAAAATTTGCCATTTTTCTTTACATCACTTGTTTTCTTTAGGCCATGTTGCCTGCCTGCCTGTCTGCCTTTCTTTCTTTCTTTCTTTCTTTCCTTCCTTCCTTCTTTCCTTCCTTTTGTCCTTCCTTCCCTGAGAGTGATATAATAAAATTGTTATTTCTTATCATTTGGAATTTTTAGGTTCTTTTTAAAGGATTTCATTTAATTTGTTTCTTGGAGGCATATTTCTTATATTTACCTCATTTGGACTGCACCTTAATTTCTATTCTGTCAAAAGGAGTGTTAGGCAGGTGTTTCCACTGGTTGCCTTACCTGTAATCCAAAGGAAATCTTGACAAACCAAGACAACGTAAAGAAACTTTCCATCTCTCTCATGACCCTAATCATCTTTAAAAAAAACAAGTTTGCTTTACAGCTCAATGCCCACGTGAGAATATAGAGATGTGATATCTAAATATAGCTTTCTTATTTACAGTATTTAGAGAGTTTGAATAAATAACTTAAGTGAGAGGCTATTTTCCCGTTTATATGTATCATATCACATAGCTCAGTTGGACTAAGTGATCTTCTATCAAAGATATCTACCATACAAAAGAAACAACACAAGCTTTTTATACATCACACACACACACACACACTCTTAAATTATGAGTGTTTCAATGTGAATGGAATGACTAATTGGTGTGGAAATATCCTTTTTAAATCTCATCTTCAAAATATATAGCTTATTTTCCCTCAGTTATATGAAAATATTCATTCTAAAAAAATTAAGTTCAAATTACTTTGATTCCAATTATGTAAATTTAGTGTACTACCATCTAACAAAGACTTAAGGCCACCAAAGACTACCACATTATTTTTATTCTTCTGTATTCTACTTACTAGTTTTCCAGTTATTTTCAATAAATTTTTTATTATTCTGATCAAAAAATTAATGCATACTCCTTTCAGGAAAAGTTCAAAGAGAATAAAGAAGAAAAATGTCTGTAAGCATAGTACCAAGCAGTAACCAATGTTAACAAAGATGAACTGATTTTTTAAGCTGCAAAATTCTATTTGAAGGTTGTAAAATGATAGCTTGTGCTTGACTTTCATTTATCCTAAGGCTTATTGACTTTTCTCTTAACCTTACCTTTGAATGTTAATTGTTTCTAATGAGAATACCAAATATTTATAAAATAAACTAGTTATATGTTACTTTACTTTCAACCTGCTATGTCAGTGGATAATGACAGACTTTAGTCATGACATATATTCAGTATAATAAATGTAAATAAAAGCTATAAGGTTTCTCAAAAGTTACAAAACTAAGAAATAACTTATATTCAACTTTTTTTCCACTATAATTTTATCTGCTATTAAATTTATTGTCTTCTTACTTTTGCCTATTTTGTGTTTTAAACACTTATTAATTTAGAGTATTATCCTCACTCCCTCCCTGTAGAGGAGGAAATTAAGGTTTAGTGAAATCAAGTAACATATAAATGATTGGCAGGACAATGAGATAAACCGAACCCAATTTCTATTCACTCACTGTTTACCACATCACAATCTTTTGGTCTTATCACGCAGAGGAAAATGAAATACATTTTAATTCACTTGAAACTAAATTTCTGTAATGCTCTTTTCCTTCAGCAAATTTGCAACGAAGCTTCCTAATTATAGTTTGGGTAGGCTAAAACTCGAATAAGTTCACATTCTTAAAGGACACATGAATTAGGTGGATGGATGTGAATGGGGGTAGTGGAGGTGAAAAATGAGAAAATTCTCATCTGGAAACCAGCAGAACATTTGGGAAAAGGCCTTCAAACAAGATTAAAGATTCACCATGGGTGAGTCCTAGGCAAATATATATTTAAGTACCAGACATTTTTGTCTGGCTTTTGTTAATACTGCTGCCTTCATCACTCCCTTCCCCCATACCCTTACCCCTTACTTACTCATCCTCTCTCTCAGACATGGAATGATATTCCATGTATACATCAGGATGGCCATACAGATTGTTACTAATTTATGTTGGTTGATTTCTAGCTTCTTCCCTGAGCCCTCAAGGTGCCATTCTCTCCTGCCCAGGCCCTCTACAATGATGCATAACAAATCCAACAACCATTAACCAACAGCATTAAATGCCAGATGGAAGGGGAACTCCAAAACTGTGTTCACAACCATTTTGATCATCTGATGCCATTCCACACAGCTGTTAGATACTTTTAATATCCTGCTTATACCAATTTCTATTTGTCTTCAATCATTTCCACTTTTACTTCTGTGGGGGCAGGATGGGGATAGAGGAGAAAGGTTAGATGGAGGGAAAAGTCAGAAAGGAAAGAAAAATGGAGAGGTGGAATGGTGTCTGCCAGGCAGGGAATGAAGTCATACAGAAGCTAATGATGTTCTTCTAAAGAGACTTTGTGTGCTCATGGGCAAAAGCAGAGCTAGCTACTTTAAGGACCTGATTACAGTATATAGCACAGAAGTAGGGGACGAGGGCCTTCTCCAAATTCATGCAATGAACTCCTCACCACCTGGGCCACTGGTAGATTAGAAGCTAAGGGGATCATTCATGCACTTAAACAATGATAGTAGGGGCACCTTGGTGGCTCAGTGGTTGAGTGCCTTTGGCTCAGGTTGTGATCCTGGGGTCCTGAGATCAAGTCCCACATCAGGCTCCTGGCAGGGAGCCTGCTTCTCCTTCTGCTATGTCTCTGCCTCTCTCTCTGTGTCTCTCATGAATAAATAAATCTTTAAAAAAAAAAACCAATGATAGCAGCTCCCCCCTTCCTCCTCCTTTCTCTCTTGTTCTTTCTCTCTCAATATATAAGTGATATATATACCTCAAAATGATTATTGCTATAGCATTAGCTAATACCTCCATCAGGTTACATATTTCTCTTTTATGGTGGGAATATTTAAGACCTACTCTTTCCACAATTTTCATATATATAATACAGTATTAATTATAATTACCATGCCACTGTACCTTAGATCCCCAGAACTTATTCATCATATAACTGAAAGTTTGTACTCTTTAACCAACCTCTTTCATTCCTCCTACCCATGAGCCCCTGGTAACCAAACTGAAATCTCTCTTCTTGTACCTTCCTACCAGTTGATCCTATTTTTATTCCTTTGGGTTTTACAGAGAAATCAAATTCCTTCATGGGAGTAATTCTTCAGATAATTAAAGAGTACAGTCTCGTGTCCATTACCTCCTCTGTTGTGGGTAAACACTATTTCATCATTATTTCATGTATGACCTGATTTCTAGTGTCTTCTTCATCTTATATCTTGGATTTGAATTTCCTTTAAATTCCTCTTAAAATGCAGTGCCCAGAACTTGGTATCATGCCACTTAAAACGGCTAGCTCAAAATAGAAACCACCAACTTCAATATTCTAGACATTTAAAGAAGCCTAAAATTATATGGGTTTTATTTTTTTAATGTTTTTAGTAACACAATACCATTTCATCATATAGTGCAAAATGTAACTAGAAGTCACTATGTTTTTCAGATACTGTTGTGTCTTACTTTCTCTCCATATACTTTTTATTTTGAGATAATTGTGGGTTCATATGCAGTTATAAAAAATAAAACAGAGAGACTGTGTGCACTCTTAACCCAGTTTTCTCTGATGGTAACTAACTTATAATACCTCAACCAGGATATTGACATTAATACAGTGAAAATATAGAATAGTTTTCATCACAAGGTTTGTGTTGCCCTTTTATAGCTCATATCTGCTTCCTGCATGCCCCAATCTCTTCTTAAACCCTGGCAACTACTCAACTTTCCTCCATTTTGGCAATGTTGTCATTTCAAGCATGTTATATAAATGGAAACATATAGCATGCAATATTTTGGAATTGTATTTTTATATTTAGTATAATTCCCTGGATAGTCATCTAGATTGCTGCACAAATCAATAGATCATTCCTTTTTTACCGCTGAGTAGTACTCCATGGGTTAAATGTATCACAGTTTATTTCACCATTCACCCATTATATGATATCTGTGTTGTTTCCTGTTTGGGGCTATTATGAGTAAAGTTGTCGCAAATATTAGTGCATCAGGTTTTATGTAAACATAAGTTTTCATTTCTCTGGGATAAATGTCCACGAGTGCAATTGCTGGGTTGTACAATAGTTGCAGGTCTAGTTTTATTTTGTTCTGTTTAGAGTGGCAGTGTAATTTTACATTCTCACCCACAATACATGAGTGAGCCAGTTTTTCTGCATCCTAACGTTTGGTGGTGTCACTATTTATTATTTTAGCCATTCTAATAGTATGTGGTGATATTTTATTGTGGCTTTAAAGCATTTTCCCCTAATGGCTAATGAAGTCTCATGTGCTTATTTATTATCAGTATATTCTCTTTGGCAAAATGTCTTTTCATATCTTTTACCCATTTTCCTAATTGGATTGTTTGTTTTTACCATGGAATTTTACTCTAAAATAATAAGCAAGCTCACGTTTAACATTTAAAAATCTGTTAAAATTTCACATGATGTCTTCTTACTTGTTTCTATCTCTTCCTCTCTTGCAGTGTCAAACCTGAAACAATTTGAATTTCCTTATTTTCTTCAAAGAGGCTTGTCACTCTGAAATTAAGTTTACTTGGTTGCTTCTTTAACCTCAGATCTCTTGTGAGTTCAAAACAAAATATGATTTTGTAAATCATTCAAGCTTCTCTTTTTGTTAGCATGGGGGCAATGTTATCTTGAAGATTTCTAGTTACTAAGAGGAAATGGAACTACTTAGGAAATATATTATGATCAGCTCACAAATAATGCTAACCAGAAAGAAGAAAAAATATTGGACTTTATAATTAAAGATGTTTGTTTGTTGGTAAACACCATTAAGAGTATGACTAAGCAAGCCACAGAGAAGGACATATTTTCTCTTTATATAAATATATAGTTTACCAACAAATAGCTCACACCCAAAATATATAGAGAAATCTCACAAAATTATTAATAACAAAAAAATCAAGAGAAATTGAGGTAAGAGTAAAGCAGCACTTTACTCTTTACATTGGGTATACTCTTATATTGGCTATATCCAAAAAGCCAATAAATACATTAAAGTTACATAACCTAATTTATCACCAGGAAAATGCAAAAGAAAACTTCAGTGAGGTACCACTATACACAAAAATTGCTAAAGTTAGGGCAGCCCTGGTGGCGCAGTGGTTAGCGGCGCCTGCAGCCCAGAGTGTGATCCTGAAGACTCTGGATCGAGTTCCACGTCAGGCTCCCTGCATGGAGTCTGCTTCTCCCTCTGCCTGTGTCTCTGCCTCTCTCTCTCTCTCTCTATCTGTGTGTTTCTCATGAATAAATAAATAAATCTTTAAAAAAATATATTAAAAATTTTTTTAAAAATTGCTAAAGTTAGGAAGACTATATATTGGGATAGCCACTTGGGCAAAGACTTTGATATCATCTAACAATGCTGACCATGTGTATTTACTCTGATCCAATAATTCCCCTCCCAGGCATATAACAAATAGAAATGTGGGGAGTAGGAAGATGGCAGGATAAGGGGTGTATGCAGATGTCTAGAGTAAGACTACCCTTAATAGCCAAATTCTAGAAATTACCCAAGTGTATCACAGTATAGAATGGATAAAGTATGATAAATTCATCCAATTGAATACTATGCATCAGTGAGATAGAACTACGACTACACTTCATAATATAATGTTAAGAAAAAAATCCAGGCATAAAACACTATGTATTGTGTAACTCCAATCATATAACACTGAAAACCAGGCAAAACTAATCTAGGAAATTATAAATCAGGGTAAGAGATACCAGTTGGGAGGAGACTGGACCTCGGAACATGACAGAGACATGGGGAAAGCTTCTGTTGTATAGGTCCTAGCCTATTTATTAATTTAGATTCTGGCTAGTTTGATCTATTCATTTTGTAATAATCAACTGAGCTGGGCTCTTATCATCTCTGTAGTTTTATCAATATAAGTTATGCTTCATTAACCAAGGTTATCTTTTTAATTATCTTTTCTCCCTTCCCCCTGCCCCAACCATGGATAAGCAGTCCTCCAGGATGGCCAATAAAAGATGAGATTTTTCTGAGTATCACTTTTGACATATATCGCTGAGATTTTATTGGCATGCATTAGTCATGTACTGAGTTCAGTTATTTTCAAGGAGCACTTTGTGACAGCTTTAGATAGTCATTCTCTTATGCTATTGTAAAAATCACACTCAAGAGCTGCAACACTTTTACACCCTGAGAGTAGCATCTTAAGGTTTATTTCCCTCATTTCATAGTAAGTTTCTCAATTTTGTGGTTCTAGCAACATATTTCTCCAATTTTATTAACAACATATTTATGTCCATAGATTTTGAGCCTGATGAAAGCACAAATTGCTGGTGGGCATATGAAACATTCAGTAAGAGCCACCTGAGGTTGAGTTCTGGGATTTCCCTCTTACTGCTGATGGATGGTGGTAAAATGTATCTCATGTCAGTGTGCTTGGTATCTTGAAGTAGTCTATAGAAAAGTTACCTAAGCCAGATGTTAGCCAAGTCCCTCTGTGGGTCTCCTTAGGGTTTGTTTGGGTCTTCATGTTCTGTTCACTGAGGTTCTATATTCAGGAAGGACTTTTTTTTTAAGTTTTATAATATTATTATTGATATTATCATCAGTATGAATATTATGGCAAAGATCTAAACAGCTCTTATCTTGTGCCCCAGCCTGCTTCTGGCAGGTCCTATTTTTTATTTTTTTATTGGTGTTCAATTTTCCAACATATAGAATAACACACAGTGCTCATCCCATTAAGTGTCCCCCTCAGTGCCCATCACTTAGTCACCCCCACCCCCTGCCCACCTTCCCTTTCTACCACCCCTTGTTCGTTTCCTAGAGTTAGGAGTCTCTCATGTTCTGTCTCCCTTTCTGATATTTCCCACTCAATTTTTCTCCTTTCCCCTTTATTCCCTTTCACTATTTTTTATATTCCCCAAATGAATGAGACCATATAATGTTTGTCCTTCTCTGATTGACTTATTTCACGCAGCCTAATACCCTCCAGTTCCATCCACGTTGAAGCAAATGGTGGGTATTTGTCATTTCTAATGGCTGAGTAATATTCCATTGTATACATAGACCACATCTTCTTTATCCATTCATCTTTTGATGGACACCGAGGCTCCATCCACAGTTTGGCTATTGTGGCCATTGCTGCTATAAACATTGGGGTGCAGGTGTCCCGGCGTTTCATTGCATCTGTATCTTTGGGGTAAATCCCCAACAGTGCAATTGCTGGGTCATAGGGCAGGTCTATTTTTCACTCTTTGAGGAACCTCCATACAGTTTTCCAGAGTGGCTGCACCAGTTCACATTCCCACCAACAGTGTAAGAGGGTTCCCTTTTCTCCGCATCCTCTCCAACATTTGCTGTTTCCTGCCTTGTTAATTTTCCCCATTCTCACTGGTGTGAGGTGGTATCTCATTGTGGTTTTGATTTGTATTTCCCTGATGGCAAGTGATGCAGAGCATTTTCTCATGTGCGTGTTGGCCATGTCTATGTCTTCCTCTGTGAGATTTCTGTTCATGTCTTTTGCCCATTTCATGATTGGATTGTTTGTTTCTTTGGTGTTGAGCTTAATAAGTTCTTTATAGATCTTGGATACTAGTCCTTTATCTGATATGTCATTCGCAAATATTTTTTCCCATTCTGTAGCTTGTCTTTTAGTTTTGTTAACTGTTTCCTTTGCTGTGCAAAAGCTTCTTATCTTGATGAAGTCCCAATAGTTCATTTTTGCTTTTGTTTCTCTTGCCTTCATGGATGTATCTTGCAAGAAGTTACTGTGGCCAAATTCAAAAAGGCTGTTGCCTGTGTTCTCCTCTAGGATTTTGATGGAATCTTGTCTCACCTTAAGATCTTTCATCCATTTTGAGTTTATTTTTGTGTCTGGTGTAAGAGAATGGTCTAGTTTCATTCTTCTGCATGTGGATGTCCAATTTTCTCAGCACCATTTATTGAAGAGACTGTCTTTTTTCCAGTGGATAGTCTTTCCTCCTTTGTTGAATATTAGTTGACCATAAAGTTGAGGGTCCATTTCTGGATTCTCTATACTCAGGAAGGACTCTTGATCTCCCTTAGGTCTCAGCTTCCAGACCTGTTCACATTTCTCTGTCATAGGTAGGATTTTAAGATGGCTCCATGACCTTTGTTCCCTGGTGTTATTCCCATGATTCTGTTACATTAAATGGTAAAAGTAATGTTGCAGAGGTAATTAAGGTTACTAGTCAGTTGACTTTGAGATAATCAAAAGAGGCACTACTGGATTGGCTTTAACCTAATTACTTTAAGACAGTTTTTCTCCTGAAGATAGCTGAAGGAGAGAGATTCTAAGCACAAGAAGGATCCAATATACTGTGGTTGACTTTGGAGATGAAGGGTGCTGACATGCCAGGACTGAAGAGTGACCTCTAGTTGCTGAAATTAACATCCAGCTGACAGCCTGAAAGGAAAGAGGGCTTAGGTCTTTTGAATTAGATGCTGCCAGCACTCTGGCATGTTGGAAGCAGATTCCTCCCAAAGCTTTCAGGCAAGAACCCAGCCCAGTGGACAACTTGATTTTGGCTCTTTCCTAAAGAGAGAACTCCATCAAACCTGCCCAGACTTCTAACTTTGGGAACCATGAGTTAATAAATGGGTGTTTGTTATCGAAGTTGATTTTCTGAAATAGAAGGGTAAGCTAATGAAAGGGCGCTGTTTTAAGCAGCTAAGTTTGTGGTGATTTGTTATGCAGCAATAGAAAATAAATGCACCCTCCCAGATGTGCAATTTATCACATTTTTCTTTTAATTTCACAATACAACTAACAAATGTGCACACAAGGCATTTGTGCTTTTTACAGACTTTTAATGAAGATTTAAAAGGTAATTACTAGAGACATATTGCCGATTCTTGTACCAGTTAATCAAAAATTTGAAGTTAAGATTCTCTATTCTTTCAAAGCCACTTGACCATTTATGCCAAATCAGGAATCATCTTAAGTTCAGAATTTATTTTTTCTAATTATTTCTTGGAACTATATTAATCAGCTCAAAATAGGTATCATTATTGTGCGCTCACTAAGTGGCACCATTCTTACTAGAAGCTTAGTTTTACATACATAATCTGATTTAACATTTATGACAACCATGTAAAATAATGATTATTATGTTTAATGTAAATATGAGAAACATGAGATCCAAAAAGTTTATCAATTTTGTTCAAGGTCGCATAGTTAACGAAACCTGGAAGCAGGATTAGAAACCAATCACTCCAATATTGAATATTCTTAACTGTCATACTGTGTCATCTCTTATGTATTCATCAGTAATAATAAATACCCTATGAGTGTCATGATATCTTCTCTCCCAACTCTTTAAGATAAAATTCCAGTTGGTAGAATTATCTTGAGTGTTGCGGTCAATATGAATAAAGTTAACCTAAAAGCCCTTTGAAACACCTTATATCTATATAGTTATAATAAGGGCTAAAAATGAATTAAAAATTAAAAAATAAGGGCTACAAAGAGAATTTATTGTTTTGGCAAATATTTTTGCTTGATGCTCCTGTGCTAGGCACTGAAGATACAATGTAAACAGATTTTAGCCCACAAAAGACAAAATCTGGAGGGTGGAGGATTGAGTGACAACTAAATGTAATTAATTTAATTTTAATTTAAAACAATTTAATTGTGGAATTACATAAAATAATTTGATCACAATGCAGACTCCCACTGCCTCTGGTTCTGAATCTCACCCTGCTTCCCCACCTTCACATATTGATAATAAAAACTTTTATATCTGAGTTAAGCAAAAGCATTTCTCTGCTAATATAAAGGCGGCAACATTTATTTATTTATTTATTTATTTATTTATTTATTTATTTTTTTTAAGGCGGCAACTTTTAAATAAAGGTCCTACAAATACCCTCAGAGATTCTGACCCATTAAACTGTTCCTTCAGGAGAAATAGACTCTCCCTTGTCACCTTAATGGTATAGATACCTTAAGATGTCTTCATGAAATGAGCTTTATCTGAGTCAGAGGCCCTGATGCAGTAAAAAAAAAAAAAAAAAAAAATGGATTTGGAAATAAACCCTTTGGATTTGTTTGGGAGTAAGGGAGTCAAAGATGCAGAGTTAGGGAAAGGAGGAGTGTCTGGAGAGATGTACTCTACAGAGGAGTGTCATTTTAAGAGATGCACTGCCCTTCCACAATTTCCCAATCACGATATTAACTTGCAAGAACACTCATCCAAGTTTATCTTCTGAAATAAGGAACAGTCCTTACCTTGAGGTTACTAATGGACTTAATGTTTGGGGATGAAAGGTTTTACATTTCACAATTTACAATTAAATACATTATAGTCTTGCCTTTTGAATGCAAAATATGGAAGAATTTAAAGTGAATCTACTATAAAATATAAGATTTATAATTAGCAGAAAAAGTCTCTTTCTGGTCTATTATTTAAGCAAGAATATTAGAATCATTATAAAGCCTGAAGGAAACTCCAAGTAGAAGATGGTGATTTTATCTAGAAACTAGCACTATTATTGACTTTCTTCTCTGGCTAATACAAAATATCAGTTAGAGTTCTGATCTCAGTAGTACATTTCTATAGTACTGGGGAAAAAAGCAAATTATAGAATACACTCATCTGTAGCAATTATTTTCTATTTAGTACAACCTGGCAGTAAATGTCTTGCTGACTTAAGTTACTGATGAATACTAAAGTATATGTTTGGGCCAGAATTTAAGTATTGACAGAAGACCTAAAAATACCCCAAACAGCCACATTACATACTTGTTTTTGGCCATTCATTATTGGGTTCCTAATAAAAATTCTAGATGTCTATCATCTGGATCCAAATATCAACTGTCTTCAAGTTCCCCTAAATTTAGGATGAGTGACATGAAGTGTTTTAACATTCAACTGAACTCCGGAAAGGTTGCTGTAACACTTGCTGAATGACTACATTCATTTGCCTGAAGAACATTTTATGCTCTAGAGAGAGTATATATTCCACCAAATGGTACATTTTCAGATAAAAAATGTCCTTCATTTTAAAATGAGCAATTTCTTACAGGAAGCAGTTTGTTATTGTTTCTGCACTAGAACACATTATTTATTGACCTCCACATAATCTGTAACAACTACACTTTTAAAAAGACTTGAATCTTATATAAACTCTTATTCCCTCTAAATTCCAACTTAGACAGTTTTTCCCTTGCCTACAAGGTGAATTTCTTCATGGAAAATGATAGTTAAAGGTTGAATTCCTTTAACGCTCAAGCATAATTACCATTAGTTTCAATGGAGAAAAATGTTTAGTATCTAAAACCTTAAAAAAACCATTGTTGCTAATTCAACACCAGTTCTCATTCAGACAGAAACAACTACTTCAGTGGTTAACGTGAGTTATTATAATATAATTTAATAAGATAGTCTCTCTTTGTTAATGAGATTTAACTAATTTAATTAAATTAATTTAACTTGATGTAGCTGCTTACCTGCTCAAGTTAGTCCTTCAGAGGCTACCATGTAACTTACACAAAATCTATACTTATAAACAAAGCATATATATTATGCTCTGCATTTCTATAGTAACTTATATTGTAACACTACCTAAATGGAACAGTAAAGACAAAATAAACCAATAAACAGTAGAAATGGTGTCAGACCCAATGAACACTACTGGCACCAAGGAGGTGTGAAATAAGAATTCATTGTGGCTATAAATTCAAGCACTAGAACATTGAGAACTTAAACTTGCTCCAGTTCCACATGTGTGGAGACAATCATGCTCTATTTTTGAGCTATTCATCTGTGTATGAGGTAAGCAAAATCCTAAAGACTTTTCACCCAAATTCGCACAGCCATCTGATACTCAGCCAGGGCATATTTATTGTTTTTTAAGTTATATTTTAGTTATTTTGAGTATTAACCTCCCTAGTTTTTCAGTTTAAGAAATCAGTTCAGTGTTTCTCATTCTACCTTAAAGTCCTCTAAAATATACCTATAAATAATATAATTTAAAGAAAAAAAATTCTTACTACTTTATGAGGACTTATTAGCCATTTGTGTTGGTTTTTATAAATTATTATCTCCACATATAATTTTTGGGGAAAGTATTGAGAAAATATCAGGCTGTATATGCATAAATTTTAATTCAAAATAATGTTCCTATCTCCTTTTCTTTTTCTAGTTATTGTGGGGTATCCTGATCAGACGGGGGGCCACCAAATGTGGAGTGCTCAGATCAAGCAGAGTCTGGCAGCATAAGTGATGAAAGAACCTGTTGGTTCTGGGTCAACGCTAAATTCTTCTCATATACTTTCAGAGACTTTACTGTGACCCACAGTAAGAAATAGATTTTACGTCATGACCCAACATACATACTCAAGTATGTATGTTTTAAATATATATATAAAGGAAGCAAAAATTTAACAAAACCATATTTACCTTTACTAAGTGTGATATATTGTTATTTTCTCTCATTTTGTTTTTTAAAAAAAGCAATGCAAAAAAAAAAAAAAAAAAAAAAAACCAAGACAGAACAAAAGAGAAGTTTACTGAATACATTGCAAGGGAGTAGTGAGCAGGACAGCAAAGGAGAGACTTTCTGTGATAAGGTGGTGGTGAGGGGCCACATTATAGAGTAGAGTGAGGGAGTATGGGGATGTATAGAATTTTCCATTTTTTGGTAATCTTTGTAACTGTGCTTGCTTGTAATTGGTTACTTAGGGCCTATGGTTATTTCAAGGTGGGTCATTTAATGAACCTGTTTGCATTCACCTAGTGGTTACTGATGCATTTCCCATCGCACAAGACTATTGCCTAAAAGAGGCCTCTACAGTTACTATACTGTTTCCAACAAGTATGAAAGGCAAACTTAAAAAATTTTTTGTACATTTGTGATATCCATCTTCCTTTTCATCTGTACTCTACTCTGATATGACGTTTGCTCCCATTGCACCATCAAAAATTCTTTTGTTAGGGCACCTGGTGGCTCAGTTAGTTAAGTGTCTGCCTTGGGCTCAGGTCATGATCCCAGAGTCCTGGAGCCTGCTTCTCCCTCTCCCTCTGCCTGCCCCTCCCCCTGCTTGTGCTCTCTGTCGAATAAATAAAATCTTAAAAAAATCTCATGCTAATATGACTAATGACTATGTCACTCTTCCCTCTCAATTTGCTCTACTTGTATCAGTTTCCCTCCATTTGAGCCTTTCCTCCTTTTTAAAATCCTTATATCTTTTGCTTCCAGAAAACTATACTCTTCTGATTATCTTGTTATCATGCTTGTCTGCTCCTTAATGGTCATCTTATCCGGAATTTCTTTTTTTTTTTTTTACCAAAATTATAGGTACATAGTTTAGACTTTTCTCATGAAGACTCAAGTTGACCCTTAAGATCTAATGGAATTTGCCTGTCTAGGTTTTGGACTTGCTTGGGACCCCTTCTTTATTAATATATCTAGATCTATTTAGAGCTGTCTTTTGTTCTGTTTCTCTGAAGAATCCCAACACAGATTTTGGTACTAAGAAGTGGGGTGCTTCTATAACAAATATCTAAACATGTGGAAGCAACATTGATAATAAGTAGTGGGTAGAGACTGCAAGAGTTTTTAAGTGCCTGCTAGAAATATGGATGCTAAGTGTGATTCTAGTGAGATCTCAGACATGAGGAACATGTTATTAGAAACTGGAAGCAAGGCAATCCTTGTTATAAACTGGCAAAGAATTTGGCTTAACTGTAACCTGGTGTTTTGTGGAAGGCAGAACTATCAGCTATGAAATCGTATATTCAGCTGAAGAGATTTCTAACCAAAGTGTTGAAGGAGCATCTTGGTTCCTTCTTGACTGCTTATAATAAAAAGTAAAAGGAGAGACAGAAATTGACGAAGAAAATGTTGAGCAAAAAGTAACCAGAATTTGAAGATTGGAAAATTCTTAGCTTATCCACATTACAAAAAATTGCAAAGCTTGTTTTGAAGCATGTGGCTAAGGATATGGATGAATCACCATTTGATAAAGAGATCATAGGTGTGACTCATGGACTTAATCAGCTATTTCAGTAGAAGTCAGGAATAGAGATGGGATTATGCCAGCAAATACACCACCAGTGTGAACTAAAAGGAACAAAGAAAGTGGGATGGAATGAAAGAAGGTTTGGATATCTTGGAATCTTCAGGACTGGACCATAATGCTACTCAGTCAGCAGCATACAATGTTTTATTCATTAAGAAAAGGGAAGAATGACCCTGATGGCAATCATTAGAACTGCCACTCCCACCACAGGCTCAGGGGGCAAGGATGTTTTCTCCTTTGTTTTAGAGAGTAAGGCCATCCCTCAGAGTTGTGAGGGTGATGTTGCCACCCCTTTGGGTTTGGAGTGTCAAATCAAAGGATTATTCTTGAGACTTGGGATCTACTGAAATTTGCCTTTCTAGGTTTTGGACTTGTTTGGGACCTGTCAACCCTTCCTTTTGATTCCTCCCTTTGGGAATGGGAATGTATATCCTATGCCTGCCCTATCACTTTATTTTGAAGCACATAACTTGTCTGGTCACAGGTTCACATCTGGAGAGGAATTTTGCCTCAGACTGAATCATACCTTGAGTCTCATCTACATCTAATTTGGATGATATTTAGATGAGGCTCAGGACTTTAGATATGATGATGAAATGATCATACTTTTGGGGCTGTCGGGATGGAATGAGTATTATCTTGCATGTGACAAGAACATGAATTGTGGAGGAGAGGGTTGGAATCTATAGACTGAATTGTGTCATCCCCAAATGCCTACATTAAAGCTCTAAATCTCAGTGTGACTAGGTCTGGAGGTAAGATCTTTAGGAGGTAATTAAGATTAAATGAGGTCTTGAGAATGGGGCCCTAATCTGACAGGACTGTGACCTTATAAGAAGAGATCTCTCTTACTGCCTTGAGAGGACACAGTGAGAAGGCTGTCTGTAAGCTAGAAGAGAATTCTCACCAGAACCCAGTCATTCTGGTAACCAACATGATCTCAGACTTCTAGGCTGTAAAACTTTAAGACAATAAATTTCTGTTGTTTAAGCCACCCAGACTATGGTATATTGTTACAGCAGTCTGAATAACACATATAGGAAATAGAAGCTGAACAGTACAGTCAGTGCTTACATAGAGGAATCTGAAAGCTGCTGCTACAGTTGTTTTGTCCTTTTTTGGTTATAAATAATACATCAACAGTTACTATTTTTTATTGTTTTATAATGCTTTTTTAAATTTTGCAGTAAATCCTTTCGCAGCAATGAGCTAAAAAATGAGAGGGCACGTTTAATGAAAAATTAAATACTGAATTTCCATTTCTCAAGATAGTTGATTACGGATGTGTAACTTGCAAAAATTATTTGTTGACATTTACTTTTCACTATGATGGATGATACAGAAGCATCTACAGAAGGTGTGTTTACATATCAATCCATGAACCATATCTTTTCATCTAAATCAATTGCTTGTTATTCTAAATTAATGTTTATTTTGATTCTAAGTTTTCTTTAACACCTTTGAAACCTGAAGTGACTGTGGTTAACGTATTGGCTTTATGATCAAAAGACAGTTACAGATAGTTAAATGGCACCAGGATAACATTAGGGTCATTAAATGCTTCAGGTACAAAATAAGTGAATTCCAATAATAGGGTTTCTGTTTTGTTTTGTTTTTCATGCAGTTCATGAAATCAAAGAAAAGCTTTTGGAAGTTTATTCAACTAAAAGTGAAACATCTGATATTACTGTGAATGTTATTGTAAACTTGATTAAGTTCAAAATGGAACAAAAAATTACTTTTGTGGTGATAATATGAACAAGATGCATGTGTGGTGGAGCACAGCATTTTGGTAAAAGCAATATTCTTACTAAATTAAGGAACTTATGGGGCAGAAATTTTCCTTTATCTACTGTGGTATACATATAAGTAATAATTACATTCAAACAAATCGCAATGTCTACTAATCAAAATAGAACCTGTAGATGTCACATTTTACAATATTGTTATATATATGCACAGATAAACTAACTGAACTATAAAATTGCTGTGATGAAGCAGATGTTGAATTAATTAGAAAAAGCTTCAGCAGAGCTATGCTGCTTAGCATCATCGGATTTTAGAAATGTTTTAACCTCTGAAGGACTACTTTGAAGCCAGCCTAAGTGTCCTACATTGACAATAAACCTTTTTATAAATTAACTGATCCTCCTAAATTTTGGTTGCATATTTTAAAAATCAGTTGAATATCTCTAAAGCTGTTTAACCAATGGTATGTCAAAAAGATTGTTTTTCAAACTTTTAAAAATTGCAATTATTACAACTAAATCTTACAACCAAGAGATATTAACATTTATACTTATAAAAGCAAAAAAGGAAGTGGATTATACAGTGAGTTAGGAGGTATGAGACTTAACTTTTTTTCAGGTATAATATACATAAAGTTGTAAATTAATCATAAGGGTACATCTTGATATATTTTCATTGTCTAATGATTGTTTCATAGCCTGATTTTATATAAACTTATGTGTATATATGTATATCCATGTATTTACCCACCTGGTTAAGATACTGAATATTCTAACACTACATAAACTTTCATATCTCTGTGTAAAATTTCATTTTAAAAATGAACAGCTCAGCTTTGAAATATCTGAAGCAACTTTTGATTGAGCTAATTTTGCATTAATTTATATTCCATCTCAGGATGCAAAGGAATTGGGAATGCCTATGATTTTGAACATCTCAATTTGGATAAAAATTCAAGATTCACAAATTAAGCAAGCCTATTTGATCAGTTTGGTCTCATGAAAAATATAATCAACAAAGTTACTCAAAAGGAGGCAAAAAGATAGTACCTATAAAAATATTAGGGTTGAATCACTTGTACAACTTAATATAAAACAAATTAGAATTAAGAATATCTTTTACTAAGTAGAATTAGCTCTGAGTTTATCAGGTACTTCATCAATAACCAAGAGTGCTTTCTCTATTAAAAATATTATTATGCTGTATAGAGATGGGTCAGTAGGAGATATAAATAATTCCTAGTTTATCAGCAATGAAGTGCATTTTAAAGAAGACTGCTAGCAATTTTGTAAAAAGAATAGAACATAATAAAAATAGTTTTTGGAAAAATACTGTTGTGGTATTAGATACAGTTATATAGGAAATTGATTAAACTATATGACTATCCATTGAGTATTTAATCAGATGCTATTTTAATGCTTATATGATTAAAGATTTTAAATTTTGCTTTAATGTACAAAGTTATACGTGTTTAATTTTTTTTTAGAAAACATGCTCTAACTTTTTGTTAGGGATTAATGTCAAACACACGGAAAAGTTGGAAGAATAAAAAAATGTACAGAGGATAGCTATATATCCTCTGATTGCACTCACCTGCTGTTAACATTTTGTCTCATTGCTAACAATGCCTAGACTGGAAGAGCCCTAACTCTTCTCTCACCTTTGAGAGTAAGTTGCATATATTCTAACTTTTTGCCTTCTGTTCCTAAATACCTTGGTACTTATTTCCTAAAAGTAAAGATACTCTTTTATAATAAAACCACAGTACAGTTATCATTACCAGTAAATGTAATACCTCTATTTGGTCTTTATCTAATCCAACATCTATATAGTAATTTTGTCAGATCCAGATATTGCATTATTTATTGTACTAATTATCAATTTCTACATAATGAGTTATCCCAAAACTGAATGGCTTAATGCAATAAATATTTATTTTTAAAAGATTTTAATTGAGAGAGAGAAAGAACATGAGGGCCCCCCCAACCCCCCTGCAGAGGCGGAGGCAGACTTCCCACTGAGCAGGGAGGGAGGGAGGGAGCCGGATGCAGAGCTTGATGATGACCTGAGCCAAAGGCAGAGGCTTAAACAACTGAGCCACCCAGGCACCTCTGCAATAAGCCTTGATAATCTATAGTTTCTGAGGTCATGAATTTGAAACAGTTTAGCCTAGTCTCTCATGAGGTTCCAGTCAAGTTGTGATGGCACTATATTCCTCCTAAGCCTTTACAGGAGCTGAAGGATTCACTTCCAAGGTGGCTTACTCACATAATTGGCAAATTGGTGCTGGTGGTTGGTGGGTCTTATTTCCTCTTCACACAAGCCTCTCCTGGGGCTACCTAAGTGGCCACTGCCTTCCTTGTGAGTGAACAATTCAAGAGAGCAAGGCACAAGTAAGAATGCCTTTTATTATGTCATGAATATCTCACACTGTCATTTCTGCTATATTCTATAATTACATAGAGCAACCCTGATTCATTGTAGATTAGGACTACACAAGGGTATGAATATCAGGAGGTGAGGCTTCTTGAGGGTCACCCTGAAGACTGGCTACCCAACTTGTCACTGATGTCTCTTTTTACCTCCTTTAATTAAAAATATTTCCTTTTTAAAAAGCTATTTCAGGGCACTTGGGTGACTCAGTGGTTGAGCATTTGCCTTTGGCTCAGGTCATGATCCTGGGATCCTAGAATCGAATCCCATATCAGGCTCCCCGCAGGGAGCCTGCTTCTCCCTCTGCTTATGTCTCTGCCTCTCTCTCTCTGTGTCTCTCATGAATAAATAAATAAAATCTTTAAAAAAACTTTCTCAAAAAAAAAACTGTCTCAAAGAACTAATTTATATTTTATAATTCTTTTATAGTTGTTTAGCTCACCAGTATAATAAAGTAAGATGGAATCAGCCAAATAAATTGTTTAATTATGTTTATTGTCATGTTTTACCCTCAAATCTGTTCCAATTTGGACAATAACTTATTTTGGTCACCCTAGTCTCAGCTTAAAAGGTATTTTTTTCTAGATTTTTTTTCTGAACCCACCCTAGAATCAATTATTTCCCCCCTTTAAGATCTCTCTTTATATTTTGAACTTTTCCTTAACACGATACTAATCCAACATTCTCTTTGTGTTACTTCCACAAAGGCAAGAACTATGTTTAAAATGAATAAATGGATAAAATACTACACTAATTATCAACATTGTTTTAGTGCTTGATCATTATATTTAATCATAACTATACTCTAGGGAAATGTAATCATATAAGGAAATATGAAAGTAAATTTAGCCAATTAAAATGCCAACTAAAACCCCTTTATTTATTCATTTATTCACTAGACAAATGTTTACCAAGCATCTCTACTATGTGCTAGCTACCTAGGCTGGGGATCCACTGCCTAGGTAAGGTTCTCTTATGAAGCTTCCATTCAGGAGTATGACTAAAAATTAAGCAAAATAAACTAATAAGTCAAAAAATAATTCCACATTGTGATGAGTGCTACATACAATAAAATATCTTGATAGGTAGTTACTAGGAGTAGTGGTAAGAAATGGCTACTTTAGACAGGAGTTTACAGTAAGTAACTCCTCTGAGGAAGTGGCATTTGAACTGAGATTGGAACAGCAAGGAGCCATCCATTCCAAGAATAGCAAGCTCTTTTTGCAGGATAGTGCTGTGAATGAAATACAGAATAATCTGTTTTAGAAATGTCTATATAGGGGTGCCTGGGTGGCTTAGCAGTTGAACATCTGCCTTGGGCTCAGAGTGTGATCCTGGGTCCTGGGATTGAGTCCCGCATCAGGCTCCCCACAGGGAACCTGCTTCTCCCTCTGCCTGTGTCTCTGCCTCTCTCTCTGTGTCTCTCATGAATAAATAAAATCTTAAAAAAAAAGAAATGCCTAAATACAAGAATAGCTAGAGATTAAGCTATATTCCATGAGAAACATCCTTAATTTTTTCAAAATATATTTAATTTCCTTAAATGGAAAATTATTTCTCTAGATTATTGCTATTACTATTATTATTATAATAATATACAGTATTATTACTTGCCTTTATACAGTTTTTGTTGTATGGTGAGTACATATGTGGCTAACTGATTTACTCACCATGTACTTTGTATATTTAAGCCATCTGTGTTTAATAGTATGTTAATACATGCACCTGGTTATATCTCAGCTCATAATAGAGCATGAATCATCACATTCGTAGTTCTGAAGGATTGCAGAACTATTCACACTGCTCAAGCACGCTGCTCAAGGAAATATGATTCTGATATAAAAATACAACCTTAACTCATTCAATTCAGGTCACGTCCTCAAGGTAATGCTTTCAACACATGTATTCTTTACCAGTGGTGGGCACATTTACTTTATAAACCAGCTTTCACATGGAGTTTTGCATCAGAATAACGCTAAACTGAAATTTCAAATTGCTGAGTATGTACCTGGGTTATAAATCTTGATTATAACCACACATTGTCCTTATTCTACAATGTAAACAACTGAAATAAACTAAATATTTGTTTGCATTGAGTTGTCCATATGAGTTTATTATTCCATATTATTTGTTCTTTAATCCTCTCTAAATATTACATTTATGGAAGTACACTTAACACATGGCTTATGATACTTTGTGCAACACATATATTTCTGAGATATATTGCACAAATCCAACTACTGTAAATGGAATTATTTTCTAAAAGCCCAAGAAGAGTTTGGATTTTAAGGAAATCCTACAGAATCATTTCTCTAAAAGTCTTTCTATAGAGTGACACATTGCTTCTTATTTCATCTACAGAAGGGTCAGATTTTTATGGATCAGGTTTTCTTAGAATATATTTATATACATCACATTCCCTATTCACAGATACTGCTGTACTTTGAAAAACACTTTAATACTGCATATGACCTATAATCATGCAATCTATTTTAGAAATAGTCAAAGATGATGACAAACACACTTGTATCTATGTTATTCATCAAACAAGGTACACACTGTTGATCTTTGATCTCTGGCCTTTTCTAATTGATTTTGCATCTGGATGGTCTCAGGGCTGCAGGCCAAGAAAGTCTGTCATGTTATATGCTAAAATTTCCCCAGCATTTTATAATTGTTTATACATTTCTTGAAGTTTGACCTTAGTGTGTTCTAAGAGTATTATTTCATTCACACTGTTTTTGGTCATCATGATCCCATTTGACATAAAACAGGTAGTTCTTAACAGCATGTAATAGTGCAAAGAGCATGGATTTTTAGATCCAAAGAGACCTATGTCTTAATAATGGCTCTGTTTCTTATAAACTGTGTGGTCTTAAGCTATCTATTTATATTCTCTGGACTCTGACCCCTTATCTAAAAGTCAGATAATGATAGTTTATGGGGGTTTTATGTTGATTAAAGAAACTAAATGGAAACTATAATTGATATTAACAAGTGGTAGTATTACTGAAGAAATTTAAAAGATAAGTTTTCCCTTCACATATATGTAAATATACATACATACACATATACTTGTGTGTATCCTTCTCCTGAAACATTGGTTACCCAGGGAGAAAAAAAATCAGATAGTGTCATATTAAAATTTAACTTTCAATCACCTTTTAAATTTTTTTCTTAAAACTTCAAAAATAGATGCCTTAAAAATAAACATAATTTTTAAAATGAGATCAACCTAGAGAGGTGCCCAGTGCACATTCTAAATACTTCAGCAGTCTCTTGTCAATTACTAGGATCATTGAAGCACTCCATCCTTCCTGGATACCAGTTTGTTTTAAAAGGGTAAAACAAGACATTTGTAGTCATCTTCCCTCAACATAACCTCTTCCATTGTGCATTTATGTATGTCAAGATTATATATGCCAACAATTCCCTACACAACATTTCACCACAAATATTTGTCTTAATTTGTTGACAGGCTAATTAATATTTTCTTGTTGAAAGGAGTCCTACAACCACTTTTAAGGTATTAATCCAGCATATTTCACTATGCTAGAACTTATTAAATGATGCTAAAGTCATTTTTTTTTGTTGTCTCTCATTAAGATAAAAGAGAGGATACTTTAAAGTATTACTAGAGATTTAAAGAGGAGCATTTAAAAAAAAGTAAAAAAAAATAAAGAGGAGCATTGTATAATGATAATCAGTTATCCACAGGCATAATAAATTTGCTTATAACTTAACATAGCATCAAAACACATAAAGCAAAAGGAAATACATAAAGCAAAAAGAAAAGGAAAAGCAGACAAATTCATAATCACGTGGACTTTTTACACCGATTTTTCAATAACTGAAAAATTTAGTAAGGATATATAGACAGTTTTAACTACAAAATTAACTACAAATTTAACTACTAACTTACCAAAATAGAATACTTTCAACAATTATAGAATCTACATTTTTTTTCATTTTATTAAAGTTGATGCACACTCCTTAAGTCTCAATGACTTGTGAAACACAATCAGAAACTAATAATAAGGTAACTAGAAAATCCCAATACTATGGAAAATTATAAATGAAGTTCAAAATAATCTTGGATAAGAGATGACATTACGATTAGACATAGAAATAGTTCTATGCTGAATGAAAATAAATTTGGAAAAAATATATCAACATGAAATAAAACAAAGTTTGAACAGTTAGGTAATAATGAAAACTACTGAATAAACAGTTGTGGGGTTTTTTTTGTTGTTGTTCTGAAATTATTTGTACTTTTGTTGAGAAATCAGTAATTTTGTAGAAAAATCTGTAACAAAATTTTGTGAGTGAGGTACTGGTACATTATAAGACAATATTGACTCACTAAGTACAATAATAGCAACAAGAAAAAAATCCCCAACATAAAGTATTATAATAAAAAATATTCATACAATAACTTATTTTCTTTGGGGTTGGTAATGTTTGTTTTATTTTTTAAAATTTAATTTTTTACGAGGATAATTACATATCAAAGTTAAAGCAAAATTTTACTGTCTTATTATATCATTTCTTTGAATTCTTGATACTTACTGAAAATTAGTTTATAGAGGAAGAGTATGAAATACAATAAGTAAAAGACTAATAACTTTGAGTAATCAGTAAGAGCTGTTCTTTCAAAAGATACCATTAAGATACCATTACTGTAAAAGTAAGCCATGGACTGGGAAAAGATAGCATGGATAACTGATGAGGGACTTATATTCAGAATTAATATAGTCAACATAGAAAAGAACAACTCAAAAAAGGAAACTGGCAGAAGACTTGAACAGCCACTTAAAAGTCAAATACTATATGAAATTAATGCAAATTACATTCACAATGAAAATCCCACAAGTATCACTAAATTAAAATAACTGACGATTCCAAGGGTTGATGAAGAGGCCTGCCAAAATGATACTGACACAGTAAATTGGCATAATCACTTAGGAAAAGTTCTAAAGTTTGAAGACATGCATTTTCTACAACTCAGCAATTTCACTCATAGATATACCAATCCTTGTGTGTACCAGGTGCTTATAAGGATACCCAAAGCAAGTACAAAGATATTCACAGCAATAGCATTAATAATGTCCAAAAAAATGGGGCAGCCCAGCGGCTCAGCAGTTTAGTGCCACCTTCAGCCCACGGCCTGATCCTGGAGACCCGGGATGGAGTCCCACGTCGGGCTCCCTGCAAGGAGCCTGCTTCTCACTCTGCCTGTGTCTCTGCCTCTCTCTCTCTCTCTGTGTCTCTCATGAATAAATAAATAAAATCTTTAAAAAAATAAAATAAAATAACGTTCAAAAATGAAAACCACTTTAATGCTCATGAATGGTGACTATAATAAATAAATTTGGGTACAAAGGAATTACTAAATAGCAATAAAAGTGAGCGAATTATAGCTACAAAGGGCATGGAGGCCTCTTTCAGTCATAATCAGCTAAAGAAATCAGAAACTGAAAAAAACATAATGTGATTCTTTTCATAAACAGATTAAATTAAACTACAGTCCTTAATGATTCCTATTTAGGTGGTAATTTGAATGAAAAAAAAGCAAGAGAAGCTTTACTATGAAAGTCAGGACAGCATTTATCTTTGAGGAGCAAGGCATTTGGATGGGGAAGGAGCACACAGGAAAGTGGTGTGCTGGCAGTCTGTTAGCCTGGGTGTCTGCTTTATAGTAATTCAACGAGCTGTTCGTTTTTATTTTGTATACTTTATGCGTGTCTTATTTCACTGCAGAATGTGGGGTTTTTTTTCTCTTACAGAGCTGTGGCTGATATCCTTTGGCTTTCATTTATTGGTATTACTTTTTGTAACCCTGGCTGAAAGGTAGAGTGACTCTGGCGGCCATGGAAGTGGAGAGTTTTTATGAAAACAACAATTAACTCATCAGTCACCAAAACACCAAACCACAACATCTGGAAGACATCAACGAACGGATCAGGTCTACAGTTCTCTCCTGCACAATGCATGAGACCTAGAATAGACTTAAATATTTCAAGTTTCTACAATCTAAGTTCTAAGGTAGTGGGGGCATTTAAGGGAAAGAGCATAAAAGGTTTCACCTCAAAGCATCCTACCATCCCAGTAAACTGGTATAAGGTCTTATGAATTCTTTGGTTGAGTCTGAAACACTGTACACATAGTTATGTGTAACTATAATCCTAAATAGTGGACTATGATGTTCTTTGAAGTGTGAAACACTGTGTTTCTTGGTGAAATGTTTTCTTTATGGGGCCCTTTATTGAGCCATGCATGGAACAGTTGCTGATTCCTTCCCAATTTAATTATAAAGTCAGTTGTATCACTAATGCAGTTTTGTTCTAGAAAACAGATTCTGGATTACATTCTGTGTCCTTTCTTACCTCCAAAAGTTTTCATCTTTATGGATAAATAAAGAACTATTTTCTATGATTAAAAACAGCAACTCTGGAATCTCTAAACATATTCTGCTTTCTATAATGAAAAGACTAAAATATAAATGATTTTAAATTTGATAATCAAATTATGAATATTCATGTGGAACATCTGAACTAAGGAACTTGGAAAGTGACTGCACTTTAAATAAAATTTAATTTTCTAACAATAAAATACCAAACAAAGCACAAAAATAATTAGGACTATAAAATGAAAAACAAAACATAAACATTCTACAAATATCAAGAGCAGAAGAATGCTGTATATAGATAAATGAAAAATATCTTACTTCTAGTTTTCTGAAACCTAACTGTCCACTTCAACATTTTCAGAAAAGGCCTTCAATTTATAACAATGAAACAAAATTTCTGAAGAGAGAGTTAGCAATAGTTATAATAAGAAAGAAATCATTCACTAAGTAAACGGATAAATTCAAAAATAAAGGTCCTTTGGAAATAATGACATAAACTGCATTTTGTTACTATATTTAAAAATGTAAAGAGTCAGTCCCAATATAAAAAATATTTACGGCTTTACTATTGTGGGCTAAGTAATTGATTGAGCAGCAAAGATGGCCAATAGAATTAACAGTTTTCTCTCCTACTGGATAAAAGTGGTCCAATTTCTCCAGTCTGCAGGGACTATCCTCATTCTAGCTATGGTACTCTTGCCTCTCCCTTTTCTAAATGTGCCCTAGGAGCACTACCTATGCTTCTCTTTCAGGCATTTCTATTCAAATGCAAAAATGTTTTCCAGGGGCAGCCCTGGTGGGGCAGCGGTTTGTTGCAGCCTGCAGCCTGGGGTGTGATTCTGGAGACCAGGGGATCCAGTCCCACATCGGGCTCCCTGCATGGAGCCTGCTTCTCCATCTGTCTGTGTCTCTGCCTCTCTCTCTCTGTGTCTATGAATAAATAAATAAAATCTTTTAAAAAATTTTAAAAAATGTTTTCCATGAAATGAAAAGATCCCATTTATTCTCTTTTATCTTTGTTCAATATAAAGCGTTCATTAAACCCATCCTTTCAGGGCACCTGGGTGGCTCAGTCAGTTAAGTGTCCACCTTTGGCTCAGGTCGTGATCTTGGGGTCCTGGGATGGAGTCCTACGTGGGGCTCCCTGCTCATCCCAGAGCTTGGTACTCCCTTTCCCTCTGCTGCTCCCCCTGCTCATGCTGTCTCACTCTCACTCACTCTGTCTCTCAAATAAACAATATCTTTAAAAAAATAAATCTACCATTTCTTTTTATTATAAATGGTAAATCTTAAAATTCAATGTGGTCATATTACCTTTCTGCCTGTTAGGCCCTGACCAATATTTCTAGCCTGATATTTTCTCCATTTTCAGCTTTGGAAATCTATTATAACTCAACCTAAGTGGGTTACTAACCTGGTCATCTAGTTTAGTATTTAAGTGACTATTAGGACATACTTTATGAAGTTTGAAATGACCCTCTATTCTTTCTCATATAAAATATCTATAAGATATCAGTGACAGTCAGATACCATTTCTAGGGAAAAGCTACTGTATTTTCTCCAAGGTCATAATTGTACTAAAACATCCAAGGGCAATGTTTTCAGACTGAATTCTATTTTTTCCCTGAGACATATAAAAGAGGATTGATAAGCCTATAATTCAGAACCCACTTACAGACTTACAGGAAAATTATATATTTATAACGTTCCTGATGAAAGACCATAGGTCAAAGGCAAAAAGGAAATAGGGGCAAGAAACGTAAAAAGTAGAAAAAAAGTCCCTGAATCTTTCTTGACTATAGAATAAATTTCTTGGGATATGAAAGAACTCTTAAAAAATACTAAGGGCATGCCCTGTTGGGCTAGCCATGTTGCAGTTGAGCACGGAGGGAAACACCAAGTAGACTGCATTTATAGAATAAAATAAACTGGTGAGCTGTACAGTCTTGATTTCAAAATGATATCTCCACATTGTCCATGTCACAGGTCTGCATTTGAGTCTCCCACATTAAAAGTTTCCTGAAGTTGATTGGTTTGGACACACAGCTCTCTGTGTACATCATTTTATCTTGCATATCATACTTTAAATTCTTGGAAGTACAAGGATCTAAGTGCATTTTAACTCTTTGGGAGAGGAGGGGTTCCCCTGAAGTCTTTTATCATTTTTTAAAGACTTTACTTTTATTTATTCATGAGAAACACACACACACAGAGAGGCAGAGGGAGAAGCAGGCTCCCTGCGGGAAGCCCAATATGGGACTTGAGCCCAGAATTCCAGGATCATGACCTGAGCTGAAGGCAGACACGCAAACACTGAGCCAGCAGACGCCCTTGTCTTTTATCATTTTGTTTCATTTCACCCAAGATATCTTTAATCTAAGGAAAATGAAGTCCTCAAGGGTGACCTCCATCCACTCTCCATTTCCATCACCTTAGTCCCCACCAACCGCACATACTTTCTCTCTCATTCTGGTCTCCTTCCTCTAAACTGGGAAATGGTTAGGCGCTTCTCCTTGTTAAAGCCAATCCCTCCATCTTTACCCTTGATAACATTCATTCCCATCTCCTGAGGAATCGTACTCAATCTAGTGTTCTCTCTTGTTCCTCATCCCCCCCTTTCCAACCCCACTTGCACTTTTCCTTATGTTTCTAATCTGCCCACATTTCTCTCATCCTAACAAGAAACCTCCTGGGTGCATATATATTCATCAATACACTACTCTCTCACTCCCTTATTGATCTTTTCCCAAAATAGTCTGCTTATCATTTGCCTTTTGCTTTAGACTTTTGAATTCTGTTGTACAGATTCTCACTCTTAGAAAATGAGGAGTTGTTCCTAAGTATCCAATCTATTGGCAACTTACTATTTCTTCTTTCATATTAACTTATTAATAACATATTTGTCTACCTTCTTAAAATACTCTTTGTTTGTTTGAACCTTGTTTTCCTTCTGTCATATTTCACTGACCATTTCTTCTCAGGTTTTGTAACTCCTTGCTTTAGGAAGTTATGATTAGGCAAGCTATCTTCCAAGCTCACTTGAAAACTTCTAGGTTTCATAAGATAGACTGATTGACATTTTTCAAGATGTGGAAATGAGACTCTTTGGGGGAAAAAGTCATTAGGTAAAATCAGGTGTTTCTGTAAGACAATTATACTTATTTCCCTGAGTAAAGTCACCGGAGAGATGCCAATTTCAAGACGTAGTTGGGAAACTGTCACTTGGATATAGACTTTAATGTTTTGAACTATAGCAATTATCACATTATTTTTTAATATCATTTAGTTTCATCTCCTGTTTTCCCACTGGAGTATGAAATGAGCCCTATGTCCTAGGAAGAATCTGGGAAAGTACTTTAATAGTTTTTCTGAATGCTAATAGAGCCAGTGAGTGATATTCCTTGCACTCACAATCCAAAACTCCTGCATTTCTCAGCTGAGATGATCTCATTAGATGCAACTACTTTCTGAGCTATCACCTTCTATACGGAGTCTAGGAGAACCTGACCAGAGTTTCCTTGTCTATTAGATTCCTTCCTAATACAAGGCTAAAAATAGCATTAAAAAAGCTAGTCAATACTTTGACCTACTCTGGAAATTAGCCAAAACATATGAACAAAACTGGAGCTGGTCAGAAGGCCACAGAAGATGAAACTCTAAACCCTTGGCAGTCTTGACAGCATTGTTGGCTTTGGGGTGTACTACCACTAAAGTGTTTCCAGCTGGCATGACTCTAGGCCAAAGTCACACTCATTTCATGGACCTTTATCCCTTTCCATACATTGAGATTAGGATACATGGTATTGAAAATCACTAACACCAAGAAATGTGCCAGTTTAAGGTTTCCAATAGTTTCATATTTTGTGAACATCATGTTAATCTTAGTAATCATATCCTAAACCATAAGACTCAACTTCATGTCAGATATCTTTTCACATGAGTTAAATTATTCCACTAAAAAGATAAATAAATAAGGGATTACATATAAACAAAATATTACACTCGATATAAAGTAAAACATATACTACAACATATGGAAATATGTATCAAAATGTATGCCAAATACATGTATTTAATGTGTATATGTATAATATACTTTGAATAAATTGAAATTATTAGGTGAAGAAAAAAGTAGATATCTGCCACATTTTTCCTAAGAAAGTACTTTATTTTCAGGAAATTTATGCTTTAGCAGCCTTGTAATAATAAATAAAAATCTGAGGGTTAGAATGTGATTCAGAGAGATCCAGAGACTACAATTTATTCCCAAACAGAAAGAGTCAGTATAAATCCTGTGAATTTCATTGTCTGCTGCCAGAAAACCTATTTAATTATGAATAAGAAATGCTTAGAAATGTTGTCTCTTTAGGGATCACAATCCTTATTTGGAAACAAGACCTTGTAAGCCCTTTAAAAATTACCCATCATAAGTACAACACTGTCATCTTAGTTCATCATTAGGGAACTCTGTACTAGAGTAACCCCGGTGCTCCTCAGTATATTGGAAAGATGGCCATGAGAGTACACTGAGGTTTCCTGGCATTCTCAGAGATTCTGTTTACTGGACCTGTTTTTAGTTACATTTTCACTTGAGTTGGCTTGGTGTGATATCCATATTATAAATTGGATCCAGCTGTTCAAATAGTTACTTAGACAACACTTAAACCTTTTTTTTCTGCAAAGATAGCTCCTCTGAAGATGCTAGCCTACCATAATACATCAAAGCAATTAAATTAAAAGCATGGTATGAGTACAAAGATAACTAATCCCTTTCTGAACCAATTCAAGTATATTCTAGAAGACCAAGAAGTTTCCACAAGTTAGGGTAATCACAGAGTAATACAAATGCAAATCTACTTTCATCAGACATTATCTGATAGATTGAATGGCTTCCATGACAAGAAATATTTTGCATGGGTCTCAACCTGCCCTTATTATGTATCATAAGTAGAATGTATTCTGTTTCCAATTACAGAACTTCTCAGCCAGTGTGCCACAGTGTGCCATGAATGGGGGAGGGGCAGGCAGGTGGCTGAGATGGTAATCTTAGGTACTGTAATAGTGGCCAGAAGGGACTGCTTAAGGTAATCAAAATTCCTATACTACTTGTCTCTGTACATGAGGACTCTTACTTCTTTATTCCAGTATACTAAATAAATATGGCTTTATATATAGCCATGGTGTGTAAAGATTTAAAAGTATTGGCTTAATAACAGAATTTTAATTTTCACTGAGGCAAGATATTTTGAAGTAGGCCTTCCAGAATTGGTTCCATGATTCATAGGGTCATCAAAGACCTAATCTCATTTCTTTCTACTATTTCACCTTCTCATTATGTTGCCATTTGTCTTCAGGCTTGCCATCTCATGACTGCAAGATAGCTGGGAAAGCTCTGGACTTCACATTCTCAACAGCATCCAAAGCAGAAGGGAAGGAAAGGGTCAAAAGCAATCTTTTTGTCACATGGCCTTCTCCTTTTTAAGGGATAAAAACCTTTCCCCAAAGTGCTCTACCACACTTACCTCTCCATCTTTACATTGTATTGACATGGGGTTACTTTTACGTGTACATTGGCAAAGCCATTACCATGAATGGCTTGGGCAATCATGATTCATTCGTAAGGGTGGACATACTGTCATTTGCATAGAATAAAACAGAGTGCCATTAGCAATAAATATAGGAGAATGACTGGTAGTTAAGCAATAGCATCTGCTGCTGGGAGATTAATCAAAAGAAAGGAAGCAATGTTGCTTATACTTCTAAGAGTAATAATCAATTTCAAATGAAAGGAAATATGTAATTGCTTTTTTTCTTTTAAATATTTATTTATTTAGTTTTGAGGGTACGGACAGGCAGAAGGAGAGAGAAACTTAAGCAGACTCTGCACTGATTGCAGAGCTCCACAAGGAGCTCAATCTCACAACCCTGAGATCATGACATGAGCTGAGACCAAGAGTCCAATGCTTAACCACCTGCACCACCCAAGCACCCCTAGAAATGTATAATTTCTTAAGTCTAATGGGCCTTTCCTCAAACCTTCAGCTCTACCTGCTTCAATTTTTATAGTAAATTTCAGGATTTTCATTAATGTATAAATAAAATGTTATTGTATCATTGTAACCACAGCAACATTTACAAAAATATTTGTAAAACAGGTAACTGATAAAAAAATCACTTATATCTAAAATATACAAAGAACTCTTAAAACTCAACAAAAAAATTCAATTTTCAAAAATGAGCAAAGGAGCTGAATAGACATCTCACCATAAAAAGAAATATGGATCCCAAATAAACACATGAAAAGGTACTCACATTATTTGTTGTCAGGTAAACTAAAACAATGTGATATCATTATACACCTATTAAAAATGGTAAAAGTCCAAACAACTGATAATATCAATGGCTAATGATGTGAAAAAACAAGAATTCTTATTCTGCTTCTGGGAATAAAAAATGATAAAACCACTTTGGAAAACAATTTTGTACTTTCTTAAAAAGCTATATGTAGTCTACAATCCAACAACAATGCTCCTAGGTATCTAACCAACAAATCTGAAAATGTATGTGCACACAAAAATCTGCATGCAAATGTTTACAGCACCTTTACTTATAATCACAAAAACTGGAAGCAACAAAAATGTTCTTCAATAAGTGAATGGATAAACAAACTGTGGTATATCCATATAAAGAAGTCAGTCTCATAAGGCTATAGAAATGGCCAACCAGCTAGCTGTTGCCAGTGTTTAGGAGAAGTTAGAGATTTGAATAGGAGTAGTACAGGGTATTTCTTTAGAGTAGTGAAACTATCCTGTATGGTTGTGTAAGGGTAGATAAATGACTGTGCATTTGTCAAAACCTACAGAGCTTTGTGGCACAAAGAGTGGACCATGTTCCACATAATATAAAAAGGGAAATGGAAATTAAAATAACAATGAGATACCATAGCACACCTATTAGAACAGCCAAAATTCAGACCCTGACAACACCAAATGCTAGTAAGGATATGGGGCAACAGAAACTCTCATACGTTGCTCATAGGAAAGCAAAATGGTACAGCCACTTGGGAAGATGGTTTGACAGTTTCTTTCAAAACTAAACATACTCATAGCATACAATCTAGCAATCACACTTCTCAGTATCTACTGAAGAGTTGAAAATGTCCACACAAAAGCCTGCACTAAGATATTTACAGCAGCTTTGTATATAATAGACAAAACTTGGAATCAACCATTCTTTTAGTAGATGAATAAATAAATGAACTAGTCCATCCAGGTAATGAATATTATTCAGCACTAAAGGAAAAAAAAGAGCTATCAAGCCCTGAAAAAAACATAGAGAAAAATTAAATGTTTATTACTAAATGAAAGAAACTACTCTGCAAAGGCTACATACTGTATGATTCCAACTTCATATAGTTGGAAATTCTGGAAAAGGCAAAACTATGGAGACAGTAAAAAACCAGTCAGTAGGTGTCAGGGGTTTGTAAAGGGAATGAATAGGTAGGGTGGAGAAGAATTGTAGGGCAATGAAAACACTCTGTATTATACCGTCATGATGGAGACATGCCATAATATATTTATCTAAACCTATAGAATGTACCACACCAAGACTAAACTATAATGTAACCTATGGATTTTTAGTAATTACAATTTGTTAATATAGGCTCCTCACTTGTAATAAATATACCACTCTGATGTTGGATATTGCTTATAGTGGAGGCTGGGGAGAGAAGGTATATGGGAAATCTCTTTATCTTCTGCTCAATTCTGCTGTGAACCTAGAACTACTCTTAACTTTTTAAAAGACTGAACTTTAGTCTAAAATTGCTCTGAAAAAATCAGGTTTTAATTTAAAAAAAAAAAAGGACTTGGCACACCTGGGTGGCTCAGTTAGTTAAGCGTTCATCTTTGGCTCAGGTCATGATCCCAGGGTCCTGGGATGGAGCCCTGAGTTGGGCTCTCTGTTCAGTGGGAAGTGTTCTTCTCCCTCTCCCTGTGTGCTCTCTCTTGCTCTCACTCTCCTTCAAATATAAGTAAGTAAGTAAGTAAGTAAGTAAGTAAATAAATAAATAAATGTGAAGTTTAGTACATGTATTTTGAAAGAAATCATTCAGTAGCACCTGAATGGCTCAGTCAATCAAGCATCTGCCTTTGGCTCAGCTCATGATCCTGGAGTCCTGGGATGGAGTCCCACATCTGGCTTCCTGCTTGGCAGGGAGTCTGTTTCTCCCTTTGCCCCTCCCCTACTGATGCTCTCTCTCCCTAATAAATAAATAAAATCTTAAAAAAAAATTTCAGAAAATCAGGAAGTTCTAGAACAGAAGGCACACCATGACAAAAAGAATCTGCATAACAACTGTACAAAATAATCTCACTGAAAGAGGTTGAGCAAAAAGATGTTGCCCTAAGTAACTTTAGAAGTGGGTAGAGACTACAAGACTAAAGATAAAAGTAATTGAACATAAGAATTATATTATAGTTGATAAATTTCTATTTTTCACAAGAAGTTAATTCTGAAAGATTAACAAGCCTATTAGAATCAAACAAGTAAATGCATGGTAGATCATGGGAGCTGGATTTCTCACTATTGGAGTGAGAGTTTACACATAAGCAAGAAAGGAAGGCTAGAATGACCCATATGGTAATGGATTATAATTGGAGGCATAAATATAAATTCATATTTACCTTGATACAGATACAGATGGATACATAAATACTTAAACATATATGTATACACACAGGCTAATATGCTCACATATATTCCCTTCCTTTGCCAAATGAGAGGGCCTAGAAACAACAACACCCCAGTAGCAACAAACATACCTAGTGCCCAGATCTTGGTTTCTTCCAAAAAGAACTAAGCCTTCTTAGAGAAATAGATGATGATATAGCTAAGGTTGGAAGTATGCTAGATGAATCTGGACCAGCTGGAAGTGCTCAAAAGCACAGAAAATAATGTGAAGGATATGTCAAAGGGACAAAAGAGCCAACTGAAAGTTTCCAGTGACCAAAGCCAGAACAATTTGAGCTATGAAATAAATAAAGCAGTACTGGTTTATAACCCAAAGTACAAACTAAAAATCTGAGTTCATAGTGGTATAAATAGTTGAATGAAATAAATGGTGAAAAATAGATAAGTCTTCAATGAAGATGATTCCAAATAATTACATAGGTCCTCTTCAAGAAGGTGGAGCACACCTTCCTAAATATTGACTGTATATAGTGACTGCTTTCCTAAGAAGATAGTATGGAAATGAGGAGAAAAGAATAACTTTGCAGTGGAGAAACCTGACAACCACTACCTCAGCCACATGATTATGAGTACCATGAACAGTGATAAGTCATGTTGATAAGATATACCATTGATCTGATGAGAATGGTACTTTTTCTGTGGTCTTCATCCCTATAACTCATAACCCCATGGGCGGGGGTATGGACACGAGTTTAATCATGAGGAAACATGAGTTAAATATCAATTGGGGGGCTTTCTACAAAACATCTGACTAGTACTCCTCAAAAGTGTCAAGGTCATCAAAGAAGAGGAATATCCAAGAACTCTCATGGTTGAGAGGAGCCTGAGGAAACATGACTAAATGTAGTGTGGTATCCTGGACAGGATCCTAGATATCGAAAAGGACAGTAGGTACAAACTCAGGAAATCTGAATGAAGTATAGACTAATTAATAATAACATATCAATATACATTTGTTGTGACAAAAGTACCATACTAATAAAAGATGTGGATGAGCATCATTAACATAATGCTAAAGCTACTCCAAACTTTTGAAGTTCACATATATTTAAAAATGGCAGAAATTAGCATTGCTGCCTTGGGAAAGTCTCTAAAACTAATTAGAACAGGTCAAACCACACACAAAAAAAATCAGATTAATGCAGACCAGTAGGTAGCATAGTGTAATGAAAAAGAATACTGTTTCAGACCTAAACACTAGTTTGCCCCAGATACTACAGGCATGACATTCAACAAATCCTTTAATCCTTGTAGACTTTCACGTTTTATCTGTAAATTGTGGAAATTGGATACAATGATAGTATAGTGCCCCTCCAAAATGATTCTATAAACAAGCAAAATACATAACCTAAACCAAGAAGAATGCCAATAAGTTGTTCTATCACATCACACATAACTTGGGAGATACTTAATGACCTTTTCACTGATAAATACATTTTAATTTTAATGAAGCCACTTTTCTGAGACTTGGAAATCATACTGGAATATGAGGAAACAATGTTGCTTTATTATAGTAAATAGTGGTATCTCCTTTACAATTGTATTTTTATCTTAAAAAAATAAAAGGTAGGGGAAAAGGGAAAAGACTTTATACCTGTCTTATTCACATATTCTCAAATAATATCACATTTTAAATAATGTCACCCTCAGCTCCATAAAACGTTGTGCTGAATTGAGAAACTGTAACAAGAAACAAGGGGTGTAAAAGCTAAGTGTGTCATCAATTTTCAGTGCAAATACAAGATTAAGTCTTTTTCTCTCAAAAAGACCCTGATGGAATGGATAGAAGTCTTTCATGACTCACTTTTCTAAACTTGGTAGTCTATACTCCCAGAGGGACTACAAGGCCACTTAGGAGGTAAACGTGAAAGGAGGTAAAATGAAGAGCAAATCAGACTGGAGTTAGGACACCTGGATTCTAATTCTACCCTTTTCATTACTTAGCTAGCAGTTTCACCTTGAGTAAATATTTTTAATCTTGCTGAGCTTATTTGAGAAACATGGTGTTGGATCAGTCAGATGCTATAATAGAGTTAAACTCAGCAATGCATAGATTTGCTCCTTTCTTTTGAATAGCAAGGTTTAGAGAGGGAGTATTGTCTGTTCAGGGCTGGCTGAGCAAACCCCTGACCTCTGTGCTGAGCTGCCTGGCTAACACTCCAGACGTGGAGAGGCCACAGCCCACCTGGAGGGCAAAGGAAATGGTCCAGGAGCAATTGTTTCCATATGCATTTCCAGAGCTGAGACACAGGAGTGCTTTGGAGCTGGCAGGAAAGGGAAGCAATTTATCCTCTTTCACATCCTTCAGAAAGCTTCCTGGGAAGTTCATGACCTTGGTCTATCAAACACCTTTCTCAGTACTGATTCTTGAAAGGGAGTCAGAAGCAACCTTAAGAGTTAAGGACATTTAATTTTGAATTTCACTATATAAACCTTGCTTAGGAGCATAGCTTATAAACCAATCTCTTTGTACACAGGTTTAACAAAATCTGTTTAAACAGAATTTGGAAGAGTAATTATGCCAATGATATTGGCGATACATAGTAATGTCATAAACAATAAAGTCTGTGAGGTTATTGCAGTTTGCTTGAGTCATAAGTTTATCCTTGTAATAATTTTTTAGGCTTTGCCCACTGTAGTGTGTAGTACAATTGTAAATCAGCAAGTAAAAATTAGCAATGCCTTTGCTTCTCCATTGAAGCATATGAGTGTCTAGTGGCATGTCTAACACACATGAAGGAACATTCATTTTTTGCCTTTTCTTTACATTCTTTTCATAGGCATAGGTTCATATCAACCCACTCCCTACCAACACAGAGAGGAAGAAAATGGAATTTCCACTAATGACATATTTTTAAAAATTCTTACCAGTATAATGATAAGTGTACACTGGGAAAAAAAGGTATCTATGGCTATGGATGTTCATGCCCTCTGATAATTTTCCCCATCCCTCAATTATACTGACTTTTGATCGCCATTTGGGAAATTTATTTTCGGTGGTGCCTGAAGCCAACAATTATGTGCTTTAAATTGTGTACTTTAAATACATAGCTCTTCTCCTCACACATCTCAGGCTGCCACCAAGAGTTCTTGCAGTTCCTGTCTCCAGTTTGGTTTTAGCCCACAGCATAGGAACAAAGGGCCAACACTACCACTTCCATTTCTGGAGGACATGCAAATATACCATCTTGCAAATGTAACTGGAATGCTCTACTTAGCCCAGAGTACGAATAACTGATTGGTACCTAACAGTAATGTTGAGGCAATAAAATGTTTGATTTTGCATGGACATAATAAAATTATGGCTTGGTTGTTTTTAAGACTAAGTGAATAGCAGTAGGGAACAGATAAAAGTTGTTTCTTCAACTGCAGCTTGAGAACTAACTGGTGTCCTATCCAACACTGGAAAGGATATTTTCATCATACATATACGTTGGAGACTTAGCACAAACTTTTTTAAGTAGATGTTATTCAATTTCCATAAATACTGTTCCATAAAAATTAGGAAGCGCCATAAGCTTAAGCTGTACATTAAATGAAGGACTCATGAGGAAAAAGGGTATAATAAGAGAGAATACTATAAAACTAAAATTACATTTAAAAAAAGGAAACAAAAAATCCCGCAGAGCTATAAATGTCCTAATGGACAACACACAGTATGCCAGTGCATTGTATATAATAAACCTCTTATTTTGAATGGGTTACTGGAACAAGTCCCAAAGAAGCAAGACTTCCCAAAGAGGACAGGTCCCTGAGATGGTTTCTGTCAATATCTGGGGAATGATTCTTTCACAAGACTACGGGTTTCCATTGAGCTCCTCTTAACCTGTGGGATTTAGACAGAAGATGTAACCAAGTGTAGCATTCTACAGTCTGTAATAAAGCAAAACCCAAGTCTTTTAATATATTTTAAACAGGATGTTACTTTCCTAGATTGAGCGTGTCATGTACCCTGAGAGGTACATTGTTCTTTGCTGAAAACAGACCTACAAAATAGGGCTGCTGAGAAAAGAGATAATAGGGCCTGACAAGTAGAGAAATGGATTGCCTTTAGTTACCAGATGTCTAGATTTTTTATTTTAGTGTGTTGGTTTTTATAAGATCAGAATCATGTCTAAGAATTGGATCATCAATAATGAGAATGGCAACAACCTGATTCTGTTGGAATGGTTCTCAAAAAAAAAAAAAAAAAAAAAGTTACCATCATTTGGGGACCTCTTGAATCCTAATAATGAAAGGGAAAATTTAAAAATGATATAAGATAATATTAATTGAAGGGTGACTAAGTCAAATTTGTTGTTATTTACTTGAGAGATACTCTTTACTTAATCAGCTCCCTTCTGAATACCTGGATTCAGGTACTCCATTATGTACTCAAATAGTCTTTCTCTCTCTCCCCACCCCCCCCCCCCCACACACCCATCACCCATGAATGTCATAGTATGATAGATAAAAGCACTTTCTATTTTTCTAAAGAAATTAAAAAATACAGGTTCCTATTAAGTAAACTAAATGGTCACACAGTGCTAATAGGTACCTTCTAAATGACTATAAGCATTAAATTCATTACAGATATGTTTTATTTCTTGAAAAAGAAAATCTGGAGTATTCATTAATGTCTGACCTTACTAATACCTAAGTGCTAAATACAAAGACTAAAGCTCATTCAAAAGAAAATGGGAGTTGGAGGAGAATTGACTTATTTTTCTTATTCAGGGCATCTTTAAATCACATCAATATTTTTCTAATAACCATATAAATTCTCTGTTACAGATTGTATACTATTTGCATAACTCGTTTTGTTTTGTTTTTTTTTGTTTTTTTTTTTAATTTATTTTTTATTGGTGTTCAATTTACTAACATACAGAATAACACCCAGTGCCCGTCACCCATTCACTCCCACCCCCCGCCCTCCTCCCCTTCTACCACCCCTAGTTCGTTTCCCAGAGTTAGCAGTCTTTACGTTCTGTCTCCCTTTCTGATATTTCCCACACATTTCTTCTCCCTTCCCTTATATTCCCTTTCACTATTATTTATATTCCCCAAATGAATGAGAACATATAATGTTTGTCCTTCTCTGACTGACTTACTTCACTCAGCATAATACCCTCCAGTTCCATCCACGTTGAAGCAAATGGTGGGTATTTGTCATTTCTAATAGCTGAGTAATATTCCATTGTATACATAAACCACATCTTCTTTATCCATTCATCTTTCGTTGGACACTGAGGCTCCTTCCACAGTTTGGCTATCGTGGCCATTGCTGCTATAAACATCGGGGTGCAGGTGTCCCGGCGTTTCATTGCATTTGTATCTTTGGGGTAAATCCCCAACAGTGCAATTGCTGGGTCGTAGGGCAGGTATATTTTTAACTCTTTGAGGAACCTCCATACAGTTTTCCAGAGTGGCTGCACCAGTTCACATTCCCACCAACAGTGTAAGAGGGTTCCCTTTTCTCCGCATCCTCTCCAACATTTGTTGTTTCCTGCCTTGTTAATTTTCCCCATTCTCACTGGTGTGAGGTGGTATCTCATTGTAGTTTTGATTTGTATTTCCCTGATGGCAAGTGATGCAGAACATTTTCTCATATGCATGTTGGCCGTGTCTATGTCTTCCTCTGTGAGATTTCTGTTCATGTCTTTTGCCCATTTCATGATTGGATTGTTTGTTTCTTTGGTGTTGAGTTTAAGAAGTTCTTTATAGATCTTGGAAACTAGCCCTTTATCTGATATGTCATTTGCAAATATCTTCTCCCATTCTGTAGGTTGTCTTTGAGTTTTGTTGACTGTATCCTTTGCTGTGCAAAAGCTTCTTATCTTGATGAAGTCCCAATAGTTCATTTTTGCTTTTGTTTCTTTTGCTTTTGTGGATGTATCTTGCAAGAAGTTACTATGGCCGAGTTCAAAAAGGGTGTTGCCTGTGTTCTTCTCTAGGATTTTGATGGAATCTTGTCTCACATTTAGATCTTTCATCCATTTTGAGTTTATCTTGGTGTATGGTGAAAGAGAGTGGTCTAGTTTCATTCTTCTGCATGTGGATGTCCAATTTTCCCAGCACCATTTATTGAAGAGACTGTCTTTCTTCCAATGGATAGTCTTTCCTCCTTTATCGAATATTAGTTGCCCATAAAGTTCAGGGTCCACTTCTGGATTCTCTATTCTGTTCCACTGATCTATGTGTCTGTTTTTGTGCCAGTACCACACTGTCTTGATGACCACAGCTTTGTAGTACAACCTGAAATCTGGCATTGTGATGCCCCCAGCTATGGTTTTCTTTTTTAAAATTCCCCTGGCTATTCGGGGTCTTTTCTGATTCCACACAAATCTTAAAATAATTTGTTCTAACTCTCTGAAGAAAGTCCATGGTATTTTGATAGGGATTGCATTAAACGTGTATATTGCCCTGGGTAACATTGACATTTTCACAATATTAATTCTGCCAATCCATGAGCATGGAATATTTTTCCATCTCTTTGTGTCTTCCTCAATTTCTTTCAGAAGTGTTCTATAGTTTTGAGGGTATAGATCCTTTACATCTTTGGTTAGGTTTATTCCTAGGTATCTTATGCTTTTGGGTGCAATTGTAAATGGGATTGACTCCTTAATTTCTCTTTCTTCAGTCTCATTGTTAGTGTATAGAAATGCCACTGACTTCTGGGCATTGATTTTGTATCCTGCCACGCTACCGAATTGCTGTATGAGTTCTAGCAATCTTGGGGTGGAGACTTTGGGTTTTCTATGTAGAGTATCATGTCATCGGCGAAGAGGGAGAGTTTGACTTCTTCTTTGCCAATTTGAATGCCTTTAATGTCTTTTTGTTGTCTGATTGCTGAGGCTAGGACTTCCAGTACTATGTTGAACAGCAGTGGTGAGAGTGGACATCCCTTTCTTGTTCCTGATCTTAGGGGAAAGGCTCCTAGTGCTTCCCCATTGAGAATGATATTTGCTGTGGGCTTTTCATAGATGGCTTTTAAGATGTCGAGGAATGTTCCCTCTATCCCTACACTTTGAAGAGTTTTGATCAGGAATGGATGCTGTATTTTGTCAAATGCTTTCTCTGCATCCAATGAGAGGATCATATGGTTCTTGGTTTTTCTCTTGCTGATATGATGAATCACATTGATTGTTTTACGGGTGTTGAACCAGCCTTGTGTCCCAGGGATAAATCCTACTTGGTCATGGTGAATAATTTTCTTAATGTACTGTTGGATCCTATTGGCCAGTATCTTGTTGAGAATTTTTGCATCCATGTTCATCAGGGATATTGGTCTGTAATTCTCCTTTTTGGTGGGGTCTTTGTCTGGCTTTGGAATTAAGGTGATGCTGGCTTCATAGAACGAATTTGGAAGTACTCCATCTCTTTCTATCTTTCCAAACAGCTTTAGGAGAATAGGTATGATTTCTTCTTTAAACGTTTGATAAAATTCCCCTGGGAAGCCATCTGGCCCTGGACTCTTGTGTCTTGGGAGGTTTTTGATGACTGCTTCAATTTCCTCCCTGGTTATTGGCCTGTTCAGGTTTTCTATTTCTTCCTGTTCCAGTTTTGGTAGTTTGTGGCTTTCCAGGAATGCGTCCATTTCTTCTAGATTGCCTAATTTATTGGCGTATAGCTGTTCATAATATGTTTTTAAAATCGTTTGTATTTCCTTGGTGTTGGTAGTGATCTCTCCTTTCTCATTCATGATTTTATTAATTTGAGTCTTCTCTCTCTTCTTTTTAATAAGGCTGGCTAATGGTTTATCTATCTTATTAATTCTTTCAAAGAACCAACTCCTGGTTCTGTTGATCTGTTCCACAGTTCTTCTGGTCTCGATTTCGTTGAGTTCTGCTCGAATCTTTATTAACTCCCTTCTTCTCTTGGGTGTAGGATCTATTTGCTGTTTTTTCTCTAGCTCCTTTATGTGTAAGGTTAGCTTTTGTATTTGAGTTCTTTCCAGTTTTTGAATGGATGCTTGTATTGCGATGTATTTCCCCCTTAGGACTGCTTTTGCTGCATCCCAAAGATTTTGAATGGTTGTATCTTCATTCTCATTAGTTTCCATGAATCTTTTTAATTCTTCCTTAATTTCCTGGTTGACCCTTTCATCTTTTAGCAGGATGGTCCTTAACCTCCACGTGTTTGAGGTCCTTCCAAACTTCTTGTTGTGATGTAGTTCTAATTTCAAGGCATTATGGTCTGAGAATATGCAGGGGACAATCCCAATCTTTTGGTATCGGTTCAGACCCGATTTGTGACCCAATATGTGGTCTATTCTGGAGAAAGTTCCATGTGCGCTTGAGAAGAATGTGTATTCAGTTGAGTTTGGATGTAAAGTTCTGTAGATATCTGTGAAATCCATCTGGTCCAGTGTATCATTTAAAGCTCTCGTTTCTTTGGAGATGTTTTGCTTAGAAGACCTATCGAGTATAGAAAGAGCTAGATTGAAGTCACCAAGTATAAGTGTATTATTATCTAAGTATTTCTTCACTTTGGTTAATAATTGATTTATATATTTGGCAGCTCCCACATTCGGAGCATATATATTGAGGATTGTTAAGTCCTCTTGTTGAATAGATCCTTTAAGTATGATATAGTGTCCCTCTTCATCTCTCACTACAGTCTTTGGGGTAAATTTTAGTTTATCTGATATAAGGATGGCTACCCCTGCTTTCTTTTGAGGACCATTCGAATGGTAAATGGTTCTCCAACCTTTGATTTTCAGGCTGTAGGTGTCCTTCTGTCTAAAATGAGTCTCTTGTAGACAGCAAATAGATGGGTCCTGCTTTTTTATCCAGTCTGAAACCCTGCGCCTTTTGATGGGGTCGTTAAGCCCGTTCACATTCAGAGTTACTATTGAGAGATATGAGTTTAGTGTCATCATGATATCTATTCAGTCTTTGTTTTTGTGGACTGTTCCACTGAACTTCTTCTTAAAGGGGAATTTTAAGAGTCCCCCTTAAAATTTCTTGCAGAGCTGGTTTGGAGGTCACATATTCTTTTAGTTGCTGCCTGTCTTGGAAGCTCTTTATCTCTCCTTCCATTTTGAATGAGAGCCTTGCTGGATAAAGTATTCTTGGTTGCATGTTCTTCTCCTTTAGGACCCTGAATATATCCTGCCAGCCCTTTCTGGCCTGCCAGGTCTCTGTGGAGAGGTCTGCTGTTACCCTAATGCTCCTCCCCATAAAAGTCAGGGATTTCTTGTCTCTTGCTGCTTTAAGGATCTTCTCTTTATCTTTGGAATTTGCAAGCTTCACTATTAAATGTGAGGTGTTGAACGGTTTTTATTGATTTTAGGGGGGGGGGGATCTCTCTATTTCCTGGATCTGAATGCCTGTTTCCCTTCCCAGTTTTCAGCTAGGATTTGTTCAAATACATATTCTGGCCCTCTGTCCCTTTTGGCGCCCTCGGGAACCCTGATTAAATGTAGGATTTTCTTCCTCAGGCCGTCGTTTATTTCCCTTAATCTGTCTTCATGGTCTTTTAATTTTTGTCTTTTTTCCTCAGTTTCCCTCTTTGCCATCAACTTGTCATCTATGTCACTCACTCGTTCTTCCACCTCGTTAACAACCCTCGTCGTTAGGACTTCTAGTTTGGATTGCATCTCATTCAATTGATTTTTAATTTCTGCCTGATTGGATCTAAATTCTGCAGTCATGAAGTCTCTTGAGTCCTTTATACTTTTTTCTAGAGCCACCAGTAGCTGTATAATAGTGCTTCTGAATTGGCTTTCTGACATTGAATTGTAATCCAGATTTTGTAACTCTGTGGGAGAGAGGACTGTTTCTGATTCTTTCTTTTGAGGTGAGGTTTTCCTTCTAGTCATTTTGCTCAGTGCAGAGTGGCCAAAAGCAAGTTGTATTGGGAAAAAGAGAAAAAGAGAGGAGAGAAAGAAGGAAAGAAAAGAGAAAGAGAAAAAAAGGGAAGAGAAAAAAAAACGAAAGAAAAAAAAGAAGAAAAAGAGAAAGAAAAAGAAAGGAGAAAAAAAAGGGGGGGTGGGGGAGGAAACAAATCAAAAAGCAAAACAAAACAAAACAAAAAAAACACAACAACAACAACAAAAAAAACAAAAACAAACAAAAAAAAGAACCACAGGGGAGTATCTTCTGATTCTGTGTACTTTAAGTCCCTTGGCTTCTCCTGGAAGTTGTCCGTCCAGCTGGTCTTCTGGGGGAGGGGCCTGTTGTGCTGATTCTCAGGTGTTAGCAGTTGGGGGAGCTGCTGTGCCCCTGCCTGGTGCAGGGCTCAGTGGGGGTTGTTTACCCCGTGAGGCCGCAGGAGGAACAGCCCCAGTGGCGGGGCAGCTCTGGAAACCTGGGTTCAGCTCCGGCAGGAACTCCGTCTGCAGGGCCTGGAGGCTCCGGGGCGGGGCCGCTGATCTGCTCAGCTCGGGGCAGGAGCGTCCTCGCTGTCCTGGGCCCTCCCGGCCTCTGCCTGTCCCGGGGGAGGCGGGATCCTGGGCTGTGTCCCGGCGCCCTGTGCTCCGGAGCCTGCGCTGGTGGATTCGCGCTCCCGGGCCGCGCAGCCCCCTCCGGGGAGCCGCCGCCCGAGCCCCTCCGAGCTGCTCCCGCCCCGCAGCCCCCTCCGCGGAGCTGCCCCCGAGCCCCCCGAGCTGCTCCCGCCCCGCAGCCCCCTCCGCGGAGCCGCCCCCGAGCCCCCCGAGCTGCTCCCGCCCCGCAGCCCCCTCCGCGGAGCCGCCCCCGAGCCCCCCCGAGCTGCTCCGGGTCCCGCCGTGTGCTGCAGCCCTTAGGGAGCTCGGCCGCCGGGGTGTGGGGCTCTCCCGGGGCGCAGGTGTCTGTTAGTGTCCCCGGGAGCCCAGGGCATCCCCGCCCTCCTGGGTCCTGCTCCAGCTCCCTGCGAGCCCCTTTACCCCGGGAAGGTCGGTGCAGCTCCTGCTCCTCCGGGACGGGGCTCTCCTGTCCTGGGGACACTCGCCCCGGCCTCAGCCCGGCTCCTCGCGGGCCCCTCCCCCTTGGAGGCCTTTGTTTCTTTCTTTCTTTTCTCCCATCTTCCTACCTTGATAGAAGCGCGAACTCTTCTCACTGTGGCATTCCAGGTGGTCTCTCTTTAAATCTCAGGCCGAATTCGTAGATTTTCAGGATGATTGGAAGGTTTTCTAGGTAGTTTGGTGGAGACAGGTGATTTGGGGACCCTACTCTTCCGCCGTCTTGCTCCCCCTCTCGCATAACTCGTTTTGTATCTTTTGGCAAGCTCCAAGCCTCTCAGTTTTGTATATTCGTATGTAACTCTGATCTCAGGGAATGTGTATGCTTTGAGAGAGGGTATGATGCAATTAATTAAGGTGGGAGAGTTAACAGACCTTACCATACAGAGACCCACTGATTCTAGAATTCCTTTCTGTTTTGTGTCAGCAGAATTCCTGGCATTTAGTAAAAACTTAATACATATTGAATTGAAGGTAATGTAAATCAGAAATCAGTATTACAAACTTCGTATTTTTTTATTTAAAAGATGCTACTTCAGCGTGGTTCAATTTGGCTCAGATTCTAGTTCATCAAGTGAATCTTTTAATGGGCACTCACTACATTGGATTATGCATCTTCACAGAAACCGATTAGTTGGTTATTGACTTTCTATATCTCATAATTTCTCACCATCACTCCAATGATTATTATTTTCAATATTTTTCCTATTTTCGAGTAATAAGACCAAAATAAAAGTGATCTGTCTCTTTTTTTAATTTTTTTTAAATTTTTATTTTATTTATTTATGATAAGCACACAGTGAGAGAGAGAGAGAGGCAGAGACACAGGCAGAGGGAGAAGCAGGCTCCATGCACCGGGAGCCCGAAGTGGGATTCGATCCCGGGTCTCCAGGATCGCGCCCTGGGCCAAAGACAGGCGCTAAACCGCTGCGCCACACAGGGATCCCGATCTGTTTCTATTAGGCATTATATGTTATAATTTTAAGCACTTTTTCTGACATCAATCATCAACTTAAAAGATTTTTTTATAACATACAGAATGGCCAGATCATCTTACACTCAAGGTTCTAGTGGGAGATCTTGAAAATTTTAAGCTATTGATTACACTCAAGAAAGCCATAGAATGAACAAGCCATCATTGCCATGTAACATACTATGTGGTAAAATAATGTGATGGATACATATTTAGTAATATTATGGCATGAAATAAATAAAAACCTAAGTCCCTGGAGAGCAAATGACAAATTCACAGAACTAAAAGGGTTTCAATGTACTTGATAGGCTACATAATAACTGTAGTTACATTTTATTTTATAACTTAAATGAATCATTAAATACATGTATATTAATTTACATTTCAAGATATGCTTACTGGAGAAAAATGGTTTAATAAATGATGTATCTATGTACCTGAGTCTCCCAATCACTATTCTGAAAGAGTGATTCTGTGGTCTAAAACCACATTCCTACCAATCCTTGTAATATTGCTTGCCTATCAATCCTTGTAATACCGCTTTTATAACGTGTTCCCCTGGTATTTATTATCTTTGGCATATTTACTTCAAATTCCACTTAATATTTCCTATTCCATGAATTTTTTTATTGTAAAGTTTATTTTTATTTCTACTGGTTTTAATGCTTCTTAAGTATTTCTGAATTTTAATTACTAACTTGTAGTTCCATGTATCCTATTTAGCTTTGATTTGTCACTAGAAAAAGCATTATCAGAGGGCTCCTTTATAAGCCTTGCCATGCCCATTGGCACCACAACCTAGCTCACTGGGAATGCTGCCATTTGTACTTACAGTTGCTAAGATTCCTGCTACTTCAAGTGTAGTTCCGGAACCAGTGGCATAGAGTTTGGTAGAAATGCAAACTTCCAGGCCTTGCCCCAGAATCATTGAATCTGAATTGGCACTTTAACGATATCACTGGATAACTTGTATATATATTAAAGTTCAAGAGGCAGTGTCTTAGAACATTTTTAAAGAGTCATTAAAAATCACTGACTACATGGTTTTCAGAAACACTGTCAGTACATATTTAAATGTCCCTGCTCTTCTACTATCTGAGCTCTTGGAGGGGAAGGACCAGACTAGATCAAGTAGCAAATTTATCCCTTGTCTGTATTTCCCTAAAGCCACATCAAGTTGAATGATACTCGGATACTACTCTGTCTTTTGAGGCTTCTTCAAATGGCCAGTTATAATTCATTCAGGAAATAATCTCCAGGCTGTCGTTTTGTTTCCTTTTTGATTGAGTGTTACTCTGCTTTTTATGTTTAACCTGTATTCACTCCAGCAGCCTTTTATTTATGGTTGAACTAAACTCCCATTCTTAGGACTATTTCTTTCCCACTTTGTGAAGTCTGCCAGTATGCAATATGCAAATATAAACATTCAAAACAGCAAGGTGTGGGATATATGCATAGCATAAAAGGACTGGTGTTGACACACTGCCTTAGAACACAAGCCTTCTTTTAACTGATAAATGGACGCACTGTGTAGTACCGGCATTTGTTGTTATAGGAATTGTATATATATATTCAGTAACTCTAACTTCTATGGATCTCATCTGTCCATCATTCCAGTGACTAGCATACTTAGTATAAGCACACATTCCAAAATAAATGAGGTAAATAATATTAATCTCTTTTCATTCTAAAACGCAAAAAATTAAAATATGCTAAGTTAAGCAGAGGTAATAATTATTTTGAAGTTTATAATACATACAACCATAACAAACTCAAAGATCATTCAATGGCACTAGCACTTTATACTAAAGACAAAGACAAAAACACAAACACTCCTGAGACAGAAAAATAAGCCTGAAAAACAAGGGGTGGAGAAACAGCATTGCTAATTTCTTCTTGACATTTAAACACTGACTAACATTACAGGCAGGTAGTGAGGTAAACCCAGCTTATGGAAACAGCAAATTTTATCTTTAAAAATGTAATTCCCTCTCATTGTGAAAAGTTACATTTGAGAATTGACAGAGAATGTACTTCAAAACACAAGTGAGTCAGCAGACATCAAATAAAAACACCCACCAGCACTGATGTGGAGCTCAAAACCCCCAGTTTATAAACAAGGTTTAAAAGGCCTTAATAGCCTCCAGCAGCTGGGAGAACAGAAGGGGGCGGAAGAAGAATGCCTCCCCTCTCCCTAGCCCTGTTCTCCAATAGTTTCCCATGCTGCCCACCCACTCCGTTAATTTAGTAAAAGCTTACTTATATGGAGGACAGTAATAAGAACTCCCCAGTGCAATAAAACTCAGACAGTGATGCAATTAGAGGAATAAGCAGACTTTCAACAAGAGGTGTGTGACATTTTATACTTCTGAAAAGTCTTCAGCCAGGTAAAGGCACCACACTGCCTCTTATATTAGCCTTGATAGCAAACAGCTGGAGCTCAGCTACATTCACACATCTCAAAGTGACAGCACTGGCTTTGGGCTACCTAGGCTAAGTCTTTCACAGCTGGAAAGAGTATAAACCAAGTATAAAATGTAGGTAGGATTCCTAAGAAATCCTTTGCTTTCATTCATTTTTATCTTTCAAATATGCCCTGTCCCAAAAAGATTATCCTAGTAGCCCATCTAATCACCTCCAAGCATCCACACAAATCCCAAAGACATCAGTAGTTTTCTTGCCCATATTTCTACCAAAAATTCTGCCTAGGTAGCAGTATCTAAAAATACTCCCAAACCCTGTCGCTTTTTCTAAAGGGATATTCTGAAGAGTGCTCCTGTGTAGTGGAATTCCAGAAGGATTGTTTTACCTGTTCTGTTCATTAAGGTCAATTAAATTTATGTTCAACATCATTCACAACGCATATGTGCATAAGTGTGTTTGCAATTCACCCTGGAAAAGGTAGGACAGGAAAGTAGTAACTTGTATTCAGATGGCATTTATTTTCCTCTATTGATATCAAAGAGATTAAACAAAATGACCTAATTCCGTGTTCTAATGTTTCTGTGAAATTAAAAAGGAAAGTAACATTTTCCCTTTCTTTTAATATAAGGAGGGTGTGAATGTGCTGTTTCCAATCATATCCCATAATCAGGTTTTCTTTTATGCCATCTTCCCCCATATGGGCTCATTTTCTCCCCAGCCAAACTGGTTCTGCGACTGGATCTTGTTTAAAAGGATTTCTGCCTTTTTTTCTTGACTCCCTGCAATTTCTTAACAGATATTTTGCCATTTCTTTTTTCTTTTTTGACTGTCTACCCTCCGTCTCTCACACCCGTTTCTGATTCTGGATCTCTATTTACTAGGAATTTATGAGCACTTCCAGGCTTTAGCACCTTTACCCTCTGGCTAAATGCTGCTTACTACTCCACTGAGAATCTGACGCTGAAATTCAACACGTGTAGCTAATGAGAAAAACCTGTTCTGTAAAAAGGAAGAAGCGCTTAAGGAAAGTTTTAAAGGGAGTCATGTAAACAGAGTGCTGGTTGTTAAGTAAAACATATTGCTTTAGCGTCCTCTTTAAGAATTAGGGCTTTCGTGAGTTAAAGGACAGGGGTTCACTGCCACAGCAAAAAGAAGGCAAATAGTATTTAAGATCAAAGCTTTTCATTTTAAGCAGGGGTAAGATAACCTAAACTTTCATTCAGTTAGTACCACCATATTTAGCTTTAGAAAATACTATCCGCAATACAAAGAATGGTCTACCTCTTACATTCTCAGTTCTTTAAGTGTGCGGTCTATTGGTTACGCTGAAGTGCCTCCTGTAATATTATATTAATTTTCCTTTCAGGTAAGAGCACTGGCTATCCACAAAATGCTGTAAGTCCCACACACTGGACTACCAGATAATCTGAGTCTTCAAAGAAGATTTTAGTCCAATAAGAGAGGCAGAGGAGCCTATTGTGGAGGGCACTGAAGGCAGACAGCAATTTCTAGCAGGAGTTTAGTTATTCACTAAGAGCTGTGTAATGATTTTTAAAATATGAGTTAAACTTTTACTGAGCACTTACTGTGTGCCAGCCACTGAAAGGATACAAAGGTCAACAAAAGAGAAGATCCCATGCTATGATGAGGACGATGACTATGGAAGTGGTGTTGCTGGGGATTTGGAACTCCTGCCTATCACAAGTGGCATAGGTAAAGGGGAACCAAGGCAAGTGTTATAGGAAGGTCATCAGTATTTAGGTTGGATTAGAAGAAGGAGAAAGTGGGATCCCTGGGTGATCCCAGTTTAGCGCCTGCCTTTGGCCCAGGGTGCGATCCTGGAGACCCGGGATCGAATCCCACATTGGGCTCCCAGTGCATGGAGCCTGCTTCTCCCTCTGCCTGTGTCTCTGCCTCTCTCTCTCTCACTGTGTGCCTATCATTAATAAGTAAAATAAAATTTAAAAAATTTTTAAAAAGAGCTCTCTCTTAAAAAAAAAAAAAAGAAGAAAGTTGGAGGCCAATGGGAACCTATTTTGATGGTCCTAGTGAGAAGTCATGAGAATATATCCTCAGAAAGTAGTTACAGAAAGGGTGAACCAGATTGCATTGTTTTTGAAACTAGAATAAGTCTTCTAGGTTTTGAAAATAAAATGTCCAGCCATGCACCTAATATTGATGGGAAATTAGGTGAAGAGTTTGACTTGGACATATCTGAGCATGATTTCTGATTCTGCTACATGGCTGTGTAACACTGGATAACTTACCTCTTTAAGCTCCAATTTCCTCATCTATAAATATAACTGGTTATATAATCACTTTCAGGATTAAAAATTATATAAAAGACGTAGCATAGTGCCAGACATTTAGCAAGTTCTCAGAAATAGGAGCTATTACCAATGTAACGCTACAGCCTTTATTTTCATGTGCTCTCTTTGTAGTATCATGCACTAAGATGAAACAAGTGGTTAGGGATAAATCTGTCTACAAGAAGGTGTCATTTATCTGTTCAGATTATTAGACAGAGAATTTTTCATATGTTTAAAATCAATTATTGAGACAACAGAAATGAATGGATGAGAGATTGAAGATCTGGGTCCCCAAACTCAGCTGCCTACAAAAATGAAGCAGGTAAAATTGTGTGTTAATTGAGCAAGATGACACTAAAATCTGATGGGACCTAAAGAATGTGTGGATGTCATAACTAATGGAATTCAATTTTTGTTTGTTTGTTTGCTGGCCAGATAAAATGTCTGCAGTGCCTTGGCTTGAAGCTTTTTATAGCACATAGTCATTTAGAATAACTGTTTTGATTGTGATCCACAATAAAATGGATTTTAATATATTGCAATAGCATATGTATAGGTACACCTAAAATAAAAGTTCTTAAAACAATACTTAAAACATATAAATTTTATTGATATTTTCTATTCCATTCTGCTCCATTCCATTCCACTCCATTTCTTTACATCCTTTTCCATCTTTTCCCATTCTATCCTATCTTATTCAAGTAAAACCCTGGGCCAAATCTTCTAAATTCATTTTTCTAGCTAGTGGGTCACAATCTACAGTTTATGAAATTCTCATTTATAACAGCAGTTTAAAAATTTTTGGTTGTACTCCTATCAGTAAACATTTTGAAATAAAAAGCATAGATAGAGATATTAATTATTAATCTATTCATTAAATGTTATGAAAACTTTTTACTCTATTTAAACAAAAATATAACTTCTATAATTTTCTCACAGCATCCCTTGGTGATGTCTATACCAAGCTCTCCCCTACCTGACCACTTGTGTGACTTAGAGCCAGTGAGTTAAAATCTCCAAGCTTAGAATTTACTATCCATAAACTGGGAATAATAGTATCTATTTCATAGACTTGTTGGGATAACTTAATATTGCATTTAAAGCAAATAACACAGCACTTGACCTTGCCACAAGAAAATAATGTTATTTTTAAGTTAACGTTAATTAAACAAACTTATTGGCTACCTAATATCTGCCAGCTACTGAAAGGATACAAGGATCAATAAAAGATATGATGACAATGATGACGAAGATAGAATATGAAGAGGAGGATGAGGAAGAGAAATGAAACATTTTAATTGAATAGGAAAGCCAAATTACACAAATGTTAGAAAACGAAACTGAATATAACATGTCTTCAGACATATTTCAAACTGTGCCTAACATTTAGTGTGAAATAAATACTTTGGGGAATATTTTTGGATATATGCATGTAATCACTGAGTGAATGAGTGAGGCCACTGCCCTGACACCAAAAGAATGATATATTGCAGATCCCTCATTAATGCTACTTGGCCATCAAAAATTTAAAAATACATTTGATTATTAAATTTCTCAGAAATTTTTCAAATTAAAAATGTCACATTAAATGTGCATCTGTAAAACAATTATTAAAAGGGAGAATCATAACTCTTTATTTTGAACAGATTATTTTCTTTTTATCAAAATGTTATGTAGAGGAAATCACTATTAAACTTTTCTTCTTACTCAGTAATCAGAGAGCAAAGGCATGAAGCTACATACCAGTTAAAGAAGCTAAGGTCATATAGTAATAACCCAATAGTTTCTTCAAATAAATTGAAAATTAACTTAAATATTTTTTATTGAGGAGTCATGTATAAATCAACAAAGCTATTATAACTATATTACTAGTTCTTTTCACATAAATATTAAAGGACTACCTTCAAACATGTTCATTTTTTAATCTTCTCTCTCTCGCCACTTGCTTTCTATTTCAGTCAATAGAAAACCTTCTTAAACAGGTCTCATGGAGAAAGTAGAAATGGGTTTCAGATTTATTTTTGATGCAGTAAATTATGTTTTATCATTCAGAGGATGCAACCTATAAGGTGACACATTGTAGCCAGATAGAGAAATGACATTTTTCAATTGCTATTGGCTATAGTTCTGTTTTTATTAACCCTCTTGCTGGTAAATCTAAATGCAAGCTCTATGGAATCAGATGTGAAATAATAACTTTCTTTAGTGCCATTCCGGCAATGGAGAATGATTTTCCATTTGTGGAAATATCATCTAGGAAATAACCTGCAATGGCAATTTGTCAAGAAAAGAAATCCATCACCAAACTTGATAACGCCAGTAAAGAGTGAGGTATGTGTGTAGTTTCACAGTTACCATTTGACCCTAGGTGTCCCCAGTATTATCAATCTTCCCACACTTCTCCCATGGCTCCTGCATTCTCTCAGCCTCCTCTCACCCTTCACCAAAGGGACTAGCAGCTGTGTTCCTTTATTCAGCACATGCAGGCCATGCAATAGCTTGCAAAGCACTGTTCCAAGTATTTTCTCATTGAATACAATAATCCTATGGATCTGACAAGGTAGCATCACGATCTCTATTCCATAAAAGAGGAAACTGAAGCATGACTAGGTGACGTGCCTAAATCCATGCTTCCAGAAAGAGGCAAATGTATAGATAATACTGCTTTCTGGATCATTGCTCTTTGAAATATACAGATGCTGAATAGGGCATTAGGGGGGAAAAAAAATGAAAAGAGTCCTAAAAGCCAAGAAGCCTTGAGCCCATGAATCCTGTTTCACCACTTTCGTATTACCTATCATTATATGCTTGTTTTTGAGCAATTCATCAATTTATCCCAAACTCAGTGGTTTAAAACAGTAAGCATTTATTATTGCTCATGAGTTTCTGGATCAGCTGGATGTTTCTTATGGTCTCAGCTGGGTCTACTGGTGCATCTACAGAATGCTGTGGACTAGGTAGATGGCTCTGTTAATCATACTTGGATCCCCTTCCATGTTTGAATGCTGATTGAACATAGGTTGGTTTAGGATAGTGTCAACTGGGACAACTAGATTCTCCTCTACGTGGCTTCTTAGCATCCAGCAGGTTAGTCAGTCTTATTGATAGAGTGATGACTGGATCCCAAGGAAGTGAGTAGAGATACAGAAGACCTGTAAGGCCAAGGCTCAGAAACAGAGCAGTTACTTTCATCTCACTCCATTAGGCAAAGCAGAGGAAAAAAGCAGCCCAGTTTCAAAAGGCAGAAAAATAGACTCTACCCAAAATTGGAAGAGCTATAAAGTTTGATAGCAAGGAGTATGGGTACAGGGTGGGGAGTTCTGGGGGCTACTTTTACAATCAATCTAATATGGAAACAATCCCTCATCATTTCCAGTGTACCAAAGGTTTGGAGAGTACAGAGATGACTAAATTATGGTCATTAATAGGTAGGAGTTTATAGTCTGGTAATAGAATCATACATATCAGAATATTAATATAGAGCAATACAAGTGTAATAGGCATAAAAAACCCACATTGAACTACAAAACTCAAGAGTATAAAACCTGTGGTGTGTCTGGTGGCTCAGTCATTTAAATGTCTGATTCTTGATTTCAGCTCAGGTTATTATCTCAGATCAAGCCCGGCATGGGGCTCCACAATGGGCATGGAATTGGCTTAAGTTTCTCTTTCCCTCTGCCCCTTCCTACCACTTGTGTGCTCTCTTTCTCTCAAAAAAAAAAAAGTGTAAGACCTATAATTTTAATTTTTCTATAATCATATGTGTGTCTTCAGTCCTCTTTTAATCTATAGCGAGATTCAACTAATTCTAGGTAACAATTCTGATTTTCCTAAATCAATGTAGTGTCTTCTCAGTGAGGTATGAAGTTCCTCTATCCTCCTTGTGTTGGCATTAAGAGCCCAGACTTTGTCATTAATGGTCTCTCATTGTTGTCTCTGGAGATTGAACATCCATGTGCTCCTCATTCTAAATACACAGAGCCTTCTTCATTCCCTAAGGAGTTAGTGCCCAAACTCAAATATGCATGACTATGTCACAAATATTAGAATATACACTTTAGTGACCTGGAGATTAAAGAGATAATAAAAAAAAGGATAGAGTAAATTTTATCCTACACCAATATTTAATAAATAAATATTCACAAAAAATAAATAAATAAATAAATAAATAAATATTCACGGATATGATAAATTTGATATAACTACCATTTCGGAGTGAAGAGCATATTTATTTTTTAAAAGCCTAAACAAAATAAAATAGGAAAAGAACACTGAGCCTGGAGTTGAAAGAATATTAATTCTAGCCCATATTTCATTACTAGTTAGCCATGTGGCTCTAGCAAATGTTTTTTGCTTCTTTGGCCTCAATTTTCTTATTTCTTTGTTGAGGAGTTGGACTGAAGGAATATTTCAATCCCTCTCAGGATTAAAATTCCATAGTTCTTGAGAAATTAAAAAGAGCCATTGGTGACATTAGGGGAAAAAGGGAAGAAAGAGAGAGGGAAAGAATCAAAACAAAAATCAAATAAGATGATTATAGGACTTTGGAGGATAATTTATTAACCTAGCTGAGCTGATTGAATAATATATTTTAATAGTCATAGGGATATTTGTTCTGAAAAAATTTTAGGTCAGAATGCTATATACTCCATTAAAATATTTGATTGCAAAGCAACATAGCTCACTGTAATTGTCTTCATTAATGATGTCCATCTCTGCTTTGCTCCTTAATGCTGTCAACACATCGAAAGATACTTTAGATTCCCTAATAAGAAGCACATTCTAATTTGAAATATATTTAATAATATACTTTGTCATAAATTATTTCTAAGAGTTATAGTTGTGACCTTATTTCAATACTGATAACTGATACTTATTGATCATATGATTAGTTTCTCAGTTCTCATATTATGCAGGTATTTCAAGAATATTTGATAACCATAATTAACAATAATCCAAATGAATTAGATTGTGATTACTATTGATTTAGTGTAATTATAAGCAAATAAAATTTCTAGCTAAACCTGGAAAAAAGGGCTTTGGGCAGAGGATATCTAATATTATTGAAACTAATGTGAATTCTCTGCTTATCTTGCTATGCAACCTATAATCGCATGTTGAAAAGCATTAACTTTCAGGGTTTTTTTAATAACCTTACCTTGGAAACAGACTACAGCTCATGCTCTAGTTGTCAATTGCTAAATCACACTATCCCATGCCCTTGAGATTGACCACTTTCAAACACCTATGGTATATTTAACTTGTCTGCTGCCAGTATCAACCCAGATAAAAATATACATATATAAAAGGTATAAAAGTTAATTATCAGACATAGTTCTTACTAGTTTTGTAAAGGTACTAGTTGTTTAGTCAAGGATGAGGAAAGTCAAGTACCTTTTACTATTTCATACTTCAAGAAAGCTAATAATCTAACAAATTGATGCTGGGTTGGAGGAATATGTTCAGGGGTTGATTCTCCAGCTATAAAAGATGTACACATAATTCCCTTCTTTCCTCCACTCCTCCACCCTCACCCCCTGCCCATTGGTCACAATTTGGAAAGGGGTTAGGTATCATCATGCCCTTGTCAGATATTCAATAAACATTGGACAGTGATGAATTAAATATTAACAATTGATGTTGTAAAAGTTACTCCCCTCCTTCAATAAAACAAAACTATAAAACTGAAAAGTTACTTTATTCTAATTTTATGAACTTATTTAGATAATCCTACCATTTGTCTTTTTTTTTTTTTTTTAACTTTCTTTCTCTCTCGTCCTTCTTATCCCCTCTTAATTATTTAGGCTAGTCTATGATGGTCTCAGGTGTTTGAGTCTCTTGGGACCCGCAGTCACTCCAAGCCTGGTATAGTGTAAATTACAAATAGAAGGTTTCGAGTGCCAGAGGGGACATGCCTTTTAGTAAAATAGCATCTTCCAAAGTTTCCACTGAGAAGGGATCCCATCATTGGGAAGAAGTGGCCCACCAACAAAGCTGACTCTTTTCCCTGAAAATATGGGTGTGAGACACATATTTATTTCCTAAAAGATAAAATGGGTAGAGCTGGGTTAGTGGCCAATCCTTCTGCACATTATCTGTTAGTATGGAAACTGTCCATGCATGAATGCATTTCTTTTTAAAGGTAATGTTCTTTGAGGGGCCAGTTCAAATTCTCTAGGCTGTGAAAGTAAACAGATTGCCTCTGTCTCTTGCATCTCTCCAAAGGCCTAAAGCCATATGGTCTGATAAAAATGAAAATGCTCTTAAGCAGAGATAGGTTAAATAAACCAGAGTAAATCCATATAATGTATTACAATGCAACTATAAAAATTCATGAGGTAGAAGAATATGTATTGGCATGGGAGACAGTTAAGGGTACAAAAACTGTTGATTCATGATGCAATATTTTTTTTCATGATGCAATATTTTTATAAAAATTCTAACAGACCCATGGAGTTCATATTTCCTCTTATCTAAGATATGTCATCAATTTATTCCATATGTTGATCATGAGTTACTCCAATTTAAGAAACTAAACTGAGGTTAAGCATAGATCTTAGAATCAAGGTCATATCATCTGGTATAATATGCATGTTATATGGTCTATGTTGAATGCTACATATTACATTGTATTATAGTTTGTATTATGTGGCAAATTATCTACTTTATAATTAAATAATCTCTATTATAATTGCATTATCTATTTTGGTATGTTATACAAATAGATCTTAGATTTAATGGTGCCTGGGTGGCTCAGTCAGTTAAGCATCTAACTTTGGCTCAGTCATGATCTCAGGGTTCTGGGATCAAGCCTCAGTAGAGCTTTGCTCTCAGCTGGGAGTCTGCTTGTCCCTCTTCCTCTGCTCCTCCCCTGCTCATTCTCTCTCTCTCTCTCTCTCTCTCTCTGTCACACACACAAATAAATAAATAGAATCTTAAATATATATCTATATCTTACATTTTACACAAATGTGAATGTATGAAATCACATTTGAGGGTTTTTTTTAATTGTTTTCAGTGTTTTAAATTTTTTTCTGCCATCAGTAAGTTTTATTCTTATAATTAGGAAGAAAAGTTTAAACTTAAAAAATTAATACTTAGGGTCATTAACCAACAGGCCTGCCTTTTTCCTTCTTCTAATTTTCTATTCTCCTGATGATAAAAATGAGACAGAAGGACTGTGGGAGTTGCAGCCTAGACCTCTACCTTGGAAAACCTACCTTCTGGGGATCTGCAGAATCTGGTATGCTGTCTGCACAGAGCCTTTGCAGGGAATTTGGGAGGGGGATGATAAATCAGGAGGCAAATGTGAAATAGGCACAGTGGCCAATATCAGGCTGTTTCCCCAGAATTGGAGCTTGGAAACCTGCCATGTTTGGGATCTGGTCCATGCCAGCCACCATTTTTGTGGGCACTGTTAGACCGTCCAGGGGCAAACAGTTCTCACAAGCAGGCTGTCCCTTTGTCAGTGGCCATAGTGGAGGCAGCTGCATCCTGGCCTTGGCAGCTGGCTGGAGACTGAGTGCAGTGGTCTGGAAGCACAGTAAGTCACATCTCTTTCTCTTCTCAAAACACACCTACAAGGTCCAAGTGAGAGAAGCCAACAAGGAACCTAACCATCACCTCCTGTCTTTATAGAATGAGAGCAAGCATGTATATCCTCTTCAGACACACTGCTGGAGGCCAGCTGGCTGTGCCTCCTCTGTCTTATTCTCCACCTTTTTCCTTATTTGCTTTCCCTTTCAGCCTCTGGTAAACCCCCGTCTTCTTCCAAATTGTACCCTCCTTTCCTGAGATTGGGATTTACTTAGACTGCACTATCACTTCTAATAAATCAGGTAAGTTACAGAAAGAGAGTAAAGGTGGGTTTTGAAGAAAGTGAAGGCATATAGATATGCTATTGAGCAGATATGTAATTTCAGAATTGGGACTGTTGAACAAAAAGATTGGGTTAGCCTCCATTTGCTTGGCTTCTTGAGCATATTGCCAAAAAGGGTCCAAGGAAAGCTTTATTTAGCAGGAATACGATCAGAACCATGGACCTGACAGCCTGTATCAGATGGCTGAGATGGAGTTGGCCAGCCAAGACCAGGAAGGGGCCCAGAGAAGACAATATCCCAGTTCTACACAAGTGATTGAAGAAAGTAACTGTTCAAGTCCAGAGAAAGAAGAAGACAGATATTGGAAGATCTCTGAAAGTTTGATACAGACACAGAGTTCCTGCCTTCATTAAGTCAGGGTCAGAGATGTAGGAGCCAGAAGGCTGACTCCAGATAGACAAGGCAGATTTGTGAAGAAAGGGGAGTAGAAATGGCTGATTTAGGACTGACTAGGAGAAGACCCAAGGTAACAGGCAGAGACTCTGACCATGAGGAAAGTCAAAGCCAGAAAAGGTGGCTGAAAAGATTATAGGGAAAGAAAAGAGAAGCAAAATGGCTATCGATGCAGGGGAATCAAAATAATATCAAAGAGAACAAGGAAACTGCACTTTTGTTTTCTTCTCCATTACAGGGGCCTAAGGTTTGAGGGGAAAGTTTAAAAAGAAACCAAAGAGCAAAAAGAACTGTATCACAGATATGAAAACCTTGCCATCTCTGAAAATGTCTGGGGAAAGTTTACAACTTGAGCTCTAGGGAAGATAACTGGGTTCCCCTTACCCGCCCTCCTCTGTCACATGGGTAGAGTGAAGAATTTGTGTAGATTGAAATTTGAGGGGCACAGGGGGTTTTGGCTTCCACATGAAATTACCTATGGTATTTGCTCTGTTTTCTTTCTGATTCTTAAATTTTTGTTCAGAAAATTCTGTTAAAATTCCTGTTGTATAGTTCAGATATTCCAGTAACACTGAGCAGTGGGGCAGCAAGGTTGGTGCAGGACAATTTATTTAGTTTCTTTAATTTATGCAACTTCTTTTCTGGTGGGAATATTTAAACTGGTGACTCATGGACAAAAGTATTATGCAAGGATTTCTTTATAGGAATGAAAAGAAAGGAGTGAGCTAGTTCTAATTATGCAAGAAGTGTCAAAGGGCATTTAAGAATCATCACAGAGCAATAAGATATGAATATTTGGAAGAATAAGAATTAAATATTCAAGTTATATCAACTGCACATAATTATTTATTGAACACCTGCTATATGCTAGAACTATATTAGGTGCCAGTCATACAAAACTGAATAAAATGTATCCTACATTGATGGCATTCGGGGTTAGTAGAAAAGACAAGCTTGTAAAAGCAAAGAATTAAATGCCATATATTGTGACAGGTTCTCTTTAAAGTTAAGTGTATAAGGTCACACAAAAGAACAGATTCTCTGCCTGCTTACTGTATCTTTCATAGTGATAAAAAATTGAGTAGAATTTCAAGGAGGAAAATATATTGAATAGCTTTGATCATGTTAACATTGAGATGCTTCTGACTTTTTATATCAGTCTAATGAATAAATTCCACTGTACCTAACCTATTCAATTTATTTATGATTCCTGTAGCCGAAAGTAAACTTACATATTTTTTTCTTGGTAGCCACAGAAATGTTTATTAGTTTGTAAATGATATAAGGGTCTTTTCTGTTTTAAAAAGATGTCTTGGAATTTATTCTGTACCTTATTATTTCCTCACTTATACCCTCACCTCCAGGGACCTGAAAAAGATATTCTTTGAAATGTTTTATTTTCTATCCATTAAAAAAAAAAAAACTATTATTGTTTATTCATGATGGTTTGTCCCTTGCACAGCTGAGTTGCTTGAAGCAAGAGGAGGATATTTCTAACCCATATTTCAGGTTGAGTTTGAACTTCAGTATATACTCAACATTCTGTGTTTAACAGAATATCTTCTCAGTAATCATTACCTCTTGCCAGAGTTTTTAAATAAATGAATGATTTATTTTCCTGTAATTAAGTCTCTCTGGTTGCTTTGAATAATTCTCTAAAGCTTTCTTCTTTCTTCTGCTTTTTCCTTCATAAACATTTTAGAAGAAAATGCCAAACATATAACTTTCATCACAGACAATACTCATTAAAAACTTTACAAAAATGGTTATTTCTCTGTATAAAATCTACAATGATTTATAAGTTCTTATAATAGCCTACTCTTTCTGTGTTTAAAAAAGCTCATTAATCTAAATAGCCCTCTACTCTAAGAATTATAAGAATATTTTAAACTGCTATATCTCATAATGTTAGCAGAAATCTGAGTATTATATGAACCTGCCCATTATTATAAAGTAATATGAAAACATATACATGTAATATAAAACACAGATTCAGGTCTATCAAAAAATAACACTGATCACTAAGGGGTTGCAAAATGCCAAGGAAGAAGGGTGTCAGTCAGGGTCCACATAATCTACATGTAGTACCTGAGCTGTTAATATTTGATAGAGATGATGTAAGATGACCACTGAAATGGAAATTCTCTAATGGCATCTGCAAACATTAAATGCATAGAATATCACAACAGCAAAATGGTCCATGTAATGATTAGATTTTCTTCTACAACTCAGTTTTCTTGTGGGATAAAATCAGGAATGTTTGCATTTACACATCAAGAATTGGAGACAAGTAACAAAGGTGAAAAAATTAAAAAGGAAAGGTACTTTTTATAAGAAAGTGAGGAAATAAAACTTTTTAATTAAGCAATTTCCAAGGCATACAGCAAGCAATAATTATCAGGCTGGTATATTATCATATTGAAAATATTAGGCATATCTCTGGTACTATGCCATATGCTGGGTGGTTCTTTTCTTTAAAAAAAGCAATAGCCAACATAAGTTTAATGACTTGCTAGAAGCATCTGGTTATCATTTATTATAACACTTTTAAAAATCAAATTTTACAATACCTAGCTTGCTAGGTATAGTATGAATCTCAGGCCACAAACTCAGGTGTACAGGAAATATATCATGACTTTATGATACAATAATTTCGATTTTGAAACACCACTTCATTGAATGGTAGGAAACTAATCTAATTTCTTAATATTTTACATAGAGTTGAGGCATCAGGGTAGGTGTACAACCAGTGGTATGCTGGTTAACCAACCAACCAATTAACCACCAACCAATCAAAACCAACAAACGGAAAAAGAGCCATGATTAGCAGTGATTGATAATTTCTACAGTGTAAATACTTCCACAGAGGCCAATTTCACATAGCTTTTCCATCATTGAAGGCACACAGCTGGGAAGAAATGCACATAATTGGCTCCTGCATGACAGTGTAACCACACAACACTGCTTCCACACAACACTACTTCCACACAACACTGCCATGTATCTGGTCCTATGTGTAACCAATTATCTTCTTTCCAGCTTGATCTCCATCTCCAGGTTGTTCCCCTTGAGGCCTCTCCTGGTCTTCCACCTTTCTGTGTCAGGTCTACAATACCCTCAGTTATACAAGAAACATTCTACTAGATGCTAGAAAATTTTATAAAGCTGACTCAGGCCTAGGCAAATGAAACACACGCTCTCTTCCCTAGCACTAGGACAGGAATTGAGGAATTGGTAGTTTCACGGCTATAGATCTATACTTTCAGATCCCCAAACCCATCTAGTTTCTTTGTCTTACAAAGGCAGTGGTTGGGACAGTGATGCCTGCCAATTTCTCAACTCTCTTTGATTTTCAGATGACTCCCCCTCTACCTTTCCCCTCAGCCCAAACATTTTCTACCTAGTTTCAGCAGAAGTTAATAGATGCTATTTCATCACATATTCTCCCAAATGTTTTTGTTTTGTCTTGAATCCTAGGTTTTGGATATCTTAAAACCGGGAATTTTATTCCTTTGTCATCTGCATTCTTCTGTGACATGGTGTGCTTTCAACGCCAGAGTGGGGGAAGGTCCATGGGATAGGGAAATGTATGGAGATACAGGGGGAAATTATCTGTTAATAATTTAAAATATCCTCATCGTCTATTTCTTCTTCTATTAAGCTTGGTTCTGGGCACTGTAAGTAAATGACTATAATACACACATTTTATGTGTATATATGTATATGTATGTATACATATATATTCTATATGCATACCTATATACATATACATATATACATATATACATATATACCCTATATGTATACATATATATTTATATATAATATATACTATACACACAGAAAAATGTGTATATATACAAATATATGTTTTTTGCTAAGTTAATATTGTCATAATTTTTCTAATATAATCATTTACCTTAGAGGTCATGCACTTCCTGATTCCTTCCTATGCAGGAGTCTCTCTTTCCATGACTGTTACAGATTTCACCCCTTTAATATTTAAATTAAAAACTATGTTAGGATATTTAGTTAAAAATAATCTAATCATTAGCGGGAAAAGAGTCTGTATGCTGAGCTTGTTTATAATTCTTCTTTAGCCCCAATCCTGGTTTTTGTTTCCATGTAGTGAACAGAACAGAATCTCAGAGACTGCCTTGCTCCTTGGCATTTCCTTTGTTCATGTGGGAGCAGACCTAATCAAACTTGCGTCCTCAAAGCTGCTTGGTGCTGGTTGGGCCAAAATTTAAGCACTGTATCCATACTGCCCCTCCAATAGCACTTACTAAACAAAATGTGTTCACAGGAGGGATCAGGAAAGGGATAGTCTCAAAATGATAATATGCAAGAACAGTTAGAAGTTGGGAAATATTTATTCCATGAAGGATTAGAATAAGAGGACACCAGAGAGTTGTTATTTTTTTTTTAAACAGTCATGTATTTGTTTTTTGTTTGTTTGTTTCAAGATTTACTTACTTGAGAGAGGAAAGAGAGCGCATGCACACAGTGAGGAAGGGCAGAGGGAGAGGGAGTCTTAAGCAGACTCCACACTGAGTGTGGACCCTGACACAGGGTTCAATCTCAAGACCCTGAGATCACAACCTGAGTCAAAACCAAGAATCAGATGCTTAACCAATTGTAGCACCCAGGTGCCCCTGAGTTTCTCTCTTTTAGGTAGAACAATGCACTCTACTAGCCAAACCTAGCCTGGTGGCTGTCATGGGCTCAGCAGAGGGGAAATAAAATGAGCAGTTCATTTTCTCTTAGGAGAAAGCCAAAAAGGTTTCCATGCAATGAGGACCAGTAATAGTAACTCTCCCTAATGAAGCTCCCTGTGAGGAGCTTGCTTCTCTCACTACCTGTGTCTCTGCCTCTCTGCCTCTAATGAATAAATAAATAAAATCTAAAAAAAGAAAAAAAGAAAGAAAGAAAGTACAAGGTTTATACTGCTTGAGAAAAATAAAACTTAGGATAAATAGTCATCTGATAGAAAAAGGGCTATCAGACAATGGCAATAAGCAGTACTCTTGTCCCACACTTGAAAAAAAAAAATCAAAGACAATTGCCTTAAACTACAGAAGCATATTTATAATTACTTCCTGTCTCAGCCAAACTTAAAAAATTCACTCTATTCATAAAGTACGATTACCTCTTTGATTAATATACTATATATATATATATACACATACACATATATACACATTTTATGTATTTTATATGTATATATGTGTATGTGTGTGCAACACATGTCAGGTATGCTAAATGCATGCCATGATCATATTATTCAAGTTTGTTTTTTGGTCTAAGTCCTGTCATAAAGTATTTAACACAAACTACTTGCAATTAAGCTCTTAATATGGTCTTTGGTTATTGTAATAAACAATAAAGATTTTCCTATCTTGTAGCTGGTAAACATTGGTTAGGTGTGAACCCTCATTCCCCAAAGCAATTCATTATGTTTTTAGCTTAAGAAACTTTAGGCTTCCTTGGATATTGATTTACAGAAAGAAGCCAAATAGAAAATTAGCTCCCATGTGAATGTGTCTGTTTTTATGATAAAGTACTTTGGGTAAGTATTGTCATTTTCTAAAGTGGTCATGGTCTATTATGCAAATTAATCCTTTGGGGTCTAAATTACACCAAAGTATAATAATATAACATCCTTGCGGTGCTGTAGACATTAATTTTTATTTACAATATATGTATTACAACCATAATGTAACTAATTTACAAAGTTATATATTTTGCCAATTTAAATGCTTTTTAAAGATGTGTTTATATAAAAATCCTTAACATGAACTATTTCGGGTGGTCTTCCAAGTGACCTTAAAGAAGGGAATGGAGTCTCATATCTATAATAGATCTTAAGAAAAGGTAGTAGTTTGATGGGGAGAAGGAATGTAAAACCTTCTTTTTAGTTCTCTGTTTACTCTGTTATTATTGGTATAAATACATTAGGTGGAAATCACTGGTGATACAATATAACTGACAGATCACGGATAGATAATAAAGATTTTACACATCTTCCTCTTCAATTTCTTATTTCACTGACAAGTACAGAAGAGACACCCAGGGAGTTCAGATTTCTGGTTGGTGCTTAACTCAAGCTAACCTTTAAAATTTCTCACTCGGGGGGGATCCCTGGGTGGCGCAGCGGTTTGGCGCCTGCCTTTGGCCCAGGGCGCGATCCTGGAGACCCGGGATCGAATCCCACGTCGGGCTCCCGGGATGGAGCCTGCTTCTCCCTCTGCCTGTGTCTCTGCTTCTCTCTCTCTCTCTCTATCATAAATAAGTAAATAAATCTTAAAAAAAAATTTCTCACTCGTATTTGTAATACGTGATGTTGTAAAAGACATTATCTTTTAATAAGGCTAGAAAAAAGACACACACCAACTTCTTTTGTAACTCTGCATCTTTTAACCGAGGTAAAATAATTTCTTTTAACTAGTAAGACAGTTCTAGTCTTAAGATTTGCTACCAAGTTTCAATCTGGAGAGCAGAATGCCTTTGAAAACTTGTAATGGAAATTCTAACAGAGTTTTAACTTACTAACTACTATGAGTCTCAGCTATAAAACCATTCATGCAAAGAACATGGTTCATTTATCTACAGTGTTATCAACATTGGCCTTAAATTAAATCTTCATACAATTTAACAAGATACAAATACAGCATCCATGATTTATTTATGATGTATACGACAATCATAAAAACATCAGGTCACTAGAGCCAGCATTTTGCATCTTTGTAATTCTTTAAATTATTTTTCATTTGTCATTTATAAACAGTCAAAATAATTTTACATGTTATCAATATGCATGGAATGCAGTGTAACAGTTAAACTTTTCCAAAATATTGCTTGTAACTAAGAGTAATTTATTAAGTAATAAACCAGGAAGCTCATTAATGCAAAACCATTAATTTTCTTCTTCTAATATCGTTATGAGAGAATCCATTTTAATTTCAACTGTGAATGGTTGATGTAAGAATGCAATTTTATACTAGTAGCTAAACAATGATTACATTTTATTTTTATCAAATAATTCTCAAGGTTTAATAATTTTTGCAATGTTACTTAGCATTTATTAATAATAATAATGCCCCAACAAATAACTAATTCTTATAATGCATCTGATGTGTGCCAGATGTGATGTAAGAGTTTAGCAAGAAGGAATGCACAGACTTTGCCTTCAAGGTGCTTATAGTTTAAATAGTGGCAAACATGGACATGAATACCCACCAAGAGGTCTTATAATTACAGTGATTGGTGGGGGAGGAGCAAGACGGCGGAAGAGTAGGGTCCCCAAATCACCTGTCTCCACCAAATTACCTAGAAAACCTTCCAATCATCCTGAAAATCTACGAATTCGGCCTGAGAATTAAAGAGAGACCAGCTGGAACACTACAGTGAGAAGAGTTCGCGCTTCTATCAAGGTAGGAAGACGGGGAAAAAGAAGTAAAGAAACAAAAGGCCTCCAAGGGGGAGGGGCCCGCGAGGAGCCGGGCTGAGGCCGGGGCGAGTGTCCCCAGGACAGGAGAGCCCCGTCCCGGAGACGCAGGAGCTGCACCGACCTTCCCGGGGGGAAAGGGGCTCGCGGGGAGGTGGAGCAGGACCCAGGAGGGCGGGGATGCCCTCGGGCTCCCGGGGACACTAACAGGCACCTGCGCCCCGGGAGAGCCCCACACCCCGCTCCCGAGCTCCCTAAGGGCTGCAGCGCGCACGGCGGGACCCGGAGCAGCTCGGCGGGGCTCGGGGGCGGCTCCGCGGAGGGGGCTGCGGGGCGGGAGCAGCTCGGGGGGGCTCGGGGGCGGCTCCGCGGAGGGGGCTGCGGGGCGGGAGCAGCTCGGGGGGCTCGGGGGCGGCTCCGCGGAGGGGGCTGCGGGGCGGGAGCAGCTCGGAGGGGCTCGGGCGGCGGCTCCCCGGAGGGGGCTGCGCGGCCCGGGAGCGCGAATCCACCAGCGCAGGCTCCGGAGCACAGGGCGCCGGGACACAGCCCAGGATCCCGCCTCCCCCGGGACAGGCAGAGGCCGGGAGGGCCCAGGACAGCGAGGACGCTCCTGCCCCAGCTGAGCAGATCAGCGGCCCCGCCCCGGAGCCTCCAGGCCCTGCAGACGGAGTTCCTGCCGGAGCTGAATCCAGGTGTCCAGAGCTGCCCCGCCACTGGGGCTGTTCCTCCTGCGGCCTCACGGGGTAAACAACCCCCACTGAGCCCTGCACCAGGCAGGGGCACAGCAGCTCCCCCAACTGCTAACACCTGAAAATCAGCACAACAGGCCCCTCCCCAGGAAGACCAGCTAGACGGACAACTTCCAGGAGAAGCCAAGGGACTTAATGTACACAGCATCAGAAGATACTCCCCCGTGGTTCTTTTTTTTGTTTTGTTTTGTTGTTTGTTTTGTTTTGCTTTTTGATTTGTTCCTTCCCACACCCCCTTTTTTTCTCCTTTCTTTTTCTTTCTCTTTTCTTCTCTTTTTTTTTTTTTGTTTTTTTTCTTCCCTTTTTTTTTCTCTTTCTCTTTTCTTTCCTTCTTTCTCTCCTCTCTTTTTCTCCTTTTTCCCAATACAGCTTGCTTTTGGCCACTCTGCACTGAGCAAAATGACTAGAAGGAAAACCTCACCTCAAAAGAAAGAATCAGAAACAGTCCTCTCTCCCACAGAGTTACAAAATCTGGATTACAATTCAATGTCAGAAAGCCAATTCAGAAGCACTATTATACAGCTACTGGTGGCTCTAGAAAAAAGTATAAAGGACTCAAGAGACTTCATGACTGCAGAATTTAGAGCTAATCAGGCAGAAATTAAAAATCAATTGAATGAGATGCAATCCAAACTAGAAGTCCTAACGACGAGGGTTAACGAGGTGGAAGAACGAGTGAGTGACATAGAAGACAAGTTGATAGCAAAGAGGGAAACTGAGGAAAAAATAGACAAACAATTAAAAGACCATGAGGATAGATTAAGGGAAATAAACGACAGCCTGAGAAAGAAAAACCTACTTTTAATTGGGGTTCCCGAGGGCGCCGAAAGGGACAGAGGGCCAGAATATGTATTTGAACAAATTCTAGCTGAAAACATTCCTAATCTGGGAAGGGAAACAGGCATTCAGATCCAGGAAATAGAGAGATCCCCCCCTAAAATCAATAAAAACCGTTCAACACCTCGACATTTAATAGTGAAGCTTGCAAATTCCAAAGATAAAGAGAAGATCCTTAAAGCAGCAAGAGACAAGAAATCCCTGACTTTTATGGGGAGGAGTATGAGGGTAACAGCAGACCTCTCCACAGAGACCTGGCAGGCCAGAAAGGGCTGGCAGGATATATTCAGGGTCCTAAATGAGAAGAACATGCAACCAAGAATACTTTATCCAGCAAGGCTCTCATTCAAAATGGAAGGAGAGATAAAGAGCTTCCAAGACAGGCTGCAACTAAAAGAATATGTGACCTCCAAACCAGCTCTGCAAGAAATTTTAAGGGGGACTCTTAAAATTCCCCTTTAAGAAGAAGTTCAGTGGAACAGTCCACAAAAACAAGGACTGAATAGATATCATGATGACACTAAACTCATATCTCTCTATAGTAACTCTGAATGTGAACGGGCTTAATGACCCCATCAAAAGGCGCAGGGTTTCAGACTGGATAAAAAAGCAGGACCCATCTATTTGCTGTCTACAAGAGACTCATTTTAGACAGAAGGACACCTACAGCCTGAAAATAAAAGGTTGGAGAACCATATACCATTCGAATGGTCCTCAAAAGAAAGCAGGGGTAGCCATCCTTATATCAGATCAACTAAAATTTACCCCAAAGACTGTAGTGAGAGATGAAGAGGGACACTATATCATACTTAAAGGATCTATTCAACAAGAGGACTTAACAATCCTCAATATATATGCTCCGAATGTGGGAGCTGCCAAATATATCAATCAATTATTAACCAAAGTGAAGAAATACTTAGATAATAATACACTTATACTTGGTGACTTCAATCTAGCTCTTTCTATATTCGATAGGTCTTCTAAGCACAACATCTCCAAAGAAACGAGAGCTTTAAATGATACACTGGACCAGATGGATTTCACAGATATCTACAGAACTTTACATCCAAACTCAACTGAATACACATTCTTCTCAAGCGCACATGGAACTTTCTCCAGAATAGACCACATATTGGGTCACAAATCGGGTCTGAACCGATACCAAAAGATTGGGATCGTCCCCTGCATATTCTCAGACCATAATGCCTTGAAATTAGAACTAAATCACAACAAGAAGTTTGGAAGGACCTCAAACACGTGGAGGTTAAGGACCATCCTGCTAAAAGATAAAAGGGTCAACCAGGAAATTAAGGAAGAATTAAAAAGATTCATGGAAACTAATGAGAATGAAGATACAACCATTCAAAATCTTTGGGATGCAGCAAAAGCAGTCCTAAGAATGAAGATACAACCATTCAAAATCTTTGGGATGCAGCAAAAGCAGTCCTAAGGGGGAAATACATCGCAATACAAGCATCCATTCAAAAACTGGAAAGAACTCAAATGCAAAAGCTAACCTTACACATAAAGGAGCTAGAGAAAAAACAGCAAATAGATCCTACACCCAAGAGAAGAAGGGAGTTAATAAAGATTCGAGCAGAACTCAACGAAATCGAGACCAGAAGAACTGTGGAACAGATCAACAGAACCAGGAGTTGGTTCTTTGAAAGAATTAACAAGATAGATAAACCATTAGCCAGCCTTATTAAAAAGAAGAGAGAGAAGACTCAAATTAATAAAATCATGAATGAGAAAGGAGAGATCACTACCAACACCAAGGAAATACAAACGATTTTAAAAACATATTATGAACAGCTATACGCCAATAAATTAGGCAATCTAGAAGAAATGGACGCATTCCTGGAAAGCCACAAACTACCAAAACTGGAACAGGACGAAATAGAAAACCTGAACAGGCCAATAACCAGGGAGGAAATTGAAGCAGCCATCAAAAACCTCCCAAGACACAAGAGTCCAGGGCCAGATGGCTTCCCAGGGGAATTTTATCAAACGTTTAAAGAAGAAACCATACCTATTCTCCTAAAGCTGTTTGGAAAGATAGAAAGAGATGGAGTACTTCCAAATTCGTTCTATGAGGCCAGCATCACCTTAATTCCAAAACCAGACAAAGACCCCACCAAAAAGGAGAATTACAGACCAATATCCCTGATGAACATGGATGCAAAAATTCTCAACAAGATACTGGCCAATAGGATCCAATAGTGCATTAAAAAAATTACTCACCATGACCAAGTAGGATTTATCCCCGGGACACAAGGCTGGTTCAACACCCGTAAAACAATCAATGTGATTCATCATATCAGCAAGAGAAAAACCAAGAACCATATGATCCTCTCATTGGATGCAGAGAAAGCATTTGACAAAATACAGCATCCATTTCTGATCAAAACTCTTCAGAGTGTAGGGATAGAGGGAACATTCCTCGACATCTTAAAAGCCATCTATGAAAAGCCCACAGCAAATATCATTCTCAATGGGGAAGCACTGGGAGCCTTTCCCCTAAGATCAGGAACAAGACAGGGATGTCCACTCTCACCACTGCTGTTCAACATAGTACTGGAAGTCCTAGCCTCAGCAATCAGACAACAAAAAGACATTAAAGGCATTCAAATTGGCAAAGAAGAAGTCAAACTCTCCCTCTTCGCCGATGACATGATACTCTACATAGAAAACCCAAAGTCTCCACCCCAAGATTGCTAGAACTCATACAGCAATTTGGTAGCGTGGCAGGATACAAAATCAATGCCCAGAAGTCAGTGGCATTTCTATACACTAACAATGAGACTGAAGAAAGAGAAATTAAGGAGTCAATCCCATTTACAATTGCACCCAAAAGCATAAGATACCTAGGAATAAACCTAACCAAAGATGTAAAGGATCTATACCCTCAAAACTATAGAACACTTCTGAAAGAAATTGAGGAAGACACAAAGAGATGGAAAAATATTCCATGCTCATGGATTGGCAGAATTAATATTGTGAAAATGTCAATGTTACCCAGGGCAATATACACGTTTAATGCAATCCCTATCAATATACCATGGACTTTCTTCAGAGAGTTAGAACAAATTATTTTAAGATTTGTGTGGAATCAGAAAAGACCCCGAATAGCCAGGGGAATTTTAAAAAAGAAAACCATATCTGGGGGCATCACAATACCAGATTTCAGGTTGTACTACAAAGCTGTGGTCATCAAGACAGTGTGGTACTGGCACAAAAACAGACACATAGATCAGTGGAACAGAATAGAGAATCCAGAAGTGGACCCTGAACTTTATGGGCAACTAATATTCGATAAAGGAGGAAAGACTATCCATTGGAAGAAAGACAGTCTCTTCAATAAATGGTGCTGAGAAAATTGGACATCCACATGCAGAAGAATGAAACTAGACCACTCTCTTTCACCATACACCAAGATAAACTCAAAATGGATGAAAGATCTAAATGTGAGACAAGATTCCATCAAAATCCTAGAGAAGAACACAGGCAACACCCTTTTTGAACTCGGCCATAGTAACTTCTTGCAAGATACATCCACGAAGGCAAAAGAAACAAAAGCAAAAATGAACTATTGGGACTTCATCAAGATAAGAAGCTTTTGCACAGCAAAGGATACAGTCAACAAAACTCAAAGACAACCTACAGAATGGGAGAAGATATTTGCAAATGACATATCAGATAAAGGGCTAGTTTCCAAGGTCTATAAAGAACTTCTTAAACTCAACACCAAAGAAACAAACAATCCAATCATGAAATGGGCAAAAGACATGAACAGAAATCTCACAGAGGAAGACATAGACATGGCCAACATGCACATGAGAAAATGCTCTGCATCACTTGCCATCAGGGAAATACAAATCAAAACCACAATGAGATACCACCTCACACCAGTGAGAATGGGGAAAATTAACAAGGCAGGAAACCACAAATGTTGGAGAGGATGCGGAGAAAAGGGAACCCTCATACACTGTTGGTGGGAATGTGAACTGGTGCAGCCACTCTGGAAAACTGTGTGGAGGTTCCTCAAACAGTTAAAAATATACCTGCCCTACGACCCAGCAATTGCACTGTTGGGGATTTACCCCAAAGATACAAATGCAATGAAACGCCGGGACACCTGCACCCCGATGTTTATAGCAGCAATGGCCACGATAGCCAAACTGTGGAAGGAGCCTCGGTGTCCAACGAAAGATGAATGGATAAAGAAGATGTGGTTTATGTATACAATGGAATATTACTCAGCTATTAGAAATGACAAATACCCACCATTTGCTTCAACGTGGATGGAACTGGAGGGTATTATGCTGAGTGAAGTAAGCCAGTCGGAGAAGGACAAACATTATATGTTCTCATTCATTTGGGGAATATAAATAATAGTGAAAGGGAATATAAGGGAAGGGGGAAGAAATGTGTGGGAAATATCAGAAAGGGAGACAGAACGTAAAGACTGCTAACTCTGGGAAACGAACTAGGGGTGGTGGAAGGGGAGGAGGGCGGGGGGTGGGAGTGAATGGGTGACGGGCACTGGGGGTTATTCTGTATGTTAGTAAATTGAACACCAATAAAAAATAAATTTAAAAAAAAATTACAGTGATTGAAGTAAGACATTTTGGTCATACAAGACATCATTCTGTCCTTTTGCCATACTAGCCAGCTGGTCTTCACATTCTGACACTCACTCTTCACTCTTCTAAAAAGTATTTCTTGACTCTCTTTTTCCGCCTCAATTCTCCTGCTACATGGAACTATGTATTTATTATCTGATCAGTGCCTCACACATGTAGGATTTCTGAGGTCCTCAATGAAGTCGGTTTGATGAATTACTGTAATTAACTCACTTTGGCTCAAGGACAGGTTCTCAACCACTCAGGTTGTAAATTTGATAGAACCTTTAGTTGAGGAGTGTGTTTCCTGAAAACTCATGCTCCCCGGAAAATGAACTTTGTAACCAAATGATATGAACTATCATTTAAAGCCCCTTTCTTGTTTCTTTGGGCTACCTACTGGTCGCTTCCATTCCTATGTAGAGGAAAAATGTAGAGAAGGGCAAATGTTTATATTACTCAGATTCTAAAGCTCAATGAAGCACCTTTTCCTGGTAGACAGACAATTTACCTCAGGTCCCCAAGCAGAGTGAACGAATAAATTATTTATGATGTTTTGACATCAGTTCTATGAATCCACTACTACCATTAGCCTGTTTCCCACTCCATGGCTTATAAACACATGTCCAGAAAATTAGAGGAAATGAGATTCAAGGACAGAAAGAGATGAACAGAGATGAACAGTTCATCACAGGATGAACATCCTCCCAAACTTAAGGATGATTTTGAATATATGACTGCTTCTTTCTTGGTATTTGATGTTAGAAGAACTGCAGATCCAGTCAGAATAGCTGAAAAATAGAGAATCACAACAGAAAGAACATAGAGTAACAGAGCAAGGTGGAAGTTGGCAAAGGGGTACAAGGTAGGAAGGTATTAGCTGGGAGCATAAGTTTGATTGCTGTCAATGAAAAACCTGCCTAGGAAGATAAGAAGACCCAATGAAAGAGCTCTGGTGGGTAGAAAGCTCACTAGTTGGCAGGTTGAAAGAACTGGGAATGTGGAAAAAAAGAAGAAAAAAAAAACATGCCTTATCAAGATTACCTCCTCCACTTAGCTACCAACAAGACCCAGCTGAAGGTTATAGGAGTATCCAATGTGCCTCATGAGTCAGTAGAGTGCTCCATGCACAAGAAGGCAGACAGCCATCAAGGCCTTAGAAGTTGAGCATCAATAGAACCCTAGGCAGTGGTGTATTTTGGTCTTGCCCTTCCTCTGAAAGCTCCTTCTTATAGCTGTGCATGATTGTGCAAGAACACCATGCACCATGCAACCTAGAGGCAGCAGCTCTGCATTAAACACTCCTTCAATAACAGTGCCTAGTGTAAACTTCATTTTTTTTTTTTTTTTGGATTACATAGAGTTAAATAAAATGGAAAAGCATGACTAGCTTCCTCTGAGCAGATGGTGGCTCAAGAGTTGAGGGTAGCATGTCAGGTGCAAAATAAAGCAAAGTCCTAGTCTGCAAACATTTGATTTGTGAAAGTAAAATTTATACTTGCTATATGCTAGAGGAATATTCATTGCTTTGCTTTGGGAGCATGTGGGAATTAACTATTTGAAGAAAAAGATTTGGACAGAGTTCCAGTTCCTCAATTCTGGGGGAGGGAAACCCAAGATAAAAATTAAGACTAACCAGGGACATGCAGCAGCACAAAAATATAAAATACTATTTTCAGTTGTGCCTTTTGCACTAAATCCTCTTACCAGCTCATTGAACTCTCTCAAATTAATCCCAAAGGACCATTCACCCGCCTCTCCAGATGCCCCTCTCCTTTGTAACTCATTCACACTGAATAACCACTATGGAAAGAGAAACAAGAAGGGGCAAATACAATTTCAGATCTGAAGGATATCTGCAGAACCAGTGTTTCTGTGATGACAGATTTGAGGAAATGGCCACGGCTGGGGAAGAAAAAGAAAGAAATCCATAGAGAAGGATGAAGAATTTTTTTTTTTTTTTAAACTGGAAAATGAGAAACTTCTTGAGAGTTCCAGAGAAATGAATCTGAAGGCTGACTCAGTGCTAAGCCACCCTCAGAGCCAGTAGATGGAGACATATTTTTATTTTTGATCAGTCTCTAGGACACCGGTTCTTTTTTTTTTTTTTTTTAAAGATTTATTTATTTATGATAGAGACAGAGAGAGAGAGAGAGAGGCAGAGACACAGGAGGAGGGAGAAGCAGGCTCCATGCCAGGAGCCTGACGTGGGACTCGATCCTGGGACTCCAAGATCACGCCCTGGGCCAAAGGCAGGCTCTAAACCGCTGAGCCACCCAGGGATCCCTAGGACACTGGTTCTGAAAATGTGATCCCTGGACCAGCAGCAGTGGCACCAGTGGCACCATCTGGAAACTTGTTAGAAATGCACATTCTTGGGCCCAATACCAGATCTACCGAGACAGAAACTCTGGGATGAAGTGGAGCAATGTGTGTTTAACAAACCCTCTAAGTGATTCTGATACACACTCAGGGCTTAGAACCACTGCTCTAGGATATGAAGGGTCTTGGTGACAAAGCATGTCTTAAATTCTTTACTCTCATCTTCAGCATTTCTTCTAACCTGCTAGCAATCTTTCTGCAAATTTTGATTTTGGTCCTTTCATGAGCTTACTAGGAAGTGCCAGCTAAAAGTATCAGGGAAGAGTTAGAAATCGTACTTCATTTTAAGATGATTCTAAATGGTTTGTTGACTAACACATCAAGGGGTTGCAATTGTCTAGTAATGATACCGGGTATAACAGCCCAGTGTGAGTAATGCCATGCCCAAATGGCCTATTCATCCAGAGGCACCTAAAATAATAATATTACTCCCTTCACAATTTTGCCTTCAGGTTGCTCCATCAATCTCTACCTAGGCCTAGATAAATGAGAACTATGTGGGTAATATATTTTAGCCTTCTTGTATGAGATTTATATACCTCAACTGGGATTATGGGCTCAATTGCACATACCGGGAATAAAGGAAGTATCTTAATATCTTTGTGCTGCTATAATGAAGTACCATAAACTGGGTAGCTTGTACACAACAGAAACTTCTTTTGCATAGTTTTGGAAGCTAGAAGTCTGAGACCAGGTGACAACATGGTTGGGTTCTGATAAGGGCTCTCTTCTTGCCTTATAAACTGAGGGCTTCCCATTGAATTCCCACACAAAAGAAAGGTCTGGCTAGCTCTATGGTCTCTTATAACAGCACAAATCCCATTCATGAAGGCTCTGCTCTCATGATCAAATTACATCCCCAAAGCCCACTTTCAAATACTGTACTTACACTGGAGATTAGGTTTTCACATAGGAATTTGGGAGGGACACATACATTCAATCTATTGCAGGGAGCAATGCTTTGGAATATAGGTATTTTTAAATTAGAAATGGGGGTCAAGAGTGTCAACTAAAAACAAGTTTTAATCTCTGATCTTTAGTTCTTACTAAAGCTATCCTTCCTAAGTATATGACTTCAGTTTAGAAGATCAGTACTTGCCCCTTTATCCTCTCATGGGTCATAGCACCAGGGCATGCAGGAACTAATTTTCTAGTTGGAGCCACAAAGAAAGTTTTGAGACAGGTTTATCACAAATTCATATCACCTTCTCATTGTTCACTCCTGAAGAAGCCTAAAAATTTTGAACTTGAAGGTCACACTCAGCTCCATGAAAAATTCAGTCTTTTATATTCCAGCTAACTCTGCATATTAAAATAGTCACAATATTTCTTACGGATATTTTAAAAGAGAATTTTAGAATGATTTTTATCAAATACAGTTGACTCTTGAACAACACAGGTTTGAACTGTGTGGATCCACTTATACATAGATTTTTCTCAATAGATACAGCACAGAACTATAAATTTATTTTCTCTTCCTTATGATTTTCTTTTCTTTCCTCTAACCTACTCTATTCTACTCTATATAAAAATTATATACTCTATTCTACTCTATTTTTAGAATAGAGTATATAATACAGTATATAATACATATATAAAATATGTATTAATCAACTGTTTATGTTATCAGTAAAGCTTCTGGTCGTCAGTAGGCTATTAGTAGTTAAGTTTCGAGGGAGTCAAAAATTACTTGTGCATTTTCAACTGCATGGAGAATCAACACTTCTAACCTCTATATTGTTCAAGGTACAACTGTATTTTAGTTAAATAAAATGATATTCAACAATCTAGTATGAGAGAGCCCTAGTAACTCTCTTCCAAGGGGCTAATTAGGGATTCAGGGTCTCTCATCTTTTATCTCTACCTCCCTACCATCTTCAACACTCTCATAGTCATCCTGGACATCAAAATTTAGCTGGTAGATGAGGAAAATGAGTGGAAGAAGGCATACTGACACTTAACCATCTAGGTCAGGAAGGGACATGTATTACTTACAATCATTCATTGTAACAATGCAATTAGTTAGATTTCATTGGCAATATCTATTCAAGTGATCCACCTACATGCAAGAAGAGCTAGGAAGACATCTCCCAATATATTTCTATAATGTACAAGGGTAGCACAAGGGTTGTTATGAATCATCTCATCTAGAATCTAATTCTTAAATACCCAAATACATCTTTCATATAAAACACTACCTCAGAAGAGACAATCCAAAATTAATCTAGTTACTGTAATTAGCTCAAAGTCCAGGATTTCTGAATGATTTAATCAACACTCCATTGAGATTGTGATTGGCTCCATAAAACAACATATGAACTAAAAATGAAGTTACCTAAACCTCCTTTCATCCCACATACATACTCAACCAGTATACAATGATAGAAAAGGGACAGGTAAGACCCTTGGGAACATCCACTGAATGGCAATGGGAGATACATAGTAGCTATCCCTGACAAAGAGAACACCCTGCTTATCAGACATTAGGAAGATGCCTAGTATGGAGACAGGGATAGTTCCTAGACTAGGCCTTGGTCTGTTCTCTGGGAGTAAGTCCCTTGTCCACTGCTTTCTTTGGTCCCTGATTCTGCCTTCTGGGAGATTATCCTATGCTCATTATTCTCTGACCACATTTCAAATAAGCATGGAAAATTATGGCCCCTTCAGTGACTTCTAGTACTTGTGTCTGTCTTGTTGCTGATGCAAATTTGGAGATATAAAGGCTGTTAAAAGCCTCAAATGCTCAAATGCATGTATCTTTGGCAGTATAATTTCCTCAAAAGCTTAGTAGAATTTTAAGAACCTATTTACTTTCAGACAGTGCTAACATTCAACATTCTTACCTAGAAAAAATTATAAGCCAAATAAAAATGTTTGTTTCTTTACTTCCATACTTCCTTCTCTCAACTAAATGTTTATTATTTTGAGGTCATCAGACTTAGATGAGAAGGCCATGAAACATTAGACTATGTCTTCTTGGAGAGCGTATCTGATGCTCTCCAAGATCATCTTTGCATCTTCAGCAACTAGCACTGCCCTAGGCACAGAGAAAATGCTTAATAATGTTTGTAGGATAAATGAGTATAAACCTAGGCATTAATTAGTAATGTATCTTACTTTAGTTCAGTGGCTTTCAAAGTGTGGTCCTTGGACCAGCATCACCACGATCAGAAAACTTGTTAGTAATACAAATCAGAGAGAGAGAAAAACAATAAGAGACTCTTAATCATAGGAAAAAAACTGAGGGTTTTTGGGGGTGGGGTAACTGGGTGATGGACAAAGGTGGCATGTGATGTGATGAGCACTGGGTATTTTTTTTTTTTTTAAAGATTTTATTTATTTATTCATGATAGTCACAGAGAGAGAGAGAGAGGCAGAGACACAGGCAGAGGGAGAAGCAGGCTCCATGCACCGGGAGCCCGATGTGGGATTCGATCCCGGGTCTCCAGGATCGCGCCCTGGGCCAAAGGCAGGCGCCAAACCGCTGCGCCACCCAGGGATCCCGAGCACTGGGTATTATATACAACTGATGAATCACTGAACTCCATCCCTGAGACTAATAATACAATATATGTTAATTAACTGAATTTAAATAAAAAATAAACAAGCAATAACAAAAAACAGATACAGATCCTGGGCCCTATTTCAGACTACTGCATCTGGGTAGGACCCAGAAATGTTGTGTTTTAACAAGATGACTATTGTACGCTGAAATTTGAAAATCATTGCATTAGTTCATTAAAAGATTTCCTAAGAATGTCTAGGTTTCAAAACCTTTATTTACAACTCAACTAAAACTGCTTTCTCCTTTTAAAGTAAGAGCCTATTAAACTTTAGAAGTGAGGAATTTCCTTAGGTGTTTTAGAAATATCTTTTATTTGGTGGATAGCATGTAAAGATCCTATGAGTTTATAAACAATGTGTTTTGAACCTGACTTTTTTATAACTTGTCCAGAGACATCCTGTCATTGTTTCACATACAGGATTTCCACTGGAATTAGGTGAAATTCAAAGAATAGGTCAATGGCAGGATGCAGTCTCAGATTATCTAGGCAGAGATTGTGTCGCCCCTCCTACCACCCGAGTTCTTCCATACATCCTGCTTCATTGTATGCTGCTCTCCTGATTTCCCTATCCAAGTCATGAGGCTTTCTTATAATCTCATGCTGTCACATCACCAAGTTGAAGTTTGAGTCACTCTGAAAAGACTGTTATAATCTAGGGAGATAATTGTACTTTTTTTGTTTTCAGTTGTATTTAACAGACAGTATTTAAGTTATCAATCTTTTCTAATAGACTAAGTTAACCTAATCATCTATTTATCTAAGACTAAACTTAAGATTAGCAAATACAATTTTATCAGAGACATATGGCTTCAATTTAACTGGCACTGAATATCTTTTTGAGCTGACCTTATGATAGCTAATCAGTATCTTTAACAGATACTTCATAATGTCATCATTTCTTTGAAATAAATGTCCTATAGAGTAGTGTCTAATGTGATTAGAACAAACACATCTAAATTACAATGATTCCAAATGTGTAAATGCACATTGTTTTATTATTCTTATAAATGCAATTATTCCAGTATTACCCATTTCAGCCAAAAATACTCAGAAGGTTTTAAACTTTTCCTTCAGAATCCTCATGTAGGTTAAAACAGTGACAGATGGCTTGATTACCCAGCAGCCCTTGGTAAATATTATAATCAGTATTGCCTGAAGTAAATATGAGGTGTAACTAACTATAGAACTTAAGTTTTCTTGATGGTAACAAGAGAGTTTTTCAAATTTTAACCTGGGTGCTATTTACCTGAAGATCTGGTTAAAATGTAGATTCTAAATGAAGTCTGGAGTGGGAGCACCTGGGTGTCTCAGTTGGTTGAGCATCTCTTGGTTTCAATTCAGGTCATGATCTCACGGTTGTGAGATCAAGCCCTGTGTCACGCTCTTGGCTCACTGCAAAGTCTACTTGGGATTCTTTCTCTCTCTCTCTCTCTCTCTCTCTCTCCCTCTGCCCCTCCCCTTGCTCACATTCTCTCTTTCTCTCTAAAATAAAATAAAGAAAATCCTTAAAAAAATAAGTAAACAAGTAGTTCTGGAATGGAGTGAGAAACTCTTCATTTCTAACTGTTGCCAGTGCTGCCAATCCACAAACCACACTTTTGGGTGGCAAGTCACTAGAAAGCAAAGAAAGAAAACCAAAAACAAAATAATTTATGGTAGTTATTCTGTCCTGCTCATCTTCTTTAACTGAAAATAAAATTATTAAAAGAAACACTGATGTCCAAACATCAGAACACTGTCACTGATTTTCCTCTTACAGATTGTTGCAATTTCTGTATTTGCTGGTGTGCTTCAGTTTGTTATTAACCATCCAACTTTCAAGAATTTTTGTAGTGTATATTGATGGCTACAGAAGTTTGCATTTCTGATCCATGTCGAACAAAGGGGCTCATACTTTTTCGCTTCCATGTTAACATGGGAACAAAGGTGAATTATGGGATAGAGAGGGCAGATTCCTTCTCAAGCTTGCAAGAGTAAATGGCACATATACCTTTTTCTCTAGATTGTCTGCTGTGCTTGTAAGAACTGGCAGACAGTCATCTGTTCCAGAGTGCAAGCTTTTTTTCTTTTATAAACATCATGTGCATTTCCCACAGCGAACCACACTTTAATAAAGACCACAAACATAGGTTTTCACAGAGAATTATTCAGAGCATGTCTTGACCAGTTTCACTTGAGCTTCCGGGTATTTCCTACTTCTCCACAGTTACAATAGAGGCCAATTTATTTTCTTACCTCCACAGACTTCTCCTGCTTCACCTTACCCCTCACCCTTGAGTTCTTGATGATCCTGATTTCATAAGGATTAGTCAACTTTGAGTGGTGCTCTTCTTTCTTTACAATTAGTTATTTTTAACTTGAGAAGACCACCTGGTCGGACTATTGCCTGTTTGCCAGGCAGAGACAGCTGCTCATGGGGTCTGCCACAGCCATGCTGCAGCCTGCTGGGAAATATGCCACAAACAAGAGTTTGGCGTGAGGTCAGTTTGGACCTCAAGCCTCATTGAGAGCTCATCTTCACTGTAGTTTTTTGGTATTTTGAGCAAGGTTCCACCAGCTCAAAGAGATGCTGTTGTTCTCTTGTTCAGTCTCTTCAACACACACACACCACACACACACACACACACACACACACACACACGCCTTTCTCCCTCTCTCTTTTGCTTTTCACATACTCTCCTTGGAATAAAAAGGAAGGTCTTGTAAGGAAATTGGCTGTGGGCCACATTACCATAGGCTATACTGTAGGTGCTTTGTGAAAGCTAGTGAAAGAACATATGGGCCTCATGAAAGAAACACCTGCTTGTTCAAAGTGGAAAATAAAAAATAAAAGTGGCCCCACTGTTCATTTGGAACCCCAAGACGGAGAGCTGTGATTAAATGGAGGAGGCCACTGGAGGCTCTTTTCTGCCCATATCCTTCCAGCTGAGGCATCTCCATTCCCTTGATTTTTAAACAGATATTAAGGATTTGTTCTGTATTTAGATTCTGGGAACAGAGTTAAGAAGTCTTCATAAGCAAGTTTCAAAATTGGATCGCCCTTTTCCCCCTCAAACAACAATAAAATAATTAAATCAAAATTTAGATTTTTCACCAAATAGTCAATAAGATCAAGAATTTCAATGGTGGGGGGCGGGCACCTGGGTGGCTCAGTGGTTAAGCAATCTGCCTTCGGCTCAGGACATAGTTCTGGGGTCCTGGGATTGAGTTCTGTATTTGGCTCCCCATGGGGAGCCTGCTTCTCCCTCTGCCAATGTCTCTCTGCCTCTCTACGTGTCTCTCATGAATAAATAAACAAAATGTTTTTTTAAAAAAGAATTTCAAATAGGATCCTTGTACTTGCTCCCAAATTTGCAAACATTTTGAAAAGAACTAACCTGAAAACAACTAACTGGTCATTCCTTTCACAAAAAGTACAAATCTGGGGTGGCTCCGTGGGTTAAGTGTCCAACTCTTGGTTTCAGCTCAGGTTGTGATCTCAGGGTGGTAGGATGGCACCTTGTTTTGGGCTCTGTGCTCAGCTCTGAGTCTTGCTTGGGATTCTCTCCCTCTCTCCCTGACCCTCCCCCACCTCCAAATAAATAAATAAATAAATAAATAAATAAATAAAATCTTCCAAAAAAGTACAAATCTAACACCCAGAAATGATTTGGTAGAAAAAAATATATACATTTAAAAAATTTATTTATGCACTTGAAAATTATTGAAAAATATAGTACACCAGGAACACTAAGTTGCTTTCAATTCAAATTAGAATTTAAGATCCCAAGAGGGACTATTATTTTTATCCCTATATTCCAACGTAGCAAACAAAACCTATAGTTTTTCACTGATACTGGATAATAGAAAATACAGGAAAGTCCATTGCCACATGACTGGTCAAATAATGGCTCATAGAGGCTAATGAAACTCATCAGGTGTCTACCAAATGGGTTAACAACAACAAAACAATAATATAGACACACATGTACACATATATATGTATAGCATAATGGATTTTTAAATAAAATTATGTAGTATTTTTTACAAATACATATTCTTTACATAATAAATTATGTGAAATATATAATTAAATATTTTTTTCTGAGGAATGAGATTAAGAATGATTAATTACAACAAAACAACTATTAAGGGTAAGAGGAGAGAGATAGGGTACAAAACATATTCCACAGTAGTAATTTAGAGCTGCTTTTGGGTCATCCTGAGATGTTCTGGAGCTCAGCCATGAAGAGCTGACACTGATGCAAGAATCTTCTCAGGCTACATTTCTTTTTCCTGTTAGAAATGCTCTTTATCTAAAGCAAACTAATGCCCATGAGGCAACCCAGCCTATAGCCTATTTTACAAATAAAGTTTAAGTGGAACACAGCTACACTTACTTATGTTCTGTCTACAGCTGCTTTCATACTACAATGACAGAGTTGAGTAGTTGCCACAGAGGTTATATGACCTACATAGTCTAAAAAATTTGCTATCTAGCCCTTTACAGAAAATTTACTGACTCCTGATCCAGTACATATCTCAGGGAAAAGGATCTCTAGAATGTTTTTGCATTTGTTATAGAACTCACCCACTCCGATGTTTAAAAGCTATGGTTTGTGATGTCCAAATCTGAAACACATCATTAAGTTCTTTAGCCTCATAATTTAACACCACTGTTTCAAGTAAATTTAATTCATGTGTGTCTAGTTCAATTAAATATAATTCTACAAAATGTGCTTTTGGAAAATTTGTTTAATGTTGGAAAAAACCACCAATACCATTCTCAAATACTGGAAGTGCCCCTTTGCTGGAGTGAACTTCAGAACCTAAAAAATGAATTGTACTTAAACTCAGGATCAACAAGGCCAAGTATGTATGAGCATTTTCCCTCTCTTTAAAGATGATAGTTTGAGTACAGGTTGGCCCTAATAAAGTGGGCTTGGGATCCTATTTTAAGCTTGAATGTCACTAGCTTTTTTCCTTAACACCAACATATACCCCTCAATCAAGCTTCTACTCTACATTTTATTTAGCTTGGGCATATACATTAACAAAATACTATGTGTTAAATTATTCACTTAAAATACATCTATTCTACTCAAGAATTACCATCAGCTCTTCAAATTCAGAAAAAATAATCAAGGGGACACAAGCACACATTTCCTGATCACAAACCTAAACCTTGAACATTCCAATTAAATTGACAAACATACATTGTTTACCTAATGTATGTTGAGTCCCATACATACTCAACTGAAAGACCAACTCGGCATATAAGGAACTTTCAATCTGATTAATTTGGGGGTATATAGCTCACAATTTCTTTATGGTAAGTATGAGAGTACCTGACGGAGCTCTTCCTCTCTACCAGTTATTCATGGCTTTGTGCCCTGAATATTGTCATATCAAATTAGATTTTTTTTCTAAGCCTCTATAAAGGTTTTGCATCTGTGCTTAGTCTTTGATCTCCTGTAATTACCTAAATTTTGGCCACTGTAAAACCCAAAAACTAGACTTCAATTAATGTAGCAGTTAAATAAGACTGTCACAAATAATAGGAAGACTTCCATAGAAATATCAAGTTAGTATCAGAGTGAAATTCTTATGGTTTAAAAATTGGAATTTAACATGAAATTAATAATGATAATGGTAATAATAGATTTGCATTGAGCTAGGCATTTGACATGAATTATCTCAGATATTCCTTCTAGAAATTTTATGAGGAAATTTCCATTATCTGTGTTTTACAGGAGATTGAGGAAGATTAAACAGCTTTCTGAAAATAGTAAGTTAGTAAAAGACAGAGCAAAGACTCAGTGCCAGGTCTAATTGCATTGCCTGTTTCACAATATCCCAACTCCACATCTTGCACATTTTTATATGTACCCCTTAGGGTTGACTATTTTCTATCTGCTATATAAGAAATGTCTATTTACTTTAGAAAAATTTTAAAGCATAAAAATGGAGATAACTGTGTTAAGTCTGAGGGAAGTCAACAAAATTTAGATAAACCTTTATATCTTCATGATACTAGAACAGAGTGGTAGGAGGCAGAGAGAGGGATGCCTTAGAAATATTTGATCTTAACATTTTTAAAACTTAAACAATTAAAACTATCATTTTTAAAGTAATGTGCATTTTTTTCCTCCTAGGGTGGAGACTGGAGTTTAACTTTCTTTTGGAAAAACTACTTAAATGAGCATTTAGTGGAGCATATCTAAGGGCAAGTTCCTTGGGAAGCCATGAGTTCTGTGAATTTGCCCCAAACAGATGATTAGGCTGAGACAGTAAGCATCTACTCAGTAAATGTGTGCTCCAAGAAGAGTTTTTCCTTTCTCAATCTGTGCACCATCTAGCTTAAATGTTATGGTTCATTCTTGGTTGCTAGGTCAATGTACAATAAAATATTTGATAAGAGCTTAGGAAGGGGGCAGCCCGGGTGGCTCAGCGGTTTAGCATCGCCTTCGGCCCAGGGCATGATCCTGGAGACCCAGGATCGAGTCCCACGTCAGGCTCCCTGCATGGAGCCTGCTTCTCCCTCTGCTTGTCTCTCTCTCTCTCTCTCTCTCTCTCTCTTTCTCTCTCTCTCATTGAATGAATAAATAAAATCTTTAAAAAAAAAAAGAGCTTAGGAAGGGTAACCTGATTCACACCTTAACATCTCCCCTGGTACACTAGGGAAAGGAGAGTGAGAGGAATTAAATGAGGTTTTATACTGCAAAACTTGAGTGGGATTGTTGGTGTTTATTTTGGATGGAATAAACCAGTTTACAGGGTAATGTATTCTTCTACTATTGAGGCTGTTTGATGGCCAGATTAAACCTATGCATGTGGAAGGTGGGATTTCACTTGCATGGATATTCCCATTGTAAACTGATATAGGAAAGTCTTAATAATGAGGTAGGCCTGATTGGAGGAAAGAAAGTCTTCCTTGCTCCCTGCTCTGGGTCCAGGTGTTAACTGGTTCTGGAAACTAAGGCAAGATATTGCTCTGGCAGGTTCTTGGTGGTGAGCTACCTTCTGCCACACAGAAGCACTCCAGGAGCTGGTCAAGGGGCTAACCTAGTAAGGAATTGTGATGTTGGCTTAGACTTTAAGTGTAGCTATCTTTAATAGTAGATTTAACTGATCATCTACAAAATTTTGTCTTCCACGCTGCAATAAAATCAGTTGCCCTGTGAACAGCCGAAGAATGAGAAACTTAGAATGGGATGTGGTGTTCTTCCTCAGACTGGTGTGCACATGTGTTGGGCAAGTTGGCTAGTGGGGAATGAAAAGCGTCAGATTGAGGCTTGGCTTAACAAAGCAGCAACACTGCAAGGGTCAACCACGGCAAATGTAGCATGGTGAACAGAGGATGAACCAGAAAGACTGAGCCCAAACATGCATGAAATGGTACCATTGGATTGCTAGAAATAGCTTTGGGAAGATTTTGCAAGGGGAGGAGGAGCAATTTCCAGCAATCAGACAATTTTAAAAGAAGAAAAAAGTTATTTGGTAATCATACTGTTGAGACCTAAGCTTTATGTATTATAAGATGAGGAAAACAAGGTCAGAAATAGCTTCATCTTTAGCAAAGATCTCTGCTGCTGTGGCAACTCTCTAGGCCAGCTGACCCTGACTTTTCTCAAGCCCATTAACTGACCTGCCACACAGGTGTCAGTGTGCTCAATTCTGTAGAGCAAGGCAAATTACTTAATAGGATAAAATGCAAACATACTCCCAACTGAAGACTTACTCTATCTGCCACACCCATGTAGTGACCTGCTCACTGCTATTTACTATACTATTTAGAAAAAGGGCCAGGGTTGGGGTGGGAAATTCCTTCAAAGAAATTCCAAATGCAACTCACTCCCTTGATTCCATTCCTTCCTCAGGACTCCCCCACAGAGAATCATGTAAAACATTTACTACACTCAGTAAGTTTGAGAATAAGGAACTTTTATCACAGTGTGAGAAACCTGGCTATATATTCCATGTAATATATGTTAATATTTTTATTAATTTATTCAGTAAATATAGAGCCCGTCTTCGCACTAGGTGCTACATTAGGGAATTAGGAGGTCAGTATTTGCTTTCATGTTGCTTATGAACTATTTCTGAAAGGATTTAAGAAGACATATATGAATGATTATAACACAAAACATGGTAATTTGGGATCACAATATAATAGAGACAATACAAAGCTTGAAGGAAACTGACGTCACTGATTTCTTGAGGGAAACTGCTTTCTGCCCAGACTTTGAATTTCTTAAGGGTTTTGAGCATATAAAGGCGATGGGAAGATCATATGTATGGCATATGCTCTGTGAATGGTCTCTTTTTAACCTAAACTCAAACTGAAATTTTCCTGTAGGTCTTTGTGCAAGAGAACCTATAAATCAAAGTGGACGTTATTTTCAAGTATGGTTTTGTAAAATACAAAAAAATTGGAGCAAATAACTTTTCTTTGCTCCTCTTTATTTCTGATATAAAAAGATACAAAGCTATGATATAAGGATCTCAAAGTATATACTTTAGAGCAATTATGATATCAGAATAATCAAATAGCTTGTTAGATAATCTCTTTTAAATATGAACTATTTTAAATATACTCTGGTGGGTGATATATCGATCAATCGATCTATATATGTACCTACCTACCTACCTACCTACCTTCCTGATATATCTGCAATAAGAAGGAAAAACTGTCACAATTGATGAGAATGGATTTATTTGATCGGAATGGCTCCTACCATTCAATCTGGACATTATCCATAAAAGTAACATATATAGGGGACCTATATTTGTCTCAGAAAAAAAAAAAATCTTTGGATTTTTCCTGGCAATTGCATAATTGTTTTCTAAACCTCAAATTTCTGTTATGAATGTAACTGAAAAAAACATGTTAGGCTTGTAACAATGATGATCATTTCAGCTATTAAAAACAAGCAAATACATATGCAATACCAGAATCCAAAACCAAAATCTTTAATTTGGCTACAGTGGAACATTTAATTCCAGAGGACGATGAGTTGCCTTCTTTCTGGTTCTGCCAGTATGAATAAATTTCAAAAATACTGCACATCTTAGGAGATCCACTTGTAATCATTAAGTGTTGGAAGTTTGACTATTTAGTGAGTACCTTTTTCTTGGGAGGCACAGTAGATATATAACATATTAGTTTCAGGTATACAATGTAATAATTTGATATTTGTATATATTGTAAGATCATTACCAAAAAAAATCTAGTTAACATCCATCATCATACAGTGTTAAATTTTTTTTCTTGTGATAAGGACCTATAAGATTACTCATAGCCACTTTGAAATATGCAATACAGTACAGCATGGTGGCTACAGTTAATAATACTGCATTGTATATTTGCTATACAAATATTAAATCATTATGCATGGCAGCACAATAAAGCTATCAATATAATCATAGAGCCAATCAAATTCCAGTTAATTAGATATGCCTAAGTCCTTGTAAAAAACGTATGCTGCTTGCCCCCAAAGAAGCCTTTTGTTTCTCTGTTCCATGGCCTTTAAATAAATGAGGGCCTGTCTGATTGGCTCTAGAGCTCATCTTCCTTCTTGAACAGAACTGTTCTGGGAAGTTCTGTGGGCTAATGTACTGTCCTTTTTGGTTCAGGTCCCTGAAACAATCCATACTTCAGTAGCCTGTTTCAATTTTTCAGTTTGATGCCCTCCAGCTCCTGCCTTTAACTCAATCTGTTGTATATTCTTTAAGCTTTTGCAAATCCACTTCCCCATCCTTAAACACACACACACACACACACACACACACACACACACACACACACACTCCCTACTGCTCTGGTGAGTCACCTTTGCCAGACAATACATTAGGATATGCAAGTAGGTATATTTACACAACATATGAGAAGCAAATCATGATGCATGCAGTTCACATGCAAGTATTCTTAACTAGCATTGTGTATTCATTTGCCTGGGAAGAATGTTTAAGACAGGTTTTAGAGATATAGGAAAGACTAGAAGGAGAAATAGTTTCTGCCACAAAAGACAAGAATGGGAAACAAAATAGAAATAATTTAAAACACAGGATTTCACTTTCCATGAGTTTTAGAGATAAAAACTATTACATCTCTTTATTTTAGTCAGAAAAATGACATATTTCCCCATAAAAAAAAAGGCAAAAGGAAAACAGATTTTAAAGGTATAAAGATTGCAGAAGAAATCACCTGAATAACAGTGAGGTGGTTTTGTTTTTGTTTAGAAAGCAATAAAGCTGAAAGATAACTGCAGGTTATGAGAGAATCAGCTGATAAAATGCACCTTAGAAGAAGTATCTGTGATTTAGAAAAAAAAAACTTGTATTATAATGATTTCTTTTCATAATCTGACCTGTTCACCCCCTTCAGAGTATATTCCATCTCTCCTGCAATCAGCAGTGGTTCTATCAAAGTCTTCCTTGTATAAATATTAACTCATCTTCAAAGAAGCAAGTAAGTACTAAATTCAAATCTATGTTGCTTTTCTAGGCAGGTAACTGTTTATAACTGCTCAATTTCCTGTCACTGTTTCCCTCTGACCTTAAGAACTGAAATCTTAGAGGTTCAACTTTGATCAGTTTCTCGGATGAGGACTAGTCTCCCAGGACTTGAGGACATATAAGGAGCCCAAACCTGACAGCACTCTGTCTCGGCTTCTGTTCAGGATTGTTGTAGGTTTCGCTCTGATTCACAATTTATTTATTTATCCCTCCTATTTTTCATTAAATGATCTCCAACGTTTATTCTTCCCCATAAGTATCTCACAATTGGGCTTCTATCCATGAGTTCCAGCCTCTATGTAGGTATCTTCTACCTGCTGTCTAAACTTTGTAAGGTCACAAAACCCATCCCGCCTGATCCCATCCTTCCCTCATTGGTAACTTTTTTCATGCTCTACAAGTTTCTCCCTATCACTTGCTCTGCTTCCCACATTCAGCCTGGTCTCTAGATTGTACCTTTCCACATGGGCCTTCTATGTCACTGAGCAATAGAAGCAGTCCTTGCCCAGAACCATCTAGGCTGAGCTTTGCATGGTCTCCAAAGAGTTGTTGCATAGGTCTTATGATCAGATATATCATATATTTGGAAGGGCTCTTAGAGATCATGTATTCCAATTCCCAGACTAATGTAGATAATCTAGGATTATATACCTTGTTTATAATTTTTATACAAAGTAACGCTCAAGGAATGTGTATGTGTTACTAGATATTTCTGATATCTCCCCCAAGATTAGTAGTTCCCTCTCTAGATTGTAGTATTACAATGAAAATGCAAAGGTTATGTTATCTAACATTGAGGGCTGCAGAGCAGTTGAATCAATGGATATTTATTTCCTCTAGGCTGTGGAAATCTAAAAGACATAAAATAAATTCCCAAACAATTTGGGAACAAAAAAACGTTAAGCACTCAAGAACAACATGTGGTAAATGTTAGGATTCTCACCATCAGAACCATAGGACTCATCTGGGACTCAAGCTCGGCTTTGAAAGATGTAACTGGATTCTTTAAAATGGACAGGAGAATAAAAAGAAGTAAATCAGGAGGAAAATATCATCAGAGTGGGATCCTTTAGGTCAACTGAATCCAGCATGGAACCAGAATTATTAGAATATGGCTTTGTGCTGGACCAAGAGAAGATGCCAACAATACTTGCCAGAATCTATGTATCAAAGCTCCTACTGCCAGAAGGGATTTAGGGGAAATGCTCTGGGTTAGAAAGAAGAATAAAAACTCATAAGAATTAGGAATCTTTTATAGCTCCATCTCAACTATGACAATGAACTAGAAGTTCAACCTCTGGATTTCGTGTTTTTGGTTCCTGCTTTCACTTCTAAAGTAGACATAAGAAAACTACTGTTACCTACATCTTGTGTTTATACTGAAAAAGATGTAAAATGTAGAAAAAGGACATTCAAAAAATTTGAGTATAGCTGACACACATGCTACTTTAATTTCAGGTGATCACCATGTTACTTTACCACATGTTATACTATGCTCACCACAAATACAGCCATCTTCTTTTAAAGGACTGTCATGTAACATTGCAAAATGTATTGCTGGTGCCTTGATTTTATAGGCCTGGCTACACTGCAGCATCTCCAAATACCAGGCTCACTTTTGTCTAGGGAAATCATGACTGAGTGCCCACTATGTGCCATGCTGTGTAGAGTTGGCCACATATGAATCTGGTCAGATCTATCAGGGTTTGAGTTAATTCTACTGCCCTCAGGTTAGTCTCCAATGAACCTAGGATAGTTCCTGGGCCCCTGGTTGCCCACAGTGCCACAGACCACTGTAAGCCCACTACCTATAAAGACCATAGGGATTGGATTTTAACTGAATTCAAGTGCCCTAGAGAAAACTGAAGTCCAGTATTAAATCCCAGGCTTCATCCCAGGCTTCATCATCAGATCATGACTCATGCCACTCCCTTGCCAACTCCTAGAAACAGGACACTGTCTTCTATGGCTCGGACTCAGACTAGTGTTCTAAAAACTGTTGCCTAGAGACTTAAAGACCTAGCTCTTCCCACCATAAATTTACTAATTACAATTAACTCTTGAGCAACAAATCTTAGAAGAGGTTATTTCTGTCAACCTGAGGAGGGCCCCTTTGGCTATGCCCCCCTCTCCTAACTTATAATGCTCTGCAGCCATGCTCACCATATGAACAAGATACACCCATGTTGTATGCACAAGTAATGACCCCAGTGCCAATTTCCATCCTTTTGAAAATGTATGAGCCTGCTCACACTTTGAATTCTTTCCCTAATGTAAAGCTCTCAAGCAGTATGTCTGTTGCTCCTTTAGCTTGCAATAACTACATGCTTCTACACATTTTTTCTTGATTTGGCTGAGAAGCATCCTATCCAGTGCAGTACTATATCCCATTGAAACCAAAGCCTTACACCTGAATCCTCAAGGCTTGCACAAAGTGATATTCAAATAATCTAAGGTGCTTATAGCCCCTTGAGACAGTTTCAGTTCCATAATACATTCAGATAGTACAGTAGTTACACATTAAAAATTCCAGCACCTCTATCAATGACAGATTTCATACAGCAAGCCAAAAGATTCAGATTGGATTCCAGCATCCTAGCTTTTCAGTAAACAGTGCCTCAAATTAAATTACTTTGCCTTAACCTAAAGCAGAGGCTGGTGCTTAACTTTTCTTTTCTGGAGCCATACTTCACATTCGAGGATGTTCTATTTCCCCTTTAGAGATGTTGCTTATTGTAGGCAATTCCAGTTCCTGAAGCAGATTTGCTGTGTTGCCAAGCAGGGTAAATCTCTACAGAGCAGCTAAGTATGTGTTGATTGTGGGAAAGCAACACCCAGGCTGATTTTCAAAGCCTGACCTTGGGATTTCATCAGCTCAGTGAGGATTTTCAATCATTAATGAGCAAAATGCTCAGGAAAAATTCTGATTATTGTCGTAGTTCCCCACCTCTGGGAATAGCTCCTTTACAGACCCATATTAAATATATAGCTTCAGAGAAAAGCATTGGACATACGTTTATAGAAAACCTCACATGTGAAGTGGCATAGTTTAGTGTGTCTAAACTTTTGTAAGTGTGACTTTCTGGTTTGGTTGATTTTCAATTTGCTTTATTTGATCTGAAGAAAAGGCAACAATTTACTCTGCAAGAAAGCAAATATTAACAGCTGCCTTGCTGGACTTTTTAATGTGAGTACAATTTTTTTTTTATAAAAAGGAAAATTTCAAAGTTTGACAAAATTATTAGATTGTTCATGAAGTATTTCAGTTATGTTGAATTAAATTTCACTTCCACATAGCTAATTTTTTTTCCTAAAGATGTTGCTGTTTGAATTTGAATAAACAATTCAACTTAGATATAACACTAAAACTAGCTTGTAGGCTCTGTATATTATGTTGGCCTTGGGCATTAACTTGAGAAAGGGAATTAGTGTGATTTAGATAGCTTAAGCTAAATCCAATTTTTAGATTTGTCTGTAAACATAGGATCATGACTATTTTTTGAAGACTTGCTATGTTTCTATAGTTATGATTATACCACAATGAAATGACATAAGATAACAGGACAGGGGAAAAATAAATCTCACATATGAAATTGATCTTGGTATTTATTATAGATTTGAAACTGCACAATCCTCTTATGAACTTTAAATCCTATTTCCAGTTTGATTTGACTTTGTTACTATATACCTAAAAGTGGGGCATGACACTATAGAAAGCATACAAGAGCTAGTAGCTCTGTTCTTGCCCTTTACTCACTAGAACAGATGCTTTATCTCTTTGGAACACAGGATTCCCCTTTGGAGAATGGACATTATGATTTCTGAGGATATGTTAGTGCAATATTTTATGATAGTCCCTGTAAATTGTTACTATTTATGATAATACCACTTAGACATGTAATTAATATTGACATGTATTAATATTGACATGTAAAATAGTGATTTATCACAATAATAGAGGTAAAAGTTACACGGACCATTGTTGTGTAGTTTCTTAGTATCTTTGTCCTAGAGACCTTTTCTTGAATTGCTCATGGAGATATTATTCTGGGTATTTTGAAGAACATGGTTTACCAAGAACCCAAATAATAAAGGTCCCTGCATGAAACAGTGATATAAAGACACATAAAGTACGATTCTAAACCTGAGCATAGATTAGAGTTCTGTTTTCCTCAAAGCTTTCTGTAGGAAAGCCCAAAGACATGTTAATGATTCTTCCCACAAATTTGAACTTTTTTCTTTAATAGCCTCAGGCATCAAATCCCCAAAGTAGAAGAAAATTCAAAATTTGTGCGATTCTATTGTATAAAAACTAAACCTTACCAAAAGTTAGTTTGGGGTACCTCTTGCATCATTTTTCCTGGCAGCTATGTCAGTATAAGAGACCCTAAAGGAATTTAGGTGGACATATTTTATAAAATTTCTAATAACTATCAATGATATTTTTAAGGACAACTACATGGAAAAAGAAGTTTTAGCTATACTGAAAATAAAAGCCGTAAAGCAGAAAAAAGGAAGAAATCCTATCAGCTAGATGATTAGCCAACAATTGCTCTAGTAATTGGGGATGTTGTTGGGGGAATTCAGGAGTCCAGGGGCTGACTTGTGTTTGGATTATGGGAGAAAGTAGAAAAAGGTGACTCCCTACCTTTATCCATCTCTTGCCAATATTATCTAGATAAATCTCACTTAAAGTTTACAAGATGGCCTGCCATTCTTTTTTTTTTTTTTTTTAAGATTTTATTTATTTATTTATTCATGAGAAACACACACAGAGAGAGAGAAAGGCAGAGACACAGGCAGAGGGAGAAGCAGGCTCCATGCAGGAAGCCTGACACAGGACTCAATCCTTGGACTCCAGGATTACGCCCGGGGCCAAAGGCAGGTGTCAAACCACTGCGCCACCCAGGGATCCCAGCCATTCTGATTTCATACAAGGTTTTTCTTGACCAACACAAGTACTCAACCACAAGTGGGGATAGGAAAGCAGCTAACATTTTAAAACTTTTTTTTACCTGACACTATTAGACTTTGGAAATATCCTTTATTTTTCACATTGAGCTCGTGAAGAAAATATTATTAACTCCATTTGCAGATGAAAACCAAGACTTAGAAAGACACGTAACCAGTAAGTAGCAAGATCAGGATTTTTCTGACATAAAACTGTTTTTTTCCTGTTATACTTTGCCATTTCCTGAAGCAGTTCGATTAGGCCAAATCTAGGGTTTGGCAAGAGTAGTGCAATTAACAGAAAGAGGTCCAAGAAATGTAGCAGATCCTGAAAAAGTGTGTCCAAGGATGGTTATTTGGATGAAAATACACTTTGTTTCAGCAGTGCACATTTTTCAGGGTTGTATGTTCCCTTTTTTTTTTCTCCAAAGAAAAAGATTTGGGAATGCTTACATATGCCTCCACCACCACTCCAAGATCAAAGGTGAGCTTCTTAGAAAGAAAGCAAGAGAAATAAGCCATTGTCTATACCTAGGAGTCCATGCATCATCCACCACGAGCTGGGAGAAATCTCTGTGTTTTCTTGCAGTGGAACTTAATGCTTTAGCAGGTTTAAAGAGGTTCTTCCTCCACTCTTCTTTGGGGAATGAAAGCTGAAGAAGAGCCCCTCATCGTCCTGAGACAGGAATCGTCTTTAACTTCATCATTAGGGATCCCTGGGTGGTGCAGCGGTTTAGCGCCTGCCTTTGGCCCAGGGCACGATCCTGGAGACCCGGGATCGAATCCCACGTCGGGCTCCCGGTGCATGGAGCCTGCTTCTCCCTCTGCCTATGTCTCTGCCTCTCTCTCTCTCTCTCTCTGTGTGTGACTATCATAAATAAATAAAAATTAAAAAAAAATAACTTCATCATTAGCTGCACTCAGTGCTGTCATATTAACAACCTCATGGGAACTAGTTACATCATGGACTATGTGAATGATGATCCCTGGAGTTTGGCATGGTGCAATCTGCATGGCCAAAAGTGATGATCTGGTAGTACTCAAGGGCTGAGACTGGTTCCTGTGTTTGAGGCTCATCCATGTTCAATATACCAAGATACAAATGTAAAAAATTTATGCCAGCAGACAAATAATAACTACCAGAAATATATAGCTTCCAGTCATTGTTGTTGTCACTTGTCCTTTGCCTTGCACATTCCTACTCCTCAAAAGGAGCTGCTCAATCTTTGTCACTCTAAGAATATATATGTCACTATAAGGTTGATTCTATCTTCTCAACAGAGAAAACAGATGTGAGCAGTATGAACTTCCATAGCTTCCAGCTCCCCCATGTTCAGTCATCTGCAAAAGGCTTTAAACCTGAGGAAGAAACTCATCATCTCCAAACTAAACTCTGCACCTGTGCTCTTAACCCAATCCCTTTCACCCACTCTCAGAACACATTCATCAACAAATTCCATTTCTCCCCTCATTCAGGCTCTCAGCATTTCCCATATAAATATGGCATAGCCTCCAAACTGATCTCTCAACTACCAGGGTTTTCCTCTTCCTATTTATTTCCCTCCTGCTCTAGAATTATCTTCCTAAAAAATGTTTTCATAAAATCAACTCATCAGCACCTTGCATTTCACACAAGATTCTTCACAATTTGTCAGCATCATTTTAGCCTTGCCTCCTACAAGATTTTGTGACAGAGAGGGTGAGAGAAAGAGGGGGATGGGGGAGAGGGAGGGAGGGAGAAGGGAACAGAGCGGGGGAGGAGAGAGGAAGCGGATGGGGGGGACAGATTAGTTAGCCATCTGCAATGAGACCGGTGCAAAGTTTGGCATCATGCACAAATCATTTCACTTAATCTTCACTATCCTCTGAACTAGGTTTTATTATTTCCATTCTATGGAATAAATAGATATTTCTCTTTATATAAATGAGGAAATGGAGACTCAGGGAGGCTAAATGATGCAAGAATGACACATAGCTAGGAAGAGATTAGGGTGAATAAAGAACATATCCTGCACTGGCAAGTTCAGTGTAATTTTTGCTGTACTATATGCACTTGAGGATGTACCCAGTCAGTACTGTAAAGTAGTACCAAATGAATTAGTCATCCTAAAGGGAAATAAAGTAGATAAAGAATAAGGTTCCTCTTCAGGTTGGGATGTCCAGGAAATCTGGTGGAAAAAATGAGATTTCAACTGACTCTCAAAGGTGGGTAAAAGTTTTTAAGGGGAAAGGTAAGCTTTCCAGGGTGAGGAAATGACAGGTGTAAAGTTCTGGGAGTCTAGTTCACAATGCAAACATGTTTAGAGAATTCTTAGTGGCAAACATTGGGAAATGGACAAGAGAGTTAGATGTAGGAAAATTGATGGCATTATCACAGAAGTAATGTGGACTTGGAAAGATTTTGAGGAATGTGTAAGATGAAAATGGCATTTTTAGATTCTATATATTATTATAATGAAGTGAGGAAGAACATATTAATCTTAGTAGGTGATGACATATGTTTACTTGGCAGGAATGAAAAAAATGTATGTTTTGGAAAAAATATTTGGCTAAATAACTGGTGAGGCATTTAGGTCCAAGTGGCTACTATCAGCTGATACCAAGAATTCAGAATGGGAAGAAAAGTTCCTTTGCATAAGACAAGGAGATAAATTTTTGTTTGGTTCAAGAAAAAAAAAAAAGGAAAAAAAGAGAAGCATGAAAAGAAATGAAGGGGACCTAAGGATGAGCAAAATGGATGGAGGAACTACCAGTTTAAGTATTTGAAATTAACCACATGCTTACCCCCCATAGTCTCCAAAGGTCGTGAATGATAAGAATACAAACAGGGATATATTTGAAGATTGGAATGTTAATAGGTTTCTCAATGAAAGAGTGTTTTGATTGTGGAATATAGAGATGAATAGTAGAGAGCATCTAAAAATTTCAGCCTGGTACACACACAGGGCATAGCTAAAGAATTGAAAGGAATTCTGCCCATAATGGAGAGGCTCTATTCCTAGAGCTGTTAGGTATGGAAAGCAAGAGGTTGGGGCAGAAGTCAGGGTAATAGTCAGGTAATAGTTAAAAGACTGTTTTAAGAAACAGCTGTATAATCAGGCTCTTTCCTTGGGCTTGTTGCATGAGGTCCCTCCCTCCAGAAAAATCCTTAGAAGAATTCTCAAAACAAATAATTTGCTGAGTATGGGTAGAGTTAGAGTTCACCTATCTAACTAAAATGAAGCCTGCGGTTGGCCCGTCCCATCCATTCATCCTTTTCATTCAGAAAAGTGGTTTATTGGAGCAGGAAACCCATACATACCAGCTACATAATTAATCAATGTAGTTTTTCATTTGTTATTACAGATGGAAAACCAAAACTCCCAGACATTTGAGAAAAATAAATAGCACCAAAGAGAATGACCAAGATGAACAATCAATTTACTCCAGAAATAATTAACAGATCAGTGCTTTTCACAAGTACTTATTAATGAATTCAGAGAAATCCAAGAAAATATTACATCTCTAAAATATAATAGGCTGCAAAAAAAAAAAAAAAGCCATCAGAAATGACAGTATTCTTACAAATCACAAAGAAACATTGGACTTCTGTTCCTGCTTAGGATATAGAAATCAGCAAGAGTGTTGTTCTCACCCTAATGAGAGCAAGCCTGGTAGTCTTAAAAAATCCTATTTTTTTTCTAGCCCTTCAGGGAGCTGTGATTACAAGGCAACATGCAAACTGAAATCCAAACAGCAAGAAGCTCCTTGGAGCCTCTGACCCCAGGAAGGGGCAGGAAACCACTCCTACTTACCCTGCACAGATACAAGATAGAGGTTTTCACTGCTGGGCTGGAGCAGGAATGCTGACAGAGCCCCATCACGGAGGATCAGGCTCCTAGGACTTGCCTAACCTGAGGCAGGAGCAGGGAACTGAGAAAACCTCAGCACCAAGTGCCAGAAGTCTGCTTCAGGAGGGAGTAAGAATGCCAAGAGACATTCTCTCTTGTAGTACAGAAAGGGGCCCACTGGAAAGCTGCCAGTGGAGAAGGAATACTGAGAGAAACTTCTGGAAGTTCAGGTCTCACACTAAACATAAAGTAGCAGCAGAAGGAATTTAAATCTGTGGTGCCTCTAGGCTTGTCAAAAACGCAGAGTAAAATATAAAAGAAAAAAATAGAGAAAAATTAAGAGATATAGAGAATCACTGTCACAAGTTTTAATCTCCACAAAATCAAACTTCTTGAAAAAAGAACAGAGACATGATTAAAGGAGTAAAAGATGATGATTTTCCAGTGCAGAAGCAAATCAGGACTCTACAAATAGAACCTTACCAGTGCCCAGCGGGATCAGTGGGGGAAAAAAAAAAAAAAAAAAAAAAAAAGCCAACCTAGAGGTATCTTTGTAAAACATCAGAATACTAGGGACGAAAAAAAGAACCTTAAACATCTAGAGAGAAAATAAGGTCACTTGCAAAAGTACAAGAATCATAGATGGGTTTTAGAATTTAAATCAGCAATACTGAATGTCAGAGGACAGTGAAACAATGTGTTCAGGATGTTAAAAATTATTTTGAACTGCTAATTCCATACCAATCAAACTAACCAAGTGTATGCTGAAAGAAACAGGAGAGTCTCAAACATGGTGGACATACTGCCTGTGGCCTGCCAAATTTTCACTATAATTGGGGACTATACATACTGGCAGCTGTTGCTAACATTAAGAATCACACAGTGGGGGCAGCCCCGGTGGCCCAGCGGTTTAGCACCGCCTTCAGCCCAGGGTGTGATCCTGGAGACCAGGGATCAAGTCCCACGTCAGGCTTCCTGCATGGAGCCTGCTTCTCGCTCTGCCTGTGTCTCTGCCTCTCTCTCTCTCTCTCTCTCTCTCTCTCTGTGTCTGTCATGAACAAATAAATAAAATATTAAAAAAAAAAAAAAAGAATCACACAGTGGACCCTCATCTGTCCTCTGGGAGGTCTTATTTTGTCAATTATTCTTCAAGGCCCTCTGTGGGGTTCTGCAGGGGGTGTCAGGTCTGTGCCTCTCACAGGACCCTCAGCTTTTGCAGCTCACTTCCTCTACAAGCAAGTTTGGACATATGATGGTTGTTTTAAACCAGGGTCTCTCAACTGATAAAGTAACATTTTTTTTTGGCTGCATAATTCTTTATTTTGGGGAGATGTCCTGTGTATTTTAGGACATTTAGCAGCAGTCCCGGCTTCTACCCACTAGTATTGACAATCCTCCAGTAGTGACAACCAAAAGTGTATTCAGACATTTCCAAATGTTTCCTGGGAGGCAACATTGTCCCTTTTCTAGAACCTCTGTCTTAGGAGGTTAATAGCCTTTCCTATGGGGTTTGCAATTTCATTGGTAATAAAATTCTTTCAAAAATATGTAAACTATTGATCTATTTGTTATCAGTCATTTTCAGACACTAGTAACCATGCAATAAACTCAAAGTTTATTCCTAGACATAATTTTCACACTTGATTTCTTGACTACCCTGGGGCCAACAAGCTGGAGTGGGAAGGCAACACCTGAATCCTAATGAGCAACAGTAGATCAAAGACTCTTTCAATCTTATATCCTGCAGTTTGTATTCTAGAAAACAGTTGGCTTTTCCATTCCTTTGTGGTGTCCAATTTCTGGATTCTATTTTCTTTCATTTCTGCTTGCAAACTAGCCAATTCTTATCTAAACTCATCTCATTCTTCTAATACTTTAGCCTGTAGCAGCCAACACAGATGTTCACTCTGACTCTTCCCAACCACTGCCTGAAAGTTTCAGGCTCAGTTGGCATATGGTCTCTTTCAAAGTGCTCATAAATAATAGTTTACCATAATTACTCCCACTGTATAACAGGTCTTTATAGGGTCCCAGCCTTCAGTTTGATTTTGTGCAATCTGACACCCAACCACGAAGTCACATATTTTAGGATTTGCATTTCTGCACCAACTCACACCAAGGTACCAGTTTCTGCATTAGTCAGTGTTGGTTATATGCTCTAATAAAAAGTTCCCAAATCCCAGTGGCTCAATACCATACACCTTTATTCCTTGCTTATATCATATTCCAATTTGAATCAGTGTGTGTGGGATATGTGTTCCACTCTGTCATTCATGGCACCCAGGATTCTTCCATCTGTTGCTTTTTTCTCTCCCAGGTCTTCCAATCTTCTCCATTTAGTTGGTGGATAAAAGAAAGAGGGTTGCATATATGAGATACTTGTGCTCCAGTTCCCCAAGTGGGCACATTACTTCTTTAAGGATGTTTTTCTAACTACAAGGAGCCTGGAAATATTAGTTGTGCACAAAGAAAAGGAGAACAGGATTACACAAATACTGGAAACACTAGCAGTTTCTGCTACTAAAGTTAAAGAAAAATAGATATTCAGAGGTTTATAAAACAAATAGATTTTAAAATACCTTAATGGATTTAAACTCGATTATTTGATTGAGAAGCTGGAAATCTCACTAATATATGTTAAAAAGTATATATTTTATCTCTATATATTTTTTCTTTCTCTTTCTCACTCTATTTTCTCAGTAAGAAAAAACATCAGAAGAATAACATAGGAACAAAATAGCATAGGAAAAAATAGCATAACAATAAAACTGGGAACTTCAGGAAGGGAAAAATAACTATACAAATTGATTATATTCTAAAAATAAAACAAGTTATAATCTACATGAGATGAACAACAAAAACTCGTTGACCTTGGTATTTGAAATCTATCCTTTGTGTGGGACAAGTTTAGAGACACAGGAATATACTGTCCTAAAGTTCGCCACCCACAGTGAATAATGCTTATATAATGATGGCATAGTATGCGAAATCATTTGCTTTAAAATATTTGTACTTTATAGAAAAAAATACAGATTTATAGTTATAAAATAGAATCTAAAGATTTTTCTATTTTGACAATGTAAAAGAATATTCTATATATGAATTCAGAAAACCAAAATGAGATACATAAGTGTTCAGAATGATGAATATCCTGGCATTTGGACATAGGAGAAATTACTACAGTTATAAATAAAGGAGATGAACAGGGCCAATGGCACTTGTTCTAAACATTGTCACTCCTAATTGTTGTTATACTACTGTGAATATTATTATGTCTGGAAAAGTTTCCCAAAGATGTTTCTCTATAGTGTTTTGTTTATTGATAATTATCTGCTATTACTTGAATTTAGAAAATCCAGGACTATTGCGAAAAGTAGGCAATTTTTCCACCAATTACCGCTTTGTGTGAAAATGGGGCTAGTGACTGGGAGATAGTAATAGCATTAGATTAGAACTACCTTTGTGAAAGCCTCACTCTGTAGGGCTCCTTCTATAGTTCAGATAATGTATCCTAGTTATTAGGGGTCTGAGGCTTATCAAAAGAGACAGAATTAATCATGCTGGGTTGTTTGATATGTTTTGGAGAATGGACATGACTCCACTAAAATGAAAAAAGAAAAATAATTTTCTGAGGGCTTTTGAATGCTAAGGTTACCCTCCTGTTCCCCCTATCGTCCATCTCCAGACTAAAGCTTGGAGCAATCACCAGATTTAAAGTTGGGGGGGGGGGGGGCGGTGGCGGCAAGGCGGGAGATGGGTGGAGGCAGTCTGCACCTGGAAACCATTTTCTTGATTTGTGCTGGCTGGAGTCCTGGAGATGTAACAGCAAGTGTGCCTCTCCGGGATTTCTTTGAAATCTGGGCAGGATGATTTGTCTGAAGGGAGGAATTGGGGGATAAAGGGTGGGGAAAAATTCATTCCTGGTTGCCACATTGTTGTTCTGCAATGGAGGAACTGGCCTGACTTGGGTTTGAGTTGAAAGGAAATCAACAAGCAGCCTCAAGTATGCAGGAATCTGCTGCCCTGAACTTGCCAATTTTTCAAACATAACTGGCTATTGTATTCAGTGTAGGGGGTTGCCAACATCAAGGCTCACGCTTCTTATGTTGAAGATCTTTCCAATAGCTGCACAAATTACAATGTGTTTTCATCTGCTTGTGCACATTCAAAGAATGACAAATGATTACCTCTTTGCTTACATTACCTGAAAATGCACAGTAATAAATTTGCTTGTGAAATTCCCTTTGTTGTGTCATTAGGCATTCACATATTTGAAAGTTTTTTTTCTATTTGTACAAACTAGTAAGCTCCAAAATGTAAAATGTACTTTGTCCAAGGAGGACAAAAGTGCAACAGAATAAAAAAAGATATTCCTCATTTATATGAACATTTTTCATACGATTTTACACAATATTCAGTGCTGAGTTTGTAACTCTATGTTCTGATTCTCATGCAGTGCAAAGCTATCCAGCCAACATTTGAAGGCATCAACTCTAGTAAGATTAATAACATTTTTTGGAGTACTCACTGCATGCTAGGAACTTTACACACATTATTTTTAAATCTCACAGTTGCACTGCTTAGTACAGGTACTAATAATTGTAATTTAATGTGGAGGCAATGACAGTAGGAGAAATTAATGGACTCTGGAGGTTATACAGCTAGTAAAGGGTTGCTCCTAGACTCACACTGTGGACACAAAAACTCAGACCTCATGTCCTTTAGATCAGGCCTGTGTATTAATGCATCATTTTACAAATCCCCTCTTCCCTTTAGTAGAGCAATTTTTTGGACCTAAATGTCATGTTGTTCTCCTATAAAAGAGCCTACATGTCCTGAAGCTTGGATCCAGAAGACCAGGGTTTGAATTTTGACTCTACCACTTATGACTTTGTAACTTTGGGCAAGACCCTTACCATGCAGGACATTGAATTTCTCCATCTGCAAATGTACACAATAAACATACCTATACTATCAGGTCACTGTTCATAGTAAAATACAATAAGAAAAATTTGATTACTCTACTAATTTAACTAGTACTTCTATAAACTTAGAGGAAAATTTAATCCAAAGAAACTAATAGTCAATATAACCCTTTATTTTTTCTTTATCGTCCCCTCCCGAACAGTCCAGCATGTATAAGATATTCAATACGACATGCTTTACCTTATTTCTCTTTTCTCTCAAATCTTCATAATATCTGTTCATTAGAAGAACCCAAATTAATTCCTTTGTTCATATGATCACTAGCAGATCTATTCATTCATTCATTCATTTTTAAACATAATATTTATCGAGCAGCCACTATGTGCTAAACCTGGGCTTAGCCACTGGGAATATAGATATAAAAGACCCCATTTCTGTCCTCAAGAAGTTTATTTTCTTGAGAATAGAAGAAAGTAACTGTTAGAATAGAAGAAAGTAACTGTTTATATTCCAGGGTCATATTTGCTATGGTGGGGTCTAAACAGTGCACTGTGTCAATCCCACACATAGACTGGCTGGGTCTTAAAAGCGGATACCTAAAATGAGATGTGACGGATGAGTGGGAGTAAATCAGGCAAAGAAGGTGAAGGAGAGGCAGAGGGCATCACAGAGGGAGAGAGCAGTGTGCACAAAGGCGCAGCACCATTAAAATGCAGGACACTCACCATTAACTGCAAGTAGTTCAGCCTGATGCAAGCTCGGGACACAAAGACAAGTGAAAGTCTAAAGAGGTAAGCTCAAGCTCCAAGAACCTAAAATATCAAGTCCACAGTTAATACATTGTACTCAAGAGAGAATACTCTGAAAAGGATAGGTAAGCAAGGATAAATTTGAAGGGTACATAAATAACTAGGATTTTCTGAGTATTCTAATCGAGGAGCTATTCTAATTTGGTTGAATTGTAGCATGGCCACTGTCCATGTCTTCAGCTGGAGAACAGTTAAATATCAGCAACTTTCTAAAACAAGACATGCAGAAGAAAATAGAGATAGGCAATTAACAAAAGAAAATAGACATAGTGGGTTTCATAAATGCTGCTTTAAGTGTGAGAATAATTTTTTTCTTAATGAATGGACAATATTGCTGATTAGGCTAGCTAATAGCAATGAACTTTGCTAAAAGTTTATGTAATTTTTATGAGATAAGCTCTTCTAGGTTGAATGATGCTATCATGGCCTACCCACTTCATGAAATAAGTACTACAGAAGAGGGGCCAGGGAATGTAGTGACAAGAAACTGCTTTTTTCAAAACATTCATAGTCTCTTGTACCTGCATAGTTGAAATATGTCATTTCTCACAGCTTGAATACACATAACTTCTGGCTCAAAATGAGTGAGGCCTTAATTTACCCAAAGTAAATGATAATTGGGAGATCTGCCCTGTAAACATACTGTAATTAAAAGGAGTCATTCTTCTGAAAATGTCCCTGCGGAATAAGGTTCCTAGCCTAAGCCCAAACTTGCTCACTTATAATTCAGTTGTGTCTTTTGGTCTGTTAGGTGATCTTCCAGAAGGAGACTATTTGTGTGGGGCAATGGCTAGCTTTTGAGAAAGAATGAATACAAAAGAGGCAGGTAAGTCCTATTGAGTATCACACTTAACAGTCTGCAGAGGCTACGAAAAAGAAGGATACTTCTGACTCAGATGGTCTTTTGGTCCAGACCCCACAGATTTCTGACAGAAATGGGGTTGGGATGAGGATGGGTCACTGAAAGTAAAAATTGAAAGAACTGTTTGCATAAACACCATCTTGATGCCTTGGGAACACAAGGTGGCTCTGATTTGTCATTTAAGAGCCAAGTAAGCTGATATTTGGAGTTTTTACTATGTGCCATGTATGTGTCCCACATATATTTTAAGTCACTGAATCCTTTCAACAACCTTACTAGATAAGTATTTTTTATTTATAACATTTTAAGTAAATTGCAGCATAGGTTAAGAAACTTGCCCCAGGTCACACAGCAAGTAAGAAGAAAAGCTGGGACTTGTACCCAGTCACTTAACCTCCAAAGCCTATGTTGTCGTTCGTTGTGCAACTTAAGGGAGATGGGAAGTTGTTGTTGTTTGTGATTCAAGCTGCAAGGGTCCCAGGTCATGATCATCCTTTGCATTTGTGCACCTCATATGGCTTTTGCACAATGAGAAACTTTGTGCTGTAGGATATGAGATGCATGACTTCAACAGCCATCAACTTGGGCCAGTGGAGGCAACACTGGTAAGGGAATTTGGAGGAGCCAAAGGATTTATCACAAACAATTACAATGGGCGGCACTGGAGAAGGAAAGAAGGAAGACCAAGTAAATCATGTAGCAGTTGAGAGTGGTATTCATGAATCCACATGAGAACCCCTTACCCTTTACCCCTGAGATGTGGAGATAGCAAAGGGAGTGTGTCTTCCCACAGAGAAGGGACAAGACTCAGGAGATAATGTTCATGAAAAAATGGTATGATTCAACTTTGGGTGTGGCCTGAGAAACACAGAATATGTTTCTAATTATTAACTGTAATTAATAGTAGTGTCCAAAAATTCCCAAGTGATCTCATGTAGCTCACTTCAACTACAAAACAATAAAAAGAAGTGCCGTAAAGTTGTGAGATATATGATCCAACATAGTCTTCCAGTAGAATTAGCAAAGGCTTGGATTTTAAGAAATTTAATTCAATCATTGTCCAACTTGGTCAGAAGCTCTCACAAATCTCAACCTCCTGATATCCCAGCTTAATAAATGGGGATTTTTGATATGTGAGAATATAGAAGTTATTCTCTAGCTTCTAAAGATTAATGTCAAGGGCCTCAGGAATAACAGATAAATAACATCCCAACTAATGACTCAGACCTATATATGAAATTTGATTTTTAACCATGGATATCAAATATCTTTCTTTCAGCATTACTTTGTAATGTTAGTGTGACTAAGAAGGCCATATGCCAAACTAACATACCCATCATAAGTGGGGATTTAGATGTTATATACAAATGAGACAGAAAATTCCATTTCAACTAAATGGAATGTAATAGTGCATGATGCTGTAGAACTGGCCTAACAAACCAAATCAAGCTTGGAAAATCATCCCAGAAATAACAGAATTTTAAAATAAAGTTCTAAATTTTTCAAAATAAAAATAATTCAAAAAAAATTCATCCTAGGTGGTGTTTTTCATAAGACACAATATTGTAGACAACAAAAAGATGACACATGGTATCTGTGAAATCATAAATGTACAGAGCCATTTTCCTAGAAGAAAAATAGTAACTGGAACAAGCTTAAAGGATTCTCTTTTTTCAGCACTCTCAGCTAGCTCCCCTATAAAATCCTACTTAACCTGTTTCTAGGTGTCAGAGACTTTATATCTCTTATGCATTGGATTAAGGAAACATTCTAACACCACTCTCTTACTCGCATTTTTCTACAGACGTAAGAACTTCCTGGTTTGGTAACTAACTTTTTCTTTGTAAAGATTACACTATTGTAATTGTAACCAAACCTCTTTTTTAATTCCCCATCCTGAAACTTATTTCTATCCTGCATTGTAACTTGCTATGCAGAGATGTAAAATATAACTCCATGAGTCAACAGTAGCATCATAAATATTCTATTATGGGACACTAATGAAAGGCATCACCAAGGTACCCATTGCGCTAGCTTAGCAGAGGGTGCATAAAAGAGTAATAAGTCAGTGACTGTTACCAGCTGATTCGTAGTACTTAACACTTAAAATATGGTCTGTATCAGACATATAGTTGCAGATCTCCTAATCTACCAGCAAACTGATACACATATAAAATAACCAGTATGTTGACATCAGACTATGCCCACTTGCCTTTATGTTCCCTGACCTCTCTATGTGCAGACAATGGCTGAAACTAGAAATCTACTACATCTCTTGGCTGAGTGATGTCCCCCCCACATGGTCCCTGGAAGGCATAAGTGACGGGTTCCTGGTGGAGATGGCTGCAAAGTATTCAGAATAATGGTGGCTATGGCCATTCCCCTCCAAAACATCCATCTATTATTCTAACAACAAATTCTTTGCTTAGGAAATCAGTTCAATGATCACTTAGACAACACTGAGTTCTGTCAATCAATAGATACATAGTTAGAGCTTTGTCAATTTCCTCTGGATCCCTTATTGAATATTTATTTATTCCATATTCAGACCCCATCTCATACAAATTACAGCCAAAACAGTCTTTCAGGCCCTGGCATTTCACAGAAAGAGAGTCTCTTTGGGAACCTAAAGAATAAAACTCAGTGGGGATTTTAGCCTCTGGCTGCTTTATAAAATAAATACTTCAACAAAACCATTTACATAATGAAACTGTATCATCCATAAGAGATTTAGGAAATTATATCAAATGAAGCTAAACTATAATTTAAGGATATGTTTTAGGGGGTAGCTAAGTGAATATTCTTAACCCACATAGTGTTATATTTTGATTTTTATTTTTGGAAAAGGATCTCTTCACTCAATTTTAGAATGGAGAACACTCATTAGAAAACAACAGCTGTTTGCTCTTGCATGTATACCCATTTTCATAATTTATCTGAAGCCGCTTTTAAAATTCGCGGTGCTTTTTTCCTTCTTTAACCTTGTCATTCACATATTTGGTTAATAAGTCAGTAGATGATTGGAGCCTCAGGGACACCCATTATTACAAAACAAAGGAGACATCCGAGAATTAGTCTGAACTTCTCCGCTTAAAACGGAGCTGCTCTTACTTACTTGAAGCATGGATTTATGTTGTCACACACTTAACTATGCCCTGACAGAAAAAGGCAGCTCTGCACTTGTAAAGCCAACTATGCATTTGCTGGCACTTGTGCTAGATTCCAGAACCTTTGGATATTATTCAGTTTGCTCCTTTTTGGAGACTGCCAAAGGAATGTTTTGACATAATTCAAGAAAGGCAGTCAGAAATTTGCATTTGGAGTTTTCCGCAAATCATAATGTAATGTCCTTTGGGCTCCCTGGATCCTATTCTTAGTTTCTTAACATGGTCCCTTGATAAACAGGAAATTTCTTGTGAGGTTGGAAAACTCAGATTAAAATCAAAGAATAATGGAGTTTTAAATCTTAATGAAAAACATAATGAATACTCTGATGTCCAATAAACATTTTAATTAATTGCTTTTATTCTTATTTTCTAAGAAGCTCTTGCATTTCCAGATTCCTAAGTGGTTTTGGGCCATGCTCCCCCAACATCATAGCTGTCACCATTGAACATTTATTGAGTACAAGGCACCATAATTACTTGAGTTCTGAAACTAATCAAGGACCATTTTATGGAAATGAATAACCATACCTAATTAGCAAGTAATCTCCTCTCCCTGCTCCCAAACTGAACCACCTGCTTTGGACTGCTAAAAGGTCTCAGAGTCTTTAATCCTTGTTTTCTGGGTAAAGGGATGACTGGGGTAGTTGATTGTTAAAAAACAGCTGATGTTGTACTATCAACTGCATTTGATAACTATAGCCAGCAATTTCAGTGGGCCATGCCTGGGAAGAATTGGGGACTAGTGTCAAATACGATGAAAAGAGGAAGCAAATACAACTTTCCCCAATCTTTTCAATAGCTTTAGGATTTCAATTCACTTGGAGGTACTTCTTTGATTATTCTGATATCCCAATAAACTGTAGGTTAGCTCTAAGTCTGGACTTATTATCACGATTGTACAGTAAGGATAGGCTAGGTTATGCTGTCCTTAAAAGTAAACCGAAAGCTCTGTGACTTGGCACAACAAAGGCTTATTTCTTGCCCAGGGCAACTCTAATGCAGGTCAGATGACTTCCCAAGGAAGCTGTACTCCATGCAGTGTCTTAGTGATCCAAGGCTGTTTTGTTTTGCAAACTCACCATACCAACATACAATTTCTAGATCACTTCAATAGGGGAAGAAATGTGAAGAGGATCCCATCATTCTTAAATGCTTTGGCCCAGACTTGACAATAGTCTTACAATCCATTGGTAAAAAATACTCAGATGCTCTAACTGCAAAGGGTCTGTGAAATGTGGGGGAGCACATAGATATTTGATAAACAATAAACATCTCTGTCACAATGATCTAAAGCATAGGCTACAGGTATGTAATAATGCTAAGAGGTAGATAGGACTATTCATCTAATGTTAGAGAGATAATAAAAACTGAAGCACAGAAAGTAAGTAATCTTTCCAAAGTCACAAAGTGGTTGAGTCAGGGATTGAATCCAGGTAATTTGGCTCTAATAACCCATAATTCGAGCTATGACAGTGTGTTATTCTCACAGGGTCATTATTCTCTGTGGCTTTGGCAAACCATTAGATTTCTCTTAGTTGTCTCATTTGCAAATTAGGGATAAGGTTATCTATCCATTGGACTTTATTGATCACAAATAAAGACATGTATTGCGCATATGGAATTTTTACCATTTTTGAAGTACATTCGATGCCAAGAATGTTATATTTTTTATCTATTATAATCCCTATAATAGCCCAGTAATGATGAGGATGATAATGACGATGATGACTAGGATGATATCTGACATTTACTGGAAACTTAATACCATGCTCTGTACTAAGCATTTAGCATAAACTATTCTTTTGAATCTTCATTAAAATACCATGCTCAATTTTATACTCCCTTTACAAGCAAAGAAAAGGATGTTCAGAAGATAATAAATAATTTTACCAAGGCCAATTAAGTGATAGAGCTGGAACTCAAAAACCTGCCCTCATTTCTACTACACTGCTCTATGCTCCACTAAATAAGTTATTTAAGATATATTTTAAAAATAAAAGCATTATGTCACCTCAAGTTATTACTTATTAAATTTTTTTATATATGACAAAAGTTCTGTTTTTACTTTACACTCTAGCATTCTTCCATCATATGTATTGCCTCAAATTCTGGTCTTTTTTGATAAGTAAATGACAGGAATAGAAATTTCTTAGATTGTGACTGGTTATTTGGCTTAGTCTATAGTTCCCATAGCATGCCACACAGTTGCAGGAGTTTAATAATGTTATCAGAGTTAAATTTAACTTTTGAATAGAAACATGAAGTTTTGGTAATCATATTATATCATTACACACAGTTCCAGGTGTAAGCCTTAGCTTCTCTCTTTCTGCATTTTTAAGACAGGACAGTTGTTTTGCTCATCATTATCTCATTCCTTTAAAAAATCCAATTAGTATGCATATCTCTGGTACTATTTATTGGGAACCTGGATCCTTGGCCTAATAGTGCTTTCTATTAACACACACTCTTTATATTCTTAAAGGATATCTTTTGTATTGCCTATTTTCTATTTCCCTTTATCTAGAAAAATAATAGTTTTTATTGTTAGTACATGACAATCCCAGTTGTCACAAAGTTATGGCTGGTTTTATTTTATTTTTTTTAATTTTTTTATTTATTTTATTTATTTATGATAGTCACAGAGAGAGAGAGAGAGAGAGAGAGGCAGAGACACAGGCAGAGGGAGAAGCAGGCTCCATGCACCTGGGAGCCTGACGTGGGATTCGATCCCGGGTCTCCAGGATCGCGCCCTGGGCCAAAGGCAGGCGCCAAACTGCTGCGCCACCCAGGGATCCCTATGGCTGGTTTTATAATTCAGATTAGCAGAAGCAGAAAGAGTAACAGAAGTATATTTTAAGAACTATGTCTATGGGACACCTGAGTGGCTCAACAGTTGGGCATCTGCCTTCAGCTCAGGGCATGATCCCAGAGACCCAGGATCAAGTCCCACGTAGGGCTCCCTGCATGGGGCCTGCTTCTCCCTCTGCCTGTGTCTCTGTGTGTGTGTGTGTGTCTCTCATGAATAAATAAATAAAATCTTAAAAAAAAAAAAAGAACGATGTCTGTGGTTAACAATGATGTTTATGAAAATTGGCTTTTTGGTTTGTTTTATTATGACATTAAGCAGACTATGAGCCAGAATTCTTTCTTTATTGTGAGTCCTCTGACCTTAACTTCTGAGATGAAACTGATTTTTTATTAAAATAAATTACATAACCTGGACTCATTAGACCCGTTCAAAGTCAGGACTGAGTCTCATCCTTGTTTCAATTCATGCCACATCACAGGAACATGTGAGCCTGAAAGATGTCTAATAAATATGTGTTCAAGCCTCCAAGTTCCTGGAATAAAAGAGTTCTGGGCAAATCCATACAATAATGAAAACATTCTGTCTCTCCCTCCCTTGCTCCTACCCTCCCTTCATCCTCTTCCTCCCCCATTGCTCCCTTCATCTACCCTTCTCCCCCCTCCATTCCCTTTCTCTTCTCCACCCTCTCCCTCCCTCCCTCCCTTCTTCCCTCCCTCCCTCTCTTCCCAGCTTTGGAATTCCCTCACTTTAGTTTTTTCTACCACTATCATGCCACACACCCTTGTCCAAGTATAAACTCAAACTTTTTAACTATTTGGCTCAACTTCCTTGAATTTCACAGCTCTGTTTCAAGTTTTTTCCACTCTGCTCTGGATCTACACAATGAAATAATAATGATAATAATTTAAAAAATATTCTTTTTTTTCCCATTGACAGGAATCCTGTATCTGCTTCCACTTTCCTAGAGTAAGTAGCTTTCTCTTCCCTTTCCTATAGACTCAGATTTGCCTCGTCTTTGGGAATGGCAATTACTGCTTTATGAATGAACGCACATCTTAATCTTCTTACCTAAATGTGGCAGGTCTTCTTCGGATCTTTTCTCCATTGTTCTCACAAAAATTATAAACTGTATAGAAAATTGAAACTCTTGGGGCAAAAGTCCAAAGAAAGTTATTAGAGTCAAGTAAATGAGAAAAATAAGATGTAAATAGGCAAGATTCTGAAATGACCTTAAACATACACTGGTAAAAAATACTGCAACATTTGTTTAATTCCATCCACACTACAAATCAGTCTAGGTCAACCACTTACCTAGCTTTTAATTTTGTCTTCTCTCAGTTTATGTCTAGACTCTTTGGGATTCTTATCCTTATCTTCTTAATAGTATTACAGTTTGTTTATCTAGGGTTTTTCCTTCTCTTCTTTTTCTTTTTAATAAATTTATTTTTTATTGGTGTTCAATTTACCAACATACAGATTAACACCCAGTGCTCATCCCGTCAAGTGCCCCCCTCAGTGCCCATCACCCATTCACCCCCACCCCCGCCCTCCTCCCCTCCCACCACCCCTAGTTCGTTTCTCAGAGTCAGGAGTCTTTATGTTCTGTCTCCCTTTCTGATATTTCCTACCCATTTCTTCTCCCTTCCCTTCTATTCCCTTTCACTATTATTTATATTCCCCAAATGAATTAGAACATATAATGTTTGTCCTTCTCTGATTGACTCATTTCACTCAGCATAATACCCTTCAGTTCCATCCACATTGAAGCAAATGGTGGGTATTTGTCGTTTCTAATGGTTGAGTAATATTCCATGGTATACATAAACCACATCTACTTTATCCATTCATCATTCGATGGACACCGAAGCTCCTTCCACAGTTTGGCTATTGTGGACACTGCTGCTATAAACATTGGGGTGCAGGTGTCCCGGAGTTTCCTTGCATCTGTATCTTTGGGGTAAATCCCCAACAGTGCAATTACTGGGTCATAGGGCAGGACTATTTTTAACTCTTTGAGGAACCTCCACACAGTTTTCCAGAGTGGCTGCACCAGTTCACATTCCCACCAACAGTGCAGGAGGGTTCCCTTTTCTCCGCATCCTCTCCAACATTTGTGGTTTCCTGCCGTGTTAATTTTCCCCATTCTCACTGGTGTGAGGTGGTTTTGATTTGTATTTCCCTGATGGCAAGTGATGCAGAGCATTTTCACATGTGCATGTTGGCCATGTCTATGTCTTCCTCTGTGAGATTTCTGTTCATGTCTTTTGCCCATTTCATGATTGGATTGTTTGTTTCTTTGGTGTTGAGCTTAATAAGTTCTTTATAGATCTTGGAAACTAGCCCTTTATCTGATACGTCATTTGCAAATATCTTCTCCCATTTGTAGGTTGTCTTTTAGTTTTGTTGACTGTATCCTTTGCTGTGCAAAAGCTTCTTATCTTGATGAAGTCCCAATAGTTCATTTTTGCTTTTGTTTCTCTTGCCTTCATGGATGTATCTTGAAGAAGTTACTGTGGCCGAGTTCAAAAAGGGTGTTGCCTGTGTTCTTCTCTAGGATTTTGATGGAATCTTGTCTCACATTTAGATCTTTCATCCATTTTGAGTTTATCTTGGTGTATGGTGCAAGAGAGTGGTCTAGTTTCATTCTTCTGCATGTGGATGTCCAATTTTCCCAGCACCATTCATTGAAGAGACTGTCTTTCTTCCAATGGATAGTCTTTCCTCCTTTATCGAATATTAGTTGACCATAAAGTCCAGGATCCACTTCTGGATTCTCTATTCTGTTCCATTGATCTATGTGTCTGTTTTTGTGCCAGTACCACACTGTCTTGATGACCACAGCTTTGTAGTACAACCTGAAATCTGGCATTGTGATGCCCCCAGATATGGTTTTCTTTTTTAAAATTCCCCTGGCTATTCGGGGTCTTTTCTGATTCCACACAAATCTTAAAATAATTTGTTCTAACTCTCTGAAGAAAGTCCATGGTATTTTGATAGGGATTGCATTAAACGTGTAAATTGCCCTGGGTAACATTGACATTTTCACAATATTAATTCTGCCAATCCATGAGCAGGGAATATTTTTCCATCTCTTTGTGTCTTCCTCAATTTCTTTCAGAAGTCTTCTATAGTTTTGAGGGTATAGATCCTTCACCTCTTTGGTTAGGTTTATTCCTAGGTATCTTATGCTTTGGGGTGCAATTGTAAATGGGATTGACTCCTTAATTTCTCTTTCTTCAGTCTCATTGTTAGTGTATAGAAATGCCACTGACTTCTGGGCATTGATTTTGTATCCTGCCACGCTACCGAATTGCTGTATGAGTTCTAGCAATCTTGGGGTGGAGGCTTTTGGGTTTTTTATGTAGAGTATCATGTCATCGGCGAAGAGGGAGAGTTTGACTTCTTCTTTGCCAATTTGAATGCCTTTAATGTCTTCTTGTTGTCTGATTGCTGAGGCTAGGATTTCCAGTACTATGTTGAATAGCAGTGGTGAGAGTGGACATCCCTGTCTTGTTCCTGATCTTAGGGGAAAGGCTCCCAGTGCTTCCCCATTGAGAATGATATTTGCTGTGGGCTTTTCATAGATGGCTTTTAGGATGTTGAGGAATGTTCCCTCTATCCCTACACTCTGAAGAGTTTTGATCAGGAATGGATGCTGTATTTTGTCAAATGCTTTCTCTGCATCTAATGAGAGGATCATATGGTCCTTGGTTTTTCTCTTGCTGATATGATGAATCACATTGATTGTTTTACGAGTGTTGAATCAGCCTTGTGTCCCGGGGATAAATCCTACTTGGTCATGGTGAATAATTTTCTTAATGTACTGTTGGATCCTATTGGCCAGTATCTTGTTGAGAAGTTTTGCATCCATGTTCATCAAGGATATTGGTCTGTAATTCTCCTTTTTGGTGGGGTCTTTGTCTGGTTTTGGAATTAAGGTGATGTTGGCCTCATAGAATGAATTTGGAAGTACTCCATCTCTTTCTATCTTTCCAAACAGCTTTAGGAGAATAGGTATGGTTTCTTCTTTAAACGTTTGATAGAATTCCCCTGGGAAGCCATCTGGCCCTGGACTTTTGTGTCTTGGGAGGTTTTTGATGACTGCTTCAATTTCCTCCCTGGTTATTGGCCTGTTCAGGTTTTCTATTTCGTCCTGTTCCAGTTTTGGTAGTTTGTGGCTTTCCAGAAATACGTCCATTTCTTCTAGATTGCCTAATTTATTGGCGTATAGCTGTTCATAATATGATTTTAAAATCGTTTGTATTTCCTTGGTGTTGGTAGTGATCTCTCCTTTCTCATTCATGATTTTATTAATTTGAGTCTTCTCTCTCTTCTTTTTAATAAGACTGGCTAATGATTTATCTATCTTATTAATTCTTTCAAAGATCCAACTCCTGGTTCAGTTGATCTGTTCCACAGTTCTTCTGGTCTCGATTTCGTTGAGTTCTGCTCGAATTTTAATTAATTCTCTTCTTCTGCTGGGCGTAGGGTCCATTTGCTGTTTTTTTCCCTAGCTCCTTTATGTGTAAGGTTAGCTTTTGTATTTGAGTTCTTTCCAGTTTTTGAATGGATGCTTGTATTGCAATGTATTTTCCCCTTAGGACTGCTTTTGCTGCATCCCAAAGATTTTGAACCATTGTATCTTCATTCTCATTAGTCTCCACGAATCTTTTTAATTCTTCCTTAATTTCCTGGTTGACCCTTTCATCTTGTAGCAGGATGGTCCTTAACCTCCACGTGTTTGAGGTCCTTCCAAACTTCTTGTTGTGATTTAGTTCTAATTTCAAGGCATTATGGTCTGAGAATATGCAGGGGACGATTCCAATCTTTTGGTATCGGTTCAGACCCGATTTGTGACCCAGTATGTGGTCTATTCTGGAGAAAGTTTCATGTGCACTTGAGAAGAATGTGTATTCAGTTGAGTTTGGATGTAAAGTTCTGTAGATATCTGTGAAATCCATCTGGTCCAGTGTATCACTTAAAGCTCTTGTTTCTTTGGAGATGTTGTGTTTAGAAGACCCATCGAGGGTAGAAAAAGCTAGATTGAAGTCACCAAGTAGAAGTGTATTATTATCTAAGTATGTCTTAACTTTGGTTATTAATTGATTGATATATTTGGCAGCTCCCACATTCGGGGCATATATATTGAGGATTGTTAAGTCCTCTTGTTGAATAGATCCTTTAAGTATGATATAGTGTCCCTCTTCATCTCTCACTACAGTCTTCGGGGTAAATTTTAGTTGATCTGATATAAGGATGGCTACCCCTGCTTTCTTTTGAGGACCATTCGAATGGTAAATGGTTCTCCAACCTTTTATTTTCAGGCTGTAGGTGTCCTTCTTTCTAAAATGAGTCTCTTGTAGACAGCAAATAGATGGGTCCTGCTTTTTTATCCAGTCTGAAATCCTGTGCCTTTTGATGGGGTCATTAAGCCCGTTCACGTTCAGAGTTACTATTGAAAGATAGGAGTTTAGTGTCATCATGATATCTATTCAGTCCTTGTTTTTGTGGATTGTTCCACTGGACGACTTCTTAAAGGGGAATTTTAAGAGTCCCCCTTAAAATTTCTTGCAGAGCTGGTTTGGAGGTCACATATTCTTTCAGTTGCTGCCTGTCTTGGAAGCTCTTTATCTCTCCTTCCATTCTGAATGGGAGCCTTGCTGGATAAAGTATTCTTGGTTGTATGTTCTTCTCATTTAGGACCCTGAATATATCCTGCCAGCCCTTTCTGGCCTGCCAGGTCTCTGTGGAGAGGTCTGCTGTTACCCTAATACTCCTCCCCATAAAAGTCAGGGCTTTCTTGTCTCTTGCTGCTTTAAGGATCTTCTCTTTATCTTTGGAATTTGCAAGCTTCACTATTAAATGTCGAGGTGTTGAACGGTTTTTATTGATTTTAGGGGGGGATCTCTCTATTTCCTGGATCTGAATGCCTGTTTCCCTTCCCAGATTAGGAACGTTTTCAGCTAGGATATGTTCAAATACATATTCTGGAACTCTGTCCCTTTCAGTGCCCTCAGGAACCCCAATTAAACGTAGGTTTTTCTTCCTCAGGCTGTCGTTTATTTCCCTTAATCTATCCTCATGGTCTTTTAATTGTTTGTCTCTTTTTTCCTCAGTTTCCCTCTTTGCCATCAACTGTCTTCTAAGTCCCTCACTCGTTCTTCCACCTTGTTAACAACCCTCGTTGTTAGGACTTCTAGTTTGGATTGCATCTCATTCAATTGAGTTTTAATTTCTACATGATTGGATCTGAATTCTGCAGTCATGAAGTCTCTTGAGTCCTTTATGCTTTTTTCCAGAGCCACCAGTAGCTGTATAATAGTGCTTCTGAATTGGCTTTCTGACACTCAATTGTAATCCAGATTTTGTAACTCTGTGGGAGAGAGGACTGTTTCTGATCCTTTCTTTTGAGGTGAGGTTTTCCTTCTAGTCATTTTGCTCATTGCAGAGTGGCCAAGAACAAGTTGTATTGGGAAAGGGAGAAAAAGAGAGGAGAGAAAGAAGGAAAGAATAGAGAAAAAGAAAAAAGAAAAAAGGAAGAAAAAAGAAAAAAAAAAAGGAAGAAAAAGAGAAAGAAAAAAGAAAGGAAAAAAAAGGCTGGGGGAAGCAAACAGAAATCAAAAAGCAAAACAAAACAAAACAAAACAAAAAATAACACGGGGGAGTATCTTCTGGTTCTGTGTACTTTAAGTCCCTTGACTTCCCCTGGAACTTGTCCGTCTAGTTGGTCTTCTGGGGGAGGGGCCTGTTGTGCTGATTTTCAGGTGTTAGCACTTGGTGGAGCTGCTCTGCCCCCTGCCTGGTGCAGGGCTCCGTGGGGGTTGTTTACCCCCTGAGGCCCCAGGAGGAGCAACCGCAGTGGCGGGGCCAGCCCTGGAGCCCTGGAGTCAGCTCCCGCAGTAAGTCCGGAGCTCTCGTCTGCAGGGCCTGGAGGCTCCGGGGCGGGGCCGCTGATCTGCTCAGCTGGGGCAGGAGCGTCCTCGCTGTCCTGGGCCCTCCCGGCCTCTGCCTGTCCCGGGGGAGGCCGGATCCTGCGCTGTGTCCCGGCGCCCTGTGCTCCGGGGCCTGCACTTTGGTTTGCGTTCCCGCCCCGCAGCCCCCTCCGCGGAGCCGCCCCCGAGCCCCCCCCGAGCTGCTCCCGCCCCGCAGCCCCCTCCGCGGAGCCGCCCGCGAGCCCCCCGAGCTGCTCCGGGTCCCCCCGTGCGCGCTGCAGCCCTTAGGGAGCTCGGCCGCGGGGTGTGGGGCTCTCCCGGGGCGCAGGTGTCTGTTAGTGTCCCCGGGAGCCCGAGGGCATCCCCGCCCCCCTGGGTCCTGCTCCACCTCCCCGCGAGCCCCTTTCCGCCCGGGAAGGTCGGTGCAGCTCCTGCTCCTCCGGGACGGGGCTCTCCTGTCCTGGGGACACTCGCCCCGGCCTCAGCCCGGCTCCTCGCGGGGCCCCTCCCCCTTGGAGGCCTTTGTTTCTTTACTTCTTTTCTCCCATCTTCCTACCTTGATAGATGCGCGAACTCTTCTCACTGTAGCGTTCCAGCTGGTCTCTCTTTAAATCTCAGGCCGAATTGGTAGATTTTCAGGATAATTTGAAGGTTATCTAGGTAATTTGGTGGGGACAGGCGACCTGGGGACCCTACTCTTCAGTCATCTTGCCCCTCCCCTTCTCTTCTACACATAATTTTACTTTTCCTTGCCAGTCATATTCCATGCCTAGAATTGTGTTCATAGGCAAGGAATAACTCCTTTTTATAATTATTCCTGAAATTGCTCCCAGAGATGCTGAACATGCCTTTTTTTTAATCATTCATTGATCCATTCGTTCAACAAATATAGGATTACTACCACCTGCCAGGTTCTACTGTAGACATTGAACAGAATAATTCCTGCCTTACCAGGACTTAATAGAAGAGAACAGACAATAAATACACAAACAAAAATACAGTATGAAAAATATAGAGAGTGAAATGAATTATGGTGGCAAATCATGTAGGAAAGTGGACTAAAAATACCAGGATGAATAAATACGTATTTTTATAGGGTCATCAGGGAAGGTTAATTAGGAGACCAATAGACAACTATCAAATGAGTCCCACACAACTTTTCTCTAATTCTTATCGAAATTAGAAGAACTGAAGGGGAGAGAGGTGAAAACCACTTCATTTTATTTTGTATGTATATGGAAATATGATATTATTTGATTTCCAGTTTTCTCCCAGAATTTCCTAATCTTATCAATGTTTTGAAAAGAGTCCATAGCATATGTCTCTCTATTCACTCACTCATCTATCTACCCACCCACCCATTGCTCACCTATCCTAGCCAGCCATTAACAATTTTGATGAGAAGATTCACAGCCAAAACTGAGCTCAGAACTCAAGGTAACAGAAGAAACTTGCCTGGCCATTATTAGGTCATTAATTCATTAGTTAGTCAATCATTTCAAATTTTATTTAGCCTTTCCATTTACCAGGCACTTCTAGAATCTGGAGATGTGAAATTTACAGGTTCCTGGCCTTCAATGAGCTTACATTCTAAGCTTTCAAACCAGGTAACAGAGCTCCCTACAGTAAGATCTCACTATTAGCCTGTGTAGTTGCTCTAAGCTGGTGGATGCTTGGAATACATATCCATGTGATTGCTGGTTTTTGACTTTAATAACATGTTTTACTTAACTCACTATGTTCAAAATATTATCATTTTGACATATAATATAAAAATTATTGACATATGCACATTCTTACATGTATATTTTATACATGTAAATAACATGTATATTTTATACCTGCAGTACATCTTAATTTGGATTAGCCCTATTCAAGCTTTCAGTTGCCGATATAGCTGCAACATATGGGACAGCACAGCTGTAGAAAGCGTATGATTGGTTTTTAAGGGACAAATCCCACTCATAACACCTGTCCTAGCCTAACTTTTGTCTCAGCTATTATTCACCCATTGTTTAGGAATGCTCTTTTCCTCCCTGGTGGTCAGCTTTACCAATCATCCTCCCCTTTGCTTATGACTCCTAACCTTTACACTTAATGTCTTCCCTTTTATAACCCGGAAGCTGTAACAATGAGATCTTTTACCTATGTTTATTCAAACTGCCTTGCATGTAGATTTTACTGGCCTGATCTGGCCTCCAGAACTTTGCTATTCCATTTGCCCTATCATGTAGGAATCCCTACACCTTACATACAAGGAATTGTCATGGGGACCAGGTCACAAAGAGGGAAGCAAGTGTAGGAATAGTTATACGGTCTCTAGGGATCCCTGGATGGCGCAGCGGTTTGGCGCCTGCCTTTGGCCCAGGGCGCGATCCTGGAGACCCGGGATCGAATCCCACGTCGGGCTCCTGGTGCATGGAGCCTGCTTCTCCCTCTGCCTGTGTCTCTGCCTCTCTCTCTCTCTCTCTCTCTCTCTCTCTGTGACTATCATAAATAAATAAATAAATACCTTAAAAATTAAAAAAAAAAAAAAAAGGAATAGTTATACGGTCTCTATATTTCTATTATTTCTTATCCAATGCTTTCTAACTGATATACTGAGGCTAATTTATTTTCCCTTAGCCTACAACAAAGCAGAAACAAAGACTCAAAGAAGGCATTTGCATAAGTTTAGGGTGGAAAAACTCACATACATATTTGTAAAACAGTAATTTTCATTCCCAAAGATAAGGCAAATCTAGGGCAGGAGGAAGGGAGGGTAAAGTTACTCACCTTAGAGAGAAGGGAACAGATAAACATGATTCTTAACTAGAGAAAAGGAAACTTTTTTTTTTTTTTTTACATAGATCAAGGAATTGAATGGAAAGGATCCAGGATTCAACTATTTATGTATGTGGAGCCATCCCAGACTATGTCATTTCTTGTGATCCACTACTGCCAAATAGTCTTAGATATCTGGGAGCTCCTAAGGGTGAATAACTTGGACAATTTGAATGGAAATGAAGAGAGCAAGAGAAGATCATGGTATGAAAGAATGAAGAGAGCACCCCATGAGCAAAGTAGAATCAAGGAGAGCCAGTGAAATAATAAATGCTTCATCACTGTTACACAACCAATAGATAGAGATCCAGACAAGCAAACTTTGAGTAAAGGTCAGGGAAGTTCACCAGTAAATTTTAGGGATGTAAGATACATAAAAAGACTCTACTGTTAAAGGAATTTTAACAAAATTCCTAGCAAAGAGACAAGAAAGATAGAAATCTGGGGCTGGTGGGTGAATCTCAGTATATCAGTTAATGTATTTTGCCACAAAAGACAGTTCCCTAACACTGACTTAAAACATGTTGGTGTTTATTTTGTGCTTGCAGTAAGTCTGGAAATAGTGCCAAAGAGGGCTTGGAGATGAAGGCCCGGTATCTCCCCACCTCTGCCAGCCTCCTCTTATTAGATTTTGTACTTGGTTTTTTTTGCCTTACAGTTTCAAATTGGTTGGTTAAACTCCAGAAATTCTATGCACACGAACTCATATGTGGTCTAACAGTGAAAGAATGGAGAACAGCCCAATGGCTTGTTCCCATGAGTCTCTGTTTTTTAACCATGGAGGAAAAATATTTCTAAGGCACTCCCAAGAGATATGCCTCACATCTTATTGGCCAGAATAAAGTCACATACCCTACCCCTAGCTAGAAGGAAAATTGGAAAAGCTTAGGTATCAAGGGACAGGGGGATTTGGAATTATTGTTGGGCAACCACTCAGCCACTTGAAGTGAAGCACATGGTCAGGATAAGGGCCAAGTACAAACCTGACAATCTCAAATCCATTACATTGATCATGGATTGATTGATTGATTTTATTTATGTATGTATGTATGGAGACCAGTTCTAGGTTGAGATCAAACCTAAAAGGAGTGTGGTGATTAGATGCCCTTGCTGGGGGAAAAATGTGAAGACCGGTGACATCATTACAGTTTACAGGACCAATTTTGAGAACATTTTGATGCCAAGTGAAAAATTTTCTTTTACTTTATTATGCAGATAAGGATGGTCTATCTTAAGTTTTTGAGCAAAGACATGGCAATAAGAAATTTTAAACCAGCGGCAATGTGCAGCCTGGGTGTTTGTGTGAAGGTTAATCAATGCTATTTCCCCTGGGGACTCTGTGACATGCAGTATTTTCTTGCACACCCAAAATAATAGAGCAAAATCAACATGATATAGACTGTAGAGTCTACACAATAACCTTAGAGGAAAGTTAAGAGTGTCAGGGAAGAGTGTGAGAAACAGGAGTAATCTGAAGGTTTCAGACTAGATAACTTTTAGTTCGCTAAATTTAAAGGTTGACCAGTTATAAGAAGCACTTTCCATATAAAAAATTAAATAGTTAAGATTCAAAATGATAATTTTTCAATTCTAAAAATGATATCACAAAGGAGCATAAATATATTAATGGAAAAGTTGAAGCTCTGGAATTTGGTTAAAGAAAATGTCTTAAATTTGTATTATAAAGATAAAAATAGTAAAATTAAGATATCATTTTTAAAAATAAAATTTCATTTTTGAGCTAAGTGGCTCTTCATTCTCAAGAATAACCACAAGAGAAAAGTTATAAAGGCATAGCTGATGTATATTTTTATGGTTTTGCCCTCTCTGTCTTCAGGTAGAAAAAAAATCAAGCTTAATTATTCTATAATCATTAGAGTTTTCTCAGTCCTATTGCTCTTTGACCTTACAGCAGATTCTCCCTGGATAGCTTAATATTCTCTACCATTTAAAATCAAATTTCCCACATTGCTTCTATTTTAAAAGGTCACATAGCCATAGATATAATCACCTGATTTTAAAACCTTCAACTTCAATGTTAGAAATATACTGCTTTTATCTTCTAATGAGATGAGTTCAGATGGTCCCAAGCAATATTTTTAAACTGTCACTTAATCTTTTACAGCTAATAAGCTGTTCTACAAGATCACAGTGACTATTCACAAGGTTGTGTAATTTATCTTAGAAAAAATTTTTTTCAGTATAATTGATATCAACAAAATGAAGGAGTCCTTAATATTATGATAAATTAATATTACTCTTTACAACATTGATTTATAATGGGATACAAGCCAAAGCTTAAAAAGATGTATACCAATTTGCCCTTAAGCAAAGCAAACAAATATTTCTGAAGAGTCAATGCCCACTTTAACTGTTTATGCCTCTTGATCAAAGACTATCACCTGATATTTGGTTGTAAGGAGCTGAGTATAATGTGATATTAGAAAAATCACTTTTCTGCTGATTTTTCTAAAATGTGAAGATATGTAACTCATCAGAAATAAAAACCTAATAAGATCTATCACAACACTGTACTGTATTAAGTTTAATCAGTTAAATTTTGTTCTGGCTTTTTAAACAACAGATTAAAAACAGTAGATGCTAAATATTAAACATACATATATTTGTACTAAAGAGTGAGCAACATCTTTCAGGAAAGTTATTTAAATTTATTAAGTATTATCCCAACTGCTATTAGGGCCAGAGACTGTGGGATTAAAATTGATATGAGAAACATGGTTTAAATATTTATAAAATGCTAGCTGGGTTAGGAGAACCCTGAATTATGGCTAAAGTATAGTCTATAAAGTAGTATATGAGCTTGGGAAGTTATGATTTCCATGCAGATTGATTCCTCTGATCACTTCAAAAGATTTCTAACAAACTAAAACAACAACAACAACAACAAGCTTTTTTCCCACCCAATCTATTGTGTTGAAGAACATTTTGGTTGACTTTCCAGTTGTGAAGGTTAATGTCTATGTATCCGACCAAACAAAAACCTATCTTTGGCTTCAAGAGTGAAAAATGGTTGACTTGACTCAGCTGTGTGTGTGTGTGGCTGGGGGGGGGGGTGGGGGGGGGGGGGGGGGAGGTTCTGACCTGTATTTATTCATCCCTTCTTGGATTCACATATGCAGAATTAATGGTAGAGCCACAGCAGTCACATAATCTCTGTCCCCAATACAGAGGCTGAGTTATTTGCCTTAAGTTTGCCCAGGAAAACCTTTGGTCAAAGAATATCAACACAGCAGAATGTTCCAACCTAGTTGTCTCATCACTGCACAGAGGAATACAATTCTAAGCCCTGGGTGCCATTTAACTTAGCTTTCTTTGTCTTGCCCAAGTCTATAAGGCAAAGCATTTACTTCTGCTCCATCACCCCACTGTTTTTCTTCCCAAAGTGCAATTATTACTGACAGTAATAATAATAATGTCTTTATAGTTCTGTGGTTGAACCAGCATTTTGATGGATAAGTTTCAGAGAAACCTCAATTTTGCTTAGACCTCATGAAAAGGACTTTAACTAACGAGGGTTTAACTTTTCTCCAGTCTAGAGCAGCAATACCAGAAGATTGTTGGGAAATTATTTTGTAAGATTTTCTGTTTTGCAGTGTGTTTATGCCACTATAACTCCCCATTTCACAGAGAATGAAATTTAGGAGTTACAAATTTAGACAGTATATACCCCAGTTAACACTGTACAATCATTGGGTATGAGGCCTTCTCAAGTTCCAGCCTCTCTTTTCACACACAAGAAAACAGAGGCCCTGAGAATTAAAGCCATTTGACAGAGAATACAAACTAGTAGTAAACAGAGGGGCCCAAACTAGGGCCTTCGAACCTCCAGTACAATAAATTTCACACAATTGTTCCTGGTCTCTTCCTGTACCACTATAACATAAATTAACTTTTTTGGACTTGATATAAAAGAGATAACTTTGACTACTGTTATGCAATTATTAAGTCAACTCTTTCAGTTGCAGTTAATCAGGATCTGAGGAGACCTTATAATTTTGACAATGCAGGCAGGACATCACCTGCTTAGGGATAGAGAGTGTCACCATTGAAGGCAGGGATACAGAAAGTACAACAGACCAAGATTCCAGTTTGTCTTTTCCTCTTTCTCATTTTCCTTAGGGAAGAAAGGGGACATTAGAAAGAAAACAGTATAGCCCATATTCTAGATCACTGTTGGAGGTAAAAAAAAAAAAAAATCAAAGTTCATACGGGTGGAATCTGAGAAAGAAACCACATTGAAGGAATCTAGAACTTCTGATTCATTGAACAGTTTTCTAGTAGAATGAATAACTGAAATAGAGTGTATACTAACTTTCTGTTCATATTTGCTTGACAAACCGAGACACAGACAATTCACACACCTGTTTTCTATTTGGTCTCAGAGTGTAAATGGTACATAACTTTCTATATATTTTAAAGTAAGTGACAAAAACAAAACAAACACCCTCATGCTTCTTAGCTTAAAAAGAGGGAATTTTGCTTACATCACTACCATGGAAAGGGCCAGAACTTGGCCCCAAAGATAACTGAATGCAGAAATTCAACTATTGCCTGGATATTTCTCTTTCTCTTCACTGCTTATTTCCACTGTCTTTAAATATTAGTGTCATTGTCTGCTGCAACATAGGCTATAGTCTTTTTCTACCCAGGAATTCTGGGGTTGTATCTTTATAGTCTTGCCAGCAACTCTAGGGTTATAAGGATATATATGCCAGCAACTCTGGGGTTATATCTTTATAGCCTTGCCAAAGGGAGAAAAGAAAACTTTACCAGTTTAACTGAGGTAGACAAATCCTCAGAATAGTTTCTGCTTGTCCTAGCTCGGGTCATGTGCCTGCTTTGAATCAGTCACTCCAAACTAAAGGTGTGAATACTCTGCTGATCTTAACTTTGGCCATGTGTTCACCCCTGCCACCAGGGGTAGAGTTTTTACCAGAATAAGCTAAAGTAGCACAGACATGACCACTTTAAGATCCCCAAGCATATTAACTTTCCTAGTTTGCACATAATAATAGCTAACAGCCAACACCTACCATATTATTGCCAACAGTTATACATTTATTAACTATTTTAATCCTCACTGCCCTATGAGGTAGGGTTTATCATTACTTGTACATTAGAAGAAACTGAAGCTTATTGGGGTTAAACAATTTGTCCAGGCGACCCAGATAAGTGGCAAACCCATAGCAGGTTGGCTCGGGGCATATACTGTTAACTCACATAGCATATTTTTACATCCTAGAGGCCCCCTGGCAAACTTGTTCCCCTATAGACAGAGATCCTTCATTATCTCTGGTATTTAGAGGTATTTTCTTATTTAAAGCCAACCTTCATTTTAACTATTCCATCTCCTTTTTCTTCTTCAGGGTCTTACCTACCAACCATTCCCTCCTTTACAAGGTATCTTCAAGCCCTGCCATTCTACTAGATCATCTCCATTTTACCAATCCCCATAATCTCTCCACTTTTATAATTCAATCTTTGTAAAACAATATTTTTTAAATCAATGCCTCCATTTTGTTATCTTTTTCCCCTTTCCCTACAAATCACCACACCTATCATCTGCCCTAGCCTGACTCACTCTTTTACATTCTATACTAGTAGCACGATTTCATCACTAATGAGTTCCTAAAGGTTAAATCCAGTGGGTTAGCCTGGATGTTACCTCTGTTCCACCAAACATTCTTATTCCCTTACTTTGTAAAGTTCAATGCTCTTCCCATATCTAAGAATATTCCTTTTCATTTTTTTTTTTTTATCCATTCCTCTTTGGGCTTTCCTTAAGTGATGACTTCTCTAGGGTTCTGTTCTTTGTTCTTTTGTTTTCTTGCTCTATGAGAGCTCCTTAGGAATTCTCACACAGAACTCTGATCCTAACCCCCATCTTCATGCTGTCTACTCTCAGTTCATAGGTCTAATTCTAGAGTTCTTCTCCCTGAATTTTGATTTCTTCAAATATCTTCATTTGGACCTTATAAGTCCTAAGGATCCAGTGAATAGCTTCAAGTAGGATAATAGTAATGATCAGATGTTGATTTTATAAGGAAGAAAACACATAGAAACAAGATGAGGCCTGAGTTAGGACTCTTGGTCAGATCACTTAAGAAGATATGAAATAGTGATAAGATCATGAAAAATTGAATTAGAACACTTTGGATGGAGAAAAAGGATGTGTGAAATATCTTAGATACAAATAGACTAAGTTTGGTAAATGATGAATATGCATACAAGAAGAGAGTGCTCAGGAGTGACTTCTGGATTTGACTTTAATAATTGGATGAAACAAGAGTGGAATATGAACACAAGAACAAGCTAAAAGGGAAAATAATAAATGGAGCTGTAAGACTGAGTCCTTTCTTCTTCTCTGCCCAAATATAATTATATTTACTTTAGCATAAATAGGTTCCAGATTCATCCTTATGTCTGCTGGATAGAGACCACATAACTCCCTTACTAAGCTGGAATGGAAACATTCTAAGGAAAGCAAATGCAAAAAAAATTATCTGCTATTTCAGGAGGAATTCTCTATGTTAAAGTAAACTATCTGGTCCCAGAGCAAATGAATTTCTAGCTACCTGTTCAACTGTATCTCTCTGATGCAAAGACTTCTTTTCTCTGTTTGCCCAGTTTTCCAACCCCTGTTATCAACTTTAATCATTAACCTTTGTTCCTCCTTGCTCCCGTTTACTATCTGTTTGTACTTTCAAAAAGCAACTCTTGGTATTGTTAATCTATTTAATCACTTTGGTGCTTTATTTTGAGGGGCTATGGTCTTTATTTATTTTCATCTATTCTCTTTAGTAATCTTCCACATACTGATACTGGATTGGCTCCCAGTCCCAAACTGGGACTTTACACTTGGCTTTTCAAATATAGGGAAGTTTGGGTCAGGAATTCCTTGCTTTAGTTTGGTAATCCCTTTATAAGTCACATATGTGCACTTAAACATTGTTATCACAATACTAATACCCTAAAAAAACAAGCATTGTGCTACATATGACTAAGACAGACATTATTGAAATAGTGAACAAAATCCCTATGGCTTTATAATGTGTACAACAAGTCATTCTTTGGCTTTTAACTGTGTCACAGGTATGGAAGAAACAGATTTGGGGACAGAATAAATCTTAAACTCTACATAAAGGCAGAGTCCACTGGAATTCCATCAAGGTTCTGAACCACCTTGTGTAATTTCCCTGTGCTGTGGCCCATTACTTTATATGAAGGAACTATTCCTCTATTCACAGATGCACATGTCTGAGAGGAGGGCACAGTAGGTAAGGAATACGCATTGATCTTTGTGAATTTACTCATGAGTTTGCTCATTTATCCTCAGGGTTTGGCTAAAGGCAATGCTTATAGCACATTGTGAAATGGGGGTGGAGACAGAGGAATCTTATACCAGAGCAAGTAGGGAAGAAGAATACAATACTATCAACAATACTAAACAAACTTGTAGACTTATAAGGATAGGTATTAGATTTCATACATATCTGTAAATTTGATTGATAAGCCCCTACCATACCATCTACTAAGCCTGAATTTCATCCTCTGGTTTTTCTTCAACATTTTAATTTGATATAATCTTGATAGAAATATTTGGGAGCTGGAAGATGATAAAATTGATCTTCACAGGGTCCCAAAGATTCCAATGGAAAGGAAACATGATTTAATGTTTTTCTAAAAAAGAAAGAAAATGAACTACTAAATTATTTCTATAAAACTTTGGGTACAATTCTCAGGAAACAGAAAATTACTTTCCTGAATAAAATGGTTTTAAAATTCCTTGTTTTAACAGTATTTTATGAATGAGTTCTATTTCTTTAATATTTATTTAGAAATAAGAACAAATGATTACTACTTTCTCAATCATGAAAGCAATTCAAATCTACAGTACATGAATATGAGACTAAACATACTACTTCTAGAACTTCCATGTTGTTACTTTTAGCACCCTGAAGAAGCACTTTGCCTCACTCAAAATCACAGCTTATTTACTAAAAATCTCCTTTGAAACCACACCCATAAAAAGTATTAGGAGGAGTCCTGCAGCTCCTGAGCATGCCCCCAAGACTGTTTTAACGATTTATAATGCCCTCAGTGGCTGAGGCCTATATGTGAAATCTTAATTCCTGCTCTGAGCCATACAGATTTTATCCAAGAACTAACAGTGTTAGTGTAAACATACCCTAAAGGGTCAGACTTGCTAATGCACATTTAATTCTTTCCATGGATGACCATCTCCTTTGAGAATGCTATCCAATCATAAAAGTAACAAAGATTTTCAGCAAGGATCTGACATTGAATATAGAGTAAGTGAAGAATGAAATAGCTGAGTTTTGATCACAGTCCTTAACGAAATCCCTATACCACTGGGATTTTTGGTTAACTAAAGCTCATCACTTCTAATCTGGAGAAAAGCAGGAGGCCCTGAGGCCCAAAAAGGAGAAAGTTATGTGGCCAATATGGCAAATATGCCTCTAAAAGAAGAAATGTCCTTACCTTAAGAGATGAACTATTGAGAAGTTAGTGCTCACCAAAATTCTGATGTCTTAGAAAGAAACCATTATTTTTGTTTATATTCCCTGAAGGTGCCCTCTCTTTACTACTAGGCTTAATGTAAAAGAAAATATAAACTCCTTTAGCAGCATAATTGAACAGTTCTACACTGTATGCTTTTTATTGCAGGGAAATGCAACTCTCAGGAGTTTTGTAATATGGCCTCTAACAGCATTCACTCATTTATTAGGACAGTAATAAATAATTATTCAGAATAAAAATCTCACTAGGGTATCAAAGCTTATTGGAAAGTATGCCAAGCAAGCAATGCAGATTTGTTGTTTACAGTAAATAAAGTAGAAGTTTTGCCTTAAGATTGAGCTTTAAGTTAACCTCATCATCATTAACAACTTTTAGGTGTTGGGTGGTTTTTTGTTTCTTTGTTTGTTTGTTTGTTATTATTTTTTAATCTGCAGATACCAGTAAAGGAGAAAAATCATCTCACTTAATGAAGCTAATTCTCTTTTCGAGAGGTATTATTACTATAATCACAAGCTTGGATTTAAATGTATAAAAGCATTCTCTGCCCAAACTTATAGAAGTGAAATCATCTGTGTCCTTCATTAACCCACATGCCCACCCCCGACACTCATTAACATTATGGAAGAGGCTCAATAGAATCTGTGCCAGTTATCTTGACTTTTGTTCCTACTGAGCTTTGAGTTATATACAATTCATGTATCCATGCCTGACCTGATGGCCAGCTGTATAATAGACAGTTTCAAAGTAACTATAAAGAACAAAATATAAACCACTTCACTGGAAAATAAACTTATTTTCTCAAGGCATACTACTGCTATGTCAGGAATTTGTTTTGGTTGAGGTTATAGGCAAGTTCAACAAACACTTTTGTACTGTAACACTCTATGCATTTACTACTCAGCTCCTTAACACTTACCTCTCCTAAGTGAGGTAATGACTTTAATTGCTTATAGTTAATTACTTTAAACAATTAACACAATTGCTTAATTGTAACTGAAAATGTATATGAATGTATTCAGAATCCTGCCTGACTAGAAATAAAATTACCCTCTGTGATGGTTAATTTTGTGTGTCCATTTCGCTGTACCACTAGATGCCCAGATAGCCAGTTAAACAGCATTCCCCTCACACTTGTGAGGGTGTCTCTGGAAGAGATCACCATTTGAGTCAGTACACTGAGCAAAGCAGATGGCCCCTTGCTAACATAGATGGGCATCACTCAATCTCTGGAAGGCTTGAATAGAACAAAAAGGCAAAGGACAGATGGATTTGATTCTCTCTGCCTGATCATTTGAGCTGGGACATAGGTCTCCGACCCTTGTTGCTCCAGGTTCTCAGGCCTTTAGACTCAAACTAGAGCCTATACCAGCAGTTCCCAGGTCTTCAAACTACACGTGGGCAAACTTCTTGGGTCTCCTGTTCGCAGAAGGCAGATAGTGGGACTTCTCAGCCTCCGTAATCATGTGAGTCAATACCTTAGAATATATATATATATATATATATATATATATATATATATGCACACACACACACATATATAGTATGAATCACATATGAATCATATATATGTATATATTACTCTTACCGTTTCTCTAGAGAACCCGAATACACCCATTTAACCCTCTATTTGGAAATCTGTTTCTCTCCAAATCTGTAGAGGTTATCGGTGGGACCAATGAATTGAGTACCACTGAAACACAATATCCCATCCACAGTCACCTTTCCTCTACCAAGTGCCCTTCTGGAACCAAAGGATAAATTCATTATCAAATATACTGTTCTTCTGCACACCACTTGTTGGGTCATTGTGTTTTCAGGCCTCACAGAAAAGTAACCTAAAGAAAAGTGCATGGCTTCAGGAATTTTATGTTACTTATTCATTTATTCAATAGTTCATAGTCAGTAGATATTCTTCTGTTTTCAATTAGAGTATGCTAATGTCTTCTGCACCTTACTAGATGATTACTTTTATTTTTTTTAAAGATTTATTTATTTATTTATTTATGATAGAGAGAGAGAGAGAGAGAGAGAGAGAGAGAGAGAGGCAGAGACACAGGAGGAGGGAGAAGCAGGCTCCATGCTGGGAGCCCGATTTGGACTCGATCCCAGTACCCCAGGATTGCGCCCTGGGCCAAAGGCAGGGGTTAAACCGCTGAGCCATCCAGGGATCCCCCATATGATTACTTTTATGCAAGAAAAGACTAACCTTGAGTCCCAAAAAAACTAGCCAATCCTCCAAAAACCAAGGCAATCTAATTCTATGAGATGCAAGGCAAATTTCAAATTTTGTTCATTTTAAGAGAACTTAAACAGACTGGTGTGTTTATTCCCTAGAGTTCCCTTTGTTTCTGTGAAAGGTGATGCATATTTAATATACAATTAAATATCATGATAAAAAATACATAACCATTTAATTCTGAACTTTCTTACTGCTGAGTGAATTCTAAGTTTATTTTCAATAGCTATGAATATAGCTAAACTGAATATAATCGTAATATTAAAGATGCTATTGAAAATTACTAAATTATCTGCTCTCTGTGATATAAGTCATCCAAAAGTACATTTACATTTGAATTATTTATATATCTAATGTTAGAAGATAACACCAATTGAAAGAATAACAGCTAAATTCTGGTTTTATCTGCTCCAAACAAGAGAGGGAAAGCAAAATTGAGGTTCCTTAATTTGCATGTGGATTTCAGCAATTCCTCATCTAACTCCATTTGCTCCTCCATAGAGTATAGGGGACTCATAGGAATGAGAGTTGAATATTTCCTAACACTTTACCCAAGAACTGGGGAGGTGGATGTGTCTCATCCCTCATTAAATCAGAGTTCTTCAGGGATCTCTATGCATGTTCACTCAGAGCAGTCCAATTTGGGTCAGTGATCTGTTATTGGTCTCTTGTCCTATTGCTCTTAGCCTCCTTTGAAGAATGTCAGAGGGCCAATGGCTAGGAATTCAGCCACAGATGCAAGATCCCTCCTACAAATGAGGAGTCACTCCAGAAATATTATTGTTCTCTTTTCCAATCCCAGAGGCTTCTCACTTTAGGTTTCCAAAGATGGAGATAATTGAGTGGAGGCAAAAATACTTAATACAAACTAATAATTTGGGGGCTTAAATAAGAATAAAAGATGCTTGATTTTAAAAGTTCCTTGTTATTGTTAAAATACTTCATTTGTCCAAAACAAATTTCTAGGAGCACAGCCAAATACTATAGCATAAAATGAAAATCAAGATAAAGTTGGACTAATAAGAAGTGCTGACAGATAATCATGTAAAATAAGGGAGTTTTCATTTTAGAGATGAGCAGAACAGACAGGAAAATAAGTAATTGTGTGTCTGCCATTTAAGTACAAATTCCAACTGCCAAGAGAGTAACATTCATTCTGGTTCCAAGCAAATACATTCTTGCCTTCTTTTCAGAAGACTCTTTGTTTAATAGCTCTGGAACTTTTGCTTCATATTTTAAATCTCCTACCTCAGTTCCTAACAGACAAAATGTCTTTGTCTTCAGCCTCTCAAACCAAGAAACAATGGGGTTTCTCTTTATTCCTACTGAGGTTGATTTGAGGCTGGTTACTTAAAATCCCTATCTATGATTAAGCAAGGAGAAGTAATGTGGTTATAGCAAAGAGATTAACAAAAACACATCAAAGATAATGCAAAAAATTAAAATATTTTAAGCTATTAGAGACTTCAGTTAAAGTACTGAATAAAGAGATCAAATGGGGTGAAACTGCTTAGAAATTATTAATTCAATCCTTCATTATTTTCAAATGAATAGTACATGTTCATATATAAAATTCTTGAAGATTTTAGTGGGAAAAGCCACCAAAGATGATCATATCTGTGAGTGTATAAATATACACACACGGTGGATAGGGGAGAAAGGCAGATTCTTAGTAGAAAAAGAAGGTTGCAAATCCAGTTATAAATTAAATTTTAGTGATTTAAATAGTTCTCAGAAATCAGGTCATATTGATTCTCATATTATTTTTATTTATTAAAGCATTTAAACAGCTTCATAAATTAAAAGTATAGATAGTACCTTAAACCAAAGATCAAATTCATAGAAATCATACTAGACAGATACTGTAAATAACATTGCAAGATTTAGCAACAGGATATTAGTTAAATGCAAATTCCAGATGTACCACAAATAATTTTTGTGTAAGTATATTCCAAATATTGCATAGGACATAGAGAAAAGACTGCATGGTGAGAATGTGTTTGCTTGAAACAAGAATTAAGGCTGACATTTGGCAGCTAAAATCAGTACTTCCATGGCAGACAAACAATTATTTTCCTGTCTGCTTATCTCTAAAATGAAAATCCCTTTACTTTATATGAAAATGTGTCAACATGGGACAAATTTTAAAAATCATTTGTTGTATATTTGAAATTAAAATTTAACTGAGCATCCTATATTTTATCTGACAACACTAGAAAATACCAGAATTACTTTTAATACCAGGGACATTAAAAAAAGTTGGCTCAAAAAAAAAAAAAAAAAAGTTGGCTCAAATTTTATAAAATTTGGAGTATTTAACACTGGGGAAAAAAAAACAGTTTTAGCCAAGAGGAAGTTTCTCAAATGTGTTTATGATCAATGATTCATAGAGTCATTTTTCAATGTATCTAAATTATTACCCTTTTCCTATCCAAAGTGCTTAACTTCCTTTGCAGTTTTATTTATTTTTTTTATCTTGAAACTTGAATATAGGGAAGGAAAACCAGTCTTAATATCCTTTGAATATATTTTCCCCTTTCTATAATTTTTTTATGCCATTTCAACAAGTCTTTGCCTGACAGTCAACACAACCTATATCCTGTCACATTCTCTCCTCCCAGTTGTATATGGATATCCAGGCTGTGTCCAGGGTCTTCAGACCAATTTTCAACTCTCTTATTCAAACTTCATGAATTCTTTATATCAGCAGTGACCAGAAACTGACTGAAACATTTAGAGTCAGGTAGGCTTCCCTGATATGTCGATGTCTCTGTCTCCAATTATTTAATACGACTAATATGGTCAGTAAATGTTTCAGTGTTCATAAAGGACCAGAAAAGCACTCCACTGCCAATTCTACCTGGTAAAGGCTATTATTATGCCATTTGATACAAACTAGATCCACAGATAAATTTTAGAAACTCTCGCTCTAGCCATCCATGATAAAAGCTATTGCCCCTTAGGAGATGGAACTCATTTGCAGAGACTATTCACAATTCAGTACAGTCACTCTACAGGGGCTTCTCAAGGTAAGATCTTTGTAACAGATTCATTTGTTGGCTGAGGTAGAAATTTAATGATTCAAACATCATTGTGTACACCCAAGTGACCTTGTAGGCCACAGTGAGAAAGAAGAAAAATTAAACTTCAAGTTATCTGAATAGTGAATTTAATCCTCTTAAAAATAAGATCCAAAATAAAGTATACCTGTGTAAAGTTATCTTATTTGAATTTATAAAAGTTATTTATATATTCTGGAGACAAGGGTTTTATGTATTGCAAATGTTTTCTCCCAACTGATGCCTTGTCTTTGAGTTTCCTTACCAGTATCTTGATGAACAGAAATTTTAAATTTTGATAAACTACATTTTATAGTTTTTCCCTCTTAGAGACCAATCTAAGAAATATTCTCTAACCCAAGATTGTGAGTATATTCTTCCAGTTTCTTTCTAGAAAATCTATAGTTTTATCTTTTGTATTTAGGGTCATACTCCTTCTCAAATTAATTCTGTTTTAGTTAGGGATTTTGTTCCACTTGTTTTGCCATTCTTCAAAAGTCATATAATCTCCAACTTCTGCCTGCTTTTGTTTGCTTTCCAGTGGCATCAAGTAGTATTTGTAACAGTTGTTTTTGATTTTTGTCTAGAGCCTATAATTATTATCAAGAGGAGTGTGTTTTAGTACATTCCTGCTGCTATAACAAAATACCATAGACTGGGTGGCTTAAACAACAAATATTTAGTTCTCACAGGTCTAGAGGCTAAGAGCTTCAAGATCAAGGTTCTGGCATATCGGTGTCTAGTAAGGGCCCATTTCCTGGCTCTGTGTTCTCACATGGCAAAATGTTGATCCAATTCAAGTTATTCACACATTGCCAGAACCCTTTCCAAACACAACTAACCTCTCTTCATGTCAAGGGAGCTTGGTAATAGTGCCTAACTTGCTAACTCCTTCTGGTATCTTGCCAAACAAGTTTGTCCCAGCCAGTCGTACCATATTTCTGAGAGATGCAGCAAACCACCAGGCCTCCAACTTTGAGGGGTCTTTGAGAAGCATGAGGAGCTTTAGGTTAGATGATGAGAAAAATGTATGCTTTAAACAGAGACTAAGTAATCCTTCTTTAGAATTTAGAGAGTAATCTGATGCTCTTATGAAAGTGATTTTCTCACTTATCACATAATATATATCTAATAATTTATTCATTTTATTGCTTGGTACTAATCTTTAACAATAAACACTTTCAACAGCAATGAAATAAAATGTACATGTTTGGGATGCCGGGGTGGCTCAGTGGTTTAGCATCTGCCTTCCTCCCAGGGCGTGATCCTGGAGGCCCAGGATTGAGGCCTGGGATTGAGGCCCCCATCGGAGCCTGCTTCTCCCTCTGCCTGTGTCTCTGCCTCTCTCACTCTTTCTCTCTCTTTCTCTCTCATGAATAAATAAAATCCTTTTTTTAAAAGTACATATTTAATGGAAAATTAACTAGTGAATTTCCATTTCTTGGGACAACTGATGGTAAATAATTTGCCTATATTTACCATCCAACATGGGGGCAATCCTAATAGCAAAAATTGCGAAAACCTGAAGCCACAAGTCTGCTAAAACACTATCATTATCTACCTCAAAAGCTAGTAGTTATATTGACCATTTAATGCATCTACCTAAAGAAAATGACTTAACATATATACCCACAGGGATATTTGCATATATCTTTGTGAAGCATAACTTTTCAACTAGATGAAGTGACTGTACTTCTAAATTAACTTATGTTTAGTTATAAATTTTCTTATGCATATATAAATAGCATGCATATATAAATAAATAGTATGTTAGTTCTATTAACTGAAATAAAACTTTTAAATTAGTTAAATAAAAGCCAGCTTTATTTTGTATCATCAAAGTCCTCAAATAGATAATCAGCTTAATTTTTTAGATGTTATTTTCTCAACCAGTTTATAAAATCCAAGTAAGGCTGGTTTTAAAGTTCATTCTTCAATTGAACACCCAACTTGGGTCTTAAGGCTGTTGTAAATTTGTTACAAAGTTCAACATTAAAGATAAAACTATGTATGTTTTGATGATATTTCAGACACAAATTTTATGGAAGACAGCATTATTATAAAAATATTTTTATTAAATGAAGAAAATGAAGCAAAACTTTGCAATTGGTCATGGTATACACATAAATCGAAATTATATTACTTTTTATATTCTGCCAAGTAAAAGTCACAGTTACCTAAATTTCTATTTTTATAGATTCAAAAATAATTAAACTATGCAATTTTTGTTACCAAGCTGATCTTGAATATCAAATAAACATTTCACAATGGCACTATATACTTTCTTTTTTGAACAACTGTCAATTGAATTTTAGTGTATTTGAGAATCTGGAAAACTATTTTTTTAATTGATTATCTTAAAATGGTATTGAACGTATTGCAAATGAGTCCTCGAAATGCCAGGATTTGTTCAAACTATATAAAAATCTGAGTCCAAGTATTCAGTGAGTGAAGTGTCAGAATACTTCAGCTTTTGAAACATTTACTGAATTGCTATTATTAAAAACAAAGCTTGCAAACAGCAATACATTAAAATTTATTACTAGCAAGGGAGCAATTGAACAAGTTGAATAGAAGCTAAAATGGTGTATGATATTAAATTTTAAAAATTCTATAATTGTGCTTTAGAATTGTGTTTCCAAACTATCTGTGATAAAGAATCAGTTTTGCTTTTAATTTTCAATCCTGAAAAAACTATACTTTGGTAAATTACAATAATGAAAATAAAATGGACAAGAAAACATACAAAATTCAAGCCCAGATTTTTTATAATTAGTTTATGTAGATATAAAATTGTATTTTAATAAATATAACTATAACAGAAAAAATTGTAAAAATAATACAAGTTGTTCAATGAAATTGTACATACAGGAAACAAATATTTAGGAATGTTATTAAATTCCTTTATGTCATCCTGCCATCATAAGTCTGGTAAAAAAATTATGATTGAAATTGGTTCTCCATCTTAAGCACTTATTGCACACTTTCAACATGTGCAACCCTTTTCAATCAATATTTAAAGTTTTTAATGTGACAATTGAGCTTGATTCTTTTTTTTTTTAATTTTTATTTATTTATGATAGTCACAGAGAGAGAGAGAGGCAGAGACACAGGCAGAGGGAGAAGCAGGCTCCATGCACCGGGAGCCCGACGTGGGGCTCGATCCCAGATCTCCAGGATCGTGCCCTGAGCCAAAGGCAGGCGCCAAACCGCTGCGCCACCCAGGGATCCCGAGCTTGATTCTTGATTGCTAATTTATCTAATCTAGGTTGGATTGGCAGCAATTCTACTTGCAAGAGTTAGTATGTCTAAAGTTGTTTCTTCTTATATTAGTATGAAAACACAGTAGAGAAACGAGAGTCACAAGTATGTTGATAAGAACAGAAGAGATTTTTAAGACTTTTTCAACAAGTTCAAGGTATTATTTCTTAACTTTTCTTGCTTAAAATTGAGCAGGTGAGACTATGTTCAAAATTCATACTTAATCCTTCAGTAACCAGTTCTGACAACTTGTCCTATAAAATTAAATTTTAATAAATATAATTTTATTAAAGAAATGAATTTCCTATGCAGGATCTTATGATGAAAAATAAAAGTCAAAACATTCCATCAAATTCATGAGGTGTTTGATATAAATTCTTATAGATGTACAGTATCAAGATCACTTCCTTGATAAGTGTTGTTTAATCACAAAACATGTTAAAATAATCTATAGAAACTGTCTTCCAGTCTTCTAACTTTTCTTTTCTGCCATTGAAACACGTGTTGCTTTCCTTCATTGTATGCATGCAATAAGATCATTAAAAATTCCAAAAATATCAATAAGCACGTCTAGTGCTCAATTTACAGCTTTAAAAACCTGGAACCAAATCATTTTCTTATGTCATAGAAACCCATTATTGATAGAATTTTACCCTTGATAACAATTGTACCTCCACATGCAATAGCAGTTGTACATGATCAATTTACCTATTATCACATGATAGACAATACTCTCAAATTAAACATCTTTATAAAACTAGTGTGAAATCTTGGTCTTTTTTCTCCAGAATCACTTCCAACAACACAATCACTGTTTCTTTTACTACTACCATCACATTCCGAGAAGGCCTGTCTTGTTAAGTACAATAGCAAAGCTTATTTTGCCATCAGTAAATTAGGGTCAAAAATAAGTAATTAGGAACCAAAACAATCTGGGTGCCTTATAAGTATAGTTATTTTTGAAATCCATTAAAAAACTGAATACAAAAAAAAAATTAACCAAACTCCAGAAAGTGACAAGCTCACAAAAGAGAAAAACAATTGGCAGCTGCTGTCATCTCTGAAATAACAGGGAACAATCTGCCACTGATAAAGACAATGAGGACTAGCCTACCTTTTAATAAATCTTTTTGGGTTATGGGTGAACTTCTCTGTTGGATTAATAACTTGAGGATCCCAAGACACAAAGGAAGACTACACCACTCTCCAACTCTTTCCCCTACATCTTTATTGGGGGTGATACCCTAAAATTATGGCAGGAAATAGAGTTGAGAGAAATTACTTCAAGTTTTCAGTTAAGAAAGAGTGGGAAAGGGGCAGGAAAGCTATATGAAATCTCTCAGGGGTAATTCCTGTTTTCACAGAGTGTAGGCCAGCCAGAGCCACCCTCCAAAGGCCAAGAATGGTTAACAAGGATGAAAAAGATCACCCAAGGCACAGAAAGCACAGGACAGGATTAGAGAGCAAAGAGAACTCCCAAAACCACCCCAAAATGCTGACAGTCAAAATGAAGTGAGGAGAGCTCTTCCGTAGTTCAGAAGTCATGCAGCCCAGCAGTGAAATGCAGCAGAAATCCTGAAACTTGGCAGTTCTGGAATTCTACGCCCTGCTGAAGGGAAGGCTACATCCATTCTGGATGCCATGAAGCTCTCTTACTGTTTTATTAACCCAGTAATCATTTAGATTCTCTCATTTTCTCCTCTTTCTGTTGTCTTACAGTTTTTCCTAAATCTGAGTTTTCTTTCAGAATCATTTTCCTCTTCTTTCTTCTTTTAAAATAAGTCAACTATAAGCTAAATGTCTTCATTGTGTCTCCATTTTTGAAGAATATTTTTGCTGAGCCAAGAGATTTATTATGTAATGGAAACTCCAATTTAATGTTCCTTATATGGCCTTTTCCTTGAAATTCCAAGTTATAGACAATTTGAACACTGTCTTACAGGGAAGCATATGCTTAAAGAAGACATAAATTGAAGATCTCTGTGAGGTACCAGATTCCCTATTGGTAGGATTTGGGGGACTAAACCCACCAAAAATTAGACTGACCTTATCAACCCTTCACCAAAGCTTATATAATACTTTTTGAAAAGGAAATATTAAGTCCTATCCTATACCATAAATACCAATAGAAATTGGATGTAATATATATTTCACTATCCCTTGAATTACTCCTAACTGCTTTAAGATGAGTTCAAGATGCTAGGGCTATTAATAGAATGATTATATCTCACTTTCCAGACTTGCTGAATTCTCTGGATAAAATTTTTATAGTCATAACTTTATGCTAGTCAAAATTCATTTTCCTTCCATTGGCCCCTTCTGATACCTAACATATCCCTACACTATTCACCCCAGCTTCCAGTCATGAGGGGGAAAAATGGACTTTGACCCTGAAAGAACACAGTGCAGAAATACAATGAGTTAAGAATAAATATTGAGGTCATTTTTTTTTCTGCTTAGTTCACTTTTTCTCCTTAATGACTCTTCAATGTTTTATAGGAGTTATTCAACTCCAGGGAATCTGCCTTTCCCCTCAAATATCTGTCATATTAAATGATTCCTACATTACTATATAGGCTGTGCCCTCTAGGATACTATTTTATCATGTAAGACCAATCCTTTGCTTGTTACCACAAACAACCAATCCCTTGGGAAGTAAGTCTCTGGAAAGTATGTGCCTAGGAATTTAGGAAATGAAGTCACATGATCTACTCTAGAGGATCGCCGACGAGAATCACTAATTACCTTTGTATGTACACCATCCAAGAAATAGTTCCTACAGAAGTGTATATACGATTGGAAAGGGTGGTAAGAAATTGAATCTTAGCTGATATTATAAATTATACTTCGATAGCTATTGAAGCTCATTAGATAAATCTACACTTTTTAATCTAAATAGTAAAGATCAAAGTAATAGCTTTAGATTTTCTATTACTTGTCAGTGTGGTAACTGTGTCACTGTTATACTGCAGCTGCACTTGGATAAACACTACTGGCCAAATAGAGTAGTCCATATCTAAGAAGATATTCACCTGGCTCTTCAAAGTAGCCTCAGATGGATTCTGTAATGTGTTTTCTTGCTATGGATTATAATCATCATTTTCTGTTAATGGCCAAATACGGGCTCTCCAGGGTCTTAAATGCTTCTGCATAGCCACTTCACATCACATGATGTAGCAACTCCTCCTCACTTGATAAAAGGAGGTAAGCGACAAAATGTTGTTCAAACAGTTGTTTGTTGTTTCTCAGATAACATACCACCCAGAGATTATGAGAGCAATGCAGATCTGGAATGAGAGTCTTTTCTGGAGGGAGATGGGTGGGGGATAGGTTTGATCAGTGATGGGTATTAAAGAGGGCACTTATAATGAGCACTGGGTGTCCTATGTAAGTGGTGAATTACTGTATTGTGCTCCAGAAACCAATATTGCACTGTATGCTAACTAAAATTTCAATTAAGAAGAAAAGTCTTCTCTGCCTGCCTCTCTATCCTGGCTAAAGGCAGGCCAAAGGAAATGGATTCAGAAGAGAGCAAGAATAGGAACAGTCACCTCCATCAGATATGCAAGACTGAGAACAATCACTTATCAGCTATATGCCTATAATCACACAATGTCATGACTTGCATAATACTGCTTAGCTCAGAATGTCATCTACTTTGCAATGATGCCCCACCTTAAGAAATCATTCCAAAGGCTCACTCTGCTTCTGAAATCATAACTTAAGAACTTCTGAGGCCAGTCCATAACCAATACAAACCTATGCATTCTGTTAACAAAGACGTCTTTTTAGGGTTTTCCTTGTGTGGATTCTCCCTTACTGTATCATATCAATACATCTCCAGTTACTTACGGCATAGCAAGTTTCTTTGAGTAAGAGACTTTAAACACATAGAATACAGAAACAGAACATAGACACAAAAAGTATCCAATTAGATTATAGATAAATACAAATATGCATGGCTTACAAAAGAAAAAAATGGTCAAGCAGAACCTAAGAATCTATAAGCAAGAGAAGTGATCTCTTATCATAAAGCATCAAAATGCTATACTGTTTGATAACTCTTAGAAAATGCGATTTTAAATTATTACAATAATTATTTGTAGTACTGAGTCACACTATGAAAATATAAAAGAACATTCCAGACTAAAATAATGACATTTGAGACTACCACTGAAGAAATCTTGGGTTGAAGATAGCTTGCTAGACACTTAACTTTAGACTGCAGTCTTCTCGTATATAATGGAATGATAATGTCTGCCATGCTTAATTAAAAGTGTTACTCAAAGAGCAAAATTAAATAATGAATGTGGAAAAACTGTAAAATGGCAAGTTCTATACAAACTTAAAGTGTGACTGGGTATATGCTTTAGGTTTTATATAGCTTTTTTCATGGATTTACACTATTGACACACCACCCTCTCTACTATCCCAGGCCTGTCTATCCTAAATTCCTGTGCCAAAAAAAAAAAAAAAAAAATCAAATATTACAGCTTTTGGAAAATTGAATCCATGCATGAATTGAAGATCCCATTCAATTTACTTATTTACCTGAATTTGAATCAGGGTAGGGTTAAGGGATCAGGGGTTCAGCATAACAAATCAACTTCAATAAATGCCAACACTGAGAAATCAACTTCTTGTAGTGCTTTGGGTAGCTATATGAATCAAAAAAACAATTCATTTAAAATGTAATTTTGCATGTGATTAATCTATAATCTGGTCTGATTGCCTGTGGTACATTTTTATAATTATAAATTGAATGAAGAATAAAGATAATTCAAATAATCTTATTGGCTAAGGCACAGGGCATTAATTCAGTTTATAATAGCAATAATGACCTCAGCCCAGGACATTTCCAGGCAATTAATGACTGGTTGGAGTTAATGGCCCGAGTTTCAGCCAAGGACCATCAACTCCTCCTTGCTGGTCATCAATCCTCAGAAATGCCCAGTGCTCAGAGCACAGTCAGACCCATTCAGAGCTTGACATCATCCCAACTTTAAATTTTCAAGCAAATTTGTTGCTCTGTTCTTTTCCCTATAAACCCATTTTACTTATAAACTAGGTAAAAATGAAGGATACTGTTTTTGAATAATAAATTAACTCATAGAACATAATAATTGAGTGCCACAGAGGCATAATATATTAAGTAGCATTGTAATATTGAAAACATGGTAGAGACCCAAAATATAAGACATCCATTTTCCAACTCTATGAATGACTCAAAATGAGTCCTACTAAGGAGAGCCTAGGTGGTAAGCCCCCATTTTCATGGTTTTATTTTATGTATCCCAGAATGAAAATTAGAGCTAATCTGTAATTTACCTATTTCTGCTTTCTAACTAATAAGCCACCCTGCTTGACTTTAAATTCTTTCCTAGGATGAATAAGAGACAGTAGAGAGAAACATGATTTTTAATATGCAAGCCCAAGTGATACCACATGACAATATCATCAGTCATTTCAAGCTTCTCTAGAGGGCTTAACATATTTTTTTCCATCTCACAGGAGACATATGAAATAGATGACCTGGATCACCAGCATGTCACACACGGGCTCTTTGTAAACCATTCAAGTAGCGAGAGGGATTTGGCCGGCCAACCACCATCTCTATGGGAAACCACCAAGATGCTGCTCACCCAGGGAGTCATAGCCTATGGAAAAGCACTATACTGGTCATTGAGTTTGCCCCCCACCAGCTTCCCCCCAGCACTTAAAAAAGAAAAAACACACGATTTCTTTGTTGTTTTAATCCATATGGGAAAGGCAGAAATCATGAAATGACAGTGTGTAAAGTGGCCAGTACAGTCAGGGTCACTGGCCCGAAAGGCATGAATTCAGACCACCTGTGACTGTTAATGAAAGAGAAGATGTCTTCATTCAGAGATTACACATGCCCGCAGTCCTGTTGGGGCTGAACTTTTTGCCTTCTATGCATTATCTATTTGAAAAGGCAACTTTTAGAAATATGCATATTATATTCAAGTGGACAATTCATTATCATTATTACTCACATTAAGAGCCAATGTCCACAACAGGCCTCATGTAGGCTATGCAATGCCATTGTCCATACAAGGAAAGAGAAAGTCCCTCAGAAGCTGAACTAATGCCTCCCAGAAGGGATTTCTCAATGAGAATGGGAGATGTATTGCTAAAGAATAAAGTCAGGGACCCCTGGGTGGCGCAGCGGTTTGGCGCCTGCCTTTGGCCCGGGGCTGATCCTGGAGACCCCGGATCGAATCCCACATCGGGCTCCCGGTGCATGGAGCCTGCTTCTCCCTCTGCCTGTGTCTCTGCCTCTCTCTCTCTCTCTGTGTGACTATCATGAATAAATAAATAAAATCTTTAAAAAAAAAAAAAACAAAAAACAAAAAACAAAACAAAAAAAAAAGAATAAAGTCAGGTTATCAAAGATGATTGATGATAAGAAAAGTCAAAATAATGTTAATAATAATATATTTTAAAAATAAAGGAAAACATTGCATTCCCATGTTTTCTTACTTATTAGGATGATGAGTATCTATCATTAAAACCATTATTTTTCCTGTCAAAGGACAGACATGAAATAACTCAAAAACTATCACAAAGAGCATTTACATACTGATGGTTTGATGCTTGATAGAGCCAAAAAGGAAAAAAAAAAAAAAAAAAAGTCCAAAATATGGAATGCTGCCCATGTTGTAAGATACCTCCATCCACCCAGGGGCTACATGCATGTATTGGGCAGTCAAGATTGTTAAGCATGAACAGAAAAATACTAAAAACATTATCTATCAAGTTTTACTAAGATAGATTTTATGTGTTGAAGTAGTATACATTTTAATCAAGTTACTATATGCAAATGAATACTAAATCTGAAGGCAAATTAAGTTCTACAGAATAAAAATACAATTTGAAAAAAAGCAGTAATTTTTATATCATCTTACAGAAAGCTGCTGCTGATCAATTCAAGATCCTAACCTGATTTTAGAGGCAGACAACTTGGAAGAATATAAATTCTTCAGTAAAGCTGTAACTAGATAATTGGTTTGGGGCCAGATTTTCTAAACTGCAACTCAAAAGGATTTAGGAATCTTGAGCCCTGTTGAGCAGAGCTAGGAAATAAACTCATGTCTGTATTAACACAAAATCTATTGTGCTTCCTGCCACATTGTGTGTGGCCCAGGTGCTAAAATTCTCATGCATCGTGCTTTTTCACTTAGTTTTCTCAAATCATTTAAATGTGCAAATAGTAGAAACAGTTTCTCCATTATCAATCATCTATCTAACCTGCTCAGCTATAAAACAAGAAGACACAGCATATGCCCTCAAAAAGTTCTGATTCCCAAAAAAAAAAAAAGAAAGAAAAAGAAAAAAAAAAGTTCTGATTCCCATCTAATCAAAAGATTAGGAGTTGGAAAATTTTTAAGGAAGTCTAGCTTCAGTCAGAAGATGACAAAGAAGTGATGTCAATACCCTAATGGCAAAGCACATGTGACAATGCTCCCCAAATAATTTTAAACATTAATAATCAAGAATCACCTTTGCAAGTAGGATAAAAGGGGTCTAATGTTATTTAAACTTGACCTTTAGGAGGAAAAGTCATGCAGTTAAACATTAACTTCCAACTGAGTTGAGAAGGACTGAAAAAATTTAAAGGTATGTATACTTTTCTGGACAAGTTGACCATATATCTTCTTATCTCCTTGGATTAAAGGGTCACCAGGATGTGTTTATCTTATGAACTCCTATATTTAATTTCCATTAAAATTATACAGTAAGCATTAATTGACTCTTTTTTATAGAGCTGACACAAGATGATCTTTCTAAAGGTTGTCCATTTTTAAGATGTGGTCCACTCTCTTTAGAGACAAAAACAACAAACCCTGAAATATAGGTAGGGAATTAGTTTTAAAATGGGCTTTATTCCCAAATTCTATAAATTGGTTGTTCGAACTAAATTTTTTCCCCTTATATTTATATACATAGGGATCATGTTGCTGAAACATTGCACAAAATCGACCTATTAATATAGTTAGGTATCTTAACATATATAGAAATAGTGCCTAAAGTTCTATGTCCTACCTTCAGACCCAACTGTGCAGAGAGGGAAAAGGGAGAAGAATGATAAACTCAATATTTTTTTTATCTCAAACAGCAGGGATGATCCTCAAAAGAGTTTTGAAATAGGCAAATTGTGTCTTAGAAGTTTTCTCACTTCACTTTCTTTTTATATTGTTCCTGAGTATATGGTGTCTCTTTCCACTGCTGACCACAAGCCCAAAATTTGTATGAAGGACTTGTAGTTCATTAACACCTTAAGAATTATATATACTTTAATCAGTGAATGATAACTAACCCTAATTAATCTCTAATTGGGAGACACCTCGGTGGCTCAGTGGTTGAGCTGCCTTTAGCTCAGGGCATGATCCCAGTCCAGGGATCCCACATCGGGCTCCCTGCAAGAAGCCTACTTCTCCCTCTGTCTATGTCTCTGCCTCTCTCTGTCTCTCTCATGAATATATAAATAAAATATTTTTTAAAAAATCTCTAATTGGAAATATTTCAAGTAGTATTAAAAGCACTAGCAAAAGAATCAGCAATTTGGAATAAAGATACTCTAGATAGCCCCACAGTGTTTGCCAAAGTCAGGGTCCCAGAGATCATCCTATTATCTCAATTTTTTCCTTATTTTCCCCTTCTTTTTATTTCTTATTTGAGATACAGATATATAGATATATAACCTTACCCAACTTGCCATTCTATCATCTTTGATATGATAACTCAAAAATATCAGCTGCAGGAAATGATTCAAGTCTATAGTTTCTCCAATCTGGGGAAAGGTAACCCATTTATTTACTTGCTGATAAATGGCACGTAATCTAAGTCTGCATCTTAAGAAGCATGAGTGATGATCCAACTACAGAACTTGCTTTAGAACATGTTTTAGATTTTTTTTTTTTTTAAAAAGAAAGCAATCTTATATGAAATGGTATATGATAGTGCCCTCTACAGGAAGGTCCAAGAGACAAAGACTTTCAGTGGATTGAGAATGGACTAAATAGTCTCAGGATCATTCTGTGTCTCTGGTTCTACACAGTAACATAATGGTAAGAATAATTTAATCCTACATTTTAGGATAAAAATATTTCTCCTTACCACATCTCCTTCCATCAAAAAACCCTTGTAACTTGTCAAGACACTTAGGTGAAAGACATCAGGCATACAGGTCTTTAACCCATAATGCTCCTTTCAATCCCAGTCACCTATTACCATGCCTGAAATATTCCTGGGACAGGTAAGTCTTGATGTGTGTAAGAAGGCATTAGGAGCACTGAACATTATCTGACCATTGTCTGTGATGGGCCAAGAGTAGAAATCCTGGACAACTGGAGGGTAGCATGCCCTCCACATCAGTTAGGTATCACTACCTAACAAACAATTCCAAGTATCGTACCTAAAAACCATAATGACTTATTTGCTCACAGTTCTGCTATTTGGGCAGGCTGGGTAGAAATGGCTTGTCTCCACATTTTGTTAGCTGGGTTGCTCAAAAAGCTAGATTCAGTGGAAGCTCAACTAAGTATTAGAATATCCAAGATGGTATCACATTCATGTCTGATTATTCGGCTGGATGACTGGAATATAGGCCCCACTGAACATCTGTTTCCATATAATCTTTCCAGCAGGGTAGCTGTATCTCTTTATAGGATATCTCAGAGCTTCAAGATAGTGAAAGCAGAAGTTCTAGGCTTTTTAAAGCTTAGTCCTGGCACCCATACAGGGTTATCTCTATGGCATTCCTTTACGTTCAGACATCTCACAAAGTGAGTTCTGATTCAAAGGGAGGATAAAGAGATTCCACCTCCTGATGGGAAGAGCAGAAAAAAAACTGTGGCCATCCTTAATCCACAATAACGCTCCTGCATGTAAAATTTAGCAGTCACCCCAAACAAGATAGAAAGCAATTCAGAAAGGGGGATGGGAAATGATTTAAGACAATTGTTGCTATTTTTTCCCCCAGTTTTGTAGCCTCCTGGCCAGGCATAGGGTCTTTAACCCCACATTTAATTCTGGCCATTCACAAACCCTTCAGCACCTATTTATCAGAGCAACAAGAACAGCAGTGGCAAACTACAGCCCATGTCAACTGTTTTTGTAAATAAAGTTTTACTGGGACACATTCTTCCCCAGTCATTTATGTATTGTTTACGGTTGCATTTGTGTTACAACAGCAGAGGTGAGTCATTGTGACAAAGACTGTGTGGTCCATAAAGCCAAGTGTGTTTACTTTATGGCCTTATTGATTTGCTAGGTCTAGCTTAAAGTAGTACAGACTGAGTGGCTTAAACAACAGAAATTTATTTTCTCACAGTTCTGTAGGCAAGAAGTCTTGAGATTAGAGGAGGAGGGGCAAGACGGCAGAAGAGTAGGATCCCCAAATCACCTGTCCCCACCAAATTACCTAGATAACCTTCAAATCATCCTGAAAATCTACGAATTCAGCCTGAGATTTAAAGAGGGAACAGCTGGAATGCTACAGTGAGAAGAGTTCACGCTTCTATCAAGGTAGGAAGATGGGGGTAGGGTAACAGCAGACCTCTCCACAGAGACTGGGCAGGCCAGAAAGGGCTGGCAGGCTATATTCAGGGTCCTAAATGAGAAGAACATGCAACCAAGAATACTTTATCCAGCAAGGCTCTCATTCAAAATGGAAGGAGAGATACAGGCTTCCAAGACAGGCAGCAACTGAAAGAACATGTGACCTCCAAACCAGCTCTGCAAGGAATTTTAAGGGGGACTCTTAAAATTCCCCTTTAAGAAGAAGTCAAGTGGAACAATCCACAAAAACAAGGACTGAATAGATATCATGATGACACTAAACTCCTATCTCTAAATAGTAACTCTGAACGTGAACGGGCTTAATGACCCCATCAAAAGGCACAGGATTTCAGACTGGATAAAAAAGCAGGACCCATCTATTTGCTGTCTACAAGAGACTCATTTTAGAAAGAAGTACACCTAACACCCTGAAAATAAAAGGTTGAAGAACCATTTACCATTCAAATGGTCCTCAAAAGAAAGCAGGGGTAGCCATCCTTATATCAGATCAACTAAAATTTACCCCGAAGACTGTAGTGAGAGATGAAGAGGGACACTATATCATACTTAAAGGATCTATTCAACAAGAGGACTTAACAATCCTCAATATATATGCCCCGAATGTGGGAGCTGCCAAATATATCAATCAATTAATAACCAAAGTTAAGACATACTTAGATAATAATACACTTCTACTTGGTGACTTCAATCTAGCACTTTCTACACTCGATAGGTCTTCTAAACACAACATCTCCAAAGAAACAAGAGCTTTAAATGATACACTGGACCAGATGGATTTCACAGATATCTACAGAACTTTACATCCAAACTCAACTGAATACACATTCTTCTCAAGTGCACATGGAACTTTCTCCAGAATAGATCACATACTGGGTCACAAATCGGGTCTGAACCGATACCAAAAGATTGGGATCGTCCCCTGCATATTCTCAGACCATAATGCCTTGAAATTAGAACTAAATCACAACAAGAAGTTTGGAAGGACCTCAAACACGTGGAGGTTAAGAAACATCCTGCTACAAGATGAAAGGGTCAACCAGGAAATTAAGGAAGAATTAAAAAGATTCGCGGAAACTAATGAGAATGAAGATACAATGGTTCAAAATCTTTGGGATGCAGCAAAAGCAGTCCTAAGGGGAAAATACATTGCAATACAAGCATCCATTCAAAAACTGGAAAGAACTCAAATACAAAAGCTAACCTTACACATAAAGGAGCTAGAGAAAAAAACAGCAAATGGACCCTACGCCCAGCAGAAGAAGAGAATTAGTTAAAATTCGAGCAGAACTCAACGAAATCGAGACCAGAAGAACTGTGGAACAGATCAACAGAACCAGGAGTTGGATCTTTGAAAGAATTAATAAGATAGATAAATCATTAGCCAGCCTTATTAAAAAGAAGAGAGAGGATACTCAAATTAATAAAATCATGAATGAGAAAGGAGAGATCACTACCAACACCAAGGAAATACAAACGATTTTAAAATCATATTATGAACAGCTATACGCCAATAAATTAGGCAATCTAGAAGAAATGGACGTATTTCTGGAAAGCCACAAACTACCAAAACTGGAACAGGACGAAATAGAAAACTTGAACAGGCCAATAACCAGGGAGGAAATTGAAGCAGTCATCAAAAACCTCCCAAGACACAAGAGTCCAGGGCCAGATGGCTTCCCAGGGGAATTCTATCAAACGTTTAAAGAAGAAACCATACCTATTCTCCTAAAGCTGTTTGGAAAGATAGAAAGAGATGGAGTACTTCCAAATTCATTCTATGAGGCCAACATCACCTTAATTCCAAAACCAGACAAAGACCGAACCAAAAGGGAGAATTACAGACCAATATCCTTGATGAACATGGATGCAAAACTTCTCAACAAGATACTGGCCAATAGGATCCAACAGTACATTAAGAAAATTATTCACCATGACCAAGTAGGATTTATCCCCGGGACACAAGGCTGGTTCAACACTCGTAAAATAATCAATGTGATTCATCATATCAGCAAGAGTAAAACCAAGAACCATATGATCCTCTCATTAGATGCAGAGAAAGCATTTGACAAAATACAGCATCCATTCCTGACCAAAACTCTTCAGAGTGCAGCGATAGAGGGAACATTCCTCAACATCTTAGAAGCCATCTACGAAAAGCCCACAGCAAATATCATTCTCAATGGGGAAGCACTGGGAGCCTTTCCCCTAAGATCAGGAACAAGACAGGGATGTCCACTCTCACCACTGCTATTCAACATAGTACTGGAAGTCCTAGCCTCAGCAATCAGACAACAAAAAGACATTAAAGGCATTCAAATTGGCAAAGAAGAAGTCAAACTCTCCCTCTTCGCCGATGACATGATACTCTACATAAAAAACCCAAAAGCCTCCACCCCAAGATTGCTAGAACTCATACAGCAATTTGGTAGCGTGGCAGGATACAAAATCAATGCCCAGAAGTCAGTGGCATTTCTATACACTAACAATGAGACTGAAGAAAGAGAAATTAAGGAGTCAATCCCATTTACAATTGCACCCCAAAGCATAAGATACCTAGGAATAAACCTAACCAAAGAGGTGAAGGATCTATCCCCTCAAAACTATAGAACACTTCTGAAAGAAATTGAGGAAGACACAAAGAGATAAAAATATTCCATGCTCATGGATTGGCAGAATTAATACTGTGAAAATGTCAATGTTAACCAGGGCAATTTACACGTTTAATGCAATCCCTATCAAAATACCATGGACTTTCTTCAGAGAGTTAGAACAAATTATTTTAAGATTTGTGTGGAATCAGAAAAGACCCCGAATAGCCAGGGGAATTTTAAAAAAGAAAACCATAGCTGGGGCATCACAATGCCAGATTTCAGGTTGTACTACAGAGCTGTGGTCATCAAGACAGTGTGGTACTGGCACAAAAACAGACACATAGATCAATGGAACAGAATAGAGAACCCAGAAGTGGACCCTAGACTTTATGGTCAACTAATATTCGATAAAGGAGGAAAGACTATCCATTGGAAGAAAGTCTCTTCAATAAATGGTGCTGGGAAAATTGGACATCCACATGCAGAAGAATGAAACTAGACCACTCTCTGGCACCATACACAAAGATAACTCAAAATGGATGAAAGATCTAAATGTGAGACAAGATTCCATCAAAATCCTAGAGGAGAACACAGGCAACACCCTTTTTGAACTCGGCCACAGTAACTTCTTTCAAGATACATCCATGAAGGCAAGAGAAACAAAAGCAAAAATGAACTATTGGGACTTCATCAAGATAAGAAGCTTTTGCACAGCAAAGGATACAGTCAACAAAACTAAAAGACAACCTACAGAATGGGAGAAGATATTTGCAAATGACATATCAGATAAAGGGCTAGTTTCCAAGATCTATAAAGAACTTATTAAACTCAACACCAAGGAAACAAACAATCCAATCATGAAATGGGCAAAAGACATGAACAGAAATCTCACAGAGGAAGACATAGACATGGCCAACACGCACATGACAAAATGCTCTGCATCACTTGCCATCAGGGAAATACAAATCAAAACCACAATGAGATACCACCTCACACCAGTGAGAATGGGGAAAATTAACAAGACAGGAAACCACAAATGTTGGAGAGGATGCGGAGAAAAGGGAACCCTCTTACACTGTTGGTGGGAATGTGAACTGGTGCAGCCACTCTGGAAAACTGTGTGGAGGTTCCTCAAAGAGTTAAAAATAGACCTGCCCTACGACCCAGCAATTGCACTGTTGGGGATTTACCCCAAAGATACAGATGCAATGAAACGCCAGGACACCTGCATCCCAATGTTTATAGCAGCAATGTCCACAATAGCCAAACTGTGGAAGGAGCCTCGGTATCCATCGAATGATGAATGGATAAAGAAGATGTGGTCTATGTATTCAATGGAATATTACTCAACCATTAGAAACGACAAATACCCACCATTTGCTTCAACATGGATGGAACTGGAGGGTATTATGCTGAGTGAAATGAGTCAATCGGAGGAGGACAAACATTATATGTTCTCATTCATTTGGGGAATATAAATAATAGTGAAAGGGAATAGAAGGGAAGGGAGAAGAAATGGGTAGGAAATATCAGAAAGGGAGACAGAACATAAAGACTCCTACCTCTGGGAAATGAACTAGGGGTGATGGAAGGGGAGGAGGGCGGGAGGTGGGGGTGAATGGGTGACGGGCACTGTGGGGGGCACTTGATGTGATGAGCACTGGGTGTTAATCTGTATGTTGGCAAATTGAACACCAATAAAAAATAAATTTATTATTAAAAAAAAAGAAGTCTTAAGATTAAAGTGTCATAGGGTTGATTCCTTCTGAGGGCTATGAGGGAATAATGTGTTTCAGGCATCTCTGTTTGACTTGCAGATGGCCATCTACCTGTGTCTTCACATCATCTTCCCTCTGCTTATCTATGTCAATTTCTTCTCCTTATAAGGACACCAATCATATTGGATTATGGGACACCCTAATGACCTCATTTTAAATTATCTCTGTAAAGACTCTTTCTCCAAATGAGGTCATATTCTGAGGTACGGGGGATGGACACTTTAGCTTTGGATTTGGGGGATGGGGTGGCATAATTCAATCCTTAACAGTCATTGTTCACCAAAACAGTTTGTTAAGCCCTGGAAAAGAGGAAAGACGACAAATCCAGCTACTGGAAGCCTTGGATTCTAGTTTCAGTTCTGTGCCTTACTAGCAGCATCACTATAAACAAGTCACAAAAACTCTTTGATTCTCTTTCTATATGAGTAGATTTCACTCAGTGGGACTTGGACTATATACCACACAAGATGATTAGAAGATCAAATTGTGATGCTAAGAAGTAGCATGAAAAATAAAAGGTGTTACATGGGTTATATATTTACAATATGTACTTTGGCATTTAACTCTGGGGCTTTGTGTATTTGAACCTGAGTCTGGCCTCCATTTAGTGGAAATATATTAGCAGCTTTCTCCTGGTTGGAGAAGAAAGTGACCCCCTAGTGGTCAAATTGCCGCGATTTTCCTGAACGATAATGTTCAGCATACATTGAACTATAGTTTTTTTGATTTCTGAAAGCTTCAGCAGCTTCTGACACAGTTTCTTCTCCCATGCACCCCCTGGTCTGCCTGATTGCTCATTGCCTTGAATCATTCTTCAGTAACTTTAGCCTGGGAGCCTGAGGCTCCAGTTTGATTGAAGTGTCTAGGACCTTATTTTAATTTCTCTGTGTGTTTTGCCGCTAAATAGCACAACTAGTCTCACACTTCTGCCTTGTACCTGAAAGAGTTTCTAGGACTAAACTCTGCAAGGCCTGACCTATCCTAGATCTCTTTGGTGCTATAGCCCTAATCTCCACTTCCATCTCTGTGTTGTTCTAACTCTACACCTCAAAAAAAGAAATTTGAAACCTCACATTTTTCCCCTCTGATACTAAGCTGCTTGAGTCAGATAACTTCAATTCAACTCCAATTCCTAAGTCTCTTATTTGTATTTAGATGTCCTAGGACACACTATTAGATAAAAGAGCAAGGATGATTCCATAAGACGAACATTATTAGTAGTTGGCTCCTTTTTTGTGAGTAACTTCCTCTTAGTTTTTTAAATAAAAATTATTTTGAAAGAGTCCAGGAGGGGATCCCTGGGTGGCTCAGTGGTTTGGCGCCTGCCTTTGGCCCACGGCGTGATCCTGGAAACCCGGGATTGAGTCCCACATCGGGTTCCCTGCATGGAACCTGCTTCTCCTCTTAGTCTCTGCCTCTCTCTCTCTCTCTCTCTCTCTGTGTGTCTCTCATGAATAAATTAAATCTTAAAAAAAAAAAAAAAAAAAAAAGAGTCCAGAAGAAATGTGTGTGTTTTTATGTTGGAAAAATTCTAAATTAAATAACCATTTAAAGTGGTAAACTCAACTAAACTAAAAAAAGTCTCCCAAAGAGAACAATGAAATCATCTGACCTCAGCAAAGCTAAATATTAGTCTTTGGTGGCCATGTGTTTGGGTAGATAGTTCCACTCAGAAATACCAAGATAGGTCTCCTGTTGAATTGCTTTTAATGGAGAAAGAGAAGGTGTTAATATTATCTTGATAAATTAGGAAATGCCATGCCAATCTCTCCGATGCTGACTTGCCTCCTTGTCTTTATTTCCCTATTTGCTGAGCTTGAATTTTCCAAACAGATTAAGTCAAACAGCTTGGCAAATTTGTTGAGATAGGTATGTGTCACTGCCACTCTGGAAAAAGAGATGACAGTGTTATATGCCATAAACCAAAATCACTCATCCATGAAATTCTACCACTCTGCCATGTATTTGCTGAAGAATGAAGACAGAATGCCAAAAGATCTTGAAATTTTCAGGAGATCCAATTTTAACATTATTCACTACTCCTAACCTATTTGTATTTGCCTTGACATCTTAGCATTAAAGATGTTATATATAGCCAGTGTCATAAATGATATGTTGATTCAGGCATGGTTTTCTTCATCTAAGTGTCACATCAATTGAGAGGAAATATTAGAGTTAAAAAACAAACCTAGTTTCTTTGACTGCTGGATGAATTCTAACCAATTCATTAAGCTTTAACTTGGTGTTACATCTATTTTTGTTGAATTGAAATTTATGGAAAAAATTTAGCCGAAGACAAGCATGAAATTAAAAGTGTAATATGAGCTAAGGTCTCTACTCTGTCATTAAAAAAAAAAAAAAAAAAGGAAGTCTCCAATTATCCAATAGAACAGAATTAATAAAAGTCATATATAATGTCATAATAGATTTTATTCCAATGAACAACATTATTGCTTCTGATTGTAAATCATATGAATACTTTCTGGCAACCAAAAGGAAAAAATTCACACTGTTCATAATTGTGCAGCTTCTCATATACCAAAATGTATGAGGAGTATATGTTACTTGTACCATTAAATTCTTATTATAATATAATGTAGTAATCTAATTTCTCTAAGTGCCTCATTATTTTTCATTTCAACTGCCAAATGCACATATATTTTATGTTGTTAGTGAATTAAACAGGGAGACATGCTAAACAGATTGATATTCTGGATTCACTCTGTGATTTAAATGTACTGATTATAGTATAAAACAAGACATGAAAAAATGTGCTATTTCCTGTAGGTCACACCCAGTGGTTTATAATAAAGGCAATCTGTATTATGCCCAGAAACATATTTTATGCAAACAACTGGTGTGATAAATAATATAATTTCAAGTGAGTCTAGTTGCTTATTTGAATCAGAATCTCTGAGATACAAACAAAATTGGAGCTAAAATCTGAGAAAATTGTGTTGTATAATGCCCAGCACAGCCTAATGAGAGGTAGCCACTTAATACCCACTCCCTGCCCCTACCAATGACATCTCTTGGTGATGATACACGTGATTAACATAAAGAGATAGAATAGAATGGTATATTGGCTAGCTATTATTGGGTAACAGACCATACCAAAGCTTGTCGCTGGGGGGGGGGGGGTAGGGGGGGCAACTATTTAGCCCCTAATCCAGAGTATTATCAATTCAGTTGTGCTCAGTTGAGCTGTTCTGATCATGGCACAGTCATTTCTTGTGGTCAGCTGCAAGCTGGGTCAGTGGTTTTGCTGCCTTGGCTAGGCTCTATTTCTGGGGCCTGTCCGGGACAACTGGGCTTACCCAGCTCTGGTGATCAGTCTCTCAAACTGTGGCAGACTAGCTTGAGTTTGTTCACATAGCCATTACAGGGGGTCCTAAGAAAGCAAAGTACTTAAGGCCTCAGGGTGCCTGGGTGTGGTAATACCATTACTTCCACTGATTTTTATTGGCTAGTAAATCTTGATTTAAGGGTGGAAAGAGATTTTACCTCATGAAGTGAGGAGCTGCAAGGTCACATAACAAAGGACATAGATGAAAGGGTAGAGATTTGAGCCACTTTTTGCAATCTCTTACAAATAATAAATATTAAAAGTAATACTTATTAAAAGAATTAAATATATTAATAGAATCTACCACCTCTCTTTTTACTAGGACTTGTCAAGGAATCACAAATATTATTGTGAGAAACTGAGGAAAGTCCAAATTGTACCATATAAGTCATCTACACCTCCTTTTGTCCCGTTATCATATTTCAAAGAATGATCACACAAAGAACCATAGCCAAATGGATTCAATTACTATTTCATTGATTACTGCTGTAAGACCCTGATAATTTTGGGTTAGCTGCAGAAAAGAGGGACATTGGTAACAGCTGCTGAGTGTGGCTCTCTAACCTCTCAATCATCAAATTTTATGGAGAAAAAGAGGTGGAGATGAGGTTGGCTACTTATATTTAATATAGAAACTTTCATTCACTAGGAAAACTGATTCAGAGAATATTCTGGACCTCTGACCATTAAGATTAGCAATTGTTCCTCTTCTTAGGATATCAGTAGCTACCAGGGAGTGGTCAGAAGTCCCTGGCCTGGCCCGTCTCTGTCACTTCAAATCCCAACACTGTGCAAAAATTGATGACAATAACAGTAACTAAGATAGCTGAAGTTAGGTCTCCTGTCAAAATCTTAGCCAGACTAATGCACATGCTTTGTGCATATCACCAGCTCCATCCATCCCTTCTTACAAAACAGTAACCCAATATGCTCCATTATCCTTTAGACAAGCTGACACACAAATATACTGGTAACTTCATTAATAACTTTACAGCTGCAAAAGTGACCATCAGCTCTTGCTATAGCATCTCCCTCTTCCATAATTCAACATATAGAAAGAGACTAATGCTCTAAAATGACTTTTTTTCCGTTTAATCCAGGTTCATAATTTCACTCTAGAACAGTAAAGTACTCAGAATCCCCAGACTAGAACAGTGAATCCCAGCTAACTGTGTGATCTCAGAGAAGGCTACTGTATCAATACCTTCCCTCTCTACTAATTTCTTCTTATTAGAACCTACACATGCTTAAGCCTCTTGCGATTCATAAAAAATTAACATAATTTAAAGCCTCCTATAATCACTCATTCTTATGTAATAATCATCTCCATCGCCTCCTCACAGTAAAATTTTACTTTAATTCCTTCCATTTCCCCATATTCCATTCATCTGTGGGCCCCATAATTCCACTTCTGTTAAGACCACCAGTGACCTCCATGCTATTAAACCCAGTAAAACTTCTCCATCATTTTTTGTGACTGCTCAGAAATAACCTGATACAACTAACCTTCTTCTCTTCTTGGATTACTCCGATTTTAGTGTCCCTTCATTTTTCTAGCTCATCGTTCTCTACCTTAACAGAAGCCTCATCCTCTCCACAACTCTTTTGAATCCATCCTCTCTTCAGTCCATTCTTATACCTTCAAATATACCTATATGTAGACAAACTCCAAATTGAGCTTCACACCCATATTTCCAACCATCCACTCTCTCTCCATTTGTATGCTCCAGAGGCAGCTCTTGTCAAACATCATAAGCTGACCTCATCATCTTCTCCCCCTAAGTTAGCCCCTCCACCAGCATTCTCAAACCAGAAACTGGAAACCATCAAACTTCTTCCTCTCCAGCTCCACAAAATGTAAACATCTCTGTCTCCTGAAGCCATCCATTATGGCTATCTTCCCTTCCTCATACTTCCTCATACTATCTTCCCTTTCTCATACTAATTCAAGATAATCTTATTCTTGGCTAGTAGAAGACAAAAGTTTTCTAGTTGAACCCTCATCTACACCCCACTGCCTGTCGTTCATTCTCTACTTTCCTGCCCAACAAATGTAACCTGCTCAGGTCAATCCTCAACTTCAAACTTGACAATGCTCTCCGATTTCCCTTGGGATAAAGTCAAATATCTGAAAAGACCCTATCAGGTGTTAAATAGCCTCCCTTATCACTCCTGCATCATCTTTTGCCTTCTCCACCGCTGATGTTTACATTTGCCTTCTTTGGGCTTCTAGATCATTCCTTATTCTTTCTCATCGTTGTACATGCTTTTACCGATCACCTGGAATACTCTTCTACCCTATATTTTTAATTTTTTCCTGGCTCTCTTGATAAACAAGCACTTTCCTATCACTTGCAATTTCTAATCTAATAGCTGTGTTCCCTGGAGATTATGTGCTTCCTGAAAGCAGGGACTCTACCATAACTTTTATGCTTAGTAAAGTGCCTTACTCACAGTAGTGGCTTAATAAATGTTTGTCGAGTGAAGAATATTTATAGTCCCTTCTGTTACCATCCTCCACTTCTAAAGTGGAAATGTTCGTTTTTGTCTCTATTCCTGGTTTTAGCTAGTTTTTGAGGCTGTCTAGATTATATAATTAGTAATATTTTTTTTAAGAAAAATAATGGTGAAGCTCTTTCAAACACAAAGCCTTTACAAATCAAAAGAGTATTGTAATAACCTCTACGTACTACTCACATAAATGACTCAAGAAGGTTTCGTGAAGGACTGAAAAACTAAATTATCATGAAGGAAAAAATAGTTAAAGTTTAAATGACAAAGTCAGCAACCTTAGGCACTTCAATTGGAGGCTAGTCATTGCCAATATTACTATTACCTTGTTGTGCCCAAGATTGCGAATCCGAGAAACCACCAAGGAGCCGACACTGATGCAAGCGCACAAGGGTTTATTAGCAAGCTCGAGCTTGGGTCCAATTATACCCAACACAGAGGAGCAGGGACTTGGACCTCGAAGTGGGTTACAGCTGGGTTTTTTTATGGGCTGGTCTAGGGGATTTTCAGAAGAGGTAGAGGAATTTCTCAAGTTCTGTTTACATAACATTCTGATATGGGGCTTTCAAGGGCACTGAGCTCTGTTCTCATTCTAATATGGGACTTTCTACCACGGGCGTGGGCTCTATTGTCTTTCTGATATGGGATTCCCTGCCAAGGACATTCTACAGTTTTTCCTGTAAAGTTCAGTTCTTACTCACAGGGGCCTAAGATGGCTATACTTGTGCTAATGCTAAACTTGAGGTGGAATGACCTTAATTTTTCTCAGCCTCCACAACCTGATTATCTGTATCACTATTTTTTATGCCTTGCCAAGATTCCTGCTAGTTTTCTACCCAAAACCATACTAATGTTTAATCACTTGATTTCTCCTCTTTTTTACCTTCTGGTTTCATTTTACAAATTCTTATTATGGGGCAATCACTATACAAAGTTATAGGAGTAGAAAGATAATTATTACCTAGGTCTAGCTTTTTCCACTTGCTATTAAAACTATAGAAACCAGGCAGCCCCGGTGACTCAGCAGTTTAGTGCTGTCTTCAGCCCAGGGCGTGATCCTGGAGACCCTGGATGGAGTCCCATGTTGGGCTCCCTGAATGGAGCCTGCTTCTCCCTCTGCCTGTCTCTCTCTCTCTCTCTGTCTGTCTGTCTCTCTGTCTCTCATGAATAGATAAATAAAATCTTAAAAAAAAAGAAAAAACATAGAAACCAACTGATATAATGTTAGCTTAAGAGGAAACAATGTGAGACTAGAAAGGTGTGGCTTTGAATCTCATCTCTGCCACTTACTAGATCAGTGAGCTTCAGCACATTTCTGTTCATTAGTGCTCTTATCATTAACACAGAGGAGGGGAGAAACAACTATCAAAATAGCTACTTATATTTCCAATAGAATTAAATGAGGTAGCATTCAAAGCATCTAGTATGTAGTTTGCATATAAATACTCAATAAAGTACAATTACCTGTAATAACTCTGTAATAACTCAAAGGGGCAAATACATTGTTAAAATGCTCATCAAAAGAAAACTACTTTTTAAGATTTTATTTATGTATTCATGAAAGACACAGAGAAAGAGGCAGACACATAGGCAGGGGGAGAAGCAGGCTCCCCAAGGGAAGCCTGATGCAGGATTCAATCCCAGGACCCTAGGATCATGACCTGAGCAAAAGGGAGACACTCAACCACTGAGCCACTCAGGTGCCTGAAGGAAAACTATTTTAAATTGCTTTTCACTTTATCTGAACACAAATAACTCCTTTAATAAGTTTTCAGTTTCTGTGTTTATGCTGTGATATATTACTTATCACATAAGTACATCTTCTAGCACAAACAGGTGCTTAGTAAAATATTTGATTAGCAAATATTATTTTAGAAGTTCTTCAGACCAGTGATTTCAAAAGTAAGGTGCATAGACCCTATGGGATAGTAAGAAGGAAATATTAGAGCGTGAATTTACATAAACTTTTATCTATAACCAAAAAACAAAACTTTACTAACAGTTAGTAATGCCAAATGACCACAGTACTCACCCCAGGTCTACGAGAGAATAACAACAGCTCTACAACATGAAAGGTTTGCTAGTAGCACCTCAGGGGTAGCTCTTCTTTCAGAGGTCTGCACATCACTGCAGTTTCCTTGTCCCCAGTTTGCTGTATGCACAGATAAGATTATTTAGGTTGAACCAAATGAACCTTCACAAAACAGACAAGTGGCTACGAAGACATCTGCAAACACCAAGCACTGAAACAACACTAATTCATGCACAAGCAAACGCCAAGAAAATGGAAAACTGGACACTTTTTCTATTACAATTCCTAGGTCTTCATCAGCTATGTTATGAAGAGAAACAGTAGTGATAATCCTAACATATTCAAATATTAAAATTTAATATTTGAAGTCATCGAGTACAATGTTTTTGTACATTAAATATAATCAACGAATGATTGATACTTAATTCAACCTTTTGCAGTACCTTTAGTGTATATTCTATAATTATAATACTTATTGAGCCTATACATTTGCTAGTTTTGGTTCTAAGTACTATGCATATGTTAACTCACTTAATCCCCACAATAAACTACTGTAAAGTAGACCCTATTATTATCTCCGTTGAATCAATATGTAAAACAAGGCACTGAAAGATAATGTAATTTACCAAGGTCATATACTCAGTAGATAGAAGAATTTAGGCAATCTGAACCCAGAGTCCACAATCTTAAGCATTCTATCTACCTCACTAATGTTTTGCCTATATTACAACAGTACATGTTAACTGATGGATAATATAAATATATAAATATACATATTTATGTCTGTCTCTCATTCTTTTACTAATAGCAGTGTTTCATCCAAAAAGTTAAGTTCCCCATTTTGGACCACAGAGAAGAGACTTCTATAAGAGAATTCTGGGAATAAAAGCTTGCTGCTCTTCCACTCCAAAAGTTAATCTTTCCTAAGACAAAGTTATTGGGACAAAAAAAAAAAAAAATGGATGCAAGATCTTGGGCTCTGTGGGAGAGAGTTGTAATGGAGCTTTCTCCTTCATGAGCTATTAGGAGGCTGTATCCTAGAATCAAAAAGCTGTAGGGTGATAAGCTGGCTGCCTTATTTCTAAGAAAGATGTTGGCCTTCACAGTTCTTTAGACTTTCTGAGAGCTGGCACCAATCTTTTGGATATTACTAAACTCCCTGGACCCCATGAATTCAAGAAGTCACACAACTGGGAAATTAGTTCTCTCCACCAGAGGTTGGGAAGAGGTGAGAGAACTCTGGGTACCTTTGTGGACACAGGAACCCTGCCTACTTCTCTGCACCTAGTCATCCACCCCTTTGGTCCTTTACCAAGCTCACCTGGGTTGTCCACAGAATTCAGTCATTTGTAGTTGTATGACTAAGGTTCTCATTTTCTTGGTGGCTGTTGTCTGGGAATCACTCTTGGCTCCTAGAACTGCCTAGCCTTCTCTTAACATGGTAGCTTACTTCTTCAAGGCCAAAAGGAAAATAATGTAACATATTCCTCTGAGTCACTATCTTATCACCCTTCTGATATACACTAACCTAATTCCATCACGTTCACTGATCCTTCCCACACTCAAGGCAAGATAGTTACACTAGGTGTGTACACCAGGAGAGAATCTTGGGGGCTGTCTTAGATTCTGCCTACCTCAAGGAGAAAGACAATGACTTAATAACAATAACACTAAGGATTTTCTGTGGTGTGAAAAAATAAACAATTTCTCTACTAAACAATTTAGTAGATGAAGTACACTCACATTTGAGCCCAGATACAGAGCCAAAAAGAAAAAGTGGAAGAAATATTTCAAAATGTAGAGTGATGAAATCTTAGAAAACTTAAAAGATTTGTGTAAAATATCTAAGAATCCTGAAATATGGCTACTAGAGTTCCAGAAAGAAATAAACAAATAGAGGATAGGTAAAGAACAAGATTATTAAAAAAAACACTAATGAAAATAGACCAAGTCAAATCCTTTGACTTTGAGACCAAGTCTCAAATCCTGATTTATAAAAAAAAAAAAAATTCTGATTTATGATAAAATACAGCATATTGTGGCAAAATCTGTAAAATTAATGAATTAAGAGAAATCTATAATATTAGAGAGAGAAGTCAATTTCAAAATAAAAAGTATGCCACTCTAAAAGCTAGGAAGTGTGGAATCACTATTAAGAAAAAAATAACTTAACAATCTTATACCCAGCCAAAAAAAGTTATTATCAGAATCTAAGTAGATATTTGAGAAGAAGCCTGAGAGTGTGTGACCCACATAATAAATCCTAGAAAAACACTTGACTAAGTACTTAACATAATAAATGAAGTGTAACTAAAACCCCATTCAAAATAGGGGAAAATAAATAAGAACTAAAACTGGTGAGTGATGAACTTTATAATTTATATAATCAAAACAAATGATAGTAGACCACTCAAAAATATATGATGCAAGCTCTTGAAACAAAATAAGATATTTAGGAAAAGACTGTGAAAATAAAGGGTAACATTTTAAAGACAATAGTCATAAATCTGTGTGGAACATATTACATAGCAGCTAACTAGAAATTGTAAATATTCAAGAAATTCCAGGAGAATCAGATCAAAAACCTAGTTAGAGTCTTCAACAGGCTTCATCCAGAGTTAAACAACTCTAGTATAAATTAAAAATGAAAAAACTATGGAGGACTTTAATACAAAGAAAAAAACCTTAATAGACATAAATACTCCCATCTTTACAAATATAAAAATTTTGCATATAAATGAGACATTTATGAAAATCAGTATCAACTTGTCCATAAAGAAAATTTTAATAATTTTTAAAAAGCAGAGGTCACATTTTCTGATTATAATACATTAAATATGAAAATAGCAAAAATGTGGCAAGAAAATTACTTGAAAATTGAGATACATTCCTAGCTATTGCTTAGATCGAAAAAGGGCTCAAACGGAAATTAAAAACTACCTAGAACAAATTAATGATATCAAAATTAGTAATATCAAAAACTATGAAAGACAACCAAAGCTATTCTCAAAATTATTAGCCTTTATAATAAAAAAAAAAAAAGTGGAAGAAAGGTAAGAAAAGGAAAGAAAAAGAAAGAAAGGAAACCTATTACACATCATAGAAAATTAGAGAAAAAGCAGTTCATAAGATTATTCACTCTGGGTCTTTTTTATAAGCTGATTCAAAGCAGTATAATGGGTTAGAACCTTGGTTGTGTATATAACAAAATTTGCTTTGTTGAAAAAAATAATCCTAATGTGTAACAAATCTTACCTGAAAAGATTCAATTCTTAGTAGCAATTGGTTAACTCAGGCAAAATAAATAAGGACACCTGTTTAACTATCTAATTAGAATGTATATTTGGGGATCCCTGGGTGGCGCAGCAGATTAGGGCCTGCCTTTGGCCCAGGGCGATCCTGGAGACCTGGGATCGAATCCCACGTCGGGCTCCCGGTGCATGGAGCTTGCTTGTCCCTCTGCCTGTGTCTCTGCCTCTCTCTCTCTGTGTGACTATCATAAATAAATAAAAATTAAAAAAAAAGAATGTATATTTGAAGAACTATTAAGCTACTGTTCCATTTCTCAAACATAAAATTTCTTTTAAAGAAAGAAAACTATCCCTAGAGGCACAAACAGAAAAACCCAAGAATATGTCAAAAGACCTGCAATGGGACAAATAATTGTGTGTGCATACAGAAGTATCTAGCTCCTGCACCCCCTCTAAAAATATCATAAAATGGCCAAAATAGATAAAAAGTGGGAAACCTACAACAGCATAGAAAACCATTTAGATACTACGCACGCCAAAACCTTAGAGGTTCCAAAGAACACTCTAAACCAAACTAGGTGACAAATCATAGACCGAGAATTAGCTGTGTAATGAGTACACATAATGGAGGGGAAAAAAAAAAAGAAGTCTCATGGTTAAATAGGCATAAGAACTAATTTCATACACACATACAAACCTATACATAAACAATGAAGTAAAATAGCTAATAAACATAAAAATTCAACATCAGTACAATTTATTAAGGACCTTCATTTGCTTCTAAAATGAGTTAAAAAAACTATTTTTAATATTTAGTACTAAGAAGGTATACAGAGATGGACACATTCACAAACTTCTGGTGAGACTGCCTGTTGGAATGACATTCCTGGAAAATAATGGTGCAAATTGTGTCCAGAAACAAAAAGTATTTATGTCCTTTGACCATAATTACTTTTCTAGAATTCAATTTTAATGAAACCTTTTCACTACAGCCTTATGATAGGGAAAAGATTCAAAAGAACATAAATATTTAACAGATGATTAATTAAAGTACATTTATGGGTCATCCATATTATGCAATCATTAAAATATCTATTAAAAATTGATGATACAAAAACATGCTTGTTATATAATATTAACAAAACTTGCAGTCTGAAACTCTTATCTCCTGTTAGAACACAATATAAAAAGTATAAGAAAAAATGCTGAAACAAAATACAACAAAATATTAACAATGACTATTCTTGGGAAAAATAAACATTTTGTTTTAAAGACTGTGTTCTACTTTGAAGGAATAACAGTTGCAGGATTTGTTAAGTGAGCTAAATTTCCCACTTGTAGCTTGGCTCCATGAGTTTTGTGATCTATATCACAAATCATTATCCTATAAAACTATTCCCTCTTTAAGATTTAGGATCTTTGATCAAATTTTTCCTTTCTAATGCTATAGTAGTTGAGTCCCAACTGAAGTCTCAGCTATGCCTATCATAACATTGTATTCCTGATTTAAAAAAAAAAAAAAAAAGGAATCAGAAGTATTACTTCCTGTTCTGTCCATCTGAAAACTCTGGGCAATTTCTTTTTCCCTGCCATAGCCCTTCTTTATTTGGCTCTCATTTTTGTCTTCTATCTGCAGTCTTCTATGGCAGTTTCATTAGGAGTTTTTCTTTCCACCCATTAAAATTCAGATTCAAGCCAAGTGACGAAGCTTTATCATTCTTCTTCCAAACATACTTTCCATGGTTTTCACTACAAGTATGCTAAATCCCTTCCAGAAACCTTTATTTCATTCAATACCATGCATATACCCTGCTGTTTACTTTTCATAGTCTTTCAGTATCACAATCACCAACTGGAAGAATTGAAACTGTCTGGGGTACTCCCCTCATACCCAGACAATCCTGAATTTTCTTTTGTAACATTAAATGCCTAGAGCTGTATCTGAGATCTTTAACGTAAAGTGTAATTAATTCTCATGTGCTTCAGCAGAAAGGAGTAGCCCTCAGTAAATTTAAGAGATTGACGAAAATCTAATCTCATCACATTGGTTTGAAATACAAGTCCTAGAATGCAGGCTCTGCAGCAATCTTGCACAAAGCTACCACATAATGGCTCTGTGGCCTCTTGAAGCGAGGTCGTCATCAACCCCCATGACTTTGTAGAGTTGACAGGATCTCTTTAGTTTTCAGTCACTGGGCCTTCCTGCCTAGACTCTCCTCTGGCTGGGTAGTGCTGAGTCCTCTTTAAGTAGATCTAAGTTACCAGTGATGAAAAAATCCCTTGCCTCTTTAAAGTGTCCTATGTGCTTCCTTCTCTGAATCTTGCATGTGTTTGTCTTTGCAACAGATTTACTACCACATTCAAAATTCTATTATATAAGGATTCCTTCCATCCAGAAACTCTTTAATATGTTGATTTCACGTAATGGATGTAAGAATCACTTGGAAAGATATCATTTATTAATTGCATGCAGGTCCTGGGCCCATTCCCTGGAAATTCTGTCTCCGTAAATCTAGGTTGGATATAGGCAATCTGCATTTTTAACATTGAATTTGATTCGAATAGAGATGCTCATCCAATTACAATTGAGAAAGACTGCTTTTAACTTTTTAAGAACCTTGAACACCATTCCTCAAGCTCCTTCTATGAGTTCTAGTTCCCAAAATGGTCTTCTCCCAAGGGTTCCTGGTGATAGTCATGTTAAATGTATTTAGTTCTATCCATTTGATGGCTGATGAGGATTAACCTACATAATATTTAAATACTCTTTCATAGAAGACATATACTTACTGCTTAACAAAGTACTTCCTACAATCATAAGTTTTCCTTTCTTAGAACAGCAGGCAGAACCCTAAATAGTGTTGATTCACCTTTCTCATTTATTTCTGGGCTCCTCTGGTACCCATGCACCTGGGTCACAGACATCATTTATTTATTTTTATTTTTATTTTTTAAAGGTTTTTATTTATTTATTCATGAGAGACACAGAGAGGCAGAGACATGGGCAGAGGGAGAAGCAGGCTCCCTGCAGAGAGCCCGATGCAGGACTTGATCCCCCCAACTTGGGATCACCCCCTGAGCCGAAGGCAGGTGCTCAAACCGCTGAGCACCCAGGCAGCCCACAGACATCATTTATTGCATTCTTAATGGATAAGCAGATTTCACTACCTATACTTTCATGGTCAATTATGTCATATAAGTAGTAGTTACGTCAGATTTCCTGAATAAATTTAAATCATGAAAGTTCCGTTTTATTTACTTTTAGTGTCTGCTCATGTAATACATACACTCAGCCTCTCTTTCTCCTGCCCCTTTTCATTCTTCTGTAGTTTTTCCTACTTGTTCCTTTAATTATCAAATCAGCATAAACTTCTGGCGCATTTATAAACCGTTTCCAAGTCAGCTCCACAGCTATACAAAGCTTGTAACAGTGATTGCTGTTAGTAAAATGATGTTTGCTAATATTCAGGACCTTTTCGAGTATGATGTGGGTTCCTACTATGTAATCAAGGCAGAGCAGTACAATAAACTGTAATATTTTTTTCTTCTCTTCAAACATCTTACTTGAAACAAATGGTCTGTATCCAATTAAGGTAAATTCTATTTTCACTTATTGGGCAGTATTTTCATATTACAAACCTTAATTTATAAAATAGCCATTTTCTTTCATTGTCCAGTTAAGGTGACTAACGATTTACAAAGAAGGTATGGTTAGGAAAAGAATGACAGATAAGCTTAGCCCTTCATAGAGGCCATGAATATATAGCCATTTCTCACAAATGCACATTACGTATAGCTGAACGTTCTTTTTGAAATATACATACTATCAGCTTGCCAATATCATCTTTTAAGCTAATGTACTCAGATATTTCTTGGGAGAAAAACGACTTCTGTGATGAATTTTAAACCATGTAACAAAAATATGTTATAGTTTCAAAGTGTATGACATTGCATTTAAATGCATCCCCACTTAACAAATATTATAAATACTTACTGACTATAAATATGATGAATATAAAATAAGTGGCAAGTGTTTTCCCTTGAAATACAACTTAAATCAGAGATTATCTCAATATTTTTCAACCATCTCTAAAAGCATGGGAACTATTTCTGAAACTGCCTTAAGAACATGAGTAAACTGGTCCTTTGTAGCAGAGACTAAGAAAGAAATCCCTGCAATTCAACAGTCTGGATTCAAATCCCCCTTCACTTCATAGAGTAAATTATTTAATCTACTTATACCTATGTTTCCATACCTGTACAATGAAGGTTATCAGAGTTTCTATCTCATAAGGTTGTTGGGAAAATCAGATGCAAAAATATATGCAGCGTATTCTGTATATATTTTTGTTTGTTATGTATATTTATGTATTTCATGTATGTGTTTTTCTATATTTTGTACATATGTATAAATGTGTGAGAAAATATGAAGAAAAATGTAAAAAAATACTTATGCATGGTGAAAGTTCACTAAACATACATTATTGTTCTTACATACAGTTTTGGGGCACTGAAATTTCCCAAAGTGATTAAATTGAGGTGTTGCTTTTATTATTAGAATGAATTCTTGTGAAACTGATATTTCTCAATGATACTCTATAGTCAAAGTCTCGGGTAATAAGGAAGTAAGATGATTTTAGGGCAAAGTACCTTCAAAAAAGCACTCTACAAATGTCAACCATTATTATTTTTTATGACAATGTTGATAACAATGATGATTACACATTCCTCAAATCTTAATGTCGGGATCCCTGGGTGGCGCAGCGGTTTAGCGCCTGCCCTTGGCCCAGGGCGCGATCCTGGAGACCCCGGATTGAATCCCGCGTCGGGCTCCCGGTGCATGGAGCCTGCTTCTCCCTCTGCCTCTCTCTCTCTCTCACTGTGTACCTATCATAAATAAATAAAATTAAAAAACAAAAAACCAAAAATCTTAATGTCATCCAGATGGCCCCATTTTTCCAGACTTCATGAGTCACTCTTACTTTTTACACATGTAAGAGTAGTTTAAGTCAGCTTCCTCCACCACTGAGGACTCACTGAGGAATGCATGCAGTGATGCCATTAGACTCTCTGGCTTTGTTCTCTATTATGCACATAGCCTTCACGATGACACCCAAATCCCAGCGAAGGCCAAGGGGAAACTAAGGCAAATGGAGGATAATTGTAATTCAGGAAAAGATAACATAACTCTCCATTCTTCTTCCACAAGTAGTCACTTATTCTCTCTAGCCCTTTAAACAGTTCTTAGCATTTTACCTGCCATTGTATTATAGAAGTCACTTACCCCTTCCCAACCAAAGTTCTTTTATACCATATCCTTCCTATTGAGAATCTAGGTACATATGTTTCTGGTTATAGAGAGAATAGGATTTCCTTGCCCACCCCTGTCTAAAACCTAGTCCCACACTTGCCTGCCTGCCTGCCCAAATGAAACTCAAGGGTGGAGGCATCTAGGGAAAAAACAAAAACAAAAAACAAAAAAACAGAAAACTATTTTAATAGCCAATGCTACATTTTCCAAAGTTTGGAAAGCATCATATGAAAGTCACAACCAGTGACTGGTTTTTTTTCACAATATTTTTTTAAGGAAGAGATTATGTTTATGTATCTTTTGAATCTTCTGATCATCAGTGAACAAATATGTAGAGGAAAGAGAGAATGAGAGAGAGAGAGAAAGACCCATATGTCAATGAAAGACATTTAATTTTCAGAGAGAGTCTAGCCAAAAGCCATATTTAGGAGAAAATACATTGGGATCTTTTGCAGGGGCATACCCTTAATAAGTATATGCCCATTTTAACATTGCAGTCCATGGCATCTGCATTTTAAAAGTTGAGATATATTAACATTGTATTAGTTTCAGATGTACAGCATAATAGTTTGGTGTATGCATACATTGCAAAATGTTCCCCACTAATCTAATGAATGGTTAACATCCATCACCATACTTACTTCGAATTTTTTTTGATCTTGTGATGAGAACTACTTCTTCAATTAGAGGTTTCCCAAGTACCATGAACTAGATACTTGCTTCACATCTAGTTGGTTAAAACTGCTCACATAACTGGTCCCTACCATTACAAAAGAGATATAATCCCCAGCCTAAATTCCCTGGTCTGATCTGAAATTTAGAAACCATTTACTATTGCTTAAGTGGCATTTTCCCCAACTTCAATTGTTTTAAGATCTGGACATCCTACTTTGTAAATATAAATATGGATTCATATTTAAGTAAATATAAGATAAAAATTCTAAGAACAGTCATTTGGTAAGGGATATACAATTATACGTATAATTCATGAGAGGGTATTCTAATAGCCTATGAATTCTTATATATATCAGATTATTGATCTGATATCTGCAGCTGAGAAATAGAAATTCCAAATAACTCTGCCATATACCAAAAAAGAACCAAATCAAATAATGAGTTAGAGGTTGATTCCACATTAGGTTGTTAAAAGCACATTTGCTCTTCTAACTCTTGTTGAGGGAAAAAAAAAACACTATTGTCTATTATTAGACTGTTCAGACTACTTATTAAATATAAAAAAGCATATTAAAATTAGTTGAATAGTAATTTTGAAAAAATGGATCCTCCCCAAAACTAGTTATACTCAGATACCATCACAGTATACATATACTACTACAGAGCACAAAGACTAGAGTCCAAAAGATATCCAGGCACCAGTTTAACTTTACGATCTGAAGTGAGGGTTCTATGGTCCCAGGAAAGTCTTACTTCAGTTGGTAAACTTGGTGAGTATAAGGCTTTTCTTAGATGTGGCTTGGAGGGTGATGGGGTTATTCAAGGAGATACTGAAGGCCCAGCATGGCCCTTCTGGAATCTGTAGGGGATCAAATAAAAGTACCATCTTAAAAACTAAGAATAAGCAGTGGAAACTTACTCTTCTTTGATCAATTATTTATAATAAAAAGTTCAAAGGAAGGTGATGAAATTGCCATCAACTTAGTACCTTGGTTGCATAATCAAAAGAAACAGCTTCAGCCCAAAGGGGGTTAATTACACTACTAATGAAAAAATTACCGTAAGTGTTTGAATTTCTGGAATCTTGTTATTTGCAATTATCTAAGGAAACATTTTCCAAAATTATAGTTTTTCTAATTTAAAGCATGATTTACTTTCCCTCTTGCACTGAAAAATAACTAAATTTTTTTTCCCCCCTCTGGAGCATTTTCCTTTCTCTGAAAGCATATTTACCACTTATAAATAATCTGATTTACAGGAAGAATGATATAAAAGATGACATATTGAACAGTTATGCAATTCAACAAATCAATTGTTTTGATTGTTTTAATCTTTTTTCAATAAAAAAAATTGATTCACTCAAGTAATTTCCCAATTCTCTCGAATGGTCAAACTTGTAAATATGAAATAGATCTGCATGATTTTGATATTAAACTGTGCTATATTTAAACCTAGGTGATCTTTCATGGCTTCCTGAAAATTATGATATTTGGAGCACCATTCTTTTCATGGGAAATTTTTTTACATTAGGACATGCTAATGAACTTTGCGTTACTATTGCTAAAAATTTAATAAATTTTCCTTAATTCTGAAACAATTCTCTTTTCAATCTTTTGCTCTTTTAAATTGTTTATCTTATGTTTCCACTTACATAGGAGTAAGTCGGGGGTTTTTTTCTATTCTTTAATTCTCAAGCTAAAGTAAAACAGAAAAGACTTTGTAACCTTTACAAAGACCTACTACACTGGTATCTATAAACATCAAATTCTGGGAATGCAAATATAATCATCAGTGGTGATATACAAAGATTCTGTGGGTTGTGTTTCAAAGCTCAAGCAATGGTTCACTTTTTTTCTGGGTCATTTGGCACCTAGCTCACAACAGCCTTCCCATCCCTTCAGGAGAATATCCTGGTTTGTGTTGATTGATTGCATTTTTAACTATGTTAGAAGTAATGTTTTTTTATGGATGGCAAGCAACAAATCCCTTCAATTATTTCTTTATTAATATCATTCTTTCCTGTGTAGTTGTCATTACTAATCCTCTCACCAATATTTCCTGTTACACAATTCCAAGAAGAGATAGGCTTCTGCCATTTGCTGAAATATGTTGGTTTCAATTTACTGTTTTTTTTTCTTTCAACTGAGAAATAATTTTTTAATTTTTTTGGAATCTGACTGTATGGGGTCTTCTAATAATTCACATTTCCAGTCATAGGTGATGGCTCACAATGAGAATATATATATGCATTAACACGGCACTTCCCTACATGTGCATAATCTAGTGCTTTAGAAACTCACTTCCCTTCCAACAGCAATCAGTCCACGACTGGCACACAGAAAATACTCAGGCAAGCATTAAAAACAAACATAAAAGGAATAAGAAAAAAATATTTAGTACCTATGTATCTCCTTATTAATTATCTTGCCTAATCTTCACATAACCATGTGAAATAAATATTATCTATGAGATGAGAAAAAAAGAATATTTAGTAAATTTCCCATGGTCTCATCTTGACTTCAAATTCCTATTCTCTGACATCTTAGTTGTAAACACTCTCCATGAAAACAAAAATCATTATGTGGGGTCTCTCATTTCCAAAGTATTATAACATTTCATTATACGCTCCATTCTGAGGGAGGATACTTTCAAAACTGTTGATATTTTTGTATTTGCATAGAAAGGGAAGGAGCAGTGTCATCTGCTGTATTTATTAGAGTCCTGGTCACCACATAGTATTTATGAGGGCCTATTTATTTGCAAATGCTTCTGAAAATGAAAAATGAGGACTTCAAAAATGATCATTTAACAGCACTGAAATAGTTGAATATCAGTAGAAACACATGTAACAAAAGTAAAATAGTTGTATCAGGAGGACCCTAAGAATGACTGAATGTGGAGATTGAGTGAGAGACAGAGTCAAGGATGACTCCTATGTTTCTAGCTTCCATGAATGAGGGGATATTCATGCCATTCACTTAAAGAGAGAATATAGATGTAAAAGACTTTAGTTGAAAATTACTAGGTCATTTTTAGGACATGTAGAGCTCAAAATTCCTGTAAGACATACAATTGAGATTTCTAGGAACTATCTGGATTTATGGGTTTTGAGTTCAAGGCAGAATTTAGAGCTATAAATATAACATGTAAGTGGTAACTGAAACCATGAATGTGGTTTAAGTAACCTTATGAGTATGAATAGAAAAAAGAACAGAGTGCCAACAAAGAGGACTTGAGGAATGTGAATATTTAAAGATGGGCAGAAAAACATGAGCCCACAAAGGAAACTAAGAAGTCCAGAAAAATAGGATAGAATCCAGAAGAAAATTAAGTTGCTAAGGAAGTGTTTCTTACTTTTTAAGTGCCTTAAAGGAGAGAATGGTCAACAAGGACAAGTAAGATGAAGATAAAAAGGCTCTATGTTATATAGGTCATTGTTCATCTTCGGAAAAAAAAAAAGGAATGAATTTGTACCAAATTGGTAGAAGCATTTACTCCTGTATAAAGCAGCTTGATTTTTATAAGCTCAGAACTTGGACATGACTAAAAGGAAATGTGATGTCAAAAGCCGGTGTTTTAAGGAAAGGAGAAACTTCATGTTCAATAGTCCTTACTTGTGAAAAAACCAAGATGTAAAACTTTTGAGTCAATCTGAAGTTATGATTTTACAAGGGGTTTCATCAGAAAGACAAAGGGGCAAGAGAGGCAAGCGTAATTATGACAAAGTGACTGACAGGACTCTCTTTAGAATCAAGGTTAGAAAGGGAAGAAAGTAAATCTAGAAAGAAACAGATGAAAAGAAAATGGAGTAGTTCAGATCCTGAAAGTTTCCTAAAGTCCAAGAGTAAGTGTACTAGTATTACAGAGTTGGGAAGGATAGGTTGTTAGTTAAACAGTGATAAATTGAAGTTGAATATTTCATATATAGTAGACAGTGCTAGATTTTGGTGTATTTCAAGATGTGTTAGATACGGAATTAATTTTGAGGTAAAGACCATTACAACTGATGACTGAATCATCACAAAGACACTGAAGTTCACTCTGGAAGTTATTGAGATTAAAGTAAAAGGTTGAGACACTAGAAAGGCATTGCTAATCAGTTTTATGTCAATCAACTAATAGTACTTTCTCTTGGAATCCTTACAAAACTGAAAATGAGTTGAAAATATAAAATGTACAACAGATTGAAATAGTCAAATAGAACCTAACTTATTTTAAGAATTAGCCAAGGTAACTCAAGCCATAAATAGTATTATGGAAAACAGATAAAAATATTTGGATATTAACTTCAATTGTTAAATATTTTCCTAGCAAGAATTTACCTGGGTGGCTCAGTGGTTTGAGTGTCTGCCTTTGGCTCAGGTTGTGATCCTGAAGTCCTGGGATCAAGTCCCACATCAGGCTCGCTGCAGAAAACCTGCTTCTCTCTCTGCCTCTGTCTCTGCCTCTCTCATGAATAAATAAATAAAAAGAACCTGTTGTTTTATTTTTATACCAGCTTTTTAATAGACTCCTTCTTAAGCATTTTTGGTTGTGTCACCGTCATATAACATATACAATATTATATAATGGTGGTGTATATTTTACTAAACTATGCAAATGTATTACCGTTTCTTTTCTGTCCCCAGCTTTACTGAGATCTAACTGACATATAATATTGTATGCATAGAACATGTAATAAATAGCATGATGGTTTGATGTATGTATGTATTGCAAAATTATTACCATAATAAAGATCAGACCTGCATGCAAAAAGCTGTACTATGGAGAATGGGAAGGAAAATGGAAACATAAAAGCATCTCTGGGTTATGTTATGGGTTAAATTTAAATCCATGAATCTGCAATTGGTATTATTTGCCCAGTTAAGGCAATTGCAATAACAGTTGTTAGCCTCATTCATGAGAAGGAAATCAAGGATCTACAAACATAAAATAGTGAAAATGTAAATTATATGGACAATGAAATGACTAAAAAAGAAGATATACTTGGGATAGAGAGGAAGAATATAGGTCAAGTGCTAAAATTCTCCAATAAAATTCAGAGAGATCAATCCATGGCTACTGCAGAGAGGACAAAGGCAATTAAAGAAACATGAGAGGATGGTAGAGTTAAGTGGTATGATACTCAAAGTTTCACCCAGATATGGAAGCCCATCAGTTGTTGACAACATCTATTTTTAAAAGGAAGTCTTATTCTGTTAAACAGAAGCATTTTTTAATGTTTTGATATATAATCTCAGATTAATTTTAACAGTTTATATTACCAATAACTATTGTCAAAGTTTTCTATTTATCATTATTACACATGGTGAAGTCAGTACAGTATAATGTACATATTTGCACCAAAGCAAAGACAAGACCTTTCATAATACCTTTTTAAAATGTGTGTGCATTTTTAAGGGCCAATCAGGAACCAAAAGGTACAAGTTTCAGACATTTAGATTTGGTTTTAATATAAGAATTTTTCAGTAGTAAGATCCTTCCTCTGAACAGCCTCTGGAGATGATGATTTCTTCATTTTTTGGACATATTCAAACTAGGTAGCAATGTTAGAACGGGGATTCTACTGCCATGAAAGTCTTAAAAATTGATGAACTTGCAACCATAAAATAGGTTTATGAAATTGATATAAACAATTTCCACATATTGCATTTATGAACCAACCACATCTACAAATAAAGGTCACAGAGACATGATTTTTCTACCAGGGCTCTTGAAGATTTCAAACAATAAATTTAGCCAGTCCCGCTCATAGGCCACAATACTTGCCTACTCAAGAAGCTTCCTCCAACTTAAGCATAAAGGGAGAGGAATGTAAACTGCTATCTCCATGATTTCTACCTTCCTTTGTGTCTTCTTATGACGGGAGAGGTATTTCAGTACTCCTACATTTGAATAGCACTAGTGTCCATGATGCTCTTAGAGGTACCTCCAGCACAGATTAATCAGCAGTCCAATTGGTGAGGTTATCTGAAAAGGAGGCCCTTCACAGTGAATATATCTTTTCAGCATGTGCCAGACACCTAAGTCATTTTCATGGCTCCAGGTGCCAGACTAGATGACCCTCTCATGTCATAGACCAAGAATAGGCATTTTTCTCCAAGTTTATGCAAACCTAGGGGAATGTATCATTTCCTCTATACAAGATGAAAAAGTCCCTATGTACCACACTAGGTTTATGCTCTTCCTTTTGCCCTCTTCCATTTGCTTCCCTACCCATATCATAGTATAAAGCCAATTTCTCCCAAACAGAATTAGTAAACTACTTTCCTGTCCCTTCTTGGTTTTGTTTTGTTTTGGTGTGTTACTCTTATAGCTTTGTTGGGTCTTTGAGTTTTAATGGTAATTGTGGGATTTGCCATTTCACAGGGGAAATAGCCATAATAGAACAAATCATACATCTATCATGGAAATTAAGCTGGTAGATCTGTATGATTTTCCAAATATATTTCCTCAATTCTTTCATGGTTTGTTTTCATATTTCTTTATAATTGTTTACTTCTAGCATTCTATGTGAGCCCTTCCAATTCAAGGAAGTCCTATATGAATTTTAAGAATGAATTTGATAGGAAAAAGTACTTAAAAGTACTTAAAACCACAGATTAAAACCAAACCAGTACTTGAGTACTATAGAGACCTATTGTTCAGAGAAAGTATTTACATACTATTTAGGCACATTTTACCTTGGGATGTCACATCATGATTTGTGGCAACATTCAATAAAAATACAGATGATTTTTAGAACATAACTGATAAACAGAATACTAGTAATTATTATAGTTATGTTGCTTATAAATTTAGTACCAGCATAGAGATATTTTCCCTTTTCCTTAAATCATCCATACAGTATTATTCTTCTGTTCTACCTTTAGAAAGTTAAAAAATGATCTGAAAGTATATCCTTCAATCTGAGTATATAGAATTATAAATTATATAGCTGTAGTAGAATTAAGAGTTCAATCCAACTACTTGGTATTTCAGAGGATGAATTTGGATCTCACAGGAGTTGAGGTGGCTATAGACCCAGAGATGGGTTTTTTCCTCTCCACTTGAGGGGATCGGGGAACCAGTTCTCCTTCCCCATTATTGTACTTTTTTCAATATTTGGAGAACTTGATAACAGACAAAATGGTTTCCTCAACCTCAGCTATAACTGGGAACTAAATTTGCTCAAAGCAGATTTCAAAGAAACATTGAGTCCATTCTGGGTTTAATAAAATTCTATTTTTGCTTTAAAAATGGCCATTTCCAAAATTCAAACATTTTAATCAAACACTCAGAACATGTTACTCTTATAAAAAATTAAAGACAAATTTTACTCTTTAATCACTTCTTTTGCCTTTTAAAGTAGACATTTCTAATTAGAAAAACTTGAAAGTATAAGTCACAAAAAAAGATTAATTTTCTTTCTCATCACAAATGCCATATCCTTCAGTCATTTATAACTTTTTTCCTGGCAGAGCTGCCCTGTAGCATTTATTTATATGATCTTTTCCCAACCCCTGGCCAGGTTTCTCTTATGCTGCTTTCTAGGAATCTCTGGAATTAGAACCATATTTTCTTGTCATTCTTTTTTTCCCTTTAGTAATTATGTCTTCTTTTTCTCTGTCACATTTAGCTATTAGATATGCAAATATCAGAGTGATATTAAAACATTTTTTTAGTCCCCATCTAAATGGTGATATCAGGTTATCATCAAGCCCCATGAATAAAAGCTATATGGAAATCATAAATTTCAAACTTTTCATAAAGATTTTTATACTTATTTATCCTTTTAACAGTTTGAGATATAAGTGGCATGCAATAAACTGTATTAAAGCATATAATTTGGTAAATTTGGATATATGGGTACACCCATGAAAACCATCACCACCATCAAGATAATAAAGATATTGTTCATCCCCCCCAAATTCTTTCATGCCTGTTTGTAATCCTTCCCTCCAATCCTCCCCTAGGCAGCCACTGACAGGTTAATTTGCACTTTCTAGAATCTTATATAAATCATACAGCATGTATTGATTGTATTTTATCTAGTTTTTTTTTCATACAGTATAATTATTTTGAGATTCATCCATATTTAGTTCATCTGTTTTTTTGCTCAGTAGTATTCAGTTGAATGGATGTATCAGTTTGTAGGTCCATTCATTTGTTGATGGATATTTCGGTGGCTTCCAGTTTAGGGCTATTACAAATAAAGTTGCTATATACATTCATATACAAGTCTTCAGACATATCCTTCTATTTTTTTTTACAGGTAAATACTTAGGAGTGGAAAAGCTCAATCATATGGCAAATGTATGTCGAGCTTTTTAAGAAATCTACAAACTGTTTTTACCAAGTTATTGTACCATTCTACATTACCATCAGCAGTGTATGAGAGTTCCATATCATCCCTATCCTTAGCAACTCATGGCAAGGTTTTGTGTTTTTTTTTTTTTTTTTTCCTTTTAGATCTAGCAGATAGAGAGTGATACCTCATTGTGATTTAATTTGCCTTTCTTTAATGATTAATGATGTTGAACACCTTTTACTACTTTTCCTGAGGTAACAATGGGACCAAGGTTTTGATATTTATACAAATATCTTGGGGTCTCAGAGAATGAGATCTCTACACACAAATTGGCTGGATTAAGTGAGATCCAGAGTACTTGCATAATGGGAAACTCTAGAAGTGCGTAAATCTCCTCTCAATTAAATGACAAAGTGAAACAAAACCTGTAGCTAGTAGAAATTATTTTACAGATCAGGAAAGAGGAAACATTATCTTTAAAATTCAAAGAGATAGGGACGTCTGGGTGGCTCAGAGGTTGAGCATCTGCCTTCAGCTCAGGGTGTGATCCCGGAGTTCTGGGATCAAGTCCCACACCGGACTCCCTGTGAGGAGCCTGCTTCTCCCTCCGCCTATGTCTCTGCCTTGTCTCTCATGAACAAATAAATAAAATCTTTAAAATTCAAAGAGATATAATTCCTTAGATATTATGTAACATAAGAGCCATAATATTATTATTTTTCTTGAAAACTACTGGATCCTCAATAATATGTAAAAAAGAATGATCAGAATAAAACAGGAACAGAACACCATAGGAAGAGACTAGACTGAGATTAAAGAGTAACCATTTAAGATGACACTTAATGTGACATCTTTGAATGTTTGAAGGTAAATGTGTGTGATGCTTGATTTTTATTCTAGCCAAATTGCCCTTCACCCATAAAAAAAAGATATCCACAGATAGGTGAGAGCTCAAAAAAAAAAAAAAAAATCCATAAGTCACTCTCCTTTAAAAAAAAATAAAGATGTACCTCACTAAATTGAGGCATGAATTTATGTATTTATTTGTTAAATAAACTATTGAATCATTGTCATTTTCAGGCAATGTATTTGGGGTCCCGGGAAATAATAGAAAAGATATCACTTTTCATCACATAAATGTTAGTCCTTAAGATGCATTGCTAATTATGGATTATTAAAATGTTATTTAATGTTTAATTCTTAAAGACAGGAGTTTAGTTACAATTAAAGTGCTTAATGGTTAACTTTTATTTGGCAAGGTTATCAACATACTTGTTTTGACTAATCCAATATCATGGTTAATATAAACTTTGTGGTCATTTACCACTTATACTAAATAGGTGAGAGTAACCAATTACTACATAAATAAGTAAATAAGATAGTTCAATTACTAAGTCATCTGTCACCTTTAAGATACACAGAAGATTTCAAGATTGTAGAGTACCTCAGTGTCATAACTATAAGCATGTACTTTCACTGTGAATAGATGTGAACAATGCCTGTTTCAAGAATTCTAAATAACAGATCACCTACTTTACATAGATGTTTAATTTTAAGTGACAGTTTACTTGCCACATTCTGTCCTGCGAATGATTGATTCAGCAAAGAGTAGGAGGGAATCTGAGCTCCATGATTTCTCTGCCCCACTATCCCTATGTTAGACAGCTTCTTGTTAATGCACTGAAGGTTTTTATGTCTCCTGTACAAATATTAACCTGGAAAATGTTATAACTTGGACTCTTACCAGACATAGCAACTGAAATGCTTTTCTGACAGTAAGCTAGTGAACTAGTCAGCTCCAGAACAAGTATGAAGAATGAGAAGAAGAGCTGCTCTCAGAGAGCCCCTAGAAACTAAACGAGTCTAAACGTGTAGTCTCCTCTCCTCACAAACCCATGTTGTTTCTAGCATTTATTTACTTCATGTAATGGAAGATTTTTTTGTTAGAACCACAAAGGAGGGAAGGGGGAAGACTTCAGAAAAACAACATAAATTTCTCCACTATTATTTCTGCATTCCTTGTTGACTCACATGCCTCTCCTCCAATAAATAATTTACTGTAATAAAAAATTTACTACACTAAAACTATCATTAAGGTCACTGAAAGAATAAATCATCATGTTTTACAGAGTATGCCTAGCTAAGCTAACCAACTTTACTGCTTGGATTTTTATTTGCTGGGTGATGGGATGTGCGAGGCAGAGGAAGTTGGGATTACTGAATAAAAATTAAAACATTCCTATAGCAAGCCACCAGGATTGAACTTGACCTTTGAGAAACAAATTGAAGAGTTTCATAAAAAGTTGTGCTTCAAACCACATCAGAGTTATTTTTATGGACAAAATCTCCAGTGAGATCGTTGACGACATGTGTACTCATGACTCTCAAAGGAAAGAACAGGACATAATGCCAGCTTGTTAGCAATCCCTCAAAAACAACAGGACACTTTCAAGTCATTCCACATTGTAAAATACTAACGATAACTCCAAGAAAACTCTCTTTTGCCTTGTGGCATATATGTAAAAATAAATGTGTATATATGTATAAATAGTTCCTATATAATGGGGCACCTAGGTGGCTTAGCCAGGTACAGGTCTACCTTCAGTTCAAGTCATGATCTCAGGGTATTGGGATCTCAGCAGGGAGTCTCTCTCTTCCCTCTCCTCTCCCCTCTCTCTCTCCCTCCGCCCCTGCTCCTCCTCCTGGCTCATGCTATAGCTCTCTCAAATATAATCTTTAAAAAACACTTCCTATATAATGAATCAGGTCTATGGTAACAGCTTTGTTTAATAACTAATTTAGGGGATCCCTGGGTGGCGCAGCGGTTTGGCGCCCACCTTTGGCCCAGGGCGCGATCCTGGAGACCCGGGATCAAATCCCACATCGGGCTCCCGGTGCGTGGAGCCTGCTTCCCCCTCTGCCTGTGTCTCTGCGCCTCTCTCTCTCTCTGTGACTATCATAAATAAATAAAAATTAAAAAAAATAACTAATTTAGATAACAATGTAAGTAAACCATTATCTCATTGTCAAATGAAACTTTAGATATGATCCAAATTGCTTTATGAAACCACTTTTTTGAAAAATGAGGTATTAATCAACTATAGATGACATTGTGTAGTTTTAAAACATGGGAATAATTTCAATGGAAAAAAAGCATACCTTGTGACGAGACAGAAAAAAATCGTAATACCTAAATTTTATGTTATTCATATTTAGAATACAGTAAAAACAAAAATACTTGATCAAATAAACATGATATCTATACCTGTGACTCTAAAGCAGACTATAAGCATAACTGATGATGAGCTTATAAACTCAAGAAACCAGAGTATTGGCAAGGTTATCCATGAGGCTACTGAAGTCACTGGAAATGTTTCCAGGATTCAAGTGAAAAGAATATGGAGTCATGTGCTAAAATATTAGGGAAGCCTAGAATTGACAATGGCCTCACCTTCACTCATGTCTTTAGCATTTTCCCTTTCACTGTAACTACATCCTCATATTCAAAATGTAGAATATTATATATTATTTCTTTGGTATAAGGCTTTTTTTAAAAAGACTTATTTACTTATTTGAGAGACTGTGCATGTGCACACAGAGGGAGAAAGAGAGGCAGATTCCCCGCTGAACAGAGAGCCTGACATGGGGCCCCATCCCAGGACCCTGAGATCATGATTTAAGCTGAAGGCAGATGCCCAACCAACTGAGCTACTCAGTTGCCCCCTTGGTATAAGGCTTTTAAGATTTCTTTGTGGTGACCTAAAGCAGGTGAGTAGGAAGAATGAGCTACCTCACTCTTCTGTACATCTGCTTTATGCAGATAGATGTACATTAGAACTAACCTGGACTGGAGAAAACAACCTAGATTGGAGGATGTGACCAAATACACCAGAAGGTTCAGGCACAGTGCCCAAGAGAAACAGTGACCAAAGTTGCTCTTGTGGGAACTGAGGAACAGTGAGTACAGCATGGCAACACAGAATTGGGGTAAGTACGCCCAAAAACCTGAGAACCAGCAGCTATTATCCATTCCTGGGCATCCCAACCTCAGATGCCAATCAGGCTGGAAGTAAAGGAAAAGTCTCCCTAGACAAGGAGACTGGCAAGAACAAGGAAGGGGATTGAGCATTGAGTATGAGCACTGAGCATTAGCAGCCCTGGCATTGAGCAGAAGCAGGAAAATCTCTACTGGAGTGAATGACAGGATGGGACCTAGAATCAAGGCAGAATGCCACATCCCCAGATCAAGCTAATACAACTCAAAAAGCTTCCAAGTGTGCAAGAGAGATTTAGGGAAAAGGCCAGGCCAGGTAAATTCAGGTGTTGTGAGACCTGCAGTTTATGTAAATTTGAAGCTCTCCTTAAGCAAAATAATATTATGAATACTAAGTTAGGACTCTTCTCAAAAACTTAGTGTTCTGTACCTTCAACTCCATTGACTTTATAGCTGTGCAAGGAAGGAAAGGGGCTTGAAAAGGATACCATGAGGACTTTGCTGTTGCCCCTAAAGCACCTACCAGTTTCTAGACTAAACTCTTGAAGCTACTACAGAAAAGTATTTTCTGCCCTGTCTGAATGGTCTGGGAATCAGAGTGGACCTTACCTTCCAGTGCTAGGATCACAGGGGCTGACCATGGCAATGTGGAAAGGATGGGATCAGGAAAAATGAAGCAAAAAATTTACATAGAAAACTCTTCTTTGCAAAAGTGAGATGAAAACATTGATTTCCTTGCCAAATTTCAAATGATTTAGATATCAAAAAAATATGATTACATGAACATATATGCATGTTTTAGCATTATTTTTATGTTAAAACGTATATAGCAATATGAGTAACAAATGTCAAGATAAACGTACTAGACTTTATCTAGTACTTTTTTTAAATTTTTTTTTTTATTTATGATAGGCACGCAGTGAGAGAGAGAGAGAGAGAGAGAGAGAGAGAGAGGCAGAGACACAGGCAGAGGGAGAAGCAGGCTCCATGCACCGGGAGCCCGACGTGGGATTCGATCCCGGGTCTCCAGGATCGCGCCCTGGGCCAAAGGCAGGCGCCAAACCGCTGCGCCACCCAGGGATCCCTATCTAGTACTTTTTATTTGACCATCTGACAAATTTTTTAAATAACTTTTTCAGCTATAAAACACATGATAACCACATTTGAAAAAAAAAAAAAAGTAATCATTACCAACCCAGATACATCTGTTTTCAGTTTTGTTCATTTTTCTCAGGTTTTTAAAATATTCATCTTTGCTTATATAATCCCTGGTCCTTTGAAATAGTAGAGAATGTTCCTCAGTGTTAAAACATATCACTTACTTACTCACTAACTTCCAAATGGCCCCATCCTTTCTTTGAATCTGGTCAAGCTGCACTTCATGCTTTAACCATCATTTTCATCCCTGTTGCTAACTGCTTAACAACAGTTAATGCAGCCCTCGATTTCATTAATGGAAGCATAATGCCCAGAACACAGGTGTTAATAGCCCCTCTCTACCCTGGGCTGGGCAGCCCACATGTAGATCACTGTATTCATTCTCAGAAACACATTTTATAAGGGTCATTGACAAATGGAATTACATTCATTCAAAAGAGGATTATCAGGGTGGGGAATGCCAAATGAGGGACATTAAAGAAATTGAGGGTGTTTAACCTTGAGAAGAAAAAGCCCTGAAATGAAATGGGGAGATGTGATAGATCCCATCAATTATCTGAAGTTTTGTCATGTGGAAGAGGCATTAGGCTTGTTCCATGCAGCTTGACCATTAGGTAGAAGTTACTGGGAATCAAGTTGCTGCTCAATCTCAGTGAACTTTCTAACAAGGAAGGCTGCCTGAAATTTTAATAAGCTCTCTGCTCACCGTCCCTGAGAGTGTTCAAGCAGAGATTGGAGCACCACCTGGCAGATGTGCTTAATTGGAAGATAAGTCGAACTGGCTAGAGTTACAAACTCAGATGTCTTCAAAGCCCCAGGCAGGTACGTGAGAGGTAGCAGACCAGAGTTAATATGGAGAGATGAAACATGTGATACCCCCACCCAAGGGTTTTCACTTTCATTTTTAAGCATTCTGAATATACACACACATACATACACAAACAGAAAGCAGGCAATAATCAGCCTATAGGCACCAATTCGTAACCTTTAACTATGTCATTTCTGAGATCTCTTCCAAGGTTAAAATCTCTATATTCTAGGACTATGTTCAGTACTGTGTCCAAGGGATTACATAATTTTGTTATGTTAATGATGCCAAATAAGTTTATTTTAAACTTGAACTAAAACTTATCAATTGTAGAATTTGACATTTTACAGTTTTAAAGGAAAACAAATTTATAAATTGGAATGCATTTCCATTTTTTTCTCATCACCCCAAAACTCCATGTGAATCAAGAATAGAAATAGTTGTCCTTAATGTCATTATCATTATATAGGTAAGTAAAGAGGATACTTACAAACAGAGGATTTGAACAACATGCATATTTGCATTCTTCCCTATTATTTCATACTAAAGGCCATACCACTAACTAATATGGAAAAAGGAAGTTAAAATTAACACCTACTACTAAAACAAGTGCCCTTTTGTCCAGAGGAATAAAATCTTTTTATTTTGCTACTTGAAACAAAGTCCATTTTGACATAAATTTTATAAAATATCATTAAAATGATAGGTTTTCTGTACGTATGTAGTCATATCATTGGCAATAAACTGCACACTTGCAGGCCAGGAAATAATTTAAGTGAAAAAAAACAAGCTTAAATATAGAATAGATTGTTATCTTGTTTAAAATGCCACTAATTTCAGGTCTCTGGTACTTGAGGTAACTGATAAACTTTGATGTGGGATTTGGTGAAAGTTAACACTTTTTTTTTATTGACAATTAACTGATACCAATAATTGATCATTGAACAGGAGGAAAGTACTTGGGAATGGGAGTGAGACTTATGAATTTGATTTTGGACTGTTGAGTTTGAAGCACCTGTGGTATTCCCAAGTGACAAAAGATGGATGGACATAGATGGTTCTAAATCTCAAGGGAGAGATTTCAGATTTTACAGCTTGAGTTCAAATCTAAGTGCTACTTAAAGCTAAGGGAGCAGATAAGTCCATGCAAGATGGACAGGTCAAGTAAGGGAGTGAAAGACAAATCCATAACTATTTGTAATAGTCATGATGTGGGGAGAGTTAAGAAAGCCTGGAAAGAAATTGAAGTAAATGAGTCAGAGGGCTAAGGGCAGCTCCAGGGAAAATTGCTGCATGGAATCTCAGTCCAATTTCAAGAAAAAGAAGGTAACCAATAGGGATCCCTGGGTGGCGCAGCGGTTTGGCGCCTGCCTTTGGCCCAGGGCGTGATCCTGGAGACCCGGGATCGAATCCCACGTCGGGCTCCCAGTGCATGGAGCCTGCTTTTCCCTCTGCCTGTGTCTCTGCCTCTCTCTCTCTCTCTCTCCTCTCTCTCTGTGTGACTATCATAAATAAATAAAAATTAAAAAAAAAAAAAAAGAAGGTAACCAATAAAACCAAATGTCATGATGGAAAAATGTCCCATGGCATGAATGGTCCCTGGTGACCATGGACAGAGAAATTTTCAAGGGAGTGAGAGAGCCTGAAGCCAAATAAGAGTGGATTAAGAAAGGATACATGAGGCTGCAGCCATTTATTGGGAGTTCTTTAAAATAAATCTTACACATATATTAAAATGTAAATAAAAAACTCTTTTAACACTTTTAGATAATGCCGTATCTTCTTTACTTCTCTGCTCAGTTATATACTAGCTCAACTCTTCCTCAGCCCTGCTTACCTTCCTATTTATTTGTTGATATCCATCTTATAAGAACATGAACACTAGGATATACAGAAATGTTCAAAACATTAGGATAATTAAATTTAGAAAAAGCCCAAATATCCTAAATAAAAACATTAAATAAATTATCTAATACTATGAATTATGCAAGTATTAAAAATGAATGAGATAGATTTGTATATATAAACACAGAAGGCACTTAATATGTTGACAACATTTAGAGTTAATTTCAGAATAGTGTCCTGTAATACCATTTTTAATATGCATATATATCTACCTATATAAAACATGAATATATAAATGAATGAATCATGAGTAATAGGTACCAAAGAATACAACCCAAATTGCTAGGAATTTTGTATTAATGTTTACAACACCCATATTCACCCATGTTTACTATTTCCATATTTTATATAAATTTTATTTTTACAAATAAGTGTTTTTGCATAGTTTTTATGTAAGTTTAATTATGATGCTTACTTCCCCTTACTATACTCTGTCAAATTAAAACTCTTTTTTTTTTCTATTTCCAACTGAGTAATCAACTGGATATTGTTTTTATTCACATATCTTTTTGGCCGCCAATTCCACTACTCAATATCCTACAGAATATGTACATTAGGATGTATGTGCAAAAAATACATATATTTGCTATTACATTAGTCAAAATTAAGAAAATGTCCCCCCGCCAAAAAAAAAAAAAAAAGAAAATGCCCAAATAGTCATCAATGGAAAGAAGGTTAAATAAAGCTACATAGCTCGAAGTAGGCTGCAGTTAAAATGAAGCCCTGTCATTAAGTACATAAAACGATGGTCAGTGCCAGGAATCATCAGGGATATCATCTCACACCTTTTAAGATGGTTATTATATGAAAGAAAGAAAAGAAAAGAAAAGAAAAGAAAAGAAAAGAAAAGAAAAGAAAAGAGAAAGAAAAGAAAAGAAAAGAAAAAGAAAGAAAAGAAAAGAGAAAAGAAGGAAGGAAGAGAGAGGAGAGAAAGAAAGAAGAAAAAGAAAGAAGAAAAAGAAAGAAAGAAAAGAAAGAAAGAAAGAAAGAAAGAAAGAAAGAAAGAAAGAAAGAAAGAAAGAAAGAAGAAAGAAAGAAAGAAAGAAGGAAAAAGAAAGAAAGAACGAACAAGTGTTGGCAAAGATATGGAGAAAAAAATTCCTTGTGTACTGTTGGTGGGAATATAAATTGGTACAGCCACTGTGGAAAAGAGTACAGAGGTTCCTCAAAAAATTAAAGTAGAGCTACTATATGGCCCAGAAATTCCACTTCTGGGTATATATCCCCCCCCCCAAAAAAAAAATCCCAAAACACTAACACAAAAAGATATATAACTCCCATGTTCGTTACAGCTTTACAATAGACAAAACATAGAAACAACCTAAGTGTCCATCAACCAATGAATGAATAAGTAAAATATGAAATGGAATATTATTTAGTCACAAAAAGAAGGAAATCCTGCCATTTGTGACAATGCAGATGACCTTGAGCGTATTATGCTAAGTGAAATAAGTCAGAGGAAGACAAATACTGTTTGATCTCACTTATATATGGAATCTTAAACCACAACAACAATTCATATATACAGAAAACCAAGGATGGAAAGGGGAAGAAATGGGTAAAAGATGTCAAAAGGTACAAACTTCAAGTTGTAAAAGTCATAGGGATATTAATGTATAGCATGCTGATTACAGTTAATACCATATTGGGGTTTTTAAAAGCTAAGAGTTAACATTAAGCTCTCATCAGAAGAAAATATTTTAACTATGTATGGTAACAGATGTAAACTAAACTTTGTGTGATTATTTTCTAATATAAACAAAGATTGAATCATATGCACACCTGAAACTAATATTATACATCAGTTATAACTCAAAAAAGGAACATTGTCTACATTTATGGCTATAGTTTTGTTCAAGAAGCTGCAACATCTATTTGCTAATATTTTATTTGGCATCCTTGTATCTTAAGTGAAATTAGTCCATGTAGTATTTCCCTGTTATTGCTCATTACTAAATTTTGTTATTAATCTAATCTCATTGAAAGAGTAAGCAACCTGTCATCATTTTCCCATGATTTTTTATTTAATTATGGTGTTTAAGAATTATCTTTTTCCTTAAAATCATCAAAGAACTGGCCTAAAAACCATATGGTCCTTGATGTTTTTGATTTATTTTAATTGTCTTCTCAATTTGTTCTGTAACAATGGTAAAAGAAAAAAGCACAATGAAGAAAGGCAAATGTTTTGCTTGTGGAGGAGGTCTCATTTAAGTAAAAGCTTTGAGGTGAAAAGAACATTCTGAGGTCAAGCTAAGAATATGGGCAATCTTGCTTTCAGAGAGCACAGAGGACTAGGAGGACAGAGAAAGTACAGGGGGTAGAATGTCAGAAGAATAGGGGAAGAGGTGTCCTGGTGACCAGAGGCAGCTTCAATTTGGGAAATGCTTGCATCCTACAGATAAAAGGCCATTTGGATGGAATTAGCTTGTCCCAGGGCTCCCTAATTTAAGATAAAAATCACTTTGCTTTGGTATGAGAATTACTTGCAGTGATGTATAGGAGAATTCAGTCTTAAGCAAAAGGTCAAAAAGTACAGATTCTGGAATGGAGGAATCCATGACAGGCCTCAAATCCTATCCAATTCTAGGAAACTGTCATATGGCCCCACTCCTTCCAGAAGCCATCTCTATCTACTGTGATGCATTCTTCCTCTTAAAATTAATAGCTCTTAGTAACACATTTGCCTAAAATAACATTTTTTTATTAACAAATGTTTTATTTTGAAATACATTCACAATTCTGGAAAATTTGCAAAGGTAGTCCACAAAGTACATATACACTTTCTAAGAGTTTCCTTAATATTAATTAGGGGTAGTCAAAAATAAAAATTTGGCACCAGTACAAAATAAACTATAGACTATATTCAGATTACACCAGTTTTTATTGATGTTCTCTGTTCCAGGATCCAATATAGAGTACCATGTTGCATTTAGTCATGTCTCCTGATTCTCCTCTAATCTGTGACAGAGTCTCAGTCTTTATGGCTTTTATGATTGAAAGCAGTAAAGAGTATCAACCTAGTATTTTGTCCTTTAATTTGTCTGTGACTTTCTCATAATTAGAGTGAGAGTATGGAAAAAATACCATAGAGGCAAGGTGTCTTTCTGCTATGGACTATGTTTGTGTCTCTCAAAAATTCATATGGTGAAGCCCCAACCCCCTAGGGTGATGGTGTTTGGAGCTGGGGCCTTTGGACAGTAATTAAGTCATGAGTTACAGCCCTTATGAATGGGATTAGTGCCTTTACTAGAAAAGACGAGACACAGGGGATTCTCTGGGCAGTGAAACTACTCTGTATGATACTATAATGGTAGATACCTATCATTATACATCTGTTCAAACCCATAGAATGTGCAAAAGGGCTGCTGCCTGCAAACCCAGAGGAGGACCCTCATTGGACACTGTTGGCAACTTGATATTGGACTTTCCAGCCTCTGGAGCTATGAAAAATGTATTTGTATTCTTTAAGCCACTGAGTCTACAGTAAATTTTATAGCAGTCTGATCTAAGACACTGTCTCATCACAAAATACCAAGAATACATGATATCAACATGAGTTATCAATGATGATATAAACCTTAATCCTCTCATTAAGGTGGGGCATCTTCCAGGTTTTGCCACTGTAAAGCCATTATTTTTCCCTTTCTATATTCGATTCTTTGGAAATTAACTGCAAAGTCCAGCTCATAGTTATAGAGAGACAAATTAAACTCAATTTTCTGGAGGGGAGTTATTCACACATAAATTCCCCTGTAAGGAAAAGGTGTCCCTCTTTCTTATTCATTTCATTCATTTACCTACTTATATGAATATCATCTCACGGATACTTACCTTATTCTTTGGATTATAACCAAATACTGTCATTATTTTGTTGGTCAAAGTTAAAGTTCTCTTAACGTGTCACCAGATAAGTTTGTTAACCCTTCCCCTCTTCCCCGCTCCAACCTCCAGTTAGGCCCAACCCTCTAGATCTAGGCAGTGCTGTAGAGAATGCCTTTGCTTTCCTCCATGGTATCTAGTATGTATCATTTCACAGTAAATATTTATCAAATACCTATTGATAGATATTCAATAGAGAGAGTAAGAGAGACAAATGTGTCTTTCTAACACAGTCTATATGAAAATCATTCTAACCAGGTAATTTTCTGCCTTAATCTTATAAATCTCAGGGGGAGAAAATGTTAGTGAGATTGAGGACATTATAAGCACACTTAAGGCAAAAGACATCTTCAAGATAATTCTCAGAGGTAAAGAGTTGTTTATATCCCACTTAACATAAGCCTTTGACTTTTCTCTTTCTATAATGTCACATGTGTGTTAAGCATTCTGGACTTTGCTATGAAACTATGTACAAAGAAGAGCCATAGATTTTAAAAAATCAAAACTCTAAAGATTAATTTTAAAACAACCTAAATTAAAAAAAAAAAAAACAAGCTAGCGTTTACCCAACATAAAAAGGAAACACTACAAATTTTAATTACCCTAATTTTAAAAAAACAACTGTTATTATTGCAATAATCAATTCCGAAGCTGCATATACTAATGAGATAAACACACTACTCTGATACTTGAAAGCTCTTGACCCTAATGTACTAGAGATGTGTGATTCTCTAATTAGGATTCACACCATCATGTGCTATTACATTTATCAGCTGAGGAATGCATTTGTAAATTCCTTCCTGTGAGCAAAATGCCAAGTGCTCAAAGGCCAAGTCTAAACAGTTAAAATGAAGCAGAATATCAAGTAATTACACAACAAATTCAGACAGTGTAGACAATAATTACCAAGGCCAAAGCATTCATCCCAGGCTATAGGACAACTATGTGACCTAAGTATTGGGCTAGCTGCATCTAGAAATAATATTGAGTTAACTGTATTTATTAAATGAAGTTTAAGAAGTTTGATTGCTATTTATTCCAATTAAGAACACAAAGATAACTACGTAGAGACAACTGTTATATTATGATTGAATTAAAAAAATTAACTGCACAAACGACATTCCAGAGCCTTAACTAGGTTTGCAATACAGTTGGAAGAATTTTCTGGAGGGGTCGGAATGAGTGGAAGAAGCTCATCGGTAAAGAAAGTCTACTTTTCTTATTTCATATTTGAAGTCATCAGATTTGACAAGCTGCTAGCCCAAAATGAGATTAATTTTCTAATATAACTGGCAATAGGCTGTCTGCTCTTTTCACACAGGGTCAAAGCTAGAGTGTTCATGCTGTACATTGACAGCTTCTATAAATACTATTTTCCTTTTGCTGACTTCAGGAAACATACCACCTGATCCACAATTAACATGATGATTTGCATAAAATGAAAACCCCTATTTCTTTGTTTCACTGTCACCCATCTGTAGTGTTCCCAGGCAGAGCTACATTTAAAGCAACACCTGACAATTAGAAATGAAGAACACATACATATGTGCACACACACATGAAACCACTATTGTTCACTTCCACAAGTTTGGAGGAATTCCACATGGAGAGAGAAAAAATAGATTCCAACTTCTTAAATTTCTAGCACTAACACTTCTTGTTCTTCTGTCCACAGTTACTTCAAAGCAGTTTCATCCAGCAACGGGGGGACATGAGAGCAGAGACCTCAATCATGGGGGGGGGAGCATGGTCTCTTTGCCTTGGAAAGCCTCAGGGTTGAAAGGGGTCCTGTTCACTGCTGTTTCAATTCTAGTTTGTTACAGTCTGCAGCAGAAAAAAAAAAAATTGTTTCGGAAAGCCAGGAGTGGTGGCTGCTACATGAGGCGTGCATGGCAGTGGGCCAATTACCCAGCTTTCCCGCACTCCTGGAACAGTGAGCCAGGAGGGTGCTCTCTGTTGGGACCACGCCCTCTGTCCCATTTCCATCACTTCTGAAGCCATCTATTCCAAACGGTTCTTTAGAAGGATTAAAAAAAAATCTGATTATGTAGCTTATGAATACTGAATGTGGCATATTTTCTTCTGAAAATGACTTGATCAAAACATATTAGTTAAGATTTACTTCATTATCAATTAATGTGGATGAGACAAGACTGGTTCAGATGTGTTTTTCCAGTTTTATGGCAAATTAAACAGGAGAAATTGGAGAAGCCGCTCTATATTCCTTATTCTTTTTCATATTTACAGTTATTACTTACCAAAGACTAATCTTTTCTCTCCCCTGGTACTTTTCAGCTGTTCGTTTATCATTACTATATGAATACTATAGGTAAATAGTTTATTTTGCAATATTTGAGATTGTAACTTAAAGGAAAATAAAAATATTTTTGGCATAAAGGCACATATAGTGGGATAAAGGTGTAAATATAAACCTTGACATGCCCAGTACTTTATAGCTCTGAATTTGAAATTCTGAAAGTATGAAAATGACCATCTTGAAATAGACTTTAAATTTTTGTTTTTCCTAAGAAAAGGTAGAAAGAAATTTAATATTTTCATTTCATTAAAAGAAACTTTTTTTAAAAAATTTAAGAACTGGCCAAAATATAACGTTGGAATTACATAACTAGAGCAGCTTACTAAAAGGTTTAAAGATAAGAGATCAGAGGGGAGAGACTTAGGATCACTTTAGAGACAATTTAACTATACAGAACACTTAATTATACTTACTTGATATCTTTGGACATGAAAAAAAGTGCACTTATAATTAAATCCAGGTGGTGACTTTTACCAAAAATGGCCAGGTAGTTCCTGTGTTATGCGGCATCATGCCACACCAGCAGAAAAAAAGCATAAATGAGTAAAAGTGTACTAGAACATGCTGTGGAGAGCAAGACTATAAAAGGGTCCAGCCAACTGTGGCATGTGAATAGCTACCCAGCGTTACTATCACTGTTACTTTTTCAAGCAATGCTTAAAACTTAGATTTTTATGAGATATCTCTTATTTTTTAAACATTGGAAATCTTTTTTTTTCCTTTTCTGAAGTTTTCAGACCAAACAACACAAAGTTGGATTAGGCCCTCAGAAAGCCAGTTTATCCCTTGGATTTAGAAGGATTCTACAGGAGCAAAGGATTGATAATGCTAGGTAGACAATCAATCAAACTGGAAATGTCACTCAGTAAATGCACCAGTTTACTGGGGATACTGACATGACCAGTTTACTGAGGATACAATGTAACTTCTAAGGATGCTACTATAGACTGAACCTTCATGCCCCACCCCCCCATAATTCACATTAAAGTCCTAATCCCAGTGTGATTATATTTGAAGGTGAAGCCCTTGGGAAGTAATTAGGTTTAGATAAGGTTATGAAAATGGAGCTCCCATAATGAGATTAGTATAATTATAATAATAAGAAGAGACCACAGCCCTTTCTCTTTGCCATGTGAGAAAACAAGAAGGTGGTAGCCATCTGGAAGGTAGGAAGAGGGCTCTCACCAAGAACCCAACCATATCAGCATCCTGATCTTGGACTTCTGGTCTCCAGAACTATGAGAAATATATGTTGTTTTTTTAAGCCATCTTGTGTATAGTGTTTTTGTTATAGCAGCCCAAACTAAGACATTTGCTTGACTTAAAATTCTTGAGTAATTCTTGAGTAATTCTTGAGTAATTCTCGAGTAATTCTCGAGTAATTCTCAATATCTTTATTGCAATATTCACATTAATGTGTATTTTAAGTTTCACATTAATGTTTATAACAATTATGTAATGCTCTGCTTTTATGAGCCTTTTTGTTTCCTCAGAAGAAATGGAGAAATCATGTATGGTATTTGGCCAGGACTACCCACATATTGTGACGGGCAGGGCCTAATAGGAACTTGGATCATGAAATCAGCAGACAAATGTCATGGACTCTGGGCTGAACCCAATAGGGTTTTTATCTTGTCCTATGCTTCCAAAGATTCCTTGTTGCAGAGAAAGAGGCCAGCCTAGCCTCCAGGAGACAAAACCATGGGTAAGAAATCAGAAGGCAAGCAAGAAAAAGGTACACCACACAAATATAGAGACCAATCATGGGAAAATAAAGATGGAGCAATGTACAACAAGAAAGGAGGAAGCTCTGGAGGAAGTCTGGAACCACCTGTATATAATAGCATCTCTCATACAAGTAACCTTGATCAGCCTCAGAGAGGAGATAAAGGTATACAAAGGGACAAGGTGAACATAGATTTGGGAAGACCCAGAAACTCCAAGGAGGACAGTTGTGCACCAGAAGATTATTAAATACAGAGATGAAATATGGACAAATTTGAGTATTGCCCTAAATTTGATACATCATAAAGAACTTTTTTGAAAATATTTGGGCACAGTTGCAGATAAAGTTTTAATTCTATGGTGCTCAAAGGTGCTGCTTATAGCTGTCATTCTTAGCCTTTGCATTTGAATGATACTTTAAATATTTTTTTTTTTTACTTTAAAGATATTTTTAAAAAGCATTTTTAGCAAAAGGGTATGGATGCAACCAGGAATAGAAAATTCATCTTCAAATGACAGTGAACAAACAGAAACACCCCCAAAAAGAACAAGATAAAGACTCTTCCAAGTTCCATGCCATTCAGTATATATCCTTGAAGAGGTCATTAATACAGGTCCACATCAAAGTGAGTAGTATGTACAATTCTTCCAGTGTCCTCATAATCTCAGCATGACCTTATAAATGTGAAAAAGCACACTCACGTAAACAGTGTAAAGTGACAGTATAAAACTACTGCATTTGATATGGCCACTAAGTTGATTTTCAAGGAATCTTTAGGAGGTCATGAAATCCATTTTGCGCTTCATGTAATCACTGATTACTCCTCTTGCAACATCTAGCCTGCCCTGTTGTTGTTTGTTTGTTCTGTGCTTCACACTGAGTATATGTCCTATCTTAACAGGATGGTCTTTGGCTTAACTTCAACTTTTTCCATGATAGGAAACTCCAGGATACCTTTCAAATCAGTGGCTTCTACTCTCGTAGAAAAGTTCTTTCTTTAAAGTTTACAAAGAAACTGTGGAATTCATAACCATGTGAAATGTTTTTCCATTAGCATTTTGTTTCAAAATGGCTGACTGAATTAAAAATAAAATTGTGGTCAAACCATTTAGCACTACTCCAAATGTGGGCATATATATAATGTCCTTTAAATTATACTAAAAGTTTCAGGTTAGAAAAAGCTATAATTTTTCTCTCTACTTATCAACTGACCTCATATATTCTTGCTTTATATTATTGATATTGACTTTTAGTTTTTTCACTTACTATATTTGAATAAATTGCTTCATATATTTATTCAAATGTACCATTGAACCTTTATGTGTCAAGCATGATACCAAATTATTCTGGCCACATAGTTATTTGTTTGGAAGCAGCTAAGTTGGTAAGTAAATGAGCTACAAATTTTGTTGTGAATAAATAAAGACTCTTATTTTTTAGAACTGTCGTGCGTTAAATTGCATTACCCCTACCAAATTCATATGTTGAAGTCCTAACCCCCAGTGCCTCAAAATGTGAGCATTTTTGCAAACAGGATCTTTATAGAGGTGATCAAGTTAAACATTATGATGGGTTCTAACCTACTATAATTGGTATCCTCATAAAAAACAGGAAATTTGGACACTCAGCTATACACAGAGGGAAGGCAATGCAAAAAAACAGACATCTACAAGCTAAAGAACAAATTCTCCCCTCAGCCTCAGAAAGAACCAACACTGTTGACCTTTTGATTTTGGACTTCTAGACTTCAGAAAAATGAAGTGAGTCAATACATTTCTGTTGGTTAAGCCACTCAATCTTGTACTATGTTACAGCAGGCCTAGCAAACTAATATAAGAACATACATTTATTGTGTATTGGAATAAGCACCAAATAAAATGGGGATGATTTTCCTTTCCAGGCATTTGGTACTATCTGGAAACATTCTGGTTGCCACAACTGGATACAACTGGAATCTAGTGTGTAGAGACCAAGGATACTGCTAAATACCCTACAACATATAAAGCAGCTCTCACAACAAAGAATTATCTGGGTCAAGATGTATATAATGCTAAATTTGAGAAATGAATAAAGTGTCAGAAGTCGAGGTCTTCATCACCTACTGTGACTTGGTTGTCAGATGCTTAACTAAGCATGAATTTTTGTGTTAATGGTTATCAAACGGAAAAAGCTCACAATAGAAATGAAATAATGTATATGGTGGCATACAAAGAGGAATATAAGTGAAAGCTAACAGTTGAAGTCATGATGCTTTTCAGCAAGAGGTAGTATTGTTATGTGATGGGGCAGGAGTAGGGTGGGATCAGGAAAGGAAAGGGTTATGAACAGAGGAAAGAAGATGAACAGTCACATACATTATCCCATTTTAAAGCCATTGAGGGGAGATATTTGTGTACAGAAAAAACAATTTTACCTATGGGTTAATTTTATGTAATTTTGTATCCTATTCCACTGAGGTGGCTTTGTGGTACCTTTGGGAAAATTAGAAAGATGTACCCAATTCTGGGAAGACAGTTCTTCTGTGAGCAGAGCTCAGGCAAAGTAGAATGTAGCCTTTCCTCCATGGTGAACACTATCCTTTTCAGGGCCAACCTGAATAAACTAGACTTCAGTCCTCCATGCCCCCTTGAATAGGCACTCTTATGTATAGTTTCCAAATTGCACAACTTTTACAGGGCCTGACTAGCACTGTCTGTACATTGCTATTTTCAGATTACTCCACAGAATCAGTTACACTAATGCATTTCCCTTGAGACGATACATCTACCTGTGGTCCTTGAAAGGATAGAGGTAACAGCTACAGCTGATACCCAGGGAAGGCTGAGAGAGCTGCATAGGGAGGACCAAAGCAAAAACTAATTGGCACATCAACCAAGAACCCATCCTTCATTATAGAAAGTAAGAGGACATACGTCAAAAGATTGGTATTTAGATGTATAGGACCTTCTGCAGAAGTGTTAAGTCAAAGGAGATCCATATTTCTCACATTCCCTGTGGTACTAGGAAATAGGATATGTCCAAGGAAGCCCTGTATTCTGTGACACTACCTAAGAAACTCAGTAATTTTATTGAAATAATTAAATGTGGTGATTAATTTTATGTCAACTTGGCCAGGCCACAGTGTCCAGACTTTTGGTCAAACATTTTTCTGGATGTTTCTGTGAATATTATTTGGAATGAGATTAACATTTCAGTCAGTGGACTTTGAGTAAAGCAGGGTACACCCCCTCTTTAATCAATAATATGGATGGGCCTCCTCTAATCAATTGAAGGCCGTATGGACCAAAGACAAACCTCCTTATGGCATTTTGCCATAAGACCTGTCTTTGGTCTTGAATTTCAACTCCTCCCTGAGTCTCTAACCTGTTAGCCTTGCTCAGTCAGATTTGCGTGCGTGTATGTATACACACGCACACACACACCTATTGTTTCTCTGTAGAACCCTAATATATTAAGCATCTACTACAAATAATAAACTTAGCATTTCTGATGCTATGAATAAGCCACCAAATATATCAGGCACTTAGCATGGGTTTTTCCATTTGAGACTCACACAATCTAGAGGTACATACTGCTAGTCAAGACATACAAATGGAGAAATTGAGGCACCAAAAGGATAAGGAACTTAGCCAAATTACTGAGCTAGAGAGTCTACCACTCTGACATCAGAACACATAACCTTAGCAATAGTACTATCGTAGTCAAAGCCAGATACCAAGTTATGTCCAGGAGATAAATGGTAAGGTTGGCATAGCCTTACAGGCATATGGAATAAATCTAGCACTTTAGTGAGTACCCCATAAATGTTTGTTCAGCTACAGTAAAGCATATGGCATTAGGCCATCAAGTTAAATACGAAACAAATTTTGATGAAGTAAATATCATGAAGTACTGTATCAGATATTCTACTATTCTTGTGTCAGAAAAATGCAGGGCAGAGTGGGCACCAAAGCTAACGGTGGCCATGTTCCCACAATATATTCATTCATAAGTTGTATGGACCAGGGATAACATTTTAAAGAGGCATTACACTGTATATGAAAGTGGCTCTACCCTACATCTGGAAATTACTGAGCCTTTGGAAAGAGTGATGCTCAGATAGTATAATGTTAGTCTCTAGAGAGAAAAATGAACTAGATTTGTTTTTTAAAAAATTTCTCTTGTATATTTCAAGGTTTATAACTCCCAGAGAGATTCCTGTGCATCTCTGCTTGAACGCAGACTCATTATGTTTGGAACAAAACCAGAGCAATGTGTCCTGCAGGTGTGATGTTTTTTCAAGCAAAACCATTAGTCCACCAGGACTTGCCCATTAAGCGTGTGTCTTTTTACAACCAGCTGGATCACTTCCTATTACTCATAACAGGGTTATTTACAAATGAGAAGCTGAAAGTGTAACGTTGTCTACCTCAGTCAAGGTACTTTCTGTTCTATTAAGAATATATAAAATTAAGCAACAGAAAGGAAATACATTTCCTGCCAGTTAATGAGATGCTAGTTAAGAGCCTGAGGCAAAGCCCAGGGCCCTTAAGCTAACCAGTCATTAACTGCTAGGAAATGCCTACAGAGAGGTCACCACTGGTGATACAGCAGAGCCCAGTCCAATGTAGGGGAAATGCTCACCTATGCGTGATGGGATCACTGAAGGATACAAGACAAACATGGAACAATCCAAGGAACCTTTTCTCATAGTTTTCATCTGAAATCAGTTTCATCATACCACAGCTTTTTTTTTTTTTTTTGTGGAAAGAAAATAATAGCATCCTTCTTTTTCCTCCTGGTTTTTTGTTTGTTTTTCAGAGCTTTTATTTTCTCTTCTTCTATGTAATGGCAAATTCCACATGTAAGATCTGATTACAGATTTGGACGAAACAGTAGGAATTTTAATAAAAGACCTTAAGATGAATGTGTGCTATGTTCTATGCTTCATTTTGGCTATAAATTGCATACAGTGCTGTTTTATTCTGCTTTGACCAAGGATCAAAATGAAACCAAACCTCCACAAAATACCTAACTTAGGCTAATCTTAAAGCACTAGTAAATTTACTCCCCAGAAATATTCACAACATGCCATTCCTACTTGATTAAAGATGTGAAAAATCAATTTTGGTTTGAAACAGTCTTATGCCTTGGAGCTGCTGCTGTGATATTTCTTTTGGCTTTGGTTTTCAAAATGTCAGCAGATGAAGAAACTGAGAAGTAGAATGATGTGCAAGTGTCTAGGAAAAAGAAATCAGAAGTTTTCTCCTACTGCTGGGTGTCCCAAGTTCCTTGACCCCCACCCCGACTTGCTGTCTTATTTCTGTGACACTTCTTACTGCTCCCTCTATGGGGTTTTCTTCACACATTTCTATTTGTTTCTCCTTGAACACTATCCACAGTGCTTCAAAGTTCTTCAAAAGCCCCAGAAATTACCAACTGTCACCAAAAGTAGTAAGGAACAATGCAGACAGTTCCCTAAGATTAAATGGAAGAACTAGGAAGGTTTTACATCATTTACTCTATAGAACAAAAATTCTTTTTATTTTTTAAATTTAAATTCAACTTGCCAACATATAGTAGAACCAAATTTCTTAATCCAACATCTCTTTGCCCAGATATCACTGCTTTTATGATCAACAAGAGGTTTGTTTTTTTCAGAATCTTTCCTGATCCAGTGCTCAGGCTTTCCGAGATCATAAGCAGTAACACATGCATTACCCCAAATTTGAATAAAAACCTAGTATTAGCAGTGATTAACTTGTTACTTTATCTACTTGCTGTAGGCTACTCATCAAAACATCCCTTCCAGTCACTTACACACTCACACTGCAAGCAATCTGCTAAGTGAAATTTTCTCCATCTTGATCACATTACATACTTCCAAGCATGTGGACCCCACCAACATGAGCTAGGTTTCAAATCACTTTTGAGAGATAATTGGTCATGTAAAGCATTTAAAGAGGCAAAAGGAGGTGACTGTCAGAATGTCTTAATTCAACATGGAATACATCTTCTTGCTATAAGCATACTACTATTATTAAGAGAAATCCAGAAGTTCATTAGTGATGCCATCTTTCGTAGAGGCTCTTCTAGGTTGGGGAATTTCATTAGGTTCCTCATTCTGGCCCCAAATATTTGGCAAGATGGAAGATAGGGAGGTCAGAGCTTACTCAACATAAAAATATGGGTAAAAGGAGGAAGCAGAAGAGCATGGTTTTACCTAGAGTTTCCTTCTAGAGAGGAGTTAAAGAAAAGCATTTCTCCCTTTCCATCATCCTACCAAATTTCACTTCCTTATCAGATTCATACATCTTCATTTTTCTGACAGTGTTGGTAAAGCAAAGACAGTTATTGCTATAAATGGAATTTGTTTTAATAAGTTTTATGAGAGAAGACAATTTGACCTTGGGTATAAGTATTTAACAGTTTATGACTCTCTGCCACCAGTGTCTTCATGTTAGCTAAGCATTCAAGGGCAGAGGATTTTCAGGGACCTTTTCATGATTGTAAAAATGATCAACCAGAATTGGGAATAATTGGGTTTCCCTAAATTGTAATTTGTTTGTTTTTGGGTTTTTTTGGCATGCTCGTTCACACAATCAGGGAATGCAAACTTAGTCTAGTTCAAATTCTCCAACAAGTTGAAGGATGCATATTATTCCTTATCTTTTCTCTCAAATATTGTGCTTGAGGAGAATATAGTTGTTTCATGTCACTCCATCAAGAATTACATATTCAAGGGTCATCTGGGTGGCTCAGCCAGTTGAGAGTCTGACTCTTGGTTTGGGCTCAGGTCATGATCTCAGGGTTGTCGGATCAAGCCCTGTATAGGGCTCTGCATTCAGTGGGGATTTGCTGGAAATTCTCTATACCCTTCTCCCTCTTCTTTCTCTCTCAAAATAAAAAATCTTTAAAAAATAATTACATATTTAAACCAGAATATATCATCACCAATTAAATAGTACTCTGTATTTATAAAATACCTTAAAGTCAGTTTTAGTTCTTGTGTATGTTTACAATTGGGAAATATTAGAGCTTCCCTTTTGCAGAAAAAAAAACACATACTTTTATAAGGTAAGTGATTGTTAAAAAAAAAAGTCAAGTTCTTCAGTCATAAAACATTCTCCTTCAACTACTGCTTGCTATCCCCATTTAACTTTGTTCTCATGGTAACTATGGTCCTCATCTTGTCTCTAGTCTTCCAAAAAATTAGTTGACTTTGGAAATAGAGATATTTTGCATGTATACTGCAGGTAAAATTTTCCATCTAAACAATCAACTCTTTGGAACAGCCTGACATGAATTTGTCAATCACTGTAACTACTCCAGCACTATTACAATTAGTTCATTGCTTGTCATTACATACACCAGTAAATACTGTTCAGACTGTGTTTGTTCTCGTCATTTACTAAGGCATTTACATCTTTCTCATGTCAATCCAAGATTTTATGCAATAACTTTAGAAAGTAACTCCAAAACATTTCTAAGGGAGCTGAGTGAGGAAGGCACTACAGCCTGATTGCTCTAAAACATCAGCTAAATTTCACCCAAATTACCTGGATTAAATGTATATTTGGGACACCTGGGTGGCTCAGTAGTTGAGTGTCTGCCTTAGGCTCAGGGCGTGATCCCTGGTCCTGGGATCTGGTCCCACATTAGGCTCCCTGCGAGGAGCCTGCTCCCCCCTCCTTTGCCTGTGTTCTGCCTCTCTCTCTGTGTCTCTCATGAATAAATAAATAATTTTTTAAATGTATATTTTATTGGATTACAAGATATTTCATAATCATGGGTGGGTGGCCGCATGTCATAGAATGTACAAAGATTAATAAAATGTTTGTGTTTTCAATAAAGAAACTGTTGCTAGGGCAGCCCTGGTGGCACAGCAGTTTAATGCCGCCTGCAGCCCAGGGTGTGATCCTGGAGACCTGGGATTGAGTCCCACATCGGGCTCCCTGCATGGAGCCTGCTTCTCCCTCTGCCTGCGTCTCTGCCTCTCTCTCTCTCTCTCTCTCTCTCTGTGTGTGTCTCTCATGAATAAATAAATAAAATCTTTAAAAAAAAAAAAAAAAAAAAGAAAGAAACTGTTGCTAATCTGTCATGCTATGGCCTCTGTATGCCTTTCTGTGAATTAGGGCCTAGGCACAAAAATAAACCAGATTCTTGTGGAGTCTAGTGAATTGATCTGCACTCATACAAGATAGCAAGAATGAAGACAGTTGCTTTAAAAATTATATAAGTGGAGACAGTTTTATAGGAAGAATAACTTATAGAAAATGTTATACTAAATATGTATAAAATTTTAAGAAAAAAATTATAAGACAATATATACAGTATGATTCTCACTGGAAGTGAATTAGGTACTAGAGATATATAGTCAAAGGACAAAACAAAGAAAAGCAGAGATTTTTAGACTTAGAGGGTTAGTAATAACATCTTCATCTTTTCTCTTTGACTATATTACAACTACTTGTAGTTTTCTTGGGACCAGTTAAGTGGATTCATATTATATCATTTAATTTTGGTGAAACTAAAGGAAGATAAACCACACAAGACTGCAAGAATGTTTTAAAGCCACCTGTCAAAGAAACTACAGCTTGCAGCTAATATTAATCACCTACACTCAAGCAAATAATTAAGTGGCAGAACTGAATCTCCCACTTCTCTATAAGATCTTCACCAACCACATTACTGGAAGCAATAACCATCGGATTATTCAAAATAATCAAGAAGAATATTTGGAGTATGTGTGTGTACACATATTTGAGAATAATCCCAAGTGCATTCTGTGCCTGAAAATATTAATGAGTATAAAGCTATCACATTAGCAACATATTAAAAAATGAACTTCCAAGACAAAGATAAACATCTCTTCAAAATGTTATGTTCCAAGTCATGTTATTCACAGTGCAGTATTTTATCAAATTTCTTTATTAAACCTCATGGCATATGTTTAAAAATCTCTAGGTTCTTTCACTAACTTTGCGGAAGCCCAGTGCCATGCACCAATGAGGAAACTCCTTCCTGTATAGTAAATGGATGGCAATGACTTGAATAAGAACAGAGACACAGTCTAAAACATGGGCGAAGATTATTTCTTTTTCAGCAAACACTGCAAGAAGATAGAAGATATTGCCAAAGACTGGAGGAACAAGTTGCACATCACATAGCAAAAGATTTGTTCTTTTGAATGAAACTATAGATTATGGTGTATCTCAGCTTATGGTATTCATTATGTGTGGTTTCAGTAATAATAAGCACAAAGAACTATCATTTTTGTGTGAGGCACTAAAGGTAGTTGCCTGTGACTGGACTGGAGATAGGAATTTGCATTAAGAACTCAGAGTCTGCCTGTGAAATTCATTCACTGCATCATTCATAGAGCAACTGTTCCAGCCAAGAGTTGAAACCAGCAGCAAATAAACTGCTACAAGATGTCAATCAGGGGGCTCTTGAAGCGCAGCGCCTACCACCTGCAATATAGTATGAATAATATACCTTGGAGCTGGGCCACAGTGGAGCCCTTGCTTTAGGTCTGGTCTCAGCTTCCCATTGCAGAAGGGGATTTCTTCAAGTATGGAGGAATCTTAAAATATTTAATGGCATGGGAGTAAACATAAACAAATCTTTTAAAGAATCCAGAGATTCAATGGCTAGCTCACAGCCAAGTACTGGACATGGTTACTTATCAATTAAAGGATGAGGTTTTTGTTTTAGAAAGTTCATGGTATGAAAAGAGTATTTTAGAAACTGATGTTTAAAAATATTTCCATCTTTTGTGGGACTTTTATCATTGAAAATAATACAAATAAGCCATCAGAAAAAAATTCTTATTTGCACAACTTAAAAACTTGAAAACAGGCCTTCCTAAACTGTTTTAAGAGACTTTCCAAATAAAGACTATCAATAAAGTATATACCTACTTTAGTTAAATATACTAAAATATAGGGGCACCTGAGTGGCTCAGTTGAGTGTCTTGACTCTTGCTTGATTTCAGCTCAGGTCATGATCTCAGGGTAATGACTTTGATCCCTGTGTCAGGCTCCCTGCTAAGCAGGGAGTCTGCTTGGGATTCTCTCCTCCCCTCTCCCTCTTTCTCTCCCTCTCCAAATAAATAAATCTTTTTTAAAAATACTAAAATATATTAAACCTAGCAGACACTATAGGGAAAAATGGATATTTATTACCTTATTTTCAACAAATGCTTTAGAAAACTGGGGATGAAATTGAAAAATACATTTTATTTTTTGGTAGACAGAATCATTTAGATTTATCTTTGTGAAAATATTTTTCAGCTGTGAAAGTCTTAAAATCTAATATCAAAATAAACATTTGGAAAAAAAATTAAAAAAAAATAAAAAATAAAAATAAACATTTGGAACCAGACTTTAAGTTGTTATATCATGAGACTTAAAGCAGAGACTTAAAGTTCACTTATATTGCTCTAGTTTTAATAAATTTTGTGGGTGAAATAGTATTTGTACTGTTAAAGAAAATTCAAACTAATATTTACTTCAACTTTTGCCAACCTTCTGAAATTTCTATTACATGTATATTTCTACCGTTTAATTATATTAGTTAGTAGCATAAGTAAAAAATGAATATATTTAAACATCTTTTTATTTATTTGGAGTTCTAATAACTAGTTCCCTAATAGGATATATAATTTTTAAAATGTAGTCAACTGGTCTTCATAATAAATGTGTTCAAATTTTAAACATAGTAAGAGAATGTTTAAAGGAATGTTCTCTTTTGTATTATAAGTGAGCATATCTAAGTCAATTTATTTTTATATGGATTAGGTCACAAGTTAAAAAGATATTTCCTGAGGCTAATATTATTCCTCCCAATTGTGTCATGCCTTTTTGATACACATTGTTTTTGCTGCTGTGAAGTTTCCAGGACCTCACTAGTCTGGCAGTACAGTCAGAACACCAGGAAAGCAGTGTACATTTCAGAAAGAGATCATTTCCCAAAATGAGACTGTGATCTCCAGAGAGAACAAGACCTTTATTTTCTTAAGCCTTCTGATAGCTCAGGCTTCTGTTTAAATACCAACACTCTATAAAAATCACAGCCATTTATCTTACGATTCAAGAATTCTCTACAGTTGCCACATAGCGGTTTTTATTACAGAAAAAAAAAATGGGAAGTAAATTTCTTCCCTATCCCCAAATCGGATAATGGAATTCACATCTTTCTTCTTGTCTAAGTTACTTATCTGGGACTTCCTGGTAAGTACTCTGTACTTCATGTAAGCATCATATCAGGTACACAAAGTGAATATTTGACTTGGGAAAGGGGAAATTGTTTTCCATTTGTTTGCTAAGTTGTAAGTGTATTTTAAAGTCACAATCACCAATTAATTCTTAGAGGGTTAATTTATTTATATATTTATAAATTTATTTATATTTATAAATTTAATTCATATAGAGATTAATTATATATATATTCATTCTATATGTATATATAAACATACCTAAGTGACAGTATATTTCCATTATGTCTTGAAATCTTAAATGTTTTTCTTATAGTGAGTATAATAAATGTTCATTATAAAAAATAATAAAATAATTAATGTTAAACAATTCTCATATAGAAAGGGTAGAAGAATAAATTGCTAAACAGTTTGGGATTTTCTAGTAAAATTAGAAATATGTATCCCTGTGACCTAACAATTCTACTTCTCAGTATATGCCTCAGAGTAACTCGTACCACCAAGCACCAGAACATACAATGATCTTCCTGGCAGCACCATTCATAACAGCTCTAAACTGCCAACAAATAAAATGTCCATGGAAAGTAGAATCCATTATTGAAAGTTCACATACAGAATACTGTACAGCAAAAAGGGAACAAATGAACTATAGCTACACATTATGTGGAATATTGCATAGAAATGTAAATAAATGAACTGCTACATGCTATGAGAAATAATGTAAAGAAATGGCATGAAAGTTACATGTTTCATGGAATACTATATAGGACTGAAAAGTAAATGCCAACTGCATGCTTTACTTATGTGGAATGCTGTGTTTGTTCACATGGACCAATCACACAAACAATGTTAAGAAAAATGCAAGTCACTGAAACTTGTTCCCATTTATTACATCTAAAACAAGGAGAAAACTATATTTTAAAGATATAATCTTATTTTTTATAAAGATATGGGTTTGAAGATATACAATAGGTGAATGGTTATTCCAGACCAGGATAATGGTTATCTCTTACACTGGTCAGTTCACGCTGCTAAAACAAAAATACTATAGACTAGTGGCTTAAACAACAAACCTTTATTTCTCACAGTGTCGGAAGCTGGCAAGTCCAAGACCAAGGTGCCAAAAGACTACTTTCTGGTGAAAGGCTACTTCCTGGCTTGTACACAGTCACCTTCTCTCTGAATCTTCAGATGGCCAAGAAAGAAATCATCTCTCCCATGTCCATTTTTAAAAGGGCACTAATCCCATTCTTAAGGTTTCTAACCTCATGGTCTATTTCCCAAAGTCTCTACCCTTCAAATACCATCACATAGGAGATTAGGCTTCAGCATATGAATTTGGAAGTAGGGGGAAGACACAAATATTGACTCCATAGCATCAAAGGGAGATAAATGTGACTGCTGAAGGGCACATAGGGTGGTTTTTAACTACAAAGTAAGGTGTTGATAGAGTTCACAGCATTTACCTCTATATTACTAGAGCATCTGCTCAAAAACAGATATAAGTGAGAAAAGATACAAGATTTTCTAAGTCCTAGTAACAGGTTACTTGAAAGATACTTTAAAAAAACTAAGGTTATATCAGTTAGTGATTGTATTCATCCATAAGTAACAAAATAAGACTAACAGTGGCTCATTATATACAGTAAATCTTGAGTAAGCAGGCAGGGCTGACACAGAGGCTCTATGTCATCAAGAACCAGCCTCATTTTTCCCCCTGCTTTGCTGTTCTCTATAAGGCTTTTGTTTTCATGGTAGCTTAATGGCTGCTGCATTGCAGGACATCACATCATGATTTTACTGCCTAGATTTTGGACAACAAACAACTTGAGTCTGTTTCAACTCATATCTAGCATTGTACCAGCTATCTTGCTACCATGAAGACAAAAGTCACATGCTGAAGACAGTAGAGGAAAAAAACAATGAGATGAGTTCTTTGTATGCCCTTCCTTTGAAAGAGGGGTTTAGAATAAGGTATTAATATGAAAATAAAATATTTTGCTTTTTATGAATATTAGGACAAATATAAAAATCAGATGTAAGGAAATTCTCCTCTCACATTTCCAACCCCCTCCCCGCCCCCCGTATTCAGTGAATTTATACCCCCTTATAACCAATGCGAGGGCTGCAAGGAGCTGAAAGGGTAAGTAAAATCAGTTATTTTAGTAGGATCACCCTCTCTCCCTCTCTCTATTTTTTTATTTTATTTTTTTTAAGATTTTATTCATGAGACAGAGAGAGAGAGAGAGAGAGAGGCAGAGACACAGGCATAGGGAGAAGCAGGCTCCTGCAGGGAGCCCGATGTGGAACTCAATCCCGGGGCCCCAGGACCACACCCTGGGCCGAAGGCAGGCGCTAAACCACTGAGCTACCCAGGGATGGCCCCCCTCTCTTTTTTAAAGCATTCCTATGCATTCTGGTTTCACAGATAATTTGATTCTGAGGGAGTAGAAGTCAGTTCCCATGCAGAAATCCAGAGTCCCTGGCTGTAACACTATTTCAATCTATCCTTGTTCCCAACAAAATATTCTACCTAGGTTCCTAGAATATGATTAACATCATGGAGCCCAAATATTTCATCTACATAACTGTCTTCTAGACTTCTCTTGAACCTGACTTTAGGTTAGCGGTGATCTTCAGATGCCTAATTCCATCTTGAAGGAACAGGCATTTGAATTTCCAGTTATCTCATGTCTTCTCCAGGATGAAAACAAAAACAAACAAGTACACTGGAAGTGTATAGAATCCTGGAAATATTGTGGTGGATACTTCAGAATTATCGGAACTCTTTCCATTTCTGTAAAGCCCTAAAAGCATTATGACAAAAGCATATAGTAAGACCAATATGGGCTGTGAAGACCTGGTTTTAAGGTCTAATGCTGTTATTTACCAATTTGTATAAATTTCTGAAGCTTCTTATTCCTCGTCTGCTAAATCAGGAAAATAAAGCCTATTTCATAAGGTGATTATGAGGATTATCTGAAAACAACATGTCTCATGCTTCTCAAAATTCCTCAGAGTACTTTGTTTGAGCCAGAAAAAAATCATGGTGCAGCCTCCTGGAACATAAATTTTATTCTAAGATGAAGGAGTAAGGGAAGTTAAAGTAATTTTACTCATAAATAATGTAAAACATTGATTAGATATTAAAACAAACACATATCCTAGAGTCCAAGATTCACATGAATATATAAGTTAAAACAGAAAACTTCAAAGAAATTTGACTGTCAGTGAGCCTCCACAAATTTCATACTGCTGCGTTAGGTATATTTTGGCGACAGTTTTTATAAGCAATATGCATGCCTTGTGTATTGTCAAGCATTTAATAGATATTGAATAGCAGTAAAGAAAATTTCCTTAGCTGGGTAAAATTTCTTTTTTTAATGAAAATTCCTTATGAAGTTAGCATTACACAACACACCAAGTATAATATATCCACAAAGATGAGTGAATAAATGATAATAAATCAGATAAATGATAAAAAGCATAACAATGCAACAATCAAGAACCCCTTGGAGCTGATAGATTAAAGGAATGAGATTTGGGAGGATTAAGAATTTGGGGGTGGGGAAGTTGCTAGCCTGAGACAAAGCCAGAGACTATTTGTTCCTTATAATCATTTGCTTTCTAAAATAGCCACCCATGACTTCTTTACCAAAATATGTACAGACATTGATTGGTGGCAACAGAGAGATACACTGGCTTGCTAATAAACTCTTAACTTGGCAACTCCATGCTTAAAGAAATAGGAGAAATGTGCACCTTTCTCTTTTCATCCTTTTTATCATCTTCACAGATACAGCAAATAACCCTAGATTAGTTTTGTAAAAAGCTACAGAAATCAATGTTTTCAAACTGAGAATTGCAATTTATTAGAAGGTAATACAAAATTCAGCTAGACCAACTCAATTTTTTTTTTATTAAATTGCTAAATAATCAAAAGCCTTGAAATCGTATTTATTTTCTTTAGGAAATACCTAGTGATATTTAAATAAGCACCAAAAATTTTCAGGTTAACGTACTTTCACTTGGAAAAATATGAGAAAATAGGTTTATCCTCAAAATCTTTGTCTCTTTTCATAAGTTTGCGGGAGGCAATCTCTGAGATGGCCCCCCCATGATCTGCCTTCTGGTATTCATGCCCTTATATAATTCCCTAGACCCAGCCACTCACTTCTAAATGAATAGAATGCAACAAAAGTGATGTTACATCCAAGGGTTAGGTTCAAGGGAATTGAAACTGCCATCTCACTTGCTCTTTCTCTTGCTTGCTCTGATAAAGCCAGCTGCCCTGTTAACTGCGCAATGGAGTGTCCTATGTGGGAATGAACTGAAGAAACCTGTAGCAGTACCATTAAGGCAACTAAGGCCCTCAGTCCAACAACTAGTGAGGAACTGAATACTGCTGACAACCACATGAGTGAGCCTGGGAGCATCCTACTCCAGTAAGCAGGAGTGAAGACCACAGCTCTAGCCCATACCTTGATTACAGTCCTGTGGCAGACCCTGAGCACAGGACCCATCTCAGTTACCTATCAATTCTTGACTCACAGAAACGGTAGATAATGTTTATAGTTTCAAACTGCTAGGTTTTGGGTAATTTGTTATGAAGCAATAGAGAAGCCAACCCCCCCCCCCCCATTGGCATATGAAAAAAAAAAAAAGTAAAATAGTGATTTTCTCCTACCAATAAAAGAAATGGTCACAATGGCTTTTAACACAAATAATCTCACAGGTCAATCTCGCCAGATGGAAAATGAGGGAACGAAAAAAGGCATAGGAGACTATGACGTGAATATAGGGTTGATAATAATGTTACAAAAGGTAATGTGCTTTTCAAATATTTAAAAAATATATAAACAAGTATTGATAAAGAGAAATTAGAAAACATCACACATTGCTGATGAGGATACAAAATGGTATGGCCACTGTGGAAAAGAGTTTGGGGTTTCCTCAAAGAGCTACACATAGTATTCCTATTTAATCTCAGCAATTCTTCTCCTGGGTATATACCCAAGAAAATTAAAAACATATGGCCATACAAATGCTTACATATAAATAATGTTGGTATGAGCAATCCAAAAATCAAGAAGTAGAAACAACCCAAGTGCCCATTAACAAATGAAGGGATGAACGATATATTTTCTATCCATATTGTAGATTATCATTCAGCCTTAAAAGGAATGAGGTATCAATACATGCTTACAATATGGGTGAACCTTGAAAATGCTAAGTGAAAGAAGCCAACGCTAAAGGCCACACATTGTATGATTCAATATATATGAAATGCCTCAAATAGGCAAATCCAGAGACAGAAAGTAGAATACTAGTTGCCAGAGCTGGAGTGGATAGGGAATGTGGTGTGACTGCTTAATTAATATTGATGAAAACATTCTGGAATTAGTGAAGGGTTGCATGTACCAAAGATACTAAAGACCACCTGAATTAACACACTTAATAGTTAAGATTGTGAATGTCATGTTATGTGACTTTTTTCTTAACTCCTTTAAAAAGGCAAAAGAAGATAATGAAATGATATAAGGGGTTGGGAAATGAAGCAAAAATAAGGGAAAGAATTCTATATTACTGATTCTTCTCCTCTAAAAGAATTGCTGTTGGCTTGGAGCAGTCACCAATCCAGTGAGGACCCCCAGGCCCTGTAAGTTGATCCCATGGGGATAACCCATCTGATTCATCACACTACCATAATAGTAACAGCTTCCAGGCAGTAATGTATCCTACCCTATGTTCTCATTAAATAGCAAACCCACTTCTTCCCTAAGCCATCCAAACTTTTTTTTTTTTAAATCTTTACAGTACATTAAGGCCAGAGACTTATTTTCTCATTTCTTCCCATGTAAAATTTTATAGGGGTCAGACATTTTATTATTTCCAGATTATTCCCTAATGGAATTTTGTAGATAACCTACTAGATAGGAGATTCTTTGAAGTGCTTGAGGAAAAATTAAAAGCCTGTCATTAGATCATAAAAGGAGAAAGGAACATTCCTTTGAGCAGGAGTATTTAATCAGGATCCCAGATAAAAGAAAATTTGATGTGTAATGGATGAATCATTTTGTTATATTTCAGCAAGGAGTGCTCTGAAGCTGAAACAATTTGTTAGGTTTTTACAAAGTTTAATATTAAAGTATATATAGAATATAAATTCTCCCATGGCTATTTCTGGATTCCTTCTTCCCTCCCACACCCCATATCTAAACTCTGAGTCTAAGGCTGTTTCTCTTAAAATTATAATGGTGATTCTTTTTTTTTTTTTTTTAAGGTTTATTTATCTTAGAGAGAGTGTGAGCGAGCCTATGGGACACATGAGTGGGAGGAGGGGCAAAGGAAGAAAAGCAGACCCTGCACTTAGCAGGGAGCCTGAGGAGCTCTTTGTACATCCTTGATGTCTGGCTCCATTCCAGGACCCATGAGATCATGACCTGAGCCAAAATCAAGAGTTGGATGTGTATCCAACTGAGATATGAGATGGCCACCCAGGTGCCCCATGGCAATTCTTCTAATTTCTCAGTCTAAGTCCTCACTATTTCCTGCCTAGTTTTTTTTAATAATTCCTAACTGGGCTCTGGACTTTTATTTTGTTTACCAGATTAGGATCTTGCTCCAATCCCTACACTGAAGTCAAATAATTTTTCTAAAAGGTAAGTATAAGAGGTCATATCAAATATTCTTTTCACTAGATGCGGTGAACTGCCAGGTCAAACCACTGAGTGGATCTCAAACTATTTTCCCCCCAAAGAAGTATAGAAAACACTGGAAGACAAAAAATAAATAAAGGAAAGGTAATAGGAAAAATGAAGAAGAATAAGGAAGGACATACTTTATTAATTGCAAGTCTTGTTTCAGGAAGGACATACTTTATTAATTCAAGTCTTGTTTCAGGTGACTTGTTTTAATTACAATTAAAAAGATGTTTAACTGCAGTTTATTTAGAATTTCCTATTGTCAGGGTCAGAAAAGTTTGAAAGCTACTGATCAAGGAAAACCAAGCTGCTGATTTACCTGTTTCATTGGGTGTTTGCCTGCCTCTCCAACTCTTTTTGGTCCCTCCAGTTTCTCTCACCATGCATGGTGCCTTTGGTATTCAAAGGAAGTCTTCCCCTACTTTATCTGGCAAATGAGTACTCATCTTTTAAGAGGCAATTCAAATGTTTTCTCCATAGACAGCTGCTCAACTTCCAGGCAGGAAGCAACACTTCCTGTTCCAAGCTTCCATCAACCCTATTATAATAAGACCCTTTATCAATCACACTGTAATCATTTGCTGTTATACTTGCTTCTCTAAGGCTTCTAAAAGGCAGAATTCTGAGCAAACACACTATCTGACTTGTACTAAATGTTCAATAAATGAATGTAAAATGTATGAATAAGTAGAGCTTAAATATTCTTATGTTTACATACCATTATACTGTCTCCTGATTAAGGTGCTCCTTCAGAACCTTTGCCGTTTATGCCATAAAATTAGCAAAGGCTGGAGAGCATTACAATCCATCACCAATGACACAGGTTACCACTGCTTCTTACCCCACAGTTTACTCCAGAGTTTAGCCTCAGTGTAGGAGACATTCAGCACTAGTTCTGCATCCAAGTGCCCATGTGCAAAGCCCAGTTCCATAACTTCTTAGCTGTGACTTCAGGGAAATTACACAGCAGCTCTTTGCTTCAGGCACCTCATCTGATGATAATAGTAAGGCTTAAATTATTTAATACCTATAAAGACCATAGAACCGTCCCCAGCACATAGGAAGGGGTCAATAAATATTAGCTATAGTTATTGCCCAAGTAAGAAGCAGAAAATCAATACGTATAATTCAGAGCTTCTACGCTAATGACTTTCAATTTGAGAAGCACTATTTAATTTATCTGAAAACCTATTTGTTCTCTCTGTCCTCAGCTCCTTGGTATGTATGGCATACTTCCCTATCATGGTCACATGGGCCTCTTGTAGCTCTGGTTCAGCTATTGTGGATGTTAACTACTTATCTCTTTGAGTTGCCTTCCAGGCTGTATATCAAAAAGTCTACATTTAATTCAAACCAGGTCAAATATAGTTCTCAAATATTTGAGGGGGTTAAAAAACAAAAAAACGAAAACCTAGTTGTTTCATAGGATGAGATAACATGTTTTTTCCTTTGGTCAAGATTTCATCTTTTTGTTTTAGGACTGATACTTTGTTGATTGCCAGTCTGTCATAGCTTATTTATTAATTTGCAGGTGCTGCTTGTGTTCTATTCCTTACCTGGGTAATGGTCCATATAAGTGACTTTTGTGAGTATCCCTTGTTCTGAGCCCTTATGACTTGTGAATGTTATACTTCAATAAAAATCTATTAAAAAAAAAAAACTATTCACTCCTATTCATGCCCTATTTTAATGTTTACCTTATATGTCAGGGTGGTCTGCCTGTCCTAGCATTTCCAGTGAGCTAGAACTCATCTCAAACCTCTCCCTAAAAATATTTTCCCTTCATTAGCTAACCACAGTACTATCCACTCAATTCTTCAAACCAAAACCATGAAGTAAAAATTGATTCCACATCTCCATTATCAACATGAATACCCAAATCAATCATCAAGTCGCATTAATTCTACTTCTAAAATATCTCTCAATGCCCATAAAATGCCTTGTCACCCTCAAGGTCATACCCTAAACCTGGCTCTCAGCATTTCATTTGGATTACTACAAATGTCTGCTGACTTAACCCCTGACTCATGGTTGTTTCCAACTAATCCTCTTCAATAGTGCCAAGGTCTCCTTTCTATGAATCATATGTGATCATGGCGGTTTATACACTTAAATGTAATTAATGTTTTTCCATTGCCTCTAAAATAAAGTGTAAACCTTTTTTTAAAAAAAATATTTTATTTATTTATTCATGACAGACACACACACACACACAGAGAGAGAGGGGCAGAGGGAGAAGCAGGCTCCATGCAGGGAGCCTGACTTTGGACTTGATTGGGGTCTCCAGGATTACACGCTGACCCAAGGGCAGCGCTAAGCCATTGAGCCAGCCGGGGATCGCCAAGTGTAAACCTTTTAAAAGGCTATATTCAAGTCTTCCCCAAATTACTCTATCCTACTTTTCCTCCATTGAGCCAGCCGGGGATCGCCAAGTGTAAACCTTTTAAAAGGCTATATTCAAGTCTTCCCCAAATTACTCTATCCTACTTTTCCAAGGTCATCTCTAATCATCACCCAAACTAATCACTACTGTAGATTTCTGTTACTTGTACATTTATCATCATTTCCTGAGACTCTAATGTAAGCTCACACCTTTATATATTTTTCCACTTAGAAAAATCTTGCTCATTCTCCAAGTTTCAGTTCAAATACCACTCCTGAGGCTTTCCCTTACCTGCCTTGCATTTCCATGGAGAGAACAATTAACCTTCCAAGTATCCTCACTTGCCTAACTCTCCCTTCATATTTTTAATATAGCATTATCATGCAGTATTTTAGTTATTTACATATTCATTTATGCATAAAAGGGTTTTGAGCATCACTTATACGCCAGGATCTCTGCTGGTTCCTTGGAATTCAATTATAAGTAGACTCTCTTAGGAATAGAAACTTGTACCATGGGTACCTGAATAAGACCTGGCACTATTTTTTAGTTAATGCAAGCATTAATATTTAATAATTCAACCAATTAATTTTATTTCCTATCCCAGTATCAGTGCTCTAATCTAGTTATTGGATTATCTTCTAAAGAATATAAAACAATGCTTTGCTAAGTGAACCTAGTTTTCAATAATTTGCGCTATTGAATTGAATCAGTGTTCTAAGAAAATTCAAATAAAGACTTGAAATATTTCTGAATAATATACATCTTCCAGATTTAAAAAGTTCATTGCTAAGTTACTTAGGTTGAGAATGGCAAATAATCCTTGATGACCAGACTTTTCAGTGGGATCCCTTGCCTTTTTCTTCCAGCAAGCATCATTGATGTCTTGTGTCTGTAACTTAGACCTAACCAGTTTTCAAACGAATCCATGTTAGACTGAAGCAATCCCATTAGCAGCCTCTCCTAATCACCTAGAGCCTTCCATGAGTTGTATACATCTGGTTCCCTGTTTGACCACTGGGTTATTCTTTCCATTTTCCTAGGCTATTCTACTATCCTGATAAACTGATTATTAGTTGTAACAGAAACCTTGACTTGCAACACTGACCATCAGACCTAAATCCAGTTCCTTTCTCATAAACAGAATTTTATAACTTAGGGACCAATTTCTTTTTCTCCCCGACTTTCCACTTAGGGACCAATTCTATAGCTGAATCAGTTTATCTCTGTATCCTATCCTGCTTAGTCATAATTTCTACCCTATCTCTACCAAATATCTCTATATTTCAAAGATCAGATCAGGCTATAAGATTAAAATAAGTAATAAGTCTAGTATAGCCTAACCACTACTATCTATTTCCTTCCAAATGAAACTATTGTATTGTCCTGAAATTCAATATCTATGTGCTTTAGGAGATCCTTCTCAAACCACAGAAGTGAATGCTAATTATACCAAGATGATTATAGTAATTCCAATTCTGTTGGTAGCAAGCTCACATGTGACCTATCCCTACTAATGAATGAGAAGAGACATTTCATTTCAAGGCTTCAAGTAAGTTTTCCTTTAAAGACAGAAAACAGGCACTGTGACATCCTAACTTTGGAGTTGGTCATAGAGGATATAATGCTTGAGGCTACAACAGCTATCCTGAAAAAAAAAAAAAAAACTAAGCAAAACAAAACACCAAGAAAATCTCTGAGATTCTAAGCTGGAGTCTCATTGAATCAGCCAAATCTAATCCCTTACCTCCAAAATATAAGCCTTCTTATATTTTCTTCACTGTTTAAGTCTATTTTAGTTAGGTATTCTTTATAGGTAAAGGCATCCCAACCCTTATATTCAAGTTCCAATAGAGGCCTGAGAACCAGGATGGATACTAAGTTACTTTCAAAAATTACAAACACATAAGAGGTAAATATGAGAAATCCAAGAACAAGAGAGAGAAAGTGTATACTTGGAGGTCCAGTGGGTAAGTAGGAAAATGTGTGCCACCACCTAGACTTCTGCTCTAGACAAGATGAGGTAGATCCATGAAGGATCCCTGTTTCTTCCCTAGGGTGCAACTATAAAACCTAGAAATAATGCAAAGGCCAAAAGAAAGGTCTGCAATCTGGTAAAGGAGAACTCTAACTGGTTTAGGACTTCAAGACTAGAGGAACAACACAGTGGTCAGATGTGTGATTTCTTCCACTCAACAGAAGAAGGCACTCAAATTCAGTGTTTCTGACCCCCATTCAACCACTAGAAGGCTGCCCAAGAAGGCCCATTCCTGGGATCCCTGGGTGGCACAGCAATTTAGCGCCTGCCTTTGGCCCAGGGCGCGATCCTGGAGACCCAGGATCGAATCCCACATCGGGCTCCCGGTGCATGGAGCCTGCTTCTCCCTCTGCCTGTGTCTCTGCCTCTCTCTCTCTCTCTGTGTGACTATCATAAATAAATAAAAAATTTTTTAAAAAAAGAAGGCCCATTCCTCTTCTGTACCTATTAGAATCCTGGAGGAAACATAGTCCAGCCCACAAGAAGGATCTATCCAAGCCCTCCTAATGATTAGTGGTTGAGGCAACAACTGGATGAATCTCCAGGGAAATAGGATAAGCAGAGGAAAAGAAACAATCTCCTAAAGTAACATACTGTATCATTTTATTTACATAACATTTTTGAAGCAACAATTTTGAAACATAACAGTTTTAGAAGTGACTGAATGGGTTAGTAGTTGTCAGGAGTTTGAAGGGGACAGAGTATTGAGAAAGGGGATGTCAGGATCCTTGTGGTAGTAGATACATGAACTTACACATGTAATAAAACTATAGAGAAATATATACACCCTCACACGAGTACAAGCTAAATTGTAGAATATGAATAAGAGTAGTAGGCTGTATCAATTCCATTATCCTGGTTGTGATATCATTCTAATTAGTTTTATAAAACATCACCATTGGGGAGAACCTGGTAAAAGATACAATGCATCTCTCTGCATTATTCTTTACACTTCCTCTTAAGTCTACAATAATCTCAATAAAAGTTTCAATTAAACACACACACACACACACACACACACATGAACAAATAAAACACAGCAGTAACCCTGGATTTCAGTTTGTGACTCCTACTTATGAGAAACTCTGGATGGTCAGAATGGTTCTGAAATACCCAAGAAATAGAAGACCTCTCAAGGTTCAGGTCTTGGTGGCCTTGATAAACTTCTCAACCCATCTCTTTGCAAAATATCTAGAAAGGTCCAATAAACTCTAAGAAACCTGTCATGTCAAATGATTCCCCTCCTTCTTTTTGCCCTTTTTGTATTTGTACTTCCACTTTCAACATATAGACCAATCCTGGCTCCTCAGGACCATTAGGTTGTATGTGTATCATCTACTGAACCCTAGGTATTTCAGTGAACATAATTTATTCCTTGGGGAAAAGAAGAGCCAAGGGGATAAAAGGATAATGAAGGAAGTTTACAGTGAACATTATGGCAGTGAATACAACTGTAAAGTGCTGTGCTATATAGCTGAAAGAGTTGCCAAGAAGTCCTTATAAAAAGGATGCTATGGCTCCTATACCAGCCATATGCAGCTTGCTCAATGTATCCTAATGTACACCTTCATCAGCCTTTCATTTCATCAGACACAGTCATACTTCATGTAAATCAAAATTAACATTGAAAATCATCTATGCGTGGAGTTACACAGTAAAATACAAGTACCTTACTTTTCTAAATATTTTCCATCCTGGGACTCTTTTGTTCCTTTGACATAATTTGTTCATGCCCCATCAAGTAGAAGGGGATGGAGTAGGAACACACACTGAGTAGTTCAGTGCCAGCTACTTCTTGATGAGGTCATTTTTCCCTCATTCCTGGAAGGTTTCCTAGGGAGACAGCCCTTCTAGTGCAGAAGAATTTGGTCCTTCCTGAAGTTCATATGTTAAATTGATGCTTTAAGAAAGGTATTTAAGTCTCTGATATTTTGGATCAACTTTATCAATAGTAGTTTTCTTTATGAAGAATTATATAAGGCCTAATTTGTAATTCTTCAGCTAAAATACTTGATTTTCTTTTTTTGTTGTTAATTATTGATTTACTTATTTTCTTAAAGACTGTTTGCTTATGTAAATTGTAATAAAAATAAAATATGGCAGGGGTGCCTGGGTAGCTAAAGTTGGTTAAGCATCTGACTCGATTTTGGCTCAGGTCATAATCTCAGGGTCATGAGATCAAGATCCCTGCTTCGGCTCCACACTCAATGGGGAGTCTGCTTGAGATTCTCTCCCTCTCCATCTGCCCCTCCCCAACACTGCACTCTCTCAAATAAATCTTTTTTTTTTTTAAGATTTTATTTATTTATTCATGAGAGAGAGAGAGAACAAGAGAGAGAGAGAGAGAGAGGCAGAGACACAGGCAGAGGGAGAAGCAGGCTCCATGCAGGGAGCCTGATGCAGGACTTGATCCCAGGACTCCAGGATCACGCCCTGGGCTGAAGGCAGTGCTAAACTGCTGAGCCACTCGGGCTGCCCCCCAAATAAATAAATCTTTTAAAAAAGTTAAAAGAGAATAAGACAATGAGCTGGATAAAGCTAAAACATTAAGCTTTTGTCACAATTTAGCTTAATATTTTACTTTTTTGTTACCACATGGTATATGGGCCCAAGGGTGATTAAAAAATGAGGAAACAGTCACATGAGAAGCACAGACATATATTTTACTCTAGGCTACAGTGTAGACTACTAGACATATTTTTGATTGGCAGGAAAATACAAAAGAAGGAACTGTTGAATTCTGCTTTAAGTTGTAATTCAGTAAGTCACAATGCCTCTTGAGGCCCCTAAACCTAAGTCCCTGCAATTATTCAATTTATGACATTAGTCAATCTTCCTCTCAATTTATTTCTAAACCACTATTAACATTAGATCTAAAAATTGAATTCATGAAAAAACTCAAAGGCATGTTGATACCTGTTTTAGGCTGTTGATGAAAGCCACCTATCTGAATATACTATACTTACGGAAAAACCTCATTTAGAAAGGTTAATATCAAAACAAAAAACCATCTGAAAATGATGTAATCTGTTTATAAATTCAGCTAAAAGCCATAAAACTAAACTGCTATACCTAGTAATTTTCTGTCATGGTACTGTTTATTATAACTTTCTGGTTCACTAGTACTGCAATATGCCACAATTACTTAAGCTATATCTTTAATTAAGCATTAATTAAATATGAGTTGGATAATTATTCCAGCAATTTTATTATATAATTAGTGAATAAGTTAACATGAGATTGCATAATGAGATTTCATACAAAATTTACTATGTGCACATGAGCTTAATTTAATGACAAACCATCCTCAAAACAAAAATAAGGATTTTTCTAAGTAAATGTTCTCTGAGTTCTAGAAATAATGCCCAAGGAGAAGGAAACCTTCCAAATAGTTGGCTTAGACATTGTAGAAGCAAAAATAAATATGTACCATCTGTAGGTTTCATTTTCCAGCATGGTTCCAGAGTACCTAATCCCCTGACCAACCTCCTTTCTATTAGAACTGTGACATGTAGCAAAATAGGTCATGATATAATTTGATTACAGCACAGGAACCAAATGCAAAGCCACAGAGCATTTAAGCTATTTGCCCCATCATCCCACCTTTCAGAGGTGAGGCCCACTCCTCAGCCTAAGGTTAGTCCAATTCTCTTTCCTAATTGCCTCAGCCTCTCTGCAGTAGAAAACATTAACACTTTAATGAAGTGATAAAATAAAAAATATGTACATTGAGTTTATTGCTAAGGGAATTTAAATCCATGTTAGAGCATTAGTTTTAAAAACAGTGACCATGACATATGACAAAGTGGGTAAATGAAAAAAACAAAGTGAAGCCTAATATGAATGAGCACAGAGTAAATCAGATGGGGGAGGTGAGTAATCCTTCCCTTACTGGTTTGACTTTATCATAAACTATGTTTGGTTCTATTTCTGGAATACCAAAATTTAGTCTTGGTATATGTTTATCATTTTTATAGTATAAAAACAAAGTTTTAATTTAGCATTATAATTATTTCTGTTGGTACTCCATTATTTTTCTTAAATAAAATTTCTCTTTATTTAGAACTTAAAATTTTCATATTCAGTTTTTTTCTTAGGTGTTTTTGTGGCAATTTTGTTTATATGATGTGTGTATGTGTGTAACTAGCCTATAATTGAGTTCTCTTGTTTCTAATTGATTCAGTTGATGCTCTTCAATTATTTAAGCATAGTACTTACATATGATGCTTTTAACTTTTTTTTTCCCCAGTAAGGTCCAAGCCTAGCATGGAGCCCAATGTGGGGCTTGAATTCATGATCCTGAGATCAGACCTCAGCCAATATCAAGAGTTGGATGCTTAACTGACTGAGCCACCCAGGCACCCCAATGCTTTTAACTTTCTAACAACCTTTTAACAACTTACTTGCTTAATGCTTTTAACTTTCTAACAACCTTTTAACAACTTACTCTCATCTTTTTGCATAATTCTAGAGAAATATAGAATTATTCAAGTCATGAAAGCGTCCTTTGTCATTATTTCATAGAAACATCACCCGTTTGCCATTAAGCATAATGGCTTTTGTTTGATCTATACATACCTAGAAATATAAAGAAGGTATACATGCACTCACACACATATGTGGGTATGCAAATATATATTTGTGATATGTATACATTTATATATAACTGTCACTTTATAAGATACACACATTGGGGAGGCATAGCTATTATTACAGGTTTTAGGCAAGATAGAAATTGTTCCATCAAATGTTTTTGGTAGAGTCTGTGGATGTGATAGGACTTTTACCTGATTTATAGGGTGAATGATAATAGGATAACATTAAACATTATTATACTCCTGGTATAAACCCCATTTTTTGTGCTGCATTATTCTTTTAACATATAATGAATTCTATACCTAAGATTATTCTGTAGTGCAGCCACTATGGAAGACAGAATAGAAGTTCCTCAAAAAATTAAAATTAGAACTACCATGTAATCCAGGGATCCTACTTCTGGGTATATGTGCAAAAGAAAGGAAGTCTCAAAGAGCTACGTGCACTCCCATGTTCACTGCAGCATTATTTACAATAACCCAAGTCACAGAAACCACCTAAGTGTTAATCAAAAGGTAAATGGATAAAGAATATGCATTATATACTTCATTTTTCAGTATAAAAAAATTAAAAAGAAGGAAATCCTGCCATTTGCAACAACATAGATGGGCCTTGAGGGCGTTAAGTAAAATAAAGTCAGAAAAAAAGCAAATACTATATGAATTGACTTATTTGGGGAGTTAAAACACACACACACACACACACACACACACACACACTCACAGAACACATTGTGGTTACTAGGGGGTGGTGAGGATGGATGAAGGCAGTAGTCTGAAGGCATAAACTTCCAGTTGTCAAATAAGTCCTGAGGATGTAACGTTCAGGGTGGTGGTGACTAAGGTTAGCAATATTGTAATACATATTTAAAAGTTGCTAAACGAATAGATCTTAAGTTATCACAAGAAAAAATTATAATGATATAGTAATGTTAACTTATGATAATCATGTTACAATATATCCATATGTCAAATCATTATGCTATATATCTAAAACTAATAATGTTATTTATCAATTATATCTCAAAAATTATTCTGAAATTAATTATTTTGTGGTACTAGTGGTGGTAGAGAAGTTGCTATCATAACTGCTCTGTGAGTGGGGGTTGTTATTTTCAGGTTTAGATATCAAAATGATACTAGCCCTGTTAAAAAAAGATGAAACGGGCCCTTTCTTCCCTTCTCTATGCAATTAAAAAAGTAGAAGAAGAATGGAAAAAAAAGGGGGAGGGGGAAAGAAAAGGAATGGAATAACCTGTTCCCTGAGAGTTATAAATTTTTTACCTATGAAACTATAAAGGACCTAATTTTATCAACTTCTTACATCATTATTTGTCTTTTTGGGTTTCCTCTTTCTTCCAGATTGATTTAGATAAGGTATTATCATGGATAATTCTACATTCCATAGGTTGCCAAATTCTACACAAACACATTGGAAACAAAGTATACTTTTAGGAGCCTTCAGTTCATTTTGCCTTTGGCTATTTCCTAGTATTCCATTTTAATTTTTGCTCACATTTTTCCTAAGTTAGGCCCCTTAATGATTTATCCACTGTATTGAGGAGGAGTGTGCATTTTTCTAAAGAGCCAGCTGTTCAATTGGAAAGCAGAACACTTATCAGGAAAATGTTGCCATAAAGCAGATAAAATTTGAACCAAATATCTGTATGAATTTAAAAAATAAAAATTGAAAAAGGAGATGCCTCTATAAAATAAAACCACAAATATAATTATAAGCACTTATAAGATACTTAACAGTGTATAAGTGCTGTGAATAAATTAACTCATTTAATCCTCACTACATTCTTATCAAGTAGAATGATTATTACCTCAATTTTAAAGTGAGGAACTGAAGACCCTGAAAAAAATCACAAGTTTACGTAGATGGTAAGAAGCAGTAGCAAAGTAGGGACATAAAAGCTCAGGAAAGCTGTGACAGAAGGAGATGCATTAGCTTTCAGAGAGATAAAACCTTCTCAGTTTTCTCAGTTATAGTAATTGAAAATTGGTACATTGAAAATAGAACAGAAAGGAAACTAGACCCCGTGGAAGCACAATAAATATCATGACATACAGGGCAGAAAAGAAGTAAAATGAAAGAAGTTTTAAAAGGAGTTGCAAATTACTTAGAAAAAAATAAGGCATATGAAAACATCCGATATAGGTGTTGAGTGTCCCAAAGAATAGAATCGAAACATATTAAAAATATTTACAGATACAATTCATGAAAAGAGACTTGTATCTGTAGACATGAAAGGACATCTTCCCAGAGACTGACACAGAAAGCTCAATACCATGACCTACCTCAGTAAAATTACGGGAATGAGGAGAGATAATGAGGCATTTAGGCTAAAAGAACAAGCTACCTTTAAAAGGTAAAGATAAGGATACCAGCCTCACCTCAGACTTTATAACAATATTCAGTGCCAGAAAACAATGGGCAAATAGCCAGAGAGTTCTCAAGGGAGAAAAGAAAATGACCCAATAAATATTTTAACTTCTTTCATTTGAACATAAATGCAATTGAAAAACAAAAGCCCCTGTAAGTTCTTCTTAAATAAAGAAATAAAGGACAAATTTCATTTAACCAGGGAGTAAAAAATCTATGGCAAATGAACTGGCCACGAGTATTGATTTTAAATGGTAGACTAAAATTATTATGATTAAGATTTTATTTATTTATTAATGAGAGACACAGAGAGAGGCAGAGACATAGGCAGAGCGAGATGCAGGCTCCTCACAGGAAGCCTGATATGGGACTCGATCCCCAAATTAGGATTGCACCCTGAGCCAAAGGCAGACCCTCAACTGCTGAGCCACTCAGGTGTCCTGGTAGACTAAAATTAAAACAAATGTCAGGATTATGTTTATAATATAGATCATAAATGGGATAAACTCAGCAAATGTTAGAAGCAAAGGTGAGAGAAGTAGAAGTATGCAGGCTTCCTTTTTATGTAATAGCTAGGTACAAATGTAAGTCTTTAGGAGTTTATAAGCCAAGTAGAGATAAAAGTACATTTAAAGGTATAAAATTAAGAAGAAATATAATTAACTAAAAATCAAATGATGGAGGACCGGGAGGGGGTATTAGGAATATAATAATTGTGTCACCTTTGAAAACCAAAAGTCAACTGGTAAGTTGAGTAGAAACATAGGATGAAGTATATTATGTTATGGATTGAATGTTTATGTCTCCCAAAAAAGTTCCTATGTTGAAATCCTAACCCCCAATGTCATATTAGGAGGCATAACCTTTGGGGAATGATTAGGTCTTGAGGAAAGATCTTCATGGGACTGGTGCCCCTATAGGAAGGGACAGAGGAGTTTGCTCTGGTTCTGTGCTCTCTACAATGTGAGAGCACATGGAGAAGTTGGCTTGAAAACTAGCAGGAAGAAAAAGCCCTTACTAGAACTCAACCACACTGACACCCTCATCTCAGACTTTCAGCCTCCACAATTATGAAAAATTTCTGTTGTTGATAAGCCACCTAGTTTATGGTATTGCTCCATAGCAGCCTGAACTAAGATATTATATAAACTTTAATCTCATCTTGGTTAAGCCTCTATGGAAGGCATTTAGACAATAACCAACAAAATAAAAAGGTGTACCCTTTCACACTGAGCTTCCACTTTTTGGAATTTATCACAGATATACTTGAACACATTCTACAAATATTTATAGGGCTATTTTTGTATTGTTGTTAGATTGTTTCAAGTCTTTTACTGTGTCCATTTATACAAAATTCATTAAACTAGTGACTTCAGATAGTGAAATGCTCTGTAGTTGTTTAAAAAATGTTCAAGATACATGTAAGTGAAAAATGAAGCTTAGAACAATGTGTATAGTATGTCATCAGGTATGTTAAAATACTTAAAAAAGAAACCATAGATATGTGCATGCTTCCATTTGCATAAAATACCAAACAATACAATTAGAATGATAGGCATGTTTGTCAAGCAGCCACCCAGTGTGTGCTTAGAAATAAAAACACTTTTACGTGCTAATTGGCTCCATAAGTACACAATTGTAACCTCTAAGATTTTGCTTTAGTTTCAGCAAAGCGGAATTTATGAGGCATACAGGTATTTAAATGAAATCATGGCTCTAATTAATTGAATGCATAAAAGCAAAATGATGCTATGTAAATACACTTAAAGTATAATGACATGTGAATTAACGTAAAATAGGGAAGGCTCCACATCACTCATGTCTAAACTCTGAAACACGCGCAGAAAAAAAGTTAGGATCTCTATACAGATCCCCCAGTACAGGCACAATCTGGCTTGATGTTTCCATTGTTATTCAAAACTGGTTATCAGGAACAGTTGAACCTCCAAATGAAGCTCACAGCAAGTACAAGCTATAAAAAGCATTCGCTTGTCACTAAGAGAATATGAACAGGTTTAGCACATCTACTTTTCCACACTTCAGGTTTTCAAATGAGACTGTAAGGCGATTATCAAGGGATTTTGCAGGAAGATAACTTTCTCTCTAAATCTTTTCATCCAGACATAATATACAAATGTGCAATATATCTTTCCTATAATTAAGTAAACTGTTTCCTTGCTTCATAGTTACTCAGCAACAAATGACACCTACACATTCTTCCTGGAGGGGAAAAAATTAAGACTTATTGCCAAGTAAACTCTTAGGAAATGGACATTTTAATTGATTATTTTGGTAAAAAATAATTGAGAAAATACTTTATTATATTTCTTCTTTATAAACCTCTTTTATCATTGTTTTGAATTCTAGCTATACTGTCAAAAAACTGCATTTTGTTACTTTGTCATCTTGCCTCAAACAAAAAAAAATGCCTGTGGAAAATTGTTTAGTTAAAATGGAACAGGAGGTATCTAAAAGGAAAGAATATATATACATTGAAAAATAAATGTGGAGAGAGATACTTCTTTAATGATGCTATCACTAATAAACACTAGTTCTGATAAGGTTTTCAAATTTAATAAAATATCTAAATGAAGACTTAAGACAGTGCCAAATTGTAATTTATATGCAATTTGAGTTCCGTTTGCAATATGAGAACTTTTCTGTCAGGGGCTGAGTTTAAAAATGGGACACAAAGATCATTTCTGCCTTCAATGAGATCCTAATCTAATGTAAATACCGACGTATAAAATTTTTTAAAAGAATTAAACTATCAGAATTGCTAAAAATAGTCCATATATGTGTAAAAGACTAAGTAATTTGTTACAATTGGTAGATAGTAAGTAAAATCAGAATTTTATTTTGAAAGGTTCTAATGGAGTTCATCAGGATAAAAGGGAAGTAATTCCAGGCAGCAGGAAAGGCATACACAGAATCATGAAGTGGGGCACATCATTTGTTTTCAAAGAACTATATAAATAATTGAGCACTGCCAGAAGGTAAATTGTTGAAAATGAGTACTGATAAGGAGATCAGGGCTGGAGAATTAGACTTAGGCCAAATTAAGACAAACCTTAAATAAGGAAAACCTTAGGAACTTGGCAGTTTCATCTTGAGAGAAACAGTGTTCTAGAGACTTTTTAGCAGAGGAATAATACCAACTTTGCTACTGAGAAGAGGCAAAGCAGTTGCAATTAAGTAAGGGCCTAATTGTAGGCAAGGAAATGATAAAAGTCACATTATAGCATTTGGACTAGCCTACCCAACATTTTTCTAATCTTATCCTTGTATTATTTTCACTTTTTGAATAAAAAAATGTATTTTAAATGTAAAAATGAGAAACTATACAAGGCTATGCAGCAAAATTTTTCAGCCACCCTTATCCACAAGTCATCCAGACTCCCTCCCTGTAAGTAGCTAATAGGACTAGTTTCTGCCCATCTTTCCAGATATATTTACACACAAATCCTGACATAACCCCCTGCCCCATTTTTTACCCAAATAGTTGCATATTCAACATACTATTTTGCTTCTTCACTAAATGTATTTCAGAGATATTTCTGTATTAGTGCAGAAGCATCTTCAATCTTTTTTTTTTTTTTTACCACATGTATACACACATCCTTATACCCCATAATTTAACCTGTTCCCTACTGAGTATTAGGTGGTTTCAGTGCTGCAATAAGTACACTTACATAGGTTTTATCTTGTACATGAACAGTTGTAACTATAGGATTCTCTGGCCATCACTAATTGCTGTACAACAAGCTACATCAAAACCTAGTTGCCTAAACCAGCAATTATTGCTGTATCTCACTATTTTGTGGGTCAAGAATTGGAAACCCTTGGAACAGAAGAATATCCCAGCCATGATGCATCAAAAGGAGCCACTTTTTACTAGTTAATTCATGGGTAGGTTGGTTGGATTGTCCAACATGGCTCAATCACTCATCTAACACCAAGGGTACAAACTCTTAGTTTTATGATGAGTAAGTTCTGGGTACCTAGTATATAGATAGCATCGGGACTATAGTTATACTGTACTATGTACTTAAATGTTGCAAAGAGAATAGATCTTAAATGTTCTCACTACAAAAAAAGAAAAAGGTAACTATGTGAGGTAATGGATGTGTCAACTAATCTTATGGTAATCATTTCACATTATACATGTCTATCAATCATCCATGTTACACACCTTTAAACAATGTTACATGTAAGATACACCTTAATAAGGCTTAGGAAAAAAAGCAGGAAAAAGAAGCATGTGTTGCTGGTATCCTGATTAAGGCTTAGTCCTATTCTGTGAAAATAGTTAACTGTGGCTTGTCATTTCACCCTCTGGACACTTGAAACTCACCTCTTAGTTATCTTTTATTTTCCATAATAATCCATTTTGCCTCTTGAGCAATCTTTTTAGCTTTCTCTCTACTCTTAGACAGTTGAGGACCTGTGGATGTTTGTTTTGTTTTAAAATATTTCTGCCCTTTTATTCCAAGTTGATGGTACTAATATAATTCTCTTATAAACCTTGTGGGATTTCTTTGAATCCTAGTAGGGTTCACCACATTGGATAAAAGTCATAGCACAAATTACCCAAGGCAGGTTCGCTTGAACTTGGGATAAAGATCAAGATGCTATAGAAAAATGATTAAGTTTCCCAGAAGGCATTTTGTCTAGTGGAGAGTTTCTATAAGACAGGTCCTTAAATCTTCATGACTTCTTAATGATGGGTCTTAAAGGCATATCTTTGAAAAGATCTTTACTCTATACACATTTAATTTGGGAGTCCTTTAGGGAATCTGGGAATAAGAAACAGTTTTATTCTCAAATGGCAAGACATGGCTACCGTCTCCTCTAAATCTTGTGTGGAATCTGGATTTTCTTCTTTTGTAGCTCATTTCCCTTCATCTATACTTTATTATATATATGGCTAAAAAAGTAAATAACATAGTACTTGAAAAATTGTTCTCAAAAAATATCTGACAAATTGACCAATTTTACATTTATATATTGATATAAGTTGATATTTATCTATATATCTATAACTAGATATAATTATCATACAGATGACAAGGTTGCCAAACTTCTAATATATAACAAACTTAACTTTTTTCCAGCCTCCAATAACAATGCAACATGTTTTAGACTTTGTGGCAGCACTTCATTTTCATTAATTAAATTCTGTACTGCTTATCTATTACTCTTAAATATGTTAAAACTTAATGGTTTAAAGCAAAACCAATTTGACTCTATCTCACAATTTGAGAAGGTCAAAAATTTGGACATGGCTGAGGTAGCTGACTCTTCTCCACACAACATCAACAAAAATCTTTTGATGGCATTCAGTTGGCAGATGGGCTAGCCTTCACAGTCTAAGATAGTTATGCACATGTCTAATCGGTCTCTATGTTCAAAGTAATTTACATGAAAACCCTAACAGGGTTGTGAGAAAATTAATGAGCTGGTCTAAAATCTACATAGAATAAAAAGACCCAAGAATAACCAAAACAAAAATATAGTAAGGAAAATTTCCCTACTAGGGAAAATAGACTTATTGTTACAATGTGGTAACTAAGATGAGTGCTATTGGAATACAATTTGATCCATAATGCAGATAGAGAGCCCAGAAGCAAACCTACATGCGTATGGAAAGATGTGTACGTAAAAAGGAGCATTGTAGAAAACAATTATTCAACAAATTGCCCTAGGAATATTGATTTATATATATATAAAAAATTTCATGGGACTTCTACATCACATCATACATGCCAAAAAAAATCAACTCCAGATATACAGGGAAAATACAAGCTTGAAGAAAATAAAGAAACATTTTGTATTACCCCAAAACTAGTAAAAACAAGTAGATAGATAAATTCAACCACATTAAATAGCTTTTGCTCAACACACACATGGAAAGTGACAATAAAGTTGAAAATATTTGTGACATTTATAACTGAAAAAACCTAATTATCTATGAAGGATAAGTAGATAAGTAGTTAAATGCATGGGTGAAGGGGGTTGCAGTAGCAGTAGGGGAAGGGTGGTGAGTGGCAAGGGAAAATTACCACTTAATAAAATACATAGAAAAGGACAATATATATTCAACAGTATATTCCAAGAGAGACAAATAAATGACAAATACAAAACAAGCTCAATTTCATTAATAATCAAGGAGATATATATTAGAATCGATGAGTAATAATTCCCCCCCCCCAAGAGATATGCAAAAGTAATTGCATATACTAGGTGTCAAGGCCTGAGGAAACAAGAACTCCAGGGCAAACATAAACTAGTACAACTACTTTGAAAATCAACCTGATATCATCTTACACATTTGAACATTCATACACTACACAATCTAGCACACTATACAACTGCAGGTACAGCACAGTGTTAAAATAAGTATGTTCCAAGGACAAGTACTGGTTCTAAAATTATCCATTAAAAGATTTTAATGAAATAAAGAGCTTGCATATATAAACAAACAATAGT